>NC_080025.1:135800178-137050178 GCF_030020395.1 Manis pentadactyla | reverse complement strand
AAATGTTGGCCCAGATGATAAAACCACAACCTGGGCGCCCCTCTACAAACAAGCACCCCCCAGGAGCTTGTTTCAAGTGCAGAAAAGAAGGACATTGGTCAAGGGCGTGCCCCTCCCCCAGATCGCTTACCACCCCATGCCCCAGATGCCACAAAAAGGGCCACTGGGGGTCTGATTGCCCAACCACCCGAAGGGGAGGCTGGACGAACAATCCCCATCCTAAGCCCTCCGTGGTGGGGCTGGCAGAAGAAGATTGACGGGGCCCGGGGGCTTCTCGCCTGACCATTTCCATCACCAAACAGGAGCCCAGGGTTACTTTAATAGTAGACAGTTGCCCCATCTCCTTCCTCCTAGATACAGGAGCCACCTTCTCAGTCTTGCAGGAATACCGGGGCCCTACCACGCCTGCCATTAGTCCTATAGTCGGGGTAGGAGGTAAACAGATTTTCCCATTAAACCCCCCCCCTTTTATGCACAATCCAGGACAATCCCATACCTTTCTCCCACTCCTTCCTGGTTATGCCCCAGTGTCCCATCCCCTTACTAGGACGGGACATCCTTTCTCTCCTCCATGTTTCCATAACTATATCCACTCTCACAGCCCCCAGTACTCCCTTTCTGATGGCCCTCATAGCCGACGACCCCCCTCTACCCAATGAAAGCTCCAGTTCTGCCCTCATACACCCTGTAAATCCCAAAGTTTGAGACATTACAAGCCCCTCCGTGGCTCTATGTCCTCCTGCCTCTATCAAATTACGTGACCCCTCTCAGTATATCTGTCAGGCCCAATACCCGCTAACCGCTTCAGCCCTCATAGGCCTCCAACCCATCATTCAAGATCTTTTAAACAAAAATTACCTCAGACCCACTCACTCCCCATTTAATACCCCCATATTAGCTGTTAAAAAAACCAACAGATCTTTCAGCCTTGTCCAAGACCTTCGCCTCATTAACATGGCCATCGTCCCTATCCGTTCCTTAGTTCCAAATCCATACACCCTTTTATCGCAGATCCCTGCCTCGGCCTCCCACTTCCCAGTCCTAGATCTCAAGGACGCATTATTTTTCTATCCCTCTGGACCCCTCCTCCCAAGATTTTTTCACCTTCACCTGGACGGACCCATACACAAGACATTCTGAACAACTCACTTGGACAGTTTTGCCACAAGGCTTCCGAGATAGTCCCCATATTTTTGGACAGGTCCTAGCTCAGGACCTCAAACAGTTTCATCATGATCACTCCGAGTCCACCTTATTACAATATGTGGACAATCTTCTACTCTGCAGTCCCTCGCGGGAACAGTCTCAACTTGACACTGCCTCCCTACTTAACCTTCTAGCTTCCAGAGGTTACCGGGTATCCCCCATCAAAGCTCAAATCTCTTCCCCTTCTGTCACTTACCTCGGATTCCTTCTATCTCAACAAAGAAAGTCCATTACCTTAGACAGAAAACGGCTCCTCTCTGACATTCCCGTTCCCAAAACCAAGACAGAAATCCTTTCCTTTCTAGGCCTGGCTGGGTATTTTAGAGCGTGGATCCCTAACTTCTCCCTGTTGGCAAGACCCCTATACGACCTCAGCAAGGGCCCCCCTGAAGAACCATTATCCTCCTCACCCTGACACTCCTTCATTAAGCTCCGTCAAGCCCTTGTGGAAGCCCCAGCTCTTCTCATTATACATTCATGAGAGGTCCAGTCAAGCTCTAGGAGTCCTAGGCCAACATTATGGCCCATCCTTTGCCCCAGTAGCTTATCTTTCCAAGCAATTAGACCCCACAGTTCAGGGATGGGCCCCCTGCCTATGGGCATTAGCCGCTGGACAGCTCTTGCAGAAGGAAGCTCATAAACTGACATTCGGGGCACCCCTTACCATTCTGTCCCCACATCACCTGAAGGATCTCTTAACCTAGAAAAGTTTGCAGACTCTCCCTCCCTCCAGACTCCTGACCTTACTGTCCTCTTTCCTCCAAAATCCCGTTCACCCCCTTTGCCATCCATACCCGAATCATGACTTTTTCCTCCTTTACTGCTCCCTCGCTCTCTCTCGCTTTTTTTCCTCATTCCTATTGTCTTCCCCGCCACCCCAGCCTCCTTTGTATGGCGATTCAAAGTCAGACAGACTTACACACAGCATCAAACAAAAGTTACTGCCCTCATTGCCACATCAGACTGCCCTCTGAAAGGCTGCTCCGAGCCTTTATACCTCCACTTTCCTCCCTCCACCGAAGTGTTCTCTAGCAGCTACCTTTATTCTCCCTACCTCTGCTTCCTCTATGACCAAAGACAAGCCTGTTGCAGGCGATGGCCAGACACCTACGGGGATGTCCCTACTGGTCTTGCGCCATTCACTACATGGGTAACTCCCGGTACCCACAGTATTACTCCTCCAACCGTTTCATGAAATACCCCAACGGCTCATTCTCCTTATCAATCCCAGATCCCTGGGACTCTCGATGGGCCGCTGGAGTACTACGGGGGGGTCCTCGACCCCCCACAGTACCCTTCATATCTCTCGAGAGTATGTTCCCTCTCATTCCCAGATCTCTAAAGTTGCATCAGATATCGGACATTCCGAAAAAGTCATTATCCAAACTCTTGATGGCGCCTCTTCATCTTCTTATCCCCACCCCTCTTCCAATTCCTCCTACTCTTGGTTACAGCTCATTCAGGACACCACCATCTTTCTCAACCACACCCTTAACACTGACAGTTGTTTCTTGTGCGCATCACTACAGCACCCAGTGCTGGCCGCCGTGCCCCTTAACATTTCCAATTACTCCTTTCACGCAGAAGGACAACCCTTCTGTCCACTGGCAGACATACCCCTATGGGAACCAGAATACACAAACAATCTCACCATCCACCACTGTGTAGTCCCAACCCCTCCCCCCTCTAGCGCACTTCACTGTCTCTCTATCTACACCCCTACCTCTGGCTCTAAGACTTTCATGCAACCAGGTCACTTCTTTTGGTGCAATGGCAGTCTTTTCAACTCACTGCCTCCCAACTTCAGCACACCCTGTATTCTCGTCACCCTAATCCCACAGCTTACACTTTACAGCATGGCAGAATTCCTTGAGCTCCAACCTCCCTTGCCCTTGCGCACAAGAAGGGCTGCTTTCCTTCCCATTATGGTCGGTATTTCCATAGCCACCTCAGCCATTGGGGCAGGATTTTCAGGGGGAGCCTTGGGTCACTTTCTATGGGCAATTAGAGATCTCAACACCAAACTTGAGGGAGCCCTGACATCCACTGCCGATTCCCTGGCCTCTCTCCAAAGACAGGTCACTTCGCTAGCTAAGGTCACCCTTCAAAACCGGCGGGCCTTAGATCTGCTTACAGCCGAGAAGGGCGGCACCTGCGTCTTCCTTCGGGAAGAGTGCTGCTATTACATCAACGAATCCGGCATTGTAGAAACTGACATTACCAAACTCACCGACCTTGCCTCCAGCCTCCACTCTGCTTCCAATTCCAACCCATTCTCTTCAATACCAACAAACCCCCTCCTTACCTGGCTCTGGCCCATTGTAGGCCCTATAATAATCATTCTCCTTGCCTGTCTCTTCTTGCCCTGTATAATGAAGTTCATCAAATCCCAAGTCGGAAAAATCTCTAATCAAACTTTCAACCAGCTTTTACTCAGGAACTACCAGCTTTTAGCCACAGAAGATCCCTCACCCTCACGTGACCTCCTCACCACACGCTGAGATGGACCCCTCTCTCCGCTGGAAACCGTTCCTGGAAACAATGGCCACAGACGCCTGGCTTCTGGCACCCGTATCCTCTTGGAACCATTAGAATCAACAAGTCCTCAACCTATAGTTACAAGGAACCTTCATTGATTTCCAACCTGAAGAAGCCCACATCTACTCGTCCTTACTGTGGGGAGTCCTATCAACCCTTTCCCCCCAATCCTCAAGCCCTCACTCTCTTCTCCGCCCCTGTTCAGCAGGAAGCAGTCAGAAAGAAAGCAACGTCCACAACCCCATAGAGGAGAAAGGGGGGAATGAAGGGCCCCCACCCATAAGATGGCGAGCCTCCTGCTTCTCTTCCGGGTCCCCGGTTCCCACCGGCGCCACCTGAAGCCCAATCACCTCTCTCCCCCCTAATCCCAGCACCCAGCCAATAGCCACCAGCCCCGTAGAAGGGACACCACAATCACCCCATGCCCCTTCCTATATAACCCAGCACCTTTCCCCAATAAAGCGGAATTCTCCAGTGAATTGCTGCTGTGTGTCACTCCTTTCCTTTCACTCCCTCTTCTCAGGAAGCTTATCTTTTGCTGGCTGGGGGAGACAGTCAATAAAGAACCAGATCAACATGCAGTGGGTCTGTTAGCCTTTGATGATAAAAGTGGGGAGAAAAGCAGAGAAAGGGGATAGATAGGGATTGATGGGGACAGGGTTCCTACTTTGTATGTACATCAGATAAGATGCTATTTGAGCTGAGACTGAAGGACTGGAGGGAAAGTGTATTCCAGGCAGAGGGAACAGAAGATGCAAAGGCCCTGAAGTTTCTTGTGTTCTAGAACCAGGAAGCTGGTGTGACTGGAGTAGAATGAGAGCTGTATTAGTTGGTGTACCCCCTGAGATCAGCATCTGTGTGCAAGTGGTTGACTATGGAGGTGATCTTAGGAAGCACTCAGAGAGATGGGGACACAAGAGAGGTCAGGAAGGAAGGCTAGTAAATGGCATTAATGAACGGGTTACCACTGTTGGCACCTGAGGCTCAGCCCTGCTGGGGACTGTATGGAAATGCCTTGGAACTGCCCCAGCGAGCAGTCAGGAAACTGGGTATTTACCCAACTCCGGTCTCACTGGTGAAGATGGCTTCTGGAACTTGCTCCTGAGGTCGCAGAGCACCTCCAGCACATGCAGGGAGACCACTGGGGCCTAGGACAGTGTCTGCAGGTGGTCTCTGTGGGACGGGCATGAGGGCCGGCTGGAGGAGGGAATGACAGAGATCAGCTCAGAGGGCAGGTGGGGGCCCAGGTCGTGTAGGCCTGGCAGACCACGATCAGAATTTTGTTTTATTTTCAGCCAGATGGCAAGCATTTAGAGAATGTGAGCAACATGATCTGATTTCCAGTTGTAAATAAAAATATTATGACTGATGTGGAAGAATAGATAGTAGGGAACCAAGTATGGAAGCAGGGAGACCGGTCAGCAGGCCTTTCCAATAATGCAGGCAAGAGATGACAGCAGCGTGTCACGTGGTGGCAGCAGCCTGAGGGTAAGAGGATGCTGTACTCTTGATGTATTTTGAGGATAGAGCACACAGAATTTACTAATGGACTGGATGTGGGGCATGAGAGAGAGGGGAGTTAAGACCAAATCTATGGTTTCTGGTCTGAAAAATTGAGAAACAGAACAGATGTTTATGGAGGTGGGGTGTACTTAGGGAAGAGTTTTGGACCTACTCTGCTTGGAATGTCTCTAAGCAGCAGACATCCACGTGGAGATATTGATTAGGCAGTAGGATATGTGCATTGAGAACTTCACTCATGCCCACGGACCATGTGTTGGCCAATTCCCCTCCCAGCCAGCCCAGCGTCTTCTCTATCTGCGCATGACGTCACGATGTCTTTAAATGTGCGTACTTCCAGCCTCACTCCACACTTCTGAGTAGGTACACTTTCTTTTCACTTCTCATACTCTCCTCTCCCTACTCCTAAATCAAAAGACGAGTAGGTGGTTAGGAAGTACCCTATGCTTGGATAATGCCCCCCTTTACCTTCTTCCACCGATTCCTTTCCAGTACTTCCTAAGCTCAGGCAGACATGCCCGCTGAAGGTGTGCTGCGGCTTCAGTTCATACCTCGCAGGGTTTGGTTCACCTCATTTCCAGCCAGCAAGCCTCTGAGGTCAAGGTTTTCTCACATACTTTGGTGAGGGTAAGAGAGTTTTTTGAACAGTGGAAACAAGTTTGTTTTCCCCTAGAGAGACATACTAATGCTAACTTATGAAGTAAACAATCTTTAAAATTCGGTGTCCAAACACAATAAAAGTTTACTTCTTGTCCACATCACAGTCCGTTGTGAGTTACCCCTTCCATGTGGGGACTCCAGGACCCAAGGTCCTTTCTGTTGGGTGTCTCCTCCACTGCAGCGTCCTTTGCTTCCAGCACTTGGGACGTTTCATGGCCAGGTCTGGAAGTGGCCTTTATCACTCTGTCCACATTCCATTGGCTAGAACTCAATCACATGGTTCCACCTAATGGCAAGTGAAGTTAGGTAAGACAATTTCTCTACATGTCCCAGAAGAAGAAACAGGATCAGTGACACCCAGCCCATCTTTGCAACAAAAGTTTTGTCCCTCCTAGTAAACTAGTACCCTGGTTCTGTCTTTTTTCTCTTGCGAATGTTATAGTGTGACTCCACTTTGCAATGCATGATCGCTCCCAGTGAACCAAAAAGATAATCCTTCTAAATTTGCAAAGTTGAGGGCCAAACCATGCTGACCCCAAAGTGCAGTCAGCTCATGAAGTTCCTGCAGCCACAGCTCGCCTGGAACACTGCCTGCCTGACTCAGCAGGAGAGGACCAAGTACACTGCCTGTGTTCTGTTACTATCAAGGAAGCATGGCCTAAACGTACTCATTTCTAGGACCTCTTCCTACTTCCCCAGTCACACCATGCTACCCATGGCTATGGAGGTAGCCGAGGAACTGATTTGAAACAAAAATAGGAAAAGAAAGGGAGGGAAAGGCCTGGGGCAAGGGAAGAGGAAAGGCCAAACAAGGAAGATAACCTTTAGATGAATGACAGAGAAGCAAAAGGTGAAAGTCACACAGGAGAGAAAGGGTGGGCGACCACAGTGAGAGGGTGGGCGCTTAGGCGGGTGAAACAAAGGAGGGAGGGAGGACAGCGTAAGCAGCGGGGAGAGGGAAAGGTGCCTTTAGGGGACTGGGCGGCAGCCCTGAACAGAAGGGAGCTGTTACTAGCACCTTGGCTGGGCACCAAGCCCGGTGCCTGCAGCGCTGAGCAGAACCAGCTTGGTCCCCCACCGGGAAGCAAAGCCGGGAGGGAGGAGGCAGGTGGAGATGCAGGGAAGGCGGGAAGTGTGGGAAAGCAGAGACACATCCTGCTCCTGCAGGAAGCCCCTTTGGGCTTGGCATGCTAGGTCTTTGCCTCCTAGAAACACTCCAGGCTCACCTTGCCAAGCTCAGTGTGGAGTAAACACACTTGCCCACCAGGAGATGATGCGGTGAGTGTGGAGCCCCCGCCCTAATCCCGCTCCCTCGCCCCCTTTCCCTCTCCCTCTCCCTTACTCCTGGGCCTACCTGAGCATGAGCATACTTGGACATACCTGGGCACAGGTGTACCTGACTGCACCTGGTCACTTCTGGTGAGAGCACAGGCTGCCTCCTAGACGCTCTCCTGGACTTTCTTCCGCTCAGCCTAAGAATCCCAGGGCTGGAAACCTGAGGCCAATGAATGCAAGGTGGGGTGGAGGTGTAATTAGGTCCTCCCGGGAGGGCTGCTGGCCAAGGAGGAGCAACTGCCATGGAATCAGCCACAAAGGAAAAATCCACCCCTCTGTCCGGTTGCCTCCACTGAATGTTGGTTTCTGTTGTCCGCTTGGTGACATTTTTCAGACTCTATTAGCAGACAGAGCCTGTGCAGACGGGGTCAAGCCAGTAGGTGGGAAGGCCGGTGGGGGCCAGGTATGGACACCAAGCACAGGTGGGTCAGGGAAGGGCCGGAGGTCAAGCCCTCTGGGAAATTCCCTCAGCTGGGCAGCCTGCGGCCGGGAACCCCACGGGATGGCTCACTGTCCCATTCCATCAGGCCTGCCTCGATTTTGTTTTTCTCTCTCTTTTGTTTTCCTGTCCCTTGTTTTTTAATTTTTTCTGGGTCACCTGAGATTTCTTTTGTAAGTTTTTGAGTCTACAGGGCACTTAATAAAAGGGTATCCCCAAGGCCACCCCAAATGAGGGCTTCTCAAGGCACCTTGGGGAACTTTCTTCTGTTACCACCATGCCTCCTCACCGCCAGACTCCACCCAAGCCCGTCAGTTAAAATGCACAATTTACTTTACAGCTGTTTAAAGTAATGGCAAAAACCAGCTGATACACATAGTGTGATTTCATAGTAATGAAGTTGACACTACTAGCCACTCAGGAGAGCCATGTCACCACTTCAGTTACACTTGGGCAGTGCAGTGGCTGTGATGGTGCACCTGCTTCACTTGACTAGCTCCACACGGGCCGAAGGCCATTTCCAGGGACTGGTCGGCACCCCTGTTGCCAGTCCTCCCGGCCAGTTCCTGCGGATCTGGGGAAGGTGATGAGTGGTTGCTGTTTCTTCTGCTTCCACCCTCACCTGCCTCTCCAAAGAGTCAAAACCGAGGCTCACAGGTTCTCTGAGCTGCCCAGCCCACCAAGCAGGTTCTGGGCTCCACTCTCACACATCTGTCCTTCCCTTCAGTTCTTGCTCTATTACTCCCTCTCCTAGCTCCTAAGGTTTCCTTGCTCTCCTTTCACTCAGATTCAGCTTATTTTACTGACTCTTTAGCCTGCTTTCTGGAACAACCACACTGGCAAGTTCCTTAGCTTGCCGTGACTGCAGCCCTGGGTTTGGCAATTCCAGCCAACCCTGGACATCCCATGTTACCAAGGCCGGTACTGGTCGGGTGGCTCCAGATGCTGGCCAGTCCCAGCCGTGTACACACATTCTTACGAAGATGCACCTGTTGGTTCTCCTGGAGACACGGCCACATTTCCCACTCTGATCTCAGATTCACTTGAGGATACAGCCTCTGGGAAGGAAGGCTGTGGAGCTGGTCCTGAAGATGGGCTGTCTTTAAATCCTAAAGAGCCTTTTAGACTTTCAGAGCTGGATCAGACCTTCAAGATCACCTAGTCCATGGGTTATCAACGGAGATGGGGAGGATTAACAGAGCTGACACTTGCCAGTGGTGGGCAACAAACTGTGTGCGCAAGCATCTGTAGCATGCTGGGCGGGTCGTCCAGGAGGATGGCTCCAGGCCTGGCTGGTCCCCAGGTCACGGCAGAGCCCGGCTGGGGAGTTTCTGCGGCATGTGTGCTTCCCTTCTTTTCTGAGTGTTTCTAAAATGCTAATTTCTTGAAACTCTTTGTCTACTTGTTCTTGTGACATTTTCTGCCCTCCCTACTGCTCCTCCAGGACTTTTTCTATTTCCTAAGATTCTCTGCTTTTCCACCCACAGATGCAAGTCCCATAGAAATTCTGCAGAAAAACAGGGACAATTCCCTCACTTGATATTTACCACATGCCTTCATATCTATTCTCATCCATGCCATATCCTCAGAAAATTCTCATCCATGCCATATCCTGTGCCCAGTTGGCCCCACACAGAAACGTTGATACTTAGGCACAGCAAACAGGATTATTTATACCCCTTTTCCTGAGGCCCACTTGTTTCCGCTGAATCCCCAAAGGTGGAGAACAGTATCAATGTCACGGCTGCCACATCCTAACGGGTGTCAGACCACATGCAGGACACCTTATGAGATCAAGAACCAGTGTTTCCGGCTGGCCTGCCATGGCCCCCGGTCCTATAAAAGGGCAGGCGTCAGAGGACCAAGGTGGAGACCAGGCCTTTGGAGAGGAATCTGCCCTCCTCTCAAGTCACAGGGGTTGCCGATTACTCGGAGAGTCTGGCATATTGGACATTAGGCTGTAATAATATACACCTGGAAAATATAAAGGCAAAAGACCTGAGGTGGCAGAGGAGATAAAAAGAGACAGAAAACGTGCACCTGCATGAGCCAAGCAATGGTGTTGCCTGGTGGGCCAAATGTGTGTGGTGCTGGAGGGAGATGACCCGGAGCCATCTTCCAAGGGAGCTGGCCCATGGGCCCTGCCTGGGAGGCTGGAATTGTTAGGAATGTTAGGGAGAAAGTAGAAATGAGCAGCCAGAAAAAGGAAGATAAGGTTCAAAGGGAAAGTTCCCCAGGTAAGGTTCAAAGAGAAAGCCGTCCAAACTCTGCCCAGCCAAGGGGGTCCCATGAGAAGACAACAAAGGCTTTAAGGGAGATGACTTCCTCCCCACCAGGTCCCTTTAGGGTCGCAGCTGAAAGGACATGCTCACTGGGAGGGATGGCTATAAAGACGCACCTGTAAATCAAATAACCCCACCCTGTCCATCAAAGCGGCGCCTCCTAACCGGGATGCAGTCTGTGGGCCTCCCACCTAACGGGTCGGGGCCTCTGTCTCCCTGGACTCTGGCCTGCTCCTCCCTTGGAGGGGATTCAAACAAAACTGACTCTGCTTCACTGCTGTGGCTCCACCTTTCCCTTCTCTGCTGCGGTGGGACAAGGACCGAGGAGAACAGACTCAACCCGCAGCAAAATGACCCAGCAGAAGGGGGGACCCCAAGGCCGACAGCCTGAGTGTTGGAGCTCACATGACTGCCGGGAGCAGCCACTGCCCATGTCACCGGGAGGCCCTGGGAGGTTCTAGTGGGGATCTCAGAGCAGCCACAGAAGATGGCCCTGAAGGAGGGTCAGCTCTGAGATTCTGCCAAAGCCGGAGGCCACCGACATGGCAGCCGGCAGCAGAGCTTTCCCCTAATCCCTTTCCCCACCTTAGCAGCGCCAGAAAGGGTGGCCAGCAAGTGGTCAGGGAGCCAGAGAAGAGAGAGAGCAGCGACCACACCGGCCACCTTCCTGCACTGCAGGCAGGGGGCCTGGGAGGAGCAGTCGTGACGGACATATTAACTGTGGCGAGAAATCTGTTCTTGTGACTCCAAGGACCAGGAAAATCTGAAGAACTGCCCAGGATTTCCCCCAAGGCAAAAAACTAGGCCATGGAGCAAAGGGACACACAAGGAGTGAGTCCCTCCCATTCAGTACAACGAGCTCACACAGGGCACACAGACGCGGTGACCGCCGGGCAGGCGAGGATGCGGCAAACATGACCCAACCTACAGCAGAAATAATCAGGGAGGACGTGGACTCTGTATCCGGGCTTGGAAATCCCTTCTGCGATGTTTCTTAGGAATGGAGGTTGGGCTGACCCGGCAGCAGCCCTGAATCCTCCTTTCCTCCCCGGTGCTTGTTTCCTGGTGGGTACCCGGCCGCCTGATGAGGCAGGGTCCAGGGGGCATGACTAGGTCATGGGTTCATAATCCAAACCCCTAGGCTTTCTATAGAGTCATGAATAGCTTGCTTTTCTGTTCAGTTATATACCTTTTGTATAAAAGCAGAAATCTTCAATAAAACCATATCAGCAACATTAGTGCTAACAGAAGACAGATTATTGTTTCAATGGTGGATCCTCTATTTCTATAAAGAAATAGGAATATCTTGATATTTTCTTTCTAATCCAGAGGTCCAGATGTACAAAAGAACCATTTTAGGACCTGGCTGAAATGCAGGTTTCCAAGCCTTGTCCTCAGAGATGCTGGGTAGTGAGCCTGGAGCGGGACTTTAAAGTCTGCGCTTTAATAGGCAGGCCTGGCAACTCAGATGCATATCTCAATTTAAGAAAGATTGTTTTAATTATGAGTGATCACATGGCCACTCACTCCTTAATCTAACTCTTCGCTTTTTCCTAGATGTGAGTGAAACTAGTTTACCCCGAATCTTTCAACATAAAGGCGGAACGTTTTGGAGGGCCTTAGGTTTGAGCAGCGTTACCAGATAGTAAACCTACTAATATTCCTCCCATATGGAAAGCTGGTAAACTGGTTCTAACTACCTGCCTTCTAGTTGACTAGAAGAACACCTACTTGCCCTTTTCGTGGCTGCGTTTCTTTGGGTGACAGAAGCAGACAGAATGGCCAGTCGAGCTGTAGGTTCGCGGCGGTTTCCGCGTCAGAACCACCGCTCCAGGCAACGAACAGCGCTGAAGTTGACTCACTAAACATTTTCCAAAGCAAGGATCACACACCCGGGATTAGGTACAAGTCTGCTTCTGAGACACCTGCTTTAGGAGTTTGGGGTTTCAAAATCTAAGCCAACCCAGTCCATTTAATTGGAATTTAACGAGATTTAAAAATAGATACGGTAATTTCTTCACATGCCTGGAGATACTCAGAAACAGGTGTGACTAGAATAGTAAAAATTAGGAGGGAGGAACCATCCACTCAAGGCATAAATCAGAAGAGCCTGTCAACGACCACTCAGGTCCTTTTCCTCTGAGAACCTGCCTTTTTTGTTTTGTTTTGTTCAGTTTTTTCTTGGCGTTGGTCCATTGTTCGAGCCTGTTAAGAACATTTAGAGTCTTGGGTTTGCCTTCTATCATACCAGCTATTCCCCCAACTTTAATTCACCCCGCAGTTGGGTTCACATACCTATGAAGAGGTTCTTTCACACAGGTGGTAAAACCAGGACCACGACAGACCCGTAGCCCCACCGCAGTGCCCTCACACTTATTCCACAAGGGATGCATGCGCTGCCCAGCTTGCACACAGAACCTCAATATACACCTGTATTGCAAAAAAAGAAGGCAGAAAGATAGCAAATAAGTTCCCTATTGGTTGTCAGAGACACACAGAGGGTGTGAGTTAGGTCAGAATGGCAGGGGGCAGTAGGCAGCGGGCAGGGTGGAACGGAAGGAAGTCTGTGAAGGCCCATGGGGCACTCCCTACAATCATGAACGATAACAGCATCGAGCTGCCTTTACTTAGCATTGGCCATGCGACAGTCACTCTGCTAGCAGTGTGTATGCCGTGTCTCATTTAATCTCCACCACCCTTCACAGGTAAGAACTAGTGGCTGCCAGCCTGGGCACTGGGCCTGAATGGCTTGGGTTTGAGTCCTGACTCGAATGGGCTTGTAGAATTATGTAGGACTCCAGCTGCTATAACAGATAAGCCCTGGACTCTTAGTGGCTTAACATAATAAGTGCTTCTTTCACACATACAACAGTCCAAGTGGGTGTTTGATGGGTAGCCTTCCACATGGAAATTTAGGGACACATGTTCCTTCTATTTTGTGACTCTGATAACTGCTAGATAGAGAGAGATAATTTGGGGATAGGCGCAGGGGCAGAAGGGAGGGGTTACGGACCAGGCCTAGAAGCCGTGCAAATTCCGTCACATCTGGAATCCAGTCACCTGGTTACTCCAATGGCAAGGCAGGCTGGGAAATGGGGTCTGTGTGGCCAGGGGGAAAAATAAATGAATTTGATCTCTTCCGTAGTTATGAGGATTAAACATCAATTCAATGCTTGGTACCTGGCATATAGAAAGTGCTCAATAAATGACAGTGGTTATTACCACTTCTACTGCAGTAGCTCTGACTGTGCTCATTCTGTGTCCTTCTGATGCCCAGCACCCAGCTATCTTAACCTTTTGGTTCAGAGTTCTTTCAGGTTCCGCCTGACCTTGCACTGGTGATACACTGGGGTTCTCTCTGTAACTCTTGGGAACCTTCAGGCATTGAGGTTGGCTCTGTTCTGTACACACCAACCCCAGCATCTTCTCTGACCCCACTGGTCACTGGAACACCAATGGGATGTGAGGGTGAGGACAGGGCAGGGAGAGGCCAGGTGGGTTGGCACTGCTCCCTGGAGTGCCCTGCAGGCCCATCTGGCAGAGCAGCTCTGCAATCCCAGTATGCAATTCATTAAGCTAAAGAGGCCTTTGCAAAAACTTGCATGAAAGCCTATGATTTAAAGTTTGTCTCTGCAATCATTTAATCATGAAATGAGTAGACAACTTAATCCAACCCACACTACCCTCAAAAAACCCATAAACATAGTCTGAATGAAATGCTTGGAAGGGGGTGGGCATTTGAATATGGTAATATAGGCTTTTGTTTTCTATCTTGATAAATATTTGCAACTCTGAACACCATGGAACAAACTGAACTGTGACTTTTACTCTGTAGTTTATATAGCAGATAGAATAAACTTTGAAGACTCTATCATGCTTTTGTTAGCGTAACATAGTGATTAGGATCAAACAGCTCTGCATTAGAATTCCAGCCAGGATCTTACCTTGTGGCTTTGAATAAGTTGCTTAGCCTTGTGACTTTGAGTAAGTTGCTTACTTACCCCAAGCCTCAGCGTGTTCATCTGGTAAATAAGAGAACTGGACGTGTATCACAGAGTGGTTTTGCACAGCACCTGGCAATAGTAAACTTGGTAGTTATTGTTATGATAATGAGCACAAAAACCCACATTTCCTTCTTTGTGACACTGAGGGAGAGGCACATATGTTGCAAAACCCATCTGGAGTTTCCAAGAATATTATTTGAAAGTCACCTGTGGTTTTACATTTCTCTAGCTCTACATTTTTCCTTCGTAGAGGCATACATCTATCCATTTGTCCACATGATCTCCTTTGCACATATAAGAGGGAGTTACCCAAAACAGCTAGTGTTATTTTCAAAGTGGCTTGCCTTTGCAGAAGTTGAGGGCTTCAAAGGGTAGGCGCTTGTGGAGTAAGGGATACTGACTTCCGGGATGCACCTGGGGCAAAGACTGGTTGAGGCTGGTCGGGTAGAGAATCCTGAATGCCTCAGGCCTCATGCAATCTCCTTGTTAATCTTCAGGATGGTTCGGGTTGGCAAGAAGAGGCTGCCACTTAGCCTCAAAGATCCCTCTAAGAAGCTGATGACCCTCATGGACTCCTGTCCTAGAAAATGTAGTTACAGCCACATGCCCAAAGGTTTGCAATCAATTTCAGGGGGTTCAAGACCCCCCCACCATGGCCCATCTGTGGATTTCAGGTTAAGAGAATCCTCATTTGTCCATTTGTTTTCTAATGTGGCTGAAAACTGTAGCCTGAGTGTCCTGCCAATGGGTTTCAGCCCTGGGTAAGTTCACTACAGATTCAATGTGACCAAAGAAATGACAGTAGAATGTTCTTGGGGTGAAAGGGTTACACCCAACTTTATATCCACGGTGGCAGGTCAGTCACTAAAATCCTATCCACTCAGAGCGAGTCTGCATGCAGCAGGCCGGTCTCTGCCTCTGGGCCTCTCTGCCTGCGCAGCTGTCTCAGTCTCTGTCCTCTGCTCTCCTGCAGCCTTGCAGCCATGCCTCCGTTTCACCCAGAGCACTGGGCAGGGGTCTTTATATAGAGCCAATAATGAGGCATTGCCCACACGTGTGTAGTGAGCTAGCCAACCAGGGCCAGGTGATAATCCTGGCCACAGGGACTTTCACTTTATCCACACACGCTATTTCCAAACTGAGACTTTCTCTTTGTTTCAATTAGTAGAATTGAAAGAGAATTAAGAGAATTTGCTTTCTCACTACACAATTTGTATTTTTTTATGTGTTGAGGCAGGACTCAAATCAAGAGGGGAACATTTTACACAGTGTACCCAGCCCTGGTTGTGGCCTTATACCATCTAAAATGATGCGTTCTGCCACCAGGGGTGTGGACCCCTCACTGTGGGAAAACCAGGAGAGCTGGAGTCCTGACCTCAGGTGGGGGCAAGTCCAGGAAGGGTGTGGTGTCAGCAGAGAGACAGTCAGGACTGAAACGCCCCACCCTGGACTTGGCAACCAGGATCACTGGTGTCTTTGAGGGAATAGATTTAATGGCATGGTGAGGGGTGACAGGCAGAATGCAGCAGTTCAAGAGTGAATAGATGGTAACACCTGGAAAAATAGCTTTGAGAAGTATGGATAAAATGAGAGTTCCTGTGGCCAGGATTCTCACCTGGCCCTGGTTGACTAGCTCACTGTGCACCTGTGGGCAATACATGGCTGTTGACTCTATAAAAAGAGCTCTGCCCAGTGCTCTGGGTGACACAGTGACCAGGCTGCAAGGCTTCAGGAGAGCAGAGCAGAGGCTGGAGTGGTGGCAGCACCAAGGACAGAGGCCCAGAGGATGGCTGTGTCGGACGACTGTACAGAGAGGCCCAGAGGGCAGCTGTGTGGGATGGCTGTGCAGAGAGGCCCAGAGGACAGCTATACGGGATGACTGTGCAGACAGAGAGCCCAGAGGACGGCTGTGTGGGATGGCTGTGCAGGAAGAGAAGCCCAGAGGACAGCTGTGTGGACAGAGGGGCCCAGAGGACGGTTGTGTGGGATGGCTGTGAGGACAGAGGGGCCCAGAGGCAGAGACTGGCTTGCTGCCTGCAGACTCACTCTGAGTGAACAAGTGACTGACCTGCCACCTGGAAATAAAGTTGGGTGTAACCCTTTCACCCAAGAACGTTTTACTGTCATTTTCTTTGGTCACATTGAATCAGTAGCAAACTTGCCTGGGGCTGAAACCCATTGGCAAGACAAGGAGCTTGGCTGTGAAGGGGAGATGAGAGACAAGGTGCTACTTGAGATTCAAGATGACAGTGTTTTGCTTCCCTTCTGGGGGAGGCTCTTTCCTTCTTTCAGAGGCTCTATCTGAAAACATGGGGGAGATCCGAACATGCTTTTAGAGACTGGGAAGGAAATAGATGCGAGTCTGTAAGTACTAGAGAGGGGTGCTGATAGATGGGGCAAGGTCCCAGTTTGGGGGAAGATGCGAAGGGTTCAGATCAAGAGCACAGGTGGAGGACTAACGCAGAACAGGAAAAGGGTCATCCTTTCCTAGTTTGAGGAGATGTGGACACAAGCAAGCCAACGTAATTGCCTGGGTGTAGGGGTGGAGAGTGAAAGTGTTCATGTCTGGGGCCTGGTTTTCCTCTGTTAGTAGTGGATGAGAGTTTTTCTGGGGTCAAGGGGAAAACTGGGTGCAGGCTTGAACTACTGGTTCTCCAGTTGAAAGGGTATATTAGGGTTCTCCAGAGAACTAGGACCAATAAAGTGTGCATGCGTGTGTGTGTGTGTGTGTGTGTGCGCCCGTTCTATTGAGAGAGAGAGAGAGCTTAAGGAATTGACTCACAGGATTTCGGAGGTTGCCAAGTCCAAAATCTGCAGGGCAAGCTGGCACTCTGGACCCAGGAAGGTTTGATGTTGTAGCTCACCTCCAAAGGCAGTCTAAGGCAGAATGCCCCCTTCCTTCTGGGGACCTCACTGTTTTTTCTCCTAAGGCTTTCAACTGATTGGATGAGGCCCACCCACATTATAGACAGTAATCTGCTTTACTCAAAGTCTACTGCTCTAAATGTTAACCTTTTTTAAAAAAATCCTTCACAGCAACATTCAGACTTGTGTTTGACCAAATATCTGGGTACTGTGGCCTAGCCAAGTCGACACATAAACTTAACTATCATACAGAGTATTAATGATCTCATTTATATCAATAGCAAAACCATTAGATGATGTAGATAAAGAGAAGACTACAGAATACAGAGAGACTCTCCTGGGTTCTGGGAGGGTCTAACCGGTAGTAGCTGCTCCTTGGACTGCACAATTCCTAATGGAGCCAGAGGTGATGAACACACACAGCATGGAAAGGCCACGGGGGGTGATCCACCCATGGGAACCCCCTGGGGACCCCCCCGGGACCCCCACACCATCAAAGAGAGTTTCTATCTCAGTAGAGAAGGATAGAGCCTCTGAAAGGGAGCCTTCTGAATGCAAACTGTGATCTGAAAGCCCCATCACTAACTGCTGGGGACCATTCTCCTGCAACGCAAGCAGGACACAGGTGCTTCCAAGACAATAAGCTATAGGAGCTGTCTTTTGGATTCTTTCTCCTTCCTCTGTTTTCAACATGGGTCAAAGGCATATGCACTTACCTCACTGAGATCGGTAGGATTATTTACTCTATTTTCAAGGCTGCCTTTTCTCAGTGTAATAGAATTTCCAGTCGAGCTTATTCCTTCCTTCACTTACAAGCCTGAGTTCTTTTCATTTCCATCCTGTCCTTGGTAAGAATCCTTGAAGAGTAGCCTGGGACATACCTAGTGGTAAGCCACCTGCTCTGGGGTAGGGGTGGATCTATTCTGGTCATAGGCTTTGTGATCTGGACAAAGGAGTTGAATGTGTGCCTGTCAAATTGTCAGGCAATACTAAATTTGGTGGGCCAGCTGAATTCTAGCAGAAAATCATGCAAAATAAAGTTTAGCAATTGGGGAAAAATTGGCCCACAGGAAAAGACAATTGGATGAAATTCAGTAGGATGACATGGCCATGGAATTCTAACGCTAGGGCTGCAATTAGCTATGTGATCTTTTAGGACAGGAACCCGTCCTCATATAGAAGAGAGAGTTGTGCCACACCAGAGAGTTTTGGAGTCAAAGGGACCTTTGAGAAGCAGCTGTTATCCCCTTTTATAAGCATCAGAAGAAGAGGCTCTTCCAGCTTTAAAAGGTTATAATTCTCCAACTTCACTTCCTCGGAGCTTTCCTGACCCTCCCAATCCGAATTGCTTGCGCCTGCCCCTCCATTCCCACAGGGCAATGCTCATTCATTCTGCAGCCCCTCCTCCATGTGCCCTACGTTCTTTACTTCTGTGATTCCTCATGTAGACCATGAGCAATTTGACAGTAGGACCATGTCTTGTTCAGCTCTGTATTTTCAAGGTCTGTTATAGTGCCTGACCCATAATTAATGATCAACAAATTTTGGTTGAATAGTAATAAAAAGAAAGCCCACATTTTTTCATGTAATGATTATCACATATTCTCCCCCTACATGCTATCCTCTCTACACAGCCTAATTCAGTGACTCTTGAAGCTGTAAAGGTCAAAACTTGAATACAGTTCACTAGATCTTTGACCAGCATAAAATACAGGGAGAAAAAAATATTCTGTGCCTAGACATTTTACTTCAGGTAAGAGAAACTGAAGAACTGCACTGGCTTGTTTTTAAAGGTATGTCACATTAAGCTTGTAGTGAATGGAAATACTAAGATGTTTCCTGTGTGGATTTCTGCCAAGTTGTAGCCCTCCCATTCTGCCTACGTGCAATTGATCTTGAACCCCAAATGTAGGACTTCATATTTTTGTGTCTCGACTCAAAGTTAAATTCAACCCAAATCACTTTGAATTTGATGCAGTTAGTGGCTACTAACAGCAATCCTTCCCGGCTTCAGGTCACAGGCATATTTGACACACACATCTTTCCTGTCCCTCTCCCACCCTTTGATGATGCTGTTGAAAGGGCTGAGGCTAGAACAAACGCTCCAGTAGGAACTATCCCCTTTCATGTGGGCTCAGTACCACTCATAAAACTCACAGGTAATCAACCATAAGCTGCAAATGCCCTCTAAAATACTGCCAGACACCCCTTATTTCTCCATTTTATCCACAAAGATCTTATGGATGAAAATTTTAAAAGATTTTCTAAAGTACATACTTTACCTATAGTAGCCCCTGTAATTTTCCAGTCAAGTAATCCATTAAAATATAAACAAAGCACGACTTGTATGGTACATCTTCTTGGTATGCATTGCTGGCTCTGGTGCCAATGACACTCAGAAGTCTCACAATCCCCCACCTCCCTTTGAAATAAATCTAATTTAGATTATGGCTGGTATTGATATTGAACTCATTTTCCATGGTTGGGATTCCATCTAAGACTATATCCAATCTTATTTATCTTTTTTATTATTCCTTAAGAATTACCCACTGTGACTGAGATGATAATACAAGTTTTTTAGGCACCCCAGGACAAAGTCACTTAGACTTGAAAAACTTTGTGGAGAGTGGTCTTAATAAGCACAGGGGAGCTATCATGGACTTTTAAGGGGCAAGGGTCTGCAAAGATGTCAGTTATTATTACTTCTGATGTTTTCCCAATTCCTTAGGGTGAGGCGATGAAATAGGCCTTTATCACCCTGAACATCTTCAGCCATTAAGCACAGTCACCTGATGAGAAGCTGTTCATCCTCATCTCAGGATGCTTCAACTCTTTTCAGCAGTTGATACACAGAATCTATACATGCTGGCATTCTCTTGGTCTTTTGATGCTGAGCATATGAAGGCCCCGAATGATCCCCATAGTATCAACAAGGAGATCTTTTTGTCACCAGATGCCAAAAACTTAGAAGAAGACCTTCCAGGTCAAACGTGTTGGAATCAGAGATGAAGGTCATGGGGAGGTCTCCCTATTTCCCTGATAGTAAACACCCCAGGTTGATCTCATGAGTAGAAGATGCCAAAACCAAGAGGTTAACTCAAATGTCCTGATGGGAGAAGAAACCTTCCTCTTACTCAGTATGTCAAACACAATGAGATCAATCAAATGCCCTAAGATTCAGAGCACTAGGCCAGGCTCTGTCTTTTCCACCTGACTCTGGAACTCTCGAAAGCCACATATTTCAAAAAGGTAGAGTTTTAACTTTTGCATCTTTAAATGGTAGCCTCTGGATAAAGTATTCAAGTGCAGTCGTTTTGGAGGTAAGGAACCTGAAGTTCAAAGAGGCTCAATGACGTGTCCAGGCTCACACTTTTACCAAAAAATGGAGTTGGCCCTTGCACCCCGCGCTTCTCCTGGAACAGGCTGTGGCTCCTCTTCCATGTGGGTTATAGTTTCTCTGTCACCCTTTAGTTCTACTTTTCCCATTTGAAGACACTTTTTTCTTCTAAACAATAGTGAAAGAGCAATTTGAATAGTTTTGTCTTCTGCTCATATTATGCCATATGTTCTAAGAATGGGAATATGGAGGGTGGTAAATTTAGACACAGAGAAGCCAGTAATGGAAAAACAGAGCTGGAAAGGACTGATTAGGTGCAGGGCTCAGACAAAGAGACCAGAGAGATCACGGGTGACCACAGACGGAGGGATGCAGCAATGGAGTGCCATTGCTGAAAGCCAAAATGATACTGGAATATATTTATAGAAGGATGACACGCAAAGCCCAGGAAGCGATCATTAGCCTGCAGTCTACATTGGTCAGATCTCTACTGAACACGATGCCCACTTTGTCACACTTTGAAATGCAAGAGCCCAGAACAGGGAGCAAAGTGACAGAAAATCATTACTCAGAGTCGAAGTTAAGGAATCTGGATTGCTGAAGGCAGCCGTTTCACTGACTCCGCCTACTGTCTGATGGCTTGAGCAGGTAGGAGGGGAAAGGTGGGGAGAAAGAGAGTTGTTTCAAATGGAACCTTCCCTCCAATCACAGTGGGAACAGCCAGGTGCCCAGTGGCTGACGCTGGGGGTCGGATGGTCCTCACTCCTCATAAGGGCATGGGCTCTGCTTATGCTTTCGGGTCCTAGAGCTAAGGGGCTCCTTCAGTGCTGGCTCTGTGGCACGTGGGGCCAGGGAAGTAGGGACCACAGCTGACAGTGGCCTAGTCCTCAAGCATGTGCCTCCAGACCTGCAGATAAGTGTGTCAGTAAGGAGAGGTCAGGGGCCTGGGCTCTGCAGCCAGACATACCTGGGGCTGAGTATCGTCTCTGTCCATTCCCTTCCCTCAGCCCAGGGTAAGCCTCAGCTGTGTCCAAGGACAAACCCACACACCTTCCAGGAGCTGCTGGCCTCCTATAGGACAAAGCCACATGTCTAGTGTTTTTTACTTAGTGCTTTTATCTTGTGCATCTCTCTCCACCAACATGCTGAGATTGACCTTGACTGTTTTAATGGCTGCCGGGCAGTCCACTCTAGGGCCATATCCACTTTTGCCATTTCCCAAGAATGGCTGTCAATTTGTTTACACTTTTTGCTATAGCAAACTGTGCTGCAGTGAATATCCCTATATAAATAACTGTACACGAGTATAGCGGCAGCAAAATTCCCAGGAAGAGAATTGCTGCAAGCGCCTGTACAATTTTGAAGTTATTTAATTGTCCTCTAAAGAGGCCCCACCGATCAACCTACCCACTAATGGTGCCCAAGGTGGCTGCTTTCTGAGAAGCCACCACTAAGGAAGGACTTCAGGCGGGTGGAGGAAGGGCCTAAAAATGACTTTGTAATTCTTTGGTTCTCCAAGAAAGTGTTGTTGGGGCTACTGTGGGGGTGCTTTTCACAGAGGGAAAGTCTGTCAGGATCCAGGCCTATTTTTGGCAACTCAGTGACATACCCCTTGCATTTCAGGGAATTCTTGGTTTCCCTCAACAATGACCCATTTGTGGCTGAATATTTAGCTATTTGTTCAGTCTTAATGTCGGTTCTGCAAACTGTTTTGAGATTCAATAGGTTGGTTCCCAGCAAAAACTGTGGATGCAAACCCCACACTAGTTTCTTACACTCAGTTATTTGTCTGGGGAGGGTACATAGGTAAAACATGTTTTTTATTATTTAATTTTTAACTTTTTGTCATCAGAAATTTTAGACACATATAAAAGTAGAGAAAAGAGGATGATGAATCCCTATACACTCACCACCCAGCTTCAGTGATCAACTCATGACCCATCCTGCTTATCTGTACACCTGCCAATTTCTCACCTCCTCTATTATTTTGAAGCAGATTCAAGACATCCTGTCATTTCATCTGTAACTGTTTATTGTCTACATCTAAAACACAAGGTCTTTAAAAAAAGACAGCCTCCCATTACCTTTAACACACCTAAACTAATTAATAGTGATTTTTGACTATACACAAGTAATCCAGTGTTGGCATTTCCAATAATCTCATGAAAGTATTCAAACATGATTTTTAAATGTTAGAAAAGCAATACTCAGGGCCACAAGGACTGAGTTTAAGTGTCAGCTCTGTCTCTCTCCTTGGGTGATTTTAGGTAATTCCCTTGACTCCCCTTTGCCTCTGTTTATTAGCATTTGAGGGCTGGAAAAGACCAATGAATCGAAATACTTTCAGATGATGCTGACAATGAATGCAAAAGAGAAAAAGTCGTTGGAATAATTGAAACTAGAGTCAAGTTCTAATTTCTGTATAATGCCAGATCAATAAATATCTACTAAATTGAACAGAAGTCACAAAATTTGTCTACACTTATCCCCACAAAAGAGATATTAGGGTCAGGGGATCCTCGTTTTCTCCTCTTGGCAGATAAGTGCTTTTCAAAAGGAAGTAGATGTAGGTGCTGTTTCCATTTTAAAGCACAGAATCTTAATACAGCGTTTGTTTAAAGCTCACAGATACTCTTTTAAAAGAACCTCCTGTTAGAAGACTGGAAATAGGGCAAGAAGGAAGGAAGAAAGAAGGGAGATTTGTCAATGATTCTGGAAGTCAAGCAATGCCACCAGTACCTCTATCGTTAAATGAGATAATGTAGGCACATGTAAACTATAAAGGGCCATAAAATTGTTATTAAAAAAATGAGGATCCCCAGATGGGCCTAAATCACTCTGTGTCTTCCCCATTGAATTTCCATGAGCAGCAATCAGATTTCTTTCTTAAGGAAAAAAAAAAAGTATTCCCTATAAAACCTGGAAGACAAGGAGAAGGGAGAGGAAACCATCAAAGACATGTTGGCAGGAAATGGAAAATACTGCTAAAAACTCCTGAAAGACTTTTTTAAGAAGACCATTGTAAATCCCTTTTCCTGCTCTGCCTGTGGGCAGGGGCAGGAGAGGCGACGGAGCTGGTAGTGTCAAGGGGGGCAGGGAGCAAACGAACAGGAGAGTCTTCACTTGTCATGGTGGCTGGTGAGGACAGATGGAGGACACCTTCCTGAACAGGTGGGTCACAGCTGCTGGGACAGCTGTGCATGTCTATCCTCCCGAGGAAGGCGACCCTTTAGCAGAAAAACAGCCGGGCGAGGATGAGGGGCGGGCACCTTCTCTCTGGAAAACAACAGCGCTGAGGGTTAGGAGAGCCTGGACTTCTGCTATTTGACCGCCGGCAGGGCGCACCCTCTGTCCCTCCTCGGGACCCAAGTGTCGCACACACAGGTGTGACGGCTTCTTCCCCTAAAGGTACAGAGGGTCCTAACGAGCTGCCCCTCTGCTCACAGAGCATAGGGGAGGGTCGCTGTCCCCCGCTGGCCTGGGGAGAACCCGCGTGGGCTCTGTGCGTAGGTGCGGAACTGCTGTCCTCACGGCTGGGGCGACAAGATGGAGACTCACAATCCCTTTCGCAACTAGACAACAGGTTGAGCTGTTTCTTGGCGACTCCCAGAGACTCCTCGGCCCCCTGCGCTCACTGTGCGACCCGCAGCGCACACACCCGGCTCCCTAACACTCCTGTACATCACAGACTCTGCTAGTCCCTCTCTGCCTCCCTTCCTTCTTTCCAGAGGTCCTGTTACCAACTTACCTTCGTGGTCTATGCACCTCTGGGGCCGCCCGGTGGGCGCCGGCCTCCTTCCCTTCACTCCCTCTGCCCACCCGCAGCACAGCACGCCTCCCGTGGGGCAGGCACTGAGCCGGGCTCTGGGCTGCCCAGTCAGACAGACACGCCCTCTGCCCTCTTGCAACTGGAGTGCTTAGTGGAGGGACTCACAAAAACCAAGCAGGCAGACAAACAAAATAATTGAGAATCAGAATAAAAGTTCAATAATGAAAAAACAAGTGACACAAAGCCCAGGCTTGACATCAAGAGTAAGAGGGAAGGACATGATTTTTGTTTTTACCTTTTAAACTCTATTTTGCAGTACTTTTAGGCAGAAGAGTTGAGTTCTTGCATACACTTCACCAAGCTTCCTCCAATGTTCTTTGAATCAGCTTTGTCTGAAAGTGCTGAAGTGTAAGTGATACATATAAAGCTGCATAATTTAATGTGCACAGCTTGATGAGTTTGGACATATGTAAACACCCGTGATCCCATCACCACAATAGATGCAATGGAGGTGCACCTCCCAGAGTGTCCTTGGATCTTGTGGTTAAGAACCCCTAACATGAGATCTACCCTTTTAACAAACTAGTTTGAACTAATTCCATACAGTTAACTCTAGGCACTTTGTTGCACAGATCTCTAGAATTTATTCATTTTGCATCAGTTCATACCCATTGAATGACAACTCCCCATTTCCTGCCCCCTCCAGCCCCCAGCAGCCACTATTGTATTTCTCTGCTTCTGTGAGTCTGATTATTTTGGAGACATGACGTAAGGGGAGTCGTGCAATACTTGTCCACTGACTGGCTTACTTAGCATAATGTTCTCCAGCACCATCCATGTAAGTTGTTGCAAATGGTAGGATTTCCTTCTTTGTAAAGACTGAATAATATTCCTTTGTATGTACGCACCACATATTTTTTTAGCCATTCATCCACCAATGGACTCTTGGGTTATTTCTGTATCTTGCCTATTGTTTCCAGTGCTGCAATGAGTATGGGCAGGTAGATGTGAACACCTAGGGCAGGTAGATGCTGAAACAACACAAGCAGTCATAAGAGGAAAGGACTTACTTTGATTAGGTAGTCAGAGAAGGCCATTCTGAAGAAGCGTCATTTAAGCCAAGACCTGAAACCTTGTTATTGTACTGCTGGGCCACTGTCAGTGTTGTCCAGGCTGTGCACTGCACAAATCTAGAGGATGCCATGTACATTATAGCCTATTTTGTACAAAAATATGCAGAAACCCTGAGACCATATCCAATCCCCAACACCCCAGCTATTCTCAAATGCTTCTTTCCATCTCCTAGCTATGTATTCAGGCTTATTTCTGGTCATCTGCTGGAACTCAGCAATGTGTGTGTGTGTGCGTGTGCATATGTATATTCATGTGTGTGTGTATGTGGTGGGGGGCAGACGGAGGGAGAGAGAGAGGGGGATTGCAAAGAGGAAGGGAAGGGAAATGAGGGGCATAGTATGCCAAAATAGAATACCCTGTATATAATCCTTCAAAAGGTTAGGAAGAGCAGCCCTTTACATTGTGATAGGTCTAATAGGACAATCCATGAAATTACAGACAAGAAGCCAACCAGCAGCTTCGCTATTGGCAGAATCACTGTGCTGACTACTATGGGATAAAAGACAGCAAAATTAAGAGTGGACCTTCCCTGTCAGGCACTTGAAGGCAATGTGCAGGCCTTAAAACCGAGAGATTTCCAGGTCAGGTCTGGAGCTGGTGCTTGGAGCCCAGCCCCACGTCAAGCCAAAGCATTTTGATGTTGAAGGAGGAGGATGAGGAAGGACTGAAGGATGAAGCTTCAGCAAGGAAGAGCATGCTTGTGCTTTTTACAGGCTGGTGCTGCCAAACCAGCACACTCGCTAGGTTTAAAAATAACAGTTCGAAAGAAATTATGTTACAACTGACACAATATGAACACACAAAAATGTTCTCGGTGATGATCTTTTTTGGGTGGTGGGACATAGTGGATCCCTTCCGACTTCTTCTCTCTCCTCCTCTTCCTTGGGGTGTTGTTTTATTTTGTTTTGTTTTGCATTTTCCTTATTTTCCCCAATGAAAATAATTTTTTAAAGGTAAGGATCCTTTTTCAAAAATTGAAGTTTGTAGTGTAAATAAGATGGCCTATCAAACTTTTTCTTCTAAAATGGTTAAAAGCCATTGGGTGTTTTAGTTTTGGCAAAGCTTTCAATATCAGAGAAACTGGGCTATTCTAGAATAAAATGCATATGCCAGGATATGCAATATTCAGTAAGATGAATCCACATTTGGCCTTCAAAATAGCTAAGGATAGATTTAATTTTAGTGTAGATTAGTCCTAACTTTAGTGAAGATGAAACTTGCTCCTTCAACATTTAAAAGTTATATTAAAAGGCAGACCTCTAAGGGCTAGAGCCCAAATTCTCAAGCTTGGATAGCTAGAGTACTTTCTAAAGGCCATTTTGTTTTTATGACCGTTTGGTTCAGAACTAATGAGAACTACTTTGCATAGACATCATTTATATTCCAGAGCAGCACCTTTTGGGAATCTTCCACTCACCTTGTAGGTACAGATGGTCAAAGTTGATATATATATATTTTTTATTCCCAACCCATTACTGTTCTAGGCTATGAACCTCAGAGATAATTATCTTTTAAAGCCCACAATTTCAGAACATTTATCAAGTTATTAACATCAGCAATTATGGTGGTAAACACCCAAGGAATTTGGACACTGTGTTGGAAGGATTAAGAAAACTAGCTTCAGAGATTCCTTCATGGGGCAGAGGGGCGCATGGGACGGGAAAAGCTTCTTTGGCCTGATTGAACCCTCATCTTTTTACATCTTTTGAAATATTTCCTTTTTGTTCTCAAGCAGATACAATCTTTCTTGTGAACAAGACCCTCAGAAGGCAACTGACAACTATGTGTAAAAGTTTAGAGGCGTCTTGATGTCCCCACATTTTCAAAACCACTAAACTGATTTGTGATCTCTGAAGTACACAACAATAGAAATACATTGTCATAGGTGGAGAGCCATATATTCTAATACAGACAGTGATGACCTCTGACTTCACCTTTATAAAGTTGCACCTCCCAGCACGTCTATTCCCCTTTCATGATTTCTCTCCAAATAACTCACCATATTGACTATGACTTTACTTATCACATATCTTACTGTTTACTCTGTAGTGTCATCTGTCTCCCTGCTGCCCACACTACACTATAAGCTACTCGAGGGCAAAGATTTCTGTCTGTCTTGTTCACTGCTCTAGCCCCCTGGCACAGAATATGTGCTTGAAAAATAATCCCCACAAATGATTCCAATACACTTCAAAAATCTGAGAAGAAAATGGTTCTCACCACTTTTGGAACTGACCTGCTGAGGATATGCAGTCATTTTTCATTTTTATTTACTCTAGCACTTCAAATGGCTTCAACCATTTAATTTTAGAAGTTAGGTGAGTAAAACACATACTAAGAATAATAAGGCTAATTGGTTTTACCTGTAAGTATCACTGATTTCTTGTTTGTTTTTCGTTCTTCCTGTAGATTGGAGACCAAGGCAACAATTTTATATGGCACATTGCCCAAATTTAAAGAGTGGTGCAGGTAGGGAAGTAAGGGAGAAAAAGCTAGAGACCATCCTCCCCTCCGCCTGCACGGCAAGCCTCCTGTTGCAAACCTCAGTGATGAGAAGGGCTCTGAAGACGTATGGAAAACTGTTCACAGTCGTCACCACCTCACTGGAGGGAGGTGAGCATGGTCCTGAGGCAGGGTTTTTTATCCCTGGCCTAAACAGTTGAGAGATGGCACAGAGGGAATACAGAGGGGTCACCACAGTCCTGGCCACTGGACAGGAGGCGGAGCTGTGGACATGCTGCTGTAGGGGCTGCAGCCCCATCAGTGCTGGTAACACCTGGCATGGGGAGGGGCAGGCCGTGGCCAGCGACACCACGATGCTCATGGAGACAGCCTTCCTGTTTCGTCCAGACAGCGGAACCAACATCCGCTTCATGACGATGCTCTGCAGAAACCCCTTTTCCACTACCACTCCTTCTGATGGCTCTGTAAGAAGATTTAGCTGCAGAGACACACTTTCTAACCAGGTCTCATTAGCCTGTGGGACTTCACACAGACCATTTCCAACCTGAATTGTTCAATAACAAATACCTATGAAGCTACTACATGCCAAGCAGTATTTTAAGCACGTGGCAAATGCTAACCTGTTTTGCCCTCATAACAACCCTACAAGGTAGATACTGTTATTGTTCTCCTTCACTGAGAGCAAAATTAGGCATGGAGAGGCTATCTTGCCTGGAGCTATACCACTAATTGGTGGCACCAAACTGCACTCAAGTGGTCTGACTCCAGTAAGTCATCCTGCCATGAATGAAATCTCCGCCATCTCGCTCACAAAGAACACAAAAGAAGGGATAGTAAGGGTGATGAGCTGCCAGTTCCCTTACTCTGCAGATCTACTGGGTCCCACGGTCCCGGCTTTCTTGGGAAGAGGCAAAGTGCTTCCCTGTGGGACACCCTGAATCTGCTCCCCGACAGTGGCTGAAACCATGTGCTCTTACATACACCTGCTTGGAGACAGCTACTATAGAGTTAACGCTGCCTGTCACCTGCTCACTGGGGAAACAGACCTAAATACTCGGCCTTGTTGCCTGGGTGCTTACCCTAAAAGCCAGGATGAGACCCAGCAGAAAGACTCGTTCTTGGGATGTTAGCTAAAAATGTTATCTATTCTGATGTGGCTTTGAAACCTCAAGACCGAGACTAATTTTTTCATTGTCTTTTGAAATCCTCCAGTGACCGCTATCCTAGATCAAAGATATTAGCAGAAGTGTTGACATAAACTTTCCAATCACAAAGCTTAGCAGCTGTTACAGGGCAGTGCATTCAGATCACATGGAGATCACCTTAGAATGCAGTCTGATTCAGCGGACCTGAAGAGTCCATATTCCTACCAAGCTCCCAGGTGAGGCTGATGCCGCTGGTCCTGGGGCCACACCTGTAGCAGCAAAAGGTTCCAGAGCAGTTCTCTCACTCCTAGAGAAGGGCGACCTCTGCAAAGGGAAAGAATATTTTCAGTCCCTAAGAATATTTTTCTCCTTTCCTAAATTCAAAATTTTTCAACAATTTTAGTACACACTGCCTGCCTCACTGGGGGACTTGGTTAGTCCCTGGAGCTGCCTTTCCTTAGTTACCCAACAGCTCTCACTGTGGGGACTCTAGTGCCTGGAAGCACAGGGTGGAGGGGAGAGGGAGTGGGTGTGTTTTCCACAAACCCAGTGGATTGCATAATTCATCACAGACACAGAAATCAAAGATGTGCTTCATTGCAAACCGAACCAGACTGTTGCTCTCTTCGTGCTTACCCCAGGCTGTCCACGGGGCATCTAGGCAGTCGGCCTCAGAGAGCTGCGCATGCGTCCAGCCACCCTCGGCTCAGAATGCCACAGGAACTCACAGGCCCTGGGGGCGCCGTCCGATCCTCCTCGCCCCGGCCTGGCTGGGGCAGATGCTCTTTGACCTACCTGCTTTCTTTTGAAGGCACGAGGGCTGGAAGGCCTTGCTCATTCCTTACAGCGGTTTCCATTCTCTCCCTTCCAAGGGATGTTACTACCAAGGAGGAGACTCTTCGGATTCTGGCTTCCCATTTCTTCAAGCTCTCCACTTACAAAACCTTCCCGCACCCATTCTGTAACGTACTCACCCTTGGCCTGAACTTACTTTTGAAATGTTTTTCTGTGTATTTCCACCACGTCCAGGATGTGGCTGCTGCTTCTTTAATTCCACTGCTTATCCCGTGTTCCCGTTTCAGACTAAATCTCTGAAGTTCTTCTTGGACAACATTCAACATCGTGGACCTCTGGACACAGGCTAACCGCTATCGTGAAGGTCACCCACCCACCCACTGGACTGCTATGCAGGTGTACCACAGAGGACCAGCACGGGCCTCTCCTCTCCTTCAGGGGTCCCACCCCCACTGGACAGTCCCGCTTTATGGCTGCCCAGCACCATGGGCCCCTGCCTGTGTGGGGGGAATTGTCTCATCTATGAATCTTGGTGGGAGGCAGAGCTCACCTCCCAAGGGATAAACAAAGGCTCTGGGCCTGTTTTCCCAGCCCCCTTAGATGGTGCATTCACCTGGGATTCTGACCTGGGGCTGTGGTCGGAAAGCAGTAGGGACCTGGGATTCATTCCAGTGAAGGCGGTAGCAGAGGCCACAACATACGGTCTCCAGGGCGGAGAGGCAGCAGCCAGCTGTGGTGTCCGGAGGCCGGTGGCGGCGTCGGCAGGGTGCAGATTGGACTCGGTGGGTGGCTGGCGGGGGGTGCGGGACTGGCTACCTAGCTGCTTTCTCCTGCTTGCATTACCTGTTGGCAGCTGCCCACGTCTTGTCCCCCCTGGGCACAAGCCAGAAACTTTACACAGGACATGGTTGGACAGGGGCTGTACCTCTAAGTGAAAACAGATGAAGATGACTGTGAGAGAAACTTCTCTCCTCACTGACAGCTAGGAAATAGGCTGAGGGGTTAGGGGGTCCCCGGTAATGCCAGCATCTCATTATGCTTTTTCTACAAAGGTACTAATGCCGGCCACAGGAGAAAAGGAACAAAAGTTTCCTTTTTGTTCTATTCTGAATACTTCTCTTTTTTTTTCCCCTCTCACCCAGCTCTGAAAGCACATACCTTTGGCTTACACATGCTTGAAATGCTTACTATTTCCTCCAGGATTAGTCTTTAGTCTGTTATCTACATAAGAGTTGTCCTATTTTTTTTCTATACAAAACCTGAGGGAAAAATACTGTTCTCTGTCAAATACACTAGCATTCCCCCATCTTCAAGCAGACACATTCACTTAAAACACACAACATGACCTTCTTTATTTAATTGTTTAATCAGTTTACATTCCACAACTGACAGATTATTTTTTATTTTTTTCCATGAACAAGTCATTTAATTAATTACCAGACACTTTTTTCTTCAATCGATGGAAATACAATATTTCTGCCAATTTGAAAAAGAAAATTGCAAGATGCAGTCAGTGTCAGTGAAGTCCCCAAATGCTCCCTGCTTCCTCAGTCCTTGCAAAGTCACAGGAACCTGGCAATTTCCCTTTTCATCCCCCCTCCCCTCCCTGTCAAATTCACCTCTCAGAATAGCACAATCCTTTCAAGATCTGGTTAGGATCACCTTTCCTGTAATTAATTAATTATGAGAAGGAACAGACAGTACAGTAGATCTGATAAGAAGTAGCATTCTTGTTAGGATTAAACAACACATTTATTCACATGGTATCAGAACAAATTAACATAATATTTAATCTTATTTTAGCACCAATAACCACAGGACTTGCTACCTCCGGGGGCAGAGGCGTTGCAGGAACCCTGCAGTACACGCCACCCTTGTCTAACCAATCAGAAAGCACTATGCAAATTAAACATAAATAAATTTATACTGACTGAGCAATAATCTGGTGGACCATAAACACTCCAGGTGTTTGAGAGTTTTGTTGGCCATGGTACCTGTCTAATGACCATATATAAAACATACTCACCAAATCAGCTCGTTTTCTTTTACTCAGAACACAGGGCTCAAAATGCATTTTAAACCAGCCAAACCTTGTCACTGTGAAGTGCTTTCAGAATGCCCAGGATTGCTTGCTTGCGCTTTACTCTCTCTGCTAAGATCTTGTTTCTTGTCTTCGCCCCACCCCAACCAAAGAAGTTTCTTCAAATCTAAGGAAGGTCTCTGGGCAGAGAGGAGGGACGGAGCTTGCCACTGCCACCTAGGAGACTCAGTCTGCCCAGGCCCCTGCTCTTCCCAGCATATCCCCTGTTAGCATTTGACATTAAGATACAAATTTAAGGACATTAAGGATTTGAGAAAATGACTCCAAATGTCAGTGAGATGTTATTACGAGGGGACAGGACCAGACGGCAAAAGGCTGTGGAGATCTTAATGCTTGACTAAGAGAAGGCCTGTCTGCCCTCTGTCTCCACTGGAAGACACAGTGCATTGGAATAAGGGATAGTTGATGCTCTTATAACTGAAGAAGTGACCTGCTTTGGCCTCTAGAACTTCAAGTCATCCACACCATACCCTGGGGCCATGCTGACACCCTCTGGGGCAGATGTGACGTGCATTGCCAACCAGGGGCCCTCTCCTGTGACTAAGCAGGTGAGGCAGAACTTCCAGAGGCCAAGATAGCGGCCTGAACGTGGCTCCTGTGCTTTCCACTCTGGGCCAACTCTGACCCCTAGCCTGCCAGCTCTGAGAGCTGAATGACTCATGGGGCAGGGGATCCCATTCTGTTTCCTACCAGAGTCGAAATCTTTGCTGTCCTATATGGCAGCCAGTAGCCACATGTGGCTGTTGAGCACAGGAAATGTGGCTGGAAAAAACAACTCAAAAAACTGATATTTTCTAAGAATAAAATTCATATTGGGTTTCAAAGACTTCATTAAAAAAAGAGGGTAAAGTATTTCTGTAACTTTTTATACTGATTCCATGTTGAAATGGTATTTTTGATATGTTAGGTTAAATTATGTGTTAAGATTAGCTTTACCTGTTGCTTTGGAATTATAAAAAGGGAGCTACTAGAATATTTAACATCGCATATATAGCTTACATCTCTGTTGGCACCACTGGTCTCAACTGCCTTCCCAAAGCTGGTCCCAGAGATGATCACGATGGGTCATCAGAGAGGACGAAGGGTGGGAGGGGAGGCGCCATGGGGAGCGAGGGGTTAGCCCACTGCCTAGCTAGTGGGAACCCCCCCGGGACACCTACTCTTCTCAGTGCTGGGGGAGGCAGATCTTTGTGCTACAGTATTACCCATTCCCTGTTCCTCTTTCCTACTTCCTCTTACTTCAGGGTGCCCTGCCTTTTGGGGGCCCTTCTCTGCTGCCATGCTAAGGACACTCTGGTGATTCTACCATTTCCCCTTCCAAAAGGTTCATCTTACCTCCACTGCCAACCTGCATCTGCTGCCCACCGCCTCTACCCCACCACCCACCAATGCTTTCTTCATTCCGACTTGGAAGCATCCCGCAGCCGGACGACCGGCGTCTGCCATCACAAGCCGTGTTCTAGCTCGGAGATTACAAAGCAACGCATATCAGCATTTCTTTTGATACCCTTTCTCCTATCCTGGAGGCAAAGCTCTGTCCTTAAAAGGGGATCATCAAAGTGGGGGGGAAAAGGCATCTGAGAATGAAAAGGTAGGTCAAAGGCTTGGACTCCGAGCACAAACTGGCTGTGAGCTTGAGGTTACTCTCTGAGGAAAAGAGCGTGGCTGGAGCAGCAGGGGGGAAAGCTCTCAGAATGGACCTCGGCGCAGCACGCACACCGGAATGGGCACGGAGCCTCTCTAAAAACAGCCGCAGAATGGCCAAGGAGACTTGGTGCCCCAGGAGCCCCGCAAGTCCCCCTGCTCCGTTCGGCCGAGAGGACGCCGGGACATGGTGAGGTAAGAGGATTCGATGCAGGCCCCTAGTGAGCCAGAGACCAAGTTGCTAAAGCGACCCCAGGAGCTGTTCTCCGTGTTAACCTTGGTAATGACCTTCACCCTGCAGAGTTTGATGATCTGCTTTCACTTTTTGGAAAACTTTGAACTTTAAAAGCAAAAACCTTCAGAATAGAGAGTTCCAAGCAGACACTAGGGACTCAGAAACAACAAGATAAAAACTTCTGTGCCAATGGCTTCCCTCCCTTCAAATCCCACCCAGAGTCAGGATTTCAGGGCAGTCCCCTAAGACCTCAGAAAACTGAGGGCTACATCAATGCATTTGATCAGTCTTGATTCCCTCCCCCTATTTTCAGCTTCGATTTTTATTTGTACATTTTTACAGATAGTCTTGGATAGCAAAAGAGTCACACCACAGGTGGAAATGGGAAAGGGTGTAAGAATGAGTTCATGAAAGCTCTTTCTGCGAAAGGCATCATTACATCCACAACAACAGACACACCGACACATTCAGGCTACAAAGGATCTACAGGCACCCGGGAAAGGAAGGGAAGGGCCCAGCCACAGGGAGAAATGGGGACAGGAGAGCAGAGAGGGACACAGCCTTCTCCAAGGAGCAGCGCCCAGTCCTTGGAAACGATGCAGAGGAGTTGCAATTGCTCTCCTACACCAGCCACATCGAGGCTGGCGTCTGTAAAAGCAAGGCCAGGTTTGGGCTGCTGCTGTGCAACCCCCATTTGTTTCTTAATAGTGAACAAACACCCCTTCCAGGTGGGCAGTTCCTCCATTCCTTGTTGGGCACTGGCCCTCTAGGGAGCAAGGGCCTGGACTTCCCTTAGAGAAGGTCTCACCATAACACTGAAACCCGATCCTCCGCAAGGCAGAAAGAGTACAGACCCACTTGGAAGTGCAACTTTGTCTTGTTTAGAACCTAAGATTCAGTTTTTCCCAAACAGGATCACCCCAGAACGCTAGAGAATGCTCCATCCGGAGGACTTCCTTTAGGAACCCATGAGCTTCTGATGAAGCCAGCTTTTTTGCCAACCTACAAGAGAAAGACCCCAGTTCCTTGAAACTTGTCCCCACCTGAAACTTAGAAGGCCATTAAAATGTTTCAAAATCTGATTTGCTCCCACCACTTGAGCATGAACAGCTAGAAATAATATTAGAAGGATGGTTTAAAAAAAAGGCATTGACTGTGTGCCTGGGTTAACAGCTAACTGTTTTCAGCTCATGTGTGCTATTTGCACCATATGTTCCGCATTCCATCACCTCCCGGTATAATCAAGAGCGATTACGAGTGGCTTTGCAAAGTTGGCTTTCGACAAAAGGCAGGAAGCCTGGGAATGGGTAAGTTAAGGAACTCCCTTCTCTGAGGGACCTGAAGGAATTGAATCCTCGTGCTTAACTGCGTAAACAGTCCTGCTCTGGGGCCAAGAGGACATCTCACTCCAGGGGAGCCTTCCGCAGCGAGGCCCGGACACTGCCTGGAAGGATTCCACTCGGGGGCTCTGCTGCTGCAGGATGATCTGAACAGGGCATAATTTATGTGACACTTCATGTTCGCAAATCATTTTGCCATCTCTTTGTCACCCTTAATACACCATGAGGTAAAGTGTTAGCACTCTCCTCATTTTGTAGATGAGGAAGTTCAAGTATGGAGAAGACACAGTGCCCAGAGTCACACATCATTTGAGTGCACAGCTGAAATGCAATTTACAGTAACTGTGTTATACAAGGGCAGCTTAATTAGTGAGTTACTTGGGCTTCAGTGCTCTTACACCTATCATCAGGTTGAGATGGCACTCAAGACAAAAAAGAAAGAAATCCCAAAGTAGGAATTTTTTTACCTCTGTTCCACCCCTGCCCCTAAGCTCTGGCAGTGAGTTTTTTTCAAAAGCCTCTTTGCTCTCCGTGGGTGCTGAGCCTTGTGGGTCAACCCCATGCAGGCCAGCGTGGTCTGTGGTCATGGATGGCACTCCCGGCGCCGAGTGCCCACCCAGAGACACCCACTGACTGGGGAGGGTGGGGTGCTGGGGCTGCAACCACTGTGATGCCTCAGAGTGGTGGGATTATGAACAAACCTTTAGCTGTTTTTTGTATTTTATTTTTATTATTAATATGTATGTTTTCTATTATTATGTATGTATTGCATGTATTATTTAGAGGAAAAAAAATCCAATAGCCTATAAAAATGTAGTGCAAGAACTAACAATGATGTTTAAGAGACAATTTGCACCATGGAGGCATCAGTGGAGAGACGGCAAAGCCCACCGAGTTGACTTCTTTGAGGGACACCAGAATCTTCTGCGTCTATCAACTCAGGTGGACCTGCTTTATAGGGAAAGAAATCTGTCCCTTTCTTTACAATTAGCACACATAATGTAGTGGGTGGGGGGCACGGGGAAGGCAGTATAGCACAGAGAAGACAAGTAGTGACTCTATAGCATCTCACTACGCTGATGGACAGTGACTGTAATGGGGTGTGTGGTGGGGACTTGATAATGGGGGGAGTCTAGTAACCGTAATGTTGCTCATGTAACTGTACATTAATTATACCAAAAAAAAAAATCTGTCCCTTTCCTCTACCATATGCCACCTAGACGACAGCAGAGAAGCCAGCCTGGCTGGTGTGTACCGACTGTTTTCATCTGCAGTGAGATCACCTCTCACTGGGACTCATCGGGTTTGCCTGGAAAGGGCTGGACGTGTCTGGGGTGACGGCTGGTCCCTGGAGCAGGGGGAACGTTTTCAGAAAAACAGTTTCACTTAAGCTATGAGAATCCTCCAAGCATGCCACACAAATGGCACCAAAGCTGACCAGAGTGTGGTTTTCCCGCTCCTTCCCCTTCAGAGGCTTGAGGGTCACTTCCCGCCCAGAATAAGCCAGGTGAAGACAGAGCTGGTTCTAAGTGCCTCTGGGTGACGTGTCTGAGGATCCTGAACCTGACTCCGGGGAGCAGCTTTAGGGCCAAAGCAGCCCATCCTCCCAGAATCAGGACAGCGGCGTGTGGGCCCGTCGCTGCAGACCTCTTCTCATGGCTGTGGATGGACAGGAAGACTTAGGGCCCAGACTCAGTTTTGGAATTTCTTCTTCCCTTGTCAAAAGGAAGGCGAGCGCGCTAGGGGGAAGCCCTCTCCCCGCGACGAGAGAACACCCCAACGCAGCACCAGGGCTCCAGGCGCTGCGCCGGGAGGTGCGGCCGAGGGGGGCTTCTCTGTGGTTGGTGGAGTTGCCAAGTCTTTGTGACCCTGGGATCCCCGGAGTTGGAAGGGCGCTGCTGTTGAAAGGCTGGGGCTTGAAGGAGGATTAAAGCTGGAAGAGGCACACTAAAATTTCTTCTGTTTTGATGCCAGGGAGCCGCAGACCTCCTTAGGAGACCTACAGCCCCCGCAGATAAGGAAGGGGCAGCTGGGAGTACGTCAGCCTCTCCAGAGACACAGCCCCTAACTGCTCTAACTGCGCAAAGCTGATGTGGAGGGCAAGTGCAGTGGGTGGAGAGGAGAAAAGGAAACAGAAGAAGAAACCTGAACTCCCAGAATGGAGAGAGAAAGCAATAGGCCCTCTTTCCAGGCTGACACCCCACTCCCATAGAGTAAGGAAGGAAATAAAAGCTGAAATGGCCTCCCTGATCGAGGGGCTGACCTGCAGGGAGCTCAGAACACAGGCACGGGCACAGACCTGCATGTGCCCTTGTGAGGGCTCGGTGCTCAGTGAGGCTGCCGCGGTCAAATCCCACCAGAAGGTTGGCTTTTACTTTGATATGGAGTCAGCAGAGTCTGGCCTAAACTGTCTCTCGCAGGTTGGGGCCCCCTCTTCCTTCTCTTCTTCCTCAGCCACGTCATAGCAAGAAAGTGTCAGTAACAGCTTGGACCAGCATGTCTTAATCTGGGGTGAGGCCTCTATGCTGGAGGGATCAAGGCCACCTGACCGTTCTCCCCCTGGCCGGGACTTGTTCTCTGGGGCACCCACCCTGGCCTAGTGGCTGGGCTTTTACTGGCCCCAAGCAGGTTCAGACCCCTGAGTGTGTGTATCTGTACCTCTCTGGCCCCATGACCAAAACAGCAGCTCAAAGCTCCTGCTCCCCTGACGGTGGGTTGAGTCAAGGTGGTTTACTTCTTTCCTTGGAGTCTTCCTCAAATTTCAGGAAGGCTTCGAAGGGATAGGCCACATGAGAAATCTATCATTAAGACTAGTAGTTGGAGAGAGTGCATGATCGGTTTATGGCAAGCATGGGATATAAATGAAGGCATAAATAATAACAGGCTGGTGAAGGCAGTATTCTCAAACACAGTTACTTAAGAAAAGTTTAAATTATTGATAGCAAATTGCCCGATATATAATTTCTCTCCCTATTTTCCTGCAACAGGAAAAGAGCTGGAATCTGGGTCTGGCCGCAGACTAGCCCTCTGCCCCAAATGGATGTGTGGGGACACCTGCCTCTCCCCGCCTGGCAGAGCCCACCAAAGGCTCTTAGAAGGAAGACACAGGCCTCTCCATCTGAGATACTTGTCACTTTTCCTCAAGCCCAAGTATGCCCTTCCCCTTAAGAGAGAAATTCAACTTTTCAAAGAAAAAATTTAAAAAATTCCCTATGCAATTGAAAAACTGGGTTTTCCTGAAAATTATTTTCCTCCTCATAGAATAAATCCTTTGTCTTAAAAAATCCTTAGAAGCTCCGTTAGAAGCTAACAGGATTTCCTGCTATACAACACAACTCCTCTCCCCACACATCCACATGTGAGACCTGCAGAAGGTGACCAGTCTCACTGGCAAGGAAGTCTTGAATAGAACACTCACACCTGCATCTAGGTACCTACTGACACAAACATACACACAATGTGCCAGAGAGATACTCACATACAGGGCCACACATTCTGGCTATTCATGCACATGGGCTGTCCTACCCGGGGGTGAATTATACACACACAGTCAGAAAGAGCAGATGAGGAGATAGGCAGGACTTGTGGCCTGGTGGATGGGAGAGGGAGAAGGTGAGTAGTTAGGAGGTGAGAGCAACTGGAGGAGACACAAGAAGATAGAAGACAGGTGGATGAACCAGAGTGCGTGGGCGGCAAACTTCCCAAAGAGGACTTAGTTACGAAGCAACTGAATTCTTGGCTCACAGGTGACCCACGGCTGTGCAGCTCGGGGATTCTCTCCTTGCCTCCCTGGGGCTGCTCAGCCACGCAGGGTCACTGAGGTGACTGTCAGCGGCCCCTGTCTACTCTTTCTGGCAGACTCCTGTCCCTACAGCTTTCACAACTCTCTGGCTTTGTACCCTGCCAACACCTGCAGTGCCAATTTGCTCAAATGAGCCTGAGATGCTGGGCTGGATTTATGCCACCTCTATTTGGGTGCTAGCCACTAAGATGGCTATTTTGGGATTCATGGCCTTGAATATCAAGAGGAAAAGGAAGAAGATAGAAAGAGTTAAGAGTTCTCCATTGATTTACACAATATCATACAAACTTGAGCCCATGGGACATGGAGGTGTCCCTCTGGACATGACCCATTTTCCTTCATCTGTACAGAGGTCACCCCTAGGGAAGGGGGTAGATGTCCAGTGACAAAGGACAGCCTCCATGATGGGGAGTGAGAGGTACTGTTTGATATACATACTTATACAATAAAAACAGAGGGACACTCCTTCTCCCTTCTCAACTGCTCCCCCTCTTCTCTCATGGCTTTTGTGCCCAGCTGTGTCTTGAATTTTTAAAACTAGAGGACTAAATCCTGTGGTGTCCCAGAACTGTGATGTGATGGGCCACAGGGGCCTCTGCCCAATGGTTCTGTTCTTGGCTCTGCTCTCTGGGAATTTCAGTTGCACTCAAAATAATAGAGAAATGCAACACAGACTATAAAACCCCACACTCAGAAACCACTCCCGCCCCCCGCACACGCCAGGGTGCTGCAGCTGCAGAACTGGCACCCAGAGAGGCCTGACCCTCATTATTCTCCCAGGGTCAAGGGGCCTCCATCCTGGGCCGTGAGGCCCACAGAAATGATAAAGAGACAACAGTCATAATGCAGGATTTCCACTTAAAAAGGTGAAAAAAGGAAACCACCCAAAGTGGCTGCACACATGCCCATACACACACCCACACACCCTTCACAGGGTGGCTCCCAGGCTCCGATCTGCTCCAGGGGGTGCAGGCGGGTGAGGGGCAGAGTGGCCTCTTGTTTAACTGGGGTAAGGCAGCTGGAAGGTAAGACGGGGTCTTACTCAAGTGTCCTTTGACTGATGTGGATCTTGCCTCTCAGCGTATTGTTATCTCCCCCTTCCCACCTCTATAGCTTTGTCCCAAAGTTTGGCAGCAAAGAGAAAAACTTCCTTCTCAGTCTGTTTTCTCTTCCACTTCTTGTGAGTCACTGGTGGGCCAGGAAGGAAATCAGATTAGGAAGAACAGGAGAAGTGGTTCTGTATGGCCTCAAAGATTCGGTTACATCCTATGAACCAAGGGCTCTGTTTCTCTGTGACATGACTGGTGTCGGGCTGGGGTCCTCACCTGTGGCCCAGTGGACGGCACTTCCGTCTCCATCTTGCTGCTTCTGCGCACTGGCGCCGTCCCCTCCCAGCTCCCATCCTCGTGCGTGACAGGAATCAAGATGCTATGCAAGGGGTGATGTTCGCTCTGTCTTCAAGGAACCATGGAGCCAAAAGTTAGGAATTGATGGAAGAGCCACACGGCGGGTACACCTTCCCCCTCTCGGCGATGAGGCGACACGAAGTCCGACGAGATGCGGTACCCGAGCCAACTCGACTCTACCTTGGTGCTGGCGTCGGCTGGGTTCAGTTTTGTTTTATATATGTATATTATATATATATTTATATATATATATATATGTGTGTGTGTGTGTGTGGGTTTGTTTTCAGCACACCGTCCCATTCTCGGGTCTGGATTTAGGGCAGTTGGTCCTCGGGACAGGTTGAACGGAAGGGGCCAAGGTACAGAAGAATCCCGAGATCAGCGTGAGGCCCAGGCCCCCCCACGCACAGAACATGGACCATCCATAGCCATGGCTGATGTCATCGGGGAGTCCATACAGGTAGCGTGGGTAACGCGACAGCTCAAAGTTGATCCCAGCCACACAGGTGCACAGTGAGATGATGCAGAAGGTTCCTAGAGGGCAGGGGAAGACATAGGGGGTGGGGTAATGGAGAAGGAAAGGGAGAAGAAGAGAGAGAGAGACAGAAGTGAGGTTGATTGCATTTTCAATCTTCTTGAGTAGAGAAATGAGAAGATCCAGGAAAGAGCAACCTGCTGACAAGATCAATATCTGGAAATATTCATGATGGGGAGAATTGGTATTAAGGAATCATGGCTTCCTGCCTCTTGAGAAATTGCTCAGTCTTGGACAAACTCAGCAAGTCTCTCATTTGGGAAAATACTAAATGAATATCACAGTGGAGTTGCGTGCAGGGCAGAGCGAGGCAGAAGAGTATTCAGTTCATTTTTCTAAAGCACTGGAAATTCAGTTCTCCTATGGAGAGGCAGAAAAGACCCTGTATGTTACTTCTTTAAAGAGAAAAACATCTTTATTCTTTTCTTTCCCATATATGTCTTATATACAACACTGGGTTTTCCTTTAACCCATTCACCAACAAGTTGTCCAAATCCTGGAAACCTTTTCCACTTTCCTGTAAGACAAGATCTCCCAAAGTGTTCTCCAAGGAACTCTAGCCCTATGAGATATTCCCTTACAAAGGGGCAGCAGTCAAAAAACTCTGGGAAACTGTACATGACTCTCACCCCTGAATATTCCTAATTCACAGTAGCGTAAGTTAACTCGTCTGCATAGTCTAGGAGGTATTTCATGACCCTAATGATGTGGCCATCTCTTTAAAAAAATATTGCTTACATTAACCTCCAATGGGAAGGCTGCTGTAAGAGACAGAATGTTGTAAAAAGGTATAGAATTGTTAACCCATTTTTGACCAAGAGAGATATTTGGGGTACCCAAAATGAGTTCAAGAGCTTTTTCTCAATATTTGCTGTGTCTTAGCTTCTTCTGTCAGCTCAGATATGAGGGCAATGGCCTGTTAAATTTGGGGAGGGTGAGTTGGGTCGATGGAAGGAAGAAGAGGGAGAAGCCTATTTTAAGGCAATGGGAATAGGACAAGGGGCATTATATTTATTATAAGACCTCTTGCTTCCTGACAGCCGAGTTATTTCAGCATCCAACCTTATTTCTTCTAGGCCTCAGGCCCATGAACTTGCACTACTTTAGATGGTCAAGGAGGCAGCAGTCACAGCTGACATTTATTAAGTGTTGTGTGCTAAGAACTGTGTGAAGTGCTTAAGATGTTATCGAGCCTTAATTTCTCAAAACAAATCTGTGAGGTAAGCTATATTATTATCCCCATTTTTCTGACTGAGGAAATTGAGGCCCAGAAAGGTTAAGCCATCTGCCTAAGATAACACAGCAAGTAAATGGTAAAGTCAAGCTACACCCCCAGGCAGGCTAATCCCAGAGTCTGCAGTCTTTTCCTCCACGCTGTAAGACTGGTGCCATGCAAGCTGAGGCCCTTCACAGGTCCCCCCTGCTGTGCACCTGGCTTCAAGGTGAATTGTATACCTCGCAGTCTGGGGCAGGGCGGCCTGGAGTCCTGGACGGCTTATGAAAGTGGACTGCTGGGCCCTACGCTGCAGTTTCTGTTTTAGTAGGTCTGGGTGGGGCCTGATAATTTGTATTTTTGATAAGTTCTTGGGTGACACTGATGCTGCTGTCCTGGTGACCACACTTTGGAACCACTGGGCTAGAAGAAAGGTTTCACTGGGCAGAGATGAACCTTAACAGCCCAAAGGTCAGATGGCAGAGGAATACAAACAAATGGGCAGTGAATGTGAAATACACTCAATTCTACCAATAACCAAAGAATTGTAATAAAAATCAGCAGAACAGTAACAAGAACAGTAGAAAGAAAGAAGAGTAACAAAGCATAATTTATCAAATGAGCAGTTTTGTTTTGCTTTGTTTTTTAATGATCATCTCCAGAATGAACATGGGAGCAGTGAAACGGATCATCCCCCAGACTCTTGGACGCCTCTAAGGTGGTGCTTCCCTTACAGGAAGGGGGTCATTACAATATTCATACCTTTTACCTAATGACTTCATTTTAGCCTAAGGAAATAATTCCACTTGGGGAAAAGATTAAAATACGAAGATGTTCAGGTGGTGAAGGTTGCATCTGAGGCCTGGCCACCAGAGGGGGGCGCCAAAGTCAACCCCAGATGGTGGGGGGCACTGCTCTCTGAGGTGAGAGGTCTGAACTTCAGCAGAGAATGCTTTCGGGGTTGAGACACTCGGTGGCTCTGACCTGCATTTCCAAAGACCACTGAGTCAGGAGAACCGAGGAGAGTGCAGAGTGAGGAGGACCAGTTAGGAGTCTGCTGCAGTCACTGGGGGAAGGGAGGAGGGGGCTGGCAAGGGTGAGCAGGGCTGGAGTGGATGGCAGTTTCATGACTGACTGCTTGTAGAGGAAACTGAAAACCATGTATCGGGGGTGACCCGGATGCAGGTGCCACATAAATGAAATGTATGTTCATGCACATGCACATGCTTGTATGTATCCGTGTATGTGTGTACTTGTGCACAGCTGTGTGTGCACATGGATGTGTTTGTGCACATGTCTGTGCTTGTGTACATGCATGTGCATGTAGTGATAGCCACAGGATACAAACACAGGTGGCACCATTACTTGTGAGAACAGGGTTCCCAAACTTGGGGGAATTACAAAGCACTCCGGGTCCCTCCTGCTGTGCCCTGGGGTTCAGACGGAATTCTGTGGTGGTACCCTGGGTGCATTAGGTCTCACCCCGGGCTTGCACAGAATCTCTGGGGCTGTGGGGCCTAGCCAAGGCAAGGGTGATGGCCTGGGAATGTGAGAGCTAAAGAAAGCTTCAAATGACCCAAGTCCCAACAAATCAGAACTGGCCTGCCTGAACCTCAAGCATGTTTTCAGTTTCCTGTTTGGGAACCTGGGTATGCCTTGTTGTCACTTACTAAAATCTAGGTTTAGGCTAGCAAATATATGTGTGTGCAGAGTTCAAACTGAGCTGCCTGTGGGACATTACAGCGCTTGGAACCACGATCTGGAGCCCGATAGAAAGTTCTGAGCTAGAGATGTGGACTGAGTCATCATCTCGGAACCCTAAGCTCTGGATGTGATTGGGGTCACCCCAGGACTCATATAAACTGTATCTACATAGGATACTTTAAAAATGGAGATGCTTCTTCTTATCACAAGTACACCATTCTGATTAAGTCCAGTGATCAATTCTCGGAGAGAAGGTCAACCTCAAGAAGTTTTGATCTTCCCACATGGCCAGTAGCTGAAAAAGCTGGATATACACTATTTTAGTGGCAAATGGAGAGGAAAGGGATTAGGTCAACGTGGACCTCACCACCACTTGGAAATGGTCCCATTTGTTGAGACATACGTCTGGTTCTGCTCCACTGACGGAGTGAGCTGGAGGGGCTCTCCCTGCCTTAACTCCGTCCGCTGTTCTGACTTTGGAACCTTTAACCGTTTCTGTTGCCTGTTAGCCTTTGTCAGTGCTCCCTAGATGGGGTTCTCCTCTTAGCTGGCTTTGTAAGTTACATCCATGTAACTGTTAGGAAATTCCATGGGACAGAGCTGGAGGTTTGGAACAGGTTCTTTTCGTTTCCACAAACACAACTGTTTTCTGTTATGAGCAAGGATTTACACTGTTATGTATTTCTGCACTTATCAATTCACACTTGATTATTTGAATGGATATATGCAGGCACATGGTAGACCCTCAGTAAAGAGACTGGATGAATGACACGCTGCCTTTGTTACTTAGCATGTTCTGACAATGGAAATAATGATGCTGAGTCCTGACAGTGCAGGAGGTAGGGGACGTAGGCGGGCAAGCACCCGCCGGATGCAGCTTTCTGTCTAATGTCATGAACCCAACTCTCAGATCTGTGGATTGGAGACTAGCTGGGTGGCATGGGGTGCAGAATGCCCCCCGCCACCACCATCAACTCTCTGGGTCCTCTGGGGGCGGGACCAACAGATTCTCAGTGCCTCTGCTGGAAGCATAGCTCAATGAAACAGTGGGATGGGTGTGGCAGCGGTCCTCAGGCGAGCATGAGGCCACGACCCGCTGGGGCTAGGTCTTTAGAACCTGCCGCTTTATTTCTTTTTTTTTTTTTGATAATTATTTTTTATTGAAGGGTAGTTGACACACAGTATTACATTAGTTTCAGGTGTACAACGCAGTGATTCAACATTTATATACATGATAATTCTAGGTACCAGCTATCACCATACCAAGTTGTTACAATATTTTGACTATATTCCTTATGCTATACATTACATCCCAGTTACTTATTTATTTTACAATTGCAAGTGTGTGTGTATATATATATATATATATATATATATATATATTTTTTTTTTTTTTTTCCTGTCGCTTTATTTCACATGAGCACTTATGGATACATAAAAGGGGCCCAAAGGCAAGAGCACTCACGACTCACGTACAGTCACTTCATCATCCCTCTGGGGCTGGGGGTTCGGGCCTAATTGCAGTCAGACTCCAAGACTAACTGCAGTTAGACTGCAGCAATGAAATGAAAGGAACTCTGCTCTGAGCCCATCCCCTTGGAGCGAGGCCCTGTGCTGCCCTCCAGACCTGGCGGTAGGGAGGCGCCAGGGGTGACGCGGCCCGGCAGGCAGGGACAGCGGCAGTGTGGCTGTCAGGTCTGAGCACAGCCAGGTCTGATGTGGGAGGCGGGTTAACTGTGATGGAGGTGGAGGAATTCGTGACAATGGGCTCCTGGACGTGCAGGACAGCCGATCAGCAAATATTTGTTGAATTTCTATGTTTGTGCCAAGCATTATATTGGATGGTAGGGAGACAAAAAGGAGAATAAGATTTGATCCCTGCTCTTAATAATCTTTAATTAAATCTAAAATAGAAAGGTGAAAAAAAAGTGTATCATCTACTTGGAGATGAGGCAGACATAAATGAAAAGTTGAGGATGATGCGAAAATAGCAGCACCCTGGGCCCAAAAGGCACGAGAGGGTCCCTCTCCTGTGACAGCAGAGAGCAGGAGCAGATGCCTGTAAGGCCCCTCCCGTCTCTAGCAGACCTTGGGAAGAGACGGAAGAACACCCCGTGGGGAATGGTAAGAGTCAAGAGTCGGAGAGAGACACTGAGCTGGGCCAGGGAAGGATTCCTAGGGAGGCAGGGTCTTGAAGGACACACAGTTTCCTCAGGCAATGAACAGAAGGGGGGCCTCGCCTGGTGTGGGGAGCATGCCTCCCTCCGACTTGGCGCCCCACTGTCCGAGCTCCCGTGCCAAGAGAAGGCATGCCCACACACCGCACTTGACTTCTGTAATGCTCACGGCTGTCATCCTAGTCAAGCTTCCATTGTTCCTCACGTGAACTATAACAAATAATTGATATCCTGCCTTCTTTTCTTGCCGCATACAGTAGCCAGTGATATATGTATATTTTTTAAGGTCAAGTTTACATTTTATTAATTTTTTTATTAAGGTATCAATGATATACACTCTTAGAAGGTTTCACATGATCAACATTGTGGTTACTACATTCACCCATATTATCAAGTCCCCCGCACACCTTATTGCAGTCACCGTCCATAAGCGTAGTAAGATGCCACAGAGTCATTACTTGTCTTCTCTGGCTATACTGCCTTCCCCGTGACCGCCCTACATTATGTGTGCTAATCATAATGCCCTTCAATTTTCTTCTCCCTCCCTCCCCACCAACCCTCCCCCAACCTTCCCCTTTGATAACTACTAGTCCCTCCTTGGAGTCTGTGAGTCTGCTGCTGTTTTGCTTTGTTATTATATTCTGCAAATGAGTGAAATCATTTGGTACTTGTCTTTCTCTGCCTAACTTATTTCACTGAGCATAATACCCTCTAGCTCCACCCATGTTGTTGCAAATGGCAGGATTTGTTTTCTTCTAATGGCTGAATAACATTCCATTGTGTATATGTACCGCCTCTTCTTTATCCATTCATCTACTGATGGACATTTAGGTTGCTTCCATTTCTTCGCTATTGTGAACAGTGCTGCAATAAACATAGGGGTGTATGTGTCTTTTTGAATCTGGGATCTTGTCTTCTTTTGGTAAATTCCTAGGAGTGGAATTCCTGGGCCAAATGGTATTTCTCTTTTCAGTGTTTTGAGGAACCTCCATATTGCTTTCCACAATGGATGAACTAATTTACATTCTCACCAACAGTGTGGGAGGGTTCCCCCTTCACATCTTCACCAGCATTTGTTGTTCCTTGTCTTGTCAATGTTGGCCATCCTAACTGGTAGGTGATGATATCTCATTTGGTTTTAATTTGCATTTCCCTGATAATTAGCAATGTGGAGCATCTTTTCATGTGCCTGTTGGCCATCTGAATTTCTTCTTTGGAGAAGTCTCTGTTCATATCCTCTGCCCATTTTTTCATCAGGTTATTTGCTTTTTGGGTGTTGAGGCTTGTGAGTTCTTTTTTGGATGTTAACCCCTTGCTGGATATTTCATTTATGAATATATTCTTCCACACTGTAGGATGCCTTTTTGTTCTACTGATGGTGTTCTTTACTGTATAGAAGATTTTTAGTTTGATGTAGTTTCATTTGTTCATTTCTGCTTTTGTTTCCTTTGCTCTAGGAGAGCTGTTCAGGAAAAAGTTGCTCATGTTTATATTCAAGAGGGTTTTGCCTATGTTTTCTTCTAAGAGTTTTATGGTTTCATGACTTATATTCAGGTCTTTGATCCATTTCAAATTTACTTTTGTGTATGGAGTTAGACAATATTCCAGTTTCATTCTCTTACATGTAGCTGTCCAGTTTTGACAACACCAGCTTTTGAGGAGGCTGTTGTTTCCCCATTGTTATGTCTATGGCTCCTTTATCGTATATTAATTGACCATATATGCTTGTGTTTATATCTGGGCTCTATTCTGTTCCATTGATCTATGGGTCTTTTCTTGTGCTAGTACCAATTTGTCTTGATTACTGTGGCTTTGTAGTACAGGTTGAAGTCAGGGAGCATAATCCCCCCAGCTTTATTCTTCCTTCTCAGGATTGTTTTAGCTATTTGGGGTCTTTTGTGGTTCCATGTGAATTTTAGAACTACTTGCTCTAGTTTGTTAAAGAATGCCATTGGTATTTTGATAGGGATTCCATTGAATCTGCACATTGCTTTAGGCAGGATGGCCATTTTGACAATATTATTTCTTCCTATTTATGAGCATGGGATGTATTTCCACTTATTGGTGTCTTCTTTAATTTCTCTAATGAGTGACTTATAGTTTTCAGGGTATAGGTCTTTCACCTCCCTGGTTAGGTTTATTCCTAGGTATTTTATTCTTTTTGGTGCAATTGTGAATGGAATTGTTTTCCTGATTTCTCTTTCTGCAAGTTCATCATTAGTATATAGGAATTCAACAGATTTCTGTGTATTAATTTTGCATCTTGCAACTTTGCTGAATTCAGCTATTAGTTTTAATAGTTTTGGGGTGGATTCTTTAGAGCTTTTTATGTACAATATCATGTCATCTGCAAACAGGGACAGTTGAACTTCTTCCTTGCCAATCTGGATGCCTTTTATTTCTTTGTTTTGTCTGATTGCCAGACTAGAACCTCCAGAACTATGTTGAATAAAAGTGGGGAGAGTGGGCATTCTTGTCTTGTTCCCGATCTTAAAGGAAAAGCTTTCAGCTTCTCATTGTTAAGCATGATGTTGGCTGTGGGTTTGTCATATATGGCCTCTATTATGTTGAGGTACTTGCCCTCTATACCCATTTTGTTGAGAGTTTTTACCATGAATGGATTTTGAATTTTGTCAAATGTTTTTTTCAGCATCTATGAAGATGATCACGTAGTTCTTGTTCTTCTTTTTGCTGATGTTGTGGATGACATTGATAGATTTTTGAATATTGTACCATCTTTGAATCCCTGGAATAAATCCTACTTGATCATGATGGATGTTCTTTTTGATGTATTTTTGAATTTGGTCTGCTAATATTTTGTTGAGTATTTTTGCATCTATGTTCATCAGGGATATTGGTCTGTAATTTTCTTTTTTTGTGGTGTCTTTGCCTGGTTTTGGTATTAGAGTGATGCTGGCCTCATCAAATGAGTTTGGAAGTATTCCCTCTTCTTCTACTTTTTGGAAAACTTTAAGGAGGATGGGTATTAGGTCCTCATTAAATGTTTGATAAAATTCAGTGGTGAAGCCATCTGGTCCAGGGTTTTGTTCTTAGGTAGTTTTTTGATTACCTATTCAATTTCATTGCTGGTAATTAGTTTGTTCAGATTTTCTGTTTCTTCAAGGTTTTATTTTTCTAGAAAGTTGTCCATTTCTTCTAGGTTATCCAATTTGTTAGCATATAATTTTTCATAGTATTCTCTAATAATTCTTTGTATTTCTGTGGTGTCCATAGTGATTTTTCCTTTCTCATTTCTGATTCTTTTTATGTGTGTAGACTATTTTTCTTGGTAAGTCCGGCTAGGGGTTTATCTATTTTATTTTCTTGAAGAACCAGTAGCCAGTGATATTTTCAAAGTTTAATCAGGTTATAATTCTTTCCCCTGCTTAAAATCCTCCAATAGCTTCCTATCCATTCAGAACAAAACGCACACTCTTTATCCCACCCATGTGGCTTTACCTGAGCAGACCCTGCCTACCTATCTGGCCTCATTTCTCACCTTGACCCCCACACTCCCTAGTTGCTAGCCACTCAAAAAAAAGCATTCTGTGTCTCAAACTAGCTAAGCTTGTACCCAGCTCATGGCCTTTGCACTTGCTGTTCCCTCACCTAGGCGGCCTTCTTCTAGCTCTTCTCAGAGATTCAGTAAAAATGTCGTCCTCTCAGAGGGATCCTCCCTGGCCTTCTTTTAAAGTAGTGCCTTCCAAGTGGTTTTCCAGCTCTTCCATGGAGGTGTTTTGGGAGCTGCCCTGGGGCAGGGAGAGGGAGTAGAAGAGACTCCCAGCCCTCTGTCCTCTCTTTAACCAGAACAGCCCTGCTTTGATCTGTTTCCATGTGAATTTCCTTTTGAAGACAGGAGTCTGGTGATTTAAACATTTCTGAAAAGTACTGGCCTTTTACATTTGCAAGTTGACCTTGAGGTATGTCATTATGGGGACTATGCTTTGGACAGCAAGGCCCAAATAGCTGCCCCATTAGTTGCACATCCATGTCTCTGGCAGAAAGAGCTAATCAATGTCAACCCCCATTCCTGCTGGTCCTGGAATGGGGCTGACTCCCACTCAGCCCAGCCCTGCAGGCAGCCAGCCCCAGCCAGCCACTTGCAGTGGTTGGAATGAGAGAAGATACCTAGATACCCTCTCTGTGCCAGGACTTTTATTTGCAGGCACTCACAGCTCAGGAAGAGACGAGGCACCACCCCACGTAGCTGCAGCCTGAGAGCTTGAGTGCTTAAGACCTGCTGGCATTGAGGCAACAGTGCCCTCCGGACCCCTCCAGCATCCCTGTTTGCAAACTCTACCTGTGAGTGGAAAGGCATGGCCAACAGATGAAATGAACTATGTAAACATCAATGCCTCCTTTTGATGGTTCAAACATGGCACCTGCTTCCTTTGAGGACCAGTCCCACCTGCACTTCTTTCAGGAATCACGCCTACGCTGTCACCTCCAACCTACGGCCCCACCCTGGCCACTCCTGTCTGCATGTCCTGTCATCACCTGACTAGAAGAGACAGCTGTGAGGTGTTCTGGGACTGCTGCCCGACCCTGTCCCCTGCCCCCCACCCCCTTCACTCTAGGCACAGCTGAGGCTTGAGCGAGGGTGCGAGAGAGGGAACAGTTCCCACGCCCAGACTGCAGGCTCTTGTTCCAACACCAGAAACAGCTTCCTCGTCCACCTCCTTCACATTGCTGCCATCTCTAATTAACGTTTCTTGAGTTGCCAAATATTAGATTCTAGTTCCCCCCTAGTTTTGGTTTCTTGGCTGTTGGCCAACGTCCTCCTGGTGGCTCTCTTTTCCCTCGGTTTCCCAGCTGCCCCTCCACCCAGGCTTCATCTGCCTGTCACGATGTCCTGCCCCAGCTCTTGCAGGGACTTCTTTACCCTCCCCTCTGACTTGAACCACCACCAGGAGATGATCAATTCATATGATTGTGTGATATATGTTATGCAGTCATGTGTCCACTGCCCCCAGGGACAGAGATGTTCATGGTATTCCCTGGCTACACACAGATTCCCAGTGCTTCTCCCAAAAACCCAAATTCCCTTATGTGCCCGACTTCCTTTTATTCTTTCAAAGTCTTGCTTCCCTAATAGGGTCACCATCCATCCCAGTTTGCCTGGGAGTTGGCAGAGTGCAGGGTGTTTTCCTGGAACATGGGACTTCCACTCCCAGAACTGGGAAGTCCTGGGCTAAGTGGGACACATGGGACTTCCAGGTTCCCTCACATTCCTGTTCTCCACTCTGGTGCCAACTGGTGATACTTCACCGATGACATAAATAAACATAACACCTTAACCTGGTGGAAGCACAGAAACATGGATCCTGAGAATGTGTGGCTAATGTTAAGAAATGCCAGGCTCGGGTAGCACTGTTTTGGGGCGGCTAATTCTTTGACAACCCTGAAATGTTACCAGGGAAACATCAGCAACGTGATCATGGTTCTAACCCAGGACCACCTTAAAGGCTAATCACCTCTACTTTGATCCCAGCCCAACAGGGTCTGCACGGTGGTCACTGCACCAGTGCCCTTGTGGACGTGCGTGTCAGGGATGTCTGAGAAAGAGCAGTCTAAGTCGACCCTAAGATACTCCCCCACTAGGCCTTCTCAGCCTTTAAAACTATGAAGAAGCAAATCGACAAACAGAAAAAGGATCCCGCCTCCAACAGCAGCGCATGCGTCCTAGGAAGCCGATGTACACTGAGCCCTTCCTCTGCTTAGATGACATGCCTCAGCAGCATTCAGCTCTCAAGAGCACTTTATAGCTTTGCTCAGACGTGTGTGGAATATAAATTACTGTCGAATTATACACCACTGCATCAGCAGCAGCTGACAGGCATGTCACATTGGTCTAACATCCAAAGCGCCTTAGGAGTTCATTGGGATGAGGCGGGGGGTGGTGACGGGCTCTAGAGATCACACTGCGAGGCATGGCGCCCTCAGTTAGGACAGAATCATCCTTCATTCTGCAAACTCTGCAAGAGCTCTAGGCAGACACTGACTGCATGAGCACTGCCACCCTGGGCGGGCAGCGCCTGTGCTCCTGAGGCTGTGTCTACACGCCACAAGGCTGTTCCGCGTCTAGATATGATGACGCCACCGTCATGCCACATCCCGGCTCAAGCAAAGAAGGGGACTGACCCATTCACATAGGTTGGTTGGCTACAGTTCTAAAGACAATGGTTCCAGATTCCCATCATGGAACCTGCAGTCTTATTCCTTCATTTTTACATATCTACCCGGCCACCAAATCTGAGCACAGGTGTCATAGACTGAATTGCATCCTTGCAAAACGCACGTGAAGCCCTGAATGTGACTCACAAGCCTCTGAATGTGACTGTTTGGAGATAGGGCGATTAAAGAGGTAACTGAATTAAAATGAGGCTGTTACGGTGGGCCTGAATCCAATCTGACTGGTGTCCTTATAAGAGGAGACTAGGACCTACGAAGGGGCAGTAGATAGTTGCATGCACAGAGGGAAGGCCACTTGATGAGGCAGCAAGAGGGGCCATCTGCAAGCCAACAAAGAGTTCTCGGAGGAAACAACCCCGTCAGTGCCTTCACCTTGGACTTTCAGCCGCCAGAACTGCAAGAAAATGAATTTCTCTTGTTTAAGACCCTGGACTGTGGTCTTTTGGTTTGGCAGCCCTTGCAATCTCAGCAACAGGTGAATGCATGATAATTGGCTTAATAACATAACATTATAATACATGATAAAATTAGACAATCTGTGTTTCCAGATTTTATGGCCACCCTGTAGCTAAAATAGGCATCTAAACATAGTCATATAAAACAGTAGCTCTCTTCTGGTTTTTTCTCCATCCAGCTCCCTTACCTCTGTATCTGTGCTTACTCCCACTCAATGCCCACTAATCCATTTATCCTTTTGGGTGTATATTTAGATTTGAACACAAGATCAGTGGCTCTGGTGGCCTGTATACCAAAGATAGAGCCTTTACAAACTTGTGAAAACATCTAAAAGGCTGAGCAAATAGAAGAGGGCATTGGTGGGTGTTGGAAGTACTTTCTATGACGGGAATTTACAAAGGTCAAAATGCTATCGTCCAGTCCCCCTGACTGGAGTCTGACATTTCCATCCTCCACCCAGTCAACACGGAGTCCTTGCAGCCATCCTCGAGTTACCCTGTATGGTCCAATCCAAGTCCCAAATCTCACAAGATGCCTTCTCTGAGTAAGCCCAGCACAAGATCATTCACATTTTTTCCTGAATCCCTAAGCCTTTAATTAAGGTCTGGAAAACAACATGCCAATTAATTGTAGGGACCCCTCCTGTTCTCTGTTTTAGTTTATGTTCAGCCAGACTGTAACCTTCTCCAGAACTGGTAGAGTAGTGACACCTTCTTTTGTATTGTACACAGCAACTGAGGATTAAATCCCTTTCACTAGAATAAATGGATTTCTAGGCTATGGAGCTTTGAAGAGGGGAATGAAGTAGCCCCCATGCCTGGCCTTCCCATCCCTTTTCTCCTCAATCATTCTGTGATGGTGGAGGTGTTTGCGAGCACGCATGTGTGCAGGCCCACACATGCACATGCCTACCTTGTGTTTCAGTCATACCTAGGAAGCATTTTTATTTTTACAGAAATTCGGCATCAGAATAATACCCTCTCTGCAGGATTATTTTGAAGAGTGATATAATAAATGTGAAAAGGCTTAGAAAAGTTAAAATTGCTTTTTCTATGTAAGGTATAATATTAGAAATGGAAAGCTTTAAGCGAGGGTGAAGAAAAATTGTTCTGGAGGACAGAACGTGGTTGCTGTTTTCATTTCCACCACCCACTCCGCTCTCCCTCGTCCCCCTCCCAGAGTACAGGCCACACCAGAAGCAGCTGCTCTCCAGAGAAACCAGAGAAAGTGCTCATTCAGGACTCTTTGTTCTGTGGACTTTGCTGGAACCAGAACGATGGAACTTGGAAGATCTCAAAATACACTTGAGTCAGACCCTCTTTGGAAAGGAACTCTGGGCTCAAAGAGAGACAGCATCCAGTGACGGTCACATTACAACATTGGGCATTTGTGAAGGAGCCTGTGCGGCCTGTGGCTCAATCAGGGTGAGTAAAAGGAGCGAGCCCTGGGAGAAGGGCTGGCAGTTGCTAGACAACATGCATTGGGGACCTTCTGTAGGTGCTACAGAGCTTCTGACCTGGTTCCTCTGGGATAGAGAGGTGGCATTCACAGTATGTCATACTCACTCATTAGACACCTGCCACGTAGTGGACTGTGAGAGCTGTAGTTTTATTATTTCAGACCACGCAGTGCACCTTCCCTTCTTTCTTGTTTTGTTAAAACACCACCACCGTTCTTTCCCCTGGGAAGCCATTCTATAATCCCAATGACTAATTCAAAGGCACTTGTCTCAAGCCAAGTCTCAGTTTTGTACCTTCTGTACCTTGAAGTTACTGTGAGAGTGTGTGTGTGTGTGTGTGTGTGTGTGTGTGTACTCACACTCACATATATGTAAATATACATATGTACATTATATATATATGAATTTCTATATAAATATACACACAGCACAGAACATAAATTATGTAATTCACATAGTAACCCAAGTCAAATAATTTGCTAAAGGTCCCAAAGCATAAGTGACGGAGCCAATATTTGATTTTGCTATAAAGCTTCAAACTATTTGATTGCAGAACCATCTGGAAACTACCCATGATACTTGCTTCCATTGCCCACATTCAAACAGTGTCTCCCAGAGGAAGCAACTGTTGGATCATTCCACTTCCGCCCACCTGACCTTGGATATTTCATGCTTCATGGAGAGAAAAGTTGGGAAGGTCTGAGGTATGGGGCCTGGTGAGTTATGAGCTTTCTGTGTAAGAGTAGAAAAGAGAATTCTAGGAAGAAAATGATCCAGGGAGAACATCCCGTCTCTCTCAGTGCGAACCTTTGCAGCTTCCCATCCAGCTGGGCTGCGGTCCAGAGATGAGAGTGAGTGGGAGCCAACCGGCTCCTCAACTAATCTGAGCGTGGCATCTGCAGCTGTGAGAAAGGAACATTCTCAAACTGTGAACAGTGGGCTTCCAAGAGCACAGCCACTTAGAGCCTGCCGTCTGCCTGTCCCTGCTTCTCCATTCTCTCCTTCTCTTTGTAGGCCAACTCTTTCTAGTGGATGACAAGAGTCCACAGGGCAACCTTTGAGACGCACTGGGGCGGAGGACAATCTTGCTCCGAGTTTCCTGCTGGAGACAGTGCTGGAAGCAACACAAAACCCCCTCAGCACTCTGATGCTACGGCTTCCCGCTTGCTCCGGCGTTCCTTGTCCTCAGCCGCGACAAGGCTTCTGCAGAGAAAGCCACGTCTCCCCCAGCCTGAAGCCCAGCACAAGGAGACCTAACACTGCATATGAATTCCTCTTGTGGTAGCTCTCCTGGCCCAGCTGCAACCAGTGGGGGTGTGGCTTAGTAGAAAGAGAGCTCCACCAAGAATCAGAAAATCTGGGCTCTGGTCCCAGAGCACCAGCAAATCGCCATGGATCATGATCCCCTCTAACCATAAAATACAGGGGTCAGACCAGATCCTCTAAGTCCTTCCAGGTAAGTCATTTCTAGACTCCAGGTATTGGCATAAGAAGGTGCCATTCTCTCTGAATTGCTCTAGGCCTGGCTGTCACTTATCTTGTTGAACATGAGGCACCTGGAGAGAAGACACTGCTTCTCAGCTCCTGACATACATAGAAGGGCAGGTGCATGAGGCCATTAGATATCATTATTTGACATCACTGTGCATATGAGGCTCAGCTCTAAATTACCTTGATTTTAAATGTGGAAGGATTGGGACCAGCTGTTTGAGTGTCTGGGAGAAATTGGCTCCTGAGAGAAATCTCTCAGGCTTCTGCCCTATCTGATCTGAGCCAATGCCATGTTAATTAGTAGAGGAAGAGGTCTGGGGTGGTAGCCAGAAGATCAGGTGAGCCTGCCACCTGGTTTGGTTTATGTTTCATATGCCTAGCACATTTGTCATCTTGGCCTGGCCTTTCTTTGAGATGAAAACCTGTACTCAAGTGATTTTTGCATGCTGTCACCTCACTGCCAATCACTGAACACATACATAGCTTTGTATGGATCAAACACTGATAAGTAATACACTTGGCCCTTGAACAGTCTGGGAGTTAGGAGTGTTGACCCTCCACACAGTTGAGAATCTGCATATAACTTTTGACTCCCTTAAAACTTGACTACTAATAGCCTACTGTTGACTAGAAGCCTTACTGATAACATAAACAGTCAATTAACACATACTCTGTATATGTATTATATACTTAATTCTACAATAAAGTAAGCTAGAGAAAAGAAAGTTGTTTTTCAGATTGTTACAAATCTCCAAAAAATTTTTTCAATTACTTATTGAAAAAAAAATTTGCTTATAAGTGGACCCATGAGGTCCATACCCATGTTGTTGAAGCATCCACTACTGTATTTATAATGTGACAGGCATTGTTGCAGGTGCTTTACAAATGTTAGCAGTTTTAATCCTCAGAGCAACTTTATGAGGTTTAGAGGAAGAAAGTGAGGCACTGAGACGTTGGGCATATTGCTCAAGGTCACACAGCTAGTAAGTATGGGAGCCAGGATTCAAATCTGTGCTTTCACCACCTGTTACACTGTTTCTCATTTCTGGAGCATGCATATTGATTCTGGAGACGGACTGTAAGCGATGCGAGCAGAGAAGTCCTTTTCTTCCCCAATAGGGCCTTATACACAGTGGGGCTTAACTAAGATTTATCAACTAGATGTGATTGGGAAAAGAGGACCTATCATTATCAATGTGGCCCTGACGAGGTTCTGGGTACCCCTCTGGTACTCATGCCTCAGGGATGACTTCTTCGGAGAACTAGGAAAACCAGTCACAAACCATATGCAACTTCACCCCTCATCGGCGTCACTCGAAGGGCAAGTCCCTGGGGAGGAAAATGATTCTTCAATGAGGGGAAAGATGGAAAGGTCAAGAAAAGAAATGAATCAAGATCACAGCATTAACTCTCTTTCCATCAGACTCTTAGTAGTTTCCCGATCGGCCAGAAACTGAACCCAGTGGACAGAGTAAGCTCGTGGTCAGAAGAGGAGCTCACGACGGACCTCAGCCTCTCAACACCAGCTCTTGCGGGCTTGTGAATGGGTCCCTACCTAGCCACCCTTTTAGCCCCTCTTTTCTCTTGGAGATTTGGGGACTGGTAATTACTCACTTGGCTTCGTTTCCTGAATTTTAGCTCTAGGGAGAGACACAGAAAGGAGGGAGATGGGGCAGAAAACATCAGCTTTATTACTGATAAAGCTAGCTGGCAACTAGCTAGCTTAACCCCTGGCCACCATCCAGTGCACCTATTCTTTCCCCCAGCCTGACATTCAAGGATGATTGGCCTCAGGGAACATTCAGCTTTATGGAGCACACACACTTCCCTGGAAGTGCTGACTCACTCTGGTGGGCCAGAGACAGAAAGGAAAATGGCTTCAAACTGGCCTCCTGATGCCAGCCTGGGCCTTGGGCCTTGATCCAGGAATGCTGCCCGTGTGAAGGAACAGGCCAGGGCAGAGGACCCAGATGGTGCGAGGCCCTACAGGCTCAGCCTCCTCTCCCAACCTCACCAGTCAGGGAAGTCAGTCCCGTCTTCTCCCCTGGGAAGTTAGCCTTGAAAGGTGAAGTGTCCTGCTAAGAAAGAAGTTTCCTACTTTAGGGGCCCTGGTGGGCATGCTGACCTAGGGAGAGATGGCCCAACTTGCCCTCAGCCACCCAAACTCAAAGACCATAAAAAGCTCTGACCAGAGGTTTCTGGGGAATGTGATTTCAGTGGAACTAGTCTGAAAGTACTGAGTAGATTTTAAATAAATTGTAGCCTGGGAGTGCAGTGGAATCTTCAAGGAGAGATTCCCTGGTTTTGTTAGAGAGGCAGTGGGACGACACAGCGACTGGCGTTCCTTCCCACCCAGGGCCAACACCGGGGGTCGAACATCATACTAGCCTTGCACTTTACCTTCACATAAAGCTGCTGAAGCTTTTTGTTTTTTCAGATAAAAGGGATTTTTTTTGCCTCATTCACAATAGAGTTTAATTACATAGAGATGTATAAAAATGGAACTGTATTAATGGCATGTGAAATCCTAAACCAGAATGAATAAATAAAGACTTGGCATACTGCTTCTGAAAAGTGGCCAACTCTAAGTCTAGGAGCAGTTTCAGTTGATCAATGAGCATTAAAAGCCCTTTGAGGGTAAGCACGGTAAGGACAGGGCAAGTGACTTGACCCTTCCTTCAGCCTCCATCACTAACTCCCCTGAGGGCTGTTCCAGATGCCCCAGCAGAGAGAGGCTCCCTTTCTCAGTCCACCCACAGACTCCACTGTCATGGCACCACTCACTCTGCCTTTACCACTTGTCTGGGTGGCTTTAAGGCATCCTGCATGCCTTGTGTGCTAACCCAATGCCGAACATACAGTAAGCACTCAAATAACTGTTTAGGGAGTTGAACTTGGGTTTGTAAGGCAGATAATTAAGAAGCACAACAGAGCTGTCTCCAAATACTTGAAAGACTGTTGGGGGAAGACGGTACTGACTTTAATTTTTTTGTTTCAGCAGAAAAGGACCCAAGTCCAATAAGTCACAGTTACCAAAAACCATATTAAGGTTTAAAATAAAGAAGAGCAAAATGATAACCAGAGTAGCCAGCAAAGGGGCCCTTGCCACCATGGAGGTTTTAACCCTGAAGGAAGATAGGAAATGCACTAGATTTCTGCTCTCCAAGATATTTACAATGAGATAAGTGCCATCAAAATGGTACAAAGTGATGTCTGAGTTGAGAGGAGGAGTCTGGTTTTAGTAAAGCTGATTCAAAAATGTTTCTGGAAGATGCTTATGTAATGTTTAATTTAATGTAAAATTAAATTAGAATGTAAGTGGAGCCTGGAAGGAACACACAGCTTCAACCGGCAGAGACGGGAGCATGGAGGCAGGCAATGGCAAGAGGCCCAGAGGGGAGCACGGGACGTGTGGCAGCAAGTGAGCCTGGGATAAGACTGGGGCCACAGTAAAGTCTAAGCTGGGGATACTGGTCTTTATTCTATAAATAACAGTGAACCACAGATTACTTCTCATCAGAAAAGTGAATTTTAGAAAGACAGTATGGTATAAGGTTGAATTTAGTGGAAAATAGGGAAATGAACATTTATGGAATGTTTATCCTCTGCTAGATGCTTTTACTGTCATCTCATTTTATCTGCACAAAAACCCTACCGGGTAGGCAGTACTATTTCAGTTTTACAGATGAGAAAACAGAGGCTCAGAGGTTGGCAACTAAGTGGTGGGTCAGACACTTCCACGAAGGGCAGAGTGACTGCCAAACTACCACGCTAGCACGAAGACCCCAATGCACGCAGGGTGTGGGAACAACCGCGGGGCCACAGAGAATGTTAAGGAAATACTGACAAATGTTGACAACTGATGGAAAGTTGCTAGGGGACTAGAAAAGTGGAAGATCACACAGAGGTGACTGACAGGCTGATGTGCTGAGGATGTCACAAAAAGAAACTCATTGGGGGAAGGGAAGGGATGAAACTGACATTTGTCAGTCACCTACGCTAAGCCAGGTACTTAGTGTAAGAGGCATATGCACTTGCAAGAGGCATTAAGCATATGCATAATGTATGTGGAGAAAGGACAAGTTTAGTTCAAGGCATGTCTGAGGTTCCTGAGGCTGGAGATGTCTGGTGAACAATTAAAAACATGAGTCTGGAGCTCAGAAAAGATGATTCCATACACAGGTTCCAGACCCACCTGGGCAGAGACCATTATCACTGTGAGAGTAGATATTGTTGACAAGGGGACATGTTTATAGGGAAAAAGAAAAAAGCATCGAAGAACCCATTATACATAAAACAAAGAGAAAACAGAAAGGGCACAGAGAAAAGGAAACATCAGGAGTGTGTTGTCATGGCAGACAAGAGATGACAGTTCCTGTCTAGGTAGGTAAATGCCAGGGAGGTCAGGAAGAGCAGGTTCAAGGACAGGAAGCAGGCAGAGCAGCCAGGAGTAAGCAGGTCTCCAAGAAAGCACCTTCTGTGACATGGTGAAACAGAAACCAGACTTCAGGAGACAAAGTGGGTGGGTGGCAGAGTTACAGAAGTAATAAGTAAGGATCACTCTTTTTGCTACGTGAGCCCTAAGCTTTGTCTTTTGTCTCAGAGCATATGAAAAGATAAGGCCCTCAGCCAAAGAGGTTCATCTCCCTATTCCTCTACCAATAGCCTTTGAACAGAATCAGCCTCATCTTTTCTGCAGCCCAAGAACAATGCCCTTTGTCTCCTACCGTGAGAGGTCTGTGTGGGGTCGTCTCTTCCCTATCACATAATGAGCTGCTGGAGATTCAGAAACATGTCAACATATTTGGGAGATGGTGCTGCATGACAATTAAAAACCCAGGCTTCACAGTCAAATAGATTTGAACTGGAATCCTTAGTTGAGGAGCTATGTGACCTTGGGCAAGGTACTTAAACTCTCTGAGGAAGAGCTAGAAACTGCAAACAAGGTAAGAGCCGGTGATAAGCGAGTGCACACGAACAACAACATAGCAAGTGCACAGTATGTGCCAGGCACGGTCTAAGCAGGTTACACATCCTACTTAACTCTCACAACCACCGTGTAGGCAGGCACTATTTTACAGATGGTGGAACTGAGACATATGGAGGATTCACGTGTGTGAGGTTAGCACACTTTGATTCAGACCTGACCCCAGAGCTGACCTTCATCACATCGGACCTACCGCTGGTATAAGTGTGGTGGTGGAAGTGCTTCCCTTGGTGGCTTCTCTGCCTGCCCCACACCAAGAGAGCATCTACCTGGCTCTTGCTGGCGGAGGTATAGGAGACCCCTCCAGGTTATGGATATAAACAAGTGCATGAATGCTTGCAGGGAAGGCCCTGCCTGCCCTCCTGGGGACATCCTCAGGCTACTTCCTATCCCAGGGGGCCTCGCCATGTATCCATTTCTTTTCTCCCTCGGGTCCCGGCACAGAAAGGAAAGAGTGGAGGTCAGTCTGAAGACCTTAGATAAAGGCTCTACCATTTCCTTACTGCGTGACTCTAACCTTGTTCCTTGGCTTTCTGAGTCCAGTCAATTATCTACAAAATTAGGGTGGTAATGATGACCTCAAGGGCCGCTGGGAAGATGCAAGGAAATAACATGCAAATAGCATGTACCACTGATCCAGCCCACATGCCCCCAAATGAAACCCCTTCCTGCCCCCCCTGCCTCCTAAGGGGCTTGAAGGCCACAGGAGACCTCACCCTGCCTCTAGAGCTCTGTGAGGTAAGAAGTGCCACCCATAATTGACCCCTTTTCCACCCTATTTGGGCGGGGGCACCTCCTTCCCCAAAGAAAGGCAGACAGCAGACTGAGGATGTCCTTGTCCTCTTTACTCCTGAAAACACAGCTACAGAATTCGCTTGTCTTTAATATTTTGCATTTTAAAGGTGTCAGTCATTAAAGGAAAACAGCTAATTTATCACACTAAGTGGTTAGGAGTCTGACTCTTCTCTAAGATTAGCAGCAGCTCCAAGGCAGGGATGAGTTTTATTTTATCCTCCACAGTACCTGGTACTTAGCAGGTGCTTAACAACTGCTTGTTTATTTAATGAATAACAAGCATCAAGCAGGTACTAACGGTTCATTACAGAGGGGGTGGGCTCACCTTGTCCATTCATAGCCACAGCTCTTAAGCTTTTGGTGGCTTCTCTAGGCAGGGTAAGTGTATTTTCCAAACCCCAAATCAAGACACATGGTAGGAGACATATCTGGTAACAGGAGAGTGTATTTCTGGAAATCAGGAGACTTCCAGAGTGTCAGAGAGGTAGAGCAGTTTACAGGGGCCTTCATTCTCCAATTATTTTATGCCTGGGGATAAAATGTATGCCATTACCCAGCAGTCTCAAAGCCCAAGGTCTGTTAGGATGAAAAGGTATGTCCACTAGAGCAAAATTCCTACACCTCCAGGGCCATCTTCATAAACTCTCTCCAGTGCAGTGCTTTAAGACCTCCCCAGACTCATTCCAACAGTGGCACCCACAAGACCTTCAAGGCCATCACCAGCCCCCTGCACAGGGCAGACAGCTATTGTTCAGGACTGTCCGGCCCTCCTCGCTCCCATCCACAGGGACATCATCACAGTAAGATGCAGGGATGCTGCCCTGGGTTCAAAGGTGGGCCTGACTGCACAGTGTGGGGGCTGCCTGGCCCTGCTCCCTGGCTCTCTGATCTGGGGCAGTTCTCCACGTAAGATCTCTGGCACCGGGAGGGGGCCGCGACCCTACCTGCTATGTGCACACTCCAACATGCCTGCTGGAGAGGCCTCTCAGCTTAGCTTGGGGGCCCTAGGCCTGGCCTGGGCCAGTTTTCCTGGGTGCCTGGTACTCAGACTTAATTCCACATGTAGTACATCTCAGTCATCCCAGTAGTTGGGTGACAAGATGCCTCTCTAGGTCAGAAATTCCCTCCCCCCTTCCTGAGGTCTAGCTATTTCTGATGTCACTTCTCACACATCCCCAAACCTCCAGGACAGGAGGAAATTCTTCCTCACTTACACCTGCTCCTCCCTCTTAATTGTTTCCCCTGAACAGCTTTTCAGCCCAAGAGAAGGGGTCTCTCCATTTACTTCAGGAATGGGTATATCCCTTTGATTTAGGGCTCGTTTCAAGGGCCAGAGGCTTGCCTGACAAGTTCCCTTTCTCTGAAGCTTGCACACCGCTGTAAGACCATCCTAGAAGAGCGACAGGGAAGGGAGCTTTTGAAGATGCTTTAGGAGTTTCCTGAGTTTCCATGGCAATGAAGCACTGTGGAGTAACCACCACATTCTGGGTCTTTCTGTTTCCACTGAAAAGCCTGCTGGAGAAACCGGTTCTTTCTCAACAACTGCTCCACAGTGGAGATGGTCTTCCACCTCCCTTCTCTCTCTTCTCCTGCCCGCCCTTCCCCATCCCACTCTCGCTGATATCCATGGTCTGGAGGCCAGGGGCCTCACAGCATGCAGCAGAGTCAGGAAAGACAGGGCCTTGGTACCATGACGGGAGGGGACCATAGCATGTCAGAGCCCCAGCCTGAGTGCGGACCACGTTCACTCAGTGATTCAGACGCATCTGAGCATGTCTGTGTTGGTGGGGCCAGGCCAGCCAGGAAGTCACCAGGCTGTGGAGAGGCCATTCATCCTGAGCGGGACCCCAGTCTACCCACCATTCAGCCTGGGCTCTGAACCTAAACCACGCCTTTCTGTCTACAGGAACCTACCTTTGTCTCCTTTACACTTTCAGGTCTGTCCTGCCCAAGCAAGTGGTTTGATTGTTTATTACAGGAATTTCCCAAAAGATCCATCAATTCTTTTATTAAAGCATCGCAGACAGTGTGTGTGCTTTGTTTTCGATCCTGCTGCTCCCACCAAGCCTGGACGTGGCCAGTATTCTCACCTAATCTACACCATTGAAATGAAGGCCTTATACCAAACTTGCAGCTGGCAATCAATGCTGACCTTACCTCCCCTCAGGGACCCTGCCAGTTCAGCGAGGCGCTGTTCTCCGTTATCGCAGTAAACCATAAACTTAGCTTAGTCTTATCAGTAGGTTGTACTGGCAATGCCTGGGGAGCCAGCTTTTGATCTAAGGAAAGGGGAACACACATTCTGTGTGATCATTCAGTCATCAAAGACTAGGGGTTGATTTAAGCACAGCAGACCTGGCCTGAGTTAGGGAAAAGAGGAACTACAAGTAGAATTAAGATCTGACTTCTCAACATCTCTGGGATCCCCTGCAGCAAAAGGCCGCCACGTCCTTGGGATGGGGGAGCTGGAGAGTGGAACCGTGGTGGAGGCAGGGCTGGCATCACGGGCATGGGACGCGCACAGTTGTGTGCTTGGTTTAGCGCTCTGCTGTGGCCAGCCTGAAATACTTAATAATGTTTGAACAAGGGGGTCCCAGGTTTGCATTTTGCACTGGGCCCCACGAATCATGTAGCTGGTCCTGGTTGGAAGGGAGCCAGGCTCCTGAGTGTGCGGTGATGTTACACACCCACTTTCAGGGTGTGTGTAACAGTTCCCCTGCCCTGGCCACCCCAGGCATAGATACCATGCCCCACCCACTGTAACTGGGTGTGGCACATTGAAAAAGCTCAGAAGGAGCTAGACCACAGATAAAAGTCACACAATATCAAGTGACTTCCCCGTGGAGCACCCCAGGACAATTTGTGAAATACAGACAGAGCAGGGCAGAATGAGACATGACACCCTCTCAATCAATCAAACCCGTGCCCTGGCCTCCAAGGCCCTGTGTGACCTGCCCGCCTGTGGGCACATCTCCATCTCACTCTGCTCTTGTCACCATCATCCTCTTGCTCAGCGTCTTCACCCGATAGGCTCATTCCCACCCCAGGTCCCTGCATCTGTTGTTTTTGCAAGGGCTGATCCTGCCCCAAATCTTCGTATAGCTTAATACACCCCTCATTCAAGCCTCCACGCCCACCCACTTGCCCTCATCTACAGCGACACCCCCATCGCTCTGCATCTCCCTTCCAGCTTAGTTTTTCTCTATAGTTCCCAATACCCGACACTGTATCACATGCTTACGGTATTTTCTTTTCGTCTGACTTTCCAATAGCAAGTAAGCTCCATGAGGACTTTATCCTGTTCCCACTCTAGCCCAAGTGCTCCAGCACTGTCTGGCACACAACAGGCAATTAGTATTAATTTACTGAGTGGAATGAATGAGTAGGGTGGTGACTAGCCAGACAGACATTACGGGCTTAAGCAATGTCATCTTCATCCCACGGCATTTGTGAGCGGTGTTGCTGGCGATGGGACAGAGCTGCTCAGAGCAGAGTGTCCCTGAAGATGGTTGTTGAAAAAACTGTAACTAAAATAATAATATCTCAGAATTTATTGAGAACAATGCCGAGCATTGTCCCAAGTTCCTCACATGAATTAACTCTATAATTCTCACAACTATGCCTCAGGTAGATCCTATTCTTAGCCCTTCTTACAGATGAGAAAATTGAAGTGATGCTTGAAGGCAATCACACAACTTTCCCAATGTCACACGGCTGGTCCAAGGCTCCTCTGGTCCTGGACTAGTTCTTCATGATAAAAACGGTAATTCCCCCTTTTACTTGGATGATTTACTTCCTGAACAAGGAGTTTAATCCTTGTTCACCCCCTAGTTAGCTTGTGGGGAATGGAAGGCAGCTCATGGGCAAGCATCACTGGGGACACCCAAGAGACAGGGGCTGGCTCTTCCCGGAGAGCCATGCTGGATGCCCTCACCACCGCCTTCCTCTCCGTCTCCTTCCAGGGTGTACTCTGCATGAGCATTTGAGCATTTCCCCCGGGAGTTCAGTGACAAAGCACCCCCTGCTCTGGGTGACACGCAGCACTGTAGCTTTGCTGAGCACCTGCTGGGCAGGTTGTGGGGCATTCTGACACGGTTCCACTGACCAGACCTGGGCGTACGGGGCCAATGCTGCTTCCCATCCTGCTCCAAAGCGCAGATCTGTAATGGAGGCAGGTCCCACTGGGTGGCAATAGTGCAGTTCTCTGGGGTCTGTGCCAACTCTTAAGGTGAAAATGAAGCCCTCCTACTGCCTGGGTTGCAGGAGTGATGGATCCCGGACACTTGTTCTGTATTAGGTAAGTGAGCATGTTATTTCCTAATCTTCCTGACAATGCACCCCCTCCCCCAAATGTCTTTGTTTTGAATGTAATTATCAAATACTGACAAGTATTCAAGTAAGTACTTTCCAAAGTCAGGACATGTTCCAGGGTACGAAGTAGTTGGTAGACCTCTGCTTAGGATTTCGAGGGAAAGGTTTTAAGACAAAAACATCAAGAGGAGGTGTGATGTTCTAGTGAAATCTCACATGAAACTATAATGAAGTCTAGCAGGGTAATTAGGTGGGTTTTACAGCCTTGTTTGGTCATACATAGTTGACACTTCTTGGCCTATTAGAATGTACATATAATAGGAACGGCTACCATTTCTTGGGGTTTTTATAAGCTTTGCATCAGGGTAGGTCACCGGCTTACATTCTCTCCCTGCTGAATTTAGATGATCTCCCTTCTCTTACCTATGAGTCACGAGGTAATAACTCAGAGTCATCGAGCCATGGGCTTATAGAAACACAACATTAGAACATGTTTCTAAGCAGCGCTGGGGCAAGGACCAGTGGCCGGGAGACTCGGATATTGTTCTACTTCACAGGAGTCCCTAAAATGACTTTACTGCCTCAAAGAGATAGTTCTCCAGGCACGACACCTACAGTCTTGGACTTTTCACTTTTGGCTCTAAGTTTTCAGAGTGGCTGGGCCTTTACCAAGGTCTTTGTCTCTCAGAAGAGAGGCATCTGGGGGACTCCGCACAGCCGAACTGCTCTCTGGCGAGTGTGGTGTGGGGCAGAGACACTGGGTTTGCAAATCACTGCAATCACTCAAACTCGACAGGCTGAGCTTCTTCAGGGCATTCTCTTCGCTCCCCATGACTGATGGGAAAGGTAGAAAAGGCCACACTGATCACAGGTGCTAGGAAGAGGACTTTAATGATTTCCTTTTCCCATTACCACCTGTGCCCTCGATTCTGGCTGTGATCCCCTCCATATGCCCCTTTGTGCTTTGAGAGGGGAGGAAAAAAAAGGGAATGGACTGAGCTTCTGGGAATGTGCTGAAAAGCCCAGAATCGGAGCCATGCTAATGTAGCAAGACGTGTGTGGCGCAGGGTATCATGTGGATCTTCAACAGGATCCAGGCTGGTGTCTCAGGCTGGGCTCTGGTTCCAGTGGTGCCACTCACCAGTTGGGTGGCCTAACTGACATAACTACTCTTATCTGGAAACACGAGGACATCAGACCACATGTTCTCTAAGGTCCCTTCCATTTCTAACATTCTGAGTCCAAACGAAAGACAGACAATTCTTCATGAATTCATGTATAATTCATACTCTACTTCCAAAGGGAATTTGAGACCTTTCATGCCAGAGTGCACAGACCCTATGACCGTTCCAGGAAAGACAGAAAGAAGATAAGGAACCCCAGGGAAAGGGAGAAGAGCAGACCAGAAACAGAAGGGCGTACTTTCTTGGACGACTGTTGCTCAGTCGACATAAACCACTCTCTCTCTCTGTTGTACATAATTCGCTTTTGCAATGTGTGCGGTCAACAGACATTTGAGAGTGCAGACACTGTTTGCAACACAGGGAACGCCTTAGAGAACAAGGCAGACAAGGTTCTGGGGCTCATAGAGTTTATATCTAAGTCGGGGAGAGAGGTGCTGAGTAATACAGAATTCTAAAAACACTGCAGACACCTAGTGCCCAGATCTTGGTTTCTAATACCATTTTCCAATAAAAGGAAGCAGGGCTTCTTGAAGCAATGGCTCATTCTAGGTTTGGTGCAGGAAATATATAAGATGAGCCTGGAGCACCCTGTAGTGCCAGAAAGTAAGGAAGTGCTCAAAAAACCAAAACCAAACCACCACCACCAAAAAGAGCGAATCCCACACTGATTAGGAGTCTGTCCAAGGGGCCCAGGGGCCAACTGAAAGAGCTCCCAATGGCCCAAATGGATGAACTGGAACAATGAATACAGTATTTGATTATAACCCAGAGTGAAAAATAAATATCCCTAAGTCTACACTGATACAAATAAATGATTGAATAAATTAATAAATTGGGAAGGAGAGAGAAATCTCGAAGTGACTTCCTTCCTGAAAGGACAGTTGGGAAGCAGGGAAAAGAGAAACCTCACAGCGCAGAAACCTGACACACGCTACTTCAGTCAGGTGATCAGGGGCAACTTCAACGGTCATAAGTCACGGTCGTAAGAGGTAGCCTGAAAGGATGCGGTGGAAATGGTACTCTGTTCCTGGGATCTTCCTTCCTCAGACCCCACAACCCAGTCTCATCAAGAGAAAAGGAGCAGACAAGCTTCCGGAGGAGGGCATACAACATGCACGGCCAGCATTCCTCAAAACTGGTGAGGTCATTACCAACAAGGGAGGCCGAGAAACTGCCACAGCCCAGAGGAGCCTAAGGGGGCCCGGCATCGGCCCAGACACAGCGCAGGGGGCTTCAGCCCCGGGTGGGGACAGAGAGGCGATGCGTGTCTCCCAGGAGTGCAGGGGGATGTGTGAGGGGCGCTGATGGGGGGCAGGGGCTGGATGCGCCCGCTCATCTTCGAGATCCGTGTCCATGGGGTGGCTCTGAGGTTCACCCGGAGAATGAATCACAAGGAACTGTAGCAGTCACACGCTCCATCGCCACGCGTCTTCCCCTGTGCCATCTTGTTCCTGGCTTCTGAATACCACTGATGATTCAAGACACTTGTGCCTGGCAACTTCTGGCACCCGAATGGTGTGGTGCCAGTCGGGGCCAGCTTCTTCCCTGGAGGCCCTGCCAAAGGGGAGACTGGATCCCACCCCCACCCCCAGAGCCTCCTGGGCCAGCCAAGCTGCGCTACTTAATTGCCTCCTCCGCACAGAGTGTTAATGAAACAATTTGTTGCTAGTTATTTCACAAGGTAAAGGGCACTCTCTCCTTAACCTGGAAAACAGTTAAATCTGGAATGGAGTTGTGCCCAGTGTAGACCACCGTCCTTCACTCTGCAGATAAGAGTTGCTAACAGAATTCTTCCATTTTTATTTTGGCCCAGGAGGTTTCCTCTGAAGTCAACTGCAACTCCATCTTTAGACCCTTTAGACGCCAACCTTTTTCATTCTTGCTGACCCCTCCTCTTCCACCCGCTCCCCCCACCCTCGCCAGCCCAGCGCCAGAGCCCTGCCGCTGGTGGGCTCCCACTCAGAGCCCAAGCTGCTCCCCCGGGCCCCAGGCTGTGCTCAGTTCCTAACGCCCGAAACGCCCATCTGGGTGAGAGCCAAGGTCATAGGGCCTTTCTGTCCCCTTTGGCCATAAATATCGGTAGTCTGAGGGCCTGACTGGTTGACATGTTCACGAGGTGGCTGTCACAGGAAGCTGAGCCGTGGGGCCAGCCCCAGGTTACCTGCTAGAGAGCAGGCACTGGTCAGGTGCTGGGAGGAGCCGGTGCTTGCACATCTCCTTCTGACACACCGTCCTGTAGGTCAAGGTACCATTTCAGGGGCCACACCTCAGCCTCTCCGTTGTGCTCTCTGCTGAGCAGGGATGGGGAGCTACAGCCTCTGCTCCTGAAGCCCCAGAAAGGACACTGGAAAGGGCCCTAACCTGACGAGGGAGAGTGTCTGCCCACCGTTTGGAGCTTTGTCTTCCCCAAAAGGCCACCATTCAAGGGATCAGCCTTAGTGGTTCTGTCCTTCCCTTCCTTCACGGGCCTGGCCTGATGGAACCCATGAGGTGTGTGAACACCACTTCCTTCCCAGCCCCTTCAGGGAGGGTATCACCCTACCTATGGACACAGGTAGCAAAGCTCCACAGTGGAGGGGATAGGTTCTCTCCAACCCCCAGCAGCAAGAAATAGCTCAAAGTATAGCATCTTTCCCAAAACTCTGCCCGATGCTAACATTTTATCATGAAAAACTAAAGTGCATGTCCTAGAAAGCAGATTTAGCTAGACCCCTCAGTGACCAGCGCTTGGAGAGGTCTCCACAGTAATAAGTGGAGCCCTGTGAAAGCACCTGCCCATCCCGGGCTGCATGGGGCTTTGAAAGAGAGTCACAGGAAGTGGGAGAGGGAAGGGAAGAAAGGGAGCAAATCACGAGCAGTGTTGGCCACCCGGGTCATCCCCAGAACCTTGCCACTTTGGGACTCTGGAGCTCATTCACTCCAGCAGCTCTCACTGCGTGTACTCGGCTCACCCCCAGAAGTTCTGCCTGGGTGGCCTGGGGTGAGTTCCCCGCATCAGTGTTTTTTAAAAACTCTCCAGGCTACTGGAATGTGTGGTGACTGAGAACTGCTACCTGGGCAGAAGAGAAGCAAAGCCCTCAGACAGGTACCCTCGAGGGAGGGGCCTCCGATTCCTAATCAACCCAAGGATTTTCAGACTGCCTTCCCCAGAGCCCTCATCTTGGTTGTGGGGCAAGGCTCCAGGTTCCCTCCTGCCTCACTGTCTGCCCCACACCCCTTTCAGGGGGAGGTCCCCCCCGGGGTCTCGGGTGGGCAGGATGTGTCCGGGTGACCCCACCCCAGTCACAGCCGTCGGCCCAGACACTGCCACTCAGTCCTGGCCCTCTACTGTCTGGCTGGTGGTGTGTGGCCTGGCCGGAAAGGATAAATGGGCCAATCACATTCTCTCTTTGTCTGAAGCTGACTGAAGCAGCCCAAAGGCAGCTGTCAGAGCTGAAAGGGAGGTGAGCAGGGGCCTGGCCTGGCGAGCGAGGAGAGAGGAGAGCCTGCGAGCTCCACAAGAGAGGTGGAGGTGAAGGGGTGTCGGCTCCCAGCACACGCTGGAATCCTGCTCTGCCCGCGGCCTGTTTGCTCAGCTTCTCCCAGGTTCCTGGGAGGCCTCTCTAGAGCCTTAGAAAAGCCCCATCTTACTGGGGCTCATCTTTGTAAAACCAGAGGAGTCTTAGGGAGAACATGCACTACAAACAGAGCCACAACACTTTTATCTTTTTATATTTCGGGGTCCATGGAAGATTTTGATCAGAAGGTGGAAACAAAAAGGATTCCAGAGCAGCTAAAACAGAGGATGGAAATCATAGGCTGGGTCTGACCCCTTGTTTTACTGAGGACACAAAGGCATGGCAATGTTAGGTGGGATGGTGGTGTGGCCTCTGCTTCTGTGGGAGACCTGAAGGCAGGGTGTGGGGACTATGGGAGAGAGCCACCAGTGGCCAGCACTTCCCTAGCCTCTGCCGTACCCGCAGGGGGGACACAGGGGCAGGCAGCTCTGGCTGGGACACCTGATTCTGAGGGCCCAGAGTTTGGTAGGCCTGGGGCTCCCCAGGAAGCCCCGACCTGTCTGGCCCAGAATGGCGGAGCATCAGAAGAAGAAGTGCAGACCTCCAGGCCCCTGCCGTTCCTCTTCCAGCCCAGAGCTCACTAGCCCCAGAGATCTCTGCACCTGGAGGGAAGCCACCCCTTCCCTGCCTCACCCACTCCAACCCCCTACCTCTGCTCAGGACCCGCAGTCAGGCGTTCACAAAAGGGACCTGCACTGGGCATGTATATGGGGTGCGTTAGGTTTGACAGTTGTTTCTACTTGCAGGACCCGCTTTCCTTTCTTCCCATAAATGTCTCTACTCCCTGTGCCCAAGCCTACTTCCCTTCTACCTAGCTCCACACAATCCATCACTCCACTTCCCTCTGAGGAGTAGACTGCGGCGGGTCACCCAATGTCAGCTTCAGATTTGGACAGAGACTCCGACCAGGAGATTAAGAAGCACCTGTTAGCTCTTCAGAGAGAAGAGAGGAACATATATATTCCCAGGGCCTGGAACCTATTCCCATGCAGCTATATAGTTCTCAATCTCTGCTCCCTTCATAAGGACACCAGATTAGTTCTACAGCCATGACAGCACCAGAGAGTAAGGAAGGCAGGCGTGAGAGAAGGTGTAGCCTGGCCTACCACCTTTACAGTGTGAGCAGCATTAAGACCTAAGTCAAGGCTAAGGATAGGCTTTTGAAGGGGAAACTTTCCAGGGAGCACCTCCTTCCCACCCCACAGTCTAGTATGTGTATAAAATGCCTGAGTATTTCCTGGGCTCTTGCTCACACCGGGCTGATACCTCTGTCCATGTCATAGTCCCCACAGCCTCTCCCAGACCAGGCAGTCAGACCCCAAGAATAAGGGCCATGCCTTATTAACCTTACTTACATCCCCATCAGCTGGCACAGTGGTGAGTGGCTAAGGAGAACTCAAAAATGTTTGATGAATGAATAAACAAGTGTCCCCTAGCCATTCTCCCAGAACCCCAGTCACCAGGGCCTTTCCCCTAGCCCCCACACCTGCAGCCTTACCTCCCATGAGGAAGAGAAGCCCGGCCACGTACTGCATAAGGCCTCGGTCCCAGCAGCAGCCCAGCACACCGATGATCCAGCCGAAGAGGATGATGGCCACTGCCATGCCCATGAAGCCAGCCGTCATCCGGCGCAGGTCTGTGGGGAAGCAGGTGGGCACCAGTTAGCGTCAGAGCCTGGAATTCAGGGTCAGGGTACACCCCGCCCTGGGCCACGGGGGAGAGGGCAGGCACCACAAGAGCAGGAAGGTAGCCTGACCTTCACAGACAGGCTGCACAACTGAGCTTCCTTTGCGGAGAACACTGCTCCGGATGGTGACTATTTTCATGCACAGAAACATGCCGGGATAGCCTGGTTCCTGAGCAGAGAGAGAGGTGGTCCCCACCACAGGTGTCAGTTCTCACTGGCCTCCTTTGCTCCAGACGGAGTGGCCTGCTGAAGGCTGTGCAGCTCGTGAGGGCTGGGACAGGGCACTAACCCTGGATCTGCAGGGCTCCCGGGCCCCAACCCAGCATCATGCACCTCTCAGAACCAGCTGATCTCCCTGGAGGGCCACGGTGAGGACACAGCTGCTGGCATGTCCTGTTCCTTCCCCTCCAGGTGGCCTCCCTGGGGCTCAGCTGTTTTTGCATGTGGGTTTGCAGCCCTTCCTGCTCTCAGACGGAGCCTCTGAGCAGCCCCCTCAACCCCTGGACTCAGGGCCCGCCCAGCTTTCCCTGCTCCATGCCACACTGACCCTGCCAGGCGAAGCCCGGAGTGGGAGCAGAGGAGGGCTGTCCCGTAGGGGGAGGGAGAGGGCATGACTGCTGCCACATCCCAGGCAGCCTCGCTCAGCACCGTGCTCGCTCAGCTTCCCCCCAGCTCCCCCGACTGCCCTCTGGTGCACCCCCACCCCACCCGCCACACACCCCTTCCCTGGCATCCAGCCTCCCTTCTTCTTCCTGGGAAACACCTCACCAGCGGTGTGGACTCCTTCCACCCACCCACCCGCAGCCCACCTCTGCCACCTGTGTGAAGCCCACCCATTCACAGCTGAGCCTACCCGCCAGCCCCAGCCCAGGCCCTGCCAATGGGGCGCCAAAGAGGAGCAAGGTTATTTTCCCAGGCCTCTGGCCCTGCGGGGGATTGCGGAGCAGCCTGGAGGACCCCATGGACATTTCCTTCTCTCAAAGGAGGGGAAGGAGGGAGAGGGTGCCTGACGGCGAGCTCCATCACATTCCATGCAAACAAGGACACCCTCTTCTCATCTCCGAGGAACAGAGGCCCCACGGGTCTCTGTGGGGAGACTCCAGATGCACAAACCTTACTAGGACAGCCCCCCCCTCGATTCCTCTCCCTCACTCCATTCCCCCGCTGGGAGCCATGTCAGATCCTAGCAGTCTGGCTTGAGAACTCCTGGCCCCCTCCCCCTGGACAGGAAGCAGGACAGGACCCTGTCAGTGGGGCAGAGATCCACAGACCCACCCACCCATAGGTTCCTGCCCCTTGTTCTACGAGCCTCCTCCCCCACCCGCGACCTGGGATGCCGGCCCCAGGCAAGCTAGAGTTGCATGCATTATCATTATTGTGACCTGCCAAGGACGCCTACTTGTCACGCTGCACCTTACAGACCGCTCAGATCGCCAAATGTGTCACAGGAGTGAGTGTGCCACGTGAGCACAGCCAACGGGCCAGGCTTCCTGCTGGCCCCTTGCTTTCCACTCAGTCATCTGCAGCCAGCTGCAAATAAGGGAAGGAACGTTCCTGCCACTTGGGCTGCCACCACTTATTCACCTGCCTCTGGTCCTCCGGCCCCCATCTCCCCACAAAGCCTTCTGCGCAGCCACCAGTCTCACCCCTTTCTCCACCGCCACCGCAGGCTCTCGGGTGAGACAGGCCTGAGCTGCCCCCTCGGTGGGGAAGGGTCCCCTCTTGACATGTGAGTCCATTTGGACAGATTCCTGGAAATGGTGTACTTTTTGCTATTGATGCTTCGTCCACACTCCTCAATGCAGTCAAGGACCAAGAGGAGGTGGTGGGAGGGGGGAAAGAGAGGCCAGGGTATTCAGGGAATTTTCATTTTAAAGGAGGCTTTTATCCCCTTAAGTAAGTCATGAAATTTCTCTCCTATGCCCCTGTGAGACCTCAGGTTCCCTTTTTCAGTGCACGGAGGGTTTCTAGGGGAAATCTGGGTTCCCTGACCGCACTGGAGATGGACAGCCTGCTGAAGCCATAGAGCCCCTCCCTGCTCTGCTTGGCCTTGCTCACGGAAGGCCCCATGGGTCTCCAGGCTCTGCAGACCCATGGGAACAGGGGCACTGCCTGGGGGTATTAAGTGGATAATGTGTCACACAAGGTGGGTCCACTGGGCCAGGGATGGGAAAGGGGGCTGGGCAGGAGGAAAGGACCGCAAATCAGAAAAAGAGGGAGTGCTATCAGTGTTACGGGAGGAATGCAAAGGGTTTTACTTGGGAGAAAACAGAGAAAAAGGCAGGAAGGCAGGGAAATGGAGGGAACAATTCCCCCTCCAAAAGTTACAGATAATAGTCACGTGTCTCTCAGGTCCCGGAGGACTGTGGCCTTCTAACCCAGCCCAGGGCACTTTGTCAACACAAGCTGAGGGACATACTACCTTGTTTATCAGGAAAGGAGGATGCAAACCAGAGGTCAGGCGCGAGGCTATTCACTGACCCAGGACAATTTCCACCATCACTGTGTGAGCATGATTCTGCCAGAGCTGTGCACGTATAATTTGTTTTTTTTTCCCTTAGAACTGTGGCAATTCAGGGCAGCTGCCGCAAAAACTTTTAAAGTGGGTAGGATAAGAAATACTCCTGTTTCTACACATTAGGAAAGCAAGGGCCAAAGATGTTAAATATTTGACAAACAGTGCCAACCCGGTGAAGTGAAAGAAGAGTGAGTTGGGCTGCTGAGTCATGCGGGAGAATAAATGATGTGATTAAAGGCCTACTGGGTAGTCATGGCGGACTGAAACGTGTATCCAGTATTTCTTCCTCCCAAATAAAGTCAGAAGTATAGGTAGCTTTTTTTTAAAGACAGAAATCCACAAGGATGGGAAAAATAGGAAGGGAGATGATGGCAGTAGCAACAAAAGACTGGAGACTGTAAAGAGGGTGCACAGTGCACGTGACTTTGCAGCCCTGAGCCAGACCCAAGGCCCGCAGCAGGGAAGCCAGACTGCACCTGCTGAATGCCCGGAAGGCCCAGGAACTCTGCCAGCAGCTTCCTCCGGATCAGGAAGTAAGCGGGGTTGGGGGCTATGGTGTGGGGGCATGGGACGGGGATGGGGACAGGACATAAAACAAGGATTTGGTGGAGGTGGCTTGACATGGAACTGGATCCCTATATCTCCTCAGCCATTCCACACCCCTGGTGTGGGGGTACTTAGGCTGCGGGTTGACAAGCTCAGGTGAGGGCTGGCTGGCAGCACAGAAGAGTCATTGCACACAGAGCCATTAGGTAGCTATTGCCAAGTGGAATGTTGAATCTTGAGACCCTGGTCCCCTTCTACTCCAGAAGCTGCCTGGCAGCTGGAGCTGGAGAGATCTTTCTAGTGCTGACCCGCTCAGGAGAAAGACCCAGACACGTTGTGCCGGGGGTGCCCCCTCACAGCCCCTCCAGTCACTCTGGAAGCCCCCCACTGACAAGCCCACCCAGCTGCTCAGAGCTTCCGGGCCGCTCTTCAGGGCCCAACCAGACAACGCGGCACTGTCAGCTCTCCGCAGAGAGAGAACCTGAACAAACTGCTGGGAGAAGAAATAATAACTCAAAGCTATTATTACTATTACTATTGTTAATATCTCCAGGGAGATGAAAGAAGACACGTATTTTGCCTCCATGAAATAAGAACAGGATACTATTGAAAAGAACTACCTATATTATCAAAAATAATACCTTAAAATAACAGAATAAAAATCACTGAAATTTATATTATAAAATCAATTCTAATTTATAAATTAACAGTCCTATTATGTTCCAAAAAAAAAAAAGATGTAAGGTGGCTTACAAAATGCACACAGTATAACAGGATAAAAGTAATTAATGAGGAAATGAAGGAAGAGAAAATAAAGGAAATGAATTCAGATGTCACATTCACACACAAAATTGGGTCCATGAGGTCTCTTCGGGAAGGTAATTGTATTTGCCATATTCACATTCAAAGGTAACAGATATTATCTCCATTGTCCTGAAATCTTTGCGCTCTTTGTTTGGCCTTGCGTGTATCCCAAGGGCCACCTGCCTGTGGAATGACCCCCAGGCAGACGCCCATTCCTGCCCATCTTGGCTCCCCTACGCGGTCACTTTTCCCTTCAGGATTAAGAAAGGGCCATTTTTATTCTCTGTGACTGCTCACTGTGTGCATAGCAGTCCTCTGCACTCAGGAACTTACATAGCTTGTACTTCTTTTCCCATCTCGTCCTGCCTTTTTAGAAAAGGAAAAAGAGAAAAGAGGAAAAGAAGAAAAAAAAGAAATGGAACCTAACTCACCTGTCTGAAACTTCGGGAAAATATTAGGCACAGGTAGCCCAAGAATAATCCCCTTGGAAAGAACCCGAATGCTGAGCTGGACTCTGCAGGCGAAGTCTGAGACAAAGAGAAATCTTCTCATGAATCACGTCGGGTTTGAGTCCATTATCTGTATTCTATGGCCCTAACATTCAACATTCTAATTTCTGAAATGACAGAGGTGCATTCTAAACTTTTTAGAGAAAGAATTTAGTTCAGCTCAGTAGAAAGCAGTGGGCAGAAGGGGGCTGGTAATGAGAGGGTGGAAGAAGAAAGTCAAGGAGAGCCATTCAACAGAACCAGAAAAAGCAGTTCTCCCTCACGGAAAAAACCTGTGATTTTGAAGTTTACACTTGCATTAACATTTAAATTGAAAGGTATTGCTTGCAACTCTACATGGGAAACCAGGATATCTGCATTTAAATAAATACCACTTAGAGAAGAAAATATGTATGGGCTCTGAATATCTGTTTGCTCTTTAAAGACCTTGCACAGAAAAATGATGATGACTGGAATTTCTTTTTCTGATTAAAAAAAAAAAAAGAAATGGTGTTAAGTATGGGTTAGACTTTGCTGTGATGGTGAAGACTGGAGAGAAGTAGGGAGGACACTGCATTAATGGCCCTAGAATCAAGAGCTTAGAGTGACCAGCAAGGCCATGGTCCTCCACTGCTCTGGACACAGGGGGCTGCCCCGAGTGACCCTTGTTTGCTGGAAGTTCTCCCTTCTGCATGGTAGAAGGACATCACCCTGGCTACCAGGATGGAAGAGCATCAGCTGCCCTTGGAGCTGGACATTTATTCATGAATTAATCAATCCCTTGGGATTCAGAGTCACAGGAATTGAATGGCAGAGCAAGATGGTGAGGCTAGAAGTGAAGTGGGTTTTTCTGCTCCAAGGGGTCAGTCTGGGAAGGAAGGAAGAGAGGGACATGCTACCCGAGGTATCATGCAATGAACATGCTACCCGAGGGATCAACTCGGGTCAAACTCATTCAAAGGAGGAGGAATATTCCAGGAACCAATTACTGCACAGCAGCCATTTCTGAAGGAAGTGGGGGTTTTGGTTCTGGGTAACCATATAGCTTCAACAGATGGAGATGGAAGCATGGATTCTTGGAACCAGGCAACTCTGGTTCAAAATATGGCTATGCCGCGTACTGGCTGTATGAACTCGAGCAAGTCAATCCATCAGTTCCCACACTGGTAAGTGAAAGTTATGACAGTACTTACTTCAAAGGGTTAAGAGGATTAAAGAAGTTAATATGTGCAAACTGCTAAGAGTAGTACCTGATGCAAAGCTAGAGCTATGGAAGTGTAAATAGAAATGGAAGTCACTTACAGAGGGTCTTTTTTTCATACTCCAGATCTCTTGAATTTGCCGTACATAAGCATCTAAGGAGCTGAGAAATGATGGCATTAGCCCCCAATTAAGGATTTGGTACCTAAAGAGAGCAGGCTTCTAGAATCTACTCTTATGCTTCTCAGGGGCTCAAACGGGCAGAGGTGAAGGCTTTATTTTTCTATTTATTAATATTGAGATGCATTCACCCTGGAGGGTTGATTTTCCTAATCTCCCAGGACCAGAACATCCAGAGACTGAAGCAGCTAACAGCAGAGGTGCCAGTGGCCATAAAGGCTGTTTGATTGAACCTTGCAGTGAGCACTGCACTGATCTAGAAGGGTGAGACACGAGCAAGACTGCAACACTGTTGCGAGGGCTTCAGTGATCTAGTTAATTAAAATTCAAACAGAGAAGTAGTTAACAGGAGATCCTGCCTATTGCTTTCTTCTAGAATATAAGTTGGCTCAGCATCATAATGTGGTAACATTTAAGAAATTATTTTTACATGAAAACAAAATAGTTTATAAGTGTCCACAGAATGTGCCTGACTTGGGGCTTTGACCCCTAAAAGATCCTTTAGAACTGCCCTTTGCCTCCTCCAGCACCTCCATCTCGCTTCAAGTCACCCAAGCTCCAGTCATAACAGACCGCAGTTCCCTGAAAGCCTGGCACTTTCCCCTCTTGCCTCGATGGCACAGTGCTCTCTGCCAACATGGCTGCCCACTTGCTCCAGCTGGTAACCTTCTCATCAGCTTTAACATCTTCCCTAACACAGAAATGTCTGGAAGGCTTCTGGAGTACTCTAGCAGACACTGGTGTCCAGTTCACTTGGTTGATATCACCCCCCTGGCACTTACTACAAATCTTACTGTAATAATTGATGTCTTCCTGCCTCCAATAAATGTGAGCTTGTTCAGGGCTATGGGCATGTCTGGTATATTCTGTCTGCTTGGTCCCTAGCACATTGCCTGACATAGCAGGTGGTCAATAAATGTTTGCTAAATGAGATCACTATCCCACACTGTAGCAATTACTAACATTGTGTGCACCATGGAATAAAGCAGGGTGAGGAGGATGCATCTACCCAACTCAACCCACTTCAAGGATTTAAATGTCATTGTGACTTGAAACCAATTTCTGTCTTCTCCAATCTTATTTTTAAAAGCCAACAATAACTATCGCTTAACAATCCAACATAATTATTTATCATATACAAACAAAATATCAACAGAGGCCCAGATTCCAGATTGCACAGAGCCATGCAATATGGGGGCACCTTCCCATAAAGTTTAATGACACAAATGACACCCCTCAGCTTATGAACCCAACAGACCTTTCTGCCCTGTCTCCCAAGATAGGAAGAGATGGTGGGGGGGAGGTATTTGCTATAGAAACGAGGAGTGGTTTCTGGGTCAGAAGACGGTTGGCAAGCCTCCTCCTCCTCAACCCGACCTCCGGATTAGGGAGCTGCCGTAAATAGGGATATAATGTGATGCTGCCATAGACAAATCACATCCATTGTCAAAACAATGGAAGCCAAATTGCAAAATTTGTACTTGCCTGATGAAAGCTAGGTCAGCAGCTAAAGCAAGTGACTGGAGAGAAGAAAGAAAGGGAGAGAAAGCCCAGCACTGAGAGGCAGAGTCTCAGAGCAAAAAAAAAATTCACAGGAATGACCCTTTTCTCCCTGCAGTCACACTGCTAAACCAACAACAGAAACAGCAGTAGGCAATGGAGGAAAGCAAACTGTGGCTCCCCAGCCAGTTACCCGTGCGTAGACCCAGCTTGTTGCCTGGTTCTCCGTTCCTGTCCCTGGGGGGGTCTTCTACCATGAGTGATGAACTAGAGCAGTGCAATCCACTCTTCCACTCTGGAGAAGCCCCATTTCTCCTGCTCTGTACCATGTGTCACTGACAGCTGCTCTGCATGCAGAGCACTGAAACTGGGGTGGCTTGGCAAGAAAGTGCCCCCAGAGAGTCCCTACAAAGCAATCGTAAGATGTGAGCTTTAAAACACACAGGCACCTTAGAGGGCACTATGCTTTCCAGAAAAATGTGCAGGCACCTGAGAACTGACTGATGGCAAAGAATCTGAAAAGCCTAGGGAGGGGGAAGATGAATAGTCATGAACATTTACTGTGCATTTACTATGTGCTGGCTCTGTGCTGGGCAATTAACCCAGGACATGTCCATTAAGTCTCCCCCAGGCTCTATAAGATGGATGATATTTTTCTCATTTTGTAGACTTAGAAATTCAGACAAAGGAATTTCAGTCAATGACAGAGTGACCAAGGTCATACAAAGAGGAAGAGGCAGGTCTGGGAAAGCAGCCGGTTCTGTTCACGCCCTTCCAGTACTCAGTCCTTTTCAGATTCCATGCCACTTCAAATCCCCAAGAGAATTTAACATTCAATAGAATATAATCAAGTATTATTTGGCTGTTAAAATTATTCTTTTGCAGACTGCCAATGGCAAAGGATGGGTCATAATAGAATACTGTATGAGAAACAACGCAGAGGCCTCTGTATTCCACATGATCGCTACAAGGCGGCTGTATATATGTGCACCCACACGTGTACACCCATGTGGGAAAAGCAAGAGAGAGGTACACCAAATGTTAGCAGCAGCCTTTCCAGCTAGGATGTTTTGAGTTTTGTTTGCTCTTTTCTACAAAAAACAAGGTATTACTTTAACAATCAGATTTGGAGTTCTTTGTTATATGTGAGCTTTCCCGTTTTTAAAGTTCCAAGTGCAAATAGCACAGCCACCTGCCCTAACCTGGACTTTGATAGAAGACCATGACCTCAGGCCTGGCACAGATTCCTTCTAAGAGTACTGCCTTTTTAAAAAAATGCTACCACTAAGTAGTTTCTTGTTCCTTTTTAGCAGTGGAAGGTAAAACCGGCGAGCAGTGTGACCTGTGGAAGTACTGGCACTGGGGGCAGAGCTTCACCCAGTGGCTCCTGTGCAGGCCAGGGCCGGCGGAGGGCCAGCACCAGGCTCGAAGACGCCACTGCCCACAGTTGCCATTCTTCCTGCACGCACTCTCAGTGAGGCACGGGGCTGCCTTCAGTACCACTCTGACTATCTCCCACGCTTCAGGACTTCAGTGCTACCCCAGATCCTCTAATGACTCACACAAATGTCTACAGCCACCTCCTTACCCAAAAACGTCCCTTCAGACACTGAGGTCTCCACAAACGCAGCACAGCAATTTCTGTTTGAGCAGCATGGTGGGGCAGGAACAACCCAACAGAAACTTGAGTTTTTTGAGTTTGCTGTCAGAAGACCTGCATTGGAGTCCTGGCTGTCCACACACTGGTGGGCATGCTCCCTACAGGTCCCAGCACAACTCTCAGTGCTGAGACCTCACTGCTTAGAAGAGCGGTGGGAGTGCAAAATACACACCAGCTATCAAAGATGCAGCATGACTTTTCATAAAATATCACATTAGTAATTTTTTATATTGGTCACATGTTGATATGACAATACTTTGGACTAGATAAAATATATCATTAATTAATTTTATGTTTCTTATTACATATTTAATGTGGCTAACAGAAAACCTAAGTTAGATGTGTGGTTTGCACTGTATTTGCATGGGACCGCACTGCTCTAAGGAGAGGTGTAAGACCTTGTGCACATTGCTAGAAGGCGCCGCAAACCAGCTCTGCAACCTGTAATGCATCCTGCACCTTCACTTCTCACATGATAGGAGTGCAGGAAGAGACTGAGCAGGGACGCATAGGCAGAGGGCTGTGCATTCCCCTGCCCCAGCACACACCACTTGAAGCCAAGGGCCCTGCACAGAACCACCTGGAGAGCTGCACACAGGCATGCTAGAGCTGAGGACACAGGACAGGGCTGGTACCTACTGTGGACTGGAAAGATGAGGCAAGAAGCTGGGAAGGGCTACCTGCGGCCACAGAGCAAAGAAAAAGCCATGTATCCAGGGTTTGTCTGGGTAGGTATCTGGTGCTTTCTCCATGAGCCCAGTGGATGCCAACGAAGGCTAATGCTTCCTTGAAAAGACTCCGTCCAAGAACCTTACCTGTTAGGTTGTGGTGACTATAACAGAAAGAATCCCTATTCTTTTGGTGCCTCATTTTGGGGGCACCAAAAATGGTGCATGGCCACTCCCCCGGGTGCTTTTCCAAAGGAACCACAGAAGTGCCCCGTGGGCCAGCAAGCGAGCACTGGAGCCCGGCCACAGTCAGGGCACCGAGACAGCATGAAGCAAACGACACCCCTTGGATGCTGTACCCACCTCTTCCTGCCCCACCTCCCAGAGGAGCCAGAAGTAGCAGGGCTAATGGACAGCAGATGGAACAATGGGACTAAAGAAACGGAACAGATCTTTTTTCTTACTGCCAGTTTCCAAGAGTGGGTCAAATCAAAGCTGGGAAAGGGAGAGGATTTAACTAGATACAAGATGGAAATTATGGTATTACATCTATTCTGGCATTACTTCAGACTTTAATGTCTACAAATGAGAGTTTAGTAACACCTGACAGTTATCAAAAAACCTGTAGGATCTTTCATAACAATATTAAAGTTAGTGTTTTTCATGTGCCAGGCATATTCTAAGCACTTCCTACACATTATTACATTTAATGTTCCCAACCAATTGATCAATTTATCATTCTCCATTTACCGAAGAGAAAATAAGTCCCATCAAGTCAGGCAGTCTGGAAGTGGGAGACTCCAAAATCAGGCTTTTAATCACCGTGCCCTACAGCCTCCTGAAGTCATTGACCAAATGAGATCTGTAATAGCCCTTTGTAAACTGTATAGTGCTACCACAAATACCGGTGATCATTCATGTTCACAGCCATGCTACAAGGCAGAGGAACAAATACAACAGACCCAAGGTGCATTACTGATGTCATCTAATATGTATCTAGCAGTGTCAGGGCATACCAGTCATTATGAACAACATGGAAAATACAAGATCAGTAACTTCACTTTTTCTCTCCCCAGAATTTTTCAGTTTACAATGCTGGCAAATTTAGAAGTCTGACAATGAAAGTGCCTATGGAGCTTGTGCTTGCCTCTCTCCTCAAAGAAGCAAAGATGTTTTCCAAATCCCACGTGCATGGGATGGCAAGATGTGGTGGAAAAAAAGATGTTTTAGAGCAGCACGGACCATGGAATAATGGGTGAGCGCTGCCCTGGGGAAAGAGGTCTGCCTTTGGTCCCTCTCCCTAGTTCTAATACTTTAGGTAAGTCACATAATTTCTACGTTCAGCTGTCTACTTTCTGAAATGGGGATAATACATTTCCTGCCTGGCAGTCTTGGGGTAGACCAGACGATTCTGTTCTAGTAGTCGCGATTCTCAGCCCCATTTTGGCAATATACCACCAGCCTGTCTTTATTTGAAAAGTCAGAGCACAATTCAAATATAAAGAGTATGTTATTAAAACACAAATAATGAGTCAGGAAGCCATTTTTGAAGAGTGCCGAGTGATCATAAATCAAGTAAATGATAACAGGGCTGTGTGCCTCCGGAGGCTGGGAGTCACATGCATGAGACAGCGGAGCCTCCTCCGCCTCTGGCCCCAGGGTGATCAGCGCGTCCTCCCCTCACTGCGGTTCTCGCCCCTGGTAAGGGGATGCTTGATAGCGAGCAGTGACGAGTGAGTAGACTCTTTAGATCAGTAGAGTGGGTTGACCTCTCGTCCCTGTATGCCTGCCTCTTTGGCTCTACTGATGCACTTTTGGAGGCTTTCTGTGACTGAGGCTTCTTGGGCAGGCGTGAAGCTCATTCAAATAAAGGTCTGCCAAGGAAAGGATCTCTGCTGAAGGAGACTAACGTCATATGCTACCCTCGACTTGGAAACAATTCCATCAACAGAAATTCTCTCTTTGGGGTCATCCTATATTCATTTATTTCTTTATTCATTCAACGCATGGTTATCAAGCAGCTTCCACACCCAACAACAAAACCCAGTTCAGTGACCCAGGCCAAGTCTGTGCTTTCCAGGGAGGCAGACAAACTATACACACACACACACACATACATATGTCAGGTGGTGATACATGTTATGAATAAAAATAAAGTAGGTCGGGGGACAAAATGCAACAAGGTAGAGGTGGGGGGTTGTCATTTACTATAGGAAGGCTAGGAAATCGCTCTTAATAAGGTGACATTTCAGCATCTGAGGAACTGAGGGAATGGACATGTAGATACCTGGATGAAAAGCACTCCAGGAAACAGGAACAACAGGGGAAATCACCGAGGCAGGGACCTCTTTATCATATCTGAGGAACAGAAAGACCAGACACTCTGTATAATTCTATATATGTTACTCATCACACTTACTATGAACAGGCTGACTTAGAGCCACATGATGAATGTCATTTGGAAACAAAGAAGTACTTGCTATAACCAGCTAAGCTCTCTTAGAACTTAGGATACAGGCAGAATTGATAGGAATTGGTGACTGAGTGAGTGTGAGAGGTACAGGAGAGGGACAAGTCACTGATAACTCTGGGTTTGTGGCTTGGATGACAGGGAAAATGGTGCTGTTGCTGACCAAGGTCCAGAATAAAAGAACAGGTAGAGAGTGTTGCTTCTCTGTTTGGATTTATTTTTATTTTTATTCCTTTTTCTGGAAAAGGATGGAAAGGACAGGACTTGTAAATGCAGAGAAGGATGTTGAGTTCAGTTTGTTAAATGCTTAACAGACATCTAACTGGAGATGTCCATTATGGCTCTGGATTTATGGGCCTCGTGCATGGGAAGGAGAATGGTATTTGAGATACTGATATAAGAATTATGTAGTTAAGGTTATAGGATGGAAAGTTTGTTCTCCTGGGGCATGTGTATAAAAGTGAGAAGGAAAGAAGGCTAAGGACAGAATTTGAACACCAATATTTAAGGGATGAGATGAGGGGGAGAAGAAGAATGAGAAAGGATAGCCAAAAAGGACAGGCCAAACTCCAGCACAAGCAACACCACAGGGGTGAGAGGAAGAAAGGGTTTCAATGATGGTTGATGTTGCTGATCAAATAAGACAATAACATCATAAAACATTCAACAAAGACTACTAAGCACCCCTTATGTACCCGGCACTGTGCTAGGATAGGGAACACAGTTGTTCATAAAACTGGCCTGGCCTCTTCCCCATGGAGTTTACCAGATTTGTAACTAGGTCCCTCATGACCCTGGCCAAGGTTCTTTAATGGAAGTCAATCTCCTTGAGTTACTAGGAATGAATGGAAAGTAAGGCAGTAGAAGTCACTCAAATACCATGCTTTCCTGTAGGCTGACTGTGGAGAAACGGATGGAAATGGAGTGACAGGGTGGAACACAGACAGAGGAAGACTTTTCTTTTTTAAAGTATGTAAAACTTGAGTACATTTCTGTGCAGGGGAGGAAGAATTAGCAGAGAAGATAAACCTGATGATACTAGAGATACATGCTTTCACATGCTCTGAATCTTATCCAATCAAAAGGTCAGACCCACACAAACTCAGGAAAGTCCCTGATTCTACTTGACAAATGTGGGCAGCAGAGACTAGTGGTGAAAAACACCAAGTCTGGGGGGACAGACTATCTGGGCTTGAATTCCAGATCTACCACTTACTAGCTGTGTGACCTTAACATCTCTGTACCTCCGTTTCCTTCTGTGAGCTGGGATAAGAATAGCACCTACCTCAGAGATTGTTATGAGGACTGTATTTATATGTTACTTAGAGGCTAGCACAAAGTGCCGTGTAAATGCTCAGAAAGCAAGGCCCAGAGACAGACACATGATGTGCACATCCCTGTACACACATATGCAGTGGAAGGAGTGAGCAGAGACATAAGGGGGTATGATGCCTGGCAGTGGGAACAGGGTTCAAAGTAGGTGAGAATATGGGTGAGAGACACTGTCCCTTTTCTGAAGTCACTCGGGGCTCAGCTTAGACCCCCATCTTCCGTGGAACCTCTTCTGGGTACTCTGGCCCAGAATCGCCCATTCTGTAGACATGCCCATCATGCAGCCCACGTGTGGGCTGGACCTCTCTCTTAGTTGTACATTCATTCATTCCCTGACTCATTCATTTGTTCATCATTTGCAGAGGTCCACCTCCAATCCAGGTAATATTCCACCAACACAGGCAAGACACCAGCCCTCCCCGGGAGGTCACTGGTCCATAAAGCCTTGGGTCTTCCCTTCTGTTGGCCGTGTCCTGTGCAGTCATTTGATCAGTTAAAATGATTTCTTCGTGTCCCTCACAGCATGTAACACACAGTAGGAGCTCTGAATCTCCACAGAAGGGAAGAATAAGCCTATTCTATTGAGCAGGTGCACAAACATATCCAAATTTATAATGTTTAATTGTACTTTGCATTCAAATACCAGTGTCTCTCCGGGATCAGTTAGCGAGAGAGAAAGGAGCTGACATTTATTTGTCACCTATTATGTGCCAGGCACTGTTGACAGTACACAGCTCACTTAGAGCCAGTCAATGAGAAAGCCTCTTCTACTTGTTTTGTTGAAAAGTGACGCCTAATAGCTTCACTTCTATGTTTTCAAATGTTTTCCATTTCTTACGGCTTGCTTGCTCTGCTTGAAGAGTCTCATGTGACTGGAAACATTTTTTTATGCTTCATGTGTAGCCTGTCCCTTTTGAATTTTGCTGGTGTTTGGCTGTTGGGTCTTTTGTTAAGTAAATGCTGGCTATGTACTTTGTGTCTGGTTCTACAAGACAAGCATGCCCACCCCGACAGCCCCAGGTGCACCCCTCTGTCCCCTGCGCTGCATGGTGTCTTTGTTCTGCGGCGGGCTCTGGCAGCCTGTTCCTGCAAGATGCTCACTAATGAGGCCAGGGTCATCAGCAGATTTGTGAAACCCAGGACAAAATGGGACACATTGAGCAAAACTTTTTTTTTTTTTTTTGGTTCTCCCAAAGGAAATGGTGTGTTTGATTTACCTCTGAGTTAAAAAAATAAATAAATGGATCATGGACTTTTTAAAGCATGATGGATTAAATATTTAAGGCACAATGTTTATCTACGGATACCTAGCCATGCTGAGTCCTTGACTCTAAAGGAACGGCAGCCAAGTTGCCTCTCTGACACTAGCTCCTGAGGCCTTATGCTCCCTGCATTCTCACGCCCAGCACCATGGAACAATCCTCAAGTTCACGATTCTTTTCTGCCTTCTGGGACACCACCCTCGTCACTGGAAAGGGGAAAAGAGTCAGATGATCTGTGCTTGTAGGATTTAGATGCAGGGCCGGGGAGGCGCATTCCTGGGCCCTGAGCTAGACCTCATGGGTCTGTGAGCAGAAAGGATGCTACTGGCAGAGCTGTGTGCTGTTCTTGAGCAGGTTAAAAACAAGGAGCTCATTGTCCCGCCTGCTCAGAAGGCTCAGCACAGAGACACAGGCAAGAAGACTCAAGGTTTTGGAACTGGAAGGAAGTTGAAACCTGGCTCCTTATGGCTCCAGAACTGTTTGTGTCACCAAAGAATTTAAAGAGAATATTCTCACTGACAGATAAGAGTTTAAATGTATCCAAATTTATAATGTTTAATTGTACTTTGCATTCAAATACATGTGTGACCTACATAAATCAGAACTCAGTTTCTACTAATCTAATGTCAACTCGACATGATCAGTGCAGGCCTTTCTCTGGGCTCCCAGTCCATATGGCGCACGGCTTTCTGGACATGTCAGCAAGGGTGGTCTGCTTATGCCTCTAATCCCGAACACCCAACACCCAATTCCTCATCTTCACTCTCAAAGTGCTCCTCCCCTATTGATGTCAATGGCATCACCATCCTTGTGACCATCTGTCCCCCAGACCTCAGGGGCATTTTCAATTTCCCGCTTTCCTTGTTCCCTTTTTTCCTAGCCAGTTGCCAAGCTCACCAGGTTCCTGCCTGCATGGTAAGTGATGCCTGTATCCCCTCCTCTCCGTCCCGTTGCCTCTGCCTGGCCCTGGCTCTCCCTCCCTGGCCCCTGCTGTAGTTAAACTAGTCTGAGCTTTGGGACTAGGGTTAACACCTGGCTTTGCAACTTTCTGGCCACATGACCTACCTGATCTCAATTTCCCCATCTGTAAGTATAGGTGATAAAATGAGAGCATTTATGTAAAATGCCGTACAGTGTCTGGCTCTCAGTGGGAACACAGCACCAGTATTCTCCCTCCTTGCTGACCCACCCGCAGTCCTTCCTCCCAGGACTTCTCTGCTCCAACCTATTTCATGTGCTGCTGCAGATGAATTCTTCTAGGGCAAAACTCACTCTCTCACCTCCATGCTCAGTACCCTGAATGGCTTCCCCTGCCTGTCAGAGTAAAGACTACATGGAAGGCCGAGTCTTAGGTCCTTTCTATCTGACCCTCATTAGCAGCATGATCTCTTCCCTTGATTGTTTCTCTCACACACCAACCTTGGCTCACACTGGAGAGGAGGCACCTGCCCCACCTCTAGGGATCAGGTTCTTTCTTAACCAGCTCTGCTCTGCTCACAACCCTCAGAAAGTCTTCCTAATACTCAGGCGGAAAATAGGCTTGCCTTCTTATGACACATAGTGATCAAGTTATGATTTGTGGCAAAACCCAAAATAAATAATACCACATACATATAATTCCCTAACTTTTAGCACTCTGCAGCGATCATTTAATTGTCAAAGTTAAATAATGTTTATGTTAAGGAGATGTCGCTACTAAGCATATAAATAAAAATTTATAGTAGCTTAGTGTACTGGTGGTTGTGCGGGGATAGAGAGTAAGATAAAAGCTAGGCCCTGGCTTCAAGGCAAAATTTCCATATTTCTATATCATAAATTAGTTTGAGAATAAAAGTCATTTGCAAATACTCTAGTGAAGTATTAACTTCCAAATGTTATAAACTGACCAACATATCCTTCCATGTAAGAAGGGTACTGCAGACATTAGAGACCCTGCTGTGAAAACCGAAAACCACCTAAACTATTCCAATAATTGGGAAATAGTTAAATAAATTAGGGTATAATCATATTATGAGCTATTTTGCAGCCATAAAAATGTTGTTTTTGAGGAAATTAAATGATGTTGAAAAAGCAAGATATGAAATTGTATATTCTGTCTGCTCCTAGATATGTAATAATGATTATAAATATTAATGACAATAATAATGAGCAAGAAAAGATACTTTCCAACAAGCCAAGCACATTCTCCTGTGGGAATAAGGTCGAGTCCACCCCTGGCTCCTATAAAGCCTGCCTCCCACAGCCCTGCTGGTCCTCCCTGTGGGGGGCGATCCCCATGGGGCCCTGCCCGGCCTGCAGTGTCCTGCTCCCCTGGACTCTGAAGATATGTGATGAATAAACAGATGCTCATCTCAAAACAAAAACAAACAAAAAAGAAAACATACCAAACGATTAATTGCCAGGAGAAAGGATTATGGGTGATGTTTACATTCTTGATCCTTTTCTCTGGTTTCTAAATTCTCAACAATAAGCTCGTGTTGTTTTACAACAAAGAGGAAAATATTCAAAGCATGATTTAAAAACAAACACAGTAACACACTAATGTCCTTGGGCTTAGATGAGGCACGGAGGGCTAGAGGAAGTTCAAACAGCTTCCGCATTCTCCAGCCACAAGCTCTCCCTCCATGGTGACATTGGGTGTCCACAACCCAGTCACAAAGAAAGTTTTCTCATCAACAGCCCTGTGAGCCTCTGCATGCTAAAGACCCTCACTGACCTGACTCCTAGGCAAGATGACCCAAGAGCACCAGGGGAGAGGGCACAAGATCTTGCAAAAGAACTGAGTTTGATTTTTGTCGCTTTTTGTTTTTTTCTGTAACTTCTCTGTCCATGATTGACAGGATAGAAGTCTTTATTTTATTTATTTGGTTTTCCAAACTCTTAAGACTATGATGCCAGCTGAGCACCTGACAACCTTTCAGCAGGCCTCTTTCAAGAATCGGAACATACCCAAGAGTCCTGAAAGATGTGTCGGTGTGACTTGAAACAATTACAGATTTATGGACACATGTTGTGACTGGGGTGGGAGAGCGCTGTGAAATGAAATCAGTTTTCTATAGACAAGTAGAAATACGAAATGCACACATGCCATGAAGAGTACATCAGCTGTAAAATCCTGAATGTCAGACAGAGGATGGAGGCACCAGAAAATTGCTTTGAATTAGCACTCAAGAAATATCCTTGGTTGACTGACCGACAATTTTTGTGACGTGAACGATCATAATGACATGGCAGTAGAATGCTATTATCACCTGTGCTTCTTTGTGACATTATGAAGCCGAGCATTCTTCCAAAGATCTAAAGCAGAGCAAAAAGCTCACCAATTAGAGAGATGCTTTTTAATTAAAACCAAAAAATCTCAGTCTTGAGAACCAGAAGAGTCTGGAGTCAGACTACCTGGGTTTGAGCAGTGGCTCTTGCCAGCCATGTGACTTTGGTCCTCTCTAAGCCTCCGTTTCCAACTGTAAAACAGAGTTAATGACAGTGTCTGTCTCAGAATGTGAGGGTTAGAGGGGATCATCCATGACACAAAGGAGATGACAGAGTAGCTCCATGAAGGTGTGAGCTACTCAGGGAACTGGCCACTGAGGACCTTGACTCTGAGTTCCACTGAACACTCCATACCGGCAAAGCCATTTCTTTCCATCCCCTCATCTGAATCTGTCCACTCTTTAGCAAGTGGCTTAGATAAAATGAAACCCAACATTTTCCGAAATCTAAAGGCATAAGTGACACATTTTTCTTTGACAATAATCATTAGCATGAATTTTGTCATCAGCTAACTAATGTTGCAAATCTCTTGGGCCCATGATTCAAAAGCAGAAATATGAGAGATGATCCCAGGTGCTTTTCCTCTTGCGTTGATTCTGAAGCCTGGGCACACTGAGAGCAGATGGCTGGACAACTTCACCTTGAATGAGGCTGATGCAGAGCATCCAACCTTGGTCAGTGTTCCATCTGGTAGCTGTAACTCTCCACTCTTAAACTTAGGGTCTGACACCGTGCCTTGCTTCACGGTGATGACAGCATGTGTTCGGCACGTACCGTGTGCTGGCTAAAGCACTTCCTAAGGACTCTGCAGTTATTAACTCATTTACTTATCTAACTGTGTTACGCTTGGATGACGACTTAGAGAGATACCTACCATGCCCAATGGGGTCACTTCTCACTGAAAGTGACAAGCTGACTCAATCAGATCATCTTTGGGGATCTAGGAATGTGAGGGGCATACAGAAGGAACAGGTCACTCACTCAAGCCAGTATGAAATCCAAATAACACTGAGTCACTGTGTCCATAAAGTCCAGGCGTGGAAGCCCTGGCACGCGGGGCAGCGAGGTAGCGAAGGGACACAGCTTCCTTCTGTGCCCCATTCCCTCGTATCTTTGCAACAGGAGACTGTCCCCAAAGACCATCTGAACCTGCCTCTTCTTGGCAACCTGGAAGAGACTCACCAACAAAGCCCACCAGAGCCAAGAGATAATAGATTCCTCAAGTTCAGCAGCGTGTTGAGCTATTTGTAAGAAAAAATGTCGACCATTTCAAATTAAATTCAGTTAGTGAGTCTGCACTGATTGTTTTATTCCATACTGAGCCCTGTGCCTCCCACATAGGCTCTATAAATGTGCTGAATGAACAGGTGAGTTGTCTGAGTTATACTTCTAAATCGAATACACCAAACACAATAATTTTTGAACAACCCACATTACACATAATACATTTTTACATCCCAAAGCTAAGAGAATGACTTTGAATCAATATATGGGGCTTGCAAAAAAGTTACTTTCTTATTTTTGTTTTCCCCCAAATGTTCATTTTGTGCTTTAAAAATGTTTTCATGGGGGTTCCCTCCCCATCTTTCAAAATTGTGTTTGCACATAACATAACAAAGTTACCATTTTAACTGTTCTTAAGTACCCAGTTCAGTGGTATCAAGTACATTCACAGCGCTGTGCAGCCATCCATCTCCAGAACTTGTCCACCTTTCCCCACTGAAACTCTGTACCCGCTGAACACTGCCTCCCATCTCCTCCTTCCCACAGCCACTAGTAAGCACCTTACACTTTCTGCTTCTGAATTTGATGATTCTTGGAAACTCACATATGTGGAACCACACATTATTTGCCCTTTTAAGTCTGGCTTACTTACTTAACATAATGTTTTTCAAGTCCATCCAAGATGTAGCATACACCAGGATTTCATGCCTTTCTTAAAAATTGTGGCAAAATATCCGTAACATCAACTTTACTGTCTTAACCATCTTTAAGGATACGGTTCAAGGGCCATGGCGGTTCACTTTGAGTATGACAGCTGTAGAACAACCATAAGAGACTGCACAGCACAGTCCTCCTAACTTCTCAGAGTTCTTGCATAGCTAGGATCAAAAAAGAGGGTGGGAGATCTGGATTTGGACCTGGCTCTGCTGAGAACTTAGCTCTTGAACCTGCTATAGGTCTCTGGTGACAGGTCTCAGGCCAGAGTCTGTGGGCAGATTATTATAGCCCATTACCACCCCTGGGTTTTTTTTTAAAAAGAAGACACCCAAGGACACAGTCTCAAGGGAAGTAGCAAGAGTGGTAACAAAAAGCCAGAGCTAGAGACCTGACTTGTGAAGGCATCTGTTAAGGGTGTTTCGTTTGGAAGAATTTGTTGATTCTGAAATTAGCAGAGCAGCGTTACTATGGGCTGTCAGCTGCAGCACCGAGAAAGGCTCATTGCACAGAGCCAGGCGTAGGGCTTAAGACCACAAAGGCTGCCCAGTCAAAGCAAAGTGCTCAGAATAGAAACGTATGTCTCTTTTCACACTGGGGAGAAGTTAGGGAATTTTCCAGAAAGTAGGTGATGGGAATATTGGGAGAAGAAGGAAGCAGTAGGACAAGGATGCACAAGCCAGATGTATAAGGAGGGGACACATGGCCATGTCTTCTGGCTGCGGGACCCAGGACGGACCAAGGACAAGGGGGACTCGGAGGCACACGTATTCCCAGGGCTCAGAAGAGAGAGGCCACAATTCAAACCCCAAGTGAGAAAGGGTAAATTTGAAAGGAGTTGAGAGCTTGAATATCACATTGTGTTAATTAACAGAACTGTGATTTGCCAATGAACGCCCAGCAGGGGCGATCATCTGCCTGATAGAGAGGCCCTGCTTTCCTGATGGAATCGCAAGTGCATGAGCCATGAAATTACTTCTAAAAAAAAAAAGACAAAGACAGTCACAGAGGACAAGCACTTACATCTGTGCACTGGAGAGACTCTTGTTCTCTTTCTTAAAGAAAACAGGCTAATTACAGAGACCAGAGATGAAAAAGAAATATCCAGCCTTATCAGCCCTTCTAGGAAAGCAGAAAATGCTAACTACATTTAATAAGAACATGAAACCTCTGCAGAGCACTTACAGGGTGCTCAGATGTGTTTTACTTACACTATCCCATATAATCCTGCAACAACCATTATCACCTTCTTTTCAGTGAGGAAACAGCAGCACAGAGGTTAAGTAACTTGTCCGAGGTCACACAGCACAATAGTCTAAAAACAAACTTTCTACCTTCCTTCCTGAGACACTCAATGTATGGTTTCCAAAAAAACCCCAAACAAAGCCCCCAAATAAACAACTCCCTGCCCAAAAAAACCCAGCATTAGACAGAGTGAGCGTGGGCCCCAGATAAGATGCAGCTGAGAAAAGCTGTCTCCCTCTTTCTGCCCAAGGTGTCCAGTGCCGTTGCCCCACGTCTCTGCGGGCCCCTTGTCATCGCTCAGGGCAGTCTCACGGAGGGCACGGATTCCAGCTCGGGACTCTCTCCAATGCACACTGGATCTTGCCCTTGCACAGCTTCAAGTCCTTCAGTGGCTCCCGGGGCCTGTAGACGGAGTCCCGGCTCTTCCACGGGCCCTGCGCGGCCTCCTGTGACCTGGCGTTGTGGCGCTCTCCGGCCTCTCTCACTAGCCACCACCCCAACTCCCGCCCAGGACTGTACCTTTCAAGTCAGGGGGTCACCGAGGAATCCCCCAGCTTTTCCTGGGCTCTCCAACCCCTGGGTGCTTTCACCCACCGCTCCTTGGGTGTAAATCACCTCCCCCTTTGGCCTGGACAATGCCTCCTGGACCTTCAGAGCCCATCCATGGCCTCCGCCTCCACAAAACCTCCTGTTCCAGGCAGCCTGAGCTGGTTTCTTTCCTCTGCTCCCCCAGCCTCCCATACTTACCTCTGCTATAGTTCTTTCCACACTGCATTGTGAAGGTGTCTTTCCTCACTGCCCCCTCTCCCTAAGGAAACTCCACTCATTCATCCATCCATCCATCTATCCACTTACTCACATATGTAAGCTCTGTCCAGGGCAGGAACCACAACCACCTCTGGTTTAATCACGTCCCCAGCCTCGAATCCAGTGGTTCTCTTAGTGTGGTCCCTGGCAGCACCCCTGACAACCCAGAAACTTGATAGAAATGCACATTCTCAGGCCCCACCCCAGACCTACTGAATAGAAACTCCCCTGGTGGAGCTTGGCAGTCAGTGTTTTAACAAGCCATCCAGTTAGGGAACCACTGCTCTAATGCAATGCTTGGCACATCTATTCAATAAATATGGAATGAATGAATACATAGCTGTCACTAGAGACCAGCTACCCTGGAGCCTCTGGAGACCTCTGGATTGCTCCATCCTCCCATAACTAAAGGTGATCAGACTTCCTTAGCTTCCCTGTCTTGCCCAGAAATTCTAGGGTCACTACATTTCAACCCCATCCTAGCCCTCGCGCAGCTAGATGACTGACTCTGTGACTTTGGAACAAATCAAATCAATGGATTGTCGGCGATACAATGAGCGAAAACTAGATGAGGCCCAGCCCAGGCTCTTACTGGGTGATCTGTGTCCTCTCTGGTCCTACATTCCTCTTCTGAGCAGACCTGCCTACTCACACAGTCAGCACAAGCATCAAAAAAGATAATCTATGCGAAGATGCTTTCTCAGCTTTAAAGCATCACAGAAATGTTTATTACTACCAATCTAGTAAGACACTGGGCTAGATGAATACCAAAATGTTTCTGCTTTAAAATTCTGTACTTCTGTGAAATCTAGATAAAATCCAATTTTGAGAAACACACATAAGTAGATGGGCTCCTCACAGAGTGGTGGGTCATGAGGCAGGTTCAGGTATCAGATGGAGTTAAAACCAGCTCTGATTTTCCAAGCATGTGACATGAGAAACTTAACCACCCTGTCTGTACCACAGTGTCCTTGTCCATAAATGGATCATTACCACCACCTACCTCCCAGAGTTCTTTGAACATATGTAAGATATTCAAAGTATACTGTAAACATTCAGTAGATGTGGAGTACCCTAGCTACTAATGAACTATTGCTGTTGTTAATGGTGCTATTTTCGTTCCTGAGGGGAAGCGCACAAGTAAGAGATTATCTGGTGGTAAACAATCTACAGAAAACCATCTTAGTTAATGAATACAATCTTCTGATTATGTGATACCGAATAGTATATTTTTTATGCTCCAGACTGTGGAGTACTATTTTTGGCTTTATTTGGTTGGTTCTCACATCAGAGCAGTCTTTCCAATCCTTGAGGTTAAGCACTTCGGGGATCATCTCTTCCAAGTTCATCCATGGGTGCTAACAGCACAGAAGTGCCCAATAGCTTAGAGCAGGGGTCAGCAAGCTTTCTCAGTAAGGGGCTGGACAGTAAATATTTTAGGCTTTGCAGGCCATAGACTCTGTTGCCACTGTCACTCAACTCTGCCACTGCAGCAGGAGGGCACACCAGGCACATAAACCAGCAGGTGTATCTGCATTTGGCCCATGGGCCGTGGTTTGCAGTCTCTGACTTAGACAGCCAAGGAACTGGAGGTGACAGAATCACGGTCCCTTCTTTCCTCAGCCCCTTTCAACACACTTCATTTGCTTTGCTAATTCATTACAGAGAAACTGGCTAGGAACTCTATTTTGTGTCTAGTTCCTGCAGCCTGGGGGTGTGACTTCTACAAGTGCATAAATTGTAGCAAAATCCCACTTCAGCTTCAGAATCTGAGTCATGTGGAGTGTATTATGGGATTTTTATCTTAACAAGTAACATTCAAAGGAAGGTCCAGTATAATAAAGCAAAACTAATTCCATGTCTGCCCACATAAACAGCTTTTCTCTCATCCTAACTAGAATATGATGCATTTTAAATGAAAATTGTAGCATACTACATACCTTTCTACTAATCTGTTTTTCCAGTAGTAATCAAAGTTATGGAAACATGGTTCTTTTGACCCAGTGTGCCATGATAAATTACCTTACATTTAGGCATAGCTCTCCAAGTGCTGTGGGGGTGAATCAGTTGTTCTGTTCTGTTTCAGGTTCTTAAGATTCATGAGTGGCAGTTGGGGTTACCATTTTCATATCCAATTTTGGTGGAATCTGGGCGGGAGGATCAGGGGGTCAAGTACAGGGTCAAGACGAAGGCAGGGAGCAGGGTAATGAAAGGAGGTAGGAACTTTCCATCAGCCTAGGGTAGGGGCTTTTATGGGGCACAAATGGGGAACAAGCCAGAATGCAGAGATGGAAACTGGAGCCAGGGACCTTGCTGAGAAGGAAGGAGCAGAAATAACCCCTACAAACTGCTAGGGAGTGAGACAAATCACATTTCGGAAGGTAATGCTCCAGGCTTCTGACACTCTGGTAATGTAACATTTAACATACAATGTGCAGTGAACAGATGTGAGCTGGAAAATGACAGGGTGGAGAGAGGTGGGTGGCAATTTTATCTGCCATTTGAACCTGAACAGCCCAGTTTTAGGAAAACAGATAAAAAAAAAACAATAAATAATGCAGTATACCTCCTCTATAGCTGGTGGCAATGGACTTCCATTTTAATGAGGATTGAATGCAACATAGACATTTTGACGCCCTGACACATCCATTAAAATGGAAATCTATCTGAGGAACCTGTCACAGATGCTTCACAACACTAGGAAGGCCCATCCCCTCTCCAAAGAGACAGAGAGGTTTCCAGTGCCGTGAGAGCAGGCGCCCCACTCCCGTTGTGCCAGCCGGGGCCTCCTCCTGCAGGCTAGCCCCCAGGCCTGCAGAGGGTGGGGCCTGAAGAGTCTGGGGCTGCTGCCCTGGCCTCTGGGCAGAAGGGACAGTACGCTCCCTGCTGAAGGGGTCCAGTTTCTCCACAGTCTGTAGGTGTGTGTGGTGGGGTGGTGGTGGGGCTTTGAGGGAGATTATAATATAACCTTCACCTTTGCATTAAGCACTGTTACATAAATAGCCTAAATAGCCTGTGAGATAGATATGAAATGTGTTTTTCTCATTCTACAGCTGGGAAAATGGGTCCTGTGGTCAAGGTCAGGTAAGGTCAAGGCAAGTTATATAGTCAGTTCACAACCTTGTCTCTGGCCTTGAGGAAGGGCCTCCAGAATAGTGAGGTCCCTTCTCTGGCCCAGGGACGTGTGGCCAACAGTGTCCAGCTGGTGTCCAGCTGCTCACGGGTATGGTGCAAGGTGCCCAAAGGCCCAGGTATTCAAATGGCACCAGTTAGTCAGAGGAGCTGCCGTTCCTGTGCCCAAGCTCCCCCCACAGGGTTAGGACTCAAGGCTTCTAGATCTGGTGTTCAAGTGTCCCACTGGAACCAGGGAGGGCCATAGAAACACATCATTTTCCATTATAAGGAATTAGCAGGAAGCAGCTGCCCAGGGGATACAGACAAAAGCCTGTGCTGATTTGGGGGTGCAGTGGAAATGCCCAAAGCAGAAGCCCTGGGTGCCCACACACCACAGGGCAGGCTGCAAAGGGGAACTTTGCCTATAGCCTCGCCCTTGGGGTGTGCTGAGCAGACACAGCACTGGACCAGACACAGGACTCCAGTCTCAGGGTCCCAGATACAGCTGTGCTGCTAAGTAGCCATACAACCTTGGAAAAGGCAGGAACCCCAACTTCCTTATAGGTAAAATGGGTAGAGTGAGTTGAATTTGTCTCCCAAAAAGATATGTCCAAGTCCTGTCCCCTGGTCCCTGTGAATCTGACCCTATTTGGAAATAGGGTTTTTGCAGATGTGATCAAGTTAAAGATCTCAAGATAGGATGACCCTGGATTCAGAGTGGGCCCTAAATCTATATGACTGGCCTCCTTGGAGGAGAAAGGATGGGAAGATTTGCCACCCAGAGACACAGGGACTGCAGTCATGAGAAGAGCCAGGTGGAAAGCGCTGTGACATGGGCACAATCCGAGCAGTGCCAGGAGCCACTGGGAGCAGGAAGGGGCCAGGGAGGGGGCTCCCCTAGAGCCCTCAGAGGAACGTGGCTTCGTGGGCTCCTTGGTTTGGGGCTTCTGGCTCCATAACTGTGAGACAGTACATTCCTGTTGTTTTACGCCCCCCAGTTTGCATGAATTCAGTGTCCTTAGGAAACTAAAACAATAGGGATAAACACCTAATCACAGGGCAGCCACGAGTTCAAATGACACAGTGCAACTGCAAGGGACAAAGCAGCGAGGGAGCGGCGTGTTCTGGGAGAATCCGAGGCTCCTTCTTGAGAAGCTCGCTCTGCTGTAACTGCTGTGACTTCCTCTTCCTCAGGGACTAGGGGGCTGGCGGGGCAGAGGACTTGCTGTAACCACAGACTAGCTAGTAATGACTGAGGGCTGACTCCACTCCAGACAACTGAGCTAAGCATCTGCAGACGCTCTACCTGGGCTGTCACAGCCACGTGGGCCGTAACCCACTGCACAAAGGAGGAAACAGACACAGGACGTGAACACTGGCCCAAGACCACAGCTGGCAGGCAGGAGAGGCAAGGTTCCAACCCCAGGAGTCTGAGCACCTCCCATTACAGGAGGGGATGCAACCCCTCCAAATGGGCAGCTGGAAGCTCTGACACTTTCACTAACCACCCACGAGCGTCTACACTGTACCAGCAAGGAAAAGGCCCTTGACATGTTACTAGATTAAATCCTAAAACAGCCCTACTGTGTCCATTTACAGAAAACTGAGGCTCAGGGAGGGTAAAGTAAATATCCAGGATCACACAGCAGTGTCGAACTGAGGCTCTTCCTGCCGTAACACACAGCTGGCCCGCCGGAGCCTTAGGAAGGCTGGAGGTGGATCAGCTTTCTCACGGTGTCTTGCTTCGGCCTTGAACAGCCACATAGGTTTGGCTGAGGGGGCCTCAGCCCAGGGAGGTATAAACAGCAAGGGAGCAGTGAAGCTCCAGCTTGCGTCAAACTGACGCCCCATTCCTGCTGCTGGCTTGTTCTGCCTGAACGCGCTCTGCTTCCAGAGGGCAGGAAAGGCCCTGCATGCTTACGGACTCTTATCTCTGAATAAAGACCCTTCTGCAGTGGGTTCCCTAGTGACCATGGCGTGGCTTCCAGTGAGAGCAGGCCATGGCCTCCGGACCAGGAGTGCGAGGGAGCAAAGCACATGCTCCCTGGGGATGGGACAGACCCGAGGTGACTTGTTAGCTGAGTGGTCAGAAGTCACCTCCTTTAGGGAGCTGGCTCCTCTGGTTTTGCCTCTGGGCTGCTGGTCTGGCAGCTGCTGCATATGGATACGTGCACGAATGCCCTTCTCTCCCCTTTGTCTCAGTCCCTCTTTTCACATCATTATCTAAGTTTGACACGGGCTATGCTCGGGGCAGATACACCTTTCATTCATCATTAAACAAACAGGCAGCAAGAGCATACTTAGTTCCAAGCACAGTGGGAGAGCCTGTGGGGTGGCGCACAGGGAAACGGGGTCTCCTGCTGAGCGGAGGGTGGCATGCCGGCATCCTCAACCATGTGTACGGGCGACTGTGTGGAGTAGAGCAAGCCATGCTTGAGTGTCACAGGAGGGAGGGATCTGCTCTGCCTGGGGGATGGTGCGGGAAGGCCTCATAGAGGAGGTGACACTGAACGGGTCATGGTAGGTGAGTGAGAGCTCAGCTGCTGTAGATGTCTGGTGGCACCTCCTTGTCTACAAGAGGTAGGTGGGAAAATGCGGGGTTGGGGAAAAGTACGTGGTCCACTTGAGATGCAGGTGAGGGTGCGTTGGGCTGGAGAGTAGCTTCTTGCTGACCTTGGAACAAAAGGGGATCATAGCCGAGGTGGGGGTTGTGTATATGCTCACTTTCTGTCTCCCTCTCCTCCTTATCCAGTTAAGGCCCCATCTACTGCTCTCCTTCTGCGTGGGTTGCTCTTCCCAGTACTTCTCAGCAGTGTATACCCCGGCCCTCACCTTGCCATCAGTAGACGTGGATTCAGGTTTTGACTCTACTGCTGACTAGATTTTCAGCTGTGGGCCCTTGTGCAACCCCCACCCCTGTGAGCTTGTTTCCTCATCTGCAGTGGGAGAGCATCACAGAGGGTCTCCCCAGCTCTGAGCTCCGTGATCCGTAACCGGGTGCATTTACAGGAGAGAGGTGAGCACCACACAGATCAGTATGGTCACCCTCACGGATGCTCCCTTGTGCTCCCCAGCGGGGTCCCTGAGAAGGGCCAGTCTTGCCTCAACCTGCAGGAATCAAGCTGACCTTGGTCTTCTCTTCCCTGTCATAGTGTTTTTTTTGGCTACAGCAGCGCACAGATGCAAAGGACGCAGGTGGAGGGACCCGTGGAACCAGGGCCCCATGTCAGGATGTCCTTCTCTCCCTAGTAAGAGACGTATTTGACTTTTAAAGTAATTTAACTTCTTAAAGCAAAAAAGGGGAGCTTACACAATGTCACGGGTTTCAGTACAGCAAACATACAGACTTTTAAAGCATTCACAGATTTCGCAGGGTGAGAGGGCACTTAAAGAGAGTTGGCTGGGTGTCAGCTCTGCTCAGCTGGGCTCAGCTAGGCAGTCCTGCCACTCTCACGCAGGGGCCTATGGCCAGCTGGGTGGGGCTCTGCTCCACGTGCCTCTCTTCCTCTCCTGGGACCAGCAGGCCAGCCCAGACAGGCCCCCCACTTTTTATTCTGATAAAATACACATAAAACTCACCATTCATCCATTTTTAAGTGTACAGTTCTGTGTCACTAAGCTTATTTACATTATTGTGCCACCATCACTAAGATCCACCTCTGGAACTTTTTCACCATCCCAAACAGAAGCTCTGGCCCTATTAAGCTATAATGCCCCATTCCCCCTGCATGGGTCCCTGATACTTACCATTCCTTCTGTCTTTACAAATTTGATAGCTTTAGGTATATAAGTGGGATCATACAACACTTGTCTCCCTGTGTCTGGCTTATTTCATTTAGCTTGTTCAAGGTTCATCCATGTTGTAACACATATCAGAACTTTACTTACACATGCTTTAAATTAGTTTTTAAAGCTGATCATAAAGACCAACTGAACCACAGCCCTGATGTCACTGGTTATAAGCATGTGGGCTGCCCTGCAGGTATCTGCTGCCCAGTACAGTTGTCATGAGCCTCACGTGACTGCTGAGTACTTGCATGTGACTAGTCCAAATGGAGGTACACTGGAAAGGACAAAGAAAAGAGTGTAAATTACCTGCCTAATATTTATTTTATTTGTTGAGATGATAATATTTTGGATGTATTGAGTTAAATATCTTATTAAAATGAATTTCTTCTGTTTGGTTTTAGACACTTCTTAATGTGGCAACTAGAAAATGAAAAAGTACCTATGTGGCTTATATTACATCACTCCTGGACAGTGCTGGCCTAGACGATGTGCTGGGTAGCACACTGACGTGAGAATTTTGGCCCATCTTTCAGGTAGTCGCAAGCTTAGGGTAAATGCAATTTCTACCAGCCATATGGAAAAGAATGCCTGCAGTCCTGTGTGGAGCCTGCCTCCATAGGATTACATAAACCAGTGTGGAGTTCTGGCAAAGGCAGATTTCCCTTTATGGGGGTTAAATGAAAAAGAAAGGAAAAAGAAAACCAAATGAAAAATGAAGAAACATATCCTTGTTTCTCCTGTTTTACTCTTCCTTTTGCTTATAACCCAGATTTGCAAATGCTGTCAACACTCAGGCTGTTGAGTGCTTCGGTTGCCTCCAGCCCACCCCTAGCATTGCTAAGTGCCTGTAATAACAGGTCGGTTGGAGCTCAGATCATTACAGACCCAAACTAGCCAAGGCTGTGACATCTGTCTTCTCTAGCCTGTCTGTCTAGCTCACTCCTCATCTGTCCACCAGTCTCCAGGCAACTGCTCATAAATTCACTTTCCTCCCCCTTGGTCATCTCCCCTGTCCTCCCCTCACTTGGGTTTGTCTTTGCACAGGAGCACTGGCACATTCGATCCTAGTCTGTCGGCAGCACGGCACGCACAGCCACAGAGCACAGAGCGTCTCTGCCCCGAAGCAGCTCCCAATGTGACAGATGAAATGTCTGCAGTAATGACAGGCATGGGGAGGGAAGGAGAAGATGAGTTGCTGAAGCGCCCCGACTCCCAGCTCTGCAGAACATGCAAAGAAAGGAACCTACACCTTTGTGTGTAGACAGGCTGACACCACACACCAGACACGGGGAATGGAGGTTAGCTAAACCCACGGGCATGACAGAGCTTCCTCGAGAAGCCTGCTTGCCCTTCCACGCCAGCATGGGTTTTCCTGTCCCAGAACTTTAATCATATCTACTGTCTGGGCTGCTCCTCTTTGTGTCCCTTAGTGCAGTGGACTCCTGAAGGGCAGGCCTGAGCCTTCCGTAAGCTTTCTTGTGATGGCCATGGCTATTCCATGCTGAAGATGCTCAGTAGGTGGTTGCTGCTGTTATTAATGAAGGAAAAAAGGAACAAAACTAATAGGAGGATATTCCTAAGGCCACCTTTCCTGGTGATAGCAAAAAATGGACCAAGATTTGTAAATGAGGCAAAGGATTTACTGTGGGTCTTTCTAGCGTAGTGCTGGGAGGTGTCCAGCAGCCAGCTGGGTGGTCTGATTCTTCAGGCATGTGCACCTCACTTTGATTTGCTGTGTACTATTCATGAAGACATTCACACCTCTGTTAGGGTAGATGTCAACTTTTAGAAAACTGATAGCCAAGCAGATGATTCTATCCAACAGCAATGCAAGTGAATATTGTCCTACAGACATACAAATGACTTCTGGCCTGGAGAACAGGTAAATCCAGTGCTTATGTTCATTGTTTTGTGGTCCATGAGCCAGTTTTGAATCTAACCTAGCAATCTATTTCTTAGGTATACTTTAATTATGTTTCCCTATGGAACATATAAACTCCAGTTCTTTAATAGTCTTTGAACCATGTTTACTAACTTATTGGTTCCCTAACTAATGAGTGGGATAGCTTTTTGAAACATGTTCATTTGATTCATGTCTTTAATGTTTTGAAAATTATTCTTTGGCACTCAACAGCATTGGTGAGCTCCTAGTCTATAGCTACCCTAGATAATCAATTAGCCATTGAGACGTGGATCATTAATGGTCACTGGCTCGCACTGTTGTTCCCCTTAATAGTGCTTCTAGGAGGTCTTTCAGGAAGAAAAGGTCCTTTGGGACTTTGAAGAAGGTTTTAGAGAATAAAAGAGAAGGAAAATAGGACACTGGGACAACCACCGAAGCTGGGGGCAGAGAGGACAGGCGATGACGTGACATACGCTATGCCCCACGTTGTCCCACCTGCGACTCTCTGTACTTAGAATATCTTCCGGCTCGCTCTGCCACTCATACTTCAAGGCCCAGCTCAAAGGCTCCCTTCTCCTAAAGCCCTCCTTGACCCCAGCCCCAGCCCCAACCCCCAGGAAGGGTTGGCTGCAGCTTGCTTTGTGAGGGCATTACGGAGGCCCTTGCTTAACAAGAGAACTTAAATATCTTTTCTTAGAATTGTGTGAAAGACATCTCCATTGTGAAGCTGACAGGTGCCTTAAAAAGAGTATGGGTAAAATACAGTATTCTGGGAATGGGGAGGAGGGTGGTATATTTCCCAGCCTGGAACAAAGAGGAGAAAGGAAGCTCGAGGGAAGATGAAACCCTCTTGGAAAAGGAGGGCAAAACTGACCCAGGCTAAGGCAACATGTGCCTCTCGGGGCCCACGTTGAGTGGTGGGATAAGGCAGAAGAGTGCAGGTGTCTTTGCGAGAATATGCCAGGGGTGAGGGCTTCTAGGAGCTCAGGGTAGAGTGAACTAAAGAAAGGAGAGATAGAGGATGGAAACACCTTTGTACTTCTGAAACTCAGTTAATTGGGAACATATCTTTGTTCCCGTCATCTGCTGAACAGATGCAGGAAAGATAAAATATAAGCAGAGAACTCTACCAAGCTTGGCCCTAAACTTTGGAACCCTCAGTGGATTGGGGGGCAGCCTGCTACCAGAAGAATCTCTACCCATGGGTAAATGGTGACCTCCAGCACTTTGATGTCATGTCACAAGTAACTGCCTCTGTGCCTGCAGCTTGTCCTTGACCACCGACTACTTGGGAACAAATACCACCTTATATTCACAATTGTGTTCCCAGAACCCAACACAGAGTTGGACATGTGACACAGAGGACACTGATGGTTTTCCAAGTTCTTGAATCTGTATTTTTTTGCCCACTAAGTTTTCTTTTCAGATGGAGAATATCTGTTTCTTTTCAAACATAGCAAGGCAAGAAGGGGCAATGGAAATCCCAAAACCTAAAGTAAGATATAACTTTAAAAAGGAAAGTAAAACAGAAAATTTCTGGGGCCAGAAGAAAGAAATACAGGATTTCTAGAGATACAGAAACACCCTTAAAGATTTAACAGTCTGGACGTCATGCTACTCTGCCTTTAATGTGGTTCAATGTGCAGGCGAAGGCAGCTGGCAAAATGACATCTGTAAACCATCTTCTGAGAAATGACAAAGACACAGACCTAGAAAACAGGCGAGAAACTAATCTTGTGGGCAGAGGCCCAGGGGTGTCTAGTAAACCCAATGAAAGACAGGTTACCTTTCTAGGACATTGTGATCATAGGGAATTTCATTACAATAATCTGGAGAGGAGTCAAAGACCTAATTCTTAGCATGACTCTGCCTCGACCATGTACCAGCTAATTGACTAAAATGTGACTCTACCACATACCGTATTTCCCACTACCTTCCCTAAATGTTTATTCTGGCAACCGAGGGCAGTGTTGCCCACATCGTGGACGGACTGAGGTCCAGGGATCCAGTGAGATGGCTGTAGCCAAAACCCAGCAATAAAGAGAAAAACACTTAAACTGGCCAGTGCTGAGTTTGAGATAAAAGCAAGGCCTGAGTGGGGGTGCCTGGTGGGCATCTAGAGATAAGAAACAAGAAAATGGGAGGCAAGTTAGGATGGGGGAGATAAATCTGGTTGTAATTTGCATTGATGTGAAACCTTTCCAAATCAAAAAAAGAAAAGCAGAGAAAGCAAACAGGTGCTGAATCTGTGCTGTCCGCATATTCAGAGAACACTGATTACAGCTTGATACTTTCTAATTTGGGATGACTGGGAGGTGGAGTGCTTTCCCACTGATGAAAATGCCCTTTTGAGCCTCTCTCCTCAGTGCCCCTTCTCTGGAAATGCAGGAGACGCAACAATGACAAGCCGTGGGGTGGTTTCCTGCCTCTGTCGCCTCGTACCTTTGTCATCTCAAAGTCAGTTCGCCTTTCTGGGTCTCAGATTCCTTATCTGTACACACACAGGGTTGGACAAGAGCGACCGGCCTCACCTGCCGGCTCTGGGAGCCCCCACCACAGCCACAGAGAGCAGCTTATGGAGGCCCTCTGCAGCTCCTCCTGCAGCTTCTAGAAAGTATGGGATTCTCCATCAAACCACTCTAGCAAATCATATTTTCTGCACCCTGCCGAAGAGTCTATTTGCCTCCCAGGTGCTCTTGCAGATGGCCCAGTAAAAAGACCACATTGGTGTCTGAGGCTCCAAGCCCTGGGACAAAAGAAACCCCACTGTGGTGGGGAAGAAAGTTCCGGGAGGGGAATGGCTGTTCATTCATCTTCCCTATATTAACCCCCGCACCTCTTTGGGTGTTCACAGGCTCCAAGGCACAGGGACTGGTTACAGCGGCATACTGGTTAATGCAACAAAACTGGGGATCCCTTCATCTTCAACGTATCCAAGATTTTTTCAGAAGCAACAAGCATGAAAAGGTCTCCGGCTTCTCAAAATGGAGATCCAGTATTAAATTTACCCATCTGGTTAGACTCCAAGAGTTGCTACAAAGTTTGAGGCTGTAAAAGTCAAGCAAATGTCTCAAATACCCTAAACTTGGTCTTTAATCCCACCCTTAGCCCTCGTCAAAGGCTCCCTACCAGAGCCCAGCGTGTTAGAAAGCCCACCTGTATACACTGGGGCACCTCCCCCAACCTTGCCTTGTGCCCTCTCACCTACCGCCCTCCCCAGTCTCCTGACGCTGCAGATGACCCTCACTCAGCACCTGGTCCAGCCACAGCCGTGCCCCTTCCCACTTCCCCGCTGCCCTGAAGCCAGTGTTGTGGCCCCAGCTCTCCTCTGAGTCCTCACTTGCCCAAGAGCTGCTGGAGGGCACAGTGAGGAGGGCATCCCCTCTTCCGTCTCTGAGTGGGCCATCATTCCTGACAATGCCAGTCAGAAACTGGATTATAACTTCTTAAGGAAGGATTTGTAATGGTGGTTAAATTCTATGTGATTCAATAGAGAGAGAGAATCTGTTTTCAAGTGGGAAAATCAAGTGCAATAATTAAATGACTTGCCCATGGACGCAGGTGGCAGGTGACAGCCGAAACTGAGCCCAGGGCTCCTAACCCCCAGCTCAGCTGCAGATGGGCTAAATGGACTTCCTCACTGGCTCAGAAACCTGCCTACTGTTCTTGGCATGGCTTCTATGAGCAAGTGTGTTCTGAGTTCCAAATCACCATATTACCGGGAAAATTGGGAACATGGCTCATTATAAGGTCTGTCTGTCTGAGGGCTTGCTGGAGGGTCAGACTCAGGAAATGATGTTATTCCTGGGCTGATCCACCCAACAGAAGGGTCGTCACGGTGCCAGTGTCCTCAAGACCCTGGGTGAAGGTAGCCCAAAAATCATTAGAGAGGAACCTTCTCTAATCTCCCAAGGCCGTGCTTACTTATTTTTTTTCTCACTGCACTATTTCTGAGAAAGAAGCTGAATGAAACAGTTCATCACTATGATCTGGAGAGAAAAATTCCATCATCTCTTTACTTCGGACACCAACTGAAGTTCATCTTTCTTACAGCCCTCAACCTTTAAGGAAGGTGGGCGCACACGTGGTCTTCCGGGGGTCACGGTGGTGGGCACGGTGGTACTGCCCCCGCATTCTCTTTCAGCCTACTCAGTGACGTTCGTGCAACAAAAAACGTAAGTTCAGTTCAGATGACATTTTGTCCTCTTGGCTCTTTTTCTGCCCTGAATGGCTACAATCACACACGTCTCAGAGGGTTGCTGCCCCCGTAGAGAATTGATGGAGGGATTTCAACACCTGAATTGCAGACTATCAAAGTGTTTTTTTCCTATCATCATCTCTCATTTTTACTCTGTAATAGTAACCTTCCTTATGGTCTCTCTCTTAGTATCATGTGGACTTGTAGGAGACTGCTGATTGGTCACTACGCCAACTCTTGGTGTTAAAAAAGTACTCTGTGCCTCAAGCCTGGGCCCATTCTTCTCTTCTTTAGGGCTGCATCTGGAGGGGCCTGTGGCCTCTGAACAGAAGCAGGGAAGAGGAAGAGATGAGGAAGGCAGTGATCAGCCTGAGTGTTAGTTAGTGGCCCCAGCTCTGTCCCTTCATCTTGCCGAGGCTCTGTCTTTCTCCCTGTCACAAGAAAGGCCCGGCCCAGGTGTGCCCTGAAGGTCATTCTGGCTCTCAAGACCTTCGAGGGTCCAAAGGCAGCAGGACCAGGGACTTCCATGTGGGGAGAACGGCTGCAGAGGCACGGGTGCCCTGGGAAACAGGGGGGACGGCGGCGGGAGGCACCAGTGAGGCACAAGTGGAGGGGCATTTGCCTCTTCTGACCTTGGAAACATTCTCTTCCTGTGGAATTTGGGCAGCGAACTCCTGGGAGATGAGGCCACAAGACCAGGAGTGACTCTGATGACAGACAGGTGGGGGTGCTGGCAGAGCCCCCCTCCCCGCGGCAGTGACACTCCCCTCCTCTGCCCTCTCTGCACACCCCCTCTTGGGCAGGGGAAGAGGCCGAGATCTGAATGGGTCCCCAAGCCACTTGTTTCATCCTGCTTCCCAGGGCAGGGCCAGGTGCAGAGCTGGGAGGGCCCCTGCATCTCCATTATGATCAGGAGGGCAAAGATAATTCTATTACCAGTAATAGTATGTTGTAAACTCTCTATCTCCCCCTGTTAATTAGCACCCCCTCTCCTCCCGGATATGAAGCGATGCTATGTAATCATGGCATTTTGCGGGTGATGCTGTTTATTATATGTGGTATTTCAGTAGTTTGTGTGGGAGAAAGAATTAATTATAGCTCTCTGGTTCCAACCCGTTCTCACCCCCACCCCCGTCCTTTTCTCCCATTCCCCTGATATAGAAAGCCCTATATATATAAACAAGCAGAGTAAATATGCAGCTCACTGAGAATGGGGCAGGCAGGGCACCGTGGACCAAGCCCTGATCAGGAAGTCACTGGTCTGCCCTGGAACCCACACAAACTGACAGAGAGGCCTTGGGGAACCTCCGTCTATGGGCTTTGGCCTCTTCACCCTAAAATGGGAATAGCAAACCGGCTCTGCTCATGGCCCTGAGCTTGTTATGAGGATCGAAACCATGAAGCTCTGGAAGCCATACAGTGCTATATACATGCACAGTTAAATCCTTAAGAATTGTTCCACGTGTCTGTGCAATTCCTTTCCCAGATTCTACTGGAGTGTATCTGTGGCCCGGTTTCTTTGGGAACCTGTGTAAACTAAGGAACCAGATTGGAATCATTAGATGGTGCTGGGGGCTGCTTGGCAAGAGGAAGTGAGAGTGAGGTGGCTGTACGGGGTGCACAGGGCCAGCAGGGTGCTGTGGGCAGGAAGAGGGCAGGTTCAAGTCAGTGAAAGGTCAAAGACATCACAGGTGGGCACAGAACATGTGGGAAACACCTGTATAAAATATGGAACAGGAACTTAGAAATGGACTAGCACACTGGAGTCCATTCAGAGCAGAGAGAAGGAGGAGAACTGGGTGAGAAATGGCTAAGGAGAAAAAAATACACAGGTGATATACAAAACATATATATATATATTTAAAAGAACTATTTATGTAATATGCTTCATTTTTATCTTAGATGCTGAGAATATGTAAACAAACTCAGCATAGATGTAAAATGAAAAATGGCAGAATTTGCTCAAAATACCACTGGTGTTGGTAGAAAATAATAGCTATTGTGGACTATATCCTGGGACAGGTGTGCCATAGACACCATTATTCAACACAGGGATCATGATTTGGCTTTTGTTATCAGACACTGTGGAAGGTGAGGCATTTTATAATGTATAATTCCCTGAACAACTCTTGAAGTTAGAAACAAAAATGTATCTTGCCCAAGGCCACATGCCAGTAAGTGGCAGAGCTAGGTGCAAAACCCCTGACTCCTGAGCCACCATACTGGGTCACCAACTCTCATGGTAGACAGGAGGGTCCCTACCTCACATTAGGTCCACATAGCTAGGACGTGGGGGGTCATGTCTGAACCTCTCTTATGCCCAAAGCCTATGTTCTTGCCATCACACCCCATTTCCTCACAGAAGAACCCAACCCACGTTCATCCTGGAAGCTTGCAAGAAACGTGCCAAGACCAGCAGTAGTCGGGCTGTGGGACAACTGCTGAAGAGCTACAGTGTTCTTTCTAGTCTTCCCAGGGTCTTCTGCACAGCATGGAGGATGTCCTGGGATTGTCAGAGGGCAAACCCTTGACTAAATTGTGCAGAATCAATCTTTAAACAAAACCTCCCAGAAATGCAACTGCGAGTCAAGAAGAGGTCAAGTATCAGAGCTTGCCAGTGAATTACTGGCACAAAAGAGGCGCTTCCTTCATTCCTTGCAGTCTTCAGGTGGCAAGACAACATAAATTAAAGCATGAAGAGGAAAATAAAAGTTCCAGGCTAATAAATTCTTCCCAAATCACAACGAAAAGCTAATTCCCCCCAAATGGTGTGCTGCACACCTGAAAGTCACTTGCCCAGTTAGCCTTCTCCAAACCCAAACACGGCTCCCAGACGCATGTGTGTGGCCTGTGATAACCACACCCATAAAAACCAGTAGGAAGAAAATTACGGTCTTCTTGAGAACATGAGAGCATCTCTGTAGGAGATTTCTGACATTTTTGTGTCAGGGCCCCACTCTTAGGAGTACCAGGTGCTGGTATGTCCACCAAGGTGTGAGGCGGGAGAGGCTTACATGAAAGGGGGAGGCAGGGTTAGAACAAAGCTCTGACCCTATAATGCTGAGAGGAGGAACTCTTTCCCTTCTCCTGACCTCTTAGCCACATCCCACAAACCCTTCCAAACCCTTCAAAAATCTGTCTTTTCCCAGAAGTCCTCTGGTTACTTCATTCCTCCTTGATTTAAACATCTACTGCAATGGGCGCTCTGGGTGGAAAGCACAGACTTGTAATTATTACACCTCTATCAGTTCTCCTCCTGGTTTCAGATGCCGTGCGTTTCCTTTGACTCCCCACCAGTGCTGAGGACAGAGTCATCACTCAGTAAATATCCTACTGATTCAGTGACAGATGAAGGATTTAGGCTTCCTTGGTTTCATGGTTGCCTAAAGATAGAGGCAAAGGAGGATGAAGACTGTGCTGCTCTAGGGAGCAAAGCCCCTGCAACACCCAGGCTGGCGGTGTCTCCTGGTAACAAGCCATCGGTACCAACGGGGAGAGGAAGGGCCTGCAGGAGACCGTGAGTTACCATACACAGTGTGAATTCCCAGCATCTAAATATACCCCAAATGCATAGGCTCCAACTGCTGGAACTGGTGAGTTATTTACCTTAAATAACAGGGGTTGGAGATGTATATGCACAACTTCTGGTAGCTTGGGAATGACTCAGCGTAAGTCTTTTCTCAGACATGTTGAAGGTTTGGCAAGAGTACATGCCGGATGCAAGTCCCATTAGAACTTGCAGCTGCTTTGCTTTGCAGTAAGGAATTCACTTCCAGTCTCTCTCTTAAATCCACTCCCAAGAGCTAGATTCTGGCCTGAGGGGCCGGGAAATATGCTGCTGTCCATGGTGCCAGGTTTCAGTTTCGATCTCCTCTCTTCCTCCTCAAAACCTCTAGTGTTTTCCTTTTCATTTGCTGGATAGACTCAAAAGCCCTCCATGTATGATCCTTGGTCATTGGATCCTGATTAAGAAAAAGAAATCCAACCACTAAGGACATCTGGGGGACAACTGTGGATATTAGAATATGAACGAGGCATAGGTGATGCCAGGAAATAGTTTTGTTGGATGTGATAATGGCAATGTGGATATTTAAGTATGCTGATATACTTAGGGTCACAAAGTTTGCAGTTTACATTGAAGTGGTTCACTAAAAATCAAGCATTTTTGATAGGAAGTCAGAGGAGAGAAAGATGAAGTGAATATGGCAAAATGTTAGCATTTGTTAGATTTGTATTGTGGTTCTATGTACATCCCTGTTTCCTTCAAAAGCACAGGAGTATATATTTTCTTCCAAGGGAATAAATATCAGAGATTTGTGTAATATGACATTGACAGCAAAAGGCCAGAAGTAGGAAGTTATGATCCTTGCTGCTCAGACCCAAACTGGACGTAGCACCTCAAATCAAATGGCATTCTATGGGCAGGCAGTTTGAGACTTGTTTTGTTTTGAATCTGAGAGGTTGTGTATATGGGTGTTTATTGTCCATCTCTTTCAACTTACGTGCATGTTTAAAAATGTCAATAATAAAAGTGGTATGCCAATTCCTCAAAAAATTAAACATACAATTATCATATGATCCAGTAATTCCACCTCTGTGTAGATACCCAAAAGAGGTAAAAGCTGGGAGTCGAACAGATATTTGCATATCCATGTTCATAGCAGCATTGTTTACAGCAACCAAAACTGGAGGCAACCCAAGTGTCCATCCATGAATGGACAAACAAAAGCAGCATGTCAACACATGGAATATTACTCAGCCTTAAAAAAGGAAGGAAATTCTGACACATGCTTCAACATGGATGAACCCTGAGGACAATATGCTAAGTGAGACAAGTCAGACACAAAACAACAAATACTGCATGATCCCATTTATATGGGGTACCTAGAAGAGCCAGGTCAGAGCAACAGAAAGTAGAACAGTGGTTACCAGCCACTGAGGTAGCAGGGAATGGGGATTTAGTGTTTAATGGGTAAGAGTTTCAGCTGGAAGAAAAGTTCTGGAGCTGGGTGGGGTGATGGATGCACAACAGGGTGAACGTACTGAATGCCCAGAACTGTACACTTAAAAATGGTGAAAATGCTAAATTGTGTGTTACATACATTTTGCAATAAAAAAAGTTTCATAATAAAGAGTTGAAGAAAGAGAGTAGGCATACTCAGCCTGGCCATCAAGGCCATCCTGGCTCTGCTCAGGACTTCACGCTCAGGTCCAGGCCCTGCATGCTCCCCATACCACGCTGCCTCTCTGAGCCTCTCCTCTTGCTGGTTCTGCCATCTGAGCTCTCTCAACGTGCACCTGTCAAATCCCATCCACCTTGGGAGGCGAGCTCAGTCGCTGTCTTCTTTGCAAAACCTTTCCCCATTCTCCTGACCAGGAGATCCTTTCCTTCTCTCACTCCTGCTGCAAACTGCTTGTATTCTCCATAAATGTTTGTTTGCTCTTACAAACAAAACCAATGCTCAGATACTGGCCAAAGCAGAGTGCCCTGTGTATATACAGTTCATTTGAGAGTCCCTGCAGAGGTACAAGAACCTTAAGTTTTCTTTCAAGGAAATATGCACATTAGAAAGTTTATGGGTAACATGAAATTGAGAGCTAAAGGTCGGACCTGGGAAATTATGATCCTTGCTCTCAATCCTAAACTCTATAAAACTTCTAACCAAATGTCACCCCTCAGGACGGGCAAGGCAGTTTGAGAATTTCTGGCTTTGAAAACCCAAAAGCAAGGTAAGCCAAACTGTAGAATGTAACAATGTAACGTGACCTTAAAACACTACAAGGATACCTGCCAGCCGGTCAGAGCTGGGGAGGAGCCGGCCCCTCAGGGGACAGAAGTAGGCAGAGTTCTGATTTCCCCAACAAGTAACTACCACTTGATTCTGAGTGGGAGCAGACCCCTCCGAAACCATGGTGAAGAAACTTTGCAGAAATACTTTTTGGATATAGTACACGAAACCACAAATAACAAGTGAAAATTTGTCCCCTGAGAACAGAAACCACCAATGTTTGTTCACAGCAGCCAAGTATGCGGCTGGGCTTGGAGCCCATGGTGCATGTGATCAAGAAAAATATAAACTACTCCCTGACTCAAAAGAGAGAGTTTTGCCCCCAAACTCTGGAAAAAAGGGAAGAAGAGTGCAGAGAGAGAAGTGATGATTTTTCACTAATTTTGGCTTGCCTTCTCTCATTCTCTCTGTTAAGCCTAAGTGATTTTCTCTTCTTTTTTTTGAAGGGAATTCTAACTTGAAAGGAAATGGACTTTAGTCCTGGAAGTATTTCTAGGCAAGAAGCTAAAGTGTTCCTCAGCAGTAATTGCTTGGGCCTAAACAAGATGTTTTCTAGCCACGCGCTTGGTCCCTGAAGGCTCCCTTCTGTCAGATACTGCTCCTTTCCCAAAGCAGCTGTATTTTTAAAAGGTAAAAGGGAATCTCTCGTTATTTTCTAGAGATCCCAGGCAGATCACCAAGGTGCTCAAGCCAGTCACCCCGCTGAAAGACTGCGGCCTCTGAAAAATTCTTTCTCCCCAAAGTCTTTGAATGACTCCCTGATCAGAGCCAAAGGCTTTTGTAAAACTGTAGACCCCACACGATGTTCTCCATTCAGATTCTTAAGGAAGGATCCCAACAACTAATGGCTTTGACACTGATCAAGGAGAGTTTTGAAAGTAAAGGGGATTGTCACTATTGGTAAGTGTGACAGGATGGTGCTGCTTAGCAACAGCTGGTACAGTCTGTGCACTAGTGTGCTGTTATTGGCTAATCAGAGATCTTAAGATCCTAGGAACATCACGGCCTCCCAATTCACCACTCACACCAGGCTCTAAATAGAGAATACATAACAGCTCTCACTACTGTTTGTTTGATCATATTATGTTGGGTAAAGATGCACCCTCTTTTTTTCCATTAAGCCATATGAATGGAAGTCCAGGCCTGGATGCACCCCAGTTTCAAAGCCAGTTTACCAGAGAGGCCACTCCATGGGTCCAGAAGGGTCTACTAGGAGGGCAGGCCTGCCTTACTCACTAAGGCAAGCTGGGAACCAAGGGAGGGACACTTTCTCTTTTAGGTCATACATTATTTATGGTAGTACATTATCTGGCAGGACAGCCCAGAAGAGCGGCACAGTTTTTACTACGAATTGTCTACTTATACATTCCAGACTTACTAAGAATAGTGGTATCAGGAAAAAATATAAACTTGCTGGCAGTTCCTCTCACCAGCGTGTGGAGTAAGGGGTTTGTTTCTGTCAGGGTAAAAAAAAAACAACCCAGGAAGACTGAGCTCCTGGACCCTGCTGGTCAAGGTGTGGTGACGTTCCTCCAGATGACTCAGCTGGACTTTGGAATCTAGGAAGATCTACTGAATCCTTACTGCGGCCAGGAGTTAGACACACAAGCCAGCTTTCTGACTATCCCCGGACACTAATGCGGATGCATTTATGGTGCACTTCAAACATCTGCAGTTCTGGTTTGGGGGGTTTGTTTGGAAGGAAAGATTTTGTGAACATACAATATCTACTAATCAGCATATAGATTAATTAGTATTATTAAATACATTGGCTGCTATTCTACTTACCATCCCAAAGGTGTTCTTCAACTTTATTGAGGTACAGTTGACAATTTAAGATTGTATATACTTTCTGTGTACAACCTAATGACTTACGTATACATTGTGAAATATTTACCACAATCAACCTAATTAACATATCCATTACCTCACATAGGTACCCTTTGATTGTTTGTGGTAAGAACACTTAAGATCTAAATTTTTAGCACATTTCGACTATTCAGAACGTTAACTATAGTGACACTGTTGTACATTAGGTCTCCAGAACTCACTCACCTTGCACAACTGAAACTTTGTATCCCCTGACCAACATCTCCCCATAACCCTCTGCCCACAGCCCCAGTGATCACCATTCTACTCTGTTCCTATGAATTTGACATTTTTACATTCCATGTATAAGGTAGATCATATAAGTACTTGTCTTTCTGCATCTGGCTTATTTTACAGAGTACAATGTCCCCCAGTTTCATACATGTTGTCACAAATGGCAAGATTTCCTTTTATACACAGGAAATATTATTCAGCTTTAAAAAGGAAGGAGAGTGTGTGTGTGTGTGTGTGTGTATACATATATATGTGGAAATATATTTGTTACTGTATATTAACATGCATATATAATTTTTATGTTCTAATATCATTATAATATATAATAAAGATTATATATACAATAAATGTGGTATATCTATTACATATAATATTTCCTTTATCCATTCACTGTTTTCATTGAACTAGAGTTGATATACAATATTATATTGGTTTCAGATGCCCAACATAATGACTCGACAATTACATACATTACTAAATACCATGATAAGTGTAATTACCACTCATCTTTCAACAGATATTTAGGGTGTTGCCACATCTTGCATATTGTGAATAATGTTGAAATGAACAGACATCTCTCTGAGATACTGATTTCATCTCCTTTGTATATCCACCCACAAGTGGGACCACTGGGTCACAAGGTAGTTCTCCTTCAATTTTTTGAGGAGACTCCATGCTGTTTTCCATAATGGCTGTTATCAGTGAGAACACTGGTTATAAACAATTCTTAACAGAACTTCTAGGAAGCTTGGGTATTTGACTTTACCTTTATGCAGATCTTTGGAAATGAGTGAGTCTTGCTGACTCCTACCTAAATCAGTCCCAAGCTCTGTATACATTTTCCAGCATCGCAAACGTCTGGAAGAGCAACGGAGACGGGCATGTGAAAACTTGGCTCACCAGGCTGCGTGGCTGGTGGGGAAAGTTGACGCCAACCTGAAATAGTTATTATTCTAGTCCTTTTAAACTCACTCATCAACCGTTTCTAGGATTAGGCTTTGGGAGTCACAGCTGGATCCTTCTGCCGGCAGAAGAGGCTGAGGGAGGGGGCACACCCACCTCGGGAGTCGGCTTCCTCCTTGTTTGAAAGAATGCAGCACGAAATCAATTAAAGTCACAAGAATATTTTTCACCTAGAGAAAAGTAACTCAGTCCTTGGTGAGTTCACAGTTACACTCACAGCAAACCAGGTGGGAATATGAGGGTCATCCTTTCCAGAACAGGAAGGCATGCTTATCATTGATCTCAGGCAAACAGCTCCAATCAAAGCCTGAGTATTTGGGTGACATTACAGAGGCACTTCAGGACGAGTTCTATCTGAGCAGCTCCTCTGAGCCTGGCCTTGTGCCAGGTCTGGAGGAACCACAGACACACCTGAGCTGCTTCCCTGCCACACCTGCCACTCTCCAGGAACTCTACGGTCACCTGACAGACACTCGAGCTGAAATAAAAATATCCAAGTAGGAAGGCTGCTTCACTGGCAGAAATATCCCGTATAAGTCATCTAGATGCAGCCACATGCTTCAATGGACACAACATCACAACCATAAAAGCACACACCCCAGAGCCAGGTGACGAGGAGCTAAAGGCCGAATGGCGTGGCAACTTCAGCAAGTAAATGCCAGTGTGAAGGAGGCATTTAAACAGCAGGTGGATAGAGAGCAAGGAGCAGGCTTCCTTTAGAAAGGAGGGGCTAGCAGGATGACCATGGGGAAGGGGAGAGACTCTGCATGAGTTTCGGATTGTGTGACAGAACAGAGCAAGAGTGGGTGGAGGACAGACCCAGAAATGGAACCACTGTGGGTGAGCCATGTGGTGATGGAACAGTGTCAGGCCACAGGGACGTGCAGCAGGAGGTGGTGGGCGGGCAGAGTCCACAACCCTGGGGGACAGAAATGGGCGAATACGTGAAGGCTTCATGTTTTCCCTTTATTAAAAAGGGGTCTACTAAATATAGCTTTTCTTCATGGAAACCTCTTCAAAATCCTGGTTGACAGTGGTATAAGGAAAGAAGGACATGAGAAGGGACCCACCTGTCTCCAAATCCATTTTGGGTGGGGACAATGTCATCCTGTAATTTACTTCTGACTTATTTAGATTATCTAGAAATAAAAATTGGATCTCTAGGAACTCAGAAGCAGGAGCAGAATGTCTTCCCCTGACTGTAATAAGTTATGAGGACCAGTTATAAGGAGTGTAGCAGATTCCAAACTATCATTTTCTAAGTTGAGTATCTGTTTCCTTATCTGTAGAATAATTTACAATAGGTACTTGAATTATAGAGCTATTATAAAAGTGAAAGGAGATGGCACATGTATTTAGCCTAATGTCTGACACATAGTAAATACTCAATAAGACAATATAAATATTACCTAAGGTTCCTTCCATGCTGATATTCTGAGGTTCTATGAATTTGTCCAAAGCAGGAGGGCTGTGAGTGCCCCAAAACTGTGTGTGAAGGTTAATTTATAGGAGACATGCCTGCCTAGCTCATGATGTTTTCTCTGTCACTGGGAATGGCCTCACGTTACACCTGACGAGCACCCCTTTCTCCTAGTATAGCTAACCTACTTGATTCAAGCTAGAATAATTAACTTCTCTTTCTTGGGGTTTTGTAATGTGGGGCAGCTATGGACATTGGAGGTTTGGGGAGCTGAGTCAGGAAGAAGACCACCATCCCGCTCCCCAAACTCTGGCTGCTGAGCCCCTGGGACTTTCCTGGTTCCTGCTCTGCTCCTATCTAGGTTGCTTAGCTCTTATGCTACTCCATTCTGCCTGCTACCAGAGCATCCCTCTTAATTGTTTGTGCTGGCTGGAGCTGACTTCCATTGCCGGCTAACGACAGACCAGTGATACACACGTGGAAGTGCGGAATCACATTATTTGGAAAGAAGATCCAAAGTTTTCGTAAGTTTCAAAGTATTCTTGACTTCCCCTGAGAATGATTAAATAAAACCCAAGATGTGAGTCTTCCCTGTAATAAGATAACACAGAGATAGCTCCCCAGAGCAGAGGTAGCACATTATTTGAATCGTGGAGAGCAAAGTTTCTCAGAGTGGATTTTAATGCTTTTGACTTCTGCCATGTTTCAGAGTCCAGGGAAAGGTGCTGATGTTTCTGCAAAGTCCTCACACAACCCCATGTACCAGGAATGCCACCAATAAGTAGGTAAGATTTTTAATCAAGTTATCACCCAGGAGAGAAAAGAGCTGAAGGAGGAAACAGAGAAGACTAATTATATCCACTGCAATTCAAAGCCTAGCTGATGGGAGCAAAATTTCAAAACCACCTCAGCACCTCAAAACCCCTAAGTCTTTTTGAGGCCACCTGCCCTTGGGCACAAGGTTTCCAATCCTGTGACTGTGACGAATGGCTACTGAAAGGTACTGAATGTTGTGGGAAGTCCAGAGACTCAAAGAAAATCTGTCATCATTATGTAATGATTTCAAAAAAGAGCCCCAGAAGAATCTGATCTCTTTGTAATACAACACAGCCCAGGTGAGACCAAACCAGGAGTGGGAAGAGTTACTGGCAGAGGGTGGTGTTGAAGGAAGGGGCTATCTTCCAGTTTTTCAAGGAGTTGCTCCTGCAGACATGGGCATGCAGCCTAGGAGCCGACACCTGCTGCTCCTAGACTCACCCAGGTTAGGGGTAATTAAGACCAACAGGTGGTCCAGGAGCAAGAGAAACAGTTGTAACGATATAAGGAGTATTTATGCCTTGAAACACGCTGAGAATAAGCAGGACAGAGAGATAGGTAGGGTTGGATAACATGTGGCTCACCCTTAAAAGTAAGGATTATTTGAAGTACTACTTGTTAACAATTAAGTGAGTGCCTAATGACATGCTTTTAGAACCTAGAAATCTGTTTCCCTTACTTAAAGTATGAACTACTTACAGAGTTCAACGTTATACGTAATGCATTTCTAGATCTTTTTAAAAATGTAAACCTTTATACAAAAAGTACAAATGGCTGGGTTGAGTAGAGGATCTCTGCTAATCAAAATTGTGCTTACCCAAAGTCAGCCTACCTGCGAGGATGCCCCTACAGGGCACCATCTGAAGGGAGGGACCACAATTATATGTATAAAACTCAAGGGATCTGGTTCAGCTTTAAGGGCTGGTCTTGCAACATGTTACTCAATTTCAGCAGTGGACATATTGCATGTGCTGAAGATCTAACATAACTAAGAACCCTGAAATATCAAGAACAGGGTCATGAGAGTTATACTGAAAAACATTAAAAGTAGGGCAAGGATACTCTTTTTGGTGGAAAAATAAATGTAGGAACCTCTTAGAAAACCCATATAAATTTAAGTTAGGACTGTCACTCGCAGTAAAGAATGCTTTGGATTGAACTATGAATTCAGGGATTCATAACAAGCATAGAAAGAAAGTTCGGTTTACCTGGGAACAAGGAAGTATGGACAGAGCAGTGTGAGAGGAGCAGCACGCTCTGCGAGGACAGTGAGTGGGCGTTATGCATGATGGATTTCCACACTACAGAAACCACCAAAATGACGATCAGTGACATCTCAGGTAGAACTTCAACTACACAAAATGGGGCAACTCAAAAGAAAAAAACCCAAAGAACCCCATTAAAAAAATGGGCAAAGGACCTATATAGACATTTCTCCATGAAGACATTCAGCTGGCCAACAGGTACAAGAAAAGGTGCTCGACATCACAGATTATCAGGGGCACGTAAGTCAAAACCACAATGAGATGCCACCTCATATCTATTAGGATGGCTGTTATCAAAAAGAAAAAAAAGTGCTGGTGAGGATGTGGAGAAAACAGAATGCTTATACGCTTTTGATGGGCATGTAAATGGTGTGGCCGCTATGGAAAACAGTGTGGAGGTTCCCCAAGAAATTAAAAATAGAATTACCATGTGATCTGGTAATCCCACTACTGTATATCCAAAGGAAATGAAATCATTATCTCAGAGAGATACCTATATGCCTATATTCACTGCAGCATTATTCACAATAACCAAGGTATGGAAATAACCTAAGTGCCCAAAGATGGGTAAATGGGAAAAAAAAGGTGGGAGACACACACACACACACACACACACACACACACACACACACGGAATTTTATTCAGCTTTAAAGATGAAGGAAATCCTGTCATTTGTGACAATATGGATGAAACTGGAGGATGTTATGCTAAGTGAAATAAGCCAGACAAAGACAAATGGTGTCACTTATATGTAGGAACCTAAAAAGAACAAGTCAAACTTACAGAAACAGGGAATAGAAAAGTGGTTGCCAGGGGCTGGGAGGTGAAGAAATGGGGAGAGGTTTGTAAAAGGGTACACATGTTCAATGGTAAAATGAATGAAGTCTGAGAACCTAATGCATAACACGATGACTACAGTTGATGACACTATATTCCATAACTAAAATTTACTAAGAGAGTAGAACTTAAATGTTTTCACACACACACATACACACACACACACACACACACACACACACAAAGTAAACATGTGAGGGGATGGATGGGTTAATTAACTAGATGGGAGAATCCTTTCACAAGGTATACATATATCAACCACACTGCATACTCTACATGTCTTGCAATTCCGACACTTGTATCTCAATAAAGCTGAGGAGAAAAATTACAAAAAAAATAACTATAGGAAGACAACTAAGTCTTCTGGTGAACAGTTTCCTCCACCTAGTAAAAATAAAAGCAATTCCAAGGGCAATGATTCAACACTAGTGAACTCAAGCCAAACAAAGGCATCAGAGGCAACAAAGGAATCAGGCCAGACCACAGGCTGCCACCCTGGCCCACACACTGGCCCAGCCTGGAAAAGAAAGGTGAGAGTGTTTCCAAGCTCCCAAGGTGGACTGGGCAGGAGGATGAGGCAGTGGTGGGAAAGAAGCCTGAAAGGATGTAAGGGGGCGTCTGTGCACTCACACTGGCAGATGTCCCTGGGGTTTCTACATTTCTCAAGAGGCTCCAGAGACACAGAACTCAGCACTTTGCTGAGGCACAACTTTGAATTGCATGTGTCATGGGGTTTGTTTGTGGGACTGAATCATCCAGCTGGTGAGAAAGGCTGGTCGCTCCCTGGCACCCCCAACTTGGTGTATTAGTGTTCTTTTCTCTGTCATTACACATACACAAATGCTCATAAGGAAATTCTTCCTTTAAATTGCCGTTCTTGTGAAAAAATAGTCCATTGAAGGAAGCCAACTGCTAACATTGATAATAGATGAGAAGAGGTCTTCAAGAGTGGTATTTTGTATAAGATAAAAGTAGAATGTTGAATATGGCAGGTCAGACATGAAATAAACAAGTTCACTTACAGGGATTAGGGAAGTTGGAAAATAAAATTTGTGAGTGTTCACATAACGAAATTACCGAGTATCATAATTCTTCCAAGTGGTAAAGATACCTCAAGACAAATGTTGGGCATAAAAGCCACAGGGCATAAATCTGCAAAGAAGTAAAAAGCTAACCTTTTCAAACAATGTGGCTTCTCTTTCACTTACCAACTTTACATTTCCCTGTATGGCCCCGGAAGATGACTGGTTAGCCAGAGACGGGTAAGATTCCTCAAGGGAGGAACAACCTAAGACAGGCACAGTCGCAGGGGGGCCATCAGGTGACAAATTGGGGATCAACAGAGGTGAGGCTTAGAACCTCACCCCCCCTGTTTTGAGAGAAATCTGCATCCATGGATGTTTTGTTGCCCTTGTTTAGCTTGGATTAATACTTAGTCTATAGGCACACACCTGATCATCTACATTTGCCCTCTTACAGCACTAAACTATGTTTTCTACCTTTATCTTGCATCTACCTACCACTTCAGCATTTTATTTAAAAAAATAATAATAATAATAACAATAATAGTAAGGGAGAAATGTGGGTTTCACATATAAATCAAGTATAAAAATCAAACGAATATTCATATTTGACTGATTTATAGTTCATAATGCATGATCAAAACCGAAAGTTTCTGTGATGACTGCCCTTGCACTGTTCACCATGTAAGAACTTATTCACTATGTAAGAATTTGTTCACCATGTAAGAACTTGTTCGTTATGCTTCAGAAGATTGGAGACTGTTGAGAACTAGGCTTGGGGTTGATTAATGATTGTGCATTGAGTCCCCTATACAGAATTATATTGTTGTTAACAACCATTTGATCAATAAATATGAGAGATGCCCTCTCAAAAAAAAAAATTTGTGAGTGTTCATAATCTAATTGATGTGCAAAAGCTGTAATTTATGGGGGAATTTTTAATAATGTAGTGATAGTCACAAAGTGGTACATTCTCAAAGGTCGTGGAACCTATCTCCTGAGAATCCCACTAGACTGTCAGCTCCAGGAGGGCAGAATGTCTGGTATCTCACAGAATCCTGGTGCCTGGCACACAGCAGGTTGAGAGATAGGCAACTGCCAAGGAATGTCATGCTCAGTGGTTCATAATGAGGAATTTGACATTGATCTAAGTGCAGTAGGAAGACTGGACATTTTTACACAAGGGACAGATATGATTTCTGTTCCAAATGGTCACTCTGGCTGCTACACGGAGAACAGATGATAGGAAGAGCACTGCTACAAGGAGGTAGACCAGGTATCCCTACAGAGAAGGCTATGAGACTAGACCAGGCAAGGGGTCATAGTAGCCTGGATTTGAGGATTGTTAATTGGTTCAAGATAAATTGGAGACTAGAGCCAATATATTTACTGATGGACTGGGAGTGGGACTGAGGAAAGAGGAATCTAGGATAATATGAGCAGCAGGGTGGATGGTGGTGCCATTTGTTGAGACTGGCAAGACAGAGGAAGGCACTGGTTTGGGGGAGGAAAATCCAATTCTTCTGGGGCACATGAAGTTTGAGATAAGTATTAGACATGTATAGAGATATCAATTAGACATCAGTTAGATGGCAAATGGTATGTGACCCTGGAACTCTCAGAGGTAAACAGGGTTGGATATTTAAATTTAGGATGAATACAGGAATGCTTGAGACCTACTGTCTGATTTAAAAATGGGAAAAGGTCTAGCCGAGACAGAACACCACTCACTTCCCCTCAGTTACGAGAGAAAATGTATTCTCCTTGTGGGCAAAGGTGGGATCTGATTTGTCACTGTCCTAAGACATGAAAGTCCCTCCTACATTTGTCAACCTATCCTAATAGTCCAAAACCTCAAAGAAGTGGTTAGGATCTTTTTAATGTAGGTAATGTTAGCTACTAAGACCCTCATTTTCTTGATTCACATCAACTCATTATGTTTCCAATAAGGCAAGGGTGGAGGGATATTTGGAAAGAAGTAAGAAACAGCCTTTAAAAATAATAACTCACAGAACTATTTGATGCTCAGGAAAAGTAAAGGGGGAAATGTGAAAAATGAGCATTGCTTCTTCTAAGGAAGGAAAAAATTCACATAACACTTAGCTCTCTGACAAACCAAGTGTGGCACAAGAAAATCAAACAGAAATTACTTCCTCTGCTACTATGAAGAAAAGTCTACTTCTCTATTCAGAATGGGAGGCTGGAATTGTCCATTACCAGGCATAAGGATTTAGAAGAACTTAAGAAATATCAGAAGACCACAAGAGGAAGATCAGGAGATTAGGAGAAGCCATTGCTAAATTAACTATAAGACTCAGATGGGGCAGGGGGTACACTTCACTGAATTACATATAAAGATCACAGTCCCATCGAGGCTCCATTTGCCCCACCTCCTGGGACCTGCAGCACTTTGTTTACCTTACTTCATTCATTGTAATATTATTGGATAGTGAAGTAAGCATACAGAAGAAATATGCTATGTATGAATGTAAGACGTGGATTATTATAGGGGCAAGGGGTGAGGAGACAGTAATGGAGCTGTCACTAGGGGCTCAGCAGCCACTTATTAGCCTCTATACTACCCAGTTATAGGTCTGCCCTCTTCTAGATACATATTTGAGTTTGAAATTTCCCGACACGTATAAGAGAGGTCTAAGTTTCTTTTCAGAGATGATTGATAACCCTGCCTCTAAAATGCAGTGAGATTCACATGCTGAGACTACTTCACTTACAATGCAATGATCAGCTGAAAAGATGTAACATAGCTGAGGATATATATATATATCCTTAAGATAATTAAGGATCAGGATGATAAGCTTTCAATTAATATTTGTTCATAGAAAGGCATAAGATACCTACCCCAAACAGATACATACACACACAACAACAACAATAAAGTTGGGTTTTTATTGTTAAAAGGGAAAGAACATGTAATTCTTTTTTTTTCTTTAACTTTAATCAAAATGCTGGGACATAGCCCAGAATAATCTTACTAGGACATAACATTACTCTTTTTGAGCAAGCCATTTGGTAAATTGTATATTCTAGTCATAAAGACAAAAACACTGATAACCTAAAAAAATTTGATTACAAACCCCACCAAGTTTAGATATGACAAAGAAGAGGATGTGGGATTTCATTTTCTAAAGGTGCAGAAAGGTCCTACAGTTGATGAGTAAGATGGGATCTCCTTTTCGGTTGCCTTAGAAAGGTTTTCACATATACGCAAAAGGAATAGGATTGAAAGATTGTTACACCCAGTGTTCTGCTATCAATCTACACATTCAGATATTTTGTATGTCCAGATTGTTCTATACAGCCAATATCGACACAATTGACTTCTTGGTGGCCTCCGCTAAACACTGCAGAACTAACATCAGTTCTAGATTACTGAGGTGATTAGCACAAGTACATGAAGACTTTAATCAAGTAGTCCCCAAAATACACATCGGGGCCAGAAAACTTATTTTGTCATTGAAATACGCATTTTTAATATTCAACTGGATTTGTTTTAAAATTAACGTTTATGGGTAGGGAGTGTAAGTAACTCTTAGTCTGTATTTAAAGTAGTACAAACAGATGGGTAGAAAGAGATATCCAATGTGAAATCCTGTAAATTTATATCCATTTCCAAATTCTCCAAAGGCAAAAGAATTTTCTGACAGAATAGTAACACCTGAACAATCTCCCGGTTTGATAAAAGTCTCCCAAGAACTTTGTCAGTGTTAGCCTGAGCTAGAAAATTTCATTTCTCATATAATGACACTTGTAATCGAGGAAGTGTGGCTGCCACAAGTGGCAGTTACACAAACGGGAGAGATTATTACACAGGATGTATGGGGTTGTTCTCACTCCACACACAAGTGTGAAGGTTTGTGCGCTAGGGAAGAGAGCTGGGCTGGCAGTTTTCTTTCACTCTCAGTACCATCCCTCCATTCCCTGGTTAACCACTGTCCAGTAGCAATGAACGATCTGTGGAAATCAGAAGTAGCTCCTCTAAGGGAAGACCACTTCTGCAATAAAGTGAAACCTAGAAATTTTTCAAGTTGAGCTTGGCAAGGAGACTCTCCAGGTTGGTCAACGGACAGCGTGGAGGGGGAGTGGCTTATCAAGGGGTGGGGCTCTGTGTCCCTGAGGACCTCCTGTCCCTCTCCCTTCATTACCAGCTCCACCAAAGCCACAGCCCTCTTGTGGTGTTATCTGATGATGCTCTTACAAAAAAGGGCAAAAACAAACTTCCTGTAGCTCAGCTAAAATTAGTCAGTGCTTTGGGTATTGGGCAGTGGGGTGGGGGAGGGCTAGTAAAGAGCAGCATCTTGTAAACCTTTAAAACTGTATGAGCTGGACTCAGTGACTCACTTCCAGAGAATAGAAATAGAGTACAAAAAAGGAAAAACAGTAAGTAGTAAAACAGTGGAGAGACCGTTCAGACACTACCTTAACCAAGTGATCAAGGTTAATGTCACCAATGAAGATCCACGTTGATGTCAGGCATCCCCTCATATAATGCAAGAAGAGGGGTGCCTCACCTCAGTGGAATTCTTCTCTAAAACCCCTAACCCTGGTCTGCCTATGAGAAACACACCAGAAAAATCCAGAATGAGTGACACTCTATAAAACACCTGAATAATTCTTCAAAACTCTCAAGGTCATGAAAAGCAAGGGAAGACTGAGAATCTGGCACACACTAGAAGGGACTAAAGAGATGTGACTAAACGTGATGTGGAACCTGGAACAGAAGAAGAACACTGCTAGTGGGAGGGTGACTGAATCTGAATGACGTCTGGAGCTCAGCCAACGGTAACACCCCAGTGTTAATTTCTTAGTTTGGACAAAGCAGCCAGAGTAAGATGACATGTTAACATTCAGGAAAACAATGGAAGGATCCACAGGAACTCTACTTAGTGGCTCTGCAACTTTTCTCTAAAGTAAAAAAGTTTATTTAAAATATATTTGAGTTCCAAAAGAATCCCTAGATCTCAATACAAATGAAATCCCAATTCCTTTTTGGTATATGCTTTTTAATGGTGATTTTTAAGAAAAAGAGAAATAGGTGAAAAAGGTAAAGGGAATAAAAAGGAACAAACATCTAATTATACAATAGTCATGGGGATGAAAGTTAAGCATAGGAATTATTATCAATAATATTGTAGTATCTTTGTATGTTGACAGATGACAACTACATCTAGTGAGGTGAGCATTTAGTAATATACATATATAACTGTCAAATCACTATGTTGTACACCTGAAACCAAAAAAAAAAAACAAAAGCAAAAACAGCCTCCCTGTATTATAGAAAATTATAAAATATACACAACTAAAACCTAAAAATTGAAACATCACATTTCTACCACCTGGTGATCACCCGTTACTGTCTTAGGGTATACTCGCCTCTGGCTCTCTAATATCGATACGTACATTTATTTATCCCAATATGAGATCTTAAAGCACATACAATTCTGCAGCCTTTTCTTTTCAGTCAACGATTTCTTCTTTTCCACATCAGTACATTTTCATACCATTTAATATTTTTTACCATTTTCATATTTTTCCCAAAATGTCCTTACAGCTTCTTTGTTCCAACAAGTATTCAATCCAGGATGATTGCATCTGATTGTTATATTCTTTAAATATTTTTAAATCTAGCGATTTTGTCTATGGACCCTGATTTGTGAACACACCAGGGCAGTGGTCCTGCAAAATAACTTAGCCTCTAAATTTGTGTGATTATTTCTTTTTGGTGATGCTTAACTTGCTCTCTCTCCCCTACATTTCCTAGAAACTGAAATATCTACCTCAGGTTTGATGGATTAATGTTTCTTTTTACTGAAGTATTATTGATATGTATTAATGTTAAACCTTTTTATTTTCTAGAAAACATAAGTGATGTATAGTTGTGCTCAATTGTATCAAGAGACATATAACATCAGGCTGTTTGTTATACCATTAGTGAGGTTGTGTTTGGTTACCAGATTCGGGTGATAACCTTTTCCCTATATTGTGCAATTATGTTTTCCTCTTGAAACCAGAAAGTAAGCTGTTTCATCAGTGTAATTCTGGCAGTGTAACAAATACCCATTTCCCCAACAGCTACATATCCAGTGATCTTCACACCAATTAATAAATACTTGCCTGAATCAATAATTTCCCTGGGAATCATGAAATTATTTCAAATATTCTCAGAACAATCTCTCATCATTTGGGTCTATACAGTTATCCTTAAATACAGTTCCTACAGAAAAGACAGGAGAAATGCTGGCTGAAGCTTTTACAAGATTTTACTAAGCATTAAGGGTGAACAAAAAGGGAGATATATGTTTAGAGTATCACAACCATAAAGCAGACACTTGCTTTGGCTTACAAAGATTAAGAAGGGTGCCCACAGCAATGCAATGTTAGTCAGCCATAAAAAGAAAAGAAATCCTGCCATTTGCAACAACATGGATGGATCTAGAGGGTATTATGCTCAGTGAAATAAGTCAGGTGGAGAAAGGCAAGTGCCAAATGATTTCACTCAGTTGTGGAGTATAAAAACAAAGCAAAAAGAAGGAACAAAAAAAGCAGCAGACTCATAGACACCGAGAAGGGGACTAGTGGTTATCCAAGGGGAAGGGCTAGGGAGGGTGGGTAGGGGAGGAGGGGATTAAGAGCACTATAATTCACAATCACAACATAGGCAGGTCACTGGGACAGCAGAACAGCACAGAGAATACAATTAATGACTCTATAACATCTTACTATGTTGACAGACAGTGACTGCAATGGAGGGGGTGAGGTCTTGATAATATGGGTGAATCCTGAGCCACTGTTTTGTGTACGTGAAACCATCATAAAATTGTATATCAAAGATAATTTAATTTTTTAAGAAAAAGGACAAGAAGGGCACCCACAGGACCAGCAGAACTTTAGGGTCACCATGTGGCTGGTCCCAGTTGAATGTCTCCAGGCTCAGGGCCCAGAGGGATGCTCCCTTCTGTCGCTCACCCAAGGCTTGCCCTCTCTATTTGTATTTTACGTCTAAGAGTCTGGCCTCTTCTCCAAGTATGATCTCTCCCTTCAAGTGAGACTGCCTCCCCTCTTCTAGTTAATACAGCAGCATATCAAATTCTTATTGACCCATCAACACAGCCATTTCCAAACACACTGTAACAACCACGGCCTCCTAAATACACTGTAAGAACCATTGCCTCCAATAACCAAGAATCACACAGTGTAATGGTGAGGAGAGAGGCATTTCTTTGTGGCTTCCTTAACAAAAAATGGTGGGACAATCCCTGGAATCAAATTATTTCCTTTGGAACATCATTATTCCCTCCTGTAATAAGGAACAAGCTATAATACAGTTTGTTTCTAACACAGACATTAGTCTTATCTGCTAAAATCAGCATTATAAAGGGTTTCTATTACATTTTTAACTCCCTGTCTTTTACATTTAAAAATTTAACAGTCTAACTTTGACAAACTATGCTGCTGCAATCAAGATGAATGCAATGGAAGGATTTACTTATTGCAATTTACATGGCACATCACAATGACCCTGAAATGATGGGGCCAGTATTTTCAGGCTGCAAGCAGTTTCAAATATGGGCCATGGTGAAACCTTTCCACAGTGTCAGGATCTACCAAGACTATACAATCATAGGCATAATTTACTCATGTTAATTATTAAAATCACAGAGAGATGGAGCAACGTTTAAATAGTATAAAGGAACAAATTAAAGCAAATATATAAAGTGAGGTGGTGATCTGTCCATCAAATGTGCAATCCAGAAGGGAAGCATTTGTCAGCATCCAAGTACACATTAAATTATGAAAAAGAAACATATGGAAATAAGAACACAGACTCTCAAATCCTAGACATTCAATGTGGGGACGTGTATCTTAAGCCATACAAAGTGGACACTGACTAGGATGCAGAAGGTGTTATGCAGTCTGGGATTTTGTCAACGCAGTCAGTCCACTGCCTCATTATATTCGGCATACACGGAGCCTTATCAGTGTAAGTTCCCTAGTAATGAGCTCACCTATCAGATTGCATTTTCACAAAGTAAGTTCAAATGCCAGAGATGAATATATAGTCACACAGCAAAAATTGTCTGCAACAGTAAACCCCAGAGTAAAATGAGGTGACAAGTTGCCAGTTTAGGAAAGGAAGTCCCATGAATCCTTAAGTAATCCTCATATGAGGTGACGTGCATGAGCACTTAGGAAGAGGCAGGAACACGGGTGGAAGAGACTCACCTGATAGTATGTGATGCTCCTGGTCCACACTACTACTACGGGAGTCATCCTCTGCCTCCAGCATCAGCCCACGTCGCCCTAGAACAGTCACTTTCTCCACCCACCTATGTGCTCTTCTCTCCACTACAATGCACACAGCAAAGTAGTGCGGGAAGAAACTGTGCAGAGGAGGGCTTGGGAGTGCTGTCTGCACTGCACACCTGTATCTGTGAGCCTAGAAAGGTAATCATTTTAGACAGGCTAGCCAAACAGTGTGCACCCAGAGCACCAGGAGAGCCCTATGAAATGCCCTGAGCTCTCCCCTAGGGCCACAGAGGCCTGCTGGTGGCATCCTGTTTAAACGCTGACTTCCAGTCAACAAGCAGGGATTAAGCACCACTTTAGCACCGTGAGGCTGCAAAGGAGGTCCTGGCTCTGGGGTGTTTACAGTCCTGGGCTTCCCACCAAAAACACCGGGGAAGAGTGTGCGCACTTTGGTGACCCGGATCAGGGCTTCCCACCTCGTCAGCTACAGGGTGGGACGGGTCTTAGCTTTCTCCTCCTCGCCACTCTATGAGGAATAAAATGTGAGGCGGGGGAGCCCATTAAACATGGCCAATTTTCTTCCTTGTCTGTTAAAGGCTATCCCACAGAGGGGGACTTTAAGTAAACGTTCGCCCATGGAAGGAATTCAGGGGCACGACTGGAGTCCCCTCTCACACATGTCAGGCTTTGCTTTCCCTCTGCTGAGCAGAAGCGGCAATGCTGTCAAGCCCCCACCTCACGACTCAGGTGGGAACCGAGCAGGTAGCCCTCAGTGGACTCCGCGGTATGCCGCCCGGTCGCCCCTCAGGACCAGGCCCTCATCTCCCCAGCCGCCGGAGGTGCGGGCAGCTGGAGGCTCACAGCCGAGGCCCTCTCAGAAGCCAGCTGCCTCCTCCAATGTCACACCCCTTCCCTGGGGACAGCCTGCATCCAAGACTGGTCACCACAGCGGCAACCAGCCTGGCCCTTGTCCCAACTGGGACGTCTCTGAAGAAGGGACTTCACTCTAGGGCAGCTTGAAGGCAGGGAAGCCAGATTAGAGTGAGTTTAAGAAACAGCGAAGGAGAGGAATTGAGTGACTCATCTGTGAAGCATCGCTGCAAAGAGGAGAAATATGTGGAGAATTAGCTGGCAGGGGAAAACGGGCTCAAGAGGAGACTTAAAAGATGAGGAAAATAACATATTTGTATGCTCCTGAGACCCATCCAATGGAGAGAAAGACAAGAAGATTAGGGAAGTGGGGACTCAGTAGAGCAGTGTTGTGAGAAGTAAGAGGAGGTGGGGTCCGGTGGGGTGGAGGGCCTGGCGTCAGGCGGGACGAGGGGAGCAGGTTGTACAGGAGTAAGCTGGCCTGAGGTGGCCCTCGCCAGTGGACAGCGGGCATCTGCTCCCACTGGCCGGTCTCCCTCTAATGCAGAGAGGTACACCAGGAGGCCGAGTCTTTAGACCTTGAGTATTCTGCTCCTCTCTATCCTGGTCTCATGGGAGAGACCAGAGCTGTCTATGAGACTAAGGTGCCCAGTTTGCTTTAGTGGGGGGCTGTTACACCCCTTCCCTCTAGCCCACCTCACTCCTTGTTCACCTGGTAACCTCTCTTGGCTACAGTTCTGCTTTACTCACAGACCTGCCTGTGTGGGAGAAAACAAGCACTGGTCGTGTAAGCTGCTGCTATTCCCACCCATGTCGCCATTTCTCAGTCTGTGGAGTGCACAGACCAGCCTTTGGGTTTTCTCTACTGGTTCCCTGAACTTGGTCATGTGCATCCTCTCAGGAAAGACAGATCCACTTCAGAATGCTGACGCCATCACGCTTCTGAGCCGCATGACTGAGCAGCGCATGCAGCTGCTGTTGCCTAACTGGAGATAGACATGCGCATCTTCTACATTTGCTGTGTGCAGACAGGAAGGGTCTATTTTTCAAATACTTAGGAGCAATTAACCAACCTCTAAGGGGCTGGCCTGGCAAAAATATCCCCTATTAAATATTAGCAAATCTTACAAAACCAGAATATAAAATGTCTTGCCCTTCCTGTCCAAATTTCATTCACCCTCCACGACTCAGCATAAATTCTCTTCCTCTCCAGGAAATCCTCCTCAAAGATTTCAGCTAAACTACTGTCTCCTTCTACTGAGCACAAATGGAGCTCCTGTGTATTACCCACACTGGGACGCTTTCTCACACGTTGCTTTACACAACCACCTGCTACTTATCAGTCTGCTTCCGTGGATTAAAAGCTCCTTGAGGGCACAAGTCAGGTGTTGTGAAACAAAGTGTGAAAACAAAACACTTTGCTAGTGTTTCCCAAAGCTCAGCAATGTTCTGGGGTTGGTCATCCAGAACACGAGCCTAGTTCAGTCACGTCCCGCTTGGCACTGCTGGTCCCAGCTGCTAAAATGGAGCACCAGGTTCATCTCCCTCGCGCCCTGGCTCCCTGGCGCCCTTTCTGAACTGCCAGCCCATTGAAAACCCAGATCCTCACCCCCTTCTCGTGAGGGAGTCTCGTGGCCACTCCTCTTGGTATCCTAAGGCTGGGTCTTCCCTTCAAATGAACCTCTCTGGAGGTTTCCTTTTCTCTGTTGCTTGTCCCACTACTGCTCCCTCTGTCTCCATGGCTCAGTAATCCACCTGGGGGTTGGGTTCCCTCCCAACGCCACCTGACCCAGGACCCTCCCGCTCCAGCCTCAGGCCTGGGGGTGGGAGCCCACACAGAGTCCACCATTTTGCCGACTGAGGTGTGGTTCCGCCTTGTGCTGGGACAAAGAGGGACAGTATAAGCAGAGGTCTGCTCCTTGCTTTTGCTTTTATTTCGTTTTGTTTTTTCCCAATCTGTATGCTTCCATGAGCCTTTTCAACTGGAATATTTCTCCACTTGGGGGGCATATTTCCATTTTATGGTTACTAAAAGTCATGTTGAAAAAGCCATTGTGGATAAGAGGTAGGAAGCCATCCTGGCTCCGAGGGACAGATGGAATGACCCACTGGGACTCTGCCATGTCCACTCCCAAGAGAAAAAGTGTCAGAATGGATCTGTCTGAAGTGAATTTCCATAAACCCGGGCCCACAGCCCGTCTGCAGAGAGAAGGCTCCATTAGTAACATGGGTGAGGTGCTTCCCTGCTCAGCATTCTCACTCAGGGAGGAAGCAAAACAGCTTCCTTCGAATTTTCCATTTTGCTCAGGCATACAAACAAGGAGGTAAACAGGAGGTCAGCCATTTTAAACAGCTGGAGGGCCTGAAGCCCCGCAAGGAGCTTCTTGCTTTGAGAGAAAGTCACTGCCAGATAAGCCAACAATTTCACCTTCTCCATGATGATATTTATTCTCTCGCCTCTACACATACTTACAAGCATGCGTGCACATGCACACAGGCCAAAGAAAAAACAAAAGAGGAAATTCCTGGATGGTATCACTTTAAGAAGACACGTCTTTCTTCATTAATTCAACAAACGAATCCTGAGTATTTGTACCTCGTGGGGAATGAGGAGATCCAATGAGAAGAAAAGAGCAGGGGGCAGCAACTGAGAAGCCAAGCGGAGGCCAAAGAGATGCCTACCCCTTTCTAGGGCGTGACAAGCCTGCTGGGGAGGGTCCCCAGACCTTCTTCCTGGGGTCTGCCCTTTGCCAGGATCTCACAGGTCAGGCTTCCCCACCACAAAGGAAATGGGGCCTTTCCTGCCAGTCCCTCACTCACTAATGATCCCTTCCTTGAGGGTTTTCTTTGTTTGGACTCAGATGTAGGGAACAGAGCAGAAAGAAGAGCACGGTCCTCCCCTGAGAGAGGCAGGCAGGGGAGAAGACAGCAACACAGAGAGGGTTCGGGAACATTTCCCACTCTGCGGAGACCCCTTGGAGTAAAGAGGAATCTCTGCAATCCGGCCATATGTCCCAGCAACCTCCCCTGGGCTCACACCCTTCTTCCCTCTAGGATGGCTGTGAAGGTAGCCAGGTAGGCACCAACAGGTAAACGCAGTAAGGTCCAGTGCACGGACAGTAAGAAACACTAAAACAGGAGAAATGGACACACTGAGAAGTGGATAAATGATGATGGCCCTTGTTAGAACGGTATTCAGTCTTTACATATCATATTCTTGAAGTACTTTTAACAGTGTGAAACTTGTGTGATATAAAGTTACATTAGAAACCAGAATTACAAGTTTGTAAGCACAAGCCTGTTCATGTGAAAATCCAATGAGACATACACTCAAGTACACTTTATGCACTTCCCTGTATGTATGTTCTATCACAAAAAAGCTTAAAATGTGTAAACACAGGATGATACAAATTCGAAGATTGGTGCTTAGTATCTCAGATCAGCTTTTCCTTTTTATATTTTTCAACATTCCCCTGCTTTTCCAGAATGAACACGGCCTCTGCTTCCCTCTCACATAGTCTTAGGCCATTCAGACCCTCCTGCCCACCCATCCTACTGGTCTTCAGATGTTCAGATGCTCCAAGGCCCACCCTCCCTACAGGCCTTTGCATTAACGGTGTTCTCTGCCTAAACCCCGTCCTCTCTGCCCCTCACTCTTACTCCGGCTCCTTCCCTGGTTAATACTTGTTCATCCTTCAAGTCTCAGCTCAAGGATACGACGTTGCAGGAAAGCCTTCTTTCCCTTCCCTCCACTTCTCACCAGATGCCGTCAGGTTGGACTCCAAGTTAGTTCTCCGCACAGCCTGCCGTTACCCACTGTTTCTGTGAATATCTGTCTATTGACCAGTAAGATCTTCAGATTGTAAGAGATGGTTTTACCCACATTATGCTCCTATCACCCAGGATGATACCTGGTCCCTAATAGGAGCTCAGAAAGGAATCACTGGATGAATGAATGGAGAACCTTCTCATCCTGTTATCAAATAATCGGTTTGTAAAGGAAACGCAAATCTTCAGCAAAGGCCAGAGAGCATGTCCCTTCTCTCTCCCTATCCTCAGGGCTGGTGTTGGGGGTAGAGGTGTCTCAACAGGGCTGCAAGCCTGTGCTCTGCCCTCTGCCATCACGTGGGCCCTGCCTGGCAAGAGTCCCAGAGGTGTAGCAGCACAAATCAACCAACAAATGGAAGAGGGACATAAATAAGCAGTTGTCTAACGAGTAGCCCCACCTGTGAAGCCCTTCGGATTCAATTCTGTGTCAGCCACCCCCATCCAGGAGCAAGGAGATTGAATAGTTTTAAGGTACGTAAAACAGATTATAAACTGTCACAGGAGAGTGGCAGAGTATATTACGGGCTGGACAGTCTGAGAGGTCTCTAGAATGAAAACAAAGCCGAGGTTGGCCACGGATCTCAACCCGTCTGGTGAAAGTGGACGGGTGAAGGGGAGGGTGTCTGTGTTCGGGAAGGGAGCAGGGGCCAAGGCGGAGGGGAAGGCGAACAGCGCGATGGGGAAGCGAACACGGAAAGGGAAGGGGGTCAGAGGAAAGCCGTGAAAACCCAAACTAAACAGTGGCATAAAGAGAATAAAAGGGAAAGTCAAGGGAGGACGGGATAGTGCAGCCGAAAGAACGGAAGGTCAGAATGCCCTCTCCCCTCCTCCAGAAGAAAGTGACCTATGGGTTCAGGCAGATGTGAGGTTCGCAAAATCCTTAGAAACCAACAGGTCTTAAACACAAGGAAATACGTCCCTGGGGGTAATATGCTACCTAGTCAGAGAGCCAGTGTGGTTTCGAAAAGCAAAATTCCTTAAGGCAAACCTATGGTGATGCTTGTGTGCAGCTCACCCCAGGGGGCGGGGGAACGGTACCATCCTTACCCTGTGGGGCCAGGACCTGCGGACAGGCTTTCAGCACAGGCAGGGAGGAGAGTGGGGAGAGGGAGAAGCAAAAATCAAAGGGCTCCCCAAGCAGCGCCTCGGCCTCGGGGGACACAGCAACCAGGTTATTAATAATAAATATTACAAGCTTTTATTTTTATGACAGCTCCCGAGGAATCACACGCTCGACAATCATCATCTCTGACCTCATCACATCCCTTCCAGGATAATAAAACCCTGCACAGTTATAAAGTGCTCTCCGCTTTACAGAAAGGCTTCCCCCGACGTTACTGCATTTGATCTTCCAAACAGCTCTGGGCCATCGGGGAGGCAGATGGCATCTCTGTTTGACAGAAAAAGGAAGTGACATTCTGAGGGTTCAGTGATTTTCCCAAGGTCGCTGCTGAGGGTTGAATCATGTCCCCCAAAAAGATATGTCAAAGTCCCAATGCCTGTTACCTGTGAACATGTCCTAATTTGGAAACAGGAAATAGGGTGTCTGCAGACGTGACTAAGATGTGAACTAAGGTGAGGTTATACTGGAGCAGGGGGGACCCTTCATCCAGTATGACTGAAATATGACTGACAGCTTTATGAAAAGGGGAGAGACACAGAGGCTGACACACACAGAAAGGAGAGTGCCGCCTGAGCACACTAACGCACCAAGAGCAGAGGCCGTGGGGCCGCCGACACTGAGGCTGCAGTGATGCGGCTGCAAGCCCGGGAGTGCCAGGACGGCTGGCAGCCCCAAAGCCAGGAGAAGCAGCTCAGCCCTGCCGACACCATGACTTCGGACATCTCACCTCCAGAACTGTGAGAGAATCCATCTTGTTTTAAGCTACTGATCTGTCGTGAGACTTTGGCAGCGCTAGGAAACCGTGCTGTGGTGATCGTTCAGGCATAGCTGCCGGGTGTGGCTGCTGTCCCCATCCCCAGACTTCACCCTACTGCTCTGCTGGTGAGGCTTACATCTGACCACTGGCCACCCCCACCCCAGCCTGGCCACCCCAGCATTCAGTCCTTTCCCACCTGCACCCCGTCACACAGCTCATGGCGTCCCCATCACACAGCGCCGGTGTCTCCCCAGCACCTGGACTCTCCCTACCTCCCTTGGCTCTCCTAACAAATTCCATTTCTGTGGGCAGGGATCTCAGTTATCAATGAGGAAAAAACCTGATGTTAGTGAAACTTTGGTGTAGAACAGAAACATGACTGTGACATTTATTTCGATACTCTGTGACAAGGGCTGTGTATACATTTCCTACAATCTTAGAACATCTTCACAAGTCCAGGGGTCAATCTTAATTCCACTGTATAGACCGGGGACCTAGGCTTAGAGAGCCTGTCAAATGTGCCTGGATTTATATAGCAACTAAGGAGCCAGCCTATGGATCCAGAGCCTTAATCCAAGGCCTGAAGACCATCACATCAGGTAGGAGCCCAGGCCTTTAAGCTTGGCCACCTCAGTTTACAGATGAGGAAATCATCCTTTATCTTTGCCAAGATCACACCCCAACTTCAACTCTACCTTACAACTGAGGGCCAATCTGCATCCAGAATGGTACCAGGGAGAAGACAGCAGTCTGGGTGGAAAGCAGAGGGTTTCTCCAGAAGGCATTTTTCCAGGGTTGCACAATCAATGGAGAGAATGCCAAGCGTGCTTGTTAAAGAAGGGCGAAGTGATGGAGAATCTGAGACAGAGGCTACCATCTCCTACAGTCAGGCCTTGGCACCATCCCTGGGACAAATATGTTTTTTTTAGTCCACAAAATGTTTAAATTTTTTTTTTTTAGATAACTATTTTTTATTGAAGGGTAGTTGACACACAGTATTACATTACATTAGTTTCAGGTGTACAACATAGTGATTCAACAAAATGTTTAAATTTTTAAAAAATGAGTAATGACACCAAAAAGCCAGGAGACGTTACCTTCAAATCTTGTTTTCCAGCTTTGATTGAAAAAGAAAAAAATCAGAACATCTGGCAACATTAGGCCTACATCCTCACAAAGCATCACTTAGTTGAAGTTCAGAAACGATAGGGTAAGTTATCCTCAGTCCCCACCACTCCCTGTTATCCCACACAGGGGCCAACTGACAGTTGCTCATTATATCACTCTTCTGGTGCTGCTTTCCTTACATCCAGCCCATGTCGCTCTTTTGGACTACCTGCCTGGCCAGTACAGTAGACATTTCAGTATGTGATTGTTGGCCCAACTTTTTAATATATTCCAATTTAGGAGACGTATTTGCTTTTCAAGGGGGTACAGCCCAGAAGTATAGCACAAATGCATGACTCTTTAACTGCACTAAAACAGCTGCCTTTGGGAAATTATTTTAGGAAAGGAAAGGGGGATTGCTCCCTTGTGAAGTAAGAGATGAAGAAGTTAGCTATAGGACAAATCAAAAGTGGTCACATTTCCTATTACAGGCAGAAGCATGTAAGTCCATTATTTTCAGAAGATGTAAAGCTGTGACTAGATCCCCAAATGGTTTAGACACATTCATGGGTGATAAAGACATAAACAGACATCAAGAGGGAGTCAAGGCAATTCACGGAGCATCTTTTCCTGTTACATGGCCTCCGGAGGTTGACCGTGGTCTGGTTCCCTCTGGCCCTGGGTTTGCCTTTCTTCAGAACAGTACTTTGTTTCGGAGGAGCTACTAAGAGATCTAACTTGTACAGAAAACTCTTTCCCCCACCCCTGCACCCAAAGAAGAGATAGGAGGGCTAATTGATTCTTAGTGACACATAAAGAAACTCCTCTTGGGAAACATTCAGCCTTGCACAGTGGAAGCAGTCCAGCAATCAGAGGCAGAGAATTGGGTACAAGTCCTGGTGTCCCACTTAGTAGCCTGGCCTTGGACAATCACTTCACTGATCTTCAGTTGCCCTCACTTGATAATTAAAATACTCCTGTCAGCTCCAAAGGTTCCTCGGAGGGTCCTCTGAGGCCATGCATGCAAGCACTTACGGACCAAGTTATGGTGTCTTGAGTAACTGACCAGCCAAGATACAGGCAATAGACTCGAGGAGGAGAGGGGTGTGTAATGCATTTTGCTCTAAGTCATCAGGCTCTTGACATCAAGATCCTAGAGGGATTCCTCGCTGTTTATTAACCCTGCAAAGGCAAACCCTGAGGGTGTCATGCCAGCCCCCATTCATGAGTCACAATACTCTGACTCACATTAAAATTCGTTCACTTTTTTTCAAACATTAATGAGCTATGCTTTTAGGCCCTGAGACTGTTGTGATGATTTCCTCTCCTCTGAATTTTCTGCCCTGCCAGTCCTCCAGAACTTACTGGCATGGGAACTCTTGGCCTGCCTTGTCCCAGAGGACAGACTCACTGTTGCCTTCCCAGCCTTTGGTCTGTCTGCTCAAAAAGCTTCCCCATTTGTCCACTGTGGATCTGACTTCCCCAGCGGAACTTCCCCGGCTGGCCGGGCAGACCGCTGCCCACTCCAGATGGCAAGAGCTGCCCCAGGAACATCTGTCAGTGGCTCTTGGAGGGACGTCTGTGGCATGGGATGTTTCCTTCCCTCTTTTCCTGGAGCTTTCAAACTGCTCACAGCATCTCTGCCCAGTGGAGTTGAGGAGCTCACTGGTTCCCTTCCAGTTACTCACTGACGTCCAGAAGCCAGGCCCTTGGCCAGTCCTTCAGCCAGAAGAAGAACGTCAGCAAAATTACCAAACTGACCTCAAGCACCATATGCTCAGCCGAGTGCTCCCCAATCCCAAGAGCCACTCACCCGTGTCCTCGAGTCCTGGCGCTTTCATAGATCGGATGATTCGATCATAAAATTATCCAGGTTGGCCTCCCTGTGCCACAGACCTCTTTTCTTTGAGTGGACAAACTAATAGTCTGGCTAATGAACAGGTCTTTTAAGAAACTGTACATGTGTTAAGCTTTCATGCTTATGAGAGAATCAAAGAAGAAACCAACTGTTTTCTAGGTGCCGTGGGCACAGCATTTCACTCTGAGCATCACAGACTGCAGGCAGCTTGTCTGTACATTTCAAAGCCAAAAAGTCTGCTTTGGCATGACTACAGTGTTCTATGCTTATTACTTTGCACCAAACTGTGATTTTTTTTACCTAAAAAATGGCCCTAGAGGGAATGTCTCCTGCCACTGGGAAGTGAAGATCCTACTAGTGACACTTAGGAGCCTCAGTGCCAGGCTAAGACAGCACGTCATGTCTTAATTTGCGGGGCCCATTGAAAAGCATTAATTGTGATCATCAGATAATGGGCTCCCTCCCGTGACTTGGTGCACTAATTAGCAATGGCATTTGTCAGACTAGCTGTCTTGCAGCAAAGGGGTCTCGAAAGCTGAATTAATTTAGCCACTGCCATGCACCAGAGATGCTTCGCCTTGTAAGAATAATCAACCTCCTCACCTCCCCTCTCCACCAAGAAGGATGCGTCTGAAGTGTCACAAAAGCAAATTTCCATTTGTGTTCTGCATTACAGTTACAGTTGGGTTTGCAAAGTCTCAGGCCTACAGGTGTTGGGAGGCAGCTAATTTTAATGCTGAAGTGGGCTGGGTGGAAGAAGTAAGCAGCCTACTCTATTTATTCTTTTATTTTCCCACTCATGAGCGAGTCTCTATTATGAGAAAAAAACACCGCAAGAGTGACAATACAACTAACACTCAGCCTCGGTGTCAGGGAGACAATAAGGAGAGGGTGGCAGCCCGAGCCTCGGGAACACACAGCGGGGCAGCAGGGACTCCACAGTGGCGGGCAGAAATGCGGGCTAAGGTTGCCGAGATGTCTCATTTTTTTGAGGCCACAAATGTGGATCTTTACGTGAAATCTCCCGATTTTTAAAATGTTGGCAACCACTTCTGTAAACATGTTAGGTGTGTAGGTCACACAATACATATTTTACCAAACTGGGACCTCGGGGACAGCACTGCAATCTCAGCTCAAGCTGTTTGTTCTTACTGGCTTCTCCCTGAAATGTGCTATGGATACAGAGAAACTGAAGATTTTTTTTTTTTTCATTTCAAGAACAGAACTGGTTTTGGGGGAATGGTCCAGAGCATTTTCTAAGTTACTTGATACTCCACTGGGGTCATTCATGTGCTCCCTGCTTCCTCACCGTAAAGCCTAGAAGGATGGGGGAGACAAATGACGTGTGGTGCCCAGCTCTGCCACATCCCAGGTGGCCGCGTGAGGAGCAGGAGAGCCACCATGTCCATGAGCAGCCAGTGGCAGGGTGCTGTCTCGGGTCCGAGCCAGTGTTCAAGGCCCCCATGCCATGCTGCCTCTCTTAAAGAGCTTCTTATTCAGGCACACCACCCAGGAAAATGTCCATAAGGCATCGCACCCTTCCTGATTTAATGCCTTTTTAACCTTCTCTTCTCTCTGCCCAGGGAAGCTCCATTCATTGATTATTTCCCTTCTTTGAGGCCCTTTTTTGGCCAAATTGCCCTTAGTGTTCAGTGTTCTCCTTGCTGATGCCCTTGGAGTGCCAAACCATCACCAAACCATCTTTTTTTCCTCCCACCAAGGAGGATTAGATGATATTTTGCTCCCCAAATATCCTCTAACATGTTCAGTTCTCACTTATAACTGCATCTAAAAGCCAGAGCCTAACCTAAGTCCCAGACGAGAATTTGCAAGTGGTAAAAACACTGTATTGTAAGCACAAATCAGTTAGGAATGCATTTGGCTACAGCAACAGAAAATCTGAGTTCTGAGACACTGAAGTTGCTGAATTAGTGTACATAACGCTAAGTCTGGAAACGTGTTGTGTAGACAGAGTTAGTGCAGGGGCTCAAAAATGTTAGGGTGCTGGGCCAGCATTTTGTGTCTCTCTTGACCAATTGGTCACACTCGCAAGACAACTACAGCAACGGGAGGCCTTCTGCCGGCACAGGAGTGTGCCAAGCAGGAAGGAGGGGGCAGAGGGGAAAAAGCCTTTGCTCTGTGAGGATCTAGCCTTTTATTTGGAATCAAAATCTTTTCCAGCAGCCCCTGGAAGACTTCTTCCCTCTTATAGCTGTAAGCTCCATGGACACCCCTAGTGGGAAGCACGGGAAGCTGAGAAAGGGAATATCTTTGTCAGAGCAGAAAGGGAATATTACGATTTGCTCCTATCAATCATGATTTATCCTCTAAGGCTGTCAGAGGAATCTCAACCTTATGTGAACAGAACCTGGGTTCTGTTAGCAGGGAAGAGATGATCATTGTGGCTATTATATCAGCAAAGTACACCAGAAAGCTAAATTTACAAAATATGTTAATTGTCAGAATGAGATGACATGTACGCAAGAGGTCTGAAGGAGTCCGAGAATGAAATTGATGTAACCTACTCATATAAATGGGCACCAGTTCTAAAGACTGGTTTACTGAAAGTGCATCCTTATTCATGAGAAAAATTCCATGGTGGGTCTGGAAAAATGGCATGGAGCCTAAAATAAGAGGATATTAGCCATTCTGGACCAAATTGCTTCAGCAACCCTTGTAAGAGTAGTTTACCATCATGATTGTTTATGGTCATTACGGTTAGAGTAAGCTAACACTGAGTTAATGATAATGGGTCAATTAGGAGAGATTGGAGTACAGGTTGGGATAGAGTGAATCTGAAAGGCTGGAAAAGAACATGGCAGTTACTATAAGAAAACAGTAGTACAGCATAGGGAATACAGTCAGTAATATTGTATTAACTACATGGTAACAGATGATAACCATACTTAATGCAGTGAGCATTTTGTAATGTATAATTATTGAATCATTATGTTGGACACCTGAAACTACTATTGTATATCAACTAGACTTCAATAAGATAGATGGGAAACAAATGGGAATAATCTCCCATTGGGCAACTGGAAATTTTTCTGCCATTTTCATCGTATTGACCTATCTTTGGGGGAAAAAATGGTAAAGATAAATTCAATATACAACTTCAACAATACCATCAAGTGTGTTAATTATTCAAGATTCAGCTACAAGAAGGCACCACGCTGGTGGGCTATACCCTGGGGCAGAACTGGAAAGAACATTTCAATAAGACCAGATGTACTCTGGAGAAGCAGGAAGAAAACAGATCATCAATAAAACACTAATGATAGCGCTTTTTTAAAAAACAGATACTAGCACAAGATTTCTGGATTTTACGTGAAAGAGTTTGCCAAAAAGAATTTTTGGGGCCATTCCACTCAATGCCAAATGTAGCTACTATTTTATGGAAAACCACTGTGCGTCAGTTATGGTACTGATCTGTCTGCAGGAGGACACAAAAAGGGGTGTGTGTGTGTGTGTGTGTGTGTGAAAGACTGAACATCTGGGAATAACTTTTAGTGTCTAACAAAGCTCTTACAAATCACAAGATCTATTGATGATTTGTCTAAACTCCACCTCCCAGAGATCTAATATTTACTAAAATATTCATTTTTAATAGATGGCTCTAAGATCTAAACATTCTGGGAAAGCAACATGGTTCAAACAAGAGAAAACCTGTGTCTGCCTACTTGTTAGAATTCTTTGAGAAAGAAAGGAGCAATCTAGATAAAGAGAAAGAGAATTTCTTAGTCATTAATAGAAGTTTTCCACTCAATGCCTTTTTAATTTATTGAATGAATTGTGATGGGATTGAGGAGATAGGGAAGGGCTGGGGGTTCATATATAAAGGGCTATTTAGGGAACAAAGAGTATTTAAAGTGTCTCTGAGTAGAGAAGCATAGTATGAAGAGCCTGATTTTTCAAAGATGAGCACTAAGTTAGTGCTGTCTAGCATCTTTAAAAATGATGCTAAGGAGACATTGGGGTGTCACACGGGTAACACCCAACTTCTGTGGACAGGGAAGAGTCAAGTGATTGAGAAAAGATACAGGAAACTCTTACAGACCTGCGCAGTTGAAAAAAACGAAAGATGCATCTTAATGAAGACAAGTAACAAGGCAATGACTGAATATAAATAACCCAGCTTACCATGTGGAATGAAATACTAAGCACCAAGAAAGGATGGATTCCTGAGGATACCTGGCCAGTGTGCTGTGAAGGACCAAGGTCAATAGAATGTTGATTATCATCAAAATGTAAAGTTGAAATGGGGAAGGTTTATCTTTCCTTTATATAAACTATAACATTTCAGTTTCTTACATGCTATGTTCAATTCTGTCCTTAAGAAGTACATAATAGAACTGGAGTTCCAGATAAGAGCAGTTAAAATGGTTTCCAGGATATATGAGCTGCTGTATGAATACAGAATTCCAAAAAGCTTGGGAATTTTTCATCTGGTAAACAGGGATTCTTCACCTGTGTCCCATGGACACGTTTGGCAGTCTAATGAGCCATGAATGCCTTCTCGGGATGTTATTAAACATATAAAATAGAACATTTTATTTTGTTCTATTTTGGTGCTACCAATTATGATGCTACCTAGTTTTTTTAAATTGGTGATCTAGTAATACATAAGTTTATTAACATAGTAAGTAACAAGATCTGATGGCAGTTCTAATAACTACCATAATTTCAAAGTAGTGATGAGCATAAATGATATTTCTACACACCTGTAACAATTCTAACTTGATATGAAAATATGTGTGGTGTACCATCTATTGGTGGTATTTGTAACAGAAGAAAATACTAAATTTCAATTCAATGTTGGTGAGAATAAAGATGCAATTTCTCCCATCCAAGTTCATGACCCCTCTCCTCCCTCCCCCCTGGATTTCTCCCCTAGGCCCCTTGGGGGTTTGGGAACCCAAAGCTAAGTACCCCTGCTTTAACAGCAGGACTGAGAAAGAATATAGCCAGTCCTATCATGTAGAGAATAAAATGTAGATAAAACAAACTTATTTCACATGTCCACAAACATGAAGATGGGTAGTGGGGAAAACATTAGAAACATGAATGAAGTGAATCTAGGATCAGAAAAGGATAATTGTACAAGCCTTATAAAAAAGTGAACCTCATAATTTCAGGAGATTGTATTAACTTGCAGTATGAAAAGATTCAAACGGGGTTTGGACAAACTTGTCAATATTAGCCATAAAAGGCTCCTAAGAGAGGAGAGCTGGGGACACTTAACCTTTAAGAGTACAGTCAGGGCAGATAATAGAACCCTCATTCAGGACATCATTTGTAGCAGAAGCTACAGTAAGACAGTTGGGTCTGAAGCAATATCATAATATTTCTCTCCTTTAAGAATCCACTTTTGTTCTGCATCAGTTTTTTTCCCTCTGCTCACAAGGAAGAAAAACTACAATAGGATCCATAAGAATTGCATATGAATATTTCATCCCAGACCCCAGCTTTAGGACCTGGAAATTTGTGCTCTAGTTGTTGATTTAAGGTATATTTTATGGACACAAAAAATATTTGCAGCAAAGCAGGCAGAGAGTGATTTTAGAGCCTGAGAAGGAGTTGAAAGGGACAAAGAGTGAGGTCATAGTGCCAAAGGTTCAAGGTAGTCAAGTTCTCAGGTAGAAATTCTGACCACAAGATCAATGACCAAGAGGTCACCTGAGCCCAGAGGCAAGCTGGACAGCTCAGCCTGGGTGGGCTCTTCCCTACAGCCTTCGTTCTAACAGAAACGTAAAACTGTGTGCAATGTCTGCCTGGGCTTACCTGGCTCTACCTTGCCCTTCCTAGCCAGCATATATACCCACTCTACCCCACTCAAGAATTACAGGATCCTGAAACTGCTATTATAGTTTTTTTCCCTCTTTAAGATGGTAAAAAATTGTAAAAAAGAAAAGAAAAGAAAATCAACAACCCTCCTCTGTTCTGGATCTGTCTCTATTCATGTCAGATGAATGACCGAGGAAAAGACTGGGGGCCTCAGTGCTTCCCTGAGGCTCCGGGGCAGGGGAGAAGTCCGGCTGGCATGGTTCTGGTTTTGTTCTCGGGGTTTCCATCCCTCTGACTCCCTTTATTTCCTGAGTTAGCCACCAAGTCTGAACAGCAGCCAAAGCCCTGGCAGAGTTGGCAAGAACGCTGGATTCCCTTCCATAAATCTGGAGATGGCCCTGGAAAATGCTCCGTGTTCCCTCTGGTGTGCTCTCTGCTCTGCGCCCCCAAGGGACAGTCCTCCACACCTTCCGCACTTTTCATCACACAAGCAGAGGGAGCGTGGGGCTGAGGAGGCTGGGGACTCGGCTGCCTTCAGCAAGTGTTTTTCATTAACATGAATAACTTTGTTTCCTCTAAGCTAAACAATAAACAATAAAATGGTAAAAAAATTATTCTTACACAGACATCTGTTAGAATCTCTTACACTTATAAGGATATTCAAGATCAGTTCACAGAAAGGGTGGAGAAGGAAGAAGAGCTAGAGGATCAAAGAGACGAAAGAGGAGGGAAAACCCTGGAGGTGTGCCTCAGAGGAGGTGGTGCGAATGGCCATGTCTCGGGAATAAAGGAAGGATATAGAAATGGGAGTGACAGAGGGAATTATGCTCAGTGAAATAAGCCAGGCAGAGAAAGACAAGTCCCAAATGATTTCCCTCATTTGTGGAGTCTAACAACAAAGCAAAACTGAAGGAACAAAATGGCAGCAGACTCCCAGACTCCAAGAAGGGACTAGGTTACCAAAGGGGAGGGGTGTGGGAAGGTGGGGGGGATGGAGGGAGAAGGGGATTGTGTGGTATCATGATTGGAGCACATGGTGTGTGTGGGGTCATGGGGAAGACAGTGTAGCTCAGAGAAGACAAGTAGGGACTCTGTGGCATCTTACTACACTGATGGGCAGTGACTGCAATGGGGTGTGCAGGGGGGACTCGATAATAAGGGTGGTTACAATGTAGTAACCACATTGTTTTCCTTGTGAAACCTTAGCAAGAATGTATATCAATGATACCTTAATAAAAAATAAAAATAAAAATAAAGAAATGGAAGTGAAAGGGGTGCATGGGTGAGACCCACAGAAACTGCTCAACTGAGACTAGGTGGAGAGAATGGGGCAGAAAGATGTGTTACCACAGTAAGCTTCTTATAGCTTAAAAAGATTTGATTCTGGAATAATGGAGGCAAGGGGGTGACTATTACTGAAAGAACACAGGAAACCATTCCCAAAGAAGATAATTTAACTCTTGCACCTATGCACATGCACATACACATTTGAACTCCTGACCTTCTCATTCTCCTGGACTGCATTGGAATTAGGAGGACACTTTATCATCTTGTCAGAACCATATGCCCACATCAAACTTGAGTTGCTCAGGTTACGGCAGGAAGAGGACTTAACTGCATGGAACATCACCACCACAACCCCAAAAGCATTTGAGCCGAATAGAGCGTATTTCTACAGCCATAACTTCCTTAATGTTCTTTGAGAATAGCTTATTCTAAAACAAGCAAGTGACAAAGTTAAAAATTTAGAAAAGTTATATTAAACTCAAAGCTGTTATAACATATATTAATACCCAAAGCATATATTTTACTACTGCTTACAGACAGCCATAAACTGTGCAGCAAGGCAGTGAGACAAGAAAGCCATAGGCCCCGGAAGCCTGCTATAAGGATCAGTTGTCAGTTTTGCTTTGCAAATAATCAGATGCCCGTAGTTCGTTCTTTCATTTAATCCTCCTAACACGATGAGGTAGAAAGGGTAGGTTTACTCTTGTTTCGCTAATGAGGAAACTGAGACTTCAAGAAGAAATGAGACTTTCTCAAGGTCAAATGGCTATTCAGTAGCAAAGCAGCGTCTCCTGGCATCAAATCAAGTTCAGTGAACAGTATATGACACCTTGTTGTCGGCCCACCAGCACAATTAAAATGAACTTAGTATTTTCTGTTTCTTTCTGATTTGATTTCATTCGATTAGTGTTTATCAAGTGCTAGTCACAGAGGAAAAAAAAGTTGAAAATAATCTGTCTTAAAGGAGGTTTCAGAAAATGAACAAAACAGTAACAATGAAAAGAGACAGAAATAATGCAGTATGCCTAGCAGGAGAGGAGCCAATGGGGCTTACACTTGAAGTAGGAATAGAAGTCTGAAGTCAGTGGAGACAGCAGCAATAGCATGTATTTTGAATTTTCATATACAGCCTCTAAATAATGTAGGACTTTTCTTTTTCTTTTCTTTGAAAATAACCTGCCTTCGAAGAAAGTTAAAATCTTTAGGCAGGCAAGCAGGAGAGAGGTATTCTTGTCAAAGGGAAAACATATACAAGGCAAAAGATTTGAGAAACACTGGTATGTGCAGGAAACTATTGGTGGTTCAGTTTTGCTCAAGAATAAAATGTGAGGTGAGCATGGAGAGCTATGGGGTGACGGGAGGCCAGCTCAGAAAGGGTCTTGCATGGAAAGACTAGCTGTGGGGGGGGAGGGAGGGGGCGGGAATCCACGGAAGATCATCACAGGGGAGCGACATGACCACAGGTGCATGTTAGAGGACATCCTGGCAGCCATGTGGACTTAGCCAACAGCTTGGCAGAGGAGGAGGACTTGAGGCAGAGAGACCAGCAAGAAGATTGTTTGTAGTCATGGCAACAGATGAAGAAGGCAGAACTGAGGTGGTAGTGGGAGGACTGCCTCTAGGAGGCATTTAAAAGTAAAACCCACAGGACTTTGTGTCTGAATGTAGAGATGAGGGAGAGGGAGCTGCCTGAAACAATGCTAAATAATTTGAAAACAACCATGGATGCCTTAAAAACAGAGGTTATATCCTGTCTCTGTATCCTTTCTCATACAGAGCCTGGCACGACTGGGGTGCTCAGCAAACCTCTGTGAAAGGCTGCTCTCAAGTTCCTCATTTGCCTCTGCAGTAGCACTTGGAAGGTGTGACGTGTCAACTGATTGTTCCGCATTTCTAGGAATACCTGGTTCAGGGGTCTGAAGTTAGCAAGTGTTCAAAAAGGTCATGAAATTAATAAATTTTCTAGATTTAAAAAAAATGTGACATGAGGAAGTCAAGTTTAGCCTAGACTGAAGTGGAAAGGTGAACTGACGCTGGACTCTGAATTCTTTACAAAAAGGGCCACAATCTTTCTGTTCCTTCCCTGGATCCACATTCTTTTAAATGTGGCTTTGAAGGGACTCCTCTCAAGGGACGGAGTTTGTTTCCCCACCCCTTCGATCTGGACTGGCTTTGCAATTTACTTTGTGCAGCAAAAGTGACCTTGTATTTACACATCTGTGCCTTGCACACTGCTGATCTCTCTCAGATCCCTGCCCGGCTGCCATGTGAACAAGCCTGGGCTGGCCTGCTGGAGGACAGGAGACCCCATGGAACAGAGACCAGCTATTCCGGTGGAGGCCATGCTGGACCAGCCGGTGTCCAGCCAACCTCAGGTAACTGTAGATGCATGAGTGAGTTCCTGCAGACCAGAAGAACTGCCCAGCTGAGCTTAGCCTACATCAGCAATTCAGAAACTTATAAATTAAAGAAATAATTGTTGCTTTAAGTGGCTAGAGTTTGGGCTTATTTGTAGCAAAAGTTATGGACACACTATTTTTGTAAAAGGAATATGTAAGACACTTTTCCTTGGGTCCCTGTTTTGAAGTAAATTAATGGTCCAATTGCTCTGGAGACCAGTACCAATTACTCAGTAGATCTCGATGGATAGATGGATGAACAGATGGATGGCTAGACAGGTGGGTGGATGGATAGGTGAGTGGATGGGTGCGTGGGTGGATGAATTCCTCCTCAGGGTTCCGAGAACACTGGGAACAAAGTAGCTGGCTGAGGTCACCAGCCAAGGCTTAATACCATTATTTGGCCCCACTCCACCACCCCCATGGCTCCTATCCTGCTATATTTTTCCTTTGTTCTACAGCAATTTACACCTTCTGACATATCAGATAATGGACCTACTTGTTTTGTTTATTGCTTATCTTTTTCCCATAGCCAGAATGTAAGCTCCACAGGGCAGGGATCTTTGTTTTGCTCATTGTTACAACCCAAGTACCTCATGCAGTACATGGATCACAATAATAGCTCAAAACATATGTGTTGAATATCTGAATGTGACCCTGTCTGTCTCCGCTTCTCTGTAGCCTGATCTAATGTGTGTCTCAGTCCCTTTCCATCCCAGCTTCTCCTGGGAGATGTCTGCTTTGAGGATGATACATCAGGTATTGGTTCTGCAAAGAGATGTAGGTCCACACACACACAAAAAAAAGTTGAGACGGGCCCTGTGAGTAATTTACATTTATAAATATGTAGTATTTTTTGGCAATCTAAAAATTTGAGCAAGGTAGATACACAGAGAAAATATAAATCGGAAATAGAATGCTTTAAAAATACAGAACACATCTGGTTTATAAATAAAAGCTAAATTATCACCTGAACCAGTAACATCAATTAACCATGAAACAAAGCAAATAAGAAGAGGCTGATGGAAAAATTACAAAATGTATTCAGACTATTATCTGCGGACCTTTTCTCTCTGCCCGTGTGTGAGTCACAGGGGAACACACTGGACTGATAGACACCACGGTCTGTCAGCCGGCAGTGCCACATCCTGGCACCCTGTCAGGAGCTCTGCCTGTCGGTCTCTTAACAGAATTCTGACAGGTTTCTTGATGTCAGCTCTGCTTACTGGAGCCCTGATGGCTTTGTAACCCAGTTAAGGATTCATTATCTTAACTAGGGTAAAGCTATATTTTTTCAGACAAAATCAGCCTTCCACCCAGGGTAAGACACATTATCTGAAATTGCTCCTTCTCCTCCCAGGTCCATTTTGAACTCTCACATTGTGATTTCTTTGTAACCCAGTTAAGGTTTCATTAGCCTAACTAGGCTGCAGATAGTCTCGTCAATTAGAATTTGCTTTCAGCCTGAGATCATCCACACTCTTTCTGAAATGGCTGCATTTTTCTCACAGTCTAAATTAGATTAACTAATCTCAGGCTGCTCCCTCCCTAAATTACAATTTGCCAAGATGGCCCAGAGATGGTGTCTTTCTTCCAGAAACCTGTCTTTCCTCTAGTCCCCAGCTCCCCAGGCAGAATGCCATCCCTCTGCGGCCTCCTCACTGCCCTGCCTGCCCACAAAGAAGCCTGGCACCCTTTTAAGAGTCACACATCACCTGGGTGACGTCCACATTAAATGCACTATATTTGTAACTTCTTCAGATCTTAGAACACCTTCATACAATCTGGGCTTTATTAAGAAGCTCGGATTCACTGATTTTGTGATCTTAATTTTGTAGTAAAGCAAAACAACTGCACAATTTAGAAATTTTAAAAAACCCTAAAAAACAGAAACAACCCACTGTGACAAAAGCCAAGACATTACCTAAAACAAAAATAAAATAAAATAAAAAGACCTGGCTAATAAAAATCTCACAAGGAAGTAACAGAATATGTAGCCTGTCGCTAAATGCAACTAGATGTGTTTAAATCCTTTTCTCCTCCAACGAGTGTGAATATTGTCATTAAGAGTTCTGTGGTAATTAAATACAGACCTTTGGAAATTACATTTTGAAAGGTTTTGTGACTGAGGCTTTTGTGAAATCATCTTTCCTAAGTAACTACTGCGACAAAACAGGATTGCCAGGCTAATGTGTCCAGACCGCATTCATTACACACACATTCCACTGTTGGCAGGGTGGTGGGGTAGGGACGGCAGGCAGGAAGGAGTGAGGGAGGAGGGCAGGAAGGAGAGGGAGAAGGTAGAGGGAAGGAGAAGTGGAGAGTCAGAGACACAGACCCAGTGCACCCCATACGCAGGGCAGAGGGGGTGAGCCGGCTGAGGGCCTGTCATGCTGCACGGAGCATGGTTCTTCATGAGAAGCATTTTTGCACAGTGTGGCTCCTCAACACACACCGATTGTGTCATGTGATGTTCAGCTAACACACTGGTCTCTTCAATGGCTGAAGGGAAATCAGGTGCTGCAGGTTCCCTGGGAGACTGTATGCTGATCACCTGGCACAGCCCAAGGGGATTTCCAAGGGAGGAGTTTTCATCTCAGATCCTTTTAGAATCTACAGAGAGAATCAGGAGTCTCCACCACACTACATGTAAATTTCATGGAAAACCTAGGGAGAGGCTGGTCTAGAAGACTGCGTATGGGGCAAGAGAGTTCTCATGTCTTTATGAGTAAGTTTATTTTGCAACAGAAATTTATGTCCCAATAGAAAAAAATGTGATTCTATTAGAGAGAGAGAGAGAGAGAGAGAGAGGGAGAGAGAGAGAGAGAGAGTGCGTGCGCGTGTGCGCACACGCACATGAGGATAGCCACAGCCTGTACCTGGGGTGGCTGCAGTGAGGACAGGGAGCAAATACACCTAATGATACATGATAACCCCTCATAAGGGGCTAATAAGCCAGCAGCCTTACACAAAGCTATCCATGAGGCAAGCCCTGGAGGTGGGTACTGTCCTGAAAGGGACTGATCTTCCAAAAGGCATTTTAGATAAATTAGGAAAGAAGGACATAGGGTAATAATACTAGGGTTGATGAATAATACCCAAGAATTGTTGAAAAGGATGCCAAATTGTACCTAGGTCTTTATTTTTTAGTATTTCTCTATCTGATTTTCCACAGCATTATTTACTCTTTTCCAAATCATCTGTTTTGGCAAAGAATTACTTTTGACTGAAATAAAGAAATGAATTATAAGTTCCTAGGTAAGATCTGGTCCACATGCCACAAGACAAAGTGAGTTTTTCACCTTCTGCCACTGGTGACAGGAAGCCCAAATTGCACATCTCATTTGGTTGACTTCCTTGAACATCCCCATTTAATGTTACAAGTTAATATAAACAATCAGTAACAATATTTTAAGTCATTTTTTATAATTTCATTTAGTAATTAATTAAACCAAACTCTTGAACATTTCTCTTTTCTTTGCAAGATAAATATTAATTTCCTGGCCACATCAGCTCTCCTTTTGCATTTTCTACGAAACACTAACCATCTGTATCAAACCCTTACCTGGCAAGGATAACGACAAAATCACCTAATACTTGAGTATAAAAAGGATAACACGACCCTAATGCACACACTACAGCTCCTTCTGAGATAACTCTGCCATTCACTGGTCATCTTCACTGTAGCTTGGCAAGAAGACCCCAAGCCTTCTAACAGTGAGGACAAAAAAAGTTGGGAGGTGACAACTTCTTTCTCCAGAATCTCTCCAAAACACCTTTACTACCAATCCCAAGTCATTGACATTTGGATTTAAAGATTTTATCAGAATTATCAGCTCCCTCTTTCAATGTATTTGTAAATGTGATTTACAAATCAAAAGATTTTGATAAGTAACCTGTTATTATCATAGGTTAATGTATAAGCTATTATACATTATTGTATTCAAGTACAATCAATAATGAATTTGTGCCAATTTAACCAGGCTGATAGGTTGAAATTTTTCCATTTCTACAAACAGAAGAAGAGTGGGGAAAGGGGGTCCTAAGCAAAGTACTAATAGAAATGAGAGTGCACTTGTAACCTTTTACTTTAGGACATTCTGTCTTTCCAAGTGCTTATTTCATAACACATGTCTATGCAATGTGCTAATTATGAGTAGGTTTAATTTCTTGATGCAAGTAGAGTCTATGTCTTTACTAGATTGTTAGCTATTATTGCAAGTTCATTAATCAACTAATGGGACATAGTAAGAGATGTGGTAGAGCCCTTGTCCATCTCTGTGACTTTCAACCAGGCCCACGACGCCCTGGAGAGTTGGCCAGCTTGCTCCAGGCCTCAGAGCCAGGTGGCGGCAGAGTCACAGCTAAAAGCCAGGTCTGCTGATTCCCAAAGTTCTGAAATCTTTACACTCTGAGGGTTTTCAAACTGATCTGTGGATCTCTAGGAGCCTGAGAGGGTGGGGTGCTGGGTCTTCCAGGTCCTTCTTTCTTGATTTTATTATTTGGCCTTCCTTCTAAGAGTTACTTGACTGCTAAAGAAATATGATGGCTTAAAAAAGATTTAAAATCACATTTCAAAAATTTCAAAGAAAAATAATTTCTCAAAATATGCTGGAAACTTCCTACAGCTCTCCATTATAGGATGGAATGCAATATAATCTGGATCCCTTAAAATGCCATTAAGTTTAGTGACTGAAGGGCCACAGGACCCAGGGTTCAGAGCTTCAGCCCTGAAGTCAGAGAGACTTGAGACAAGTGCCCCCAACTCTGACCACAGTTACGTAACCAGGCCAATCCTCAGTGTCCTGGTCTGTGAAATGGAACTTAGAAAACTTTCCAGACTAGAAGAGTCAATGAGATAATCCATGTTCACTACTGCTGCTGGGATCTGGTCATTTTAGGCAACGCTGGCTATGCCTGAGCAGCAGAGAACAGAATTTCACATCCCCATATAGTGAACCGTGAATACCCTGTATTTTCAACCTTTTTTGCTTTGCTCCCAAGGAGATCTGGGAATCACAAGCCAAGATCATGGACACTGGGGTGTAACAGGAGCCCAAGGGCTTGGGCAGCAGGCCCCACACTTGTCTTTAAAGAACAAACCAGAGCACAGAGGCTTAAGAAACTTTTCTCATCACAGCTGTGGTCTGAATCAAGCCTGATTATGAGCTGGGACACTGGGGAAGGTCAGCAGCCTGGCTACCAATCTGGCCTTAGATTCTGTGCCTGCAAATAAGTCCAACAACAGGCTACAGCCAGATTTGGGAAGCACCAGCCAGGCCTCTCTGGGGGACCATCTGGCTTTGGAAACTCACAGTCAGAATCCAAGGACTAGTCTGAGGCCACGAGGTGTCTGGTTTCATTTGTCCAATACAGCATATTTATTGTCCATGGTCTTGTCAGATGCAGTGCAAAGTGTTAGTGGGATAGGGATGAATCAAACTTTTTAAGGTGCCTACCTGGCCCAGCCAAATGGATAAAGTGTAGGGCAGTGGTTCTCAAAGTGTGTTCCCTGGACCAGCAGCATTGGCACCACCTGGTTAGAGACACACATGCTCAGGCCTCATCCCAGACCTGAATCAGAAACCCGGGGAGCAGGCCCAGCAATCCATGTTTCAACAAGCCTTCCAGGTGATTCCGATGCAACTAAAGTTTGAGAGCCGGTGGTCCGGGGTGCGTTTACAGGAGCAGCTAGACGTGAGCAATGACACACAGGATGACGACAGCAAGCTGGCCCTCTCTCAGGAAAGATGGTGTGTATGACAGACCCACAGCGTGAAGAGCCCACCAAGGTGGGCGGGACAGCCGATCAGGCTGAGAGAAATGGGAGCCTGGCACAGCACGGCATAGGGCAGTCTTCACACCTCACTGACTGCACAAACCCCAGTGGGAGAAAACAGCAATGACTGGGTGCCCACATGTGAGGACAGTTTTGTTTAAAGTGGATACTGAGCCTGCTCTTCTCTCTGTCCAGAAGAGGAAAACTTGCTTAATCTTACCCATAAAGAGATTCCTTATCAAACAAGGGGCCATGTGACCAGCTAAATGAGTGCGATCCTGAACTCTGGCAGTCCTGGAGGTCGTCAGGAAGACCCAGGCAGAAGGGGGTCTTTTCTTAAGGATAAAATGAACAGATTAGGGTCATGCCAGGAGAGTCCTTACTCGGGTCTGAGAAGGGGCTGCACGGGTGTGGGTCTTTTTGAATATGCTTTTTTAGCAAAGGACTCCGCCAGTCCTCCCCTCACTTGGGTGCTCCTTGGATGACAGTTTGAGAAATATGGCTCGATTTCACACACTCAAGAGCAGCAAGGTTGGAACCAGTGACACCAAAAGACCTATTATTCCTCATTCATTTGACACTTGTTTAGGTTGTAATATTTACATAATACATAGATTTCTATTAGAAGACATTGGAGAAGTCAAGGCTAATTTCTCAAGTGGCAAAAAGTCACTGGAATCCCAAAGTAAAGGAAATGATCCAGATTAAGATGGAAAGGGGCTGGTGAAAAGGCAGGGGAAGATTCCTGGGGCTTTCAGGGTAGGAGCCTTGCAATCATATTTTATTTTCCAGATGAAAAAAGAGATGCATTTGTAACTCAGTCCCATTTCTCCTAAGTTGAATGACGGAGAGGATTCACCATGGAATGACTAGACATGAGAGCTGGCAGGGACCCTGGTGGTCATCTGTCCACTGCTGGCCCTGCATGCCACTTCTCCTTAGCCTCTAGTGATGAAAACACCCCCTCAGAAGGCGGCCAGTCCACTGGGTGGGGAGATCTCCTCCCAGGGAACTTCGATAGTCACATTTCCTTCCTTAGAGAGAAACGAGAGATCTGCATGCCCCCTTCAGATGGATGGCTAGATTCTTTTATTTTGTGAGAGAGGAAAGGTGATGAGCAGCTAAAGAAAAAACCTTAATTAGATGATGCAGTTAAAACAAGTGATGAGACAGATGGCAAACCCTGTCCTTTTTCCTTCATGATTCTTCCCACCCCACACCCTTGGCCTCTCTAATCACAGCATTTAGTAAAGTTACTGTTGCAAAACAGGGAGAGGAGAAGAGAGAAAACCCCATTTTGTTTTTGTTTTTTAATCCTTAGATGTCATCTTACTCCGTCATTTTTGTGGCCTTCTGTCTCTGCCGGTTTCCATAGCAACCACCACCAGCTGGCAGTTTGCATCCCTTTCTCTACCTTGTGCACAGAGAGCTCCAAACGGGTCGAGAACAGCTCTGGGTTGAGGATGAAAGGAGAAGATCCATTTCCTTCTCACAGGTGTTGATGTGTGGATTTGGTGTCAAGGTGCACACATGTTTCTGTGCACTGATCTCACTCAGTATTTTTGGCTGCAAGTGGTTTTTTTTAGAGTGTGTCTTTGTTCCTGATTTGGGGGAAGTGAGCAACACATTTCATATTTAGCCACATATTTGAAAACAAACATATTTGAAGACACATCATTCACATAATATTGAAAAACTAAGGAGCATCAAATGATCTTGCAGGAAAAAAAAAATAGTATAAAGCATTCTATATATACCTAGGAAGGAAACTATTTCCTGGAAGGGCACCAGGATCTTGCAATATTTATACAACCATCAATGACCCACCAGTCTATCAGGCAGTCTCATGTCAAGACATGATATTTGCTTTACTTTATAACTTCAGTGTTTTTGTGCTGCAATGCTCCCTGTGTGTTCTGTGTCTTCCTTAGATATTTTTCTGAACAAACTGTGCTGCTCACAGGTAGTGGTATGGCCCCGTTAGGGTCCTCAGAGAAACACACAACATCTTCTGATGAGTTTTAACCGAAGTTGAAATAAGCATGGTTTTACTCCTTTAAAAAACATAAATCCATATTTAAATGTTACCAATACAGCTATAAATACCAAATTATGATAACAGCAGGAAGTATATAAGGCATTTCAAGAGAAAGCTTTGAAAAAAAAAAAAAAGTATCTCAGGAGAAACTGATACCTGGATTCGTTTTCCATTGTTGCTATACCAAATTACCACAGATTTAGTGGCCTAAAACAACACAAATTTATTATCTTACAGTTGTGTAGGTCAGAATCCCAAAACAGGTTTCACTGGACGAAACGGAGGTCAATAAGGCAGCTCTCCTTCTAGAGGCTCTAGAGGAGAATCTGGTTCCTTGCCTTTTCCAGCTTCTAGAAGCTGCCTTGGTCCACGGCCTCTTCCCCCAACTTCAAAGCCAACAGAGCAGCACCTTCAAGTCTCTGATTCCGACTCTCCTACCTCCCTTCATAAAGACCCTTGTGTTTATATCGGGACCACTTGGATAATCCAGTTTAGTAATAATCATTATCATCATCATCTCCCATCTTAAGATCCGAATGACATCTGCAGACTCCCTTTTGCCATGGAAGGTAACAGACAAGTTCCAGAAATTAAGATGTGGACATCTTGGGGTGGGGAGAGAGGTGGGTGCATTACTCTGTCTACCACAGAACCATGTTCATCAAATCATGCCTAACAACCACCACATTTTAATTTGATCCTGGCCTTACTCCAAGACTTCGACAAAATGACCTTTTCCAACTGGCCCCAAATCCTATTGTGCAGCTGAGAGTCCAGCGATTTGACTTCAAGCCAGGTTGAAAGCAAATGTTTTGCAGTTTCTACTAGCCTAAGCCCATCCATTCCAGGGCAGTCTGGCTGCACCAGGTGCTGCCTGATCCTGCCTCTCTGCCTGTATACCCCCCTTTCAGATAGGTGCTCCCCATCACCACCCCACTCCCATTTACAGCACTGAGGACTGGTTTCTGCCACAAAGAATGAGCTGAGTTGAGATGGGCAGAGAATTTGTTTTAATGTTCAAATGTTCTGTTAAGATGCATAAGAAAGCGCTTGCTTTTCTATTTGATTTTTTTATTTATGCCTTCAGCTTCATGAACTCCTTATTTTTTAAGTCTCCTTTACTATTTTAACACTATTGCTAGATCTCTTGCTGAAGTATCATCCTGGTTTCTGACCTCCCACTTGGTCTGACTTCTGCAATCTCTGCTTATGCCAGCAGCTGGTTTCCTGAGCCATTAGCAATGCCCACCCTTCCTGACTGCCCAGCTCTAGATGCCCATCACTGCATCCAGGCTGCTGCAGCCCACTGTCTGTTCTCCTCATGCGGCTACTGGGATCTACCGGAGACTGCTGCCTGACCCATCCTGGCTGAGCCAGGCTGCGCACTGCTGAAACGATTCCTCCCAGGCTTCAAACCCCTTCCACTGGAAGGATCCTCTCTCTGCTCAGTGGGAAGAGAGTCAAAGAGAAGGAAGGTAGCCCCAGGGGGGCTGCATAGCTCTCTTCAACCCGGGTATGGAGAAACTGGCCCACTCAGGGATTTACAATGCACACCAACATGTTAAAGCCACAATCTCCCACCACCCCAAAACATACCCATCTTCCCTCCCTGACACCTGCCATGGAAGTCCTTATTTTTCTGAAATAACATTTACATTTTAATAGATATTCCAGCTTCCTACCACTGAGATAACTCCCTAGTGCACAATTATTTGTGATGGGTGAGAAGTTTTTGAAAATATAAATTCAAGGACTAAAATAATGTGACTTTTTATGAAGAGATGGCACCACTGACCAGCCAGAATTGGATTTGACAGCTGTGAGGGCTGGAAGACATCAAGGCAGCCCCGTCACCCTCTGCACACACCATATACCACAGCCACGAGGCTGGCCTCTGGGCCGGGTGAGAGCCCATCTCTGCTCTCCCTGCAGCTCCACTCGATCACATGTCACAGACTTACTCGCAAGGCTAAGCAGTCCAGACCCTATGGGCAATGTAGGACTGGCATCTGAAAGAACCACTAAAAAAGGAATTTTCTTTTTCATTTGTTCTAAACAATGTAAGAAAACAGACATTACTCCTGTCTTCCTTCAATTGCCATCCAATATCAAGCAGAGGGCAGGTCCCATGGAGTTCCAGGTGTTTTCATTACTCAGTCTTAATGAGATGTTTCTGGCCAGAATAAAAGTGCGCTCCAACCTGGACCCAAAGATTACTTTTATATGCTTCTTTGATTTCCAGGGAAGAAAACAAAGTTGGAGTGAATAAAAGGAAAGGTTGAGAGAAAGCTCAATTATATAATTAACTAATTTACAGTTCTGTACTGACTGCAATCACTTTTAACAAAATAAGGTTATTAATGAAGGTTTAAATTGCATCGTGACCAAAAGTCTACTTTCCTTCCCTTTTCTTACACCTTTATTACCCTAATTAATTTCTATCACAGAATTTTTAAAGGAACCTTGCTTTTCAAAATACCAAACCATCTTGTGGTATCTGCTAGATGTCTCTTGAGTATGTTCTACCTCTGCTGTTTGCAATGGGCTTAAAGTCTTTACTAAGGCCACCATGGCCTCCTCTTTATCAAAATGACAATGTATCAACCTATATGGAAACACACATATCCACAGACACACAGATATAAAAGCGATGCATAGATAACCTGGAAGATGTAACCAAAATATAGACAGAACAGGGGCTCCAGCACCACTTATTAACTCTCAGGCCTTGGGCAGATTACTGAGTATCTCCAAGACAGATGTGTCATCTATCATGAAGTTAATAATATTGAAATTGAGGCTAATGATATTCGATTACACAATAGAGTTTTCGTAATAATTAAGTGAGTAGATTCACAAAGAGCACTTACAACAGTGCTTGGCAAGTAAGTTCAATAAGACTTCTTATTGCTGATTTTAGTGGTGGTGTGATGGTAGATGCAACTGTAGTAAGAATTTTAGCCTATGTAGTTAAGCAACAGAGTATGAGTAGTGGAACTATACATTTATAAAATTTACATTATTTTTGAAATACACTATCCCACGGATATCATCCTCAAGATAAAGCTGAGATTAACTAAACCAAGTCCTTGTGTTTGAAACTTTACAGCATTGACTCCACAACTCACAAGAGCCCAAACAGGTAGGTACCTAGTCTCACTTTACAGATGAGAAAACAGAGCCCCCAACAGCCAAGCAAGTGCCCAAGGCCGCACAACGGGCAGTGGTGGGCCCAGGGGTCCATCATTCAATGCATGTTCTCCTCCTGGCCAGCCTCTCTACAAAGCTCAGCACTTCTCCTGCCTGGGCCTTCCAGGGAAGCCAGCAGGCTGGGATTCAGAGGCCCAGCTATGAAAAGATGAGGAAATGGAGGCAGACAGCCAGGAGGCAGGAACTTAGGAGCAGAATGCAAGCTGTGTGGGGGTGTTAGTGTGGGGTGGTATTGATGCTGGTGATGGTGGTGGTGGTGATGGTGACGGTGGTGGTGGCAGTGGTGATGAGGCAGAGTAAATGCTGTGGCATAGGCCCCAGTGAGGAACAGCTTCTTCCAGGAAGAGCCAGCTAGGTCCTTCCAGTTGGCTTGGTAACAGCGACTCTCCAAGTCTGCCTGTGGCAAGTGATGATTACTCTTTTTCAGTTGAAAAGACCATCAAACATTTTAAATTACAATTGTCAGTCGTGTGATGGTGTTTCATCATGTGAAATGATCTGAAGCTGCAAAGCATAAAGGCTTCTTTAAACAGCAAAGTAATGGCTCCCTGCAGGGAGCTGAACTTCACGCACAGAGCGGGGCTCTTTTCTTAGAGACAGTGGGAGGAAAATTAGCAAGGTTCCCCAGATCTGAGAACATGGCCTCAGGACCACCCAGGACACACCCATGCTCACACACACCATCTTCGCAGGCCCCCTCAAACATCAGTACGCAGTCTGCACACCTGAAGTGCCATCCCGACTGGACAGAACCACCACGTGTCTGCTCTAAACACACCTGTAATGCGACAAGTTCCCACCTGTTGTGCTAATGGGGGAGAGGCGAGGCGATGGGAATTTGAAGGGGGGAAAAGCAATCCCAGACTGCATGCTGCACTGCCACTATGTTCATGGGCTTCTCTCACCCGACGGAAGTTACCAATGAGCAGCAAAATTGTCTATTTGTGGTTCCTTCCTCCTGTTCTTCCATAACCACTGAAGGTGCAAATGAGCCACAAATCTGCAAATGTCGGGCAGCAGGAGGAAAGAGAGTTAGGGGAGCCCAAGGTTCTGCCTTGGACCGTGCCAGGCCCCCCGAACTCCCAGACACTGGTAAGAGGAATGAAGAGGAGAGGGAAAGTGGGGAGGCTAGGGACTGCCAGACACATGGGGCCAGAGGCTGGGAACAAGGAGAAGAAGGGCAAGTCGCAGGCACCGTATGTTACCTAGGGACCTGCTTCTGACCTATACCCTTCCAGGACCACTTGTCTGCTTGTCTCAATTGCTCCATCTGCCCTACAGCTGCCAGGGGGTTCCAAATAACGGGAGGCACCTGGACTCCAGGTCCTGGAGCAGTCCCACCGCATTCCTCAGCATAGACGAATGGTCTGTAGGATTTTCTGAAAGCTTCAAGCACTAGAACAACCCTTTTCCCACCCCACCCTCTGCTCCAGCCCTGCGAACCTTTGTGGAATAATTAAATCAAGACAAAGAAGGAAGGAGGCCTTCATTCAACAAATATTTATTGGGCACCTACTATGAGCCAGGAAGTGTGCTAAGAACCAGGAATACTGCTGTGAAGAAGTCAAAGAGGAAGTGAGAGACCACACACAGGAACCCTCAGGTGGTATGAAATCTAGGAGTGCAGGGTGATGGGCAGCCCTCTCAGCGGTCACCCTCCTCGAGGGCACCTGTCCAGTTCTATAGAAGCAAAACCATAAGGAAAGATTTCCTGGTCATGCCTGCCCCCACCCACCGCTGTTCTCAAGACCCAACTGACTACACACGTCAGTCGGCCAACTCCATTTCCAACATCCTCAGGGCAGGGCTGGGTGTTGAGGCAGGAGGAGGAAGTAGATATGGGCCCCAGTGGGTCGGGGTAGGGGCAGGGGAGATAGATAAGGACTCTGCCTCCTCTCAGGAGCTCCTGGAGGAAGGGGCTAAGCTAAGCATCCAGGCAGCACTGGCCCCTCTGCCCACCTCCCAACAGGGCCACCTGTCCCCTCAGCTGGCTCAGACTGTTGGTCTCCTGACATCCCTTTCCCTTCCTTTATCCAGGCTGCCCCTCTGAAGCAGCCGTGATGACATGGCTTGCATCAGAATCACCCAGGCTGCGCTAACCGAGCAGTTCATGTCATTGTCTGCTACTGATTCAGCAGCCCTGGGAGAAACTGCAGGCTCCTCATGGGAGGCAAAGATAAAGGAGGAACAAAAGAGCCTCCAGACTGTTTGCGTTCTTGCCCCTCCTTGGACCTGCCCTGGATTGGGAACAATTTTCCAAATCTTTACCAGCTGCCTGGCAGCCTGCCACAGATCAGTAAGTCTTCTTCAGAGCTCCAACTTGCAAAAATATTTACTGTACATAATTTAATAGAACCCTCTCCTGGCTAAGGAGCTGACACTTCTAATTACCTGGAACAAGTGCTCTTCTCCTATAGGACACGGCATGCACGTGGCTTGGCATGCCAACTACATGCATTTCCCAAGGCTCTGCACAATTGATTTGAAAAGAGAAAGGTTCCTAGGACGGTGACCTCCATGTGGGGTACCTGGGGATAGGTAGCCACAGATTTAATGTGATTTTTTCCCCAGGAGAAATTTCAACATGCTGCTCCTCTCTTCCCATTGCTTTCTCCTCTACTCCCTTTAATACATTTCCACATGCTCAAATACAGACAAAGCTTTTACCATTTCCAAGGAATTATGTTGTGCATCTTCTTTAGGATTCTGCCTGGGGCAGCTGGCTCCCAGGTATTCATCTTCTTCAGGTCCCAAGGACACATGACTGAGAGTGTCTGATCTGGAACTAACCACAGCAAAGATAATCATAATAGCCAGGATCTTTTGTGGGTCAAACATGGTAACAGCCTCTTAATATGTTTTATTTCTAAGCTGCATAATAATAAGCCTATGTAGAGGTGTTGTTATGCCCATTTTTCAGATGAGAAAACAGAGGTTCCAAGATATTATGTAATTAACCCAAGGTCACCTACCAACAAGCTGCTGAGCCAGGACTGAAACATTCATCGGTGTGACTGAAATCCTGTACTGCATGTAAAGCTTGTCCCGAGGGTCCCACACATTCCCAGATAAGCTCCAGAAATCTGTCCCAGTTTCTGTCCTGGGGCTGTGTGGAGTTAGGGAGAACAGATCTGGAGACTGGCCTCCTCGCCTCTTGCGGCCTGCTTCTGCTGGGCTCTGCTCCCCCTCCACCCCTCCTCTTCCCGGGCCCTGGGAGGATGTCCACCCTCCCACCCAGTGCAGCAGATGAGGCCTGGGCCCAACCTCCATTGGGCTCTGGCCCAGCGTGGTCGGGAGCCCCATCTGTAATGTAGACGTCTCTCTCAAATGTTAATTCATTTCCTTTGGCACCTCAGACAAAAGCAATCCCCTGGCAATCATATTTTGCATAACACCTAAAAATTTGTGGGTGTACAATAAATATTCAGTTCCTAACAACCATTCCCACACTTGCTAATAATTGTGTAGGCGCATTTGGTTTCATAGGCAGGAAAGCCAAATAACACATTGCTGAGGCCAGAAAGGGAATGATTAACCCAAAGTTACTGTATCTGCCTGTGACAAGGGCTGCTGGGCAAGCATGGAGTGGGAGACTGGAAACCTCATACCTACACAAATCATAAGCGGCACCAGAGTGGCTAAGGCCCACCAACTAATACGCAGTTGAGCCATTAGAATGTTCGTGTCCAATGGTGTTTTCAACACCACATAATTTTAGAGCTGTATATTTAACTGAAATGCTACTGGGACCCAGAAAAAGTAGATGTTCACTCTGGGCCACCCCTAGAGGTTGCTGTTCCCTAGAAGCAGTGGAGGGATAGAGAGGATATGATGGTAAAGACACTTGGAAATTTCATTAAAATGGTGGATTCAAAATCAATGGAGACAATTCTTCAGCCAAGAGCTCTTTGGTGCTCACCAAGGTGGCTCACCCCTGCCACCTACTAAAACTGTATCACCCAGCAAGGGGAAAATGAGCAGCAAAGCACCAAAATCTATCAGTTCTCAAAATGATCAATGAAGGACGTGGGTTGTTTAGCATGGATTTTAATTTACAACATCCACTACAAGTGAGAAAGCACTAGAGAGACTTGACATGTTTGCATATTCCAGGTGAGATGGGCAACAGATACCGCTCTGTGGGGAAGGACACAATTGCAGGTGGGAGACAAACTGACATGCATTTCTCAACACATCAACCATCACCCTCCCCCCCGCCACGCACATACTGTTGCCTCCTATTATCTGAAAAGAATGTCTAGAAGAGATGCTTGAAAAACTTCACATGACATACATGTGTAACTCTAACTTGATGATACCTTCCTGAGGGGAGCTGGAGGGGTGAAGGGGGAAGAGAACTCAGGCACAGGGAAGGGAGAGAATAAAAGCACAGGAAAGGAGCAGCTCCCCAGGCCAGGCAGGTCATGGTGATGGCTGGTATGAAGGAAGAGCACTCGTCAGCAGAACGTGAGTGCCCCACGTGTGTGTGTCAGTGTCCGTGGGAACCACAGGACAGTAAAGCAGCCGGATGAGGGTGGTGGGCCTACAGGGGATTTTCTTCCTTTTTGTCCATGGGTATGTTATAATTTTTGACATGTAATGTAGTATTTTAGCATTTAAAAGGATGGGAGATTTAAAATATTTGGAATGTGAATTGGGATAATGGATACCTGAATTATATATTTATGAACCAAACTTCATAAAGATCTGGAAGAGTCTTGGATCTTGGGATCTTGAGCAGCAACACAGATTATTCAGAACCACGAGTCTGGTTAGAATGACTTGGAACAACAGATGTGAAGGTTGGAGCTGTGCAGATGCAGAGTCACCGCCAAGAGGTCATCCCTGGGCTCAAAGTGTCCTGAGAACATGGGGAACAGCCTGTTGAGGGGACACAACCTCCCAGGGAAGCCTCCAAAGGGAGCCACAGGAGCTCCTGAATAAGACAACGATGGGTCAGACCACTGGGAACAGGCACAGAATGAGTTACAGACCAGGAGACCACCAAGAAAATCCCAAGGTACACCAATTGGTCCAAAGTGCTCCCCCTTTTTTAAGGGTGAGCAAACGGATCCTCAGTGTCCTCTTTCCCCCCAGTATCACCCAACTGAAATTGTTTTCACCAAAGTTACGTGACTTCCTTGACCTTGCTTCCATGTCCAACTCCCCTCCCCATCTCTCTCCTTCCCTTTGCAGTAAAGCTCATTCAAGAGGTATCTGTCATCATTGTACCTAACTTTTCATCACCCGCTCTCCTGAAACCAGCCCAACTGATTTTTGCTCCACCTCCCCAAACCTGTTCTCGGCGAGCTCGCCCTTGCACTCCATGCTCTACCCCCACCCCCACCCCACACCACTCTACCCAGCAGCCATGACCTTTCTGAATGAGAAATCCAATCACGGTTCTCTTTCATCTTGACCCAGCAGCAGCATTCGTCACATCCCTCATTTCCTCCCCGTGGGTAATTCACACGGCTTTCAAGGGTCACACTGTCAGGTTACTCCTAAAAGCTACAGGTTTTCCATCTACTTTGCTGCTTCCTCCTCATCAACTTGACCTTGTAACGTTGGAGTGACCCAGGAGTCAGCCTGACTCTTCCTTCTTCTACTTACATTTACTCTCTTGGTGGTATCATCTAGTCTACGGCTTTAGATACCATCTATCTGCCAGGGACTTAAAATTTATGTCTCCAGTCCCTCCCTTACATTGAAGGCAAGACTATATAATCCACTGGCTGGCTTACTTAGTATGTCCACTTGGATATAGGAACACATCCAACACTTCCCCCATAAATCTAACTCCTTCTGTCTTCTCCATCGCAGTTTATGGCAACTCAGCCTTTCAGTTGCTCAGGTCAAAACATCTTGAGCCATCCTTGGTTTTTCTTTCTCTAACACCTCATGCCTAAGTCTCTCAGGAATTCTGTTGGCTTCAACCTTCAGAAATCAAGACAGAATTTGACTACCTCTTGCAACCTCCACCGCTACCTTCCTGGTCAAATCCTACCTTTTCTTGCCAGGGGTGCTGCAACAGCTGGTCCCTCTGCTACTGTCCTCTTCCCACTTCCAGGATACATATTCAACCCAGAAGCCAGAGTGATCTTGTTAAAGTTAGACTCTAACATCCTTCTTCCTAAAACTTCCCATTGGAGAGTTGCAAATCCATCAGTTTCTTTTTATCTACACCTCATTTCTACCTTCAGTTCCTTCTGTGTCAACCCCCCCAACCCCACATCACTCTCTACCCAGCAGCCATGACCTTTCTGAATGAGAAATCCAGTCATGGTACTCTCTAAATAAAAGCTCTTCTGTGGGGTCCTGCTGACCTCAGGATACAGCTTGCAGTTTCTCAGGCTTACCGTGGCTTTCTCAGGAGCTCAGTCCGCCTCCCCTTTCCTGGGCAGTGGCAGTTCTAGTGTATCTCCTGCTGCGGGCCTTGATGAGCGCATTCCACCACCGCTGATCCCATGCAGTCTGTATTATTTACCTGTCAGTAGCATACTTCCTGAAGAGTTACCCTCTTTGTGCGACTTTGATCTCCCTAACCAGATTTTTTTTGTGAGCTGGGATCCCATCTCCTGTTTTATTTTCTGTTCCTTTATCAGCTTCTTGATAATAGCAGGTCACTTGCTACTTCTTTAATCAGTGGAGAAGAACAGACTGTGTAGTGTGTGTAAAGGGATGCTTAGCAAGTATTTCTGGGCGATGGGTTGATTTCCTTTCCCAGCACATCTGCAGTGGCTATTATAAAATGTTCTGTAGAATGGTTGATGTACTAGTAGTTTGGTACAACTCGGTTTTCAATTCTGTTGAACAAGAACAAATGACTTCAGGTGAATATATTGCAATGACAGGAAAGCTTTATTCCCTGGGACAAGAATAAAAGGCAGCTCTGCTGACCTGATAAGTATCAGGACAAAGGGATGATGATTTGATACAGTGGTTCAACAGACTGGACGCTGGCTTGTAGGATCTGCTACCCAGTCATGGGAGAGATTGGCAGGAAGGATGGCAACACAGAGACCAGGCTAGCCAGAGCCCCAGCTTTCCTCTTCTCACCTTACATGGTGGGTGCCCCAAATCCTGCCCACGTTGTTACACATCTGAACCCCTGGTAGGGGTGGGGCGACAGTTTGAGGGGTGATGTTACATCACTCCTTTACCGCAGCCCATTTTAACAAAACCCCATGCAGTCTTTTACTAGACACTTTGGTCGGACTGGTTGGAGGATAGTAACAGAGGCTGCATGCCCTTGGGGAGTTTTAGAACACCTATGTCAAGGCCTCAAGTTCCCCTTCCCGTCCAAGACTTGGGGGTTGACTCTATAGGTATAAAAGCAGTAAACCTAAACACAGCATAGATTTGCGGGAGGTGGGGGAATATATTAATATATGAAGAGGGCCAATCAGGGAAGTACAGCATGTCAAAATGATCTGAGGATCATGAGACTGATGCTATTACTTTCCTGAGTCACCCTGACCCAGGTACGGCAACTCTCTGGGCCTCATCTGTAGAAACGAGGAGTTGGAAATATAGCTGATCTTATAACAGCTGGTCTTCAAAGACCTCTGCAGGTCAGTGGGCCTAGGATTTGTTTTAAGAAAAGGAAAAGGAAAGGTATCTTTGCTCTGGACCATTCGAACTGGGGATGGTAAATGACAATGGCCAGGCTCCTCGGCCCACGTCAGAGAAGATTCACAACAGCAGCTTCAACCTCTTCTCCAGGGCAGAGTAAGACCTGTATGCCAGCTGTTGCAGCAGGACACAGTGAAAGGGGAAGACGGAGCCATTTGTAAGCCAGGACTCGAGGACTCACAGGATGTGGGCAACACGTCTCCTTTTATTCCTGGTTTGCACCCAGAGACCTCGAGTGGCCAGTCATACCCTCAGTGGCCCAGGAGTCTCATCTCCTAGGCCAGAGCTCTTCCCACCATATGATGGTGACATTTATGGGCTTGGAACTCCCTCCTTCAGCTACTAGCCTCCCCTGAGGAGCAGGAGTGGGAAGAATCCCATTTGTTTCTACTCCTATCAGCAGATGCTGTTTCTCAGCCCATCAGATAAGGTACTAAATATGAGATACCACCTGTGTGAAGTTTGGACAGAATCCCAACCCTCCATTTCTCTCCAAAGCTACAGTAACTCTGCCTATGCCTGCAGGAGCGAAGTAAAGACCAGAAAGGAAAATACATTCATTCTCTCTCAGGAGCCAACCTCACTCCTTCTTCGTTACTTGTGAAATAGAAGTGTGTCAATTAAGACCTTCAATTGCACACTCACGAATGAGGTCCAAAGTTAAGATGCAAAGTTAACTGGTCATCTTTGAAGGATTCAATCTTCCACTTCCCAAGCTGGCTGAATGCTCAGGATCTGTCACAGGAATGCACAAGGTAGGCGGGCATAGACGGTTTGAAACAGTCTTTCGCAGAGTGTTACTAGCATTCATTTAGTGATCATGCTGAATTACATACACTCTACTTTATAAGGGTGTGGTGCTTCTTTAGAAATTGTTTTCTACTAGAACTCTAATAGAAGATACCCCTACAAATACTTTATTTTTTAATGTGCACCAACATTTTGCCCCAATTACATCCATTATTTACCACATATAAGTCTCCTATAAACTCCATGATGTAGACTGCAGGCTAACTTATCTCAATTTTACAGACCACATCATATATATCCTATGCCAGTCTCATTTTCTCTATTCCTTTTTCAACTGCAAATGCATGAAAGAGGCCAAGTAATAAACTACCAGGATCTCTAGTGGTGATAAAATATAATTTAAGATCACTCCTTGAAAGACACTGCGATTCTTAAAATGCCCTTTCAGTATGCTGCATTAATAATTAGATGTCAGAGCAGGAGGAGGAGTTAAAGACACAGGGTATCAGATCATCACTAAAATCTGAGCCTTTGAATAAAATAAATACGGTTTTCTTTAAAAGACCAAAATATTAAAGCATATGGCCTAAAATGGTGATTTTATCCTGAAGCCACATTATATATTGTCATGGCAAACAGCAAATCCTAACTCAACCCTGTGCTACACACAGACTAACTGGAAGAGGCCAAGTTCAAAGAACCAAGTTCTTCATGGCATTTTTTAGGGTCAGTGGCATTGAACATGTGATCAGTTGGGAAATGAGAGCTCCTCAAGCTGCAACTAGAACAGTGGCATCTCTGGGAACATCCCTGAGAGGAAAACTAGGCTGGCCACAAGCATGGCCGGCACTGCTCTATACCGTGTCCACATGTCCCTGGGAATCACCTGAAAGAAGCAGGAAACTGGGATCCCATCCTTTGTGGTCATGAGTGCACATGATGGAGAGTGATGCCTCAAGTGCAGGAAACTCACATCTACTTCTGTCTCTCCACTCCCCTCCAGCTTCCAGCAGGGAAAGAGAAGGTATCAAAATTGTAAAGCAAATCAATCTTCTCCTCCCTCTCCTTCCAGCACCTTCTCCATCATCTTCAACCTCCCTTCCCTGCTCCACCCCCAAAACTGTGTCTTCACTTAGGATCTTGCAGGTCATTGTGAGCTTTATCGGGAAGTCAAAGGCTACAGACACTGCATCCTCTTTTCCCCCCAAAGGGATCTGAATATGTACATTATATGCATTTGTCCAAACCTACAGAATGTACCTCACCCACAGTGAGCCCTCATGTAAACTACAGAGACTGGGTGATGATGACATGTCATTGTAGGTCTGATGACTGGAACAAATGCACCAACAAATGTCAATAGTGGGGGACACTGTTTGGGGTAGGGGTATGCAGAGACAGGGTGCATACAGGAGCTCTACCAATTTTGCTTTGAACCTAAAACTTCTCTCAAGAATAAAGCTTATTACTTTTTTAACATAGTAAAAAAAAAACAGGCGGCAGGGGGACTTGATTAAAATTTTCCTTACTCTTTGCTCAACATTTTCCACTGGTAAATCTGTCTTTCCCATGATGGGATATTTCTGGGTGGAAAACTGCATCAACTCCATCTTTATAAAAAGAGGCCACCTCCTACCCAATGTAGGAATAGTTAGAACATTTTTAAAAAGTGTCTCAGTCAGGAAAGTCTGGAGGAGACCCAGCAAACAATGGCACAGAAAACAGAATGCGGGAGGACCCAGGATTCATTGTATGGTCTAGCGTTGTATTGCCCAACGCGGTAGGTCCTGGGCACCTGTGGCTATTTAAATTCAAATGGACAAATAAATTGAATTCAAATGTCAGCTACACTGGCCACATTTCAAGGGCTCAGTAGATACATGTGGCTCATGTGTTGACAGCACAGATACAGAACATTTCTGTCATTGCAGAAAGTGCTCCTGGACAGCACTAGACTAGGTTAGGGCTCATAAGCTTTTTCTGTAAAAAGTTAAAGTGAACATTTTAGTCTTCGTGGGCCAAACAAATGGTCTCTGTCACACCTACTCAACATTGCCTGGGTAGTGTGAAAACAGCTATAGACAATATGTAAATGAATGGGCATGGCTGTGTTCCTCTAAAACTTTATTTACAAGAATGGGATGTTGTCTGCAGGCTGATTTTGTCAAGCCCTGTCTAGAGGAACCATTCCTGATCTAGATTCCAAATCTAAGATTTGACTCCCAAGAAGTCTGGAGTTACTTCAGGACATCCACCCAAGGGCACCACAAGCAAGAGTGCAGACTAACTAAACGGTATGTCTGGCATATACCTGGACCTTTATTTATCAGGACACCTCTGTGTTATCATGGCTGATAAAATACAAACCCATATAAAATCATTTCAAAGGAACATTTGTCATTGTCTATTATTCTAAAGGAATGAATCATGAATTTTAGATCTTTTGTTATGTTTCTCCAATACAAGTAATGCATGTTTGGTTTAGAAAAATGAGAGCAAGATTAAAGAAAATAAGAAAGGAAAAGGGAATTAGTCTGAGTCTCTACTCAGGAGATTTTTTAAGCATTGTTAAAAAATACATACAAATACATGATTCCTTTGTTCATGGCTATATTCCTTGACCTAGAGCGGTCCTAAATGTGTGATAGGTACAAATGAAAAAAGTGGCTAATTATTACAAAAATAGGAGTGTTCATGAAAGGACTTTGGGAATTCAATAAACCTTACTACATTTGTAATGCCAGTTGTACGTAAGAGTTTCTGAAGTGATCTATAGTTTTCGTTGGATCATCAGAGGTGTCTGTGACCTAAAAAGGTGAAGAACCTCTTAGTCATCCCCAGGACTGACCTACAGGCCCTTACATTTCTGTCCATCAATCACGGAGCTCCCTAGAGTAAAGCAGACATTATTTTCCAGGGCAGTCTTCTGTCTCTAACCAAAGTCATCTATCTGAATCCAAACCATCCCTGGTAAAAAAGCTGCTGGGTTTAAACATAATTCACTGGAGAAAAATGGGGAAAGGGCATGGATCCAGCATGTAGAAAAGGATGCCCCTGTGGCCTTCCCAGTGAGGTAGGGAAGGGGCATGGGACAAGCATCATGATTAACTTTTCCTGCCTATGATTAAAAATGCTGCAATATAAATAGTATAATAAGAACAGGAGGAACTCCATCTTAAGGCTAAGATTCCATTTTAACCAGGGAGTTAGGATGTAAGATTCCTAACATATTTTATGATAATTAGCCAACAACAAACCCTGTCTTAAGGCAGGGCAGGCAGTCCTAAATGGTATGTTCCCACTGCTTGAGGGCAACCACTATCATGGAGAGGAACAGGATCAACAAATTCCTTGTGTTAAGGTTATCTTGCAGAATATCTAGAGGACAGTCTAGGATGATGACACAATGTCTCTCACAGGAAGGAGACATCATGAGACCACAGTCAAGCCTGCCCAGGCCCTTTGCCCCATTCCTGAAAGCCTTAAAAGACAGAATCCGAAACCCTAAAGGGCATCTCCTCTCTCAGGTTGCCACACTCCCGTTTCTTAGACTGTGTACTTTTTGCTTTAAATGAAGACTTTCTCTCTGCTCAACTTACTGCATTTTGTCTTTGCGCTCTGCCAGTGGTAAGCGTCTTTGTTACTTCACTATTTCATTCAATTTTGTAGACTTAAGGACAAATCTTCACTCTCTCTGTCCTACTTCAGACAAGTAAGTAGGGAAGGGCTACCAAGATCTCTGATTTGGGCCTGCAAGTTCTCCCCATCTTAATGACCCGGACAGAACTGCAGCTGTACAATAATGCTCTTTAGCAGCCTGCCCGAAAACCGCCTTTCTTTGCTTTGGGAAGTTCTCAGAACATAATCTCCCTCCACCCAGTGCTCTGCGGCTCCCCCAAATCCTGGGGTGGTGCGGGCTTAGATTCCACGCTGTGCAGATTCAAGAAGACAGTGGACGCCTGGTGACCCTGGCCTCAGGGGCTGGCAAGGGGTTGGCCCTACACTGAGTCTTCTTTGCTCCCTGCTGCCATGTGCATGGCTGCTGCCATTCACCGCCATTATCGCTGTAATGAATTCCGTCTTTAGCTACACTTGTCTGAACTACTTGAGAATTCTTTCTTGTTCAGACTCAAGAACCCTCCCCATCCAGGCTGAGGCTGCACCTACTGCGCAGAGAGAGACCTCCCCAGATGCAGCTGCCAGACACCATCAAGAAGTTCAGGCTTGTTTCACTTCTGTGGAGCCTGCCTTTTCAGCAGGCTTGAGCATCATTCTAATGAAGTCAGACCATTAGCTCAATCCCTACAAGGACCAGCTAAGACTGAGGTGCCCCCATGGGCACGCCTAAGGTCAAGCAGCAAATGTCTCTCTTGGGGGCTGCCTCTCCAGGGGGCTGAGCCCCTGGGGACGCCTTCACAGCAGGTGCATACCTGAGATGGGGGTGGTGAGGCCCAGCACTGTGTTACTTTTTGTCAACAATGAAGAGTTAACACAGGGAAGTTTTCTTTCTCAAGATGCTTTTATAATCTGGGGGGAAATGACTTGTGATTTATAGAACCCATTTAGAGTTCTCTCAGGCGTTTTACCTGCATCTGTTCCCGAAGGATGCAAGTTTTAGCCTCCTTTTCTGAATCTTCACAATATAATACCGTCAAATCAGTGCTATTAGTTGCGAAGACTAAAGGGCTTTCTGATGCCTAATGAAACCTTTAGGAAAGCAGGCTCCTGAGGAGTATGTCTATTTTTAGATCATGCATTTTCTAATGGGCCTCCCTCTCTTATCACTGAGAGTCCAGGTAGGAGGCAGGAATTTTTTGCTTCTGAGAAAATGATCACCTGCCCCGCCTCCTTCTTCTCCACCTGGAGTCCTAAACCAATTCTGACATTGTAATAGTCTAAGCACAACCACTATGCTGTCCCAAAGAGAGGATTATGACTTCAAACCAAGATGCAGCGAAGAGCTAATCATTGTTCAGAAACAAAAGGCCCTGTTTGTATGCAAATGGACATAGTTATAAAGAGTCTGCAGAGATAATGACCAAAAATGTAATCTATGATAAACAGATTTATGGCAAACACAAGCTGTGTACTTCCCAACTCACACATAGAAATTTGGCTGAAGATTCTTTAAAGGGATGATGTTATGCCTTGACTCAAAACTATGATGAGAAAATCCCCAAAAACCCAGAGTGTTTCTCAAAACCGGGAAGCCGGTCTGGGCCTCAAATGAGACACAGCTGTGAACAGAACACGTTCAAAGGCGTACTGCATCTCACATGGCCATGAGTCAGAAGCTCGGCTCCTGACCCCTCTCCCCACTGCCTTTGCAGACATACATGGAGCATTTGTCCTCTCCATCCTCAGCTCAGGCCACTCCATCTTCAGTCGCTTGGGTCAAAAGCCCTGAAATCACTCTCTTACAGTCACCCCACATCCAATCTGTCAGCAGAGCTTGTTGGGTCAAAGTACATCCTAAGCCCTACTACTTTGAACCTTCTCCCCTGCCGCCACCCTAATCCAAACCACTACCATCAGCAACCTGGAATATTTAAACAGCCTGGAATATTAAACTGACTCTGTGCCTCAGATTTTGCCCTGCCTTCAGGCTATGACCTATTAACATATAACTCATATTATATCACGCCTCTGATCAGAACTCCCAATGGCTTCCCTCCCAGGAACCAAGACATCCGCCTCCTCCCTACCTCTCTATGTCACCTCCCACTAAGCTCCCCTTCACTTACTCTACTCCAAGTTCATGACCTCCAGGGAGTTTCTTGATCATGCCTGCACCTTGAAGCCTCAGGGCCTTTGCACTTACTGGGGCTTAGCACTTATCACTACCCTTCAATCTTTCATTTATTTATCTTGCTCAGCATCTGTGTCTCACAATGAGTGTAAGTTCCTTAAGGGCAGTTTTTGTCTCTTTTGCTCACTAGTGAATCACTGCTATAGTGCCAAGCCCAGTGTATGAAAGAACACCAAAAATACAGTAATTGGCATTCTAACTGTTAATTACAAGTTAAAAACAAAATATAATTGGAAAAAAATAGAAGTGGCCTAAATGCTTATGAATATGGAATTGGTTAGGTAAATGATGATAGAGCCATAAGAAGATATACTATACAGCCCTTAAAAATAATGATATAGAAGTTATGAATATGAAAAGATCACAACTTATTAAGTCAAAAAAGAACTGCAAAACTGTATAGTATTATCCCAGTGGAAAATATTGTATAGGTATTATATGTGTCTGTATCACTGTGGGTAAAATTGTACTATCTCCAGAAAATCTCGCCTGGCTTTAGTGCATCTGCATATCAACAGGCGTTCCTCAGGGGTGGATAAAATAGTTAATCTCCATATCAATGGGTAATTACCTGGGCAACTGAGGGCTTATTTGAACGGGAGAGGTTAGGGGGAGGTCTTGTTTGATGCTGCCCAAATAGGAGGGAGAGATGGCCCCGGCCTGCAGTTTGTAAGCAATAAATGGGTTTTGAACTTTATTTCTCCCTTTGATTTCGGTTGTAGAGGTATTTTGTCCTGGGATTTCCTCTCTCCAGAGTCACATCTGGTGGTAGTCGACAGGATCTCTGAACCCGAAATCTGTCAAAATGGGTTTGACCTATTGGAGGGCTGCCCCTGGAGATGGTGGGGAGATGCCCAGAGCTGCCCTGTGGATGGTGTGGAGGCCCCAGTGGATGCAGCGGCAGAGGGTGCAGCTTCACTTGTTATTATCCCACCAGCTGTGGGACTTCCAATTTGGGAGCCCCTAGTGGGGAACAGGTCTAGGGTAAAGCACCTAGAGGGGTAGGGCCTTCCCCAGAATCAGGGAACGGTGGTAACAGCGGAAGCTGCAGAATCAGTCCTCTGTGAGTTGGAGGACTGCTTGGAGACCCTAGAGGGCAGTGTAGCAGCTGGCATTGTAGGGTTTCTTTTCATAGAGATAGTGGAAAATGTTATACAGGAGAAAGAGAAGATTATCGAGAGGATTAAAGAGAGAGAGGGACTTAGGCAGGAGAGAGACACACTTCAGCATCACTTGGAGGAGCTGGGTGATAACCTATGGGATGCCGTTAAAGATGAGAGACAGTTACTGAAAAGACAGGTCACACTCCTAGAAGATTCCGCAAGGGAGGTAGGCAGCAGGAAAAGCCAAACTGCCGGAGGCCATGGGGAGGAAAGAGTGGTGCCTTCAGCCCCAAAGATGGAAGAGGAGCCAGGGGAGAAGAGGAGGAGGCGGGGCCATGGGCTGATCTGCTACTGAGGCCACGGCCCCAGGTACCACCCTTGCCTGTTTTGAAGGCCCACCTGGCTGTAATTAAGAAAATAAGAGTGAAACAACCGTGGGCTCCTCAGGGGGAGAAGCCGCCCCTGCCCAGGTTGTGGAGCACTCCCACCCATACCCAGGATGAGCTGGTGACATCTCTGGGATATGGGGGTGGAAAACGTTGTTGTGTCAGGTACTGAGATGAGCAGAATGGCTTCCCTGATGACTCACCCTTCCCTCCAGCTGCGGTTGCAAAATGCCTGTCACGCCTCAGGGAATAAGACACTCCTGGAATGGCTGACAGCTGCCATCAGGATAGTTTGGCCTAATCAGGGTGATTTACCATATTTATCCAGTAGTGGGAAAACGTATGCAGAGCTCCAACAGGTGCTGTGGGAATTGGGTGTGAAAAATATAATCTATAATATGGACCCCCAGGACCCCAATGAGAAGGTGTTCACTGTAGGAATGAGAAACCTGTTGCTGCACACAGCTCCCACATCTCTCTGTGGGTCCCTAGTGACTGCTCTTGCCCCCCGCCTAGGGCAACCCATCAGTGAGGCTATTTGTACTTCAGCAGATCTGGGGGAGGTTGAAACAATAAGGGCACAGAGGGAAGTACGGACCACAACTGAAAGGAGGAGTGCAAAAGGCCCCGTGAAGGCTCGAGGACCCAGATGTGGGTTGATTTAATAAAGGCCAGGGTAGTGAAAGAAAAACTCAATGAGCAGCCCAATAGAATCTTGTTAGAACTGTGGCACCAATAAAAGCCAGAGCAGCAGTTTCAGCCACTGAGGTCCAGGACATGGAAACCAGAGTCAAGGCCTCATGTCTGGCCTGTGTCCCTGCAAAACTTCCTGGGAGGCAATGCTCAGGATTCACCTGAGCCCTCACCCCCATGGGAGGATGATTGGGCATCACAGTTCAACTGGGCGGCGGGGTGGGGGGGGTGTCAAAGTCCCCACCTTGGGGGACATGGTGGGGACCAGAGGCCACATGTAGAATTAGCAATTCATTGGTCCCTGTGAATGTACAACATGTCCTGGTGCTGGTGGACACGGGAGCTGAGTGTTCTCTGATTCGTGGCAACCCTGAGCGGTTTCCCGGACCCCTGCTGTGATAGATGGCTACGGGGGTAAGGCAATTAGAGTGAAGAAAGCCCAAATCTCATTGGGGATAGGGAGTTTACCCCCAAAGAAGTATACCGTGTACATTTCTCCCATCCCTGAATATATTTGGGGGTAGATATCCTGCAGGGCCTGTGGTTACAGAGCACTGCAGGTGAGTTCAGACTGAGGGTACGTGTGGTAAAGGCAGTTCTGAGGGGACATGCTAAGCACCCACCTGTAGCTCTGCCTATACTTCGGTGGGTGACAAATATTAAGCAGTATAAATTGCCTGAGGGGCACAAGGAAATTAGAGAAACTCTACAGGAGTTGGAGAGGGTGGGCATCATAAAGCCCACTCATAGTCCTTTTAATTCCCCAGTGTGGCCAGCGAGAAAGTCAGATGGCTCCTGGTGTATGACTGTGGATTACAGGGAATTGAATAAAGTCACACCCCCTTTGCAGGCTGCTGTCCCCTCTACAGTATATATTCTGGACACCCTCAGTCATGAACTGGGAACGTATCATTCTGTAGTAGACCTTGCTAATGCTTTCTTCTCTGCTGACATAGCACGGGAAAGCCAGGAACAGTTTGCCTTCATGTGGGAAGGCCGGCAGTGGACATTCACTGTCCTTCCACAGGGATACCACCACAGTCCCACCATCTGTCATGGACTTGTAGCCCGGGGCTTGGCCACATGGAAGAAACCATAAATGGTGCAGTTGTATTCCTACACTGATGATGATATGCTCACATCTGATTCTCTTCCAGATTTAGAAGGAGCAGTTCCTAGACTGCTGCAACAGCTACAGGAAAAAGGATGGGCTGTGAACAGCACCAAGGTTCAGGGACATGGTTTGTCTGTGAAATTCTTGGGGGTTGACTGGTCAGGTAAACTAAAGTTGTTCCTGAAGCAGTCATAGACAAGGTCCAGGCTTTCCCCACCCCTACCACTGTGGCAGTATTATAAGAGTTTTAGGGTTTTCTGGGCTACTGGAGAGTGTTTATCCTGCACTTGTCACAAATTCTGAAGCCTTTATACCAGTTGGTAAGAAGGGGCATCAGGTGGGCCTGGGATGAGACATGTGCAGCTGCTTTTACTTCTGCTAAGTGAGCAGTCAAGGCCGTACAGGCCTTGAATGTAATGGACTCATCAAGGCTCTCTGAGCTAGATGTTCATGTAACTGAAGATGGTTATGGATGGGGTCTTTGGCAGTGGCTTGAAAGGACACACCAACCTATTGGATTCTGGTCACAACTATGGAAAGGAGCAGAGGTCCGGTACACCTTGTTAGAGAAGCAACTAGCTTCTGTGTACCATGCCTTGCTGGCTAGGGAGCCCATCGCCAGGTCAGATCCAACCAAGGTAATAACCACCTAGTTCATCACAGGGTGCGTACGAGACTGGATCCAAAGGCCATGGAGTGGTGTGGCACAGACACCTACACTGGCCCAGTGGGGTGCATATTTACAGCAGCATAGCACCCTCTTTACTATCCCCTTAAGAGGAGAACTTCAATGTTTATTGGGGCCAGTGACCTATACCAGTGGAAAGCAGGAAGAACTTGCTTTTGAGCCATCGGTAGCTGAGAGTCCTTATCAGGAGGGAAAAGCCCCTATGCCTGAAGATGCTTGGTATACAGATGGCTCCAGTCATGGGCAGCCCCTGAAGTGGAGGGCTGTGGCTTTCCATCCTAAGACTGCGACAATAAGGATGGAGGATGAAGAGGGGAAGAGCAGCCAATGGGCTGTTGTGGGCAGTATGGCTCGTGATCACCCAGGAGCCTTCCCCCATAGTTTTCTGCACTGACAGCTGGGCCGTCTATTGGGGCTTGATCTTGTGGCTACCGACCTGGTACCATGGCAACTGAAAGGTTGGTCACTGGCCCCTTTGGGGGCAAGAGTTGTGGCAAGACCTATGGGCCTCTGGTCAGACTTAGACAGTTACTGTGTATCATGTGACTGGCCATTTGCCTTTGGCATCCCCAGGGAATGAGGAAGCAGACACATTGGCCCAGGTGCGCTGGCTAGAAGGAAAGCCTGCCTCTGATGTGGCCCAATGGCTGCACCAGCGTTTGTTGTGTGCAGGGCAAAAGACAATGTGGGCTGTAGCCCATCAGTAGGGCTTGCCGTTGACCTTTGAAGAAGTCAGCAGAGCCTGGAAGGAGTGCCTTGTGTGCTCTAAGAGGGACTTACACCGAGTCCCACAGCAACATGGAACAATAGTAAGGAGACCAATACCCCTTGTCAGGTGTCAGATAGTCTATATTGGGCCTCTGCCCATATCAGAAGGATATTGGTATGCCATAACTTGTGTGGACATGGCTACTGGACCACTGGTTGCTTTTCCTGAACATTGAGCAGATCAGCAAACCACCACGAGGGGCCTGGAGCATCTATTTGCAGTCTATGGCCAGCTGCAGGTGATTGAGAGCAATTAAGGCACCTACTTTATTGGACATGCATTACAAAGATGGGTGCAGCAATTAGGAATAAAGTGGAAATTTCATGTACCATATAACCCTACTGGGGCAGGCATGATAGAGAGGTACAAAGGTTTGTTGAAATCTGGCCTGAAGTTGGACACCAATAGGTCATGGGGCTGGTCAGCTTGCCTATGGACAGTGCCACAGCATTTGAATGAGAAGCCCTGAAAAGGAGCCTTGAGCCCTGTGGATATGCTCACGCACCTTGCTGCCTCTCCTATACAACTGAATGTGCAAACCAAAGAAGAATTATTGAAGCCAGGATATGGCCAGTAGAGCAAAATCCTGCTGCCAGTCCCGACTGCATTAAGCCCTGGAGACACTGTTGAATGGACCTGGCCCTGGACATTTCAACACATGGACCAGTGATGGCTGGCCCTTCTGGCTCCTTGCCTTGGGGGAAAGGCCTGAAAGCTGGCCTCATGTGTGTTCCTGGAGTGACAGCAGAGTGGCCTGCAAAGATCATGATAGTGTACCCAAAACGTCCAGGAGGTAAGAGCATCTTGCAGGGAAGTTTTGTTTTATCTTTATTGCCAGTACATGTACCTCTCTTAGCCCTATATATTGATGCATCTGTAACTTCCACAGGGAGGGGGGTGAAAGTCTGGTATACTAGACCAGAGCAAGATCCCATTCCTGCCACTGTTTTATCAAGGACTACTCTCTTGCAAGTATCCTACCTGATGGACAAGATTTGCCTATGCTGGTGTCTTTACAACATGTATCTTATGGCCCTTAAGGTTATTTTTTCCTACAGTACTTGTGGCCTGAATGCGCCCCCTGGCTGCAGGTGCCACATGATGATTGCTCTGAACCCTCCACCTCTTCCGTTGCTGCCTGCCTATGGAATAGGCCAACTACAGACTTAATCTGCATAAGACTTTGAACCTAGCTGAATCTTCCAGCTTGAGGATTATCATGATTTTATTGCTGTTGCTATTGTATGTCATTAGTCTGGTCACAATGCTCCAGTTTTCTCACCCAGGGACCATCGTGGAAGAGGGGGAACTAGTAGATTATAAAGTGAGGTTTCTGGAGGGGTGGCCTGTGGGTAAAATTGTAATATTTTCAGAATATCTCACCTGTGTTTAGCGTATCTGCATATCAAAGGTATTCCTCAGGGGTGGAAAGTAGTTCATCTCCATATCAATGGGTAATTACCTGGGCAACTGAGGGCTTATCTGAACCTGAGGGGTTAGGGGGAGGTCTTTCTTGCTTCTGCTGGAGCAGGAGAGAGAGATGGCCCTAGACTGCAGTTTGTAAGCAATTAACGGGTTTTAAACTTTATTTCTCCCTTTGACTGATTACAGTTTTAGAGGCATTTTGCCCCAGGATTTCCTCTCCCCAGAGTTAGAATCACATATATTTATCATAAAACTCCATTTGCAGGTGTATGTATGTGTGTGGACAGATAGGTGGTAGAGAGAGAGGTAGATCAATCTTGGTAGAAGAATTTTAGGATATTTTTGCTTTCTTTATGCTTTCTGCATTGGATTTCTTCAATGAACAGCTTTTAAACAGAATTTTTAAAAGAGATTCTCTTTTAACATTTACCAAGGGTTAGCTACCTGCAGAGAGCCTGACTAGACCTGATATCCCATAAAAAGCAGCATTCAAACCATCTGAGCTCAACCCTCGAGAAGCTATTTGACAGCCTGCTCTTCAGAATTCCAAAGGAAGGCTCATCGCCTTCAGACAAAAGCACATATAAGGAAACGATAAAATACAAATGAGTCTAGCTCACTAATTAATATTTTGTGAGCCCAAATCTCAAAGTACAGTGTTGGGCAGAGGGAGACAGAGAGGGGGTATGGAAGAAGAGGGGTGGTCACAATAAAAGGGTTTCCTTTCTCGGCCACGAGGCCTTATTCCAAACTCGGTCTCTTTCTTACCTGGCCACCCAGCCCCAGGTGCAGGCCTCGTCTGCGCAGAGCCGGGTCACTGAGTTTGCTGGCCACCCCTGCACATTCCCACCTCTGGGCCTTGGCTCTCGTCACAGCCATGCCCTCGATGCTCCCATCCTGCTAGGCTTGCTAGAAGCCCCATCCCCTTCCTCCAGGAAGCTTTCTGGCCCCCAACTCCTAGAAACGTACTCTTAGAGCATTTCTGATAGACACTGAGGACACAATCCTTGGCATTGTTTTTTATCATTATTGTTGTTAATAATAACATGAATAATAACACTGCTCTCTTGGCTCCCATGACAGGGTAGGTAGTAGGGATACAGAAGATGAATGAGACAGGCTGGTCCTGGACCTCGGATCATTTCAGATTCCCAGCCAGTCTGTAAGCTTCTAATCTGATTTCAACCTCTTTGTCTCCCAGCACAAAGCAGAGAGCATTTTGTACAAATCAGGAATTCCATAAATGGATGCTGCCAGTAATGACGATGAGCCCAGGCTGCCTTAAGTCAGTGGAACACCTGGATCCTACAGGGAGGGCTGAGGCCTGTGCCTAAGCTTCTCCAGTCCCTGCTGCACGAGACTCACCTAGGGAGCATTTTTTTTTAATGGTGGTAACTAGGACCCACACAAGTAAATCAGAATCCCCAGATCAGGGCCCAGGCATCAGTACTGTCTGAAAGCTCTCCGGGTGATTGCAGCGGCAGCTGGGGCTGAAAACCAACACTCTGGCCTAAAGGCCATTCTGCTACAGAACAAGTGAGAGAGCTCGCCTCCTCCTCTGGTGCTCTAGTATTCAGACCTAGTACTACTGGTGGAACAAAATCACAAGCAGTGGGACCACAGTAGAGCCCTTAAAACCACTTTCAAGGAATTGTGGCACATCAGAAATAAAAGGAAAGATCGGGCATGTGGCTACAGGCCACAAGTAGTGACCACTGCCTCCTGCCAGTAGCCTCCACCCTGGTGTGGCTTATCTTGAGAAGTCCAGTCTTCGTTTTCTAGGCCTCAGTGACCAGCATAATGTGAGTATGCATGACACCCAACAAATGTCACTTGCCACTGGGGTCAGTGAGGGTTCACTGTTCATGGAGAAGGCATCTTCAGCACACAAGGACAAAGATGCCCAAGACTTGAGGGCAAACTGCTTGGAGACAGGCCACCGGCATCCTGGAAGTACCAGACCTATTTTACAGGGTGGTGAGCCACTGAAGAATGGCAGTCACCATACTGATGGCCAGTTGAGCTTCTGTAGGGTCTGGAGATATGCAGGGGGCTGCAGCATTTGGTTTTGGCCACCTTGAGATGCTGAGCCTCAGGCAGCCAATGGCACAGGCTTCCATGTGCTCCTAATGACCAGAAGTCCCTTTCTCTATAGACAACAGTCATACCCTAAAGGACTTCATTTCTTTAAGAAGCATGAGCGTGCACCAAGATCCACCAGTGATTACAGCGAGTCTTATTCTCAACCATGGACTCTGAGGGAATCCAGGTGAGCTAGGAAGGAAAGCAGATTGAAAAGGCATCTCCATCTCTGGAAGTTTTCTCCAGCAGGAGGGTGTTACAGCTTAAAGACTGAGAGCACAAGTTCGACTCAGACTTCCTGGATCTGAAACCTTTGCTACTACGTAGCTATGTGACCTTAAACAAGTTACATAATTTCTCTAAGCCTCAGTTTCCTTTCTGCAAAATGGGGATGACAATAAGAATACTTCTATCATAGATTTGTTGTGGGACTAAATACAGGGTAATAGTAAAAATATTGCTGAATGAATCAGTTATTGCATAAATGTCTGGATGACTGTGTAATAAGTAAAGGGTTACAGGATTCTCTCAGGGTCGAGAATAGCCTGAGGTTCCAGGTGTGTGGGCTGCAGGAAACAGAAGTCAAGAGAACCAAGGTGGGTCAGTTGGCCTACTAAGGACTGCAAAAAGGTACAGTCCTTTGAACTCTCACAAGGATCAAGAATTCTGGGTCATGTCTCTCTTCTTCCAGAGCTCACTCCAGTCACGATGTCACCTTGACTTTTCACTCAAATATGCAAGCCTGATAGAATTCCCTCAACATAAAAGCCAAAACCTATTGAACTCATACCATGTGCTGAGCCCCTTCATTTAATACTCATGCCAATATTATAAATCAGGCTGCTCATCAGATCCCCACTGTAGAGATGAGAGGCAGCTGAGGCCTGGGTTACTGGGAAACTTGCCTAAGGCCACACCACTTATAAGTGGAAATGCAGAGATCCTAACTCAAGTGGTCTTGTTCTGAAGCCCACTGTTCTTAACCCTTCTGGTAAGAAGTCAAAGGCACTGACACAACCAGAAAGACACTCGTTCCATCCCATTCTTCAGAAGTTGGCCTCTATATTAGAGCTTTTCACCATAAAAAATGCTTAGTCCCCTTGCCCCTTTCTTGACATAGATACTAAGCAAATGAATTTGAACTAATCTGGATACCAAAAGGTTAATCAAATGGGTAGAAATACTGCAATTGTCAAACTCATAAGTCTTTTCAGGACTAGAGGGACTAACTGAGTCTCCTGCCTGTGGGCTCAGTGTTACAAATGACAAGCTTCAGAGGCAAGGCCACGAGCCCGCCAATGAGGCTCTCTTTCTAAAGAAAACATAATGTGAACCACTGCTTTTTGGGGCAGGTGCTCAAAAGCCAATTTATTTCTAGAGTGACTCTCCTATGCTCTTGTTTGAAACACAGTTATCCACTAGGATCACCAAATCGCTTGATTTTATGCCATTTCTTAGCCTTCTGCTTTGCACCTTACTTTTCTGGAACTCAGTAAGAATCACATCTTGCAGTATTTGACAATTCTCTCCAACCATCACAGTCACTGTTTTTTTTTTCAATTACGTAAAACTTGGTAAAAATTGTTCATTTCTTTTTGGCAGAAGTATCTCATATTTAAGCTTGGATCCAAGGTAAGCATTTCTGGCACATATGGTTAAAAAAAGATCTCTTGAACCAAATTAAGATAGCATGGGAAATACACATTCAGTTAGCCCGTTTCCAAAAGTTGATTTCTAGCAGTTTAACAATATTTGACAGTATTATTCTTGGCACATGTGGAAGAACTGTTGTGTGACTCTCTATAAGATAACAGATATCTAAGATCAAGATAAACTATGAATCAGAGAGATTTAAAGTAGCAGAAGTTCCAGATGTCCTATATAGACTTCTGAAGTGTGGGCTCAGGTTAAGCTGTAAACAAGAAGGAAATGTGGAATAGGTTTGAAGAGAGGAGACCTATTTTAGTCCCAATACATTTCTGTTTCCCATTGAGTGATAAGTGATATTTGCCCTACTCCAAGTAAAAAATTCTAAAAATCAGATAAAGCATTTATTCAAAGAAATAATGGCTAAAGGAAAACTTGAATAATTTTCTGAATCCACACACCTGAGTTCTCTCCCAAACTCACAGTAAATCAACTCAAGCCAACTTCAATATAGAGATACCCAAGATTTCCATGTTAAAATTGAAAGAAGAGAGGGGATGAGAACTTAACAGTCCAAGCAGGTTTATTGCTAACCTGAGAGGGCCCTCTCTGTCCTGGCCAGCAAAACAAAGGAAAGAGTCTCTAACAGGTCAAGAAGCTTTTTATGGCCAGGGCTTTGGTGGGCTCTTTGAGGGGAGGGGTCAGGGGAAAGGTGGGCTTGTGGCCTGCTGACGTGTCCTCTGGAGGATGCTTGTAGCCTAAGTAAGATGACACCTAGGTCTCTCTGAGACAGTGGGTGGGCTTATTTGAAAGGTGGTCCTCAGGTCCAGATTCTATCAAATACCCAATTTTTTATTGGATTTTCAGTCCCCATTCCCACCCTCAAACTGTTCTGTAAGGAAGGATGGCCAGCAATCATATTTTATGTTTATAGACTCAACATTCAATATATTTGTGCATTACTTCCTTAGGGAATGCCATATTGTAGGCCAAACAAATTTTTACTGCATGGATGGATGGATGGACATCCCATACCACCCCAGGTCGTGATTATACAGCAGTCACAACCACAAGTCTGAAAAAGAAAGCTTCCTAAACAGAATACGTTTTAACTACATTTAAAATAAATCTATAATTCCTTCCCCCCTAAAAAATCTAATGAAATTACTTCCTTAAAAAAAAAATCTAATAAAAATAAACGTTGGGCAGAAGATACATGCTTCTGGCATTTGGCACCTGTAGATGTTAGCAAGAGCCACATTCTACAGCTTTTGACAATCCTATTCAACCATCAGTTACTGTTTTTTAGTTGCTCAACATTCAACAAATCTAATAGTTTATCACTAATCCTTAACTGTTGGCAGAGACAGATGAACTTTAGTCTTATCCCTTGATTCTGGTAAAATGCTCTTTTCTAACTCACTCTGAATCATATCTTAGGATGAAACAACTCCTGGGACTGGGTTATGGCTCTGGAGTTGCCAATCAGTTTTGGGCCAAAAGCCTGAGTAGAACATATCTTCCTAAATCACACCAAAACTCTTTATCTTGGCATCCAATCATTCCTGGGCAGACATCCCAGGAATTTCAGCTCCAGGACCAAGGGTCATCTTGGCATTAAAAGTCCTCCCTGTGTCTCACTGGTACCAGTAGTTTTTCTACAGTTCCTGTGTTCTTGCCGCCTGCTAGTTGCTCAGACTAGCTAGACGCAGCCTCAGTCTGCCCTTCCAGTCTCCTCACCAGCTAGAGAAGGTCTGCGACTCTCACTGACACACCTGCAGCCAAGTGGGCCTGGCAGAAAAGGTAGGATTATATCCACGTAGGGCTTTTCTCTGCTCCAGCATGAAATCCTGTCATCTCTTTTTTCCCCAGGGAAGAAGGCAACCTCCCACTCTCCTCCTTAAAGAAGAAAAATTCTCCTCCCTATAGGCATCTCCACTAATAGCTGTGCTACTAGATGTTGCTTTTAAATACAATGTCACTTCTCAAAGCAGCCTAGGGAGCAAACCGAAACTTCTATCGCCTGCCTTGGACACAAACCGCTTTAATAACAGCTCCTCTGAACCAATTTCCACAAGACCTTTTCAGCTATACCTGAGATGAGCCTGAGTATCTAGCACCAAAGGCAGGATAGAGGACTAGTATCTGTCCGTGTGTCGGTCTACCCAGCATGCACAGAGTGTCATCTTGAACTGGAGGGAAGAGTAGGGAATGTCACTTCCAAAAATAAAGCGACATGAAATTGGAGACATCAGCCAGTTTTATAAACACACCAACTTCAGAAATGATTTTGAAGACACAAAGGAAAAACACATCTGCAGGGAGTTAGAAGCACAGAACTGCTGACTAAGAGTTTGTTGCTGCTTACTCAGCACTGTCCTCAGGACAGGCACTTGTCTAGAAACTCCAGCACAGCAGGGGTAATGCCTGCATTTTCGGCACATGGCACAGAGTACTTAGCAGGTGCTCAATAAATGCTCACCAATGGCAGAGGTGAGCATGCAGACATGTGGGGAAAAATGTGTAGTCTTACACACACACACAGAGCAGTCCAGAGGCAATTCTGGCCTTCCCAGAATTCGGGGTCCCCACAAAACCACGGCTCTAATTCTCTCATGATCACCAGTCAACTCTGATTTCAAAGTAGGTTGCCTGCACGCCTTCATAACTCCAAATTTCACCCTAGAAGGTGTATGTAACATATCTATCCCTAAAATCTTACGCTGATTTTACATCCGGTGTTTGTAGTTTGATTAATATCAATTTCCTTGTTGGAAAATGTGGTTAATCATTAAATCGAGGTCCTGGATTTGCTAAGCTGAAAGCCAGGTCCCGCCTCACTGGCCAGCCAGTCTCCCCTGTCCTTAATGTCCTTTATGCGTGAGCCATCAGGGCCAAGTCGTGCCTGAATTAGTTTGGCAGCTGCTGCATGCAGTCTTGCTATTTCCTTCCTTCTTTGGGGTTCAAACATGTGACCACTAGCAAGGATCCACCCTGAGCATAACTCACACAGCCTCATCAGGAAAGATGAGCCGACAACACGTCTTTAAAAACAAGGATCATATTAGTTATGTTTCATCTGTCAATTATATATAATCAAGCTCACAAACAATAAACAGTATTATTTTTTGGTGCGTAAAGTTTTATTTTTATATATTGATGGGAAGATGAGAGGGATGAACAGGTTAATAAATAATTATGTACAGGAAAAAACAGTTACTTTAAAAATAGATTTCCTTGATTAAAATAAAGTAAAAGTCCCAGGTAACCTTAAATCTCATTCTGCTTTCAAGTGCTGAGTAACTTCTACCTGCCGAGCTCTGTACTAGATAAAAGGGGACATGGAAAAAATGTACAGCTCATGCCTTCAAGAAGCTTATACTTGTGTCAGGGTATTAAAACATGCAGATGAAAAGAAAAAAACATTTTAAATCCAAAAATAAAATAGAAACATCAATAAAAGAAAACAGTGCAGAAGATACCAAAAAGCAGTATGTGTGTGATTAAAGTAAGTGCCGAATATTAGTCTTTAGCTGTTGGGGTTGAGGGCCCTTAAGGCTTGAATATTTACAAGAAGTTTCACTGAGAAAAGGAGATCCTAATCTAGACTGAAGAGGGGGTAAAGATTTGCAAGCAGGATTTGGAGACAGAGAAGGCCTTCTGGGCAAGGAAGCTAGCACAGTATGGGTGGGGGCAGGAATACCCTGGCATGTTCTGGGTACCCTGCTTGCCTGGAGGTATGGATCCACTGGCCAGGATTGGGAGTTCCTTAGTGATGTCCTCAAAATGGTGGAGTTTAGGCTGTTTCTAATGGTAAAGTGTTTGGTAAAACTCTTTACCATAAAATGGCAAAGCTATGAATGGTAAAGCAGAGGATGTGGGAGAAGAAAGCAGTGTTCCCAGACGATGAATCTGACAGAGGTGTAGAGAATCAACTGGAGCTGGGCAGAGGCCGGTGGCAAGGAGATCAGCCCACAAGCAAGAGCAAAACTTCAAGTGTAACCAGACAAAGACACTGGTGTGAGCATCTAGGAAAAGTGGGGAAATAGGAGAGCCGCTGATGGAGACAAAGGGCAGTTGGAGGGTTGGGGGGAAGCAACATCAGACGGTGGCATGATGGCCACAGCAGCAGCATTGCTGAGCAGCAGGAAAGAACAAGGAAGCCTGAGAAAAGGGCACAGGGCCTGAGCCAACCAGCTCCTCGGAGAGCATCACCTCAGCAGACTGGACAGCACCAAAGCCAGATCACAGGGGGGTGATGGCGAGATGGGAATGGACACGTGGTAGAAGGAAATGATGAATATGAGTAACACATGGTCACTAACACAGCCATGAATGCAGGACAGCGGCACAGCCACCAGGGTCCCATCCCTGCCCCACCAGGATAACACTTTTCTTCTCCAAGAGACTATGGACATCCTGCAGCAAAGAGCTTGTCTCATCTATTCCTCCCAAATCTTGCAGGAGAAAACCATCCCATGGCACCAATGATGTGCATGAGCCTGAAACCTGTCATTCTGAGAGCTGAGGCCATCTGGCTGCTCTTCCTGCCCTGCAATGTTGATTCCAGCTGGCAGGGGTTAAACATTTCCAAGAAGTGAGGACAGAAGGAATCTTTTGGGTTTCCAGGCGAGAAGCTATGGCTGTTGCAACTAAATGAAAGAGATGTCAGGTGGTGGGGATACTCAACTGAGGCGGAGCGGAAGCGGCTGCACCACAGGCAGCCAGAAGTTTTTGCTTTGTTTGCTTTCAGCTCATTGCTCTCAGATCTCGCCGGAATCATTTAGTGGAAGCTCTATCTGGTTCCTGTCTGCTCCCTCTCAGGAACTGGATTTAAATCAGTGATTTTTGCACTTATGGATTTCCTTGTCTCATCAGGGAGCTCCTAAGCCAAGTGTGCCTCCACATCTTTCTGAAGTAAGATCCTCCCTCTGAAAGCACAACAACATCACTAATGCAGAAAGTGCAAATGCATACTTTTAAAAAAGCATAAAAATATGACCAGAATGCCTGTATTTGTCCAACGAAAGCCACAGTTGCATTGTGCTTTCAGGACCGTGTCAACAAGCAGAGTGAACTTGGCAGTAACATCTTTAACTATGGCGGGCAGTAGAAGCACAGAGAAGGAGAGAATTTCAGCAAAAGTCACACTGGATTTGGGCAAAGACTTCCTTAGTATTCGTATTAATGAGTTGTATTAATGCACTAGTTCTACTAAAGATCCATAAAGTTTCCTTGAAAGACAATGTCTGTGGTTCATTTCCATAAATTAGCAGTAGGTGTGGGGGACATTAGGAAAGCTTTTAACGAAGCTGTGAGTGATGGTGTCCCAGGCAGGATTCAATTCTATGAAGTGAAAGGCGACAGGTAACACAGGGAAGGGCGGGAGGCACATGGGCAAGAAAGAGCCAGACTTGAAGGTGAGCCCAGAGCACGGATGCCCACTCAGCCAAGAACCGGGGTGAGATATCATGCTGTTCCCACTTCTTTTGACTTTTAAAGAAAATGACTGGATAAATGGATAAAAGACACGGCTTCACTTAGGCTTCTCTCTCAAAGTAGCTGGCCCAAATTTAGACATCTATTGCTTGAAGCTTTAAAATGCTTATCTGGAAAGAACTCATACCCTTCTGACCAGCCTGTTGTGTCTTTTGTTAATTAAAAATAATACAATTAAAAGCCAATTCTGTTTAATTGAGATATTGGAGAAGTTTCTCTTTAAAAAGCTTCCATCTTTAGGAAGCAGTTTCTCTTTAAAAGGCTTTAGGAACTACATTTGCCACCCTGCATGGACCCCCAGGAGAGGCTTTACATTCTGCTTAGTTGTTGCCCTACATGATCTGCAGGTGCATTTTCTTATGAATGCAAATCATAGAAGCAAATTTAGAAGCTGTTTTGGAATATGTGACCTTTGGAGATTGAATTTGCAAGCTGAAGACTGGGAAGGTTATTTATAAAATTCTTATACTTGAAGAATGTTCGGAGACTCTGGTCTCCCAAATGACCTCTCAGGACCTTTAAAATATCTGGGAGTTAGAGCTTTATTTCCCAGCTCAAAGATCAGAATGCTGTCTTCCCTATTTTAGTTTTCCTTGGGAAAACTAGTGCTTACTTACACATTCTCAGCCACAGGAACATCTTCGCGTTTACTCAAAGTTCCTCACAGAGATGTGAATCCATTTCTTCTAACCCTATCCTTTCTTAAAGCAGAGTTTATAAGCACCTTAGGAAACTCACTAAATAAGGAATCCTGGGAGAAGAGCAAGTTGGGTTGGGGAGGGGAGAGAGGATGATGCATTTGGGTCATGCTCCATTTGAGATCAGACATCCAAACTATGAGGCAAATACATTCACCTCAATTCAGAAGAGAGTCCAGGTTGGAGATACACATGGAGAGGCAGCGTCCTAGGCATGTGGGTGGTACCTGAATAGGTCACCTAGGGAGAGTTTATAGAGTAGAAAGAAGAGGGTGCAAGGCTCAATCTCGAGGCATGGATGGCAGAAGAGTGCAGAAGACCCCACCTGAGAGAGAAGAAAGAAAATCAGGAGAGGATGTTGCCGTAGGATCTGAGGGAATTTGGCGCTTCAAGAAAGAGGAAACACAGACAATGTCAAAAGCAGCAGAGAAGGTAAACAAGAAAGGAAATGAGATTTGACAACTGGAGAGTCCTTGGTGACCTTGGCTACAGCAATACGAGTTTTTTAGCCAACTGATCCCACATCAAGCCACCCCACTTCCCCCATCAAGAACAGCTGTCGTTCTCTCTCAACCTCGGTTCCTGACGGCATGTAAATCGTGTGGTTCCACACACCATGTGCGGACTCATAGTGTGGCCCTCAGCATCCGGCTGTCACGGCCTCTTCTCCCTCTGAAATCTCACCCCCACGTGCTGTCGCTCTCCCAGGTTCCCCTTTCTTGTCCACTCTCTCTCTTCAGAATCTCTGCCAGCTCAAGATGCCTTCTGACGACTGCCCAGATCTGGTCCTCACACTCATCTCAGGTCTTTTCAAAACTATCCCACTTCAGAGAAGTGACACGTGGAATACACCAACCATGGAGTTTCAAGCTTAAATGACCAAAATCAAACCAGAAAAATAAAATACTTTCCTAAGCATAAAACGGTGGCAAATCACAAAGGAAAGAATCAATAGATTTGACCATATAATCTAAAGTAGCAAATAAAACCAAATCAATTATAATATAAAAATTCATGTTTCAAAGTGAGAAACACATTTGTAGCAAATACATAACACTAATATCCTGAATTTATATTTTTAAAACTCTAATAAGTTAATTAGAAAACCAATAACAACCCAACTGTATAAAGAACAGCAGTCAATACACAAAGCACCCAGACATAAATAGGTAATGATATAGAAGAAAATTTCTAATGACCAAATAATTTAAAACTAAAATAAAATCCTTTTTTTTTTTGCTTATTAAATTAGCCCCTTAAAGATAATGCTCAGTTATGCTAAGAGTTTAGAGAAATAAGTAGTTGCATAAACTTCTCATGGGGAGTGACACAATAATCCCATTTCTCTGAATCAATCCCAAAAATGTGATGCAGATAAAATCTATGTGCAAATATATTAAGTGTAGCATTACTTGTAGTAGCCCAAATTTGTAAGTAACTTAATACACTGTAGAGGACTGATAAATTATAGACTTCTTAATTATATGCTCAATATTTTCACATAGATGCAAAAAGGGAAAAGATTTAACCTATGAAGAACATGTAATAATCAACAATGAATCTATAAAAAAATGGCCAAACATGGACAAGCAAGCACATACAGATAACAATCAAACATTTTTTAGTTTATCATAAAGTAATGAAACAAGATAAAAATATCTATAATTCATCACACTGGAAAATATGTAAGTATATGTAATATAACCATATTAAGAATACCTACATATGAGTAAGTATAAGAAAAGGACTATAAGAATATTCAATAAAATGCTGGCAACAGTCATTTCTAGGTACTGAGATTATCAGAGATTTTTATTTTCTTCTTAGTGCTTTATATTATCTAGATTTCTACAATTAACATATATTTCTTTTGTAATGAGAGAGATGTTTCAAATCATGTAGAATCATGAGAGATTTTTCAAAACATGTAGAATCATGTTTTCTACAATATAGTGGTCAGAATGGAAAGTGTACATGCTATAATGTTAAAGAGCAAAAAGCAGAAATGAGATAACATGTAAAACAATTTGATCCACTTTGGTATGTATACATTATGTGCAGGAAAAATAATAGAAGGAGATCCACCATATGAAGCTTTGAGTAAATATCTCAGTTTTGGGAATATGGGTGATTTATTTTCTTCCTTAATTTTTCTGTATTTTCAAAGTTATTTTATAATGAAAATGTATTATTGTTACAATTGTAAAAAATAAAACATGTGAGTCAAAAAGCTTTACTCTTCTGTCTGCAAAATAAAGCCTCTCCCACTTCAAGCTGAAGCTCCGGGTGTCCTTCCTCTAGAAAATTAACATGATCCATTTTCTCAATCATTCCCCAGAGCACTTGATAATCAGGATGTCTTCGTGCCATGTCTGTTTTACTTTTGTGCTTTTGGTCTGATCTGTAATGGTCTATCATGGGACGGATATATGACAGAGGGAGCCAGTTACAATGGAGGTTGTCATTCAGGAGCCAGCGTCCTGGCCCCTACCGCCCCCAGCCCATCCCCCAGCCTCAGGCGGGCCACACAGCCTCTTTGAGACTGGGCTTAATCACCCTGAGAATAACAAGGCTGGGCTGGAGGCATGGTTTGCGTGTTGCTCTCTTCAGAGGGCCGCTGGAGGGCACAGGGGAGATGGGGTGGGGGTGGGGGGTCTGAGGCCAAGTCCCACCCTCAACTAGAGCAGCTCCGCATTTACCCGCTTTTCGTCTTGGGGTCCTACATAAAAGAGCACTGGAAAAAAGGCTCTGCTTGCTTAAAAATGTTTAAGAAACACGTTTCCAACTTTCTGCCTCCCTCTCCCAACCCTACCTGTTACAAATTGAATTTTTTCATCTGAAAGTATCGACTGCGAGTCTGAGAAGTTAGAATGATTTCCTTCAGCTGGAAATCTTAATATGGCGGGTGAAAACATGGGTTTCATAATCTGAGATTCTGAATTTGAGTTTTGGCCCTTCCCCTGTGGGACGTTTATGTGATATGCTGAGGCTGAATAAACTTGCAAGAATAAATTAAATTAATAATGTTTGATTTTTCAAAGCTAATTAAGGATAGCACAAGATAGACATACTTGTGTCATGTCGGAGCACCTTTCCTGAATACAGAATTTCCTTCTGGCTACTCATAACATGAACCTCTACCTTCAGGACCCGTATGTGTGAACACAGCCACAAAACATCCACCTTCTCCTTCCCTCAAGCAAAGGGCATCCCTCCGTGAAGGCCCCTCCCACGCATGTCTTCTAAAGAGCACAGGTAATGACTGAATACCGATGAGCAAATGAAAGATGATTTTGCCTCTGGCTCATGCTTGACATCTTCATTCTTCCTGATTGGGACTCAGCTGGCCTTTTCGCTAGAAGGGATGAGGCTACGTGAATGACATCAACCGCAGCCAAGAATCTAGTCTGTGAATTCAACTCTGTCTGCTTCAATAGATTGAATATATCCAGCACCTACTATGTGTAAAGTACCTGCCAGATGCCACAAAGGATACAGATCCACAGGAAATAGTCCATGCCCTCAAAATTCTTCCAAGAAACCAGGTAGGATAACCCAAGTACACACATGTCTGTATCACTCGGCAGAAAATGAGGAGTACAGTGAGAGAGAAGCAGGAACACAAAGAGCCCGTCTAATGGGAGAGCATCAGGAGAAACAGCAAGGAGGTCGGGGCACCTATGATAATTGAGAAATGGGTAAGATTTAGACCTAAGCCAGGCATCACTGTAGGAGAAAACAGGTACATAAAAAAAAACACAGGGCATGTCTACAGTAGCAAGTGACGCATTTACTAGAGTAACAGTGTCTACTCACTAGGTGGTTACGAGAACCGAATGAGCTGATATGTATAAAGCGCTTAGCACCGTGCTCAGCACAGTGTTCTGTGACCACTAGCTGCTTACTTATTGCTCTTGCTTTATCACCACTGCTATTTTTACTAGTAACAGCTATTGCTACTCCTTCTGTTTCAGGAGCAGAGAAGTGATTGTAGAACATGTGACTGGAAAAGTGATTTCTGATCACAGTGTGGAGAGCCTAAATGCCACAGACCATAAAATATTTTTGACAGAGCAGATGTGATCTGAGTTTTATTTTAGGAACATTCAGGCAATAGTATAGGATAGAGTGGAAAGAAATAGAAGGTAGGAATACCAGTAAGAAATTATTCTTATCATCTATTGAAAAAGTTAATGGGAATCAGGACCAGGGCAGTACACATGGTGTGGAAAGGCTTGGCCCTAAGAAGTTCTGAGCAAACAGATGTCAAATGAACAAAAGGAGGGGGTGGACACTACAGACCCTAGAAAAGCAGAAGTCATGGGGCCCAGCAACACGTTAGATATGTTAAGTAAGAAGTGAGGTGTTGAAAGAGTGGGGCCGGGGGCAACAGGAGAGCTGGGGTGCCACAGGATGGGCAGGAGACGGGTGGAAAGGGGAGGGAAGGTGATGGAGAGCCTGCCAAGTTCGGTGCCGGAGCGACCCCCAGAGGAACTGCCCAACAGCGAGAGGGAAGCAGGTCTGGAGATGCCAGAGTTGGGACTGGTGATACAGAACTCAGAACCACTTCGACAGCGGTCACGGTGGCAGAAGCCAAGAGGTGGATGCGAGCCCTGAAGAAGAGTGGGCAAGAAAAGCCAGCTCAGGATAGAACCCTCTCTGGGGGTGTCCCCACGCGGTGGGCAGAAGATGGGAACGAGGATGGGGGAGGCACACAGAGCCAGTGAGGCAAATGCACTGCCATCTTCTCAAAAGAAAACAGAACTGGTGCAGAAGAACAGAGTCCTTGCACCCTGTGCCCACTCTTCCCGCCCACCACCAATCATGGATTCCTTCCACCCTCCTCTACCTCCATCTGTCATCACCACTACACAGAGGACATAAGATTTGCATAGGTGGCAAGACAAAGAGGAGAAATGGTGGCCCTTTTTAAAAAACTGAATCAGTTAATGGCCACATAATGTAGCTCACTGGTCTGAACTAATGGCAGTTACCTTAAGCCCTAGATATTTAGATTTTGCAATGAACACCAGTCCCTGTGGTACTGACAAAAGAACATGGAAATCTGAATCCAAAAACCTGTTTCTACTACTTACTGGCTGTGTGATTTAAGACAAGTCACCAAACCTCTCTGGGCCTCGTTTCTATCCACAAAATGGAGACAATGATGATACCTACACCTCTTATGGTTATTGTAAGGATTAAATGAAGAATATATATACATATAGCAACTTTTATTTATTACTTATTTGAAAGGAGGCCTTGCAAATAAACATTCTCCCCCATTTTTGGAAGAACATCACATTCTTCACCCCCAAGACTTTCAGTGTCTTTGACCCCATCACATGATGGTGATTGCTAGAGGCAAAAAGTAGGAAGCATTGATCCAAAAAAAAGCTCTCAGCCAAAGATTGGTTGCACATCTTGTATCCTGGGGAAAACATCAGCAAGGCAGCCTGGGACTCACCTTTGAATCACTGAGTCTCCCTTGGAGTTGCAGGTGATAATTTACGGCAGCGCCCAGACACACACTCATCAGGCTTGGGGAGGCCATCTCTGGAGGGTGGGTCCTGCCCACGCAGCAGAGCACTGGCTGCTCATGCGGACCACACTCCCCTAGCAGGCACCTGGCACAGATGGGCCTGGACAGGTTCTAAATCTCCCCATAACCGGAGTACAATTGTCAGAGCTTACCCTCCAGAGCTATCCATGGAAGATATGGCAGACATGGTATTCGGCCTCGTACCTTCTGGAGGCTACAAGAATCCTGTTAGCACAGGCGATAATTCCAACTAGACACATTTCCAATCCCACAGAAAAGCTACAAGGCTACATGAGAGAAGCGGAGGAGGGATACCATTGGCAAAGACAAGCTAACATCTCCACAACGTGGCATATACATCTGAAGAGCCGCCCAGCTCCTGGTGGGAGGGAACAGCACTGAAAAAATATGCGATCCCTGGAGGAAGAACCTAGTTGCAAACTGGTTAGCCATTTAAATGGGCAAATTACCCAAGACATAATTAGGGCCACAGTACCCCCCCTGGAACTCCTGTATGTGAATTAATGGACCCTTCTCGGTGAGCTAGGCTAGCACTAATAGCATTTTCTTTCCCTTAGACCGTTTAAATCATTAATCCTTTTCCAAGATGGCATTTGTGTTTGCGTCTTCTGTGCCCAGAGGTCAAGTCTCTAGCAGGCTGCCTTTTGCTCTCTGGCAAGTAATGCTGGGCATCCATCAGGACAGAGAGGATCTTCTGGTTCTACGTACATAGTGTTCCCAGAGGTAGTCAGCACTAATCGAAGGAGCAGTGGGCTGGGAGAGTAAGCAAGCTTCGTTGGTACCTTGTGGCCTGCCAGGACTGTGTGTGTGTTGGGGTGGGGGGACAGTAAAATATACAAGACATAAAATTCACCATCCTAACCATTTTCAAGCGTACAGTTCAGTGGCATTCAGTACTTTCACACTGTTGTGCAAACATCACCAGCATCCATCTCCAGAGCTTGTCCACCTTCCCCAGCGGCAACTCCATACCCAGTAAACAACCACTCCCTCAGCCCTGGCAACCATACCAGCCAAGACCTTTAACTGGACCAGCCTCAGGTTCTTCATCTGAAAAATGTATACTGTAATCACAGCGTTGGACCTAGGAGCCATTTGAGTGCCAACTGGATTGATTTCCTTCAGCTCAGCCCCCCTGGAACCCCCTTGAATTCTCTTCCTGGGTGGGTGCTTACAGCCAACTCCGGGGCAGCTGGATTTGGAAGACATCTGGGAATGTACTTCAGTCCCACATACCATGGGAGAAGGGGCCAACACTTCCATCAGCGCGGAGTAGAGTTGTTCCTAACCTTTCCACCCACCTACAAAACACTGCTCTTGGCATAATTAAACACACTCAGCCCAAGGTTAGAAAACCACGCACAACAGGAACAATCTAAATATAAGTCCCCATTTGGTTTTTATTTTCGCTGCTACCTTTCTGGTCCTGGACAAAAAGACAAGAAAGTGTAGCTGGCTTAGATTACTCATTGCTATCTCCTCTAAGGGAAAAAAAATTACATATCACCCACCCACCAGTGAACTACACATATGTGAAACGACTATCTTCTTAAAGAAAAGAAAAATAAGTCCCTATTCGAATTAAGAATCTCACTTTTGGCAGAAGAGCCATTTTCCACTTTATATATTGTGCGTGTTTATTAGGGTTTAACAAAGAGGAGAAATTTCATGTAATTAGTCACCGGAGGATACCCACACAACCCCATAAATATAACAGAGGCATATTGACAGCGGCATAAAAGGAAACACTAATTAAATCCCAATTTCCTCCAAATACTGCCAGATCTTTCAGGTACAAGCTCATTTCCCTGGTTGTTGAACATTTACTCAGAAGTGCCCAGATTTCAGAGCCAGTGCTTCAGAATTCTGAAGAGTCTGGAACAAAGCACCTCAGGAACAGTTACAGGTGCTCCTCCACAAACAGGATGCACCTGGCCCAGCCCAGGAAAGAACAGAGCCAAAGAGAGATGAGAATAAGCACTTAGTCAAGAGAATGGACAGGGACAGCTGAAGAATTTTCTGGAAACATAAAAACATAAGACAAGAACTGTGGATTTGAAAAAATAAAATTAAGGAGTGGACTTGGTTCTCTATTTATCACATTAACTTGTTTGCAAAGCACTTCCCTCCATTTGGTGCTAGCAAAGCTCAATTCATCCCAGTTCCCATTCTGATGACCATAAATCCCAAGTCAGTAAGATACACCTACTGGAGACTCACTGACATTCATTCAAGAAGCTTTAAAGTAAACTCCTGGAAAATTCTACCCAATTTTAGTCTGCCCATATTATGACTCTAGATCTTTCCTCCCAGCTTCACTGTTCCTTTAGAGTTCTTATTAAAGCAAAGTTTTATAAAGGCTGCCTTGGGTTGAAAAGAAGGGGAGGGGATTGTGCCGTGTGTTTTGAGTGGCATCAGAGATCCCCTGTCCTACTGATGTCAATCCCAAGGCACCACATGAGTTCCAGAAAGTCCACTGGTATCAATTCCTACCACTGCAAGTGTGGATTAAGAGCAGGGGCTCCAGAGGTAGATGGTGTGGGCTCTGCTATTTAGGAGCTGTGTCAGTTACATTCTCAACCTCTGTTAGGGACAGTCACAGCACCGCCGACATGGGCTTGTTGTGAGACTGAGACAGGACAATACATACACATCCCATGGCGAAGGTCATTATAACAGGATCAGCTCCTATTTTTCCTTTTAAGCCAGTCATTCTCAACAACCCTATGACATGCTGTGACGTGCAAGTAAATGGAAAGAAGCAGATGGCGAGGATCCCGCTGTAAGCTTCCTCTCAGGATAATGCTCTAGGTGTGCAAGTCACCACCGTAACACGCATTTGTTGACTAATTAAGAGACCTTGCTTCTTGACAGGAGAGAACCTAGAGCAAGACAAGGCTGTGGGGTGAGGTGCGGGAGATCCACCTGAAGGAAGAGAAGAGGTAGTAGGAAGCAGTGCAGAGGAAACACACTGAAAGGTCGGCCAGCGTGCGCTGTGGTGATGCAAGACGTTACCACTGGGGGAAACTGAGTGAAGGGCATGCAGAATCTTCCCATGAATCTAAAATCATCTCAAGATAAAAAGTTTAAAAAAAGAAACCTGCTGGAATGTCCAGGTCCTTAAAGTTCTATTAAAATGAATCTGGGCGCCATCAGCAAGCTGGTTCTTCCTCTCTGCGCCAGGGCTTCCTGAGAGCAGAAACGATGTCTTTTCATCTCTGCATCCCCAGCTAGCGCTGTACCTGACACACAGCAGACTCACAATAAATGTGACATCAGTGCATGAAAGAATTAATCCTCTTTCCCCAGCCCTCGCCCCTGGAGACCAGCTGGAAGTAGTCCTTCCCCTTTGGCTCCAGGGCAATCATTCAGGATTTTGGTGCATTTCATCTTTCTCTGTGTCTTTGGAAACCTCAACTAGGAGAGACATGTGCGCGCTGCAGTCGGCTGTAGCCACCCTGCCAAGAAAGGTTAACGGGAATGCAAACGAGCCACCATTATCATCAGGAGGTTAATGGTAACAGGGCTGTGGCTGGACCATCTTCAGATTTCTGGAAATGTGGGACAAAGGTGAGCTGCTCCTCTGAGCTGGTATTCCCTCTCTGCTCTTCCGCCTGCCTCCGGTTTGGCAGCTAAAACGCCTGCTCTAATTTCATTCTCTGCTCTTGGCCGTGTGCTTTGTGAATTGCCTCTCTTGACACAAGATGAAGTGAATGAGCAGAGGAATTGGCCCCCTGCAGAAACCAAAGGCAAAGCCAAGTCTGTTTGCTAAGAAAACACTCCCTGCTCACCAACCACAGCTCGACAGGTACTTGCTCCTGTTTGCCTCTTCTTAGTGCCTCATAATAATCCTTGAGCATCTGGGACCTGCCAGACCCGGAGCTAAATGCACTCACTAAAAAGGAGACCAGACATCCTCTGGGGGCGGGGGTGGTGGTGGCGCTTCAGAGCAGGCCCCAACGGTACTGCGCAGAGAAGCCAGGGGAAATGAAATGCCGGATGGCACCCGCTGGATCCGAGGCTTCAGGCTGCAGCTGCCCTCTCTCCTGGTCCCATACCACAGGTCCCCTCTCCTCCGTCCTGCACTTCCCAAGCTCAACACCTAACTTTAAGTCCCCTAACTGAGCCAGGGGGCTGCCAAGATTCATCCATCAAGGGCCCCAAATCTCCCATGTTCCGATACTCCCCCATACCTGTCGTTTAGGTTTCTAGAATCTAGATGCCTTCTTCCCCCACATCCAGCAGCAAAGTAAGCACACAGGCATAGACACCCATCGGTCTGAGCAGCTCCCAGGTGGGCAGCTCCTTCATGTCAAAGGACCCCACTAAAGGGAAGGACACCTCTCACCGTATTATCCAGTTCTGGGTCAAGGACAGCAGGCCCCAACAGTCCATCTATCTAGTGACACTAAAACCACAGAATTACATGTGCAAGCCTAGCGCCATCAAACTGTCTTAGATTGAAAAGGGCCCATGTTTGACTGATGTTCTATTCGCAGATGATGCTCCACAGCATGGCGAGGGTCCATCCACCAGGGTTTAGAACTAAACGGATTTCTACAAGAGATTCTCCATAATTCTCTATAGGAGAGAAACAGGAATAAAATGAATGAAGTTCAAGATTCATTTTCTCTTTTCTGTATTTGCTCAAGGAGTCTGAACCCCAGTGGGAGAGGACAAGGAAAGCCTCTGTCCCTCCAGAAACCAAGCTGGTTTCTGCTGTCAGGTTGTTGCTGGGCAGCTGCATCTGGGGAGGTCTCTCCCTGCGCACTAGGTGAAGCACGAGGAGAAACCTCAACCTGGCTGGGGGAGGGTTCTTGACTCTGGGTGAGAAAGAATTCTCGAGCAGGTCAGATGAGTGTAGGTAAGGAAGGAATTCATTAAAGCAAGAGCAGCAGGGATGGCAGCTGCCGTGCAGGCAGTAAAAAACAGGAACGTGCAGAGGGAAAGAGGGAAAGTTCTCGGCCTAGGGCAGATTCCCTTGCTAACTCCTGAAACCAGGGTCACCCATCTTCCTGTGTCTGCTTGGATCTGCACTGCGTGGGGTCTATCCCCGACCACTCCAGGATTTGGGGGAGCCACAGAGCACAGGATGGAGTGAGATTATGTTCTGAGAACTTCCCAAAGAAAGGAGATTTTCCGGCAGGCTACTGAGAGCAGATCGCACGGTGGCAGTTTGGTCCAGGTCACCCAGGTGATGGAAACCTGCAGGTCCAAATCTGAGCTCTTAGCAGTCCCTTCCTACTTAATAGGAGTAAAGCAGAGACAGAGTGAAGACTTGGGAATAAAATGAAATAGCAAAGAGACAAGCTGCAATAATCTAAGCAGTGAGAAAGCTTTATTTGAAAGTAAGCACTTAAAGAAAGGAAAGTGTGGGCATCCTCAGAGAGGAGGCGTCATAAAGTTTGGGGATTCTGTCTTTCAGGAATGGAGCAAAGGGCGGGGGAGGGTGTTGTTATTGGGCGTAGGCTTGACATGTGGTCTCAAGGTGCTTATCTCTGCTTAGAGACACCATGTCTCCCTTCCTTTACTATCAGTCCTCCAGCTAATTCTGCTAAATAAACCCAACACAAGGGATTTATTTATCCTGTTCTTCTCCAAGATAGTGGTTACCCTCAAGCAGTGGGGACACAGCAGTTAAAACTGCCTGCCCTGCCTTAAGGTAGGCTGTTGGGTTATTGTCTGATTACCAGAGAATATGTTAGGAATCTTACTTCTCAACTCTCTACTTTTTAAAATGGAATCTTAACCTTAAGATGTGGTCCCTCCTGTTCTTACTGTACTGTTTATATCTCAGCATTTTCCATCATAGGCGAGAAAAGTTAATCATGATGCTTGTCCCATGTCTCTGCCCCACCTCAAGGTGGGGGCTGAGGGGACTGGGTGTGCAGGGAAGGAGTGTTCATCTGAGCTTGTTATCCCCACTTACAAGGCATTTAATTGGGAGTCTTTGTTTAAACACCTTTGAAAGCTGCAACAAGAGAGAAGGGGTTGCTGAGCCTGAACGCAAGCAGTGTTCTCTTTCAACGGCCTCTTGTTTCTTCCTGTTAAGTACAAAGGTACTTTATGCAGGAGGATTAGTCACGTGCCAGCCAGGCCTTTGGGTACCAGAGGCTGTCAAAGAGATGGTCTCCTGATGATTCTTGCTTTGGGTCTGAGATCCTAAGCCTCAGAAAAATGTCCTAACTCCTCTCAGAAGGGCGATGTTCCCATTTCTAGGTTCCAGCAGCTGAGATCAGCAGTGGCGGAAGGAGGCTGGGAATCCTGAAACTATACCTCTATTATTGGTAATCATTACAATTAACATTTGTAAACCACTTTTGCAGTTTCCTACTGACCCTGGTCTTTACAGCACCCTAGGAGGCGGGCAAGAACCAGGACCCACAGTTGACAGACAGAAGTGAATCTGCTCAAGGTCTCTCAGCTACCAGGTGGCAAACTCAGGACTCATATCCAGGACTCCAGATCCAAATTCTTTGCCCCTTCCATGGCCATGCAGCCTCCTTCTATTGACCTCATAAGCTCAGGGGTTAGAAATGTCAAACAGAAGAAACTGAGTTGCTCTCCTTTGCTAATTTCCAGATCAAAAGATCAAGAAAGAAATAACATTACACCTCATGCTCTTTCGGATGTCCTGCATTTGTGATAGAAAAAAATGAGATGCTATTATTGTAGAATCATAAAGACTTTCTGCTCGCTCTCTGCACAGTGCTAGTTACCGGTACGTAACCTAAAACCTTCCTGCTGTTAACAAATAAAACTCCCTCCTGCGCCCTCCCAGTAGTAAATCTGAAAGTCACCAAGAGAACCTTAATTGCCTGTGCGCAACACCATCTAGCTGTGGTGGTGAGCGTGCAGCCAGAGGCTGCGTCTGCGAGGCTGACATTCTTGTCTCTACCATGGTCTCACCTTCTTCGCCTCCTTCCCATTTCCACGGGTGGTACCCCACTCTTTGCCACCATCCCACCTCACCCTCACAATTCTGGGGCTGCACATGAAGCTGTTGTGCCTTAACTCCTTAGCACTCCATCTCCGGAGGGCATTTTTTGCCCAGAAAAACAAACACCACCACCGCCAAGGTAGTCAGGGGTCTTAAGAGTCAAGGAGATTGTTCTAAATGAAGGAGTTGCCAAAGACCATAACTCCTAGTGAGCTGTAGGCCCCAGGCGAGGGAGGAGAAGGCAATGGAAATGAGTGAACACCTGGAAAATGCTTACATCTGGCCACGCCCTGCAGACAAGCTCCAGGTCAGTCCCGATAAAACAGACCAAACTCAGGTCTGTTGTGGGCACCGGCTTCAGTTTACAATCTCTGCAGCCATTGCAAGTTTGATTCATCTCTGAATCCCTCATGAGGCCCCCTCTCCAGCTAAGAGAGAGCTGGGCTCTCCCCAGTCTTGCCTCCAAAGGCAAAGCCCTCTCTGGGGCTGAGGTGGCCCTGCAGTTCTCTATTATATTTTCATTTCACAGGACCCTTTCGCCATGACCCTGGCAATCTCAGCACTTCAGGCTCAACTCTTCCCCAGAGTAGTGGCCAGAGAAGTCAATAAACAGAAGATCTGAAAGCAAACTTGAGGGCAGAGGGGGTATTTAAAGATGAAATATGGAAAAGAAGCCAGAAAGGACATTGGTTCGTTAGTGATGCGAGAACACAGGAAGCCAGTGACTCTCAGGGCGCGTGCCGGCTGCCCTCTTGTTTTTCTGCCGGAGGATATGGGTTTGCAAGCGCGAGCTCACTCCTCAGCTCCCAAAGATGAAAGGCGCTTGAGGAATGATTCTTTACAGTCTGGTTTATTAGACAAGAAAAATGGCTCTTAGAAAGGGGGGCAAGATGACAGTGAAAAGATATTTCTGAGAGATTAGAATAAAACCAAAGTTAAGAGGGGATAATGTGAAAGAATATGACACCACAGGTCAAGAGAAATCCAGTAACTTTGCAGCTACATTCCAGATGCCTGATATTCTGGATCTTCTATATAAGAAGAGTGGTCTGTGCTCCACAAAACACTGAGGTAGATTCTTGCATTCACAGAAGGAAACTTGTTAGAGCCCTGGGGGACAGGTTCCACAGGGCACTCAGTGGCTCCCCACGGAGAGGCACAGGATGGCTGTGTGTAACACCACACAACAAGCAGAGAAGGGGTGTCTTTCTGGAATGTGCCTCCAAGATGACATGGCAGAGAGCCAATAAGAGAAGGAAAAAGAGCAAGCAGGCCTTTGATTTTTTTTTTTTTTAATCTATCTCTATGAGACACACAAACCAGAGCACAGAACTCCAGGGCAGGACACTGAGGTGCAGGCGCGAGGAGGTGACAGATGAGTCGCCAAGGTGGTGGCCGCCCCAACTGGGTTGAACAGGACTGATTTTCTTCACTGTAGTAAGATGGACATTTCAGCAGCCCAAAGGCGAAGCTCGGCCGAAAGAGTGATACTATCCCTAAATTCCTGCTAACTGAAGGTGAGATTCTTCTTTATTTATCTCCACAATCCTGGGCCAGGGCTCTCGCTGCCATCTGGGGGGCTAGACCAAAGGAATAAGGTGCTCCCACATCTTTATCACTTACCCTTGGGGCAGAGATCGGGAGCCCCTGATGCCAATTTTCTCACCTCCTACTGGACGGTGAGTGATACATGTCTGTGTGTTTTCCAGTAGAGAGAAAGAAAAGAAGTCAACATGATCATTCAAGACAGTTTTCAAAGGAACCTTGCAGCCTTGTCTTGCTGCCAGTCTCCCAGTAAAGGGGCGCGTGTCTTGGCTTAATCTACTTAAGAATGACAGACAATAGGTACCATCTGTTAATTCCAGCTGCTTCTCATAGGAAAGGAGAATCTGTCACATGGTGATGTCAGAAGGCCTCAGGATCATAAAAAGATTTCCCAGAGGGTCTCCTAAAATAGGAGGAACGACCAGAAGTCATTTTGGTTGAGGTAACTGTGTCCAGAACACTCCTCCTGCTCAGAATAAATAACGCTTCCCCAGTATAGAGGACAAACTTTTTCAGAGACCAGCTACAGCAGTGATACCAGGAATGCTGTGTCTCCTGGAGGCCTAACTCTATCACATGCAGAACATCAGAGTCCTGCCTTGTCCTGCTGATAGTTTTCTCTATCAAAATGCAGAGAAAACAAATAGGGAGACCACTATTCTTGACACAATTCTGACCATAAGGGGCAAGCCAGCTGGCAACGTGTAAGTGGCAAGGATCTCTTGAGTAAGTGACCACTCTATCTCCGGATTTGTAACAGCTTGGGACTGGGACATGCACACAGGTGGATGGGGTCATCGCTCACAGCCAGCATATAGGAACAGAAAGTAACGTGGCTACTTCCTTCCAAGAGCTTCCAGTCTACATGGAAAATAGACAGCATCCAAGGGCATTTTATCAGTGATAAAGGAGAAGCAGAAAGGGCCAGTGCCACAGAAGTTCAAGGAAGGAAGAGTGTCTTGTGCACAGTGGGACGAGGTGGTCGGAAAGGTCGAGAGCTCCTTTAAGGGTACAGTAAGCAATGAGACTGAAGACTGAAGTTAGCACAGGCCCTGCAGGTGTTCAGCAAGCCACTCCTGCCTTCTCAGAGCACTGCTGAGGCCCTCAGGGCAGGCCCTGCAACCACATGTGTTCTAAGTACCACTCAGCCCCCTCCCTGCACCACAGCTGTTTGGACTGGGGTAAGCATGTGACAAAAGCCGAACCAAACACAGGCTTTCTCCCAGGAATTTGGAGTTTTGATTCTCTGCTTGTTGGCTGCTTTATGGGTGCGGAAACTCGGGAGCTATGGGGGAGACCATCTGCTCCTAAAGGCCAAATAAATAAAGGCGGATAGCAGTCTGCAGGAGAGTGAAGTGGACAAACAGGAAAGCAGAGAGGAGCCCTCTGCCACATTCAGCCCCCGTCCTCGTCTCCATCCCTCCTGGGGCAGGCGTCCCCCATGCCCGGCCGCATGAAAGCCCCACACTCTGATGCAGTCTCCTTTTCATCCACATCAGACTGCCTGGGTCCTGTGTACCTCAAAAGCCATGACGATAATCAATGGCTAACATCTCACCATGTGCCGGGCCCTGAGTAGATGAGTTTTCCATATATAAAGGTTATCAGCTAAAGGCCAAGAACTTGTCAATCCGATGCAGGGAGATGAGGAGGGAAAAGTGGTAGGACAGCTGGGTCAGCAGCCAAGTCAGAAAAGCAGTGAGTGGCCCAGAGACGAAGGACAGTAGGATGAGGCAGGCGGGCGAGTCAGCCAGCGCCTGCCCGGGATGGCGCCTTCTGTCACACCTGGTGTTTGCTGCCTGCGCGGGGCAGCCCTTTGGAAGAACCACTTTGGAGCTCACAGCTTCAAAGGTAGCAGGCGACCAGGAGACAGCCTGCAAAGGATTATGGCGAGAGTGGACAGGGAGCAAATGAAAGGGAGGCAGGCCAGTGGGGAATGTGGGTGCCAACTTGAAAGGAAGAAGACAGACCATTGCTGGAGGGAGTAGGAAATCAAAGAGGGTTTCTTTCTTCTTTCTTGTCTTTTTCTCTTCTTCATTTTAAATCCTTCTTTCTTTCTTTTTTTTTTTTGGACACAGAAGCTTTGCTTAACTTTGTGGGCCAAAGGAGCCAGCAGGCAAAACTAAAGATGCCACAGGCCAGGAATAAAGGATGGTGCGGTTAGGCCCTGGGTGGGCAGCTGGACTTTAGAAAAAATGAATGGGAGACATTGGCAGTGAGAACAGTAGGTAGAAGTTCACAGCAAAGTAGTCCAGCAGAGTAAACTCTTCATGCAAGAAAGATCATGAAAGGTAAAATTTCAGCTGAACAAATACAAATGATCCCAGAGAAGAAAAAGAGTGGGAAACATCTAAAGAAAGCCACATGGGCACAGGGACAGCTGAGCCTGAGCCCTAAAGAGGCAGATGTGAACATGGGGAGGCAGGGCCCCAACGTGGGGTGCACACACTCCAGGGCGGGGCTTTGAGCCCTGTCAGCAGGGCTCAAAAAGGGCTGGCAATAGTCAACGGGGCTTTTGAGCTGTGTTCGTGGGGAAAACAACAAGGAAGAGGGGAATCCACTGCTTGGGAAGACACTGCCCGCTTGCTTGCAGACGGCCAAAAGAAGTCAGACCTCCTAGTTTGTCTGCCTTTCCTCAGGAGAATGGTCTTGGGAGTGAGCGGGGTAAAGTAAACATCATAAGAAAGTAAGTGAAGTGCAAGGGGGTGGAAAGATAGTAAGAGAACAGTTGGCATCCTTAAATGAGTTCAACCATTCAGGCCCTGAAATGAAGGTGTGGTGCACGGGCCCATGTCTGGGGAAGTTTTCAAGGAGATGCCAGTTAACTAGAAAGGAGTATTGTCCAGATCACTGGGAAGAAGAGGGAGCACTCCTTAAAAGGCCCACGCTGATCCCCAAAATGGAATTACTTATTAAACTGGTAGCTTGAGAATATTTAGAAGAGAATAAATATGTTGATTACCAAAAGCCACTGGGGTTCATAAATCGGGCTAGGTAACTCATTTCCATATTTTGAGACAGAGGTAACTGGATGCTATTCATTCACTTATGGTCTGTCTCATTCCAGCAAGCACTGAAGGGTGATTAAAGGGACCCCAAAAATCTACTGAGACATCCCAAGTTACAAATATGTGAAAAAGAGGAAAAACAATGGAGACGTGAAAATGGAGCCATAAATAAGACCAATATTAAAATGTGCAGCATTGAGTTCTACCCATGTGTTTTACAGTGAATTCTATTCTCCTGCTAATGACAGACACTAATTTGGCTTTACGTGTTCCAGCAGGCAATAGAAGAGAAACCTGATTTACATTCACTTCACCACCTAGGAAATGTTTAAAAGAAGTAGGAAGAAAGAAATGAAAGTGGGCAATGGATGGGGAGGGAGGAGAGACAGAAAGGTTGAAAGAGATAAAAAAAAAAGAAGAAGTAGTACCGTAAGTAACATTTGAGCATTTATTCACACTCTGCAAGAGAAACAGACAGTTGGGAACAGGCTGTGCAGGGGACAAAACATACCTTAATAACTGAGACCAGGACCAAGAGAATGAGGACTCTCTCAAGACAGCTACAGGGACGGTAAGTAACAGAAGAGCTAAGAGGTCAGTTATTCTAGGTCAGAGAAGCCACATTTCCTGTGGGCTTATGTTTCTTCATTAAGGACCTAAGAGTTTTGCATTAGGAATAAGTTACAAGAGGTTTGGAGTTTGACAAACTTCGATTAAATCTCTCTTTCACTTACAGCTTTGTTGGCCTGATCAAATCTATGAAACAATTTGGGTTTTTGTTTGTTTGGTTACAAAAATGTACTAACATCTCTACCTCAAAGAATTATTGTGAAAATTAAATGAAAAAAAGAAAAGCACAATTATTCGTAAGACTAAATCCAAAAGTTCTCCCAAGAGTCCTCATAAAGGGGACAGGGCATAACTGGAATAGGCAAAGACTTGAAGGACTTCCTTGCAGTTAGATATAAATTAGATGTAATATATTACCTCCGAGAATCCCTCTAACTCTGTTTATGAGTATTCATAATTCAAATTAGAGTAAATTTTGTTAAAACAAAAGCCTTGATGCTGTAAAGGTACTCTCAGCCCCCAAATATTGGCCTGGTTATTTTAAGCAACATTAGGTACAGATTAATTTTAGGACAAACTGACCACTAACAAAATACACATTGGAGAACTTCCCACATTCTTTTCCTGAATGACAGGTTGGGGTACACAGTCTCCGTGCCAGTCTGTGCAGCGCTTTGGGAAGACTCAGGGTCTGCTCAATGGAGACCAGTGACAGGCATGATTCTCCCCGAGGCTGGGCAGACCCTTGTGAACAACCAGTGATCCCAGCTGGGAAGGGACTTGAGCAGCCAGTGTTCCCATCTTCAGACAATGTTGTATCAAGGCCACCCTGACCTCATCAATGATTATCTTCAGATGGCTCTTCTAAGCTGTCATGCCATCTCTAAGGACAAAGGCATCACATGTACTTGTCCAGACCAGCAGACTTGACCTTTTCCTCTCACAGCCAGTATCATGAGCCTCACCACCCTTACCTCTGTTGGGACCCATTCTCCTTTACAGATCTTAGACTCTGCTCCCTAACTATCCCTAACCTGTTTGACTCCCAACTGAGTCTCTGTGGACAGTCACAGAGCCCCTTTAATTATACAGATTCCATTCACCCTTGACTCCTTGAGAAATACTGACCAGTCTAGGCCCTAATGACCAACGGTCTATCAGGTTCCCCCTTCATACTAGACTTGAAGAGACATACTTGATGTTCATCCCTTTGTCTAACAAACCTTGCTGGCCCCATGCTATGTCTTACGTTATTCTGTCCTGAGGTACTTTGGAATAAGATCATTGTATTCTATGATAAATACCATTTTCACTTTCAATTCTAGGTAAAGATATAATAGAATCAGAAAAGGTCTAGAGAAGGGCAGCTAAATTCATCAAAAGACAGAAAACCTCCTTCAGAAGGATGGATTAAAGAAATTAGGAGTCTGCAAGACAAATAAAAATGTTTGAAGGAGACAATGTCAAAGTTTTCAAAAAAGTCTTGGAGAGGATAAAAATGCACTCACAGGCCAGACTGAGGCATCATCCCTTGAATCTTAAAGCAGACAAATTTAGGGCAGTTAGAAAGAAATTACTAATAATAACAATGAAAGTGGTGACATCAAGAGGCCGTAAAGACTAGAAATGTAAAATTAAGGAGGGTTGAGATAAAGTCATGGTGAAATCCACACAAGAGCATCACGAGGATACTGAGTATCTCCAACCTTGGAGAAGAGCTCAACTCCCAAATCCCATGTCACGCTGACCACCAGCAGCTGAACACGCAAGCTGTAGAACCTGAAGCCTTTATGGTGTTCATCTGTTGTGAGGATTAAATGGGACCATCCATGTAAAGTACGTCTCACAAGCCTCGGTAAAATACATAGCAGCAGCAGCCGGAATGTTGCAACAGTTTTTACGTAATTCAGCCAAATGAAGCTGGATACAGCTCCGTATACTGGTTCTTCCGCAGAGTCATTATTTTGTCTTCAACTGATCACTAGCCGCCATCTTTCCATGACCACATCCTGCGGTAGGTCTCTCCTTAGTTCCAACATTTGGGATTGTTCTTGGACATTCCAGACAAGCCCTTCCACGAGAGGACCTAGCACTAGAAAATTTCCAGTATAAAGAGCATGCAAGTCTCAGAAAAAAAAATATTTTGTAAAAAATAAATACACATTAACCAACTGCCATGCAATCCTTTACCCTGTTAATGTTTGGTAAGAAAGCTTGTATGCTGAGTAGTAGAATGTCAAAGAACGGATGTTGTGCCCACTCAGGAAGGACATGGGAGGTTTCAACAAATGCTTCAGACATTAGTCTTTGCAATAAGACATTCCAAAAAAAGTGAAAGGTAAGAACTTAAAAGCTGAGAAAAAGAAGATTTCCTAACAGATGCAAAATTAGTAGCGGCTCAGAATCCATCCAGGGGAAATGATGGCCCTGGCTGCAGGAGACAGGATGAGAAATCTTTAAGGAAAAGAAGACCATAGCTGGGGATCCCAAATTCCCCTGTACCTCACAGGGTCAGGCAAGCAGCTCCTGAAAGCAGACCTTTCTGCTCTGAAATTCACCTTCTGCTTCCCCACTTTGCAAAGCAGGTATGATTATCCCCATTACCACTGGTCACTCCTACCTTGGGCTACATCATATCTGCTGGGTTCCTGGGGCAAGAGGATAAATCAACCACAGGTAGAAGGAGTTGGTTGGATTTTATAGACAAATAACATTTTAGCGGTATTTTGAACCCACCTCTACCTTTGGCTGCTAAGTAAGCTAAGGCCCAGTACATTAAGGGAAGAGCTAAATCTAAGCCTGGTTCTTCTCACATAGGCCCAAGGACCATGACATCCACTCAGACACCTGTGATCACTCCAAATTCCTCACTGCCAATAAGGAGGATAATAAAAAAATCCCTCTCTCACCAATTGTAGGAACCACTAAGAGAAATAGTTTAAATGAAATAGTTTGTGAGCTAAACACAGTGTCTGGCATGTCTATGCACTCAATAAATTATAACTACTGTTAGAATTCTTCATTAGGATTTCCTTTCCTCCTTTTTCAGCCCCATCTAGTTGGGGAGGAAGAAGGAACTATGAGAACATTTTTAGATTATCTCTGTCTGCCACTCCTGCATTTTCAAGTGTTCATTTACCTAATAGGCTGTGTGCCTTGATTACAGTCCTATATGGGCTTGAATTTACATTCACAAGTATGTTTGAACTTCACTAGCATTCCTCTCCAGGGAGTCATGCTATGTCAATACCTCTTATCCGATAAGGCTTAAATTGGTGTCGCAAACTACCATTTGGATTCTGTAACAGAATTGTAAATAGAGTGATAATTAACAAATTTCCCAAGAATTCATCCCTATTCCAGATTTATCAGGAACTGCACCTTCAGAGATGTCTTTCACCCACAGGAAGACGGAATGAAAATAATGAGCAAAGGGGATAAAAGAGGAAAGAAGCTCCACTGATTCCAGGCAGGTAACTTAACTCTGTGATTTACTCTTCATAGTTGAATACTGTCTTTGCTTCTTCCCTCCCATCCTCTCTTCAAGCCCCTGCGATCTGTTTCTCTCCCTCCAGCCTTCCCCTCTGCCCCAGCTGATCCATTAAAACTGCCCTCCTTAAGGCCAGCTGGCAGGGGCCTCATCATTGCCAGACCCAAGAGCACTTCTCAGGCCTTAAGTGCCATCTTTAGATGCTCTCGCCCTTGGCACCCAGTTTCCTCCTATTTCTCTGGCTACTCTATCCTCACCTAGAGGACCTCTTGCTCTGTTGTACCTCCTAAACATTTCTCCTTTCTATTACCTCTTCATCCCTAGTGCCCTGGCCTAGTTCAAACCTTTATCATGGCACACCTGACCACGGCCGTGGCTCCAAAAGAGGTTTCTTTGTCTTCAGGGTCAACCCCACACGTCCTCCAACACAATCTCTACTCCACTGGCAAAACAGTCATTCCAAAAGGCAAATCGTATCACATCACTCTCCTACCATTTTTTGCCACCTACAGAATCATATCTAGGCAATTTCATGCAGCACACACAAGCCCCCTCCTGATTTGGGCCTGCTGTATCTCCTAGAGACCTCCATGTGCTACTCCAGAATGCTATGCCCTTCCCTTTGCACACATGCTGTTCCCTCTGCTGCAAGCGCCCTCCTCTACCTCCTCATGGAAGATTCACTACCATTTGGCTCCCCAGGCAGAGGGTTCTGTGTTCCTCTTCCCACAGCACACAGGACCCCCCCATTACCAGGGTCCATTTGTGCTTCTACCTCTACATTAGGCAGAAAGCTTGTTGAGGACAGGGGCCACACCTTACTGGACTTTAGTCCCTTGTCCCTCACAGGCAGGTGTGCCTAGGCGTTAGCCTCTGGGCGCGCAACCTGGTAAGTAGCTAGAGAAAGAGATAAGCATTTGTTCAAAATGACATGTTTAAACCCCCAAAAAGAAGAGATGCCCAAATTCTTGTTTCTGCTCATGTGAGCGGCATTCTGGGAAGCTTTCAGGAAGAAAAAATATCTGTGGGTCTGAGTGATGGCACCAGAACAAGCCTATCCCTGAGGCGCTATTTAAATTCCACACAGTGATTTTCTTTTTAATTCATTTTTATTCCAGGTGCAGCCCTGCAGCTATTTTAAAACTGAGACTTAAAATAAAGTAATACTAATAGCTGGAGTTATCACAGGCTCCCGCAGTAACAGGGCGCCTTGAATCCAAAAAAAAAAAAAAAGGCCTTCGTGGAGTCTTGACAAACCACAATATCCCTTCCCCAGGAGAGGGAGGAGAAGGAACAAAACGGAGCTCCATCATCAAAGGATTGTGCTTCACTCTGCAAAAGCATTTATTCCTAGATTCCCTGAAATAGCTCATGCTGTACATTTAACCATTTGTTTTCAGAATATTAAGAGGCTGAAGGCAGGACTAACATGCCAGGCAGGGAAACAGGAAAACCCTGGGTAAGAGAAGCAGACCATCTGCATCAGCCACCCAAGCGAGACCCAGGGCTCTGGGCACAAATGCCCATTCCAGGCCCTGCCCCAGGCTGTGGAACCAGAATCTCTGCTAGGGGGAAACAAAAGTGTAATTTAGATGCATGTTTTCTGGAAAGCAACTTCATGGTAAGGAAAGCTGCCCCAGGAAATGGAGTTTTGTGAGTGGTGCCCGCAAACAGACCTGCCTCTGACCTGCTTGTGTCAGCAAGAACCAGGGCTGTTTCTCTCAACTCATTAATGAAAAAATCATGTTTTAATTACTGACCTAAGCCAGCAGGGAGTCCACAATATTAATGCAGCCCGGCCAGGGAGCTTCCGCAGGCATGGCACCGTGCACATTTAACATGTCCTCAGCTCAGCGCCTCCTCCCTTGTTCTGGGAATGGCACTGACCCTCCAACGTGGAGGATTCCTTTCTCCTCATCTCCCACCCAAACGTACAGCACAAATCCGAAAGAAAGGCCAACAGCATATCCTCCATCAGAGTTACAGATGGGAATCCGACTCAGGCCAGGCCACCTGGAGAACCTCCTTAAGGATGAGTCGGGAGGACCTGTGGGCAAAGTCCCAGGGGCCGTCCCTCTGCCCCCCCCCACCACGGGAAACACACTTACGACTAGGCTTGCCCAAGTTGGGTTCCTGTCACTCTTTGGAGAACCAAAAGGCCCTGCATATGACACAGGTGATTAAAGTTAAAATGAAGTTTACCTGAGGCCTTCGGTTTACAGAATCCTAGACACCTTTCAGATGAGAACTTGCAAGTCCATGGAGGTCTGTGATTGGATGCCTTTGCGGCTACAGAGGCCTGGGCTAGTTGCCCACAGCCAGCTTCCCCGGCGGCCCCCGGCAAGGGGGGTCACTGTGAGCAGACTCCAGATTCCTGGGTAGGCCTGCCCTAGCAGCCCACTGCACTCTGTCCCTGCAGCCGAGGGAGGGAAGTCCACCGGCCTCAGACACCAGAGCACCTCCTTCCCAGCTAGCAGTGGGCACTGCTCTGAGGTCAGCTCTAAAGTAGATGTTGCTGTTTTAAGTAAGGGACCAACCCCTGCTGCCTGAGACAAAAGTGCTCATCTCTCCTTTCTATGACTTTGCACAGCATTTGCTCTGCCTACCTCTAATTTAGAACTTACATGTACAATTCCTGACATCAATGACAGCCTTTGAGTCAGAAAGAGAATTGGACAGTGTTTTCCAATTTTTTAAATTTCACAGACCCTCAAAATCCTCCCATAAAAAGAGTACAAACTTATTATTTTGCTAAGTAACAACATGTTAAAAATACAGTAAAATCCATTACCAGCATCCTATCATAAAAGTGTCCTCATGGCAGAGAAAAATGGAAACCACTGGAAAGGTATCATCTCCATATAAGTGAATGAGAAGTTTACTATGTTGTCGTGGCCACCTTCTTCCCTCTCTCCTCCTCCTCCATCTTTACTTTTTCCATTTTGCGTTGGACCAGGAGAAATGGCCTCACAGACCAGCCCCAGCCTGCAGAAATGTCTGAGTCACTCTCCTTGGAAGTTCTCCGCCTAACCAACTCAGGGCCATGACTTAAACTACAATGAGCATGACCTCCGGACATTAACAAGAGAAGCTTGCCTTGGTGAGATGTTTTCAGATCACCAAATACTCATCCATGCTCCCCTCATTCAGTCTCTCTTAATTCCCATTGCAAAGCTATGTTATAGACGAGGAAGCTGAAACACTCAGGAAGATATGACCATCTGTCCCTGTTTGCAGCCCAGTGCCTCCCTCTAAGGTCTACACTTTGGCCTTTATTTTACCCTTTGGAGTTTTCCTTCTACCTAGTTGTCTTTAAATTTCACCAAGTCCTTTCTTCTCCAGACTAACTAGACATCTTTTAATTCTTTCAAGTATGGCAAGCTTCTATTTCCCAAACACGTTCCACAGTCCAGCTACATGGTATATGCTTAACAGGTCTTTGTTGAAGGATGAAGGGAGGAACAAGGATGAACTGTTCTTCATTTGATGTGATTTCTAGACCCTTCCCTTGCCTGGCCATGTCCCCCGAGAGGCAGTGCAATCTTTTAATGTGCCTCTTAAAATGTCATGCCCAGAACTGTGTGCCACGCACCAGATGGGCTTAGCTGTGCCCAGTGCCAAGCCCCCTTAGCTCTCTTGTCCTGGGCACAAAGCCTTTATTCATGAAGTTTCAGAGTGTATTTGCCTTCTGGCAGCCATTTCCTGCTGCTGACTCCTCTGAGATTGCAGTCAACTAAAATTCTTGGATATTCCCAATTCTGAATTTCTTAATTGGTATTTTAAATCCAAGGACAGTTGTTTTACATTTAGCCCTACTGTACTGACTTCTGTTAGTATCTTCTATTCTTATCTGACTTTTCATATCTTCTTATCTCTCCAACTACATGTTAAGGTTCTAGAGATGGTAGCTTATATGCTTTTATATAAGGAATAAGTATAAATATTCAGCATGGTGACACTGAGTAGGCAGTCAATAAATATATACTGGTTCATTAAGCTCCACTTTTTTCCTACTATCCCCCAGGACTCTCAGCTTCTGATGAATCACATTTAAGTCCTAAGGGTTAGCCCTGAAAACCTGTTCCAACTGTCTCCTTGTTACCCACATATTTCTGCCTCTGACTCTTGCTTGTCTCCACAGGGCCCGCTGAATGCACCCACAGCAGCCTGCTTGCACCCAGGCATGCTCCACTCTCTATAAACACGCACCCCCTCCCAGTGCCTATCCCTGCCTTCTCAAAACTCACAGCAGCCATAAGCCCTGACCCACTGCACTTCCCCCCATGTTCCCTTAGCCCTTCTAGTGCAGTACGTCATGCAGGAAAATGTTCTGGAAAAAATCTGTGAACATTCACACTCACCAAAACAGAGGAGGAGTCATCATTTACTTTAAAATGGGATTCTCTCCAAGAAGCAGTTCGCCATAGATTTATCTTTATAAAAAACTCTTCAGCATATTTAAAACATGACTTCATGTGCCCCTATGTGGTTAACATGCAACCTTCCACAAACACATCTATCATACAGGGAGATGCCTCCGAACCTTCACAAAGAATTGTTCTCTGCAGCAATGCTGTTTTCATGCACACCAGCCAAAGGCCCTGGGACACACTCTGCCATTGATTGGGTGATAACAAAGCCTGTTCAACACATAAGTGTGTGTACCAGTGCTTTCTCTGCACTCTATATTTAATCACAGGTTTTCCATGAAGCTTATAATGGAATTAAAGAAATCATAAAGTCTTGTATCTGGAAGGGACCTTGAGTGACTCCCATTATGGGCAAGGAAAAGTAAGCTAAGCAGAGAGGGTGATGACTCCTTTATCCTGCCTTCATGTGCCAACAGCTCTTCCATGAAGCACCACCCCCACCATGGTGAGGACCTCCTCTGGAAGCTAAAGATGGCATTGCCATCCTTCCCCTACTCAGTTTAAAGGACTGAGTATCTCCAGCTATTTGACTGGAGAGGCTGGACATCAGCCTCCCCTCTCTGAAGCTCCTGAAGACAAGTGGAGTGTTTCCTGGCAAACTGTTCAACATTCTGCTACAACAGAGTAATCTGGATGCCCCATTGCTCATATTGGTAAAAACCTCAGCCATAAGTGTCTGTACTTATTCAGATACTGCTTTGAGTTTGTCTTCTCTTAAGTGCGGCATGCTACTTGGACAGGGACCTCTAGGCACCCTTCCTGATTCCCAGGACAGCCCTGGGCACAGGACTTAGAAGTTGGAGCAAATGCGGAATGAAAACAATGTACACAATCTGTCCCATCGCACTTCATGGTCAATTTGCTGAAATAGTATCTGTTTAGATGTCTAATAACCACTGCTCTGTTATTTGTAGAAAGCTGTGTTTTGTTTTCTAATTATGTCTTAAGTCAGTCTCTTATCTGTGCCTTAATATCTCTATAAAAATGTATCAATTTCTCCCTCATTTATTATACCCCAGGGACCCTGAAGGTTTGAAAAGGTGATTACTATAGTGTATTTTTTTAAAATACAAGTTGCTGTTACCATGCCTACAAATCATATCCTGGAAAGGGAAATACATGTGCTGCTCAGGGTAAGACAGTAAGGGGAGTCCACCAGTGATCGGGGAAGGGGAGCTCTCAGAATCCTGATTTTTTTGGCAGAAAAGAGGTTGTAACTAGCAACGTAATTCCAACACAAGGTGCCCTTGGGACATCAGGTAGAATAACCCAAAATTAGGTTTCAAAATGAGAATTGCATTTTTTCTAGCGAGACAGCATAGCTGATACTGAATGTTATTTACAGATTTGACTTCAGTAGTTTTAAACCATTTTTCTTGTTTCCGATAAATCACGTCATAGATATAGCTACATATTATTCCTTCTTTGTTTTAGAACTAAATTACCTTTTAAATAAGGAGGGGAATGAATTATGTTAGTAAAGTCCTCAAATTGCTTTGCACAACATCAATTCAGAGAAACACTTTCCTCCTTCATAGGGTAATGGCCCAAGTCGAAAGTAATAAAATCAATAACCAGATTTGTTGAACATGTACTATGTGGGAATGTATGCTAATCACTGCAGGGGAAGCAAAATTCACTAGGAATTTCCTTCTGAAAATGTGCCACCCAAGGGGGGAACAAAGACATGGAAATGAACTACAATACAAGGTGGTGAATGGTGAGCAGCTGAAGCTACATGAGCTACAGGAGTCCACAGGAGAGCTCGCTTCTGTCAGGAGTGTGCACAGAGGGGCAGGTTGTTGAGCTGGGCACTGAGGGAAGGAGGCTTGAGCAAGGGGACATGTGTACAAGGACATGAAGGTGAGCAGAACAGGGCAGTCCTGCATAGAGGGAAAGTAAGTTTAAATCCTGAACTGATGAGCTGTGTGATCTTGGGTAAGTTGCTTGATCTCTCTGAGCTTCCATTTTCTCACTATAAAAGGCAGATATTAGAGGAACTTAGTTCACAGGATTGTAGTGAAGAGTAGAGGAGATAGTGCAAGCAAAGCACTTAGCAGAATCCCACTTAGAACAAAGAATAAACCCTCAGTATATGAACTATTGTTATACATTCAAAGTTATAAAAGAGTCCAAGCAACCCTCAGGTTGAACTCTATGCTGGAACCAAGATCAGTGATGTAGGGACCTTGTTTTGCAATAGCAACTTACAGCCAGAGAGGAAATGGGTCACGGACTCCACAGCGCCTGTCTTGAACAGGAACATGGGAGTAACACAGGAAAATGGGGTCTCAGTCAAGCCCATCAGACTCTTCCCATGCACTGGGGCCCACCTAGTGGTGACAACCATACATGGAGTCAACTCCCCCTGCTCAGCTCCTAAACCACTTACACCCTTTTTAAAACCTCATAAAAGAAATGTCAGAAGGAAGTCAATCCAGGGAAATACTTGAGGATGGTCCCTGTGATCCTTGCCCCCAAGAAACCAGCCCAGGAAACCGGAGTTACTAAAGGCAGAGACAACCAAGAGAGATTGCTGGAAGGCCAGGGAGCATGGAGAGATTTGAAGCACACCTCCTGCCCAACCCCAGCTTCTCAGATGACCCAGCGATGCAGGAACAATATTTACTGGAGCCCAGCTATCAGGGTCTCCAGATGCCTCATCCCAGAACCTGTGCAGGCGGAGGGGTTCCTCTGTTCCTGGGGCAACAGGCAAACTGCGGACACAGTCAACTGTCCCTTCCAAGTCCCAGGAAGACTCTCAGAGCCCATGTGGGCACACCGGCTAAAGGCACTTAGAAACAAGCAAGCCGCCAGAGTAGCCACCTGTCATCCAGGGCTGAGACCCACAATGAGGATGGTCCAGCAGAAAGGTACAAAAATGGAACCAGGAAGTTCAGGATGGCACAGGAGGGGCTGAGCTGGCTGGCTGAGGCCCAAGTATGGTGGCATTTTCTTCTCCGATAGTGAAGAGAGAATGACATTGTATGAAGGACATGGTAACACTTAACAACAAAGGCTATCAAGAGCTATGGCTTGGTTTTTAGGAGGCTTGAATTTACCTTTCTTTGCATCATTTTGATTATGCTTCAACTGGAATTACACAGTATTGTCTTTAAAAGCCCGCATTTTAATTAGAAATGATAACTTTCAAGAAGAATGGTAAAAACGGCCACTAAGAAAATCAGTTAAAGTAGCAAAATGACTTGTGGTGAATACATTTGACAAACAGGAATGATGGTAAAAGGTAGTTGAGTATATAAATCACTAAACTGCATGAAATTTTATGATCAAAAGAGAATGTACCCAAGGATAATTCCTGCACATCCCTTTCTCTGTCATCTTCTCTTCCCAGAGGTGTAGCCTGTCCAAAAGAGCATCTGAGCTTCAAGCAGGTGCTCCCTGGAGCAACAGGCTGCCCTCCGGGGCTGGGTGGGATCAAGTGCTCCCCAGGGCTGCAGACTGACCACACAAAAACCAAAAGTTGAACCAGGTGCTTCCCTCAGGGTCTTTACTTCTGCTACTAGATTCTAAAGCCACACAATTCGCATAGTGCTTCAAGCACCATAGCCCTGTAATTAAAAGACATAAACACATCATATCTAAGGGGAATCTGTCCTATCATGAATGTTTGGACAGCCACTGCATTTCCTATTGTTGACAAGTGAGAAATATGGGCTTCCATGTAATTCTATAGCTCTTACAAAAACAGGGGCATAGGACACAGTGCCGCAAGTTGGGCAAAATACGTCTTGTGCTCCCTTGTCTGCTCCAACACTGACTTTCAGGGTGAACTTTGAGGACATTTGTTGAGCACCGCTCAGTACAGGCACCAGCTAGGTTCAGAGGGTGAAATGGCGCCTCCATCACCCTCCAGTCACAGGATGAGGAGTAGAGAAGCAGGCCAGGAAAGCCCTTAACAGGCTCTTAAAGAAAAGCGTGATCCAGATAAGAATACACCATGACTTGTCTACAAGGATATCCCTTGTAGGATGGATGTGCTGGGGCAGGAAAGCCGGCAAAGCCCACAGAACAGTGTGGCTCCTCTGCAACACAGGAGGCGCGTTCCCAGGCTCCGTGGCCAGGCCGGGGTCTCTGCAGACAGGACGCTGTGTTCAGCCTGATGCTTGATGTTAGCACATTAACCAAAGGTGCCTATGTCTGCGCCTATGTCTACACCTATGTCCTGGAGGACTGGCTTAAAGCCAGGGCCAACCTAACACGGAGGAAGGGTAGGTGACAATGACAGAAAACCTCAAATATCTCCATCACTGAGGTCTCAAAGCTCACCACTGGCTCGTCCTTGTTTTGAGTTTCATGAGATCCTCACTTTTTGGTGAAAAGCAAAAACTACACTTTAGATAGGAATAACTCATCAAGCCCCTACTACTTTAGTGTGAAGGAATTTAACAAATTATTTAACTCTTTGTTAGGAGAGGCAGGAAAAACCTTTTAAGTAGAGAAATCTGAGGTAAGCAGAGGGTTCAGAAATCAGGGGAAAGGGCAAAAAAAGGGTTATACAATTTCACTCCTTGGCTACTTTGCCCTGCAGCAGCCATGCTGTTATTTAGCTCTAGATCAGCTATTGGGGAGGTTCTTTCTGTTTGTCACACTCCTGCTCCTCTCACCTCCTTGGTAATGACAAAACACAGGTGACACGCCTGGGGTCCTACTTCTGCCAGGTCGGCCAAGGTCCAGCAAAGGCCCTGGGAGCATCACCAGATTTCAGTGAAATGAGAGGCAGGCCACACAGGCTCATGGCAGCTCTAGGGGAAGAAGGGACTCCAGACCGGCCCACCTTCAGAAAACCCAACTGCAGCAAGAACACTGCGAGATGCATGGCTTCAGTCTGGGTCTCTGCTTCTTTCTCAGTCCACAGACAGATTTTGCCAAAGAATTAACAACTTCTTGATGATCAATCAACAAAAACATGGTATTTCTGATAAGTGTCTTATAAATAATAAACACCTTTTAATGTCTTAGCATTATACAATTCACCCTAGGTTCCTGAGGCTAAAGGTTGCAGTGGCTCATGGGGGGCACAATAGGAGATGTCAGGATTCCCTCAGAATCTCCACAGGCAGCCCTCCTAATCCACTAGGAGATTCACAGGGCCTTTCTTAAGCCAAGAGCCAGCAGGACTCTCCACCTGGGATAGGGAGGATAGAGACAATCCCCTAGGAACACTCTGTTGACACACAGGTTTGAAGAACTAACAGCTCAGGTGCACAGCATTTGCTGAGAAAGCAGCTGCAACTAGACTTCTGAGCTATTAACAAAGAATTGATGGACACCAGAAACTAGGCTTAGCTCTGTACTCAACATTCCAGGGCCATTGGGGCCAGATGTCCCCTCTCTCAGGCATGCCGTCTGCCAGTGAGGACAGCAGTTACTGATTCCGGTTCTGGGCAGGCTCAGAATGATGCTGGGAAAACTAATAAAATGATCCTCCCCCATAGAGCTTTACCCCCAAACAAGTCTTACCAGAAGAGGAGATACTCAAGGCTATAGCACCATTTGGGGTTCTAAGTTTCAATATTTTTCTTAAGAAACTTAGAAACATTATCTTCGTGAGTCCCCAGACAGCCTCTTTGGTTAAGGTCTCTGCTGTCCCCTGATCATGCTCCAAAGTGGGCTGGATCATGGAGCAGCAGAACTCAAGGAGGGGCAACTTCAGACTCCCCAGGACAAGCTCATGGGGGACACCACCCCCTAGCCAGGCCATATCCAGGCCAGTGCACAGAGGTTAACTTAGTCCAACTTGCAAAGAATCTTTAGCGGGGGAAACCCAGACCTGTGGTCACAGCAGTGCACTTCCAAATCAACCAAACCCTGTATCACGAAGGGAGCATTGTTAACCATCATGACCATATTTTAAAACACCATTATAGCCTACACCCATATTATCTCTGTGGTCCTAGAAAGAACACTGGATTTGGGGTGCCAAGATCTTGGTCCTTTATGAGTTATGTGGCCTTCAGCAAGTCACTTAACCTCTGTGAACCTCAAGTCCTCCATCCATTAGTATAAGAGGAACACAAAACTTAACTCCAAGAATGTTGTAAGGATCAAATGAAATCACATGCATGAAAGTACCTTAAAACTATAAAGGGCCACAACAATGTCAAGTATTATTTTGAAAGTACCTGGGAGCCTTTTGAAAAAATATAAAGTTAGAGAGAAGCTGATCCTATGTCTTCATTGTTCATCCAACCGAACTCCAGAATACACGTGCTCCACCTAACTGCCTCGCATAGCTACCAATCCATTTAGTCAACAAACGTTCATTAAGCTCTCCCATGCACTGTGCTAGATGCTAGAGGTTGAATAATAAAAGAGATCCCTTTCCTGCCCTCAGGGAGCATCAATCTAGAAATTCCCAACACTATCTGTATCTACCTCCACTTTATATTCTTAATCTGTCCATCCTATCCTAGCTAGATCGCATCTCCCAGGGGCAAATAGAGTTGTCTCCTTCTCAGTGTAGATGAACAGGCCTGAGCATGCAACCCCGCCCTGTCAGCTAATGCGTTGCCTGAGGTTAAGTCTATGCCACTGTCCTGAAGCCACAAAACTCAGCTGTTCCCCCACACCTGACAACTGCCCCCTTCATCTGGGCCCTTCCAAAGCTTTTCATGTAGAAATCTGAATCTCCTGGTGGACCCAGCCTCATTCTTAGCAGATACATAGTCTTTTGAAGCCGCTTCAGAAATAAACACATTAAATACCAAACCAGTGAACCAGAGGTTTATCTCTGTCCCACAGGCTGTGTTAACCATGTCCATCAGGGGACTTGCAGCAGGTTAAGTATAGACACTGAAGTCAGAAAGACCTGGGTTTGAATCTTGGCTTGGTCACCTGTGAGCCTTTAAGCTAATTATTTAGCTTAAATTCCACTCTAAGATTCAATTTTCACATTTATAAAACTCAGATAATCACACCTACCCCATAGTGATATTCAAATAATTAAATGTGATAATGTTACTAAGTAATCTCTCAGTGCTTGGCACTTACAAGCACTCTATAAATGGTAGCCACTATTATTTATAATTATAATAGTCATTACTATTAACATGCTCACAAAACAGCACATTTTATCCTATGCCCCTTGACACCTCTTACTGCCTGTATCGATATACACAGAAAGCAATGCCTCCACTGACTCCTAAGCAAATTATTTCTGACTGTAGACTCCAATTCATCTTGCCTTTTCGGAAAAACTAACTCTCAACCCTGAAGGTTAAGATATATTTATCCTTGGTTAACACCCACCTGATGGACAAAATGAAAGAATAAATCACACCTAAAACAATATTTCAAAAATTCATTGGGTTTCATGTCTCCCACTCCATTCATACATAATACTGCAGTAAGTGCTTCCGAGCAGCCTCTCCTCCTTTCCATCTAGTTTTTTCCCATCCCACTCCCTTGCTTGTGGTACTTTCATTCCATCTTCCCTATGGCCACTGCCTCATCCACCGCTGGGACACCCAGGCTTACCTGAACAGATTTCTGCGGCTGGCTCAGCACACAAAAAGAGGCTGTGTAGTAAGAATTAGCCTTGCCCTAAGAACATTCTGGCCTTTGCCCTGGCCTTCTGGGAGGTAATTTTCTAAGCCCGTGGAATGTAAGGCCTGACCAGAGTTGTCTTTGTTTGCATGGGGCCTTCAGCCATGCAGGATAGTATAATAATGCTGCTTAGGGGCTTGGGTCCTGTGGTATCAGGACCCACTCAGGAGGGGCTGGAAACTAAGATCAACCATGTACAGTCAACCATGCCTCTGTGAAGGAGCCCAAATAAAAGTTCTGGGTGCTGAGGCTTGGTGGGCTTCCCTGGTTGGTAGTACTCCATGCATATTGCCATATACTGTTGATGCTGAGAAAGTAACATTGCCCATGACTCCCAAGGGAAAGGAAAGCTGGGAACTCCACATTTGACACTTTTCTGGACTCTGTCCTTTGTGCTTCTTGCCTCACCTGATTTTAATTTCTATCCTTTAACTATAATAAATCATAATCATGAACATAACAGCCTTCAGGACATTCTATGTGTCCTTTTAGTGAATGATCAAAGTCAAGAGTGATCTTGGAGGTCCCTGAACTTGCAACTGGTGTCAGAAGTGAGAACAGTCTTGTAACTGTTCCTCTAACATTGCAGAGACCATAGGGAAATCCCTGCAGAGGGGCAGCCACGTTCCAGTGTGCACTAGGGATATCTCCAGGAAACTGAACAAGATATCCTCAGATCATTCCCTGCCATAAGAAGGTGAACCTCAAAGCCTAAAATTGTTACCTGGCAACCACTTGCAATCCTTATATGGTCAAGATAATTCACTCTCCCTAAATTAATGGGTACAAATGACAGCTCGGCCCTCTTTCTGTCCACTGATCTCTATGCACAGTATGGGTGCAGTCCTGCCTCTGGGGCATTTGGGATTTCTAAATCTGGCAGTCACAGTAGATGGTAGATCACAAGTAGATTGGAAGGATTACCACCTGAAAGACCACATCTGGGAAACTGCCTACATCCATGTGTCTCATCTGCCTGGAAAATGTCACAGGACCATTTCACTGAGCCTGGTCCTCAGCCAGGAAGTCTCACAGATAGAGAAACAGAAAAGAGGATCGAGAGGAATGCTCAGGAAAGCCAGAGGCCAGCAAGAGTGCCATCCATGACAAACTCCGAGTCCTCGGAATCACACCCCTGTCAGATGTCTTCCCCAGGCTCGCTGGGCCCCCTGCTGAGAAACAAAGTTCCTCTTCAAGGCTGTGCTGCTGTCTGCCACGGTTTGGTGTCCAGAAAACTGGGGAGCAAGGAGATACATTCTGATGTCAAGGCTCACAGGGAAGATACAGAAAGAAGAAATGTCAGCATTTGGATACCAATGGAAATGGGAAAATCTCAAAACAATCAAGAGGGAAAGAAACTGCGTTTTTGTGATAGTGGGACTGGAGTGAGCTGAGGCTGGGGGAGTGCTGTACTGGATCTCAAGTGGCCACAGTGTCTTTGTTAACCGTGAGTCCCAGCCACCTGCCCCAAGGAAGGCAAGTAACAATGAGGGAACACACTGAACCCAATATGTTTAAAATAAAGAGGTTTCAGAGCTGTATCAGTCACTTAAGCCTAATATTTGGATTTCCTTTAAATTGCATTGCATCAATGGCTGTTCAGGCTGAGTTGCTTAGACAGTAAATTCTGGTTCTAGCTGCCATTCCACATTATGCTAATATATGTGAGAAGCTGTCTCCCTGGATACCGTAGCAAATTACCAGCTGAATCATAGAAATACTGTCAACTTTTTTTTTTTCAACTTTTCCATTTTTGGTTTGCCATTGTGTATAGCCAAGAGAAATGGGAGAGGGGGGTGGAATATGTATGTGTGTATATACATATATACACACACATCAAGCTTCCATTGGACTGTTTTTGCCTCTCTGAGGGAAACCTATACCTTTCTCCCTTGTTTCTAAAGCAACCCACATGCATGCCTCCATTTTATTTGAAGTCATTTCATCGCACAAATGTGTGTGTCAGTTTCAGGGATCAGCCTTGAGAGCCAGCAGAGGGAGAAAGAGAGCACCAAACCTGATTTTCTACAGATTCTACTCAAAATCAGAGCGTGTGCAAGTGTACACCTGCTGAGCCCAAAGAGAAAAATGCAAATCAAACAGATCCACCAGGGGAAGCCACTTTTCCAAAGCTGGCCCAGGGCTCCTGGCATGGTGCAAACAGCCTTGGCTTGGTTCTGGCTTTGGCACTGCCAACTTCCCTCCTTGGATGGCCCCTCCTGCTGCAAAAAGTCCCTTTGTCTGTAAATTAGGAGAGGGAACTAGATGACCTCTAAGGTCCCTTCTGGTCCTAACATTCTAAGTCTCTAGGGCTCTTTTCTAGCCTTCGCTATCTTTTGAACTGGGGATAACAATACCTTATTTTCTTGGAATTGGGGGCTGGACCTGACAGCCTAGCAAGGTTCTTCCAGGTCTGAGAGCTAAGGTTCTGTGATGCTTGCAGTACAAAATGGCAATTTCTCTTATCGTCCGATGGTGGAAGAGATTGCTATGTGCAATGGTGAAGGACGGCTGCAATAGGGAGTGGAAGGGCGGCTCCCAGGGGCTGAGGCAGGGACAACAGGGAGTTGTTAGAGTGCAAAGTTCCCATTATACAAGTTGAGTCCTCTCTACAGCACCATTCACTGCACAGCATAGATCCTGAGTTAACAATACTGTAGTGTATACTTAAAGACCTGCTCAGAGAGTAGATCTTATGGTAAGAGTTCTTACCACAAAATAATAATAAATAAGTAGGCAGGAGGAAACTGTTGGTGATGGATAGGTTTATGGCATAGATTGTGGTGATGGTTTCACAGGTGTATCCTTATCTCCAAACCTATCAAGTTGTATGCATTACATATATACAACCGTTTTCATGTCAATCATAACTCAATAAAGTAGGTTTTTTGTTCTGGGTTTTTTGTTGTTTTTTTTTAAAGAATAATACAATGTAAAAAGAAAAGACAATGGCAATAGACCTAGCACATACTCCCTCATGCCCCTACCCTTCACTTCTGGACTCCAGCGCCGGGGCTCACTCCCCACGGCCTAGTCATTGTCCTGTTTCCTGGGATGGTGGTAAGGACAGAGGCTCTGTGAGTCATGGGACGACCATGTTGGCACACAGCTCTCGGTCACTGGCCTGGGTTGAGACTTCCCATCCTGACGTTTTGTCAGCTGCAGAACCATATGTGATAAACAATTCCTGCACTTAGGACCCTCCTCTACAACCAGTTTCATTGTCCAGCCTGTACCATTTCCAACCACCCAAAAGTTCTACCCATGTCCCAACGCCCACTTTTCCTACAGACGAGGATTCTAACTCTGCCTGCTGCACCTTAGCCCTCCCCTAGAGCCCAGCCGGTGTAAGGGTAACATGCTCAGACGCCTTTGGGAGACATCGCAAAGGCTAAGCAAGTGAGACTGCAAGGCCCCGGTCGGAGCCAGGAGAGAACCCCCGCCCCTCCCCCTCCCAGACAGGGAGCACAGACTCAGTGTCTCAAAACTCTGTGCCCCAACCAAATGGTTATGCAAAGTGAGGTCCCACTCTACCAGGTTTTGACCGCAAGCATCTGTTCATTAAATCTGGGCTCCTTTTTAGGAATATAGGAATATACCTGCACTGAGAATTCACAGTTCTTTCCAATAACTAGCCTTGTATTACTAAAATGATCTTCAAGTTTAATATATTCTAAAGCTTTCATACCATAAGGCTGACATTATCTTTTATTAACTGTTTTTTAAGTCTAATCTCTATGGCATTTCTGTAATTTTTTAATGAAAGTACTCCTAAGGATGAAGTCATACCTCTAGGGGTCACCCAAAGTGGCCAGAGTAAGTAGAAAATTTCTCTGATGTCTCAGGGTTTTATCTAAAAAAACACGAAGTATTTTTTTGTGAATTCTGTATTTACTCTATATTACATCCCCTTATTAATTTGAAAATGTGTTTTTAATGACTTACCGCCTACATAACCCTTTGCTATAAATCTTCAAGTGAAATGGATTTAGGGATGATGTACCACTCATATCCCAGCATATCCCTGGAGGGCCTTGGGCTTTCCTGTGCTGCCTATATAGGAAGGCTGGTTGGAGATTCCATGTGGCAGCCTTAGAGGGAAGTAGGTTTGTTCATGAAATCAAAGGTTTAGAAAGGGCTGTTTCTGGGAACTGCTCTTCTGCCTCTTTCCTGAGGCTAAATACTCAACAATTTCAAAGTCTTGTCAAAATAAACACTAAGCAAAGTTCCCCAGTTGCTTCAAAGCTGGCCTGTGGTCTTCCACTAAGCAGCCTCTTACACCCTCTTCTCCCTGAATGAAGAGGTCAGCTGCAATTCCCTTGCCCTGCTCCTGGAGCCCTGGCAGTGTTGCAGAGACCCTGACAAGAACAGAGAAAAATGAGAAAAACCAGACATGATGCTGCTGAAAACTATGCACAAAATAAGTCTTTGTATATTAAATCCTATCTTGCTGTTGACCCCCCCTCCCCAGTTACTTCTTTTTTGGTTGCTTTTCAAAAGACAGTAGACATGAACACATGAACTTTAAGCTTTTCTGACCTCTACCAGGTAGTCAGTGATTTGAAATACTTGGAGGACATAAAGAACTTTTCATATTGTAAAGTGGAAAACTGTTTCATATAAACTGCTCCTTAATTTGTGTTTTTTTAAGTCTAGATTTTTTTTTCAGCTTGCATTAAAATTGGGTCACCTTTACTTAGATGCTGGAATCTAAGAACTGTGCATATGGAGGATCATAGCTCATGTTATCTCACTTGTCACCTCTTTAGAATTCTGCTTGCGGTGAACAAGCTTCTCATTCCAGGCAAGAAGAAAAACAATGCAACTGGTCAAGGGGTGTGGCGTGCTGGTGGGCAGAGGCTGTCATTTCAGCGAACAAGCTGCCCAGCACCCAGTTACCCTCTCTGATATCACCCATTAGGGCTTGTCTCTGTAAGACCTTTTCCCCATCCACATGGCATCCTGACCACCCCATGCTCAGATGCCAACCACACAGGAGAGGTCACAGCCCTCTTAAGAAACAAAGCAGATTCTACTAAATATCCTTTCCTCCCATCAGAAATGCTCTTTTATGCTTGACTAGCAGAGTTAAGGTAAGCCCTACTTTGAAACCATTTTGAAGGCAAAATGCTGACTTCACAGACAGTAAGTTGGAAGCAGGAAAGAGAGTAGGGGGAGGAGGGCGTAAGTTCCTTGACCAACAGGCTTCTGTCTTTGCCCTGGGACACAAATGCAGGGGGTTTTTTTAATAGGAGGAAGCCCTTTGTTCAGTTCGGGGTGGGATTACAGGTCCCTAGTGTTAGGAGCAATGACTCACTGAAAAGCATTCACAAATGAAGGGAGAATGTGTATCTGAAATGAAATAGTATAAAAAAGTAGGAGCCCAACTACTAAATGCATAACTTAATGCAGTGTTTCTGGAGCATAGCTACTTTGTAAACCAAGATACACTCGCTACAGGGAATTAAAATGAGCACGAGCCTGGAGCTGATGCCCTGGCTTACAGACCCAACAGCCAGGGAGGAAAGGAAAGCCAGACATGAACACATGAACTTTAAGCTTTTCAGACCTCTAGCAGGTAGTCAGGACACAAGAGGGTATGGACGGGGCCCTCCAAAGGCTCGACTAAAGGGAGTTTTGGGAAGGGAGGGCACCGGCTGGTGAAGAATTAAAGGAGCCAGTAAGGGATGGTGAAGCATCCAGGGGTGACAAGGGTGAAGTTATTACTGCCCCCAGGCTCTGGGGCAAGGGGAGGGAACTGTGCGTGCTGGGAGCCTGGCGAGAGCTAGGGCAGTGGCAGAGGGCTCCCTGGCAGGACTGCCTTGAAGGAGCACAGCATTGCAGAACCACAGGGTGTGGGTGCAGATGAAGACCGCCACCTCCTGCCTCTTGCTTCCTAATTCTCAGGGCATGTCTCTTGCTGCCTACACCCAAACAGAAAGCCAGGAGTAAGGAGCCCGAGGACACAGCCCATGGTGGGCAGCCTCCCTGAGCATGGAGAACAAGGCTGGACCAATGGAGCAAAACCAGCAGAGCCCTAGACTGAGGGTCAGGACACCTGTCCCAGCTGTGTCACCACTGGCTTTGCGACTGGACAACCCTCAACATGCTTAGACTTCGAGGAAAGAGGCTGTGTGACAGCCTCTGGGTGTCTTTCAGGTTTTATATCCTGTGACTCTAATCCTAGAGTTACAGAGACCCAGGAACTACATATACCAGGAGAGGTAGAGAACGAGATGACGCATTAGCTACCATGGCTGTCACAGGCTTTACACCAGCACCCCTCAGTCTACAAAACACTCAGTCTGCTGACTAACTTCAAAATCCAGGGAGAGATCAAATCTGTGGCAAAGAAATATTAGCCCAAGGAATCCCCATCTCTTGGTTCTCAATTTTATCACCAGAGCTACTCTCTCACCTTGACCAGTTTTCCTTTGGATTATGGAAGAGTTCAGAATTTCATGTGGCTGCCCTGTTTCTTTTGAGAACAAGGCAATATAAAAAAATGAGGCATGTTGGGCTCCAGAGCTTCTGTGGCTATGCATGCGGGGAGAGGGCTCAGACACCCCCAGCTGGGGAGGGTGCCTGGAAGTCCCGTCCCCATCACCGCAGACCAGCCTCCTATTGCAAGGGCCCCTGCTCCTCTGCATCTTTGCCATCTTGGTCTCGTGCCTGTCCCTTGCCAGCCTAGGAGGCGAGGATTCTGTAGGCCAACAGGTTCACATGTTGTGCCTCTAATGAACAGCCTTGCCCACTTTCCCTTGTCTCAGCAGCTACTTTTGGTCATTTCAAGTCTGTATGTTGACAAAATCTTTTTCTTGCAATTTCAAAGCAGTTGGGAAAAGGATACTAATAAATAGACAATCTCATTTTTCAGCCTTAAGCAAAGAGAGATCTTTGAGAAATTCCTTTCTCCTAGGAGAAAATAAAAGAATTACATGACAAAAGCAGCATCAAGTTGATGGAAATTTCAGAGAGAAGCAACTCCCCTTGCACCCAAGAGACGATGACAGATCCTACACCCCCATGTAAGTCCCAGGGCGCCACAAGTAGAGGAATGAGAGCCCGTTCACCTTGGACGGCCCATTGTGGGCTGGGACACACTGTAAGAAACAGTCAAGTACAATTCTGGGTAGATAAATTACACCTAGGGTGATAAACACTCTAATTTTGTTTTATAAGTTTGCACTGGAGTTATTACCACCATTATTTCACTTAATAATTATGGCTTAATATGTAAATAATTTTTACTTATGCAATAATCTTGCAGGCTAAGTAGTTACATGGGAACTCTACATCATGCACCTAGTAGGTCCTGTCAATAAATGTAAATTGCAGCAACTTCAGCTGCAGAACTCGGGAAGCTATGAGAGGGCCCTGCTCTGTCTCCACCCTCTCTATTCCCTAATTCTGTCTAGTAGCAAGTTGCGTCACCTCCCTCAGGCCCATTCCCAGATGCACATATGATGTGTTTCCCTGGACATCTGTCCTTGTGCATGGTCCAGGCCCCTCTGTCACTTCTGAATGCATCTCTATGGCTCCTGCGGGGTGTTTTTGTTTATTTGCTTGTTTGTTTTTGCCTTGCCTCTGGCACAGAATTTTCTGGCAAAGAGATTGTTTCCTCCCTGGGGACTGAGGGGCTCCCATACAAGTTAGACTGAGAGCCTCCTAGCCTCCAGTGTATCCTCAGGGTCTCTATAGGGGCATGGCCAACAGGAGATGCCTAAGGAAGATTGTTAAAGCCAAACTGTGTTATTAGGTAAACTGAGCCTGGCCAGTCCTTTAGGGAAACACAAAGTTGAATGCAAAGTATAGGTCTGTGAGGGGAGCCTTCCTTTCCCACAGTCTGGTGTTCTGAGAAAAATCTTCCCCTTGCAAGGTGGGAAGGGAGCAAAGACAATAAATGGAGTTCATCTTTCAGAAAGAAAGACTGTAATGAGATTAGACTCTTTGGGTCCTATAGGATGTGAAAAGGCTTCTCAGGAACTTTGGGGCATGTTGGCCAGAATGGCACTTGGTGGGAACTGTGAAGAGGTGACGGGGAAAGAGAAGATGATGGCGTGCATCTTGGGGAGGGGGTGGAGGAGTCACTTGTGGCCAGGTGCTCAGCAGGAGCCTTTCCCAGGGAGGGTCTGATGGTGATAAATGTCAGGAAGCCTCAAGAGGACTGAATGAAGGTGAGCACAGAGCTCTTCTTTGCCCCATGAGTGCATCAGATGCCCCACCCTATGCTCTTTCCTTTGAGCTCTGTGCATACAACAAAATATTTGTGATTCAAGAAACAATTTGCAGGGGACTATGGAACTAGATTCGAAAGGAAGGGAAGGAATAAAACTAGTCATATTTCTTCCAGTTTTTAACTCTAGCATCCAACATGATCCATTTAGTTCATGACTAGCCTCCTCCAGGAAGCCGTCTCTGGCTACTACATCACTTGATACTATTTAACTTCCTTTGAATTCCTAAGCACACAAGCTGTACCACCAAGTGCAAATTATTTTAAAATCCTTTTGAATTGTTCTTGTTGCTCCACCTAGGCTATAAGCTCCTAGAGAATGTGTACCACTCCAAATACCCATCTGTAGTCTTAAAACACCTTGCATCTACTGGAACTGAAAAATACTTGCAGATATCATGACTTAAAAATTTGCCACTTGCATCACATAGGGAAATGCATTACTAGTCTGTAAGTATTTTTCAATTCCATTTTACTCAGAGAATAATAAATATTTCATGACAGATTTCATTTGAACAAAAATAAGCATGGCTCCATTGGGATGAACTATCACCAAAAATGGACAAAAGTCATTGCCATTGCTCCATAGATATCTAGGACCTGGTAGAAATCCGATTATTACTCAGAATCATACCTTGAGAAACAAATTTGAACAAAAGCTAAATTGTCCCTAAATTAAGGCTAACTTAACTAAGGTCTGGTTAAGCCTCAATTAGGCTCTTGATGAGTCCATAGAAATCTCCAGAAATTACAGGTTTAATCAGAATTCAGGGAGGAAAAAAACAACAGAAACATCATTTTTGAAACCTTTCTCCCATCTCTGCCCCCAAGCCCTTTTCAAGTCTGATGGTGCTTCCAGAATGAGATTCAAATCCTGCTTGTTTACATAACAGAAGTAGATTTACATCTGATTCCATGTGATAACATTTCTATCATGGGCCATAATGAAATTCACTGGATGTCTTCCACAACAGAAAGAATATGGATTTGGGGAAGGCTTGGAAGATTTACTCATAACATGCTGATTCTCTTGCCTCTATTTCAGTTAAATCTATAAATATTTGCAAATAACGTGGAGCTTTGTCAGGGGAGCCAGCTTATATGTGCAGTGTGGCTGCATCTGAGCTTGGGGACAAGTGAAAACATATCAGCATTATGTGCAGAAAGAAGAGTTTGCAGAAGAGGATTCTCAGAAGGGAAGAGAGTGGTTCTGGGACCTCAATGATTCCTCTCCATGCTGTAAACTCAATAGGCTCTCAGAGACTTTTTGTTGTGTATTTCTATTTCCTAAAATGCACTTGAAAGAAGATTCAACCTCTATAGCAAACATTTAACATCCAGGCCTCTGAGCAAAATTATCTACAAGTGCAAAATGAACAAACTTCTATCCACACAAGTCTTCTCTTAGTCCTGCTGCAAAGGCACCCTGGGTTCAGCGTCTGGCCTTTCCAAGGTTCTGATTTCCCTCCATGCACCTCAGGTGGCTGCCCACACCTGGAAACCCCCCACCCCGGCCCCCTGGACATGATGGGCCATTGCTTTCCCCTACTGCTGCAGTCATCCCTGCTTTGCACCCTTTACTGACCCCTGCTTCCCTCTAAGTGCAAGTTCTGCACACTTTGTAGGACTCCAGCGTTCACCTTCCTCCGTTTCACAAATAAATCCTGTCCCCTGACTTTACTATCACCTCTACTCCAGGACTCTCAAACCTGTATTCCTCACTCCATTTTTCATCTACACTCCAGCTCAGGTGCCCATGAGCATTGCCAACTGGACATGTCATCATCACTAACTCTCCATACCCCAAACAAAAACCATCATCACCCTTCTCAACACTCAACAGCTTGGCTGGGTTCGGTAGGCCAGGCTTAGAAGCCTGAAGCCATTCATTTGTTCATTCAATAGTGATTCACATGCGTCCTACATAGTCACCCACAACCAAAACTTTAAGCCACATTATTCCTACTGAAAAAACTATCTTCCTTCATCTCCACGTATCCTGTGAGAACTATCTTCACAACTCAGTATTAGTCCTAACTCGTCTTTCCCATCTCTGAATGTCTGAGGCATGTATTGACTATATAATCACCTGGGCACTTAATAAAACCATGCCTTGGGCTCTTGACTGTTGCATGCAGACGTACATCTCAACATAGTCTATAAGCTTCTAGATGACAGGTGCTGTGTTTGTGGATTTTTTTCTTTTAAGGATCTATTTTAGCACAGAGGTAAATGAGCTGACCTTGATAAAATGCTTATTTCAGGGCCTGACACAAATTAAGGGTCTGAGAAAACAGGCCTAAAAGTAAGTAGATACTCAATAAATGTTGGGAAAACCAAATAAGACTGAATTACGCAAAATACTCCCAAGACATCCACAGCCCAATTTGCCTCTTCTGCCAACTGTCAAAGCTCAGAGTGTCAGGCCTTGGGTGGGACCGCAGACACAGGTTTGGGTATTCATAGACCAAGCAAAACCCATACTACCTTCAATTATTTGGGGAGTGAAAATGGAATGTGGAAACACATTAGCTACTATTTCTTTCCTTTTCCCCATTATTTTTAACAACGTAAATGCTTGGTTTAACCTCTTCCCAGCTCTGTAACTGGAATGAGAATGCCCTGAGAAGTGGGTCTGGACTCACGGGCCAGTACAGCAGAGCAACCACACAGAGCACAGCTGAGTTTGACAAGGTGGAAGGACGCTGAGGTCCAGGGAGGGGTCACATTTGCTCAGGGTCACACATCTACTGCCCAGGTTAACCTGATGGTCCTGCCTCACTTTCCTCTTCCTTCCCCATCCCTCCAGTCGGGTCCAATGACAGCACCCAGCCCCAGCTGATGTTTCTCTCGCTTCATAAACACCTTCCACCCTTCGCTAAGATGCTTTATTACTTCCCATGCCAACCATAATCCCTCAAAGCAGAGCTGACCTCCCTGCCTTCTGTCCCCTTGGAAGGACAGTAGAGCTAAGAGACTTCTATGTTCTTTTTATCCCAAAACAGAAGTTAATTGTTAGGGTCAGACCCAAAAAACTGACCATCCTGGCAGCCCTCTCGACAAAACGCAACACAGAGTGCCTGGCTGACGTCAGATGGATTTAATAGCAAGGATCTTTTTCCCCTTTATTAGTCAATGGTCCTCAAGAAAAGGAAATCAGTCAAGGGTCACAGGGGTTTGATTATTTAGGTTTCCTTAAATTTGATTTTACGGTGAGTGAAAAATCTAAACTGTCTCCCTTCTTTTATTACTGGGAATTCAAAATTATTCCATTCTAGAAAGAACAATTTAAAAAATTAGGCAGAGCACAGAGAATTTCTAGGGCAGTGAGCTCCTCTATGTGACACTACAATGGTGGGTATGTGTCATTCAACATTTCCCTAAATCCACAGAATGTATACCACCAAGAGGAACACTAAGGGCAAGGAGGGGCTTTTGGTGACTATAATGTGTCACCGCAGGTTCACTGAGGGTGACAAATGTCCCCCTCTGGGGCGGAATGCTGGTGAGTGTGGAGGCATTGCCTGCGTGCAGACAGCGTGGGTATGGACAATCTCTGTACCTTGCACTCCATTTTGCTGTGAACCTAAAACTGCTTTGAAAAATAAATCATATTTTTAAAAAATACAGACTTTGTAACTAGTTCATGAAGAAAGTCAGATATGAAAGGAGGAAAGAGGAAGATAAATAGCCAGATGGAAGGTGAAATGGAAAACGGTATCAGAAAGGCAGGAAACCCAAGGAATGAAACTAAAAGGCAGAAAAACAGCAGTTAGAATCACAGGTAAAGAGCCAGGAAGGTAGTTAATGAAGAGACAGGCGTGCACACATTTAAAATTAACAAAAACTTGAAAAGAGCCTCACAGGGAGATCCTGTAGGGAAGTCACTATAAAAGTCTGTTCATATTTTTTCTTTTTACTTCAACAGCTCTTTAAAATATTCTAAAGTAGTCAGCACACGTGCCTATTGGGCATTTGAAATGTGGCTACTGGGGCTAGGAAAGTGAATTTTTAATTTGACATAATTTTGGCTAAACTTAAGTTTATTTAAAAATGAAAGTAAAATAAAGTCATTTTCCACTGAACACAACTTTATTCCATAGGACTACTTTTCACTTTGCTTCAGGGTCAAATCGATTTATTCTTCATTGATAAACCCATTTTATTAAAATGGATGTAAATATTAAAGAAAATTGGTTTTTTGAGAGGTACTCAATTCAGTTACTGAGAAACTTTTAAGTATGTTCAGAACAACTTGAATATGTGAATCCACATTTTCCCACTGCAAATTTTATGAACTCTAAATACAGGTCAAGTCTTTCTTTTTTTTTAAGGTCAAATCTTTCTGATGAAAATTTACCATCCAAATTCAGGTGTGTTCTAAGTGAAAAATACCCACCAGACTTTGAGGACAGAGTAGGAAAAAAAGAGAACGTAAAATATCTCACTAATACTTTTTTACATTAATTAGACATTGAAATGGGAATATTTTGTATATACAGGGTTAAATAAAATCCATTATTAAATTTAATGCCACCTGTTTCTTTTCACTTTTTTTAATGTGGCTACTGGAAAATTTTTAATTATGTATGTGGCTCACATCATGCACCTACTGAACAGCACTGCTAAATTCGGTTAAATTCTAAATAAATGTTAAATTCAGCACTGTTAAGTTGAGTTAAATTCAGATAAAATCTAAGTAAGATGCCATGTTGATTCCTCAGATGGGATGAGCCAGTGGAGACAGGAGCTCTCTTTGGATCGAAAAGGGATCCAAGAAGTGAGGATGTTCTGAACTCACAGAGAGGGCTTCTGGGGGCTTCCTCCTGGGAGGAGACACAGGGCAGAAAGTCTGCAGTGGAGGCTCACCAGTACCCACCTTTCAGAAGATTTTCCAAAAGCTGGTGGGATCCCAATTACCAGGAGGAGGAGAGAAACAGAGGCACACAGAAGCAAAGGGAACACAGCTCAGAGCAGCAGAGGATGGGGAAGCAATTTGCTTTATGTACAGGAGAGCGAAACCATTCCCAAGGCTGTGTGCTTGTAACTGAGAAAACCATCCCAGTGTTTGCCAAAGGCACAGAAACAGTCTGGCTCGCCTAGGATAGCCTTCCCTTTGGGGTGAAAATGCAATCCAATTGATTAAGGAGTTTTACTGCACAATTTTTTTTTTATCGAAGCATAGTTAATATACAATATTATATTGGTCTCAAGCATACAACATAGTGATTTGACAGTTATATACATTATTAAATGCTCACCCCAACTACTGTAGTTACTGTCAACATAGAAAGATGTTACAGAACCACTGACTATATTCTCTATGCTGTACTTTTATCCCCATGACTAATTTATATTATGATTGAGATTTTGTGCCTCTTTATCCCCATCACCCACCCACCTCAACCCCTTCACCACAGTAACCACTAGTCACTTCTCTGTGTCTATGAGTCTACTGCTAGTTTGTTCATTTTGTTTTGTTTTTAGACTCCACAAATAAGTGAAATCACATGGTATTTGTCTTTCTCTGCCTGGCTTATTTCACTTAGCATAATACCTTCTAGGTACCTTACCCAAAAACATTCTTAAAAATAAAATTTGTACTCACAGAGATTCTTGTCCTCATTTGCAGCAGAGAAAATCATTAACTTTCTACTTTGGGGAAGTAGAAGATATCCTCACCCACAGGAGAGAGAAGAATATCTCCTACTTTTGCAGCCTAATATCAGTATCTTGGTACTTTTTAAGGTATATATATATATATAAACATTATTATATGTTATATATAGTGTATATATGCTAGCAATGATCAGGTATATATTTAAGGTATATATGCTAACATGACTATATGTTATATATAGTATATATATGCTAGCAATGATCAGGTATATATTTAAGGTATATATGCTAACATGATTAGCACTGCTGGTCATTGCTGTTCTGCTGTCATTGGAGCTGTTTTTTTTATCTAACATAAACTATATCATCTCTTAAAACTTGCCCTAGGGTCCAGATGACCCTGAACTGAAGACTGATCATGGAGATTTAGAAGCTCAATCAGTAAACACTATAGCATAAGCTTAGAGGCTTCTAGAAGGAAGGTACCAATCCCACTCAGCCTTCATAGTGTACACACAAAACAGATAAAATCCTGTGTCTTGTACATATTTTCAAGTAGTAATAGTGATGAATTTGAGTTACTGGCTTCCTAACCCCCCCCCAAAAAACACTTTCACTTTAATCTGGAGCGTCATGGAAAGGATTGATGGCATTCATAGCAGAGAGAAAATGCATTCTACAGCTGTCCAACACAGTAGCCACTAGCTGCATGAGGCTGCTGAGAACTTGAAATCTGGGTGGTCTATTGGACTAAGTGACTAACTTCAGCTCCCTAAAAATGGGGGAAAAGGCCCAGATACAATGTCTGTAAGTGGGGAGGCCAACGGTCTTCCACAGTGTGGCCACCAAGTTCTGTGATGAGCCCCTGCTCTCTGTGATCTAGCCCTCCCTGATGCAGGGGCTAGAACTGTCAGGAAACCTAGTCTGCTGCTGGAAACCACCACCAATGGACCAAGAATCGCAAACGGTTGTTACAGCACAGGTATCCTGAGATCTCACTGCCCGCTGCAGCAGATGCTACGGTATGCCACCAAGATCTGCCTTCGCCACCGAGGCATCCATTCCCCCAGCTACCCTGAACACTGCCTGCCAGGGCTCACAGCTGAGCCTCTTCCTAGGAATTGCCCTCAGCCCCAGGGAGCCACCACAGCCAAGGTTAGGCCCTGTCTAAGCAGTCTCTTGCACTCGGTGATAAGTCAATGTGGAGGTAAAAAGGCCTGAACTCCGGCCTCATTCTGAGACACTCTGAAGGGCTGCCCCAGCTCCAGAGCAGCCTGTGTGGCTGGCTGAGGCCTCTGTCACAACTCCATCCTATCCAACTGTTCCTTTTGCCCAATCCTGCTCCCCACCCTCCCCAAAAGAACACTGCTCAAGAAACTCTCTTCATGCAAAGCCCAGCCTCCAGGTCTGTGCCATGGACCAAATGCTTGTGTCCCCCAAAATTCATCTGTTGAAACCCTAATCCTCAATGTGATAGTATTTGGAGATGGGGTCTTTGGGAGGTAATTATGTCATGAGGGTGGAGCCCTCACGATGAGATTAGTGCCCTTATAAAAAACAAAAAAAGACACTAGAGAGGGGCGGTTGCTTCCTTTCTCTGCCCTCCGCCATGTGAAGACACAGCAGGAAGTGGCCATCTGCAAACCAGGAAGTGGATCCCTCACCATACCAGATCTGCAGGTGCCTTGCTCTTGGACATCCAGCCTCCAAAGCTGTGAAAAAATAAATGTTTGTTGTGGAAGCCACCCAGTCTTCTTGTCACAGCGGCCTGAACTCAGAAAGTCTGTTTCCTGGTGAACCCACCTAAGATACACACAGATGTAAAGAAAACATCATGGAGAAAGTATACTGCATGCACTCGTGTGTTCTCACACACACATACACATGCATTTGGGCCCAGGAATGATGTCAGGATATTTGGTTCAGCTACACAAAAAAATCAAGCTCCCACCAGCTCCCCCAGCCTCTCTGAGTTGTCGTGATTACTGTGAAACATTGGTCAATCTCTGCTTTGTTGGACGAAGAAAAGAAATCCTGACACCCAATGAGCAACCGTGCCCATACAGAAGGTCATCTCACCTAGTTAGAGCCCTTTACTAATAAGTCCAGAGATACAGGCTTCAGTTCTCCCAAGGGGGGCAATTAATTTCACTGTGTTCCTTGACCACAAACTGCACCCCTCACCACATGGGCTCTGGCAGCCTCACGCTGCTGGTCTCAGGGCAGCCGCATGGGAGCACAGGCCTCCGCAGACACGAACAACGACCAGGTCTAGTAACTCACAAAGGCACACCCAGGCAGGAGGCTGCCAGCCACCTTCTACAATGTGCCCAGCTTCACTTACTGCTTCCAGCATGAAGCGGAGGGAGTGTTTTCCCAGAGATGGTTCCTGGCCTGTGCCTGTTTTCTTTTCTTCTCTGAAATACCACTTCCCTGCAGTCCTTGCCAGCCCTGATACTTCAGTTCAACAGCACAGGGTTTTTTCTACATACACACACCTGCTTTCCCCTCTCTTTCCCATAATTCCCCCCCATCTGCTCCTCTGCACATTCTGTCAAATTTGGGAGTGATATAGCCAGAGATACTGGGGAACCTCTCCACTCCCTCTTCCCTCAATACAAATCCTCCCTGAGACTGGAGCTCCCTTCATCCTGTCCCTCCTCACGTTCACAGGGACCTCTGGGTGGGGGCGTTTGCTTGGCTCACATCCCAGAGAAAACTTAGGAGCTGGAACCGGAGAACATTACCGCAGCTCTGATGTGTTTCTCTCACTCTCATCCAGTTCAACTCTTGCTGCTGAATGAACAGAGAAAAAAAATCCCTCGTGTGCTCTTCTGTTTGCTCTCATTAGAAAACCAAACAGCAGGCAAGCTTAAGGAACATTACACACCTAGGACCTGGAGGGCTGAGCTGGACAAGACAGGCCTGAAGCTATCTGCAAGGCACCGGGTGTCTAGGGGAGCATGTAAGGTCCACACGGCAAGTCACAGCCACCCTCTTCTCCAGTGTATCCCAAAGGGTGTCTGGCATTTCTTGGGGCTCCTGTGGTTAAGGAACAAATAGGGGTACCCTCTCCATCCTGGCCCCCAAGGAAGTATGGTGACTGAACTGTATGTAGACAGTCACTTGGTCTTATCTTTAAAGGGTTGTTTTGGGGTTTTGTTTTGGAAACCAATCTACTTTTTTTCTTAATCCTTGGCTAGCGCTTGTGCCCTACACACTCTTTCAGTACAACATCCTCAAGATCCTTAACTTAATCTGGGCTTCATCACTAAAATGATAAAGTTTGATTAGATGATCTCAAATGCCGCTTCTAGCTATAAAATTCCATGGTGAGATTAATAAGTTAAAGATGAATGCTTTTACTGATGGCTATATATTCTGTTCTGTCTACATATGGGCTTAGAGTACATCTCATAATTCACATCTGACTGCACTGTACTGGCAACTAAAGCTCAAAAGGGAATTAAAACCATGAATGGCTTTGCCTAGCCTACTGTATACACTGCAATACAGGCAAAGAAATCATCCTCTGAGCATTCTCCACCACCCAGGAAACCATTATTAACATAATAACATATTCTGTACCACAATACATCAGGAGCCTTTAGTCAATGATTCTGAATTTGGTGAAGCTCATTCCCAGCTCCATGAAAAATCAGGCACAAATGAAGATGTGCAGCGGGCAGCCCACTTGCCAAGGACACCGGTGCAACAGGGATCCCTTAATGCTCATACTCCTGAACATACATTAGCTATTTGTGTTTCTCTTTTTTCGTAAGTAATCAATATTAAACTGGAAACCAATTGTGAGTTCCTTTTCCATGGCCTTGGGGTTGGACATCAAGTATTCAGGGAGCGCCAACTCATTTGAAAACACGCCTAACGAGGAAGGCAAATCTGCTGCCCCTGCAGCCAGCCGTCACATGGTGTAATTCAAAGCCCAACATAAATGCCCTTTGTGTCACCCACTGTTTTGGACTATTCAGCTCCCACGTCCATCCCTTCAGCAGCACAGACAATGCAGAACTGACCAAACTGTCTCTTCTCTGTCCTCCACTCTCTCACCAAGGCTTGGCTCTGCCACGCAGAACAGAGTGCAGATGGCACAGAACTCTTAGGAGGGCATGGAGCACCGAAGCGACATGAAGGGAATAAGGATTTCATGAACCCACGTTGGGGTAAATAATGGTCATGCAAACCCCTGGACCAGGTTTCACCCCTTGAAGGTGGGATCATATCTGATCCTGCTGGAAAATGTTTCAAGGCTCCCCTGGACAACGGAAGAAAGTCCTGGCATTCCCGAGTTTTGCTCCTATTTAAGCCTCTTCTCCTGGCGAAAAGCCTTGTGCCTTCTCCGTTCTGGCCACGTGGGACTCCTTGGCCATGTGGCCCGGACAGCCGCATCCTCCTACCTCCAGTGCCACTCCAGCTGCCACCTAGGTCTAGAAAGTCTGTTTCCCACATCCTCCTGGGAAGTCCTAGCCATTCTTCGAGGTCCAATTTGAATCTTACCTCCCATAAAGCTCTCACCAGATCCTCCCAACCTCAGTAAAATGATCTCTCCTTCTCCCCATCTTTTACAGCACTGAATTTGCCCCAGTGTGCCCTTTAGTGAAGTGATCATGCATGAATATAGACACCTTTAATTTTAAGCAATAGAGGGCAGAGGCAGCATCTTATTCGTATTTTAACCCCAACAATGTGTATCACCGGCTTTATATACTAACTATGGTCCAGCAAGAGGCAGGCCACAGAAAGGGAGCAGGTACCGCTCCTTGGCATCATCTGGACAGACAGTGCTCAGGACTGCTCCTAGGGAGACCACACGCCCCACACCCTATGGCACATAGTGATAATCTTCAGAGTTTGTTACAAATGCAGATTCCTGGGCCCTGTTTATGACTTTGACTCAGTAGTTTGAACTAGCAGGACAAGAATCTGCTTTTTTGCAAGCCTACTCAAGTGATTCTGGTGGTAGTGATGCTGGGACCACACTTTGGAAACTCTGCCTTGGGGGATATTTCATGTGACAGCAACAGACACACAGTGAAGTCAAAGTTGAACCAGGTGCTGCCAATTTTTCAAAAGGGAGAAGCACTTTCTGGTGGAGATCCCAAGGGGATGCATACAACTATCCATCCTTATCCTTTTCACGAGCAAAAGCAACAAGTTAAAGGGCTCTGGCCTTTCCAAACACTGAGCTCCCAGAAGCTAAAGAGGCCAAGACTCTCCCCTGACAGACCCCATCCCCAGTGAGACCTGGAAGTCCTAACGCTCCATCCAGCTCTCAGCGTCTGTCTGTGCTGAGATGCACAGGAACCCGTGAAAGGACCAGCCCCAGATGCGGAAGAGCCATGGTTGACTGTCACTTGGGGATACGCTTCTAGGGTTTATATGGAAAATGGAGAAAATCCTTCCTTAGAACAGCTCTTCCAGCCGGGGCAGTATAAATTCTACCTTCAACAATTCTGAGTCAGCACCATCAGGCTTCAAGCTCATTCTGAACCGAGTAACTCCACTCTCACACCCTTCACTCTCTTCAATTAATTAAAGGATTTTCATGCCTACTGTGTGCCCGGTATCATACCAGACACTGGCATTAAAAGATAACTAAGACATGTTCCCTGCCCTAAGGTACACAAGCACCACCAACAGTGTAACATAAAGTAAGCGGTGCACTGACAGCAAGATACCCAGGAGGCGCACCAACTCTCTTTGGAGAGAAGATGGAAGATGGAGACCTGACCTCAGAGCTGACAGACTCTTCCAGGATTACCACATGCAGTCAACGCACTCTCCCTCCATCCACGCCATGTCACAGGAGAACTTTGCTACTGAGAGAACTGACATCGTCTATTCCCCCCCAGTTATCAGAGAGGGCAGACAGCTTAAAGCCATGCTCAGATGATCTCCTCAAGCTTTTCTCTGCCGGGTGGTGATGTCTCTGCTACCAGCCACGTTTCCCAGGGTTGGGGCCTGACTGGTAGATCCCCCAAGGGCCTTGGACCAGAGGCTCAGGGCCCCTGACAGACATGGGTCTGCCTGCTGTTAACAGCAGGACAGCTGGAGGCCCACAAACAGCACAGAGCTAGGAAAGCTCTCCAGAAGGAGAAGGAAGGACCAAAGTTACACAAGAAGGAAGGAAGCATCCTCCAAGCTTATGTAAGTTTACAGGTGTTAAGCCATACTTAACACTTTTTTTTTAACTAAAAGTGTCATGGAAAAAGCAATGCTGACCTAAAGCCCCAGCTGACCGTGAGAGAGCAGGCTAATGGGAGAGCTGTGCCCTCGTGCCACCCCCACAGCAGCTCTCGGCTCCTCTGGCAGGGGGACTCGGAGGGCCCTCCCAGCTCCCAGGGAGCAGGCGTGACTTCTCTCTCTGAATGGGGGAGCTGCAGAAGAGAGGCCATGTCTCCTACAAAAAGAAAACAGAAACAGTACTGGGTACTGGGTGCAGAATTATTTTACTAAGCAAGTATTTGTTTTTATGAGGCATCAGCAATTTTTTAAGGTTATATACTGAGTAACTGCAATCATTGATTACATTAATGGATTACCTCTGGAGAAGGAATCTAATTACATTTTTGTACAAATTGCAAAACCTAGATTAATTTCAAACTTTCTTGGCAGCCCCTTTGTTCTTTTACTGAGCTCCGTGACAGGGCTATGAGTCAGGTGAGTGAAATCACAGCAAAGAAACTGGAATGCTGAAAAGGCTTTGTCCATTCATTCAAGCAATACTCGAGCTCCTTGCCTTCTCTCTATGGGCCAGCTCTGTTCCAGGTGCCAGAGAAACAGATGTGAACAAGACACTGTTTCATTCTTCTTGGAGTTTTCCAAAGGATTAACCAACTCCAAAAGCCATAAAATCCCTGATGTTCCTGAACCTACTTAAGTAGCTATTGGGCTTCATTTTCTGAATGCCAGTTAGGGCTTGGTGTCTCCAGTCCAGACGGTGTCAACCTCTGTAGCCCTGAGAGGAAAACCTAAAGGAAGAGGCAAAGGCTTAAGTAGCAGGAAAAGGGGGAGGAAAACAAGAGGAAGAGCCCTTGGCCAGGTGGTATACTTGCTGAAGGTGGATTATTTATTTGAGATGGGAAAATGTAACAGAACTCGAAAAAAGAGAAACACAAATAGCTAATAACCATTCAACCTCTCTAATAATTATAGAAATGGAAGTTTCAAACATGAGTAATTATTTTTCGTCAACCAAATTAGCATACACTTGAGTGAGAAAAGGGTTTTCAGTGTAGATAAAATGAGGCAAGACTAAACTGTTCGACTTTTCTGGAAAGCAATTTGGCAATTACATATCAAGAATCTTAAAAAAATGTATGTTATCTTTTGAGCCAATCCTGCTCTAGGAATTCATCCTGAACGAACTATCAAAAATACGGTCAAAGATTCACGCACAAAGATTATCATTACCACATTATCATTATATCCCCAAACTGGCACAACATAAACACTTAACTTCAGAGGAAAGGTTAAGTACATTATGTATATCCATATGGTAGAGTATTAAGACACCATTAAAATCATGTTGATGAAGAATTTTGATGACAAGAGGAAATGCTTATGATATAATTATAAACCAAACCCGGGGCAGAGTTATATATAAAATCAGATTTACACCATGGAAAGAATGCAAGCGGATGCATGCTGCAGCAGTAATTTGCCACTGGTAGTGGAATTTTGGATGACGTTTTCTGGTCTTTTACATTTTTCTGTCAAATTTCTCTGTGATAATCCTATTTTATATTGATAGTCATGAGAAATGAAATAAGTTGATGAAAAAAAGAGATAAAACATTCATCTACATCTAATGAGGAAGGAAAAGGAAGTGGCTTTGGGGTGGGCGGTTCCAGGGAGGGATTATAACAGAGCCATAAAGGGTTCAGACGGTGGGCAGATGCTTGCTGTCCCAGAGACAGAAGGAAATCTGTCTCAGATTTCCTTCCTCCTTTCACGATTCACCAGATTTAACATTAGGTTTCATTCTCCCTGACAACTCTTAAAGAAACCGACCTGAGTCTATGGGATTTTAAAAGTCTCATTCGGTTGCTACTATTTTCAGCCTCCAAACTGAATCCTAGTTTGGTCCTAGGAACTTTATACAGTGACGCATAAGAAAAATGTTTAGAAAGAATTCTGAAAAAATTCACTTTTCCAAAAAATTACTTCAAAAAATCCTTAATGCTGTAATCCAATTCCTCCTACCTCCAAAAAAAAAAAAACATGGTAGTGTCACCGATTGACTCTTCTGTCTAGATGCTTTCTCTGGAGATTCCATCTTCCTGAAGGAGATGAACTGGATAGTCTTGGAAAGCTTCTAAAAGGGGACCCTGTCTGTTCAGCACTTATTTTGTACACAGTAAACCATAAATACTTAATGATGAGGCCGACAGTGATGACTAAGTTGATCAATAGTGAGCATGGGATCAACATTCCACTTCCATGCCCCACCAGGATGGCTGCTGAGGGAATGGAGGAAAACTACCACAGTTAGAGGAGACGCTGGGCTACTCTGCCCTCGCTTCCTTCATTCACCCACTGGTCACCCCCCAGTTGATGGCAGCTCAGTGCCCCAAGAGCGAGGGCTGAGGTTGTTCTAAGAAGATGTTGGAGGAGCTGGTGTGGAGGGTGCCAGCCACTTCCTCAACAGTGTCCTTTGGCCATGCAATTTTAATAAGCTCAAACTCAAGAAAAGACAAAGGAGCCTAGGATCATGTTGAATTATTCACAGCTCCAATCGGGGAAGGCAGAAGAACCCCTCTGCTGAGAGAAAGTAATAGCTATGCATTGATTTTTTTCCCCTACTTCATGATCCCTTAGTGAGAATCCAGTTTAAAAAATCAAAAGACAGAAGAAAATCTAACTATCTTCTTAAATTTGAGTTCATGAGTAATTAGTGAATTTACAAATATCATTGCAGTTGATAATTCTATCCTCAAGAATAATTTTGAAGAGCTTAGTATTATTAAAACTTACTTAAGCATACTTATGAAAACTAATTTTCGTACATTAGTGACCACGATCAAAGTGGTCTCATTTAACAATAGAATAAAAATGGTTGTCCGCCTTGATACTTGAAGGCCAAAGAGATATATGATCCGTGCATTTATCAGATGCCAAAGTTGAATTGGCTTTTGAATGTCATGACTATACCTTATTTCTATATAGAGAAAGAGAAATGTAAGTTCAACAAAATATAGTTAATTCTTCCCGACACTTCAAGGAAAGCTTACTTTTCCATATTCCAAGCCCATAGTTAATACTGATAAATACTGTTCTCAGAGATGACAGTTGCTGTGCTCTATGGGGAATGAGCTAGAAAGCAGCTCGTTCAGACTTTGTCCACACTCCTCAGAGCCTCAGCCCTCCCACAAAGCACTTATGCAAGCACACCCACTTAGGAGGTGACCTCACCTTATTTTACCGAGTCTCACACACCACCTCTGAGAGCCTAGTCCAGACCACTATGATCTCATGCCTGGAATATCACAGAAGGCTCCTCAGAATCCAGACTCCCCACTATCTACCCATCCCACACATGGCTGACAGATGAACTTAGGTATCACTAAATTATAACACACACCATGTGGCTCTACCACAAGTTATTTAACCTCTGAAAGCCCCAGTTTCTTCATCTGTAAGACAGATATAATAAGAATATGCTCAAGGGACAGTTGGGGTTTAAGTTAAATAATGCCCTTCAGGTATGTACTGCAGCCACTGGCCCATGTTAACATTCAGTTAGTGGTGGTTTTATTTCATGAGAATGCAGGATTCATGAGGGCAGGAATTGCTGCCTCTTTCATCTGGTGCCTAGAACAGTTCCTGGTTAAATGGTAGGAGCTCAGTAAATAAAATAGATGAAATATCACAGGCCCATTTCGATGCCACTATTCGTGCCCCACCATCCTGGGCTGAGCTGGCTTTGCCTCCTCTGGAGGCTGCTAACAGCATTTAGTTTGCCCAGGTCCTGTGGCACTGGCCTCTGCTGTCTTGAGGTGATGTCACCGCTCTGTGTTCCCCAGTAGACTTAGGCCCCAAAGGCCCCTCTTTGAGTGCCTGTTCAGATGCCGTGCACACCACAGCCCTTGGTTAACCAGAGCCACAAAGCTCTGACTGAGAACTGTAAACACTGAAGATCCCAGCCCCTCTCCTTCCATGTAATGAGGAAATGGGGCCAACCTAGTACTTTTTTAAACTGTACATTTCTGTTAGGTCTGCTAAGCTAAACAGTACCTGGATCTCAGACCTTAATCACATGCCAGGGGTTCCTCCTCTTTTTGCTTCCTGGAAATTAAAGGATCCCTTCAGGGTAGAAGCCGACAGCCCTGACAGTTTGGGGGCTGGGGGGAGGGCAGCAGAACACGTTGCTGATGTGACACACGGACGGACAGACAAAGCCAGACTGCCGTGTCTCAGTGTAGGCATTTCCCCCACTCACCGCCTGAAGGCGCAGCCCTTCCTTCTCTACCCCTCCCATAAGAGGATGTGCCCAGGAGCTCTGGGGAGGAGGGAGATTTTAATACACTTCCTTTTCCCGGTTTCCCTGGCAACTGTGCAGCATCCAGAAGCTCCAGGAGTGAGGCAGTGGGATGGGTGGCATGGGATGCAAACGCTGATGTTGGTCCCACGTGGTGTCACCTCCACACCCACGTTTAGCAGCCTCTCAGCCTCAAAAGGTCACACACACACACACACACACACACACACACACACACACACACACACACACACACTCCCACCAGCTGACTGCTCATTTCTAATTTGGGGCCAGGTGCCCAAGCAAAAAGCCTCAGGGAAATGTTATATAATTAGACTAATTTTACCAATGTGAACTGAGAGGTGAGACTGAAACGGAAGGTTTCCTGACACCAGGTGTCCTTGGTGTCCCTTTGTTGGGTTTCTGGATTCAGATAAGCTACACAGGACCCATGGGTGGGGGGGACATAATTAATTTTGTATTAGCAGCTGGTTATGGGCTAACAGGGAGTCTGAGCTCTCACCCCGTTGAGGGTGCCTGATTCAAGGGGCCCAGCCTAAGAACAACAGATGTAGAAGGAGGGGAGCCAGCAAGACCAGTCAGAGGCAAATTGCCTAGAAAGTAGAAAGATGTCATCTCTAGCTTTGAAATGAGTTCCATTCTAAAGCCTCATTTGTAAGTCAGTTATTTAGAATTCAGAACCCATTTCCAGAGAAGTCATGTCTGTTATAAATGATGATTGGGTTTCTAGGCTAGTCCACAAAGGCCTATTTAACTCATAATGTAGATGAAATACTATACATTTGCAATGAAAAGCAATAGAAAAAAATCCTGTTGTGATACCAGTAATTAAATGAAAAAGAAAAACAGAGAAGTGAAAAATAAATAGCTTTCTTTCATTTCCTTTGAATACTAGAGGTCTTGGGTGGAGGGGCTGGCCTGTCTGGTTGCTCATAGAGAGAGGAAGGTCTTCGCTTACTTTAGATAATGGGATGGAGGGTGAGTAGTTGGTGGGCAGGGAGGGGCAGAGGATGACATAGAACCATCCTTTTGGGTAATGAAAAGAAAAATAGTGTATTTCGGAAAACAGGCAGACAGGGGAGAAGAGAAGGCTTGTCTCACAGGTAGAGGGAGGGCTCTTTGGGGTGAGGAAAGGGCAGAATTCAGCAGTTTACGAAGGCCTGGGCTGCAGTCCACCTCTGTCTCTCAGCTGTAACACTGCGCAAGGAGCTCCAGGTCCGAGTCCCAGTCTCCTCACTGGCACCCTCAAATATGCCATCAGTCCAAAGCCTGCATGGTGTATACTGTGCGGCACCCCTCCCGTTCCCCTCATAGAAGCACTTGTTGCCCCGGCTCTGGGATGGCTGTTGGCCTTCAGTCACCCCTGCAGGGACTGCTCAGACACAGAACTGCAGGTCCAAGTTTACCCCTCAACCAGCAGCCCACACCCAAGACAGGACCAGTGTGGGCAGATAAGGCCAAGCCATCTTGGCCCAATCCAGTGAACTCTGAAGGGCCACTGTAGGACCAGAGCCCTCTGAGGGCTGCATCAGAGCTTGACTTCTCCCTCTGTCAACCCCTGCTTCTGTCCCCTTCCTTTCCCAGAGGCCAGTCCTGAATGAATAGCCTCCTGCTGAACTCCATCTAGAGTCTGCTTCCCAGAGAACCCACCCTGTAACAGCATGGCCCAGATTAGGCACAGGTAATGATGAGACTCTTTCCTGCCTGCCTCTCCCGACCTGCACGTGGCACAGATCAGCAGAAACACCTAAGGACACTTCTAACGAGCTTTGGGATTGGGCTTCTGGGAGCCCAAGGGCGGAGGGGCAAGCAAGGATCGCAGTCGCTCAAGGGAATGTGCATTTCCATCCCACTGAAAATGGCTAGGGCAGATAACCTATAATGTTTTGTTTTTAATATAGATGTGTTCATAATCAACAGTTTATAATTTGGGGATATAATCTGTATAAAAACTTTGAGGATGGTTTGCTTGGCACTGCTCTGCCCAGTACAGTAACCACTGGCCATGTGTGGCAATTAGACATTCAGTTCCTTGGCCGCACTATTCTTATCTTGCAGTCATAGGTGGCTCATGCTTATCATACTGGGAAATGCAGATTTATAGATCATTTCCATCATTACACGAAGTTCTACTGGACAGAACTTGTTGGAAGGCTGAATTATAAAAAAGGAATCGAAGAATGTTTAAGTGTCCTCTGTACCAACCTTCCAGGGCCGGCTCCTGAGACAGATACGCAAGGAGAGTGAAGCAAGACAAGTAACATGTTATTTTTGGCTAAGGATTGGCTCCGCCTCCTACCCCCACACACAGAGAATTCTAGTTCTGGACGAGCTGGGCTGAAATCCACCGAGAGCTACTTTAGGTAAGCCTGGATGACCCGGAACCATGCAGGCCTCTAGGCCTGTTGTGACCTCCAAGCTCAGGCCAGAGTCAGCTATCAGGAAGACAAAGAAGAGTGCAAATGGCCCAGAACATCAACCCTAAAGCCTAAGAAGAGCAGGTGGGGTCAGCTCCCAGAATCATCTCAAAGGCCCTTCCCGTGTGCCCCAAACATTGTAGCTCAGCCTGGTAGCTCTATCACTAATACAGAGGCCAACGAAACATCCTTAAACCTGATCAATTCAGGCAGCCCTTCTTCCTAGTCATCAAAGGAGGCCTCTGGAGTTTCTCCCAGTCACCAAGGCTACCAGTCACTACAGATGACTGAATGAGCAACGGCAGAGTCTGTGGCCCCAGCAGCGCTCCAGTCTCTTGGGTGGCCCTCCTCGCTCCACCTCACTGTCACTTTGGATCTGATTCTTGCCTTCTGTCCACTCCACAGACCTGCCGCTTCAGATCCACCTGGCTTCCCCAGAACCCCTCCCTTGTCGAGACTTAAGTTCCACCTTTTCCCAGGGTCCTGGCTGCAGAACAGTCCCATTAATGTCCTGCCCAACCCTGCCTCCCAGGAAGACAGGCCAGGCAGAGCTGCAGCCCCGCGCACCCAACTGATGGATTACAAGCTATCTTCAAGGCCAACCTATTTCCCTGCAATTCTCGGACTTTCTTAGTTGGTAACACAGAGTGGCAGAACCACAACCATGGCCGGCACCACCCATCCTGGGCAGAGTTGAAAATAAGAAGAACCTTTTCCCCAGAATAGGAATATCACCCCCTCCACCTCCACCTCCACCTCCTCCTCAACCCTAATAGCGTCGCCTACCTTCTTCCTAGAGCCTCTTCTCCCTATGCCCTCAACCCTCTCGCAGTTCCCCCTTTGGGGACTGACTACTGAGTAGAAGAGGATCTGACCATGGTTCCTATCAGAAACTGCAGCCTTCCTGGAAGGGGGGCTGGGCTACACCAGTTGGGAGAGAGTCGTTTCCATGTTCCCCTCAATGACTTCAATACAAAGTACTCAGTGCATTTATCTGCAAAGCTCTGGAAATGTTACTTTTTAGACCCTTAGTATGTAAATCTTCTTTTAGAGACCCATTATTGTCTAAACTGCATTCTTATTGGATACAACTGATAAATTAGATGGCTGCTTCGGCTGCTATCCCACTGAGGATCCCAAACCTGGACATGTTCTGCTTTGAAACTCCTTTCACAATATGCCACACTTTTGGCATTCAGCATATAATACTCTCCACCACTTCACTCCCACACTGTAAACACCTGAGGCAAGCTCCCGTCATATACACCTGTGCAGACAGCAAAACCCCAGCAGACCCACCGACATGTGTGGCCATATAACGGGCACATTCACCAGCACGGGCTACAGAGAATTGAGTAGAAAAACCCGAGTCCACGAAGCCTCTTCCCTATAAGGTTATGTAGTCATGAAAACCCAAAACAATATCTACCGTATTCACACCTGCTGACCCACTGCCTTGATGGCAAGTGTCTACTGCCCAGACATCTATGTCTCAGCCAACTGATTCCCTTCTGCTGAGCTTCCCCTGCCTGCCGGAACACTCAGCTCCTGACCTTGATCCTCCCCCTCACTGCTGCAGCTCGCCTGGACTGTGAGCTCTGACGGTTTCAGCTCCTGGAAGGACGAATCACCTGCCATACTGAGCTTCCTTTTCAGCACCCAGAGCTTGGACAGTTTCCCCTAGAGGGCCAAGAAAAGGCAGATCCTAGGCCATCCCCATTTTTCCCTTTCTGTAAAAAACCAGCCATGCCTCCATGCCTCTGTAATATGGTAGTTTTGTCTTATATTTTGTTTTTTACATCCTCTGTAATGAATTCTTGCTGATTTAAGAGTGGAGGTCAGGACCCATGATGTGTGCATGTCAGTAGCATTAGCCTGCACTCTAGGTAGTCAATAAATAGTAACCAAAAAACAGTTTGACCCCTTGCCTGGTTGGCACCTGGAAATATATCATCCAATTTGGAAAGCAGGATACCCTTTAATATCCCCTCCAGAACCTTACATAGGGTTTCTCACAGAATAGACACTCCATGAATATTGAATGAGTAAATGAACAAATGGTTGAAGGACGCCAGGGGGGTTGCACCTAATTCTCCTTTGTGGTGTCCATATCAGTATGCTCAGCCGGAAGAAAACAACTTCCAATCCGCAGAAGCTGAGAGAATGCCTCTAGGCCAGACTTCCAACTAATTCCCAGCACAAAATTGGATCTGCACATTCAGATGAGCTGTGGCTTGAAGACTACAATTACACCAACACAGCAGTTCTCAGATTTGTTTCAGTACATGGATCATCAGTACAACTTTAACAAAGAAGGTTGTACCCTACCTTCAACCCACCCCACCCCACCCCTTATCCAGGCCTCCTCCCTTCACTACTAAGGCCAGCTCAAAAAGAAACTTGGTCTTGTCTATTCCATTTCCATCACTGACCCCTAGCCAGGCCAGCCATCTAAGTAGGTTGAATTGTCATCTATATATGTATTATGATTTTCAAGTATCTCCACACTACCTTTAATCACATCGTCATCATTCCTTTGGGTGAGAGATTCTGAAAAACAAAAATATTATCAGGGAAGGTAAACCACAAAAACATTAACACCTTAATGCAAACAAGCTCATCAAATAAGTAAACCTGTTGTCTAGCAGAAGCCTGAAGGAATGGGACAGAGCAAAGTTCTGATGGGCAAGGAAAAGCTGTGAAGGAAAGGTATGTCCTGGCCTGAGTTACTGCTGCAAGAGCAGGTGTAGGAGCAATACCACGTTAAGGGGTTTGTGTTCTTTGCCTGGCTTGCTGCAGAAATACCACTGGAGCTCTGGAAGGAGAGGCACAGGGCAGCTGTGGGTATCCTGACAGGTTTACAATGTTCCCTGCAAGGGCTGGGTAGGGGCAAAGAGACATGGAATGGTTTAAGAGCAAAGACTTCAGAACACCAAGAGACATATGGTGACCCTCAATTGGTTGCATTTCTTTGCTACCAAGCTTCCACAAACCTGAGGATGTTTTCTTGCTGGTGGTGATCCCCATGAATACAAGTCTTGCAAGCAATAGGCAGCTCACAATGGACTGCACACATTAAGGGCCTCACAAGGGGCTGGGTTCCTAAGTGGAGGCAAGGAAAGAAAAATGGCTGACACTGCAGGGAACCTAAGCTTCTAATGCCTGGGATGTTTACCTCACTAGGCTGTTTTACATAACATCAGCCAAAAAAAAAATGTTGCTGGAGGGAGTCCGCTGGAGTTCAGACATGGATTCCAGTCTCAGATTCCTCTGAGGTCTAGATGAGATGACCTCCCTGGCTAGATTACTTTGTCTGCAAAGGAGCCAGAGAAACTTGGACTGGGCTTCTGGGGGAACCTCAAGCCACCTTCCAAAGATCATTACAGTTGCTATGAGCAATGAGTTAGTTATTGTTGTTACAATTACTATTTTCATCCCAAGGCCTTTGGTCTACCACATTCATCTTGCTATGACGAGGCAGGGATGACCTAGAAATCCAGGTAATTCCCAGGGAACTGGGAAGACAGTTCAGAGGATAGATGAGCAAACTGGTTTAGGAGCTGACATGCAGTTCATGGGGCAAGGAGCCAACATAAGTCTAAGGCCACAAGGCCACTGCCAGCAGGCACAGGCAAGGGACAAGTTGGGGTCCAAACAGTACCTGGGGGTGGCCAGAGGGAGTCAGGCAGCACCAGGGAGGCTGGGGCTCAGAGGAAGGATGTGCTAATTCTGGAAAGAGAGAAAGGTGCGGAAGAGTCCAGATTGGGTGGGGTGGGGGGGCACCAGCAGGCCTTGCCTAAGCAGAGTGAGATGAGAGTACTGTGCAGAGACCCACACCGGAGTGGTGAGACACGCTGGGCTTCTCACCATGTACTAGCCTGGGTGGGGCTGGTTCCCAAGACTGAGCTAACCTTTAGGCCCCTGCTGTGACAGCTTCAGGGACAGGGAGCCGAGTGTGTCACTCCGGTGTGTGCACTAGACAAGATGCTTCTGGATTTTGAACCTTCTCCCTCTTAGCAGTGTGTCCACTGAAATGTCCTTGTTCCTCCACATCTCTGTCTCTCTCCCTCTTTAACTACATGTCTTATTTCTTCTGATCCCACTTTCCAGGGCTACTGGTGAGCCTGTTTTTGTGTCACTGGGGGTGTGGGATGAGCGCCCTCAGGAGGATGAGGTGGAGAGCAGGGAGGTGGGGTGAAACCATCTCTCTTTCCCTCCCTGGCCAGCTGGGAATGTGCCATGTGACCATCCAATCTAATTAGCTGAACTTTCAGTCTTGACAGAAGGAGGCTTTAAAAAAAAACAAACTCTAGCTTTCTTGGCTCTCAGCCTCTTGAAAGATAATGGAGAGGATCTGATTGCAGGGAAGTGGAGCTGGGCTCCTTGATTCCCACTGCCAGAGGCAATCAACTGTGAGCTGAACCTCCATCTTCAAAACGCCAAATGGAATGAGCAAATCTGAGCTCACAAGCAGAGGCTCTGGAGCCGCAGGGCTGGAACCCCGAGGGAACCTTGACAGCAGCTGCCCAGAGTCCTGCCAGCAGAGCAGGAGATGGGGGGTGGAGGGAGCTGGAGGGAGGGCTGTCCTCCCACAGCTTCCAGTGGGTGCCTTCCCAGTGGCCCCAGGCAGGCTCCTCGACAGCGCCCACCGGCCTCCCTGGGGTTGCCTGGTGCAGCCCCCGCCCACCTCTACCCCATACCAGCTCCTTCTTGCAGGAGCACACACCTGTCGGCAGCAGCATCTTCCCAGACCCTGCTTCCTGGGCCTCCTGGCTGCCTGTCCCTACCACAGGCCAGCCAGGCTCCCCTCCTTGCCCTGCCATGGTCAGTGTCCAGGGCCCCAGCTGTGCTGAAAGAGCATGTCAAAGGGATGCCAGTGTCAGGCAGGGCAAAGGCACAGCCAGTTGGGAGAGCCTCAGGGGCTCTTGGAGGCTGCAGAACACCTAGAATTCTCCAAACAAGCACTGCAACCCCAGGCTGGACTGCAGAGCGTGAAAAGTCTGTGGGGATGAGCTCTAGTGAGAGGGGGAAGTGGCACCATTTAAGATGCCACAGCAGTGCCAGCCTACCTCCCCTGGCCACTGCTAATCTGATTCTGACATATTCAAAACAGTAAAGCAGACAACCCACTGAGAGAGCTCATCTCTGGCAGCCGCCCTCCCATCCTCACTGGTCTGTGACACTCGCCTGTACTGCTCCAGCCCTGGGGGCGCCAGGAGGATCTGGGCCAAGAGTGGACCTCCTGGGCCACACAGGAGCCTGTGGGGGCTGGACAATGCCACTTGAGGTCACAGGGACCTACTAGGAGGAAGCTAGCAGGTGGGCTGCCCCCCAGAGACAACCAGGCCTGGGTGGCCTGAGGACACAGTCCCAACTCTGGAAGGAGTTCTGCCTTGTCCCAGGGAGCTCCAGCCAGGGTGGGAAGGAGAAGCGGGCACACAGGACACCTCACCAGCAATCACCATCTATGCCAGAGTCAGAACCTCTTCTCCAAGTCACCAGACAACTCAGCATTCGAACCTCATACACAAGACCACCCCAAAGGTGCATGCATGTGCATGCGTATACACACACACACACACACACAGAGGTTTGACACTCTGGCCTTTACTCTCCGTGATGGTTATTGTCTCTTTACACTTGGATTTGTAAACATAGTGGTCACAGATAATTTTATTGTTTCATCTTCTATTCACTTGGCCATAGGGTGAATGAGCTCTTAGCCAGACAGGCCTCCCACTGGTGGGATGAACTATTCAAAATCCATAGCACAGTTTTAAACCAAAATGTGCTTTTCTTTTATTTGAACATTTTCTTCCACATCAAGTTTGAGGACCACATACAAATTCCTGATGAAAAACATATAACCTGAATTTAATCGAAGTCTAAAATATTTGCCAGAAAAAATAAAATTAACTTTCTTTCTTTTGGCAAAAATTATTTGAGAAAAATATAAGATATTATAGTCAAATTATAAAATAGCCAACCTACTATCAAATGAATGTATTTGATCCCCATTTACAGTATTAAAGAGTACAGACCCCAAATAGCCAAAGCAATCCTGAGAAGGAAGAATAAAGCTTGGGGGGATTACGCTCCCCGACTTCAAGCTCTACTACAAAGTCACAGAAATCAAGACAATTTGGTACTGGCACAAGAGCCACAGACCAATGGAACACACTAGAGAGCCCAGATATAAACCCAGACATATATAGCCAATTAATATACAATAAAGGAGCCATGGATATACAATGGGGAAACAACAGCCTCTTCAACAACTGATGTTGGCAAAACTGGACAGCTACATGTAAGAAAATGAAACTGGATTATTGTCTAACTCCATACCCAAAAGTAAACTTGAAATGGATCAAAGACCTGAATGTAAGTCATGAAACCATAAATCTCTTAGAAGAAAACATAGACAAAAATCTCTTCAATATAAACATGAGCAACTTTTTCCTGAATGTATCTCCCCAGGCAAGGGAAACAAAAGCAAAAATGAGCAAACGGAACTACATCAAACTAAAAAGCTTCTGTACAGCAAAGGACACTATCAGTAGAACAAAAAGGCATTCTATAGTATGGGAGAATATATTCATAAATGACATATCCAACAAGGGATTAACATCCAAAATATATAAAGAACTCACACACCTCAACACCCAAAAAGCAAATAATCCAATTAAAAAATGGGCAGAGGATATGAACACACAATTCTCCAAAGAAGAAATTCAGATGGCCAACAGGCACATGAAAAGATGCTCCACGTCATTAATTATCAGGGAAATGCACATTAAAACCACAATGAGTTATCACCTCACACCAGCTAGGATGGCCAACATCGACAAGACAGTGAACAACAAATGCTGGCAAGGATGTGGAGAAAGGGGAACCCTCCTACACTGTTGGGAATGTAAATTAGTTCAACCATTGTGGAAAGCAATATGGAGGTTCCTCAAAACACTAAAACTAAAAATACCATTTGACAGAGGAATCCCACTCCTTGTAATTCACCCAAAAAAACAAGATCCCAGATTCAAAAAAACATATGCACCCCTATGTTTATCACAGCACTATTTACAATAGCCAAGATACGGAAGCAACCTAAGTGTCTATCAGTAGATGAATGGATAAAGAAGATGTGGTACATATACACAATGGAATATTATTCAGCCATAAAAAGAAAACAAATTCTACCATTTGCTACAACATGGATGGAGCTAGAGGGTATTATGCTCAGTGAAATAAGCCAGGCAGAGAAAGACAAGTACCAAATGATTTCACTCATTTATGGAGTATAACAACAAAGCCAAACTGAAGGAACAAAACAGCAGCAGATTCACAGACTCCAAGAAGGGACTAGTGGTTACCAAAGGGAAGGGGTAGGGGAGGGTTCATGGAGAGGAAGGGAGAAGGGGATTAAGGGGCATTATGATTAGCACACATTATGAAGGGGGGTCACAGGGAAGGCAGTATAGCACAGAGAAGACAAATAGCGACTCTATACTATGGCATCTTACTGTATTGATGAACAATGACTGCAGTGGGGTTGGGGGGAGACTCGATAATATGGGTGAATGTAGTAACCACAATGTCACTCATGTGAAACCTTCATAAGATTGTATATCAATGATACTTTAATTAAAAAAAGAGTACCGGATTCTCAAATAAGAAATCAGAGTCTGATTTTTTTTTAATTTGCAACACTTGATCACAGTGATTTGCTAATCTTTGACAAATCTACTTTATTTCAAAGGGGGTTTATGTGCCCACTTCCCACCGAATGTCATCAATATCTGACCTTTGAAAACTAAAATTGACATTTACTGTACTTCCCACATTATGCCAGCATTGCCAATTATACTTCAGATATGACAGATGCTCACCTGCCCTCTGGCTAAAAATAGCTGTCATCAATGTCAGAAATGGCAAACGTTTGCTGCCTGCCTAATAGCCCATTAGGCCACTTTGTGAAATAAGCAGATGAATCTCTCACCAAAGGATAGCCTCTCCTTCACCCAAAACAGGGTGCCCAGAACCTTTGCATGTATCCGTTGCTGAGACGGCTTTTATCAGATAAAAATAGATCAAGAGCATCCCAATTCACAAGCATAAGCTGCATACTAGATCCTGCAGAACCCAACAGCACTATAGTTCTGGGACAAGGATCCAGAAGCCATCAGGCTCAGAGAAGCTTCGCAAACCTTAGCACTCGCCTCCTCTCCCCATCTTTGCCAACACCATGTAACATAATTTCAGAGATGCCGGAATGGGTTCTGCACTTCAATTCCAGATATCTATGTGTACAGCTAAAGTAGTTCTACCATGTTTCCCTTGAAATGCATCTGTGCAATTTACACTAAAATAATTCTCCTTGCTGAAAAGCTCCCACAAACTATCTTAATTGCTTGAAGCAATTACACTATATTGTAATTATCGCATTGCCTTGTAATTATTTGCTTTGTGAATGTATCTCCCCACACACACACCTCCTCTATCTCCAGACGTGAGCTCTTTCAAAGAGCTCACTGTGGCCTCAGTATCCACTATGTTCCTGGTACATAGGAAAAATCAGGAACTTTGACTGAATCGAGTAAATGTGAATTGAAGCTGCTATGTCAATAACTTCTTCTTTCCTAGATGCTATTATGACCCCCATAACTTCAGTTATATTTAAAGGGTTATTCAACAAAGCTTATCATGTATCTTGGACATCCATTGTGTGCCTCTGTTAAATGCCTACACCAGGCAATGTGGGAAACAAGGAGTCACTGTCAGGTATTTAAACATTTGGCTTCTTACATGCCTACCTCCAAAGCTGATTATTAGTGTTTCTAAGGCAAATCTCACATTAAATTAAATAAGAATGTTGTGTTGTGCTTAGCTCAGTGTCTAACACATGGGAAAGCACTTTGACCATTAGCCCTCTGCTATGTTATGGTTAGTGTTGCCAGTAATGATAAAGGCCCCTGATAAGGGAACACTTCAGGTAATGTCTTCCCATTACTGAAACCTGCCCTATCATTTTGGGCCAGTGACATTCAGTAACAATCATCCAGACACCTGGCCACAATCTTTTTCCTGAAACCAATGAATGATTGCTCTGTTTCATTTTACTTGTTTCTCACTCCCCTGCCCCCCCCCACAAAAGTGACGTATACCTGGTGGGGCCCCTGCATGCCAAAAATAACTAGGCAATAATGAAGTGAAGAGAAGAAAGACGTTTTTAGCTTCTTCAAAGTTTACCAATCATGGGATCCTTGTCACCAAATGATAAAAGATCGTCCTTCATATATAAATGTACAATGAATCTTAACCTTGCAACCTTATGTGGAAAAAGTGGAATAGGAAAGGAATGATAAATGTGACAGAGGCAGCCGGAGCTCACTAACAGCAGGAACGCATAATTTAAGTGTCTGAGGATCCCTGACTGAGAAATGCCCTAACCAATGGAGGCAGATACTCTGATCTTTGCTAAGAAATCACATGCAAAGCTAAGACACGAAGCCTGTCATTCTAGGGAAAACAGAAACAGGTAAATTGAGGACCAAATCCTACACTTTAGTGACCCCACCCAGATGCAAATTTCCAATAGGAGGTAGCCTGCAACCATCAGTTGGTCTCACCCTGTATGAAGGACAACAGGAGGGATGAATAGGTTACCACAGTTACTCCCTGGGCAACTTGGAGACATGCTCGAGTTAAATCCCAGGAGTTGCTGGATCCTTGATCACTAACTTCTAGTTGATTTCTTGCGGGGGGCTCTTATAATTTTAGAAGCACACTCAAGTCTATGAGGCAATCCAAACCAACCAAGGCAGTTCTGACCCACAGACATTGATCGTTTGTCCGGAATTGCCACTGGGTTCTGAGACCTCCACAGACCTCAGAAGGAGACACATCCATCTGTCCAGACCAAGCTGTTGAAGGGCATCCAAACCTCCATGACCTCCATAGGTCACAGCCAAAGAAAGAAACTCAGATATACTTACGCAGGGCATGCCACTCATCTTGACGGATGGTCTTCGTGATGTTGAAAGTGAGGTTCCTGGGGATGGTGGCTGAGGAGTAGTGGTATTTGATGTACGTGCATCGCTCAATTTCTCCTGGCAAAGGAAGACAGGAAGCCAAATGTCAATGAGGAGGCCCCCGTATCAGGAATCGTTCTGGGATAAGGGGAAAAAGGACTCACTCCAGATCGGGCCTGGAGACACCTACCGTTACACAAGGCAGCTTCAACTCCAAAAGAGCAGGAGAGTACAACTAAAATCAGACACCATTAATCTAAATGGAAAAATACATCCGTGGCACCATTCAGCAATGGGAAGAGCCAAAAAGTTTAGTCTGATAGCAGCTTGTTTAGTACCCATGTCTATTTAACCTGAAGAAAATCAACTTTCAAGTCAAGGGAGGAAGTTTGGCATCAAACAACATTAACAGTTTGACCCACAGACCAAAAGAGAGTAGGCTGTGGCCCGAAGGGTGCCCTTTGTGCTGTAGCATATGCTGTCTTGAGGACTGTGAGCTGGAGGAGGCCCCTTCCCTTTCCTCGGTCCCATGCCCTTAACCCGCCTCTGACCACAAACCACTCAACTCAATCTGTATCTCTGTAAAACAGTCTCCTCAGGTTTCTTGGACAAAATTAAAGCCCCTTAACACACACAACACCCAGTCCAATAGAAGCTTTACTGATAAATTGTTCCTCACCAATGCACACTTTGCTGGTCGAGTTACCAAAGCACTCCTACATCCTAGAGCAGACGTACTCTATCAAGTGTGGTCCTTGGACCACAGCATCAGCCTCCCTCTGGGAACTTGCTAGAAATGCACTTTTCCAGGCCTAACCCCAGACCTGCTGAACCAGAAACTTGGAGGTAGAGCCTGCAATCTGAATTTCAGTGAGCCCTCCAGGCCACTCTGCTGCACACTTCTGAGAGTCTAACAGAATTGCCAGCGTATTGATTCACAAATCCCGCTTGCTCACAAATTCTAAAAGGCAGGAATGCCGAAGAGTTCTTCCCTCGTTACTTTCAGTCTCCTGCAGGCATTTCTATGGAAGCTTGCACATCTGGGGGATATTAAAACTCAGTGTCAGAGCACTGTGAGGAACCAGGAAAGGAGTGATTTTTAAAGGTTAGGGGTTTTAAAATTTGGTTTTGCACCTGACTGGATTTTGATGGTAATACATTTTGCACCCCACTGATTTCCAATTTATAAGTGGTGGCGCCTGATTGAATTGTTTGACCCCTGGCTCACTGTCAGCAGGGAACCCGGCAATTGGTGGAGTGCAATAATTTAGACAGTGCCTCGCATGAAACCGATGCCTTATTGTAAATCATATCTGGACAACTGCCCAACTGCCTGTTATTGGCAGACAGTCCTCCAGTGGGACAAACACTGTCCAAAGAGGCAAACTTTTGGGAAAGTGTTATTCACTCTTTTCCTGTTATCTTTAATTTCGCAACTCCTCTGCCTCTATCCCCTTAGCCTACAAACCTCCTGAAGTCTCTCACTTGCCCCCAGCACTCCCGTGACCACATCCCCACTGTCTTCCTGCTTCCCTGACTTGCTGATACTTCTTGAAAAAGTAGCCTACCAGTCTCCACTTTGACTCAAATGCACACACTCCAATTTCCACAATTCCCATGAATAGCACTGCCCCCCACCCAGTGTCCAGCATCACAAACCCCAGAGTTCTCTCCAAGGCCTCCCCTCTCTGGTGGCTCCTCTTCCCCGACATCCTGCTGGTCACCAGATTCTGTCAGTTCCGCCTCAGCAATGCCCCCGGAATCCAGCCCCTCTCCCCTGTCCTCACTCCTTCTATGGTAGTTGTGCAAAAACAATGACTCATCTCAGTCAACAGCCACATTTACTGAGGACTTACTGGGAAGGAGAGTCTTGCCAGGAACTTTGCACACCAGTGGTTTCCAGCTTTACTCATGCCGTGGTGCACACAGACTAGATGTGCAGGAGGCACCCGGGGCAAACAGCTCTGCTCGCCCAGCGCTGCCCTCCTCCCTGCGGGCCGGAGGAACCAAGGCACTAGCAACCCATTCACATCCTGTGCTTATCCTGCCAGGGGAAAGCTCTGTTGTGGAGAGTGTCTTAATCCTTTACACAACCCAATTAAGTAGGTGTCATTACCATAATCAGTCCTATTTTACAAATAAAATGAAGGCTCAAGAAGATTAAGTGACTGGCCCAAGGAAACAGCAGTGGCAGGACTAGAACCTACATGTGACAGGAGCCTCCCTCCACTCTGCTGCTTGCCTGTGTTACAGAAAGGAAAATGTGGCCTTACTCACGGGGCTCCCACCCTGACACCCCTACCCCAGCCAGGCGGCCCCCACACCTGCCCTGAGTAGGCCGCGCCACCGCCCCGGCACCGGCTCTCCCCGCCTGCTCACGCTGGGAGGAGGCCAAAGGGCAGCTGCCGGCACAGCTCCCTGGCACGGAGGACAGCACCCAACACTGGGTGCCCCGTGGGCCCCCCTCCCTGGCCTGTCCTCCGCAGCAAGCACACCACCAGCTGTGCTTTATCTGTTTACATGCCTCACTCCCCTCCTAGATCGTGAGTTTCTCAAGGGCAGGGACTTGTCTTATTCATTCATTTTTGGCTCCCTGGCCCCAGCCAGGGTGAACACCAATAACGAGTGCTTTGAAGAAAAAATGATAATATGAGGCACCCTTTGTAAGACCCCAGTGGGCAAGGAATCCAACTGTTTCTATTATATACAAGGGATTTAAATAATTGAAGCGAATTAGGACCTAATGAATAAAAGGAGGGGGTCATTACAGAACTCTGGGTCTACAGCAAACACTTCTTCCTGTCTGGATGTTGAGGAGGGGCTTACCAGTCACAGTGAGGAAGAAGAAAACACATATGCACAGAGCAGCCTCTCAAGGCACTTTGTAAACGTAATCCAAGGGTCAGCTAGGTTCAAGGAAGGGAGGAGGGAAGGAAGGCAGGAAGCTGGGGAGATAGAAAGAGTAGAGAGTTGTAGCAAGAACACCATCAGCAGCTACTTGGACCTGTACAGTTGAGCAGGTTGTGCCCTGATCAACAGCACCTCCCAAGGACACCTAGATCTAAGGTCAGGCTGCCGCGGTGCTTGCCAAGCCTTGCTCCCTGGCTGGGTATGAGAACATACCCCCACCGGAGGAGTTGGCTTTGTCTAATGTGCACAAAGGTGTCTTACAAACTAGCAGGTGCTCTACACTCCATTATTTCAAAACAAAACAAAACAAAACCCTCCCTGGACCTATCTTCAAAACAAGATCCTACTGTTAAAGGCCAGATTGGTACTCATCACTAATGTCTGATTAAAGCACCTGATTCCTTGGCTAAGATCAGGTTCTCTCAACCTCAAAACAAACTCAGTAAGCGGCCACAGGTTCCAGGCGGGCTGCAACCAGCTCCCTTAGCCTCCCTCACCCCAGGCCACACAGCTCTGGGCAAGATCAAGGAGCTGACAGACAGACACTGAAGGTGGCCAGCCAGGAAGCCTGGCAGGAGCTACCGAGGTAGTCCACTGGGGGCCTCAGAATTTGCTTTGCCTCTGGGATGCAAGCATCCTGTCTCTGACAGCAATTAAATTTGAAAGACTCAAATATTGCCTAAGAAGGAAGGCAAAATATTTATCCATGTGTCTGCAGGTCCTGTCAGTGTGCTGGGCTTTTGTAAATACAGGCACCATCTGGGTACCAAATTCATGTGCCCAGAACGTGGGCTTCCCAATACAAACAGGTTTTGCTGCAGCAAATGGTGCAGAGGAGCAACCTGGAGTCAGCCGAGAAGCCATGGCCTTACCTGGAAGGACCAGACCCATCTCCCACTCTGCCTTCAGAGCTGGTGACCCTCCTGTGTGTCAGGGCCCCAGACAGGATACCCAAAAGAAGGAGAGTCACAAAAGTGGACGATTTACAAAGCAGAGCACAGGGTATAAAGAGACCAGTGAAGGGTCACACAAGAATCTGGGGGGCAAAAGAAAGAGCTGGCGTAACCAGCCTGGAGAGGCAGAGGAGCAGCAAGCTGGCACCAGAACCGCGGGAGATGCAGCCTTCAGCACAGGGTCATGGCCAGCCTGTGGTGAGGTGGCAGAGGATAAACACCCAGCCTCTCGCTCCCAGGTGGTGCCCCAGCAGCTGACCAGACTGGCAGCCAGAGGGCAGGCCCCGGGGCGGAGAGCAGGCACAGGGCTGGGACTGCAGCCAAGGGCCAATGCAAGCATGCAGCTCAGCACTCGCCCACCCCTTCCTCTCTCCTCTGCTCACACATCCCCAGCCCTCTCCCTTTCTGAAGGCAACACTCCAGCCTTCTCCTAGGCCAAGGCAGGCATGTCCCTCCTCCCCTCCACTCCAAAGTCTTCTGGGGCAAAAGGAGACATGGGGACAAGGAGCCTGGGGGAGACTGTTCCCATCCTTTCTCTCCATTTCAAATCCATTAGGATCCAAGGTATACGCATGATAACTCACATCAAGTACTAAGTGTGGTGACTGCATGCAGTAAGTGCTCAATAAACATTAGTTACTAATATCAACCGCTGCCCTAAGAGGGCAAGACCACAAGAAATTAGAATATTAGCAACCAATGTTTACATCATATACTGTGTGTGTCTGTGTGTGTGTATGTGTGTAAAAGAGAAAAAGTCTTCACACACAGTAATCCTAGGAAGCTGGTAGAGAAGACCTCTGATGTGTGTTGTAGACATGAGGAAACAGACCAGAGAGAAGAATGGCAGACATGGTACGCAAACACCAAGTTCTGGATTTCAGCCATACTTTATGACATTGCCAGCAGGTCGCTCTCCTCTCTGGTCCATCTGCTATCAGCAAGACAGGGCTTCCTAAGTACTCGTGGAAGAAGTCTATTACTCCAGAGTTACACAGATTAAGCAGGAACCTTCTCAGAAAACATGACTTCAGAGGCAGCACGGGATCCACCCCCACTCTATTTTAAATGGTCTTCCCTAAACATTTAGTTGCCATTGTACTTTAATTTCTTCCATTAGAGAGTCATTCCTTTGGATTAGATATTTTACCTCAATAAAACTTGTGGGGGGTGAGTACAGTGAGGCAGGCTGGGTATGTGATGATCAAATGTATTTTGGGAAACCTAAGCTAAACAACATTTAAAGGGTTTATTTGTTGCAGGACTTTAAGAGTTTTTAATGTACATTATGACTCCCCCCAAAAGAGACAGATATGGCATGCGGACTTTCCAAGAATCCTTTGACCCAAAATCTTTTTTTTTTCAAGAACAGTTACTAGTGCTGGACTATAAGCTCATCAAAATCAGAAGCCATGTCTCTCACTTACATTTTTACCCCCAGGCCCCAGCAAGTAGTTGGCATCCAGCCAGCCCTCATATATATTTGAATGAAAGAAGAATGGATATCCGGGTCTGTCACTTGGTCAAACGATCTACATGGTAAATTGGCTCTGAGTATTTGCTGGTCTCCTCCCAGAAGCCATGTCTGGGAGCTATCAGCAAAGCAATACTAGGGTCAAATGCCAATCTGGGAGCTGTGTTTGTACAATGCCTTCAAGTATGTCTGGGATATCCGGGGACAGAACTAGAGCAGCGGCCCTCAGTGCCCTCAGCCCATCCTGGCTTCTGGCTGCAGCTGCAGTGGGCACTCTGGGCAAGCTGACGGCACCCACATCAAGCACCCGGCCAGCCCCCCTGCCTCAGTGGGCTTCAGAAATCCACTCAGTCCCCACCAGGACTTACTCCACAGGAATGCAGCAGAACAGGAGGGGGTGAGCTTGAGAGAGCAACCCTCAACCAAGGGCACAAGAGCCAGACAGCCAGCACCCATTTCGGTAGATTTGTGAGGGACACAGCACAGCTACCCAGAGGGGTGCCTCTGGGATCTGACCTGAGGCTCCCATGAGCACCCAGCTCAGCACCACATGCCTCCCTGGCCTCCCCTCCTCTCCTGCTTCCTGCGAACTCCCCCAAAGTCCGTCTCAGGCTCTACTTTGGGAAGGACCCCCAAGTTATCTAAGAAGGATAACCTTGAGTGAATATGGTTCAGACAGTTGGAAACAGCAAGGATGGTGATAAATAAAAGGAGTCGGTCCAACAAACCCTGCGGCCACTCAGAAGGGTCGTGGGGTACCTGGGGCTGAGGCAGGCTCTTCTTCCCTTCTCAGCCTCTGCGCGCTCTCGGTGCTCTGCTCCTGAAATCAGAGTGCCCCAAAGACACAGTGATGGACTGGACCACTTCTGAGAGTCTGAGTGTTTCCTTCACCCCACAGCTGCTTCTTTAAAACAAAAATCTATTTGATGCTTTCCAAATGCCAGACACTATTTTATCCCATATCATCCTCGCAATAACCCTGGGAGGTTAATGTTACAGGAGTATCCCCATTTGACTGAAGGAGAAAGTTTACACAGATGAAGGCCCTCCCAGAGCCACTCAGCCCTCAAGGAGGCAGCCAGTGCCTTTGGGGCCCAGACACCACAGCTGCCAGGATTCAGCACCCAGCCAAAGATCCACTGGGAATGGGGCTGCCTTGGCCACAGTGCCCTGTACACAGGCGGAACTCGGTGTGTCTGCTGGTGAAGGAACACGGAAAGGGAGGGAGCGGTGTCACCCGGGTCTTGTCCGCTGCTCCTCTTCCCTTGAGGCCCGTGGCAGAGCAGCCACTCACCTTCCTGGCCTGGGCCTGCCACGCGCTAGCCCTCACTTTGCATGCCTCGCCCTCCGGGCTCACAGTTCTGAGTCATCTTTCTAACCCAAAGCCTGTGGTCTATGCTTAATAAGTGGAAAGGTTAAGCAGAAAGTAGAGAGAACACATCAGAAAAAATTGAAAACCAACTTTTTTTTCTTTTTTCTTTTTTCTTAAAGATAAAGCCAGTTCGAGTTTTAAGTCTGAGACTTCATCTCCTCTTTAAAGGACATTTTCTCAAAAGAAGAAAAAAACATTAAAATTATAACTTAGCAGGGAGAGTTCCCTCTAGCAAATTAGGAAAGCCACTATCAGATTTGTTAGCATCATCAGAGTTGATTTCTTCCACAGGCCCCAGGAGTGGGGATGGAGTTTAAGGGGTGAAGCATTTGGGATGAGAGGCAAAACCCTGTCCCTGATCAACAGGGAGATCCCAGGGCTTCAAGGAGGGCAGACCCACGGCGGGTCCCCAAGAGGGGCCGAAATGGGAAAGAGATGGAGGGCGCCTGTGGCAGCCCCAGCGACCAGCAATCCTGACCAGCACTCCCCCTGATTAAGATACAACTCTCCACAAAGCTTATTTCAAGAAATCTCCCACCCTTCCTCCTCCGTGACTGCTCTTAACACCTTCTGCTCCTCCCAGATGTCCCAAGCCTAAAGATTTGCAAGGCTTAGAGCTGCCACAGGCCCAGCCAGAAACAATGTTTTATTTTCTTCATACTGAGGAAAGGTGTTAGCGGCATTTTTATTTTTAATGCATTCCACCGAGTGTGCTTTGCCTTCCTGCTTGCAGTGGAGGCATAGCCTTTTCATGTTTTGTATGCATTGCATTGACAGAATCCTAAATATTTAATTCCTTCACATTATTCGATGTTACATAAATGTTTGTCATGAGCGGTGTTCAAGGGGTCCCTCCTGACTCACAGGAATTTCATTCTCAAAAACCCTGCTCCCAAAAGCAAGCCCCCTATCCACCCCCCAAAACATTGCTGATCCCTCACCTGTTGTCCCCAGACACCTTCTGCAGCTACTACTATAACACAGATATTTGTATATTAATCATGTATTTCTATCTGCAGCAAAATCTTTGAGATAGGGGAGCTTGTGTTTTTCATCTTTGTGCTGCCAGTGGCCAGTGTGGTGCTCTGTGCTAGCAGTCTTACTCATTTTAACAATAGCTTATGGTTAACGAATTCCTTCTATGTATTAGGTACTGTACAAAGTACATTATTATGTATCATCACATTTAATCCTACACGTTAGGTCCTGTTATTGTCTCCATTTCACAGATGAGACCCTCCAAGGCTTTCTAGAGGAAATAAGGCAGATGTTTTCATTTGCAGGGACTTCCAGCATCCCAGACTTGGCTGCTCTTATCTAAGATGAAACGTTTGCTTCCAGAACTCCCCTAACGAGCTGGAGAGAAGATAGCTCCTAGTCACGCTGGAGGAGAGCTTAAAGAGTGTCTACCACCCCCACATCTCAGCCACATCCCTGTCCCCACTCCCAGGGCAAGCCACCTACCATCAGGAGCCCTTGGGCAAGTTACTCAAACCCCTCAGAGCCTCATCTCCTCATCTGCAAAATGCAGATAATACCAGCCCTCACCTCATAAGATTGATGAGGAATAAATGAAAAAACCCACAGAAAACCTGCTCCTTGTGGGCATTTGACAACTACTGGTATCATTCATCAGCCATGTCTCCGGGACACAAGTCCTGCGTCCATATAACAGCCCATGAATATTGTAAGGCTCGCGCCCCTCCCACCCCACAGTCACCTTCGCTTGCAGCTGAGTGCTTCTGTGTTCCACCCTCCGAATCACAAAACCCAGCACTACACTGGCCATCCTCAGGGTCAGTCCACGGGCCAAAGTCTCTCCCAGGGAGCCCTGGCTGCAGTGGTCCCCTCGCGCTGTCAGACCTGCACGCAGCCCCCAGGGCCACAGGCTCCCCTGGCCTGGGACCCATGACTCTACACCTAGCCTGGCTCCTTGCGAGCCTTGGGAGCAGCTGTGTCACAGGCTGGTCACACAGAGGGGACAACCCCCAAGTGCTTTCCTCCAGTGAAGCTGTGAAGCCACCACGTGCCTGGGCAGCTGTCTTTTCTCGTTTTTTGCTTGTTTTTTGTACTTAGGTTTGTTACCTCCTGAGGGAGCTCCTATTTGTTCCAGCCCCTGAAAAAATTTTCAGATCATGATCCCATCATTCCACAGATTAGCAATCTGTCCCACACGCTTTATCAGTGAGCTGTCCCCATCCTGGCCGTCACTGAAGTTCCGTAACAGGCCAGTAGGGAAGGCAGAACTCTGCCGCACACACACGAACGTCCTTGTGACCAGAAACTGAACCTTCCAGGGAGGGCAGTCTGGGAATGCCTGCCATGAATTCACGTTCCTGATCTGCCTCCCCAGCCCACCTGCCCATCTCATCCTGGACCCAACATTCACCCCCATCAGCCTGTCTGGGGACTGTGTCCAAGAAGGCAGTGCAGTCCGCTGGGCATGGCCGGGTCGGGGTCGTGGCACCCACCTCTCATGCTGAGCGCTCTCCCACCATTTGTTTAATAAGCCCTTCAGACGGTTCTCCAGCTGCCTCTCGCTGGGCTGCAGGCTGTGTTCATGAAACCCCAGCAGTCTTCTCCTTTGCTCCCTCACCTCCAGGCTCACAGCACTTTGAAGCCACAGCTCCCTCTGGCCAGCCAGTGTCCTTTTGCAAACAGGGTGGCCCCACCGGAGGAACCATGTCCCATGCAGCGACCTGTCCTTCAACATCTGGTGGTCAACACTCCGATCAGGAAGCAGAAATGAGGTCTCGTGCCGGGTGGCCCCCCATCCCCTGAGCTCGGTGCCCAGGCCTCCAGCTCCCACTCTGCTTACTTGCCAGGCTCTTTATTACTTCATCAGTGACTTCTCCTTACACAATATTGAAGTCTCTAACAGTTTACCATCTTCTGTGCTAAAGGGCACCTCATCTTTTGTGAGATCTACAACCTTGTTATCCTAATTTCCCCATTCCTGGATTCCAAATGTTTTTCCCCCATTCTGAGTCTTTTTGCATGCTTTAAGCAAGACTTTTTTAGATGTCATAATAACTCCCACACAAAAGGAAATAAAGAACGAGGTGCCATGCTTGCCCCACACCGCCCATCTTCCCTGTGAGGTGCTGGCTGCCTTTTTTCCCAGTTTGCTCATGAATTTTCCAGCTTGAAACAGAATGCTCGGGAAAGAATTCTCATTCTCTTCTCTAAAGGTGAGGTATGGCTTTAAATTACCATTTGGGGTGTAGTAAATAACCTGTTCCCCTATTCCCATCACACCCCTAATGACCTTCTGGAAAGTTCAGAGCCCCAAGCTGCCACTGCCCTCACCGCGGCCCCTCCCGCCCTGCCCACAGAAACCCAAAGCGGGAGGCTGGGGCTCCTCCAGGCACAGTTTTCAGCTGGTGGAAGCATCATCAATCTCCAGGCTCTGACAGAAAAACGAGGCGAGAAGGAGACCAAATCTCGCTTTTCACTGGAAAACAATGAGCTCATGCCCTCTCTCTGGGGGCCCAGGAAGTGGAGACATCTGGAGATGGGGAGACAGCGATGGAGACAGGCAGGAGCAATGAAGGACTGGCAGGGAAGAGGGAGCAGGCCAGTCTGGCCCTTTTTAAGTGTCACTTTTGATAAGAAATTCCAGCTCTTAGGCCAGAGGGAAACATTCATTTTCTTTAAATTAAAGATCCAGCATGAGGCAGTTGTCCTAAAGCAGAGGGACAGTGAGAAGATAAACAGAGTTGGAAATTCTTCCTTCCGGCTCCTTCAGGGGAAAGTAAGATGATTGTTCATGAGTCACGAAGAACAGAAACCAGGGCGAAGATGGCCCTGCCTGCCTCGGCCACTGAAGCTCAGGTGCAGGGTTCAGGACCGGGTCCTGGACAAGCACTCTGCCAGGTGGGCATCTGCACGCGGCCAGGGCCAGTCACTCTCCACAGGCAGAGCCAGATAAAGACGAGAGGATTCCAACAGCTGAATGTTTGATTTCAGCTAAGAAAAAAATAATCCAGATTACTGAGTTTCCCACTTTCCACTTGAAAAAGGAGTTATATAATGTTGTTTTCCTTGTTACCAGTTAATTCAGAGAGAGAGAGACAGACAGACAGACACTGTGTGTGTGTGTGTGTGTGTGTGTGTGTGTGTCTGGGGCAGGACAGGGGATACAGGGGAAACAGCTCTTTGAGAAACCAAACCCAGATAACTGATTATTTCACTTTTCAACCTACTGTGTGCATTAGCTAAAAACTGAGTGAAAACTAAAGACCACAGAAAGAAAGCAGAAAGCACAGATGAATTTTTTGAGTAGAGGTATAAAGGAAAACATATTTTCTTAAGCTAAATGGCTTGGCTAGATCAGAGAAATTAATTCAAGTGTTAACTTAGCCTGACTCACTAGTAGAAATGAAATTCAAAGCCAGATATGAAAAGATGAAGAGTGCATTATGCACTCCTTCCCTGCTGGGGCCAGCAGCACTTCTGGGCTGGGAGCCTGGGCCCTGAAACCAGCTTGCCTGGGGTCAAATCCTGGCTTTGAGACCCTCTGAGTGTGTGATCATGGTCAAATTAAACCCTCTGTGCCTTGATGTCTTTACTTTAAAGGGATGTGATATAAATATCTACCCCGTTTAGGATACTGAGAATCCAGTGAATTAATACAGGTAAAGCACTTAGCTCCTGGCACGATGTAAGCACTCCATAATTGCTGTTACTGTGTCTTCAGCCATACTATATCACCATATAGGCTGCAGATTTATATGCATCAGACACCAGGTAAATTCTTTTTAAACAGGCAGCGAGCATGTATCTGGCATGTCTCAGCAAAAGAAAGGGATGTCCTAGGAGACAGGTTCCTAGAACACTCTCAGCCATGGCTCTGGGCATCTCCCCCACTCCCAAGTCAGAGCACTTTCCCAACAGGCTCCAGCCTCAGACATCCTACCACCCTGCTCCTGCCTTAGGGCTTAGACCACCTCCCACCCCCTGCCCCATTTCCACCCCTATATCACTGGTTACACCAGTGAGCCCGAAGGCCTCTCCTCCACCATCTGTAAGCTCCTCAGACTCAGCAGCAGCAGGAGGGCAAGGGCATAGCTCCAGGTACAATTTGACCACACGCACCCAGAAAAATAGCAATTTAGGACCAATCTTTGACCTGTGAGGACAACACTTTGTAGTTGAACAAGTGTCCCCTAGCCCTAACCTGATGAGTCACTGGTCCAAGCCACGATGGGATTTCTCAGTCTTTAAGCTTTCTGGAATTGCTGTAACACTTCCACCTCCCAATCAAAATAGCAATAGTAAAGTAAAGAGTAAAGGCAGGGGAGAAGAGGTTTTCAGACACTGTAACAATTTATGGTCCAACAACAGATACTTGACAAACATCAAGTAAACCTGTTAGGCAGGAAAATAGATATGAGTGGGGTGGAAAGAGAATACGGTCAGTAAAGCCCAACAGAAAAGATTCAAAGTTAACCAGTTAAAACTAGAAAGTCAGAAAAGGCTCAGAGTTAATCAGTTAAAGATCAAAAGGTCAGGAGCAACTTGGCCTTGAATGTTGGAATATTCCCCTAGAAAAGAAAAGCAGTCTGAGCACAGCCCAAGTCTTCACTGTGTCAATTAGATCACGCCACTGTCAGGTTTACTCTAGCCTGCTGAAAGGCCCACCTATATACAGCATAGTAAAGACAGGGAGATAACATCTTAAAGCTAAAATTGCATTTTAAAAAACCCAAGAAGTTAAGAAATAAGATTCTTAACATATTCTTTAGCAAACAGACAATAACTCGGCCCACCTTGGAGGAAGGGCAGACAATCTTGACTGGTATGCTCCCAAACCAGGAAGCTGCTCTCTTGTGTTAAACTAATTTTACAGAATTACCTGGAGGACTGATGCCACTTAACAAGTCCACACCCCTAGCCCTTTGTCACATTCCTGAAAAACCCTTGAAAGGGAGAACCCCAACCTTTCAGCACACTCCTCTCTCTGAGGTCACCTGCACTTCCTGAGTGCGTAACTTTAACTTTTCCCAACCCTTCAGGGCGCTCCTCTCTCTCTGAGGTCGCCTGCACTTTTTCTCTAAGTAACTTTAAATAAAACTTTTGCTCTGCTTCACTACAGTGTCTCTGCCCTTCCCGCATTTGTCATGGCGGGAACAAGAACTGAGGAAAATACACAATGTCTCTCCCCTAATATATTTGGTGCCATGCCTCGGATGGATTTCCATCCCTGGTAGGCCAAACCGACCTCTCCTACCAACAAACTGGAAATGTATGTGACCTGTGGTCCAAAATTATACCCCCAAGGCAAACTCCCCCATATGTGCATGAGGAGGAAAAATGTACAAGGGTGTTGCAAAAAATATTGAAAACCTAAAGGTCAGTCAATTCAGAGACAGAAAAATAAAACAAGGTGTGGATAAAATTGTAATGTTTCCAGAATATCTCACCTAGCTTTAGTGCATTTGCCTATCAACAGGCATTCCTCAGGGGTGGATAAAAGTAGTTCACCTCCATATCAATGGGTAATTACCTGGGCAACCAAGGGTTTATGTGAACCTGAGAGGTTAGGGGGAGGTCTTGCTTGTTTTTGCTTGTGTAGGAGAGAGAAACGGCCCTGACTGCAGTTTGTAAGCAATAAACGGGCTTTAAACTTTATTTCTCACTTCGACTGATTTTGGTTTTAGAGGTATTTTGCCCCAGGATTTCCTCTCCCTGGACTTACACAAGGTTATATTCACAGAAGATATTATACAACAGTTTAAGTGAATGAACTACAACTGTACATATTATTAGAGATAGATTTCTAAATATAAAGTTGAGTAAAAACAGAACTGTTGATTTTATATCTACAATATCTTTACACTTTTCTGTATTTTAGATTTTTTCTCAACAAAATACATTCCCTGGAGCCCAATGAAAAGGAACGTTAATGATTTCTAGAGAAGAAACCCATTTGTTCCCGTAACAAAATCAAAGCCCCATTACCTAAGTTTCAATGGCAGGAGAACCTCCAGGGGGCCCTGCTTACCTCCCACTGATCTTCCAGGAGCTTCTCACTAAGCACCTGTGAGCCCTACCCCACCTCAGCTGTGAGCACAGTTGCCCGCCCTGCAGGAGCTAGATGCTCAGTGGGAAGAATGAGGCAGAGACTAGGGAACCCAAGATGTGGAGAGCGCTACAGGTGCTGGGCAAGGGAAGGCTGGCAGAGGAGGGGAGACCGTGTTCTTCAGCTTGGCAGGATGTAGAATCTGTGGGAAGGGGTAGCCTGGGGCCAGCCAGCCTGGAGCCTGCTGCCAGCTCAGTGGGAAATGGAGTGCTCTGACTGCTCTGGGCCAGAGCTTGGCAGACCCCACAGGGGGCTGTTTAGGACTGGTGAGAGCGCTCAGGCAGGGGGCGGTCACGGTTGCCCAGGCACCAGAGTGGGGCCGGCGAATGGCTGGAGGCATGGCCTGGGAGGACATGTGTGGAGTCACTCTGATCCCCATTGGCTTCCTGGCCCCTGGATTTCCTCCTCCCCACACACAGGCCAGTACTTCTGCTGCAGCTGAGTCAAACAGCTGCTCCAGAGCACAGGAGCAAAGAAGTGACGGGTGGGTACCCTCTGGGGCCCCTGGCATCCAAACTGGGTGAGCTGAGAGAAGCAAATCACCCTAATGGAGTAACCTGCTCCTTGAAAGGCTGCCCAACTCCTCCCTAAGTGCAGCGAACATTACTCCTGGGCCCCCTTAAGGTTTGCATCCAAGACTTCACCAAAACCATCAGCCAAAGCACAAAAGCAGAACCAGATCAGATAGATGTCTCCTAGTTTTGCAAGGCCTCTGGGACCACTCCCTTCACTACCATGTAACAGAACTGGTGCAGCACAAACCTGGCAAGGAGGCTTTCTGTAGGGGCCTCAAAACCCAGAAAGCAGAGCCAAAGGAGAGGCTGCAGGCAGAGAAAGCCAGCACAAGGCTGCGTCAGCACGGAGCGCAGGGGCAGGGCTGCAGCTGGAGGGCTGGCAGGGGAGCCCCAGGCAAGAGATGATGGCGGGACTGGGACGGTTAAAGGAGAGCCAGTCAGCTAACACGGGAGAAACTGCCATTCACGTGTGTGTTCCTACTTACAGAGGATGGAGTACATTAAGATTTTTACAATAGAAATAAGTTTCAAGTATCAAATAGTAAGATGCCATCCCCAGAGGGTTAGTACCCCAAATGCACACTGTAGAGACTTCTCTGGAACAGAGTGGGTCTCTAAGGAGCCTGGGGGTTGAGGGCAGGTATGAAGCCATGAAAGCAAGTAGAGTCTGGACTATTGAGAGAGACACTGAAATAAAGACCTGAAAATGAAGAAAACCGCTGTACTCTCTCACTCTCTCCCATCTCTAGTTCAAGGTGCAGCAGCCCTGATTTAGTTCTCGGGGTATCTGTCCTGGTGCCACCTTCTGCAGTGCCAGTAGCTCCCATCAGTCCTCCCCAGGTAGCTCACCAGTGGCCCCGCTCCACGCCCTCACAGCCATCTCTCGCCGCCCTAGTTTCCCAGCTGACCTCAGCCCTCCCTGAGGCCTCTGTCCTGTCTGTGCACCGCTGGGTGCCTCCTTTCCCCAGAGCCCTCTGTCCCTCCAGGCCTTGGGAGCCCCGACTCTGCTGGTGCCTTAGTGGTGGGCAGTGTGATATGATGGAAGAACTGGACCAGAATTCAGAAAATTCAGGGTCAGCCCAAACATGGGAATTCACTACACAGTGTGTATTAGTCTGCTCTGGCTGCCATAACAAAACACTGCTGACTGGGTGGCTGAAACAACAGACATTTACTTCTCTCAGCATCTGGAGACTAGAAGTCCAAGACCAAGGTGCCAGGGTTGGTTTCTAATGAGATCTCTCCTCCTGGACGCTTTGTATGTCCTCGCACAGCCTTTCCTCTCTGGTGCGCAGACGGAGCAGGTAAGCTCTGGTGTCGCCTCCTCTTATTAAGAACACCAGTTCTATCCAAGTAAGGCCTCATTCTTGTGACCTCAGTTGACCTTAATTACCTCCTAAAGGCTCTCTCTCCAGGTAAAGTCCCTCTGGAGATTAGAGATTCAACATATGAATTTTGGGGAGACACGATTCAGTCCATAGCAGCATCTCGGAGCAGTAGGGAAAAGAAGATTTATTCAATAAACAGTATTCAGGAAACTAGCTAACCTGCTGGGAAAAAAAAATTAAATTGAAGGCATACTTCTACACCTTATACCAGGATAAATTCTAAGTAGACCAAATATTTGTTTGAAAAAAAGTAATGGAAGTACTAGAAGGAACCATGAGGAACTCCTTTGGTAAGCTTAGAGGAAGAAAGTGTTTATAACTATGATGTAAAATCCACAAAAGAAAATACTGATAAATTTAACTATGTAAAACTTAGCATAGCAAAACCTACCATAAGCAAAATCAAAAGACAAACTGAGTAAAATATTTGCAACAAGAGATCACAAAGGACTAGTTTCTCTCACTCATAAAAGGCACCTGCATATTAAGAAAAATTCCAGCAATCCAGTTTTAAAGTGAACAAAAGACAGGAATCGACAGTTTGTAGAAATACAAATGTATTTAAACATATGGAATGACGTCCATGAACACTCAAAACCAGAGAATTACAAGTAAGATCTACACCAAGATGCCATTTTCAACTACCATTCTGGCAAAAGTGCAGAAGTTTGCTAACACACTGTGTGGTGAGGTGTGGGGAAACAACACACTCGCAGGTTGCTGTGGGAGTGTAAATTTTGTAAATTTGTACAACCTCTCTAGAGGGTGAGTCATCGATACCTTTCAAAATTACAAAGGTTCAATTTGACCCAGAAATTCCACTTTTAGTAATTTATCTGAGAGATGCAGTTTCACAGGAGTGAAATGGCATATGTACAAGGTTATTCATTGTCACTTTGCTCACAAAAGCAACCTAAATTTCCTTCAGTGGGAGACTGGTTAAATAAATTATGGTATATCCACACAATGAAGGCAATATACCATTTTTTAAAAAGATGAAAACTCTTTACAAACTGATAGGGAAAGCCTTACAAGATAAATTAAGTGAAAAATAAGCAAGATGCAGAACAGCATGTAATGTATATTACATTTATGTAAGAAGTGGGGGAAGAGATCATAGGAATAGAGATATATAGATATGCAGGTGCATAAAACATCTCTGGAAAGAAATTAGAAATACTGGTCATCTGGTAGGGAAAATGAGAGGGAAAGAAATGTTCCTCACACTGTTTTATAATTCTCAAATGTTGAACCACGTGAACACATAGTCTACACAAAAAACTCAATTATAATGCTAAAAGCAAAACAATGTGAAGATTATAGAAAAGAAAACCTGGCTCTGCCCCAGTTCTGCCAGGATGGCTTTGAGGCAGTCACTTGCACTCTGAACCACAGACCCTGAGCGCTGCCCTTCCAGCTTCCACATCTCAGCTTCATGGTGCCCAGCATCCTTGGTGGTCACCTTTCAGTTCTCAGCACTCAGAGCCCTCCTCTCCCCACAACTTGGACCGCCCCTCTCTAAAGCCCAAAAGCAATGCTGACCTTTCCCAGAGAGACCTTTGAATGGCAGACAAGGCCAGTGGGTAGCCATGCGCCTCAGATTCAGGCTGGGCAGAGGGAGCACTGCCTGCCATTCCCCACTGTCTTTGTGCTGACCTTGCATCCAATCCTGCCTGACCCTCCCGTGACCAGGGCAGGCCATGATGGCCATTCAAGTCCCCAGTTCCTCCAAGCTGAGGGCCCCACTTTCCCCTTGCCAGAACGGATGGATTCCTGGCCCTGGATGAGCCTCAGAAGGCCTAGCCACGGGCTGCCAGACCTCCCGTGCATTGACCCAGAGGTGTACAGTCTGCCCCCAAGGTCCTATTGCTCTATCTGCAGGGCAGTGTGTCCCACTGGCTGGGCTAGCCCATTTGTTCCTGGAGCCATATTGCCCAGAGGGGCTTCCTCTGCTCCTCTTGTTAATGGCTGCCTCCCAGGTGCCCCTTTCCCACTGCTTGGCAGAGCCCTGCCCTCACTCACGTGCCTCTCATGGCCAGCCCATCAGAGCTTTACTCCAGGAAACAGCCTTGCCCTTGGCCACATTTTAGTACATCATAGAGAGGGATTCTCTCTTGTCATTTGATGTTCATTCTAGGTTATACTAAAACAGCTCAGGAAACCTCTTGTGAAGTCCTAAGCAACATCAGGCCCCACAGCTCTCAGAAGATGAAACACCACTTCGCGGTGGACCTTCAGAGCCACCCTGGCCCCACCGCTCGCCTTCCAAAGGACACGGCAACCTCCCTGGTTTGGTCTTTGGGCTCTTTGTCAATTAATCCAACATCAGGCCATGCGGCCCTGGACCTCCTCAGGTAGGACTCAGGGACGCCTTCCAGCTCAGTATCACCAACGAGTAACTTGGCTGTTTACACTTGTCCAAACTTGGTGGGTTTGGACAAGAACATGACCTTGATTCTTTCCAGGCTTATCTTCAATCCACAGCATATCCCAAACTTTCAAAGCAGCCTGTAATTTTTGTGTGTCCTTTGGTGTGAGCACTTCAAGGTCACAATCACCAGCACAGAGCAATCAGCTCTCAAATGACTGTCTTAATGGATGTTGTTTGCAGTTTATCCTAACTAGAATGTGGGCTAATTTCTTTTTATCTCCCCAGAACACCTAGGGATGCACAATGCTCTGCATACAGATACAAGACTTATGGGGAAAGGAAGGGTGGGCTGGAAGTCAGAAGGCCTAGGCCTAAGTCTACCGCGTACTTGTCGTACAAGTCTCTCAACTTCTCCCGGACTCAGTTTTCTCACAAGTAAAATGAAAGCAGTAACACCTACATCGCAGGGCTGTTGTGAAGAGCTAACGAGGTCAGGTACACGAGGGTGCGGTCTGGGCCAATACACACAACACAGAAGTTATATGAATTCATGTAGTGAGATTCGTTTTATAAACAACTTATCAAACAACCAAATCTAGAAGATACGGGCTCTGTACTATCCAAGTAGGCTGGTGATGCTCCCACATGCCTGATCTTTGTTCACCCCTTAAAGATGGCACAAAGGTAGGAGCGTTGATGTGAGGGCAGCCCATGTTGTTAGTGGCCCTGGTGAGGCTAGTCAGTGTCCCGCTGAATCAATAGAGCCACCTTCACAACAGTTCCATAGTTTCATCTCCAAAAAACCAGAGAAATCCTACCTCAAAAGCCTGCCAAACTCCCTTCTAGGAGAATGTGCTTTGCCCACTGTCCCTGCCGCTTAAACAGGCATATATTGAACTATGTGCCCCTCCAGTTCCACCTGAGGTGGGCACCAGCCAACCATCCATAACAAGGCCCAGCTTGACGTGCTGACAGGGGCCAATCAAACCTTCCTTCAAGTGAAAACAATGCCAGAAGCAATGAAAGAATGCAACTGATGCCATGAGATTAAGTTATCAGAGAAAATAGAATAAATAAATAAAATAGAATGGTGGGAGCCAGGCAGAAGGAGCAGATGTGGAGGGTGGGCAGGATCAGGGCAGCCTCGGTCCTCCACCCTTCCAGCAGAAGTGAGTGCTCCCGATCAACAACCTCTGCTTGAGGTAATCCTGCCGGTTCCTCGCAGTCAATCCAGGCAGTCTAGGACACTCCTGGTACCCTGAACAGGCATCCACTTTCCCAAATGCAGCTCCCTCTATGGACCACAGCCATTGGCACCAGCCGCTTAGAGCTAGGCCGCCACCTGGATCCTCTAGGGTCAGCTCTGGTTTCCTACCCGTGACCTTGACTCTTCAATCATGAACTGCATTTGCCACCCTGACTCATCAATAATGGGCTCCTCCTCACCAGCATACATATACCCCAACCCACCTGTTTTTCGGTTTTGTTTTTTCTTGTTTATGGTATCAAGTCACAGTGGGCAGGAAAGATTGAGGATCTAAAAGATTCCAAGAAACTGAAGCTTCAAAAGGATAGAATTCTCAGAAGAGGCTGGTCAAGGACCAAAGGCCATATTAATATCATATTAAGACCATCTATGGAGCTCTGCTCTGTGCGGGCTCTGAGTGAGGTACTAAATACCAGCTCCCCAGAAAAGCACCGTAAGCAGCACCCAAGAGCCTGGGCCCCGGCCACCTGGGGCTTTAGACATGTCTGGGCATGCCTGGAGGGTCAGGACGGCACTGCAGCTCTGAACGAGTACAGAATGTCCACAGTCTACTCCCAGGATCACCTGTCTCTGCCCCTCTCTGGCCCTTCCAGAAGTTTTCTGGGAAAATTCTCATCCTGAGGGAAAAGCCACTGTGCCCAAACCTGGTCCAAGGAAAAGGATCAGAATGAGGGGAGGATGATTCCAAAAGCAGTCTCCAGGCTCCCGGCTCCAGAAATCCGTGCCGGAGGGGAAGACAGGCGTGCAGAATAAAGGAAAGTGCCAACCGCCCAAAGTCCCTGTGAGGCACGGCCTCCCACACAGCAGCACAGGCTGGTGACCCAGGGGACACCGGGAGGGCTTCTTCCTACCAAGACCAGGCTCCTGGGGAGCCGGCGAGTGGCAGCTCCACTCATGGACAGGGGGAGAGGCCGGGAACCCGAGCGGTGGAAGCAGGAGCGGCCACAGGGCAGGGGCTGCAGGCAGAGAGGACAGGTCTTGACACATTCTGAAGAAACGCCAGACCCTTCCAGGGAGCCAATGGGCAAGAACATTTAGAAATGCATATGAGACACCGCTGGCGACTCCCTGAACCCACAGGGTGGAATTTGAGGGCCCCAAAAGACAACAGTAGGGGAAGAAAGTGAAAATCAGGACAACCTAAGCCATGCTTAAAACCTAAACCAAGACCATGCAGCAATTGCAGATCTAACACTCACTCCCATGGGGCCAGATTCTGTCATTTACCACCCAGCCCGGCAAAGTCTCATGCAAGTCGATGCAGAGATGGGCTCTCCAGAGTCACACTCCACAACCTGGGGCCCGACAAGCTGCCCTTCTTACAGTAATAGCCAACAAGTCTGTGCTGTTCTGCAGCAGATCCTATGGAACACACAAGGAAATCCATGAAGGTCGTACCTCTGATTAAAACCTTCCAAGTGAAGGAAAGACCTTCCGAGACACATCAGTGGGAGGAGCCCAGCTGAGAAAGCCACCCAGCTGGAGGCTGACACCAGAGTGGGCTGCTTGCATCACGTCTGAAGGTGATGCTCCTTTGCTGAGGCCAAAACTAGCTGCTCTATGAGTGAGGAAGACTGCATGCCGGGGCCAAGTCAACCACAGGCCAGCACCAGGACAAAGCTACTATCCTTCACTCAGAAGCCACCACTTCTACGAAGTGCTCACTTATCAACTGTCATAATCTTACATGTTCACAATCATCCGGCACCTGTGTCATCAGGTATCAGATGCTGCACTAGGCGCAGGGGTGGGAAAATGTATCAAATACTGTCTCAGCCTCAGCAGTTTACAGTGTGACTTGGGAGGAGGAGCAGCAAGGAGGCAGAGAAGGAAGAGAGTTGGAAATCAGGCCTGAGGAAATGGGGTGTCAGTAAACATAAAGACCTATTTGGTGACTAACACATCAATGGTTGAGATGTAAATAAGCACCTCTAAATTGTTTCAAATCAGAAAATGATACTTATTTATGTTTCTAATATGCTCAACCATTTTTTCCTAGGTAACACACAAAAAATTCTAATTCCAGATCTGTTTGAAGAACAAAATGTTCTACCTTAATAGAACACTAATTTTTACCATTTACCAAGTCAATTCCATGTGCATTTTCAACAATCAAGGAGAAAAAGGACCTGAAGTTTGAGAATCAATAGGCTGATGACAGGGCAAGCTGTGAAAGCTGTCGTGGTTAAGGGCTGTTTTCTCTTACTCTTGGTTCATTTAACCCCACACTGTCGAAAGATTTCAGGTGTAGGAAGAGATCAGCAAGGGCAGGCCCTCTGACTTCAATTTGTTATGACTTGGAGTCAACAATGACTTTCTAATGAAGAATTTTAGCCAGTCAGGTTACTAAAGACTCATTCATTCAAGCACACATAATTCTCAGTTGAAAGCTCTGAATAGGTGACAAAATTCAGGTCTTTGATATCCTTTAGGACGATCGCTTCACTGACGGACTTCCATGCCTTGCTGACCACCATTCCAGCGTGCTGCCTGGTCAATGCCAGTGTTCACATCACTTCAATCAGTTTCCCCCACTAACTCTTTTCCGCAGGTGACCCACTTCCCTTCCCTGTGTGACTCCAGATGGACCATGCCCTGGAATCAGACCTAGTCCCAGCAGGAGGAATCTCAAAAACATCCCACCTGCAAATAGTGTGCCTTTAGTTAGAAAGCTTCTCACTAACGGTGTCCTGAGGCCACTACCCAGTGGACATGCATGAATCTCCCTTGGCTGCCTGGACACTTGCCTGGTTCCAGACTCCTGACTTTCCTGGCCCCAAAACTCTCTGTATCATAATTCTTGTAGGTCCAGCTTCATGGCATGAGGACCTCAGGTGCAAGCTAATAAGAAGAGTGTGCAACTGGGAACATCAGGCCTGAGTTAAGAACTACCCAACTCAAGGCCTAGCCCTGAATGGGAATCACCAACGGTGCAAATACCAACATCTCATAAATAGGCAAGGGGTCCAAGCTGGCAGGTGGACGCTGGCAGGAGGACACTTTGGGTGGAGATGAGCCTCCTAGTTGGAAGCATCACGACTCTAGGCAAGGGGATGGCAGATCATGGAAAGGCTCAGCACCAGGGAAGAAGACTGGCCGTGAGTTTGAGGAAATGAGGGGTGCAGCTTAGCGTGATGAGATCCATGGCCCAGTGACAGAAGAGGGTCACATGTGGCCGTGGCTCCTGATCCCAGCTCCTGGCCACGAACCTGAACTCACTGTCACTGCAGACTGAGGTGGTAAAGACACAGCCACAGGCAAACCAAACAATGTTAATGGGTAGGCCTCTTCCAGAACAAGAGCATGGGACCCACTCACCCAAACCCACTCGTCTCAAAAATGTCCTCCTCCTCTGGGAAGCCAGTCTACACTGAGCCCTGAGTCCACCAGTCTACACAGGGCCCTTCTCTAGTCAGCCTCTCTGCCTCGGCCGCTCCCATGTTGTATATTCCCACTGTACACACCTTATCACAAGCTTCAACAGACATGTGTCAAGAACTTACAGAATATTAAGGCCTTAAAAGGCTTATAATCTACATATTTAAAGATGTATTTATGAGCACATTGTTGTGACAACACAAACCTGTATTTGTTTCTTGAGTCTGGCTATTTTACGCATCCAATTTCGTCTCTTTAACTAAAATGTAAATTCCCAAGGTGGATTCTCGTCGTCCTACCATATGCAGTTCCCTATCATACACATGAGGGAGGGATGGATGGGATGAGTACATGGATGGATGGATGGGTGGGTGGGTGCATGTTCTCCTCATAGAGAGCCTCTGAAATGGGATTCAGAAGCAGGAGAGGGCAGGGTACAACAGAAACTACAAATTTACAGTTGGATGTGACCTTAGAGATAGCTGGTCACATTTCTCATTTTGAAGATAAGGAAACTAAGGACTGGAGGAATCACGTGACAATTCAAACAACTAGTAATGAATTTGGGAACTAATGGAGACACCACTTTCTTCTGCTGGGTGGTATTAGTATTTCAAATAGTACTCATCACTTGAATTTGGATATACCAATATGAATCAACTCCTAAAATACGACCAAGTCTAATATAAGCTCGAAGTCTACCAGTAGAGTATGACTTTCATTCTCATTAAAGTGACTAAGGGAAGGAACAGAGGACAACCACCAGGTGGAGAACAGAGGATGGGGCTGGAACGAATGTCATTCTTTTGCATGTATTTGTATGTTATTGAGATTATTAACTTGTTGAACCACATCCACCAATCCTCTCCCTCTACCACTCTGACATAATGACAAGCACAAAGGAAAAAAGACTACTCCAGGGACAGTTATAACCACCAGTCATTTACATCTTAATTTAGTTTAATGAGACGTCTTTCCTCTTAAAAATGGGTGGAGAAAGGGCTGGGAGGTGGTATGGGTGCACAGGGCACTTGAAGGTGTGCAGGCACAGGTACAATGCAGAGTGGGAGCGTTGTACCATACCAGCAAGGCCCAGTGAGACAGAGGAGGCCAGGGGGAGAAGGTTAGGGGAGGGAGGGCAAAGTACGGTAAAGACTAACTGGGACAAAATCGAACTTCACCTCCTCTGCGACAAAGCCAAGGGTCAGCCTGGTCCTGGGCTCTCATGTGTCCTGAGGATGAAGGACACTTGTCCAGGATGGCCTGCCCTGACACTGGCATTAAAAAGGCATTCCCTTCTGCCTCACCCCTAATACTGCCCTGTCCCAAACCACTTAACTCCCATTCCATGCAGCCCTTTCCCATTTAAAGGTCACTTTAAATTCTAAATATTGTCAAATAGAACCTGAACTCCAACTATTTCCCTAGACCCAATCTTTTGCTGTCAGCTAATTCAGAGGGGAAAAAAAAGTCCGTAAGCAGATTAGCTGCGAGTGACATTGCATATTACAGCAGCAGTACACTGTGTCCATGAGGAAGGACTTGTCGGCTGACTAATATTATGCAGCCATTTCAAATGATGACTTTTTAATCAGAAAGCCTCTTCTGTCTCTCAAAAAAAATTTTTTTAATCAAATTCTTTAACCAAAATGTTTCCATTTTTCAAAGTCTGCCACTACTTTGCCTGATATTAACCCTTCAGAGTAGGTATTAACTTTTATATCTGATCTTGATATATAGCTCTTTATCCAAGAAACTAAGTTCTTAAACTGTTGGGAGCTAGCCCAAAGGAGAGCATTTTCTTCCAGATTTCAGAGAAGCTAAGCAAATTCTAGCACATATATCTAGATCCTCAGCTCTCCAGTCTGGAATCTTATTCTCTGGACCAGTGGTTTTAAGTCTGACCTGGAAGGCTGGGCCATAAAAACCAGTGGATCTCTTGCAGCACAGTTACACCTCAATTATCAGAAGGTCACTTATGCAGCAATCTCAACCAGGCAAAAGCCAACGAAGAACCCAGAGTAAGTTAAGAGGTTTCAGGACAAGCCCAACACCCACACTCGTGAAGGAAGTCCACATTCTTCATTCGCAGGAACATCTCTTAGGCCCTCTTTCCTACTGCTTCCCTTTAAACAACATTCAACAGGCTTAATTACATGATATTGGAGACCACAGAAAATCATAGCATAAAAAGAGTTGCTAAAAGCAGGCAAACTGATGGCACCCAAGAAGAGGTTGTCAAGTGCCATCAAAGTAGTACACAGGAGAACAAAATGAAGATATAAGATCTCAAAAGCCAGAGCAACCTGGGACCATCTCATACAGGCCAAGCAGCCCCATAACCCTTGGGATGTAACTGCATTACAGCAAAATACAATGTTTGATATTATGATGACAGCATGTCACCAACTATATCTTAAATAATGATTGGTACAAGTGAGCCATTTAAGGAAGGAGAAAATTCTACAATCAATTCTACAGTTAGTTCTGCTAAAATTGTTTGAACCTGTGTTTAAGTTTTACACAAAGCCTAAGTAATCTGGAAATTTAACCTTTGTGGTTCAGGTCATACCTCAACAATTCTAGAAGAAATGATAAGGTATTATGACATTAAAGTGAATAGCGCTAAGATGTCTATGCTTCTATACCTCCCAGATGTGTAATTTCTTTCTAATAACTAAGGTTTATCTACTGAAGTTGATATATATTATATTGGTTTCCGATATACTTGACTATAGTGGTATCTGACATAGTTATTTAACAATTATGTACATTACTAAATGCCTCACTACAATGTAGAGTTACCATCTGTCATCATACAGAAATATTACATTATTGACAATATCCCCTATGCTGTATTTTTATCCCTGTGATTATTTTATAATTGGAAGTTTGTGCTTCGTTATGTCCCTTCACCTATTCTACCCATGCCCCACCCACCTCCCCTATGACAACCACTGGTCTGTTCCGTGTGTTTATGAGACTGTTTGTTTTGTTTTTTAGATTCCACATATAAATATTTGTCTTTCTCTGATTTACTTCACTTAACATCACACCCTCTAAGTCCATCCATGTTGTCACAAATGGCAATATTTCTTTCTTTTCTATGGCTGAAAAATATTCCACTGTATATATGTTCCACATCTTCTTTATCCATTCATCTATCAATGGACACTTAGGTTGCTTCCATATCTTGGCTACTGTAAAGCTGCAATAAAATTGGGGGATGCAGATCTTTTCATATTAGTGATTTCATTTTCATCAGGTAAATTCCCAGAAGTGAAATTATTGGGTAATATGGTATTTCTACTTTTAATTTTTTTAGAAACCCCTACAGTCTTCTGTAGTGGTGGCACCGATTTACATGGTAATTGGTTTTAAAGACAACATCTCTGCTAAAACCTCTTCAAAGCCTATGCTATACATTCAGTCTGGTAAGATGCTTTTATGATGAAGAATTTGAACAATGAAAAAGTAGAGAACCACTTCTCTCAGCCATATGATCTCTTCTGCTTCTGTGAGTTGGTGTCAAATGCATTGTCAGGCCCTGTAACAATGAACCTGCTTCCCCCTATATATGAAGCTGAGACAGAAACGAGGAGTGGGGGTTTTTTTTTCTTCTTCTTCATCTTTTTATTTTTATTTTTTGAAGAACATTATGTTTACTAGGCTCTCCCCTACCCCAAGTCACCCCCACAAACCCCATTACAGTCACTGTCCATCAGCATAGTAAGATGTTGTAGAATCACTACTTGTCTTCTCTGTGTTGCAAAGCCCTCCCCTTTCTCCCATCCTCCACATTATACATGCTAATCATAATAGCCCCTTTCTTCTTCCCCGCCCTTATCTCTCCCTACCCTCCCATTCTCCCCAGACTCTTCCCCTTGGGTAACTGTTAGTCCATTCTTGGGTTCTGTGATTCTGCTGCTGTTTTGTTCCTTCAGTTTTTCTTTTGTTCTTATACTCCACAGACGAGTGAAATCATTTGGTATTTGTCTTTCTCCACCTGGCTTATTTCACTGAGCATAATACCCTCTAGCTCCATCCATGCTGTTGCAAATGGTAGGATTTGTATTCTTCCTGTGGCTGAATAATATTCCATTGTGTATATGTACCACATCTTCTTTATCCATTCATCTACTGATGGACACTTAGGTTGCTTCCATTTCTTGGCCATTGTAAATAGTGCTGCGATAAACATAGGGGTGCATCTGTCTTTTTCAAACTGGAGTGCTGCATCCTTAGGGTAAATTCCTAGAAGTGGAATTCCTGGGTCAAATGGTAAGTCTATTTTGAGCATTTTGAGCAACCTCCATATAGCTTTCCACAATGGTTGAACTAATTTACATTCCCACCAGCAGTGTAGGAGGGTTCCCCTTTCTCCGAACCTCGCCAACATTTCTTGTTTGTCTTTTGGATGGTGGCCATCCTTACTGGTGTGAGGTGATAGCCCATTGTGGTTTTAATTTGCATTGCTCTGATAACTAGCCATGTGGAGCATCTTTTCATGTGTCTGTTGGCCATCTGAATTTCTTCTTTGGAGAACTGTCTATTCAGCTCCTCTGCCCATTTTTTAATTGGATTATTTGCTTTTTGTTTGTTGAGGAGCGTGAGCTCCTTATATATTTTGGATGTCAACCCTTTATTGGATCTGTCATTTATGAATATATTCTCCCATACTGTAGGGTTCCTTTTTGTTCTATTGATGGTGTCCTTTGCCGTACAGAAGCTTTTCAGCTTGATATAGTCCCACTTGTTCATTTTTGCTTTTGTTTTCCTTGCCCGGGGAGATATATTCATGAAGAAGTCACTAATGTTCACATCCAAGAGATTTTTGCCTATGTTTTTTTCTAAGAGTTTTATGGTTTCATGACTTACATTCAGGTCTTTGATCCATTTTTTATTTACTTTTGTGTATGGGGTTAGACAGTGATCCAGTTTCATTCTCTTACATGTAGCTGTCCAGTTCTGCCAGCACCATCTGTTGAAGAGACTGTCATTTCCCCATTGTATGTCCATGGCTCCTTTATCGAATATTAATTGACCATATATGTTTGGGTTAATGTCTGGAGTCTCTAATCTGTTCCAGTGGTCTGTGGCTCTGTTCTTGTGCCAGTACCAAATTGTCTTGATTACTATGGCTTTGTAGTAGAGCTTGAAGTTGGGGAGTGAGATCCCCATCACTTTATTCTTCTTTCTCAGGATTGCTTTGGCTATTCGGGGTCTTTGGTGTTTCCATATGAATTTTTGAACGATTTGTTCCAGTTCGTTGAAGAATGTTGTTGGTAATTTGATAGGGATTGCATCAAATCTGTAAATTGCTTTGGGCAGGATGGCCATTTTGATTATATTAGTTTTTCCTAGCCAAGAGCATGGGATGAGTTTCCATTTGTTAGTGTCCTCTTTAACTTCTCTTAAGAGTGTCTTATAGTTTTCAGGGTATAGGTCTTTCACTTCTTTGGTTAGGTTTATTCCTAGGTATTTTATTCTTTTTGATGCAATTGTGAATGGAATTGTTTTCCTGATTTCTCTTCCTATTGGCTCATTGTTAGTGTATAGGAAAGCCACAGATTTCTGTGTGTTAATTTTGTATCCGGCAACTTTGCTGAACTCCAATATCAGTTCTAGTAGTTTTGGAGTTGAGTCTTTAGGGTTTTTTATTTACAATATCTTGTCATCTGCAAATAGTGACAGTTTAACTTCTTCTTTACCAACCTGGATTCCTTGTATTTCTTTGTTTTGTCTAATTGCCATGGCTAGGACCTCTAGTACTATGTTAAATAAAAGTGGGGAGAGTGGGCATCCCTGTCTCGTTCCTGAACTCAGAGGAAAAGCTTTCAGCTTCTCGCTGTTAAGTATAATGTTGGCTGTGGGTTTATCATATATGGCCTTTATTATGTTGAGGTACTTGCCCTGTATACCCATTTTGCTGAGAGTTTTTATCATGAATGTATTTTGAATTTTGTCGAATGCTTTTTCAGCATCTATGGAGATGATCATGTGGTTTTTGTCTTTCTTTTTCTTGATGTGGTGGATGATGTTGATGGATTTTTGAATGTTGTACCATCCTTGCATCCCTGGGATGAATCCCACTTGGTCGTGGTATATGATCCTTTTGATATATTTTTGAATTCGGTTTGCTAATATTTTATTGAGTATTTTTGCATCTATGTTCATCAGGGATATTGGTCTATAATTTTCTTTTTTGGTGGGGTCTTTGCCTGGTTTTGGTATTAGGGTGATGTTGGCTTCATAGAATGAGTTTGGGAGTACTCCCTCCTCTTCTATTTTTTGGAAAACTTTAAGAAGAATGGGTATTATATCTTCTCTGTATGTCTGATAAAATTCCGAGGTAAATCCATCCGGCCCAGGGGTTTTTTTTCTTGGGTAGTTTTTTTATTACCGCTTCAATTTCTTTGTTGGTAATTGGTTTGTTTAGATTTTGTGTTCCTTCCTTGGTCAGTCTTGGAAGGTTGTATTTTTCTAGGAAGTTGTCCATTTCTTCTTAGCATATAGCTTTTCATAGTAGTCTCTAATAATTCTTTGTATTTCTGTTGGATCTGTCGTGATGTTTCCTTTCTCATTTCTAATTCTGTTGATGTGTGTTGATTCTCTTTTTCTCTTAATAAGTTTGGCTAGAGGCTTATCTATTTTATTTATTTTCTCAAAGAACCAGCTCTTGGTTTCATTGATTTTTGCTATTGTTTTATTCTTCTCAATTTTGTTTATTTCTTCTCTGATCTTTATTATGTCCCTCCTTCTGCTGACATTAGTCCTCATTTTCTTCTTTTTCCAATTTTGATAATTGTGACGTTAGACCATTCATTTGGGTTTGTTCTTCCTTCTTTAAATATGCCTGGATTGCTATATACTTTCCTCTTAAGACTGCTTTTGCTGTGTCCCACAGAAGTTGGGGCTTTGTGTTGTTGCTGTCATTTATTTCCATATATTGCTGGATCTCCATTTTAATTTGGTCGTTGATCCATTGACTATTTAGAAGCGTGTTGTTAAGCCTCCATGTGTTTGTGAGCCTTTCTGCTTTCTTGGTACAACTTATTTCTAGTTTTATACCTTTGTGGTCTGAAAAGTTGGTTGGTAGGATTTCAATCTTTTGCAATTTACTGAGGCTCTTTTTGTGGCCTAGTATGTGGTCTATTCTGGAGAATGTTCCATGTGCACTTGAGAAGAATGTGTATCCTGCTGCTTTTGGGTGTAGAGTTCTATAGATGTCTATTAGGTCCATCTGTGCTAGTGTGTTGTTCAGTGCCTCTGTGTCCTTACTTATTTTCTGTCTGGTGGATCTGTCCTTTGGAGTGAATGGTGTGTTGAAGTCTCCTTAAATGAATGCATTGCAGTCTATTTCCTCCTTTAGTTCTGTTAGTATTTGTTTCACATATGCTGATGCTCCTGTGTTGGGGGCATATATATTTATAATGGTTATATCCTCTTGTTGGAGTGAGCCGTTTATCATTACGTAATGTCCTTCTTTATCTCTTGTTACTTTCTTTGTTTTGAAGTCTATTTTGTCTGATACTAGTACAGCAACACCTGCTTTTCTCTCCCTATTATTTGCATGAAATATCTTTTTCCATCCCTTGACTTTTAGGCTGTGCATGTCTTTGGGTTCGAGGTGAGTCTCTTGTAAGCAGCATATAGATGGGTCTTGTTTTTTTATCCATTCTATTACTCTGTGTCTTTTGATTGGTGCATTCAGTCCATTTACATTTAGGGTGATTATCGATAGGTATGTACTTATTGCCATTTCAGGCTTTAGATTTGTGGTTACCAAAGGTTCCAGATTACTTTCCTTACTATCTAAGAGTCTAACTTAACTCACTTAGTATGCTGTTACAAACACAATCTAAAGGATCTTTTCTATTTCTCCTCCTTTTTCCTCCTCCTTCATTCTTTATATATTAGGTATCAAATTCTGTACTTTTTGTCTATCCCTTTATTGACTTTGGGGATAGTCAATTTAGTTTTGCATTTGCCTCACAATCAGTTGCTCCACCCTCCCTACCGTGGTTTTTCTACCTCTGGTGACAGCTATCCACCCCTAGGAACACTTCCATCTATAGCAGTCCCTCCAAAATAGACTGCAGAGATGGTTTGTGGAAGGTAAACTCTCTCAGCTTTTGCTCATCTGGAAATTGTTTAATCTCCCCTTCAAATATAAATGATAATCTTGCTGGATAAAGTAATCTTGGTTCCAGGCCCTTCTGTTTCATGGCATTAAATACATCATGCCACTCCCTTCTGGCCTGTAAGGTTTCTGCTGAGAAGTCTGATGTTAGTCTGATGGGCTTTCCTTTGTATGTGATCTTATTTCTGCCTCTGGCTGCTTTAAACAGTCTGTCCTTATCCTTGATCTTTCCCATTTTAATTACTATGTGTCTTGCTGTTGTCTTCCTTGGGTCCCTTGTGTTGGGGGATCTGTGGATCTCCATGGCCTGAGAGACTATGTCCTTCCCCAGATTGGGGAAGTTTTCAGCAACTACCTCCTCAAAGACACTTTCTATCCCTTTCTCTCTCTTCTTCTTCTTCTGGTATCCCTATAATGCGAATATTGTTCTGCTTGGATTGGTCACACAGTTCTCTCAATATTCTTTCATTTTTAGAGATCCTTTTTTTTCTCTGTGCCTCAGCTTCTTTGTATTCCTCTTCTCTAGTTTCTATTTCATTTATTGTCTCCTCCACCGTATCCAACCTGCTTTTAATACCCTCCATCGTGCTCTTCAACGATTGGATCTCTGACCTGAATTCATTCCTGAGTTCTTGTATGTCTTTCCGTACCTCCATTAGGATGTTGATGATTTTTATTTTGAATTCCCTTTCAGGAAGAGTCACGAGGTCCATAGCATTTAAATCTTTCTCAGGAGTTGTATTAACACTTTTACTCTGGACAAGGTTCCTTTGGCATTTCATTGTTGTATATGGCGCCCTCTAGTGTCCAGAAGCTCTAATCTGGAGCTGCTGAGCCCCTGAAGCAATGTTGGGGGGTCGCAGGGGAGCGGTACTGGTGCCTGGGGGTAGGACGGAGCTGTTCCCCACCTCCTGGCTGCTGTGCCTGTCTCCACTGCCTGAGCCAGTGGGCCGGGCACACAGGTATAAGTTTTTGTCCCAGAGCAGCTGGATATGGATCCCTGCTTTCCACAAGCAGCCGGAATCCCAGTCTCCCCAGGAACTCTGCCTGTATTAACTTTCCAACCCGGGTAGTCATGCGAGTCTCATGAAAGCACCATGAAATGTAGGTTTGTGCTCCCAGCGCAGATCTCCGGAGCTAGGTATTCAGCAGTCCCAGGCCTTCCACTCCCTCCCTGCTCCGTCTGTCTTCCTCCCGCGGGTGAGCTGGGGTGGGGGAGGGGCTCGGGTCCCGCGGAGCCACAGCTCTGGTACGTTACCCCGTTCACTGAGGTCTGCTCTTTTCTCCAGGTGTGTGCAGTCTGATGCGTCCTCTTTCCTGTTGCTCTCTCAGGATTAGTTGCACCAATTAAATTTTGTAATTGTATCCAGTTTTAGGAGGAAGCCTCTGTGTCTCCTCTCATGCTGCCATCTTTAATCTCTTTTTTAGGGATTATTTTTTTTAATGCAGAAACTTAATATGAGAATGGCCAACGTGATACAAATGCCACAGTGCTCCTCCTACACCATGGCAAACAAAGCCAATCAGTCCAGCATTAACGTGAGACTTCCGAATCCTTCCCTCAACACAGATTCAGGCAACCATTATGTACTGACTGGCGTTGACAGTCAGAAGGAAATTATTCCAGGCCTAAGTCATTGTTATATGGCCTCAAATTAGATCTACATGCTTCAGTGTTGTAAGTTTTCATGTGCAGTAGGCTACTTTCTTTGGTATCTCCACATTCTCAACAATGACCACAATCCAATCTTGAACATCTGACTCAAATAACCCTCCTCAGTGAAGCTTTCCTCAAACACCCAGGGGGAAAGGGCTGAGGAGGGGGCAGTCAGGCAATAAGCGGCGGGTGACATTCTGTTTCCATACATTTGTATATTACTTATTTCTATGTAGGAAGCATTTCTTGAATATCTACTCCATATCAGGCATGATGCTAGGCACTGGAGATACAAATTAATATGATATAGTTCTTCCCTCAAAGAGCTTACAGTATACCGTATAGGATCTACCTCTGTTTTGAGTTCCTGAAGGGCAAGGGCTATGTCATATTCATCTCTGTATCCCAGAGCCAAATGCAACATGCAGCAGTCTTTGGGACACTTAGCTGGCCACCCACTCCAGGCTTTACAATCTGGACTTCAACAGCTATTTTCATGCGCACACACACACACACACACACACACCACCACCACCACCACCACCACGGTACATTTGTGCAGATCTCATCTATAACAATACTTCAAGGAATATTTTAACTAGGACTTAATGAGGAGAACAAAAGAATTAATTGAGAATGACTATTTTTGCTTTGGGATATAACTTACATATAATTATGTACAACAAACTGAAAGAACTACACCTTCAATGTCTAATAATTGCTAATTCTTCCTCCCTCGACCTGGAGCTGCAACTGTTTCCGTTCTCATCTATTCCTGCTAAATCTCCTCAGGTCCTCCTCTGTGGCATCCTGCACTGCTACGAGGGAGCAGAGTCTGCATGAATTACTCTTGGAAAGGCTCTGCGACCAAGCCTGTTCCTACTCCGGTTCTGGTTAAGCACTACTTTCTCTCAATTGCGGGGCTCTGCTGTATGCTCTTGCTATCTATTCCAGGCCCCAGATCCTCTCACCAGACCTGCTAGGCCTGTTCTCTGCTGTACTGCAGCATCTAAGAGGGCCTTGCTGGCTTCCTTTCTGGTATGGAAACTTGCGGCTTAGATTGAAAAATATCCCAACACCGCTCATAGGCAGAGACATGGAGTCTGGAACTTCCTATGTAACATAACATTGCTAATATTTTCCCTGGAAACAGCAATTCAGGGGCTTCACCCTCTAAACCAGTGCCTAACACTGTGGCTGGCACCTAGCAGGCTTTCAGCAAAGCAAAAAAAAAAAAGGTCCCGATTCCAACTCTGTAGCCTTAATGGAAGTATTTATTCTATGTGCCTCAGTTTGCTCTCCTATAAACAGAACAATTCGTAACATACAGCGGCATTGGAAGGAACAGAGACAATGTGCCTGGAGCATAGTAAGCACACGACAAATGGTTGCAATCATTATGGCACCTGCACATAGTAGGTCCTCCAAAATGAACGTGCAGTTATTCCAAAAAGAATTGTGGGCATCCCCCTTGGTCCCTGACCTGGCCCCCATCCACACATGCTCACACAGCCTTACTCTACTGTTAACCCTCCATCCACCACCCTGGCTGAGGCACTGTTGTCCCATCACTTGTTGGCATGTATGTCACCCCTGCCTCAGCAACCCAGCAGGAGCCACTCCACATGCTGCAGCATTTCCTCCAATGTCCAGCTAGTATGTTGGGCCAGGTAAGAAGCCATGCCCAGCAGTCTGGGGCCCACTATAGGACCTAAGAGTAGGGTTAGTGAGGCCTGACCACCAGGGACTCGTCTGGCATTAGTTCTCTCTTAGGCACTTCCAGACCTTTCTCTGTTAGCTCATGTGCCTGCCACCAGCCCCACAAGCTCCTCCCGGTACAGCTATGCACTGCACAGAGTCCTTGCCAGCTACTGGGAACTCTGTCAGCCACCCTTCCCATTCTGGGGAGGGTCATTCAAAGCAGATAAAGGGGGATTTGATAGGCAGTCAGTTACATCATGAGTGACAACTTGCTTTTGTTATCATTTACAGAGCAGTTCTACAAATTATACTGTTTGAGCCTCACAGAAACAACAACCCCATGCCACAGATGAACATATGACTTAGGATAAGTCATCCATTATCTCACTAATCACACAAAACTGAGAAGAACTACAATGAAAGAAACAAGTTTATCCAGCCATAAGACAGTTACTGTAAGGGATTCCAAGAACTACTTTTATAATGGAAAGAACTCCATCCAGGGACAATTCAGGTCAAGAAAATTAACTCACTTTTTGTAACTCATAGGATCAATTAACATTACCATCGAGTAACAATATGACAATACCTATCAAGAACCATGGAAATGTTCAATCTTTGACCTAGTAGTCATAGCTCAGGAAACCTAGACTAAGGAAGTAACCCAAAAGAATTTTAGTTATTTACAAAAAAATGTTTATTACAACTATATAAAGGCAAAACATGGAAACCTAAAAGCATCCATTGGTAACAGAAAGTCTAAGCACACAAAACATCCATTTGATTAGTAAATAAAAAGCTGATGTAACAAAATGGGTTAACAGTCATTTGGGATAACATAGCAAAATGTGATAATGTAGCAATTTGTATAATATTAAGGAATCATAATTTGTATTCATATGGATAAAAAGTAGAAGGGAATGGAGTCCAAAAACTTGATTTGGTAGTGTGGTGGGATTGTAGAGGAAATTTTTTGTAATTCAGAGTTATATTAACACTGTTAAATTTTATTATCATACCATATAAAAGTTGAAAAAATAACATGAGGGAAATTGTTGGAAAATTGCTAAAGTCACTAATAGCTCCAGTAATTGTTGTGAGTTTTTTAAAACCAGGACCAGTGTCTTTTTCATTATTGTATCCCCGACTTTTCTGGGGCTGAACCTCAATAAACACGGAAGTAACATTACAAATGACCATGAGGATGATTCTCTGCTGAGACTGGGACCATCTGCAAAGTCAGAGACTTGATCACCCCAAAAGCTATGTGTCTACATATTAATTAGATGAAATAGAGGTTCAAGAAAATATCCAGGAGGAACCATTTCTTTTCTTTTCTTTTTTTTTTGGTATCATTAATCTACAGTTACATGAAGGACATTATGTTTACTAGGCTCCCCCCTTCACCAAGTCCCCCCCACATCCCCATTCACAGTCACTGTCCATCAACATACTAAGATGCTGTAAAATCACTACTTGTCACCAAGTTCACAGTCACTGTCCTTCAACATAGTAAGATGCTGTAGAATCACTACTTGCAGGAGGAACCATGTCTTAAAAGAGGAGATGAGAGCAAGGTCTGAGGAAGAGAGTACTTGGTTGACAATTTCTAGATTTTGTCTCTTTGATATAATTCCACAGATTGAATTTCCCAGGTCTAAGGGCACAGGGAAGCCCTACCTCCAGGTCTCCAAGGTCTGAGACTCTTCTCCAAAGTAGATCTCATCTGTGGAAGGAGAGGCCATGGAGTCTGCATTAAATTCAAAGTCACCAGGAGAATGACCTGAAGCCAAAAGTCAACCAAGTTACACCACAGCAAAAGCCTGACATGTCAGAGACCCTGGGTCAGAAGAGAGAGAAGACCCAGCTAGGAACATGGTCCATCTCCACTAGTGTAAACAAATCACTTGACCTGCCTGGGACTCAGATTTCTGGTCTCTGTCCTGGCCATCTCACAGGGATGTCATGAAAATCAGACATGTTATGGAAATGTACATGAAAAATATGCATAAACTGTGAAGTGTGATATAAGAGCCTGACCACAGGCATTTTCAATAAATATTGGAGCACATAAAAGGGTGGAAAGAAGCAAAATGATTACATGATTTTCACAGAAATGTAGAAGTAAGTATAAGGTGGAGTACTGGCCTGTATTCAGAGCAACAGGGAATCACCATTTCCCTGGGTCACGATGGGAAGGAATGCACAGACTGCAGGTGAACTGGCCTCCGAGATGCCTCCCACAGCCTCCCACATACCCACCTGCTAGGGCTGAATTCTTTTACAAAGCTTTAAAGAGGTAGCAGCCTCAGAATCTGGAAAACAGCTACACCACATTCACTGATTATGCATTTGAGGACAGCACAGGCATGAACATTTTGCAAAATGTTTTCAGTTTAAGGGTTTGGAAGGAAACCCATCGTAAGAGCACTTCAGGCGCCTTCTCTGATCAAAGGGATGAGAAAGAGCGAGGGTTGCCGGTGACACAGATCCAGGCCCCATACATCATGAAGTGATTAAAGGCATAGATTTGCCCCAGAGCTCTCATTCCTAATAGGACCTGACCAAAGCAAGGAGCGATGAATAGGCAGGAGAACAATGTACCTCGCACATTCACAGTGCCATGCTCGTGGTGGCTGCAGCCTGCTGAGATGGGGAGAACAGAGCACCCTGCACTGGAGCTGCTTACAGAGAAACCAGACAGACAGAGGGACACTTTGGGTATGGCTCAGACGCAAGGGCAAAGAAGTGATTTCTTAAGCCCTGCACTGAAACAAGACGCAGTACTCCTGGATGGCTTGGGACAATGTGCCCAGCAACCAGATCACCTGCCCTCAGAGCAGGGAAAGGAACCCAGAGCAATTTTTGCCAGAAATTATCTTAGATCACATAAAATCAACACCCACATGTTACAGATAAAAAGACTGGAGCCCAGAGAGGTCAAGTGACTAGTTCTAGGCCACAGTTCAAGCTTCGGCTATGACCTTTAACATTCTCCAAACATATTTAGGAGAAGCATGGCTCTTACAGGGTTAACATTATCTGACAGGAAACTGTTCCAAGGTATCTAACCAGGACGTGGAAGGGGAATGCTTGTTTGTAGGAGCCACCTGCCGGGACCAAACTTGAAGAGGTGATGCAGCAGGCCACACACAGGCACACTGGACTCCAGCTGCAAATAGGGCTTAGACCCCAGCAGCAGCAGCAGAGCTGGCCCTTCTCGTTCTGTTCTACTTTCAAACCTGACGGCCCACAGGCAAGACTTGGCAGTGACATGGCTTTGGTTCCTGGTGCTCTGAAGGAACATCTGATACATGAAAGACAGCATGGGGGCAGGTTCCGGGTCACTCCCGTGGCTTGTTTGGACATCATCCCTCCTTGTCCCCAGGGACGCTCCTTCTTACCCTTTCTGTTAACACATAAGGTGGCTCTGACCATTGAAAAGCCTTCTAAGCCCACCCCGTCTCTTACTTTTTGAAGATTAAACATGTTTTAAAAAGCAGACATAATCAAAGACTTTCAAATGGATACACCGTTGCCTCTACCAACATGTGCTGGGTGTGAGCCATTCAGAGGTGTCTTGGGGACATATGATGCTAGAGGAAACCGATTCTTCCGTAATGATAAAATACGCCCAGAAGGACTATGAATTCCTCATAATCTCTTAGCTCCCTTCTGGTTGCAGCCTGTGCATCTCCCTCGCCCAGGGTCCAGAACCACCACATAGAGAGGCCGTGGACCCTGATCAAGGGAGACTTTGTAATAGGAAGGATATTCACATCACTGCTGGAGGCCCGGAGGCCCAGATCTCGGGCACAGTGGTTATGACAGTTGCCACTGGCTATCTGAAAATCCAGCCTCCATTCTCTTCCTTAACAGCACCCCAATTTCAAGCCAGGCATGTTGCTTCCTAGGAAGACAACTAGACTTCTCAGTCTCACTCACACCTGGATGTGGCCATATAACAATGTCAAGAGCTAACAGTGATGGGACCTCCCTATGTGCCAAGTACATTTCCAAGCACCTTTACGTGTAGAAACTTAATACTCAAAACCACCTAACAAGCAGGCGTGGGTACTTACTTACATAGCTAATTAACTTTTTGCTGGGGAAACTGAAACACAGAGAACTGTATGTGCCCAACTCATAGTTAATAAGCACCAGAGGAGAGATTGGATTAAAGATGGTGCCATGAGAGGTGAGACAAAGACCTCCTCATAAAACCACATATAATAGGAAAATATAATTAATACAACTAGTCCTGAAAGACCAACAGGAAAGAGGGCTGCACCGGCCTGCATACACCTGGAACAGGGCACCAACACCACTCCCCTGTGACCCCCGACATCACTCTAGGGGCTGAACAGCTCCAGAGAGTAGACCTTCTGGGCACTAGAGGGTGCCACATACAAATATCAAATATCAAAGGAACCTGGTTCAAAGCAAAATCTCAACACCAGAGAAAGGACTGAGGGAGACTGAATTAATAAATCCTCCTGAAACAGATTTCAAAATAAAAATCATAAACATGCTAATGAAAGTACAAAAAAATATTCAAAAAATCAGTAACAAATTTAGAACAGAGATCCAATCATTGAAGAGCACAATGAGGGTATTAAAAGCCGATTAGATATGGTGGAGGAGACAATAAATGAAATAGAAACTAGGGAAGAGGAATATAAAGTGTTTCCTCAGAGAGAAAAAAGGATCTCTAGGAATGAAAGAATACTGAGAGAACTATGTGACCAATTCAAACTGAACAATATTCGTATTATAGGGGTAGCAGCAGAAGAAGAGAGAGTAAAAGGAATAGAAAGTGTCTTTGAGGAAGTAATTGCTGAAAACGTCCCCAATCTGGGGAAGGAGATAGTCTCAGGCCATGGAGGTGCACAGATCTCCCAACACAAGGGACCCAAGGAAGACAACACCAAGACATATAATAATTAAAGTGGCAAAGATCAAGGATAAGGACAGACTATTAAAAGCAGCCAGAAAGAGCAATAAGATCACCTACAAAGGAAAACCCATCAGGCTATCATCAGACTTCTCAGCAGAAACCTTACAGGCCAGAAGGGAGTGGCATGATGTATTAAATGCAGTGAAGCAGAAGGGCCTTGAACCAAGAATTCTTTATCTGGCAAGATTATCATTTAAATTTGAAGGAAGGATTAAATAATTTCCAGATAAGCAAAAGAGAATTTACCTCCCACAAACCATCTCTACAGTGTATTTTTGAGGGACTGCTGCAGAAGGAAGCATTCCTAAGGTTAAATAGATGTCACCAGAGGTAATAAAAAGGGATAGACAAAGAGTACAGAATGTGATACATAATATATAAGGAATGGAGGTGGAAAAAAAAAAGAACGTTTAGATTCTGTTTGTAACAGCATACTAAGTGAGTTAAGTTAGACACTTAGACAGTAAGAAAGTTACCCTTGAACCTTTGGTAACCATGAATCTAAAGCCTGAAATGGCAATAAATACATAACTATCGATAATCACCCTAAATGTAAATGGTCTGAATGCACCAATCAAAAGACAAAGAGTTACTGAATGGATAAAAAAACAAGACCCAACTACATACTGCTACAAGAGACTCACTTCAAACCCAAAGACATGCACAGACTAAAAGTGAAGGGATGGAAAAAGATATTTCATGCAACTAAATAGGGAGAAAAAAGCAGGTGTTGCAGTCCTTGTATCAGACAAAATAGACTTTAAAGCAAAGAAAGTCACAAGAGACAAAGATGGACATTATATAGTGACAAAGGGGCCAATTCAACAAGAGGATGTAACCATTACAAATATCTATGCACCCAACACAGGAGCACCTACATATGTGAAACAATACTAACAGAATTAAAAGGGGAAATAGAGTGCAATGCATTCATTCTAAGAGACTTCAACACTCCACTCACTCCAAAGGACAGATCAACCAGACAGAAAATAAGTAAGGAGATAGAGGCATTGAACAACACATTAGAACAGATGGACCTAACAGACTTCTACAGAACTCTCCACCCAAAAGCAGCAGAATACACATTCTTCTCAAGTGAACATGGAACATTCTCAAGAATAGATCATATACTAGGCCACAAAAAGAACCTCAGTAAATTCAAAAAGATTGAAATTTTACCAACCAGCTTCTCAGACCACAAGGGTATGAAACTAGAAAAAAATTAAACAAAGAAAATGAAAAAGCCTACAAACACATGGAGGCTTAACAACATGCTCCTAAATAAACAATGGATCAATGACCAATAAAAACAGAGATCAAGCATTATATAGAGACAAATAACAACAATAATTCACTAATGCAAAATCTGTGGGATGCAGCGAAGGCCATGCTAAGAGGGAAGCATTTGCAATCAGGAAAAAAGCATCCCATATGAACAGTCTAAACTCACAATTAATGAAACAAGAAAAAGAAGAACAAGTGAGGCCCAAAGTCAGTAGAAGGAGGGACATAATAAAGATTAGAACAGAAATAAAAGAAAATCAAGAATAATAAAACAATAGAAAGAATCAATGAAAGCAAGAGCTAGTTCTTCGAGAAAATAAACAAAATACATAAACCCCTAGGCAGACTTATCAAGAAAAAAAGAGAGTCTGCACACATAAACAGAATCCGAAATGAGAAAGGAAAAATCACGATGGACACCACAGAAATACAAAGAATTATTAGAGAATACTATGAAAAATTATATGCTAACAAACTGGATAACCTAGAAAAAATGGACAACTTTCTAGAAAAATACAACATTCCAAGGCTGACCCAGAAAGAAACAGAAAATATGAACAGACCAATTACTAGCAACAAAATTTAATTGGTAATCAAAAAGCTACCTAAGAACAAAACTCTTGGACCAGATGGCTTCACCGCTGAATTTTATCAAATATTTAGTGAAGATCTCATACCCATCCTCCTTAAAGTTTTCCAAAAAGTAGAAGAGGAAGAAATACTTCCAAACTCATTCTATGAGGTCAGCATCACCCTAATACCAAAACCAGGCAAAGACCCCACAAAAAAAGAAAATTACAGACCAGTATCCCTGATGAACATAGATACAAAAATACTCAACAAAGTATTAGCAAACCGAATTCAAAAATACATTAAAAAGATCATCCATCATGATCAAGTAGGGTTTATTCCATGGATGCAAGGATGGTACAATATTAGAAAATCCATCAACATTATCCACCATATCAACAAAAAGGACAAAAACCACATGATCATCACCATAGATGCTGCAAAAGCATTCGACAAAATTCAACATCCATTCATGATAAAAACTCTCAACAAAATGGGTATAGAGGGCAAGTACCTCAACATAATAAAGGTCATATATGACAAACCCACAGCCAATATCATACTTAAAAGCGAGAAGCTGAAAGCCTTTCCTTTAAGATCAGGAACAAGACAAGGATGCCCACTCTCTCCACTTACATTCAACATAGTTCTGGAGGTCCTAGCCATGGCAATCAGACAACACAAAGAAATAAAAGGCATCCAGATTGGTAAAGAAGAAGTTAAACTGTCACTGTTTGCAGATGACATGATATTGTACAAAAAAACCCTAAAGAATCCACTCCAAAACTACTAGAACTAATATATGAATTCAGCAAAGTTGCAGGATACAAAATTAATACACAGAAATCTGTTGCACTCCTATACACTAATGATGAACTAGCAGAAAGAGAAATCAGGAAAACAATTCCATTCACAACTGTATCCAAAAGAATAAAATACCCAGGAATAAACCTAACCAAGGAAATGAAAGACCTATACACTGAAAACTACAAGACACTCATGAGAGAAATTAAAGAAGATACCAATAAATGGAAACACATCCCGTGCTCATGGATAGGAAGAATTAATATTGTCAAAATGGCCATCCTGCCTAAAGCAATCTACAGATTCAATGCAATCCCTATCAAAATACCAACAGCATTCTTCAACATACTAGAGAAAACAATTCTAAAATTCATATGGAACAACCACAGACCCCAAATAGCCAAAGCAATCCTGAGAAGGAAGAATAAAGCTGGGGGGAATATGCTCCCCAACTTCAAGCTCTACACAAAGCCACAGTAATCAAGAAAATTTGGTACTGGCACAAGAACAGACCCATAGACCAATGGAACAGACTAGAGAACCCAGATATAAACCCAAGTATATATGGTCAATTAATATACATAAAGGAACCATGGACATATAATGGGGAAATAACAGCCTCTTCAACAACTGGTGTTGGCAAAACTGAACAGCTACATGCAAGAGAATGAAACTGGATTACTGTCTATCCCCATACACAAAATTAAACTCAAAATGGATCAAAGACCTAAATGTAAGTCATTTAACTATAAAACTCTTAGAAGATAACATAGACAAAAATCTCCTGAATATAAACATGAACAACTTTTTTCTGAATGCATCTCCTCGAGCAAGGGATACAAAGTAAAAATGAGCAAATGGGACTAGATCAAACTTAAAAGCTTCTGTACAGCAAAGGACACCATCAACAGAACAAAAAGGCATCCTACAGTATGGGAGAATGTATTTGTAAACAACATATCGGACAAGGGGTTAACATCCAAAATATATAAAGAACTCACACACCTAAACACCCAAAAAGCAAATAACCCAGTTAAAAAATGGGCAGAGGATATGAACAGACAATTCTCCAAAGAAGAAATTCAGATGGCCAACACGCACATGAAAAGATGCTCCACATCACTAATTATCAGGGAAATGCAAATAAAAGTCACAATGAGATATCACCTCACACCAGTTAGGATGGCCAGTATCAAAAAGACTAAGAACAACAAATGCTGGCAAGAATGTGGAGAAAGGGGAACCCTCCTACAGTGCTGGTGGGAATGTAAGCTAATTCAACCATTGTGGAAAGCAATATAGAGGTTCCTCAAAAAACTAAAAATAGAAATATCATTTGATCCAGGAATTCCACTGCTAGGAATTTACCCAAAGAATATAATTTCTCAGATTCAAAAAGACATATGCACCCATATGTTTATTGCAGCACTATTTACAATAGCCAAGATACGGAAGCAACCTAAGTGTCCATCAGTAGATGAATGGATAAAGAAGATGTGGTACATATACACAATGGAATACTATTCAGCCATAAGAAAGAAACAAATCCTACCATTTACAACAACGTGGATGGAGCTAGAGGATATTATGCTTAGTGAAATAAGCCAGGCAGAGAAAGACAAGCACCAAATGATTTCCCTCATTTGTGGAGTATAACAATGAAGCAAAACTGAAGGAACAAAACAGCAACAGACTCACAGACTCCAAGAAGGGACTAGCGGTTACCAAAGGGGAGGAGTAGGGAAGAGGATCCAGGGGTATTATGATTGGCACACAGTGTGGGGTGGATCAAGGGGAAGACAGTGTAGCACAGAGAAGGCAATAGTGACTCTGTGGCATCTTACTACACTGATGGGCAGTGACTACAATGGTGTATGGGGGGCAATACGATAACAGGGGTGAATGTAGTAACCACATTGTTTTTCATGTGAAAGTTTCCTAAGAGTGTGTATCAATAATACCTTAATTTAAAAAAATAACAATAATAAGCACCATAGCTAGAATTTGAACTCAAGCAGCCTGACTCCAGTCAAAGCTCCTCACATCTATCATACTAGACCAAATCCCAGCCAGCAGAAATAGAACAGAAGCTTTGTATGAGGCTTCCAGGAATGCACCTTAAAAGGAAGGGGCTCCAGGAGGTACAGATTAATTCCTCTTCCCTTGGGTATAAAATGAACTTAAAGACTTCTAACCAATAGCCAGAGACGGGTAAGATTCCTCAAGGGAGGAACAACCTAAGACAGGCACAGTCGCTGGGGGGTCATCAGGTGAGAAATTGGGGATCAACAGAGGTGAGGCTTAGAACCTCACCCCCCCTGTTCTGAGAGAAATCTTCTGCATATGTGGATGTTTTATTGCCCTTGTCTAGCTTGGATTAACACATAGTCTACAGGCACACACCTGATCATATACATTTGCTCTCTTGCAACACTAAACTGTGTTTTCTACCTTTGTGTTGTGTCTACCTACCACTTCAGCATCTTATTAAAAATAATAAAGAGAGAAATGTGGTATCCACATATAAATCAAGTATAAAAATCAGATGTGTATTCATATTTGAACTGACTGTTTATAGTTCATAATGCATGAGCAAAACCAAAAGTTTCTGTGATGACTGCCCTTGTACTGTTCACCATGTAACTTATTCACTATGTAAGAATTTGTTCTCCATGTAAGAACTTGTTCGTTATGCTTCAGAAGATTGGAGACTGACGAAAATTAGGCTTGGGGTGGATTAATGATTGTGCATTGAGCATTGACTCCCCTATACAGAATTTTATTGTTGTTAACAACCATTTGATCAATAAAAATGAGAGATGCCCTAAAAAAAAAAAAAAAAAAAAAAAAAAAAAAAAAAAAAAAAAGACTTCTAACCAAGAGAGTGTGGAAATGGAAACAGATAACTGGAGATGGAGAAACCTGGCAGACACCATGTTAACAAAGTGATCAAGGTTTATATCAGCTAATAGTCATGCTGGTATCAGAAACCCTGATATAATGCATTGAGGAAGGGACTTCATCTCTGTGGAATTCTTCCCCCAAACTGATAACTGCAATCCAACCATGAAAGAACATCAAACAAACTCAAATTGAGGAATTTTCTACAAAATACCTGACCATATTCCTAAAAACTTTCAAGGTCATGAAAAACAAGGAAAGACAGAGAAACTGTCACTGACTTAAAGGGACTAAGGGGACATGATAACTAAATGCAGTGTAGGATTCAGGATGGGATCCTGAAGCCAAAAAGACATTAATATTAAAACTTGTGAAAATCTAAATAAAATCTCTAATTAGGTTAATAGTATTGGACCAACATTAATTTATTGGTTCTGATAAATGTACCATAGTCATATATGATGTTAACATAAGGAAAAGTTGAACAAAGGATATACGGGAACACTACTGTCTTTGCAACTTTTCTGTAAATCCAAAATTACTTTAAAATAAAAAGGTTTTCTAAAGGGAAGGACAACGGCGTTTCCTTCTCCTCTATTTCTTCCTTTACTGGCCTGTTAAATATGATGATTTCTGGAGCTCCAGCAGCCATTCTGATCCATGAGGCAACCTGGAGGTCACCTTGAGGCTGGCAGTCATGTCCTGAAGATGTCAGGACAGGAAGACAGAAGCATGGATCCCGATGATGCTCAAAGCTATCTTATCAATCCTGAACTCCTAACACCAAACCTTTTTTTTTTTTAATGAGAAACAAATAGCCTCTTATTTTATATAAGCCACTTATATGGAGATTTTTATCAAGTGCAGCTAAACTTAGTCCTTACTAATAATAGCACTATAGTAAATCCTATGTAATTTCGATCACTGATATAAAAACTAGAATCTTAGCCTTAGAATTGGCCTTAGATTCCATCTAGTCCAACCTATCATTTTTTATGTGAGTAAAAGAATCATAAAGGTGAAACATGTGCCCCAGATCCATCACCTATAGCAAAGTATACATGGGAATCCAAGCCCCGCCCAGCCCAGCCCAATTTCCTCCAATGCGCCGCATTGCTTGGTGAGAATCCGGAACACCAGCATGACAGTATTAGCATAATCCACCACACAAAAGTCAGGTGAGACGCCGCAAGGCAGGCTGCTTCTGATTGTTGCCCTGACGGGCCGACCTCAAGCTCGTGATAACACTCTTCAGTTTTCCTTTTCTGAATCAATTACTGAACACAACAACACATTTGCCAATTATATCATAATTCTGCAAATTTCACATTTCGAGATTTGTAACCCAGAAGCTCTAATATTAAACATAATGTTATTATATTCACTTGGTTTTTTATTAAAGGAATTTAAGAAGGAAAATGTATACTATTACACTTATCAGTATTATATTCAGAAAAAAGGGTTCAATAGTTACATCACTAATTACTAAAAACCCTGTGAAAATCACTTTCCCAATCTGGATTACAAATTTCTTAGTCTGTGAAATGAGGGGTTTAACCAGTTTGATTTCCTCTGAGTTTCCTTCTAATTCTAATAATCCTTAATTCAAAACACTAAACAATTATTCAGCGTTCACTACCCTGTGTGTAATGACTGTTTCAAATTACACACCTTTGCTTTCTTCATCAAGTCTGCTTAAACATGCTGTTTACTAGACAGAAAATATTAATCTCTGGTAGATCACATTAATGGTCCCAATTTTTCATCCTTCCCTATATTCTCACCTTTTGCCAATTAACTCTGCTACTCCTCTCACCAATGAGGCAGAGTCTATTTCCCCACCCCTTGAATTTGGGCTTAGCCATGTGATTTGTTTGGGCCCATATTAAATGGTGGGAGTGACAGGATGCCAGATCTAAGGCTCGGCCTCAAGAAGGCTTACATGTTCCACATGTACTCAAGGCACTTCTGCCATCGCTGGGAGAATGACAGACTGGGGATAACTTGCTGGTCCTGGGAGGAGGATGACAAACACGTAAAGAACTGCCCTAGGGAAGTCCCCACCAAGCTACAGACGCGTGAGTGAGCCCACCTGACAGCAGAGACGGGAAGAGATCAACTGTACGCCAAAGTGATTTTATGGTTGTGTTACACAGCAACAGCTAGCTGATACACTACCTTAAAACCCCACCTTTGGAGGGAATCTGTTTTGGGCAAGAACTGGCTATATGTACTTGCCATAAAATGCTCTGTAGGAAAGAGACTTGGTTTGCTTGTGAAGAGATGGATTCCTGTGTCTACTCAGCACCACACTCACAATCAAGCCTTTGCCCAGAGATGAATAAGGAAGTCCACCTCTCCTTCATGTACAACCTCTTGAGCTTTATTCTCCACTCCCCTAGAAGCACACACAAATGCTGAGTCATCTCCACAACACTACCTTTTAAAATCATGATTTAAAAAACATTTATACTGGTCTCCAACTTCTTCAGTGCATGAATTCAACCAAACATTGCCTGTTTTGATTAATGAAATGAAATGCTAGTATTGGTACCATGGACATGATATGATTCTTTTCTAACTATGCATTGGTAAGAAAGGAAATTAGGTGTCAACATCCTATAATGGGTTGAATATTCTACTTATCCCCTTAGGCGGTAGTGCCAAACGGCAAATATATTTAGTTGGACCTATTTTGCTTGTTCTTAAATCATTCTGCAAATACTTGTTAAGGATCAACCTGCTCTAGCAAACAATGTTCAGGCATCAGCCCCAGGGTGTGGGCAGCGGCTGGAACCAGAAAATCCCAGGGTGTATCACATGGCAACAACAGAGCAGACCAGGTGCCTGGAGGCCCTACAGGGGTCAAAGGAGGACAGTGGATGTAAAGCCTGGAAACAGCAAAGGGATGCCAACCACAAGTGGGACAGGGGAGAGGCAAGTGGCTGGACAGAAGGAAGGAGGGCAACAGCTGGCAGAAGCCTCGGGGCCCCAGCCTCCCAAGGCTGACTCCAAGTCTGAGCCCCCTGCTTCGGTCTTCTCTGCGGTTCCTGGGAATCCTAGGGGACGTGCCCAAGCCCCGCAGTGGGGCAAAGGCAGTTACTGGCACCTCGCTGTGGGACATCTGGAAAATTAGCTCCTGGCTGCCAAGCACTGGGAGGGCTTCCTCCCTTTCTCCCTACAAACGCACAAATACTCACCCACATGCACACACTGTCACCTACAGCACTCTCTCACATACACTCTCTCCCCCTCACACACTCACACTGCACATTCTGTCTCTCACACACACAAACTCTCACACCCTATATACATTCTCTCTCTCTCTCTCTCTCTCTCTCTCTCACACACACACACACACACACACACACACACACACACACACACACACACACAGAGTTGTCAGGTCCTATCTGACCCACCTCAGAAATGTCTATCTCCCCTCCTCCTGCCCAACACGCTGGGGCCCACGCTGCCTTCCACCTCTCCACCGGAGGCGTCTCTAGGTCTAACTGGGGCCCTGCTGCCAGCCTCTCAGCCCACCCAGGAAAACCTACCCATGGTTGTCAAGTGACCTCCAAACTCAGCTTTCACCTCTTCACTCTTCTGCTGAGAAGCCATTGCATCCCTCAGGGCTGCAGAATAATGGCCGCACCACAAACACACACTCAAGACTCTGCTTTCTGACCCCCACCGACTGGCCCTGCCATATCACCCCAGGCCCCAGCACTGCCTGCCCCGCATTCAGCCACATCCCTGGCTTTGTTCTTGCATCAAGGTCCACACCTGTTCCCCACCAGGTCAGAGTCCTTCCACCTTCCTAGACCTGCTCCACAGGAACCTTTTGGTGGAAGCTCTCTGAGCCCTGTGGCGGTAACAGTGCCCCCACTCCCATGCCTGCTCTCATACCACCACCGCCCGCTACCATTCCTCGTGGCCCTGGCTACTCACATCTTGTCAGGCCGGGGCCTCTTTGAGACGTATCCTGTGTCTCATTCATCTTTATAACTCTCTTCCTTCCCCTAATGCCCAAGCATAAAATAAAACCAATAAAAATATGTTGAGGTGAAGGTTAATAACTGAATCTGTATGAGGGCAAATTAATTTTGTTAATCCCATATCTAGCCAGTTTTCATCACTGGGCAGAGCAGCCTGGCCTAGAGCTCGAGGCTGGTTCAGCTCACTCAGAATCCACAAGGAGGAAACTGCTTAGAGCACATACCCTCTTAATAGTCAACCAGAAACATGCATCAGATGTTACCACTCACCTTGCATTTACCAACCACCTGTCTGGTGGCAAACGCTCCTCTGACCGCAGCGGTAGACAGGCCAACACACCGGGTCAGGGAGGCAGACAGACAAAATTCAACCTAGAAAATGATGAGTACTTCCAAGGCCCCAGAAGGGGGAAAAGGTGAGGTTACAGAGAGTAACTGAGGGACGGGGACAGGTAGGGAGGAGGCGACAATGCGGGGGCTGAGACCAGCCCGTGAGAAGGCGCCCACCATGCAAACTCCCTTCAGGAGACAAGAGGTATAAGCCAACCAAGAGAAGAAAGGTTGGGGCCAGGGTAGTGGGTGCGAGGGGTCCAGAGCCATGAGGCTGCAGATTCAGGCGGAGCCAGAGCAAGCAGAAACCTGCAGGTCGTGGGCAATTTGGATTTCTTTCTCTTTGACAAACTATTCAGAACATAAAATGGACCTTCTTAACCATCTGTAAGTGCACAATTCAGTGGGGGTGTCACACTCATTCACGTTGCTGTGCGACCATCATCACCACCCTGTCCAGATCTGCCCAAATCTGGACCTCCATACCCATTAAGTAACAGCTCCCCATTTCCCCTCCCCGGCCCTGGTGACCACCATGTCTGTCTCTATGTCTCTTTGACTCTGACGAATCCACGAACCTCATGTAAGTGGAATCACATGGTATTTGTCCTTTTGTGATTGGCTTACTTCATGTTAGCACAATGTCCTCAAGAACCATCCATGGTGTAGCGTGTGACAAGACTTCTTTCCACTCTGAGGCTGAATATCCCATCATACGTATGTCATGCTGTTTACCCATTCATCTGTCAATGGACACTTGGGTTGCTGTCACCATTTGGCTATTGTGAGTAGTGCCGCTATGAACATGGGTGTGCAAATATCTCTTTGAGACGTTGCTTTCAGTTCTTTAAGGCTATTAAATTAAACAAGGAGGCCATTAGACTGAGGTGGCTTTAATGCCTTAGTAGCCTAAATAAGGAAGCCCAAACCTAAGCCTGTAATGCCTCAAGGTTAAGAAATCAAAACCCAGGGGCAACCCAGCACAGCCAGCCAACTGGGCTTTCCCACATACTGTGGCCACTGAAACGACGGCCACACAATTTCCTTGCTCTGCCTCTACCTCTTCCCTATAAAAATCTATCCCCTGGACTCCTATCGGTGGGGTGCTCCTAACCACCTCAAGTTTGGCACTGCCCAATTTGATTTGATTTCTGCTCAAACAGACTCCTAATTTTTCATGTGCCTCAGTTTATCTTCTAACAGTTCGTTTCCATACCGAGAAGTGGAACTGCCAGATGATATGACAATTCTACGTCACATCTTGCAAAGATCCACCATACTGCTTCCCATAGTGAAGAATCTGGATTTTATTCTAAGTGAAATTGGAAGCCATGAGGGTTTTGACTGGGGAAGCAACATGATTTTATTTAGATTTTTAAATCATCCCTCCAGCTGCATGGAAGATGGACTGCAGGCGGGTAAGACTGGCAACAGGGAGATAGTTACAATGACAAGGTCATAACAGGAACCCTGGAGGAAGGCGGTGAGGAGGCGGAGGAGACGGGAGCCATGGTCAGACGAGGCACCGAACGTGGAGGGAAGGTGGGACAGACCCCAGGGGGGCAGGTGGGGGAGAAAGGGCTGAGGAGCACTCCTGGGCTCCGCCCCGAGCCCCTGGCAGCATGGCGGTGCTGTTTCCTGAAATGGGGAGGAGCAAGGGACATGTGTGTCGTCAGTTAATTCACAAAAGTACGAAAACACTGCCAAAACCCTTCCCTCCTTTCCCTTGTCTTCTCTTTTTTAATCAGTTAGAAATCTCCATTTAAACTTCATTCTCTCGGGCCTTGCTATCTAACTCCTCAAGAACAGAAAATTACTAATCAAGGGCTTACACACAGGTCGGAGTCCTCTGAAGCAGGCATGCAACTACTGCTCTCCGGACGCACAGGCAGTGACCCTGGGCCACCTGCCAGTGGGCGCGGCAGGCTTACTCCTTTGGCTGGCAGGCAGGCCAGCAGGGAGTCAGACCACATCTTCTAATGGAGGCTGGACAGCTGGCCAGTCAGAAGTCTAGGAGTTTATTCATGGGTCCCAGCCCTCAGGAGGGTCTCCTGAGACCATGTCATCCAGGGTCAGGCTCCGGACAGAAAGCAACCCTTACCACAGATCTGGCCTCTGAGCTCAAAACCCCCAAGAGTCCTGTTCTTCCTGCTGGTCTTCTTGACCCCATCACATCTCATAGATAAAGGTGAAAGCTTTGGGAAGCCTGAGATTATTCTTTTTAATCATTCAACAAATATTTATGAAGCACTACCATGTTCCCTTCAATGAGCTGGTGTAAGAGATACAGAGATGAACCAGACCTGGATTCTGCCCTTGAAGAACTTTCAGCAGAGACATCAAATGGCAGTATGAGGCCACACAAGGTTAAATACCAAATGATAAAGAGAAAGTCTGTTGTGAGCTGATGTTAGCAAAAGAAAGTGGGACTCATGCTGGCCTTAAAGAAAAAGCACTATTTTTGCAGAGAGGAGAGAGGATGTACCGAGCAGGGCAAAGGGCTCCATCAAAGGCACAGAGGCAGGAGAGAGCAGAGCATTAGGAGGGAATTTGAAGGCCAAAGGGGCATACGGGAGGCTGACAGAACAATCCAGCCATGAGGAGATAGGGTTCAAAGATGAGCAAGAAGGAGAAAAGAATGTTGTCTGAATACCTACTATGTGTCAAGCATCGTTTGAAGTGTCATAGCTGTTAACTCAATCTTCACAGCCACCTCTGAGGAGTGAGGCTGATGTTATATATGGAGCTAGGGCTTAGTACAACTAAAAGTATTTCCAAATAAGACTGCCTGCTGTGAATACCTGTCCTCCAGCTCCTCAGACAGATAAGCAAACAGTCTACTGCATATGCCCACAGGCCTCCTGTCTCTGTGTTGTCACTGTTGGTACTGCCGCTGCATATTTTGTGTTTTATTGATTGGTTTGTGTATGTGTTATTTAGGCACAGGGAAGAGAAGATCAGTTTTTCTTTGCTTCTTGTTGTGAAGTTGCCCTATAAAATAAGGAGTGCTTCCCCCAAAAATGAAGAAAATAAAGGAAAAACAAAACAAAACAAAAATGAATAAAATAAGGACCACTCTTCTCCTGGGACTGCAGGAGAGAGACCTCTCTGCAATCTTCACCCCATCCTGTTCCCAAAGTCACCATAGGCTCTGTGGTTTGTCCCATGAGAAGAGGAGCATGCACTCCTGCCCCAGGGATGTCCAGCTTGGCCTGTGACTCGCCTTGGCTAGTGGAACATGAAAAGAAGTAACAGTGGCTTCAACTAGCCTAGGCCTTTAGAAGCTTTGCGTGTCTCCATTCTAAAAGAACCTGCCTGAGGTAGTCCATCAGCCCCAGAAAACAGAGCCAAGTGAACAGACCTGAACTCCAACTGCAGCTGGGAATCCAGCCATTCTGAAATGCCCCTTGGTTATGAATCACTGGTCTATTCCAAATCCCTCATTTTTCAATAAATACATATGAGACTCACACTGGAGAAATGGTCTCTTGGAGTCTTACAGCCAGATAAAAATTGGGGCTCCTGGTTGCTAACACACTGTTTTTTGCCTATACCACCCTATCTCATCAAAGGGATTCCCTGCAGGCTACAAGAAAATAGAGGAAATCGGAGATGCCAACTAAGTAAGTAATTAAGCAGAACAGATGCAGTCAAAAAGCATGAAAGCAAAATTTAACCTGGATAATCCCTCCATAATTTAGAGTTGATCTGTCTAAAAGAGTTCCTGTTGATTTCCCAGGAGGACCTTTTTCTTGAGCTGGAGCCACAGGGAGCATCACAGCCGGAACTATTAACCCCATCATCTTTCAAGGTGTCAGTCTTTTATACCTAAGAAATGTGGCCCAATTTCTTTCATTTTTGAATTTGTGTTTTATTACTAGGATCCATGGCACTCAAAAATAACACTTCTTTCCCAAATGACTTTGCGTGTTTTTCTGATTCACAGATTATGAGCCAGCCTGAAGATTCCCTTAGTAATATCACTGACCATAAACATCACTGCCATCATTCAGATTCTTATAACCAGGGCATGTTAGGGCTGGAAGAGACCTTGGAAATCATCCATTCCAACCCCATTATTCACTGATGAGGGTATGACACTGTGGTCCAAGGAGGGTGAGTGCTATTTTGGAGGTCACACAGCCAGTGAGTGGCAGAGCTATCAGTGCCACGGGTGAGATTAGCAGGACTGTGCTAGAAATACACAAAAAGTTTAACTGTCTAAGCGAGCCACTGAAAATGGGTCCCTCCGTACTTGTTAAGATGTCCGATACCAGGACCCTTGCTCTGAGGCTGGGAAAGAGGATGAGCCCTGCTGGAAGAGATCTCGTTGAAGAGCAAACAGGTCTCCAGGACTAGTGGTGCCTCCAAAACCAGGCTGGACCCAAATCTGAGCAGCAGAGACCGTCCTCTCTTCAGACTTGGACCCCAGGCCCCCGGAAGGGTGAAATGCCACCAGTGGTAGGCTGGAGCCAGCTGGTGCCAGCTCCCAAGAGCCCATAGTTGCATTTCATGAGCCAGCTGTTAACTATTGGTAACTTCAAATCAGCCAGGGTAGGAGTATTTATACTTGGCAGGTGCTACAAATCAAGGATGGTGGTGGTGGTGGTGTTTCTTGAGGGCCAATTTACCAGCACGGCATGGGGACCGTTCCTGCACCAGGGACTGACAGCCTGCCCCAAAACTGACAAGCCCCTTCCCCACAGACCAGGCTACTCAGAGGGACAAAACAAAATCAGAATTATCAAGGATGCAAGAGCTCTTACGCAGATCCCTGTCAGGGCTACAGGAGCCCCGTGACCTTTGCCCCTATACTAGGAGAACTTGCCTCTCAGAATTCCTTGTCTAAGCCTTCTGCCTCCAATCCCAGCGTCCTGATTATTGCTGCCCACCCTAGCCTCTGTTTTCAGCCCTGGGCACTTACCACTCTATTTTGAATCCTCTACAGATTAACCAAGTCGGGGCAATAGCAAGGAAACCAACTCCTCACCTTTTCCAACCTGAGCTAGAAAAGTCAAAAGGAGCCAAGGGCCCTAGGCCTCCTGGTAACTAGCATGGAGACAGAATCATTAACTATTACATGGGCACTGTGGGCCCAGGGCCTGTTACCTTGCATGCAGAAAGAATCCAGTACTTACTGGAAAACCCACGTGAAGGTGCCCCCACATCAAGCCTGACGAAGGAGAATGCTGTTGATCAGCTGCAGGGCAGCATGACCTCAGCGGTCAGGCCTATTTTCTCATCCATACAAGCCACCTCTGCAGGGCCTACTGCACAAACGGAGAACTCCAACAGTTAGAGCAAAGCCTTGGGTCTGTCCTGGATGAGGGCCCATGCCCACACAAGGGGACCAGTTTCAGGAAGGAGGCCTCAGTAGCCCTTGCAGAGGAACTGGCCTTTGACAGGGGGTCTGGGATTCTATAACCTGATAATTATGAGTCAGAGGGCACTGGTCTCTTGGCAATGTATCTTCCATTGAGGCAGAGAGCCATTCTGATTTGAGCCTTAAAATTCTGGCCTTATCTGAAGAATTTCTCTCTTCGCCCTTTCCTCCTATGGAATGCAGAGCCACCGCAGAAGAGTTCACCCACGCCCCAGCTGACCTCTTCAAGAAAGAACATCTTAGAGAATCTGCCTTCACCTTAATTCAAAGGCAGTTAATTAAAAAAATTAGTGGAGAGACCTCTATATAATATCCTGCATAGAACCGGAAGTAAAAACAGTAAAGGCAAAGAGGGTAGATTTGATTACCCAGAAATTTTAAACTTCTTTACATAAAAAAAACCACTATAAATATAAAAGTACATGACAAATGGAAAAATATCTATAACTTACGATGAATGGTTCAAGTCCTATTTTTATAAAGAGCTCATCCAAATCAATAAGAAAATATATATTCTAAGCTATATTAGAAAAAAGACAATTCACAATGGCTCCACATGGCTAGTACAGTGTCCAATATCATTGAATACTATTATAAGATATAGTTTTCACCTGAGAAATTTTACAAAGTTTTAAAATAATGAAATATCCAGCATTAGCAGAATTGTGGACAAGTGAATACTCCACACTCTACTACTGGGAAAGGAATTCAGTTCAACCTTCTGCAAAGTTTTTTGTAATAACACCCAAAGCCCTTAAAATGTGCATGCCTTCTGATACAGAAACACCTAAAAAGGTATCCTCAGGCATTTTTCTAGGATATATGCAGAGATGCAGAAACAAAGTTGCTAGTCATGGCATTTTTATAACAAAACTTATAAACAACCTAAAGTTCCAATAATAAGGAGTTTTTTTTAACTGTTGATCCCTATATAATAAAATACTTCACAGCCATTAAAATCAAGATGTTGAAAAATACCTAACATTGGAAACTATTTGAAATATAATGCAGAATTTTAAAAAAGCAGTCTCTAAGTCAGTAGTTACTGTAACTCCATTTTTTTAGACTACACACTTAAGTGCATGGAAAAAATATATTAAGAGTAGTTATCTGAGGCTACAGATGATTTGTTTTTCTCCTACATACTGCAAATGTTCTACCTTGAGCATGCCTGTCTTTGCCAGTTGACGGCAGCACAGGTTAAGTGCTCAGGCTTTGGCTTAATTCCCAAGTCCACAACGCACTAGCCTGGTGACTTAGGACAAGTGAACCACTTTCTCCAGGCCTCCAGTTCACCATCTGGTAGCATCTGCCTCACAGTGTTCAGAGACTCAAATAAAATGAGAAGTGCTTAGCACAATTTCTGGCACATAGTAAATGCCTGGTACATGTTAGCTACTGCTAGTAAAAAAAATGAACAATAACTATTCTGTAAAAAAAGAACATATTCTAAGGTTTGGCTTTGGCCCTTCCAGGGGCCTAACAATCTGCCTAGTTGCCTGTCCAGTTAAAGGCCAGCTCTGTCCAAGGAGAGAGCCTCTGGCTGGAGGCTCCCCACTGAGCTGCTAGGTTGGAGGGCCCACCTTTGCACTGCTTACCCTCGCTGACATTCTAGCTCCCACACGCACTAGCCTGGTGCTTGCGGCCACCACAGAGCAAAGCCACCTCAGGACTTTCTTTTTGACTTCAAAATCCTCCTCTGTACCAAAGTCAGGACTAAGCCTGGCCCAGGGTATTGAAGTGGCATGTAGTCATCCCATTTTGAGAAGTCTGGAAGCTGAGCCAGCATGACTTGTCAGGGACTGAGGCCCCCTGTCCTAGAGAGGGTGCCTGAGCTCAGTCACCAGCCCCATCACCAAAGCACCAAAGAGGGCCTTGCTGAAGAGAGCAGCCCATTCCAGAGTGGGGTTTCCCAGAACTGGGAGCCACTCTCAGTCTCCTAGGATGTGGCCCTGTCCACCTGTATCCATCCTCAGGTGCCAACTTCGGTCTCCCTGCCCATGCCCTCTTACCAGCCTGTTTTCAGGGCAGTAGCTGCCGCCAGCTCCCTCTGAATGTACACCACCATTCCTGTTCGCACAGGACGGCTCCCCGGCCATGACCCCTCTCTCCCTAAGAGTCAAGTCATCTTTGGAGCTTAGCTCACAGCCCCACTGTAGCACACTGTCCAGTGGCCGTGACACCACGTCCTAGCCCTGCGAGTAGAACCTGGCTACATGCCCAAGCTGCAGAGCCCACAGGATACAGCAACACAGCCGGGTGGGACCCTAGAGACGAGGGGCACTGACACTCACCACCCACGTGGTTTTGCCATGAAAACAATAGAATGAGAAAATGTCCTGGAGGGGGCAGCCCTCCCTGTAAAATCTATTCAGGGAGGGAATGGGTGTCTTTCAATATTTCACAGATTAAAATGATAACAGCCTGGGTTCACTTGGCCTTCCCCTCCCCAGTAGGATCCTGATTTTCCTGATCTCTCTGATCCTGATGCAGAGAGAGAATGGGGGGCTATATCTCCTCAGAGAATGTTACCATTTGGCATCAATCCTCCTGATGCCAACTGCCAAGCCAGAGAGGAACTCCATGTGACCACAGGAGACCCAAGCCCAGCATACAATCTGGCCCAGTAATGTGCCTTCGAGTCAGGTGAGGGATTAGTGGGAAATTAAGACACCCTGGAGAAAGATACAAACTTGAGAATCAAACACAGCTGGAAGCACATCCACCCCCTCCAGCTGTGCAATCCTGGCCAAGCTACTCATCCTTTATCAGATTCAGGTTCTGCATCTACAGAGGAGAGAAGAATCCCCACCACATAGGGTCGTGGTGGGATCCAGGTAAAATAATGAATGCAAAGGGCCTGGGACCTAGTGAGAGGTCAATTATCATTAACCACATTTTGTCTCTCCAAGGCCATTCCTAGCTCACAGTCATGCTACACACTCAACAATAAACTCCATGAAGGCAATGACAGTATTCTGAGTGCTCATCCCATTCACCTCTGTACCCCTCACCTACTGCCCTGCCAGGCATATTCTAGAGAGCAGACCCTTAAATATTTGTGGAAGGAATGATTGAATGAATGCCATTTCCTCTCTGAAATGTGCCTTCCATATTTTAATCATTTCATGAATGATGCATTATTCCATGACCTTTTGAATTTCCATTCAGTCGTGCATCTAGATTAAATCCTGATTTACTTTCATGACCCTGAATAGCAAATAGCTCTTTCCCTCCGCATCACCCTGCCTAGGTGGATATGAGCTCTACACCAAAACTTTGTGGCTTAAAACCACACAGCATTACCTGCCCCGGTTCTGTGGGCTGACCAGGAGGTTCTGCTGCTGGTCTCACTTGGACTCAGCACTTGGCTGCAGTCAGACAACTGATCATTAGTAGAGGAGCCCAGGCTTCCTTTCACGGCAGCAGTGAGGGTCTGAAAGGGCCAAGTCAGAAGCTGCAAGGCCTTGGAGCTCACGCTCCGAAACTAGCACATCATCACTTCCATTCATCAGTCAAATCAAGATGGTGACTTAAGACAAGTGACCCACTTTCTCTGTGCCTCCAGTTCACCATCTGTACAAAAGGGGTTCTGGTAGTACCTGCCTCACAGTGTTGTGAGACTCAAATAAAATAATCTCAAATAAAGATCAGAACAAATATTTTTAGGGGAGAGGGACTTAGAGAGAAGAACAGACTACCTCTTCATGGAAGGAGCTTCAAAATATTTTGACCAGGTTCTCAAACCAGATCAAGCATAAGAAATACACATTAAATTTACCCCACATAGATTTGGGAGTAGAGCCCACATTTCCCCTGGACCTACAAAACCCAAAAGAGTTTCTGACATTGGAAAACATTTTCTGCACGTTAGGAATCTTCAAGGCCATTCAGGGTTGCCTGAAACTTCCTCTCCCTGGGTGACTTGATTGAGTCATCATTTCAATGCCATCTATATGCTAATGACCCTCAAATTTATACCTCCAGTTCAAGGTCTGACTCACATAGTCAAGTCTTGATTTTGATCCCCAAAGTTGCTCCATGTACAGCTTTCCAATCCCAGGAAAGAGTATCCTCAGCCACCCAACTGCTCAGGACACAAACCAAATTTGTCCTCAGTTGTTCCCTCTCCTTTACTCTCAACTGTTAATCTACCAGGAAATCCTGTCGGCAGCATTCCCTCCCAGGCACCTTTCCCCATCTCACTATCAATTTCCTACGGCTGCCATAACAAAATCCCACAAAATGGGTGGTTTAAAACAAAATGATTGCACCATAATTCTGAAGACCAGAAGTCTGAAATCAAGGTGTTGGCAGGGCCATGCCCCCCCCTGTAATCTGTAGGGGTGGGAACCCCTACTTGCCTCCTCCCAGCTTCTGGTGGTGGCTTTGATGATCCTTGGCTGGCAGCTACATCACTCCAATCTCTGCCTCCATCATTAATTGGTGTTCTCCCTGTTCTATCTCTGTGTCTCTGTCCAAATTTCCCTCTTCTTATAAGGATACCCATCATATTAGATTAGGGCCTACCCTAATCCAGCATGGTCTCTTTTAACATGAGTACATCAGCAAAGATCCTAATTCCAAATAAGGTCACATTCACAGATATCAGGGGTTAGGATTTCAACATATCTTTCAGAGAACATAATTCAACCCATAACAACTATTACGATCCCTACCTAAGCCACTATCACTTCTCACTGCAATCGCCTCTTTACTAGTCTCCCAGTTTCACTGTTGACCTCCAACAAAATCTTGGAATAAAACCTGAACTCTACCTGTCATGGAAAGCCCAAAGCCATGACCTGCCCAGCCTTCCCCAACCTCATCCCCCACCGCCCTTCTTCTCACCTCCATGCTAAAGCCACACCAAGGGCCTCTCCGTTCCTGCTGAGCTAGGACCCACTCAAGTGACAGCCTCTTTACTAGCTGCTTCCAGTGCCTGGAATATGGTGCCAGGATTCAGTGACTCACCCTTCTTGTTATTCACATATACGCTTAGATGTCACTTCTGCAAAGGTCTTCCCAGTCTTTCACGTGTTTCCTAATTTGACTCCTTACATAGCACCTATAACTATGTGACTTGTTTGCTTATTTGGTGATTTATTGCCTGTCTACCCTCACGAGGATATAAGTAGGGACTCTGCCTCCATCACCGTTATATGCTCCACACCTAGGATAGTGCCTGGCACAAAGTAGATACTCAATAAATATCTGTTGAAAAAATAAACTGCTTCTTGATTGACAAGTTCAGTGGGCATTTGTCAATCTTTATCCTAAAAACCTACTGCATTTGACAGGAGTAATCTTGAAGTTCTTACCATCTCCTCCCACTCTCAGCCAATGCAAAGGCCATGGTCTAGTTCTCCCTACTGTAATTTCTCTGCTTCCTTTGCATACTCCTCTTACTCTGTCTGTGCCTTTAATGTCCATAAACCTTAGGGTTCTACTTTAGGTCCTTATGGTAGACAGAAAAAAAATGAGCCCCAAAATGTCCTAATGCCTGGAACCTGCTAATATGTTACTCCCCAGGGCAAAAGGAACTTTGCAGATATGATTAAGTTAAGGATCTACAGAGGGGAGACTATCCTGGATAACCCAGGTGGGTCTGATGTAATTACAAGGATCCTTATGAAAGGAAAGCAGGAGGATTCAGAGTCAGAAGATAAGAAGAAAGCCGAGGTCAGGGTGACTTAGTCAGGAGCCAAGAAATATGGGCCGCCTCAAGGGGCAGCAAAGGGCAAGGAACACACTGCCCTACAGGCTCCAGAAGAAACACACCTGCCAAGAACTTGATTTTAGTTCCCTGAGACCCATTTCACACTTCTGACTCCTAGAATTGCTAAATAAATTTGTGTTGTTTTAAGCCACTAAGTCTGTGAGAATTTGTTACAGCAGTCAGAGAAAACTAATACAGTTCTCTTCTCTCCATTTTATATCTTCACCCATGGCTTCAGTGACTATCTGTAAGTGGATGTTTCTCTAAAATTCAGACTTATTGTTGCTTGGGGTGGGGGTGGGGGAAGGGAGTTCCCTGCCTTGGGCAATTCCCCTATGAAACTGAGGAAACCGAAATAGTCATGGGAAATATAGGCTGGGAGAAACCATTTTTTATTGCTCACAGCTTTCTCCACTTCGCTAGCTAGGCCCAGCCCAGTCCATCTCCTCGGCCGGGGCTCACGCTCCGCTGCCACAGCACAAGCTCACTTTCCCACCTGCCCCTTCCAGGAGGAACCCCACAAGTGGGTCCCGGGGGACCAGCAGGCGCCAGACCAATTATGCACCAGGAAGGGTGGGGAGGAGAAAACAGCTGTCCTCTCTCCACCCCTTGCTCTGGAGGCTGCAGCAGTAAACACCTATTGATATGTAAATGGAGGCCAGGTGGGAAATTCTGCAATTTACCCCACACCTATTCAACAGTTTGTTTAACACCTTTCACTGGATATCCTATGTATACACCAAACTCAATGTGTCCCCGGCTCAATCCGTCCCCCCCTGCCCCAACCTGTTTCTCCACCTGTGTTCTGTCTCATGGTGGCAGCACATGCATTTATTCTCCCAAGCAGGGCACCTTAAGGACTCCCTCGCCTTCACCCCAGTGTCCCAGTTTCCAAGTCCTGCTAATTCTATCGCATAAACTTGTCTCCTCCTCTCCATTGCCTTTATCACAGCCTTGATTTCCACAATAGTCTCCTAACTGATCTCACCTCCATCCCTGAATCCATCCTCCATGCTGCATTTTTTTAAAATGCAAGTATATTACCACATCTCTACTTTTTAGATTCTTCTGAGATAGAAGTGAAGTTGCTAAAAATGCAATTTACAATTTCCCTGTCTGCCTCCTACCCCATCACTCCAGCCTCACCTCCTTTGAAAATAGTCCATCTTCCCATGCTCCCAAATGCACTCTTCTGTTAGAAGACAAGGTATAGGGGAGAGGGAGAAAACGGGGTGTAAGGAAAAAGGTTGGTTTCACTACCAGATCTTTCCTTAGCTCAGTATACCTCTCTAAAACCCCAATCCAACTGACTCTCAATTCAAGAGGAATAGAAACACCTCATCCATATAAAACACTTGCAAATGTGTTTCAGCAATTATACATTCTCATTACTCCTCACAACACACCCCAAAAATGCAAAAATCACACAGCATGCAAATTCATGCAAATATTAATTCCCTTATAGATATGCCCACCCAAAGAAATACACACACAGACTATACCAACAGATGCTTATCCAACTGCAAGTGCCTTCCCATAACTACCCTTAAAAATCCTCTTATGCAGACACAGCCTAAACACATGAACATCCAAAGCAGGGGAAACAGTTAACTGCTGTGGCTTGGGAAGCAAGGGAAAGAACAGGATAGGACAGGTGGGAAAGGATGAGGTTGAGGGTAAATGGAAGAAAAGAGGAATGGGTATGGAAGATGGAAGACTCCGCTGGGATACATTAATTTACCAACATTCCCTAAGCCCCAACAACAAGCCAAATGCCATGCTGCTAAGCAATAATCTTTGCTAAGCAGAAGATTCATAGTAACAGCAGCAGCAGTAATAATAATAATAATAGCGCCTAATACTCCCGTGGTCATTATACAGCAGGCACTAAGTGTTATATTAACTCATTTAATCCTCGTAACAATTTCATAAGGTAGATACTATTATCCTCCATTTATGGATGATATAATGGAGGTCCAAGAAAGTTAAGTGGCGTGTCCAGTATCACACTGCTAAGAAGTGGCAAGACCTGGATTCTTATCCAAGCTGTCAGATTCTAGAGTCTGTGTTCTCATCCACCTTCTAACCAACATCCTGCCCATGAGCAGCTCACAGACCACTAGGGCCTCACACGCTGGAGTGGCGGCTGCCTGTTTCCCTTCCCTGGCGAGGCAGTGTGGAACAGGAGGCAGTGACAAGGACACGAGGCAGACAGCCACCCAGACCCTAGCTCTGCTGCCCACCACCTGTGGAAACTCAGGCGAGTTACATTATGAACTTCTCTGAGCACCAGCTTCCTCACCCACAAATGAGGATATTGATATCTACTCTGTCAAGCTTTATTCCAGTTAAGAGATATTACATATAAAAGTGCTAAGTACAGTGCAGTGTTTGGAATCAAATAAGGACTCAATAACCAAATCCTTAGTGCTTCAATAAATAATCACTCTTCAACTCCCTAAACCTAAAGCTTTCCAGAAACAGAAGAGCCATTGCAAATTATGGCCCTCGCGCATGTACATGTTTTGGCCAGCAAAGTATTTTAAAAAGCACAGTAACTGGGCAGAACCTATTGTGGCCACAGAGAAGCAGCCCAGCCCCTAGTAGCAGTTACAGGCACTGCCAGGCTCTGAAGGCATTTGAGTTCTCAATTCCTGCACAGAATCAAGGTGTTCTCAATCTGCTTCAGAACTACAGAAGCAGACTTTCCCAGGGCAGGGCCCTGGACTCTACTGTTTAAATTCTTGTACACACTTAAGTTTGAGAATCATTGAATCAAAAAGTAAAGAAACATTCTTTTTTCCAGCAAGATGCATGGCTCAGGGGTGAGTGAGTTGACCTGCAATGATGGGAACTTTGGATGTTTCTTTTACAGGCGACAAGAAATAAACAAAGGCCATTTATCTGTCAAAAAGTGGCCCTCAAGCTAAAATTTCCAGGAAATCTTCCAGGGGAAACCACAGTGTCCTCCTTGCCCACATTTCAGACGCCAGAAAAGCTAGATACAGCAGGCAACAGCAAGAGTTAATTCTACCAAGTCTAGCCCTGGAGGGAAGAGCTGGAATTGAGGCAGAGGAGAAAATTCCTGGGGGACAGTATCCCTGCCGGTACTGTAGAGAGGTGAGGAAAACAGTCCCCACTGGCCCTCCCTCAGCTGAGCCCAGAAGGGAACTCAGAGGGCAGCATCGTTGGCCCAAGGCACAAGGGAGCAGAGCCCAGGGGTGACCCCATGGTCTGCTGGGGCTGGTGGAACACTGGTATTGATGCTGCATAGGAGCCAACCTTTGAGTACAGTGAGTCTTGCTGGCTGACTCAAAATGCAACTGAAAGTGACCTTAAAATAATTTCCTCATAAAAAGAATTATGCCAGAGCTAAAGGTCAAATTGTAACCAAAGATCTCTGAGTCACTCCCAGCATATTCCTCTTTACCTAGGGCTGGGGTCACGTAATCCTCCCCACCACCATCCCCCAACCCTGAGCACCTGCAGTCTCACCCTGCCCCAAGCCTGGTTAATGGCAAGAAACAACTAAGGGTGCCAGCCCACTTTAGAGTTGAACCTGGGGTGTGCCTTGCAGGGGGACCAGTCCTGGCATCAGGCTCTCTCCCTTGCTCCCACCACGGGCTCCAATTCTGGCAAATGGGCCCCCACCTCCCTGTGACCAAGTCTCAGCATGTTCCATATGCCCCATCTCCCTGTCCTTCAATGAAGGACTTCCCCTGAGCCCCTTGTATGAATGGGGGCCCTGCTCTTTGCAAGTGGGAGGCTCCCACACCAAATGCTCAGACTCCCAGCATTGTCTGTACCTGGATTCCGCACTGGAAGGATACAGTATTCTCCTCGGAGTTCACCCTCCCATGCTGAGGACCAGCCACCTGACCTCCTTCTAGTCCTGACCCTTGCACTCAGTACCTGTGTCCCCACCCCCACCCAGTGCCTGTTCCGGGCCCAGCCCCTCTCAGCCTGTTCCACCCTCTTTGCTTTACCATCTCTTTGTTCCAAAATGTTACTTCTAATAGACAGATCGGCACATTTATGGTGTCTCTATTTGTAGTTCTTTGCCCACTGCTAATTGGGGGTAGGGAAGAAGTATAAGAAAAACTGCCTTTATTTTATCTACCAGCAAATAAAAACTAATTTTCTTTATCTAGCTCGCCCACCTATAGAAAGCAATATCAGCTGGAATCCATATATACCTTTTCTGATCTTAAAGCTAATTAAAAAGTTGACTAGAGAATCAGAATGCAGGCATCAACACAATTAATGAATTTTTAAGTACTATATATAAAGGGAATCCTCAATTTCAGATGTTCAGCTTTTGATCAACTTAACCTTTCTTTAACACTTTATACGTTGAAACCCCTAAAGTCTGAACCACCACTCATATATTATATTTAATAGTGAAAAAGCTGTTAAATGAACATTCAAGTTCTCCAATGAAAGTCCTGCTTTCCAGACAGCATTCATTCATTCTTTCCCTCAACAAATATTTCCTGAAGGACAGTTATGCATCAGGCACTGTGGGTGAAACATGGTATCTGACCTCATGGTGTAGACAATATAGGTGGGGACACAGACAATAAATAGGAAGCACACAAATGAATGACACACTGATAACTTATGCCATGAACGAACAAATCACAGTACTCTAATAAAAATTAATAGGGAACAACCCCAGTAGCAATGAGCACACCTAGCACCCACACCTTAGCCTCTAATGCCATTCTCCAATAAAAAGAACAAGAGTTCCTTGGAGAAATGGCTGATTCTAGAGCTGGGGCAGAAAATATATAAGATGATTCTAGAGCATCTTGCAGTGCCAGAGAGTAAGAAGTTCTTTAAGGAAAAAAAAAAAACAAAGTCAATCAGTCAATACCTACATGGTTGGGGCAAAGTCAAAGAGAAATGAGTCAACTGAAAGAGCTCCCAACGGCCAAAGCTGCATAAACTAGAGCAACAAACAAAACAGCATTGGATTATAGCCCAAAGTATAACATAAATATTCATGAGTCCATACTGATATGAGTAAGTGATTGACTATGTTAATAAAAGAAGAAGCAAATCTACCATGCAGATTCCCAAAAACGTATGTAGATACTCCAGAAACTCCCCACTCCTTAAGTGTAAGCTGTGCCCAGTGACTTCCTTACGAAGAGGACAGTATAGAAAGGGGCAGGGGTAGGGAGAGAATAATTTTACAGTAGAGAACTCTGACAAATAGTACTTTGGCCAAATTGACATCAAGTCATAAATCATGTTGATAGGGTACACCTTAATAGGATGTGATGAAAATGGCACTTTACTTGTGTGATTTTCCTCCCAAACCCATTACCCAGTCTAACAGTGAGAGGAAAAAAAAAACATCAAACAAGTTCCAATAGAGGAGCAGCCTACAAAATACCTAACCAGAACTCCTCAAAAACTGTTGAAATTACCAAAAAACAAGGAAGGTATGAAAAACTTTCACAGCCAAGAGGAAGCTAAGAGACATGACAACTACACATAATGTGGTTATCCTGAATGAGACCCTAAAACAGAAAAAGGACATCAGACAAAAACTAAGGAAACCTGAATACGGACTTAAGTTAATATAATACACCATATCTGTTCATTACTTGAACAAAATGTCCCCCACTAATATGTTAAGAGGGGAAACTACACAGTGCCTAAGGACTCTCCGTACTGTCTGGCTCAATTTTTCTTTAAAACTATTCTAAAGATCAAAGTATACTGATTAAAAGAATTAAATAAATGTGGAGGAGAGCCTAATTTAAACAGGATGGTCTGAGAAAGCCTCACTAGGAAGTTAATTTTCAGCCTGGACTTGAAGGTCTAGGTCATGAGAGCAAAGGAGAAAGAATGTTCAGAGCTTAGGAAACAGCATGTGCCAAATGCCTCCAGCAGGAGAGAACCTAGTACATCTCGGGGAATGGAGATAACACAGGCATTCCCGAACTCATGTGAAGACAGAGGGGTGCTGGGAAATAAGGCTGGGGGGTAAGTCGGAGACCACTCAAGGCCTCGGCTCTGCTGGAAGGAGAAGATCTAATTCTAAGTGAGGTGGGAAGCAACAGAAGGCATGTAGTGCCCTCAGTACAGCCATCTTATTGGCATACAGTATGAGCAATGCTGGTACAACCATGGGATATTTTATTACATTCACTCATTTCATAAAAGTAAATGGGAAAAATCCATCAACATCATCCACCACATCAACAAAAAGAAGGACAAAAACCACATGATTACCTCCATAGATACCGAAAAAACATTTGACAAAATTCAACATCCATTCATGGTAAAAACTCTCAATAAAATGGGTATAGAGGGCAGGTACCTCAACATAGTAAAGTCCATATATGACAAACCCACAGCCAACATCATACTTAACAGCGAGAAGCTGAAAGTCTTTCCTTTAAGATCAGGAACAAGACAAGGATGCCCACTCTCTCCACTTTTACTCAACATAGTTCTGGAAGTCCTAGCCATGGCAATCAGACAACACAAAAGAAATAAAAGGCATCCAGATTGGCAAGGAAGAAGTTCAACTGTCCCTGTTTGCAGATGACATGATATTGTACATAAAAAACCCTAAAGAATCCACTCCAAAACTACTAGATCTAATATCTGAATTCAGCAAAGTTGCAGGATACAAAATTAATACACAGAAATCTGTTGCATTCTTATATAGTAACAATGAACTAGCAGAAAGAGAAATCAGGAAAACAATTCCATTCACAATAGCATCAAAAAGAATAAAATACCTAGGAATAAACCTAACCAAGGAAGTGAAAGACCTATACACTGAAATCTACAAGACATTCATGAGGGAAATTAAAGAAGATACCAATAAATGGAAACACATCCCGTGCTCATGGATAGGAAGAATTAATATTGTCAAAATGGCCATCCTGCCTAAAGCAATCTACAGATTCAATGCAATCCCTATCAAAATACCAACAGCATTCTTCAACATACTAGAGAAAACATTCTAAAATTCATATGGAACAACCACAGACCCCAAATAGCCAAAGCAATCCTGAGAAGGAAGAATAAAGCTGGGGGGAATATGCTCCCCAACTTCAAGCTCTACTACAAAGCCACAGTAATCAAAACAATTTGGTATCAGCACAAGAACAGAACAATACACCAATGGAACAAACTAGAGAGCCCAGACATAAATCCAACCATACATGGTCAATTAATATATGATAAAGGAGCCATGGACAAACAAATGGGGAAACAACAGCCTTTTCAACAATGGTGTTGGCAAAACTGGACAGCTACATGCAGGAGAATGAAACAGGATTATTGTTTAACCCCATACACAAAAGTAAACTCAAAATGGATCAAAGACCTGAATGTAAGTCATTAAACCATAAAACTCAGAGAAGACAACAAAGGCAAAAATTTTCTGAATATAAACATGAGCAACTTCTTCCTGAATGCATCTCCTCAAGCAAGGGAAACAAAAGCAAAAATTAACACATGGGACTACATCAAACTAAAAAGCTTCTGTACAGCAAAGGACACCATCAACAGAACAAAAAGGCATCCTACAGTATGGAGGAACATATTTATAAATGACATATCCAACAAGGAGTTAACATCCAAAACATACCCAAAAGCAAATAATGTGATTAAAAAATGGGTGCAAGATAAAATTTTCCAAAGAAGAAATTTAGATGGCCAACAGGCACATGAAAAGATGCTACACATCACTAATCATCAGGGAAATGCAAATTAAAACTGCAATCAGATATCACCTCATACCAGTAAGGTTGACCAGCATCAAAAAATCTAAGAACAACAAATGCTGGCAAGGATGCAGAGAAAGGGGAACCTTCTACACTGTTGGTGGGAATGTAAGCTAGTTCAACCATTGTGGAAAGCTATATGGAGGTTCCTCAAAACACTAAAAATAGAAATACCATTTGACCCAGGAATTCCACTCCTTGGAATTTACCCAAAGAATACAAGTTCTGAGATTCAAAAAGACATATGCACCCCTATGTTTATCGCAGCACTATTTACAATAGCCAAGATATGGAAGCAACCTAAGTGTCCATCAGTAGATGAATGGATAAAGAAGAGGTGGTACATATACACAATGGAATACTACTCAGCCATAAGAAAGAAACAAATCCTACCATTTACAACAGCATGGATGGAGGTGGAGGATATTATGTTCAGTGAAATAAGCCAGGCAGAGAAAGACAAGTACCTAATGATTTCCCTCATTTGTGGAGTGTAACAATGAAGCAAAACTGAAGGAACAAAACTGCAGCAGACTCACAGACTCCAAGAAGGGACTAGCAGTTACCAAAGCATGGGGGTTTGGGTGGGTGGGTGGGGAGGGAGGGAGAAGGGAATTGAGGGGTATTATGTTTAGTACACATGGTGTGAGGGGTCACGGGGAAGACATTGTAGCACAGAGAAGGCAAACTGTGAATCTGTGGCATCTTCCTACACCAATGGACAGTGACCACAATGGGGTGTGGGTGGGGACTTGATGATATGGGTAAATGTAGTAACCACATTGTTTTTTCATGTGAAACCTTCATAAGAAGAGTGTATATCAATAATACCTTAATAAAAAAAAGTGAATGGGAAATGACATATGAAGATAAAGACTAGAGGTCTCAAACATTTTGGAGCAAAGATGGAAACTACTAAGAAAACTAAAAGGAAAAACTAAAGCTGGAACTTAAGTCATCTCTGGACAATCACTGCATTTAAGCAGAGGGTGGGATTTATTGTGAAAGAAAAGAACAAAATTCTGGGACATCTAGAATATTCCATTGAAGATGATATCTAAAAGAACATTCATAAATTGTTCCATCTCTGAGAACAAAACCTTCCTTTAAAACATGCACATCATCTTATCTTTTGCACTTTTTTAGCATGACTTGAGGGACAAAAGAAAGGGAATGGCTTTTATGCTATCTTCACATAAGTCTTATGTTTAACAGCTTGACTGATGTTAGACAAAATTTTGACCGAGTTCATGTTTTCTTCCCCCAATATCTCCCACACTGTACTCTGCTTCTCAGTTCAGCGTTAGCCCACATCCACACCCTGAAGCTCACACACATGCACTCCCTGTCCCAACACAAACCTCCACCCTCACTGTCAGGAGACAAAGTCTGGGGCTGAGCCACCTGGGCCCGCCTTCCCCTTTCCTGGGTCTCCTTTCCCCAGACCTTGTGAAGAATTGGTGAGTGGTCTGTTAAACTAATTCTCCATAAGGATGTACATGGTTTTTCCTTTAAAATTTGAATTTTAAAAGATCTCATGAAAATTAGAATACCTCATACCAAGAAACAAATCTCTACCAGTACACATTTCAGGAGTTCTGCCAATCGGGGGGTGAAGAGAGATTTTGTAGAATGGAAACTTCTAGCATCTACCTTCTCTGGCAGCATATGGACATCCAGATACTGTGCCAGCAGAGAAACCCATTTTTTAAAAATTAAGGTACCATTGATATACAATCTTATGCTCAGATTTCACATGAACAACACTGTGGTTACTACATTCCCTCTATTATCAAGTCCCCACCATATACCCCATTACAGTCACTGTCCATCAACATAGTAAGATGCTATAGAGTCACTACTTGTCTTCTCTGTGCTATACTTCCTTCCCTGTGCCCTCCCTATACTATGTGTGCTAATAATAATGACCCTTAATCCTCTTATCCCTCCCTTCCTACCCACCCTCCCCAGTCCCTTTCCCTTTGGTAACTGTTAGTCCATTCTTGGGTTCTGTGAGTCTGATGCTGTTTTGTTCCTTCAGTTTTTGCTTTGTTCTTATACTCCACAGATGAGTGAAATCATTTGGTACTTGCCTGTCTCCACCTGGCTTATTTCACTGAGCATAATATCCTCCACCTCCATCCATGTTGTTGCAAATGGTAGGATTTGTTTTCTTCTTATGGCTGAATAATATTCCATTGTGTATATGTACCATATCTTCTTTATCCACTCTTCTTCTCATGGACACTTAGGTTGCTTCCATATCTTGGCTATTGTAAATAGTGCTGTGATAAACATAGGGGTGCATATGTCTTTTTGAATCTGGGATCCTGTATTCTTTGGGTAAATTCCTAAGAGTGGAATTCCTGGGTCAAATGGTATTTCTATTTTTAGTTTTTTGAGGAACCTCCATACTGCTTTCCACAATGGGTGAACTAATTTACATTCCCACCAGCAGTAGAGGAGGCATTCTCCTTTCTCCACATCCTCGCCAGCATTTGTTGTTGCTTGGAGAAACCCATTTTATCATTTAATAATGTTAGTCTATTTTCTTTCTTAATAATGTTAGTTTATTCCCTTTTCACCAAACCTATTTTGTTTTTACCAATAGTTTCACCAAACTATTTTGTTTTTAAGGGGGAAAAAAAAGTATTAACTTTGGTATTCTCAGAAACTCTTAATAAATAAATTGCTAACTATTGATTAAAGTATAACATGTTTACTTCCATAGTTGTAAAATGTATTCACTGAACATTTATTAGTTATGTGCCAGCACTGTTCTGTGAGCTGGGGATATAATGATGATTAAGTCAGACAACATCCCCACTTTTGAAGGACTTATTTTTCTAGTTCAATTTTTTTAAAGCCAAAATCCAATAAAAATGTAGTTAAGCCAAAAACCCAATGAAATATGGAGACCTGGCCTTAGAGTCAACAGGAACTTAGGACCTGCCAAACAAGGGCAGGAGAGGTGGAATGAGTTAAGAGTCTCCTTCTCTCAAGCAGAGAATACTGAATGTGCAATAAAGGTTTAGCTCAGCAAGAGCTAAGGAAATCCTCAGCCTCTGAAATTGTATAAAAACAAATGGGGGGAAATCAGAGCTTGTTAAAGCAGAGCTCCAAGACAATAGCAAGTGTAGGTAAAGATGTGGAGCAATTGGAGCACTTATACTTTGTTGGTGGAAGTATAAGATAATTCAGTCACTTCAAAAACTGCCAGTTTCTTATAAAGCTAGATGTACACTTACCAAATAATCTCACCCTTAAGTATCTACCCAAGACAAATGAAAATCTATGTCCACAAAAATGTTCTTGGCAGATGTATTCAAAATAGCCAAAAAATGGTAAACTACCAATCAATGGCCATCAACAAGGAAGTAGATAATTGTGAAACATTCATACAATGGAATAACACCAGTAATCAAAATACACACAATAAGGGTAAATCTCAGAACATCATGATAAGCAGAGAGACTGATCATCAAAGAGTACACACTATGTGTTCCCATTTATATGTCGTCCAAAACAAGCAACCTAATCTACACTGAAAGAAATCAGATCTGAGGTTGCCTACTGTGGGAAATGGTAGAAAACTGATGAAGAAATGGATGGGGGACAGAGATACTCTGCCCCTTGTCTGGGGTGATAGTAATACCCAACTGTCAACACACATCCAACAGAAAGAACACTTAAGATTTGGGCATTTTATTGTGTGTTAATTAAGACCCAATTTTTTTTTTTAACCTTTTAAGCTGATTAACATCAGGTTAACAGTAAAAAGGGCACAAATATCAGCAAACACCTGAGAGAAAGAGCGCACAAGGTCTTGGTGGCTACCGCTGGCTCTAGCTCATTAATAACAAGTTGGTGAGACCGGGCCAGGACAATTTTATGGCAAAATGCCTCTGACATTCAAAAACAACTTCCTCACAAATCATCTTTAAAAAAATAGTAACTCCCTTGTAAAAACAATTATTGACCATCCACCAGGGCCAGGCACAGAACTGAGTGTTGGGAATTCAGCCCCACATCGGATGATCTCCCATTCTAGTGAGAGATGGGATTGCAGCAGGGGAAGGGGAGCCCCTAGAAAATCAGCAAAGAAGTTAGGTAACTTCAGATGCTGACTGATCACATACTCAATTTGTATGTAAAAGGTTGTCTTGCTTTTAGGTTTTTTTTTTCTAATTAAGTTCCAAGATGAGATAGAATGAGGTAGCAATGAAAAAGCACACATGGGCCATGGCTACAAGCATTTGCTTAGCTGCTTACTGTAATTCCTGGCCCATAGTAACCTTTCAGCGAGTGTCAGTTATTACTTCCCTCCTCCCCCTCCTTTCATATAAGGGAAACAAACTTTGAGAATATATGTGCAATTAGAGACAGGTACAAAAATATTCCTAGCAGTTTCACTCATAATAGCCAACACTGGAAACAGATCCAAAGAGTGGATAGATAAATTGTGGTCTATCCATATAATGGAATACCTCCTTGCAATAAAATGAACAAACTGCTGCTACACAGCAGTTAACCCGGATGAATCTCACAGACATAATACTGAGTGAAAGAAGCCAAATACAGACGATCACGTACTATACAACTCACTTATGAGAAGCTCAAGAACAGGTAAAAACAATCTATGATAACAGAAGACAAGGAGTGGTTGCCTTTGGCAGAAGTTGTTACCCAGAAAGGAGCATGAGGGAGCCTTCTTGGGCATTAGAAATGATCTTTATCTTGATTCAGGGGTGGTGACATGGGTGTATGCACATGAAAAAAGTAAGCTCTTCACTACAGATTTATGTACTTTACATATGTTACACATCAATTTAAAAAAAAAGAATTTACTGCAATTAGCAAAATAAAGCACTTCTGGGATATGAGTATTTCTTATATAGTCTCTCATATTTTCAGCCACTGATGGTGTCAGTAAATGGAAATGCTGGACCTCTTCTTTCATGAACAGTTGATTCATTCAATACATATTTCCTAAGCATCTCTCAGCTGCCAGGCACCATGCTAGGTGCCCAGAACACATGAATGAACATGACAGCACAATCCCTACCCTTAAGGGCATCCCTGAAATGAGCAGTCAGCCATGTAACCAACTATCCTGGGGCAGCTGGTGGCAGCATCTCTAAATGTGGCCACAGGGTCCTGCGGGAGTTCAATGACTTCCTAGGAGAAACCTGAGGCCCTAATTCTAACCCAGTAACCGAAACATCGTGTGTGGTCATCCATTTCTCCTGAGAAGCAATATGGGTAATAAATTCTCAGATCATGGTGTTTAATTGCAATTGACATTTCTAGGTCATTGGTAGTGATGGCAAATATCCTCCCAGAAGGCCCCTCATCCGGGACAAGGGCAGAGGAAAGGAGGTTGATTTTAGAGAACGTGGCCTTGCTTCCATCCTGCTGAAGAAACATCTAAGGGAAGACTCCTTGTTCTCTTGTGTGGGAATCATGAAACAACTTGAGCAACTGCCTGCCATCCTCATCACGGGCCCCAGGATTCTGCCCTCCAGTTGGTTCAAGAATTAGCCCCATGCAGTATTAATGTGTGAAACATGACAAAACACTTTGCTCTTGTTTCTGGCATGAATAATTTAACATATTTTGAGTTTTATTTTCAAGGATCCAGGTTAATCAATACTGCATCTAAAGTCGCCCTGATTTAGAGGCACTATCTTCCCCTCATTGTAGAGGAGCATTTTTAAAAGGCTGAGCAGCAAAAACGGGAACAAGTAAGGTGTCCAGGAGCCATTCTGCCTTACCAAAGGGGACTAAGACGAAACAAATGTCAGAATCCTGAGCTAAAAGAGAAAAATCAGCCTCTGGAGAGAGCAAGAGAAAAGGACTAGGAAGGCCCGTGATTCCTAACATGGTCACATTTCTCACTCTTCGTAAGGCCGAGCAGGCAATTATTCCCAACGTTAGCACTGACAAGCCCAGAAGGGAGGCCCAGCAGGACTAGTGCTTGGTATCTAGATATGACCAATAAGAAGGGTGACCAGATGCCCTGGCTTGTCTGGGACAGTCCCAGTTTAACTTCTTATGAATATTAGTAGTGCCCCCTTTAAGTCACAAGAGTGCCCCAGTTGAATATTATAAAGTCACCTTGTCAGTAAGGACAGCAACAGCTTGTGAACTGGAACTGACATAGCCCTTGCAGGAATGGACCCAGGTCGTCTTTCATCCTATGGCTCCCCTTGGGCCCACTGACACAGGTGCAGAGCCCAGGGCCAACAGACCAGAGAGGAAATACAGTACAAAAGGAACTGGACCTAAAACAAGAAATTCTAACTGTAAGCATGAAAAAACCTCTAAAGAAACAAAGACAACTACTCAGGAAGGCGAAAGAGGAAGTTGTCCCCTATGGATATCACATGGCTGCAGTAAAAAGTTACATAAACTGAGAGACTTCGACAGAAATTTACTCTCATGTTTCTGGAGGCCAGAAGTCCAAAAATCAAGGTGTCAGCAGGGTTGGCTTCTTCTGGGAGGATCTGTTCCATGCTTCTCTCCTAGCTTCTGGTGGTTTCCTAGCAATCCTTGCATTCCAACACTCCAACCTCCACTTCCAGCTTCACATGGTCATCCCCTGTGCATGTCTTTGTATCTCTGCATCCTCTTCTCTTCTTATAGGGACACATGTCATTGGATTTAGAGCCCACCCTAAATCCAGGATGACCTCATTGTGAGATCCTTCATTATAACTGCAAAGACCCTTTTTTCCAAATAAGACACCTTCATAGGTTCCAGGGGTTAGGATTTGAACATATCTTTTTGGAGGCCACCATTCAACCCACTAAAAATATATACAAAATAGTGTCTAGGTGACTCAGAGTTCACCAGTCTTTAAAAAAAAAAAATCTAAAAGCTTCTCTAAGCTAAATCTGGAATAAGGAGAAAAGGGCTTGCCTCCCTGCAGGAGAGAGATTATAAGTGAAACAAATGTCCCTGGGGTGGAGACCCTCCTCTAGTCCTGTTTTGGTGGCCCCTACATCCAACAAGGAAAGGCTGGGATAGCTGGTGGTCATTTCATTCCCCCTCTCTGGCCTACAAGGCTTTCCCGTTATTCACTGTTGATTCAACACAGCATCCTGGGGCTGAATGCAGCAGAGCTGCCCCAACACGTCTCTGCCTGGCCCCAAAGCCTCCATACTTCCCACTTTTTGGTCATCAAATATGTCGACTTGCCCCCCAAACACACATGTTGGGGGAATACCATAAAGGAGACTGGGCTTCCTTCTCAGGCAACAGCCATCAGAAACGACCAGTGACTTCAATCTCAAAAGTACCCCAGGGTGTTTCTAGACCAAGATCCTCTCCTAACTGTGTAAATTAAACACCAACCACCAATCCAACATTGCATGTCCACTGCCCATCAAATGTCTGCAGCTACAGATGAGACAAAACAAACCAAATTAAAAGGTATAAATTCTTAATGTAATCATCTTCCATGATGTGTCAGTCCCTTGATCAAAGCATCAGTGGCCACCAACTGCCATAGCAGTGTTTTCCCAATGGGTTTCCATGCACCCCCAGAGCACAGGGAAGGGCATGGGGGCAAGAACTGAGAGTGGGTTCAGGGGAAGACATTCCAGATTCAAAAGGCACATCTGCAAGGCTTTCACACACCAGTCCCGGCCAGCATCCCTGCCTCCCCTCTCATTAATTGTCTACATGCACCATCTCCCCACCCCGTCTCTTCCGTGTGCCAATACACTGCTTGTCTTCAAGCTCATGCTCAGAATGCCTTTCCCAGTCCTCTCCACCCACCTTCAAACCAGGTGTCCCGTCAGGTATCCATCCTCCGTGAGGTCTTCTTTCTCCACTCCAGATGGCCTCTCCTTTCTCTGAACTCCCAGTGCAATGATCTGACCACTCATTCCACAAAATCTGGTCATCTCTTAACCAGTGTCTTGCTCTACCCCTATTCCCAGTTAGTCCAAAGCCCTTTAGGGAAGGGCGCTCCTGGCCTAGCCTCCACTTAGCAGTCACAATAATGTCTACTAACAAAAGACAAGGTTACATGAGGGCCCGTGAGAAATTCCAGAGATGCACTTTAATAGGCAGGTAAGAATGAACCAAAGACAAAGGTGTACTTATTTCTTGAGTTTCCAATGCCAAAGCAACATCTCCAACATGCTGCCCTCCTTCACTTGGAAAAGTGCAAATGCCAATTGTGATTAAAACAGCAACTTTATTTTTCCAGTGGGTTTAAGATGGTATGGGGCGCTGGACTGCACTTCCTCCCAAGCAGTTAGGAAGCTAAGTTTAACTGTTTGCCAGATTTTATAACAGTGCTTCTTCCTGAAGTGATAGATGGCGTATGTTTTAAACTAACGCAAACTAAAAAAAAAAAATTTTGCTTTGAGAATTCTTTAAAATGTCTTACTGCCTCTTAAACTAAGTGGTGACACCTGAGAATGTCAAATAAAAGTGGGGCTGAGACTGCAGAGACGTTCTCTTCTAAATCAAACATAGACGTTGTCTCAGAAGCATTTTGGAAGCATTTTTTAAGTTCCTTTGACAAGAAACAACTAATTAACATCCTGATAGGGGGCCCCAGTTATTTCTTTTATCCTTGGTTATCCAGTAAACCAAAGCACAAAAAGGATAAAAAAGCCAAGGAGATGAGGGGGTGGGGGTTAGCTTAGGCAATTCTAAAAGCTTTCCTTTTACAGTTTTTCTCTTTTGACTGTTTGGATAATAGGACTTGAAATTCTAGGGAGGAGGAAAGTGATGAGTAATGAGAAAGAAACCAGCTCTGTGATCTTCTCTGAAAGGTTTTTATTTCCCACAGTGTATTTTTCTCTTGGGAAAAATAGAAGTCATATCCCTACCTTGCTTATGTTGCAATTTCAAATATTCACAATATTTAGAATACCATATGTTCGGCATCAACTCAACAAATATTTATTACATGCCTGGCACTGTGTTAGGTGCTGGGGAAACAAAACAAAACATAACTCTTCCCTTCCAGAAATGTAGGCAGGTAGATGCTCTGAGGAATCTCTAAACAAAGACACACAGGAGCCCTCACCTCATGGTGTTTACAGTTCAGGGAACAATGCTTGTCAATATTGGAGAGGAGATGGGGAAGAAAAAGAAAGGCTTACTGCTTCTTTCTGTCTGATACTCATTATCAGACAGACAAAAATGGGTCCACTGAAGCAGAAGTTCATTACTTTGAAACTTTAAAAAACTGAAAGTTTAATATCCCTCTAAGAAAGAGGTAACCAGTATGCAATTCTAGCATAAACACAAGTGTCACAAGGTGTTCTAGAACAAAAGAGGCTAGATCACTGGCTCCCTCATTATCAGCTAAGGAAGCCAAGTCCCGTGAGGTCAGTTCACAGTGGCCACTAGTGTAGATAAGGGGATTAGACCCCATGTCCATAAAAAGCAGGTGCACAGCCACTAACAGCTGCCTTCTCCTCTGCAGGATGCAAGCACTTCTCTGCTGGACTCAGGAGCTCAAAGGGATAATGTAAGGGGCTAAGAGGAGGAACTACTTCTGCTATGGAAGGGTGATGTCCAGAGCAGTGTGGTCCTCAAAGGATCTTAGTAACAGACAGCACCACCACTGGTCCTCACACTAGTCATAAGATAAGGAAGGTGAGAGCCTCCTGGCCCCCTGAGCTCTCATGAAACACCTGAACATCTGTCGAATCGTAGTGTTGCTCTCTCTGTACCATCTGATTCCAAAAGTCTCTCCTTCCACGACTTGGGCATGATTTCTATTTTTCTGTGGCTGTCCACTAGAGCATCAAGAAACAAAGAAAAGCAAGCTGAGACAAGTGGGACAACATTCAGTACACTCAGAAGAACCCTACAAGGGGTTAAGATAATTAAAGGAAAAGAACCAGGGGCATCATCAGAATGTTGGGCATAAACAGAATGTGGAACTGGCCTGACCACAGACTGAGGGCCCTGGCTGGCCAAAACAGGAATTTCCAGAGTTTAGATTTTTTTCTCATTCTGACCAGTGGCCTTGATCCACCTGAAAATGGGCAAGAAATACTGTACTTGGCTATGGAAATAAATAAGCTATAATGGTTATCTTTATAGTTACATAAAAACAAGCTATTATAGTTATCTTCATTCAGAGCCTTCAGATTCACAAAGAAAAGAAACAAGAAAAATAACGGACAAGATGAAAAAGGAAAAAGCCCTTATCCTAATTTTCTCCCTAACCATCATGATACATTACATTCACGTAATCCCATTTAAAGTTGAGTCTACAGTCCAATAGAGCATGAGACTCTTTGAGTTGAGTCTACAGCCTCCATACGGTACATTCATGGGCCGCTGGACCCCACATGTCATCTTCCAGGATGCTGGTGGTATTCCTCTATTGGAGGTAAAGCACCTTTCTAAAACAGGTGGAATTTGTGCTGTATACTCAGTGTCCTTTGTTTTACAATCTTGTGTTCTCAGGACCTTCTGAGGCTGACGAGGATAAAATTCTTATATGTAATAGCAATTGATAAAGATGCTACAATAATGGCCTATTGATAAATGCATTATCAATAACAATTCCCTAATCTACAGTGGATTAACAGCCTGCATTAGACAAAGCAGACCTGAATTTTAACTTTTTTTTCCTTCTTGAGATGTCATTATAAAGTCCCTCATTGAGGCATATTTTTCTGAGCCTTTTTCCTTCATTCTTCCATTTTTTTTCTTGACCAGCCAAAGTTTTACTTACTTATTAAATGAAAGACCTTGAATATATTATGTTCCAGTTTTCCAGGGGAATTTTCAGGCCATTCTCATTTACTTTGAAAACGTATTTCAAATTGGACAGAGCAGATCAAATATGCCTGTTGCTCTCCTCTCCACAGTAACTCCACCAATAGAAGGAAAGGGACTACAGAGGGAAAAAAGTTGCAATTCCACAAAGACAAACAGAGACAACATCATTACATGAACAATTACAACAAATTTTTGGAAGGCAGCAGGTGGAAGAGGGTACCTAATGGAAGTTACAACCTCAGCAAGGCCAAGAGGGATGCAAGCAAGGAGGGAAGGAAGATTCTCCACCACCCAAGCCCAAGGGAGACTCAAGATTTGTGGGCAACAGGTACTCAGAGAGAAAAAATAAGCCAGCCCTCAAAGAAATAATCCAAGAGGCATCGTCCTTCTCCTTACCTAGAAACCAACAGATTCAGTCTTTCAAATTTGTGACAATATCCATTTCAATCTTTCTACCTTGTCAAACTATCAACCAAGAATAAGAATAAAATCATTCCAAGCAAACAAGGGCTCAAAAATACACACTTTTGAAAGAAGCTACTATGGGATGTGCTACAGCAAAAAGAGGAAGTAAACTAAGGAAAGAGAAGACACGGCACCTATGAAAAAGGACTGTAAGCAGGAGAGTGATCAACTGGAGTTCTGGCTCACTGGGACGCTACCAGCATCCTAAAGACAAACCAACCAGAGCAGGATGACAGGTCTCTGCGAGGGGAGAATGGCACCTAGAGATTTTCTTTCATGTTGAGGTGTTTGGAACACAGTATCGGAAGATATGACAGATCTATTAAAATTGGGGGGGAAATTAGCAATGGACACATAAAACACTGAGAGAGTTTTTTTAAAGGCAAATAAAACAAGGTACAAGAAGTAAATATAATCATAGTGCAGAATTTGGCTCAGAAGTAAATGATATTTACACAGTCATAATAATGTAAACACTGACAAGGGATTTAACAAAATACTCATACAGTTATAATGAGAAAATAAGAGGGATCTGGATGAAGGGTAGGATATAAGAACTACAATTCAGTCTACGATGTCAGAAAATTAATATGTATTATCTAATACTGTCTAAGAAATAGAAGTTTGAGTATGTGAATTTTAAATATGGTGCTACATGAGGAAACAACTCTAAGCATCTGAAGGGCCTGACTCTTAAAAAGCTGCTTGGGAAATGGGAGGCGAGGGACTGGGTTTTTTTTCTTTAGGACACTTTTAGTTGCATATTACTATCACTGTTCATTTGATTAAGAAGCATTAATTAAAATTTAATTTAATTTAAAAATCTGTGTCCCATTAATATATACTCTGAACTAACATTTTTATAAAACCTGCAATTATCTTGTGAATAGCATAATTGTATTGTGTTGCACTATTTTATTAAAAACACTTTATTAAATGCAAACATTCTAAATAATCCACCATTTAAAAAACAAACTAACAAGGATATGAGTGCTTTGTAACAGATACATCTGCTCATCAGATTGTCCCAACCTGATAAGTACATGTTACCTTTTCCTTCCTTCTGCAGATGAAGAAAGGGAGGATCAACTTGCCCAAGGTCCTGAGACTCATAAAGAAACAGAGCCAAGATTCCACCTGGGTCTTTTGCCTCCAGGTGTATCCTGGCACACCACTGATACCACCTTTCTGCTCTAAGCCAAAATCATCAATGCTAACTAATACCCCCAAATTGTGCCTACAAATATGTAGAAAGACAATGCCTTTCACAAAGCTACAGTTACAAGATCTGTCTGCACCCACCTCACCCTCCAAACCCGTCTAAAACCCGGCACTTCATCAAAACAACCAGACTAGCAAATGCAGCCCATGCGCTATGGCCCTTTCAATCCCGTGATGATGGCAGAGCCCAACCCTGCTCCAGCCCTGTTCACCAGAAGGCAGAGAGAAGCTCTTCTCACGTCACTGTCCCTGCACCCGAGGGAGGGGAGATCCAACCGGAGGCCTCTCCAGATCCAGGTGCTGCCACGGACCCCTTTCAACCTGCAGGCCCTAGCTCCCTGCACCAGCCCTTCCCCCATCTCAGCCTGCCCTCTCTATTCCTGAGACTGGACCCAACAGGAATTCTCCAAGACAGGGATTCCCCACGGATGGCACTCAACAAATTCATCTGCAAAATCCATCAAAGCACATAATAAAACGTTTGCCAAGTGCCAGGACAGAAAGCACAGAAGTCGACAAGGGCTTAGCTGACCTCAGGGCCCTGCCCACACCCCCCAGGGCTCCTTGATCCCCGCAGGCGGGTCCTCAGCTTCCACCTGCCCACACCTGACAGTCTGTACCTGAAGGCTCTCTCAGACCGCCAGAGCCCTCGCAGAGCATGCAGGACAGATGGGAAGTGCCAGGCGGCCAAAGCCCCTACCCACAGCGGGCCTCCACACACGACCAAGTGCACGAAGGGACCAGCATTGTCACGAGTCAGCATGAGCTAGGAGCCTTTTCTGCCCCATCTCCGGGACCTCGGCGGATCGAGCCCCAGATGCCCGCAGCAATAAGCAGCTCAACAACTTACTGGCCCCATCCACGGGGGGGGGGGGGGGGGGGTGCTTCCCCCCATCCTGCCTCAGGCGTCCTTCTGGGGGAACTCATCATACAGAGCCAGTCTGACTCAGCAAAATGCCTTAAGAGAGCCAACGGTGCCAAATAATTGTCCTGGGGACCTGCTGTAAGGAATAGGTAAGACTGACGCGTATTAGCACATCTGGGGTTTTTAAAATGCAAAATAAACATTGTTACAAAGATTTCCTCAAGTGGACAAGGCCCTTTTAATTTGTTTACACTGTTGTTTTCTTCACACCATTCCTTCTGCACCTTTTCTTCTTTGCAAAGGTGAACTTCATCAGACCACAAAGTCCAAAGACACAAATTAACAAGGTCTGAACTGATGAGGGCTCGTAATCATTTATGTATTTTGATATCCTGGTGTTGCCTCTGTAGCAAAGAGCCCTCAAAATTATCAGCAATTAATTCCTCCTGCAGACCCTGTATATGATTTTTCAAACATCAGGCCTAGGGCTTCCCTCTGAGGTCAAACAGCACTGATTTATCAACCACTGTCACCATCATTAGCTGTAATAGAGCACTTCCTATATGCTGAGGGCTCTAACCACCATGTTTATTTAAACTCACTCATCCTGATAAAGTAGGTATTATTCTCACCCCCACTGTACAGATGAAGAAACTGTGTCTGATATCACACAGGAAATGGAGGTGAGATGAACCCCCCCTTACCTCTCAGCCCTGATTCTAAAGGGTGAAGGCAGAGGCCAGACTTCCAAAACATGGTCGTGTTTGTGGTAGAGGCATTCTCAAGTCCAGCAATCAGTCTTAGAACAGAAGCCCTTAAATAGCTTTGGTGGCAGCAGGTACAGGAACCAGCCACAGAGGGAAGCATACACAGTCCTGAACTGTGCAACTAAGCTCCCTTCCGTAGGAGGAGTTTTTTGCAATACAATAATTACACAAAATTGTATGGGAAAGAGTAAATAATGTAATATTTCACAAATATTCTACTCCACCCACATATGCCATGGAGGGGTTCCTAATCCAGAAAAATATCTCTGAGTACCCACTTCACTGGAATTTAATAGCTAAAGAAACTGACCTCAACTAGAAACTGACTTCAGCTCCCCAGCTGAACTAAATATTTAATTCTGGCATCCCTCTTGGTTTTACAAGAGGGTCGGTTCTCTCCCGATCCTTCTACCTCCCGCCTCCACCCCAGCTTCCTTCTAGCACCTTCTCTCCCTACTCTGCCATGCAAAGGTCAGCACCCACCTTTGCTTTGTGCTTAGGGCTCTGTTGGCACAAATGACGCCACTTTCATCGTCTAACTAATGAGAAAAGAACAGAGGTGGCCTCTGTAGGCAAACAAGTAAATAAATAACTCAGTCCCCGTCAGCTGTTCAAAGGTTTCACAGTGCTTCAAAGACACAGGCACGGGGATGGAGCTGTGGCAGGACGCGCAGCACAATGAACGCAGAGTGAAAGCTGGAGCTGTCGGCGCCGTGCTCACTCATTTCAGCAAAAAGACCATCCATCACATTAAATTAATGCCGTTAATTTGAATTTTATTGGTTTTGTCATTGTACTTGTTTTTAATGTGTAAATCTCTTTTGATTTTATGGATACATAAGAGCTTTAAATACTAGGAGTTATCCCTAGCCTTATTTTATGCAGATTTAAATAAAATTATAATAAAAATAACTTAAGTCAACTCAGCGGGTCCACGAGACCTTTCCCTTTAAACACTACTCTAAACCTTACAGACGGCCCTTTTTCCTCAGAGGTGTGTGCCCCTTGTTAAGGTGGGTCTCTGTACCCCCTCTCGGAACCGTGCTCCTAGCAGATGCTCAGTCATTTCCAGTTGCTTGGGCATTGAACATTGCCCCTCACCTGCCCACCCACCAGTTCGATGCCCCAACAGTTCCTTACCCCTTTACTTCCTTCCCCAGCCTGTACTCCCTGGGTTTCCAGATTTCCATAAGACAACTCTTACTACTTTTCATCAAGTCAAGGGGGTCTGGGGAGTCCTGTGCCTTCACGCTCTCCCAGGGGACCCTAACCAGGCTTTTCTCTCACTCCTCCTGTTCCATGGCACTGGCGTTTCCCCTGCCCCTCCTCAGTTTTCCTGACCATTCAAACCCTTCTCAGGACCCACCTAGTCAATATGCTCCACTCACACCCACCTCTCTCCTCCCATCTCCCAATGCCCCACCCTGTCTGAATCATCAGTTTTGGCCCTTACCTGTACAACAGCTTCTACGGTTACCAACTGTTCCACACACTCCCCAGTCAAAGGGTAAATAAACTCTTGGAGGCAAAATACCCTCCTATGTTCTTTATTCCCCTGACTTAGGCTGACTCCTCACTAACAGCAGAGTCTCTGCTAACCGTTCACATGCAGTTGCTTATTGGGGATGGAGCCCAGGAGCAGGAAGGAAGAACTGGGGAGAGAGGAAGCCAATGCAAATGAGCACTGATGGGCTTGTCACTGTGTGGCTCACTGGGGCTCAATCACATTAGGACATTTCAAGAGGAATAGAAGATGCCTCAGAATCATCCAAACGACAGAAGGAGGGAACATTTAACAACTCCCATCCATGTCAAGGATTGGCCCACGGGGAGTTGATACCTTTGCATTTCCAAGCGGCACGTGCATGTATTCCAACAGGCCCCCCAAGGACAGTTTCCAGAAACCCTTGAACCAAAAGGAAGAGATACAGTGCTGCTGAAGCAAGATGCTGTGGGTTATACCTGCGTGAGGCTGACGCAGGAGTAAAAGGCGGGCTGAGAGGATGTGACGCAGGACGCAGTGATGTCTGACAGGTCTCCTCAGCAACTAGCTCAATGTTATGCTTAAAGTGAGGCGTGCAGTCCTTTACCAGTGCAATTAATTCAAACACTTCCTCCATGAGGCCTTCTCACAGTCATCAGTTATCTTCGGTGACCACCCACTTTCAGACCTGGATAACTCAAGGCTTCCTCTTTTTACCAATAATAAATGATCATTGATCTCCATACTGAAATGCCCTCAACTGTGAAAACAGCAAGACAAGATGATCGTGATTTCAGATTTTTACACAGTATTTCTGTACACTTATTATGTAAATAACCTCCTCCCCCTGTCTGTGGCAGCACAATTATCATACCCAGAAATCAGAGCTTATCCAGCTCAAATGGCAATGTAATGGTGACCAAATAAAATAGTCTCTTCGAATCAATTCCACAAACATTTGCTGAGTCTACATTACAGGCAACATGCTGATACAGATGCTGAAGAGATGTGATAGTATGCCATGCTCCTTGGCCTCTGGAAGCTTCCCCTCAGGCTGGGCTGGCCAGCTCACCACCCAGATGGTCAACAAGAGGAGCCCCAGAGAAATAGGTGTGCTGAAGGGGTTCAGTGGGAGGGGTTCCTGCTCTAATGGGGGACCTGGGAATGGCTTCCTGAAGGAGACGGTGTTGAGAGGGGCTCTCTGACTGGTCAATCTGTCTGAAGGATGCTCCCAAAAGAAGAATGAGAATAGCAAAAAGAAAAAATGGTCCCAGCCATTTCATTTGGCTGGGCAATGCCCTCGCTGGAGCCCTTCCATGCCTTTCAAGTCTGATGGTTTTCAAGTCCAGTGGTTTTCAAGCTGTAATGTGGAGTCTCAGCATCCCAGGGAACAGAGGGAGAGCAATGGGAAGATGGGACAGAGCACAAGGCTTTGAGGGTCCCCCTCCCACCTCACCTAGAATAGCTGAATTAGAACAAAACTCCACTGTTCATGACTTAAAAAGTAAATGCCTCTCTTGGAGTTGAACACACTTATGTGGGAGATAGAGCCGTACCCCACTACCAACCAGCCACATGAACAGGCCTCCTCCAGGCCTTGCAGGATCTTAATTTCTTCACCTAACCCTTCAGCAGCTCTCAAAATATATCCCACTATTCTTGTTGTCTCGGAATTGTTGGACAGTTGAGGGGGCTCTACACCACATTTGGAACCCAGTGGAGTATTCGCTGATAGACAATGGATGGCCTCTGGCTGAAATGCAAAGCAAGTTCTCAGGTCACAATATATTTCACCTCCTTTTACTCCTCTTCCCCACATGAGGGGCTTGAGCAGTAAGATAAATGAAACACATTTCTGGATCACTCACCCAGAAAAAGCTATTTATCACTCTAACCAAGTGGGTGACTGGCTGTCTGCAAGACAGAACGCATTGCTTCTGAGGAATGTCTAGGTAGTTCTCTCTTCTCTGATGCACAAGAGAAAGACCCTTGATGTCACCAGTCACACTTAGGTCTGTAGAGTCCCTAGAGTCACACAGCTGGAGATGATGGTGAGATGCTCTTGCTAAAAGCATAAGGATGGCAAAGAGGGGGAATGGGAGGAGTTACGGAAACTTTGGCCTGCAGCTATTAGCAGATTTTTAAATTCTAATCCAGTTATAAGACAGAGTTAGTGAGGCAATTTCTGAAAATAAACTGCTTTGAAGTGACTATATCTTCCAGAGTAGAATTAGCCCAAAAAGCATATGAAAACGTCCTGCATGAATTAATTCTTCCTAACTACCTACTACTAGGTTTATATCTATCTGGGCAAAAACTGAAGGTCACATATCAGCAAACAGCAAGGAAAAATAATTATTGACTTTGTAAAGTGCACATTCTTGTACTTCTGATCTAGGGACTAATGTTTCTGACTGTCATGAAATGCCAAAATTGTTAACTTCGACTACTTCTATAAATTAGTACACACACTTTAGTTTATTGAAATGTGTAATCAGAAAGAAAATATTGATATAAGCAAACACTCACTTCTGGCAGAGGAAAAGCAAACAGAAATACAATCATGACAGTATTCATTTGTCCTGCTCTTTTTCCTTCCAGGATTAGTGTAAAGTGTTCTAGCACCATTATACCTGAGGAAATGATGGAAAGTCTTTTTGGTTCTGACCTTTCCTCTTTTGATTTTTTTTTTAATCCAGAATTAACATTAGAAAATCCCCTCAACCTCTTAACATCTGTCTTCTCAGATTCTTGACAAGCTGGCTTCTCCTGAAGCAAGAAGCAGCAATCCATTTTTAAGGAACAGTCCCTAAGCCAAGGAATTGTCAGCAAAGATACCATTTCTGCAGCAATCCTTTGTAACAGAATTTCCATATATAATGAGAAATTAACATATTAGATAAACAGAGGTTAACAAATGCTTCAAGTTGAAGGCAAAAGTTTCACAGAACTGTCCTAGCTCAGATTGCCCTGGCAAAGTACCACAGACTGGGTGGCTGAAACAACAGACATTTATTTCCTCACAGTTCTGGAGGCTGGGAAGTCCGAGATCAAGGCTCCAGCAGGGTTTGGCTTGGTCCTGGCTTGCAGATGGCCACCTCCTGCTGTGTCCTCCCTGGCACGGCCTTCCCACCCTGTGTGCGGGGAGAGCAATGAGCTCTGTGGCCTCTCTTCTTAGAGGGACGCTGGTCCTTTTGGAGCGGGACCCCACCCTATATAACTTCTTTAATTACTTCCTTACTCCAAGTACTGCCACTCGGGGGGGTCAGGGCTTCAACACAGGAACTGGGGGGAGCACACACACTCAGTCCGTAACGACACCTATGGTGAAATTTATTTTTCTCTGGAACTCAGGAAAATATTTACTCAGTCAGTCAATATTCATTCAGTTCCTGCTGTATGCCGGGCATTTTCTTGATGGTGAAAGGAAAGAGGAAAAAGCAAAGGAAGCGTTTGGAGGAAGAGGAAGCACGAACGAGCATTCAGGTCCTAACAGTGCTTCTCTTCTTCATACCTTTAGTTTTGTAGGTTTAACTTGTAAGTGTGTTTACTGACTCTCCAGATGCTGTTTCTACCCCTGAAGTGTGATGATGCCTCGGGTGGGAGTAACAGGACCCAAAGCACTGGGTGTGTGTTCTCCCCAAGTACTGACACGACTGTGTATTCTGAATTCTACTCTAGAACTTCCACTGCTTACTTATCAAAAAAGATTCTTTCTTCAATCAGTTACTAATTCTGTAAGCCTTTGAGAGGAGGAATAATGCCTTATTCCATTGAAACCAACAGCTACATAGTGACTGATACATAGCGGACATTCATACAATAGCTGAATGAAAACAGGAACAAAAATAACCACACAAAAAACTGAAAAATACTGTTTTTCATAAAAGTGTTAAAGAAATAAGCTCCTAATTCCAATTATTATCTTTCCTACCATGTGCCTTCTTTTTCCTATAAATCAGTTATTTAAGATGGAACCTGATTCTAATTTGTCTTTTAATCAGTAGATCAGAAATTTTGTGAAATCCTATTTGATTTTTTTCTCAAGAGTTGATTTTTGATTCCTGTGTTGACATCACTGAAAGCCACAGTGCCCATGTGGACAGGCTACCTCCTCTCAGGCCACACTGGTGTGGGTCTTACTTTCCATTCAACGATTATTTATGAAACTCCCACAGTTTTCTAAGCATTGTCCTAAACAACTGGGAGATATAATGGTGAGGAGAAACAGACACAGCCCCGGCTCCTATGATACTTACAATATAACAAAGGAAATATATAAATAAATGCATAATTACTAACTGAATGAAGTGTGTCCTGATGGAAAGGAACCCAGGCCTGTGAACACTAAAGTCAGGTAAGAAGCCACAGGTCTTGTACTACCAGCAACTGCAACTCCTCCATAACCACAATTTGGGCTGTCACACTGTTTGTCCACCACCTCCTGAGTTTCCAGCTTACTAGTGACCTCTAGTGACCCGTCCCCAACAATCCTTTGACGCCACCAAGACTTAAAATCCATTGACGCACTATCTTTCCACTGTCCCCATCCTCTCCTGTCCTTTCCTCCCACATACCCCAGCTGAGATGCCATGGGCAATCATCCCACCACTCTTCTGCGTGCACCCCCCATCCCGTGCCCCTTTCACCTTCTTACTCTACCCTAGCAAACTCCTGGTTCTCTCTCATTCTTCACCTTCTCCATGCTCTTGCCCATGCAGCAGAATGCTGCTAGAGAAAAGCACACAATCACGCCACACTGGGACCACAAGGCTCCAGTGAGCCCTTAATGCCATCTGCAAAGATACTGTATTTTCAAGTCCACTGCTTCACTTACACTCCTAGACGATTATTTCACCCCTTCTTCCTCTTCAGCCCTCCCTCCTTCACCTGCGTACCCATCCTCACGCTCAGGTGACAATCTTGCATCCTGTAACACTGAGACCTGACGCAATGACAGAATTTCCACAAACTCCCACTACCTCATCTGTCTGCCTATCCGCTGTGTGTCTAATGACCACACACCATGGCCACAGATGAGCTGTTCATACACCCACTTAATGCAAACATGTGCACTAGGTCCATCACCGTACACCCATTCAATGATATCACTGTAAGGATCCTCCCCTCTCCCACATCAGCAAATGTCCCTTCTCTACTGAACTATTCCCATTATCTTTCAAATACACTGCTATTTCTCCCATCTTTAAAAATCCCTCTCCTAGCTCTCCATTCCTCTACCACCTTTATGATATATCACCTTTGAGGAATTCTTCATACTCACCATCTCCAATACCTTCCTTGCAATCTCTCATGAACGCACCCCAATCAGGCTTTTGCTCCCCTACCACCATGACCACTGATGACCTCCCAAATGCCAAGCCCAGTGGGCAAACCTCACTCTTCATTTCATTTGCTCAAACCACTGTTTGACATAGACCACCTCCTCCTCCTGGAAGCACTTACTTCACTTGGCTTCGGGAACACCACCAACTCCAGGACACCACTGAGCACTCTGCCTCCATCCCCTTCCTCCTGCACTTCCTTATGCTGCAGTGTCCCAGGCCTCCGCCCTTGGGCTTTAATCTTCTCTCACCTTTCCCTTGGGATCTCATCTAACCACAGCTTTGAACACCATCTATGCTGACAACTCTCAAATCTCAACATCTCCAGTCCAGAGGGCTCTGCTGAACTCCAATACACATATCCAAGTGCCTACTCTTTAATGTATAACAGACATCTCCAACTTAATATGCCCCCAAACCAAAGCCCTAATCCCCCCAAAGCCTGCTCTGATCATCCTGGTCCCCAGTTTGGTTGACGGCAACTCCATCCCTGGTCAGTCAAAGACTGCATAGCCTCTCCTGAGTCCTCTCTTTCTCTCATATACCTGACACCCAATCAATCAATAAATTTGTTCACTTACCTTTAAAATATCTCCAGAATCTACTACTTCTAACCACATCCATAGCCAACATGCTGATCCAAGCCACCATCATTTTGTTTACATTGTGTTAATAGCCTCCTAACTCATCTCCTTGCTTTTGCTATTATCCCCCTACTATCTGCTGTCAACACATCAGCCAGAAGGACCCCAGTGGCTTCCCAGCGCAGAGTAAAAGCCAGAGCCCTTACAACAGCCCTACATGAGCACATCTACTGCTTGCCTGCCCCCGCTCACTCCGCTCCGCTCCCCCAAGGCTGTTTCTCAAGCAGGTCATGTGTTCTCCAGCCTTAGAGACTTTTACACTGATGCTTCCTCCCTCTCCCCCCACTCTCCCCAGAAATCTCTGTCTCGATCCTTTATCACCTTCACTGCCATCTTCTTGCTGAGTCCTTCCCTGTCTGGCCTACTTGAAATTGCAAACCAGTGCCCCCACTCAACACACCTAAGCCCCTTACCTTCTTCCATTTTTTTTCCCCAAACATTCATCAGCTGCAAACAGAGTATGTAATTTACTTACTAGGATTACTGTCTCCCCACTAGTATGTAGGTTCGATCAGAGCAGGGATTTTGTTTATCTTTTACTCAGCTCTGGAAGGTGCCCATAGTAGGACTGGCACCCTGTAAGCACCCCATAAACATATGCTGAGTGAAGACAGTATGTAAGAGGCAGTGACATCCTCACTTAATGGCCACAATTAAAATATGCACAGTTTATCCCAGGTAGTGAAGATGGCAATGAATAGAAAGGACCCAGATGCTCCCACTAACTGGTCAGCAGTTGTTAGCACATTTACACAAAGGTGTTTATCATATTATCTGGTTGTTACTTTGGAAAGTGGCCTGAGGCTGAAAGAAGGCACCAGATACATGGTAACTTGAAGAGAGTTTAAGTATTTAAAACTTTGCCACAACCCACCAACCTACCCAGAGTAAATGACTGTGAGCAAGCACTCCCAGGGTAAACGAGGAGTGGGCGTGGCCCACCAAACCCCTCAACTTCATTCGAGTCATGTTTTAGCTTTAAAAAGTTATGTACATTTTTAATTCCTCTCTGTAATACATCCATTTGTTTTAATATAAAAATAATATTAAATTATTTAATAGTTTACTTACCTGACTTCCCAAACAATCTTAAAGTAAAATTCACAAAGGGTGCCATGTCTGCCCTGGGCCTTGCATACTTCCAGGGTGGAGAGGAACCCTGCTTTGAGAATCACAGAACATTTTGGAAATACCGAACAGCAACTACAAGGAATGTGAAGCCAAACGGAAGCATAAATACAAACTGGCCTATTTCACAATTTTGCCGTGGCTGACCCTCACTGACCATTTTTAAAGGTCCTATTAAACAGCTTCCTGAATTAAAGAAATGCTGTGGCTTTGGTTTCCCTAAATTTCTGGCTTTGCTTTCTTAGTCTTCTTACAACCAAACACTTTGTTCTAGAGCTATTTAGAGCAGCTGCATGTCCCATTTTATGTTATCCCTTTAACATCCTTTAGCAGCTCTAACTTAGAAGTTACTACAATTGGTGAAAGAAAATAAGAAGGAGATTTTTTTAAGGAAAATGATATCAATATGCCTTTCCATTTGTGGCTAAATAAAGCAAAAGAAGTAAAATGTTCCATCTTTTTGATAAAATCTTGAGGTGGAGCAGGTGGAGCTCGGACAGCTGGCCCTTCCCTTCCCAGACTGATCCCCACTCTGAGCGCCCTCTTTCCTCTCCCTGCTTCCTCCTCCAGATGCCCTAATGTTTGGACAAAAGGCCACATGGGGTTGGAGGAGATGTTTTGCTGCGATGAGTTTAAGTCTGACTTCTGACTATTTCATTGCAACTATCCTTTAAGCTCACGAAGAGTGATTTTCAGCCCATGTTATAGGCTGACTTGTGCCCCCAAAATCCATATGCTGAAGTGCCAACACCTGGTACCTCAGAATGTGACCGGATTTGGACATAGGGTCTTAACAGAGGTAAATAGGTAAACATGAGGTCACTAGAGTGGGCCCTAATCCAATCTGACTGGTGTTCTTAAAAGAACAGGAGATTCTTATACGACACAGATACACAGAGAGAAGACTGTGTGGGAGAAGACAGCCATCTACACGCCAAGGATGAGCCAACCCTACAAGCACCTTGATCTTGGATTTCTAGACTCCAGAACTGTGATAAAATTAAATTTTGGTCTTTAAGCCCCTCAGTCTGGGGTACTTTGCTACAGCAGCCCTTGCAAACAAATACAGCCCATAAATAACAGATATAAGTCAGTACTGATCAAGTGAGGGTAGGAAAGAATGGAGGCAGTTGATGACTGTGCCCAGCTGGCAAAAGGAGAGCAGCAGGTAGACAGAGAATAAAACTCAAGAAATCTAGTTGTGTTTCTAGACCTTGGAAGGCTCCTGGCTTTGTTATACAGTCGTTCCTACCTGATATCCTGCAAATCCTTGTGCCTGGAGAGGAACTTCACCGCTTTTGGGGGCAGTGAAAGACTTCCCAGAGCTCTACAGGAAGCCTGGATCAGCCTCCCATGGGTGACTGTGCATGAAGCACAGGGCTGAAAACGGGGGCCCCTTCACCCCCACAGCAGTTGCCAGGGTAGCCACTTCCTGTGAGCCTCCAGGTGAGCCTTTGCCCAGCGCCCCAGAAGCACTTCAGTCACCTCAGGAAGTCAAAGGAACAGAAATCCCGTTTGTTCTACATTCAAAATTGGTCAAATTTCTGACCTAGCTCAGATTCAACTAAAATACTGGAAGCAAGAGCTCAAAAAATGCACTAATGTGTTCTCAGTTGTGTGTGGCAGTGGGTGAGCAGGGGGACAAAGAGAGAAAATAGTTTCTATTTTGATACCCAGTTGCCCCAAGTGAAGGAGATTTCTCTCAACAGAGATTATGTAGAGGAATTGAGTCCATAAAAAAAACCTGAATCAAATCAACTCTGTTTTCCCTGCTATGATAAGGGTTTACCAAAGAAAACCCATAATTCCAGCACTAATGCAGTCTTAGCAAAATTTGCCAATAAATCTGCAAAGAAAACCTGTCAGCAATGCTATTATTAAATAAATGGAACAATGTATTGCATGATACAAATTCAAACATACCTCACCTCATTATTGCATAAATTCAGACTTCTTCCAGGCAACTTTGTCCCCTAAAGCTGTGTGAGAGTCAGACAAGAGCACTTATCATCCATCCATCCAAGTCCAGTGCCAAAGTTCATTTAGTCATTCAACCAGCATTTAGAAAGCAACCACTGTGTGCCAGGCAGGATGACAGATATGCAGAAAAATAGACAAATGAGACACAACCCCTGCCTTCAAAGAATTCATTCTCCAGGGAGGCAGACAAATACATCGATAGATTATAAGGTACTTTGTTCAACAAGTGCCACTGTGGAGGGAGTGAAAGAAGAGATGAAAACTGAAAAGGCAATCCTTGTGCACAGGATTCTGAAGGCACATGAATTTTAACTTCATATCAGAAAGGATGCAAGCCACAGGGCCCACTGGTTTTAAGGCTTTACAACTTCTACTCAGTCTGCAGTCTATGTCCACTACCAGCTGCTCCTCTCCGTCCTGCCCCAGAGTCCACATCACAACAGTGATTCAGCAGGTCTACACTGGCCTCTGCCTTCCAAAGTCCTCAGAAAGGATGAGTTGGCACCACCTGGGAAGCAATAAGTTTTTTCTCTCTAAACTAAGAAAACTGAGTAGCAGGACAATGACAGATACAGTAGTAGAGAAAACCCTCAAATGACATGAGGTGCCAGCTGGGTATCTTCAGGCTCCTGGATGTAACTGTGCCTTGGGGCACAGGCCTTGGACAGCAGTAGGGGCAGCAAGCTGTGATGGAGACAGTGCCAGATGGTGACTCTGGAATCCTGGCCCCAGCCATTGTAGCCACTGAACTGGACACATTTTATTTAATCCCATCACTTGGAACTTTCTCATCTGTAAAATGGGGTCATACCGTCTACTGTACCTACCTCACAGGAAGCTTGGAAATTCAAAAGCAATGTAGTAAATAAAAATGTCCTTAAGCCTGAAAAACACTGTACAAATATAAGAGAGGGTTATAGCATCTTACTACACTGATGGACAGTGACTGCAATGGGGCAGTAAGGGCTTGATAATATGGGTGAATGTTGAAACCACAATGTTGTTCATGTGAGGCCTTCATAAGATTGTAGATCAAGGATACTTTGATAAAAAAATTCTAAATCAGAATATATATATATATATATATATATATATATATATATATATATATATATGAGAGGATTACAATTAACCTAGCCACAGAGCTGCCTTGGGGCTTGATTAAAATACACCGTACCCCTCTGCATTGACAAAGTGTGAATATGGTTAAAAAATAGGGATAGCTACTCCTAAACAGAGACAGTTGGTGTGTGGGCAAACCCCCATAAGCATTTTCTATGCCAGGAAACCTGCATATGCTTAGAAACTAGCACGTTTCTGCTGGCCTTATAGCAGCAGTGAGGAGAGCTCACAAAATGAAATCTGCAGCAGGCAACACCATTGCCAAACACAACTGTCCCAACTCCCAAGAAATATGTTGAACACCAGCCGCATCAATGGAATAAAATGTAACCTGTACTAGTACAGAAAGGAACCCCACAGAGAACACTTACATGACTAAATGCAAATAGAGCCTCTAGCAAAGTGACCATGTTTTGAACACTAACTGATATGGACTGAAATGTGAGCCCCCAAAATACATACAAAACCTAACCCCCAATTTGATGGTATTAGAAGGTGAGGCCTTTGAGAAGTAACTAGATCACAAGGGAGGAGCATTCATGAATGGATTGACACCCCTATAAAAGCATCCCCAGAGAACCCTTTCATCCCTTGTGCCACGTGAGGACACAGAGAGGAAGGCTGTCCGTGAACTGGGAAGCAGGCCCTCACCAGAATCCACTGGCGCCTTGATCTTGGACTCCCAGCCTCCAGAATTGTGAGAAACAAACGTCTTGTGTAAGCCACCAGCTCATCATATTGTTATTGCAGCTGAAATGGACTAAGACACTCACCTGTACATTTCAAAGCTTATGAGTAAAATTTCCTTTTAATAAGAGTTCCAGATAGTGAAACTATTTCCACAACCTGATAGATGATTCCCAAAAACAGTACTTTTTCTATCTGATTACAGTAAATTTTCCAATACAATGAATGCTTTGTTTGAACCATTTAATAGTCATTCACAAGCTAATGAAACTACTAATTACAAAATCTCTGCATTGCAGGCAATAAAAAGGGGTTGCTAACCTCTTCAGAGGGCTTTAGTTCTGCCACCAAGTAGTAATTACTCTTCAATGGCTCTCCCTCTTTCACTGACTCTCACCTCAAGCATCCCAATCAAACCTACTGAAAAACTAAAACTCACTCACACACACACAAACACACACCTCTATACACACTGTGCAGGAACTACAAGAAGAAAAATGGAGGAAGTAACAAGGCTCATAGGGGACTTTCATATTCAGATTATTCCTTTGCACTAGCTAATTCAGGAACAGTGGGTGTTAGCTCTCTGCACACCAGAAATGTAATTTCTATTAAGATAATTATTAAAACTAAACTCACCACAACAAAAATATTTGAACCTAATAGAAGCAGTTGTACCAGAGTATGTTACATACATTTTTATTTTTAGAATAAACCCTACATTTATTTTTATTTCATCTGTCATCCAGATAGCTATTTCTCTGTCAACCCAAGAGCTATCTAGTCTCTCCAGCTGCTGTCACCAAACAAAACAGAAAGAAGCATTAAGACATCATGAGATATGCTTGCTTTCAGACTTGTTACCATTACAGCAGCTTCCAAGATACCAGAACTATCTCAGAGAAGCTGACACACACTATGTCCCAAGCTCCAAGGGCACTGCTACCTGTACCAGAAAAAACAGAGGTTAATAACTTCAACCATTTCCACGAAGGTTCTTTAAACAACAGTGAGGTCTGTCGCTGAAGAAATCAACGTTCCACACACGAACACAGGCAGAAGGACAGAAAGAGGTAAAAAGCTATTATCCCGGTTTTTAAAGGCTAAAGAGAAAAACAAACATTTTGTTATAGTTCATTAATAATTAATTAGACAACAGGCAACAGATTTGGAGTAACTTTTGCCAAACCCAAATTAGGTTCAAAAGAGCCAATTTTTTCCCCCTAGCTTTACAGGTTACACGCTTAGAATTTGGTGAGTTATTTAATACTCCAAAGAATGTGTCTCAAAGGATTATTTCAATAACTTAGCAAAGTACTCAAATCAAGCCTGTGGAAATTAATCTTTTCTCCTTTCCAAAGACAGGTGGAATGGAGTAAGAGCTTTGAGGGCACTTAAGTCAGAATCTGTTTACTTGTAAAGTAGCCAGACTACTTAAAGCATCTCTTTGTTTAAACAAACAGGGAAATGTACACATTCAGTTGATCGTCCCATAAGGCCCTTTACCTTTGAGGTCTATGTAATTTTTCCATTGATCAAAACACTTTTGGAATGTTTCTTTTGGAATTATTTTTAGGGTAAGATTATGATCTACGTAAGAAAATCAAACTTACTATCATGCACTATGCATATACATGCATGCATGCAAACACATCAGCCCTCATTTACATCTACAGAAGAACTTCAGAGTGAATAGTCTAAAAATAACTTCTACTTGAATGAGCATGCTTTTGTGTACATATGCTAGAATATAGGTATTGTAGAACTTCTTTAAATTTATGTCAACTGAAATCACACATCTATGTGATGATTAGGGACCCAGATTGAATCAGAAATATCTGGGAGGCTGACCAGTTTTCCTGCACTCCCACAAAATCCAGCCTGCTATCTACTCCAGCCTGGTTATAGAATATGTGTCTCTCACATTTTACAAGGATGAATACATGTTAAGTGTTTGCACTTATACAGAGTGCAGAGCAAGAACTTTCAGAGAGAAAATGACTGCTCAATCTACAGATACAAAAGACTTTAGAAATGGACCCATACAGTAATTCCCATTCCAGGTTTATTATAAAACTTGTGGCCCATCCACGCATACTGAATTAGAAGTTATAAAGATGGGGTCTGCTAATCTCCACATTTTTAAGCTGCCCCATCATTGTGATTACAACCTGAATTAAATGTCACCATTTTCATTTACAGACAAAGGCTGTAAAACGAAGGAGGAAGTGACCCCAAGTAAATGGCAGAGTTGCAAGTAGGAGCCAATGCTCTGACTCAACTAGTACTGTGATCTTTCAATTAAATGTCATCAATAGCTGTGATTAAGGACAATAACATATTAATTAGTACAATTGATACACATGAAATCGTGATTTGCTATGGATCTACAACAGTGCAAATCAAGCTCCTGTGCCCAATCAAGAGATTAGAACATTACTGAGTGTAGAAGTTCTATTCTAATCTGCATCCCTCTTTGAAGGCCTCAGCCTATGGTTTTTTTAACACTAAATTGTAGCCACAGTTAAATCCATTCAGCAAGCTGACAATTCAATTCAGAATTATTTAATGTTACACCCTTAATCAGAGCCAGACATGTTAGAAAGTAAAAAAGGGTAGCTATTTATAATGATGATAGAAAAGAACATGTAACCAGAAAATACTCATCCCACCTAACAGATACAATTTCACATTAGAAATGTATTCCTTTAGCTTAAACTTAGTCTCCATATCGGCAGCAAATTCTTCTGGGAAGGGCCAAGCACTGAGCTTTCTTGGTCATTTACAACCGATATAAAGGATCTGCTTAGACTCTTTCCTGAGATGAAAAGCTATGATAGGAAGGAAGGTAGAGAAATGTTCTGACTGATGAAAATAGGATTCTGTCAAAGGAGGAAAAGATTCTAAAAGGAAATATAGGGGTTTCCAAAGGCAAACCTCACAGCTGTCCCTGCATCCAGTTCTGCTGTGGATGATGTTCTACGGTTAAGCTGCATTGGCAAAGTTGAAGAGTTCTGTTTTGGTTTTTTTTTTAACAGATTTTTTATTTGGTTTTGGTTTTTGTAAATAAAGATGACCAATAGGAGGACCAAAGACAGATTATTAAAAGAATAAACTTCATCTGACAGGTGAAGACAAAACCTAAACGAAATTACAAACTGAAGCCTTTCAGATGTGAAAGGTATTTCTGGCAACAGAGGCCATTTTGGCAACAATCTAATACAGAGACCTACATATAAATGATCCTCTTTAGTTCATTCTGTTTTCTTGTAAGTTTTAAATACTATAATAGCCAACACTTAATATGTGCCAGGAGCTATTCTTGGGCCTTTACTTGTATAAATTCACTCAACCCTTACAATAAGTCTATTTTTTAATAGAATGAAAATAAGATCTCCATTTTACAAATGCAGAAACAGGTCTGGAAAATCTAAGTAACTCACTCAAGGTCACACAGTAAATAATGAAGCTGGAATTTGTAGTTAGTGTAACTCCCAGGTTTACACTGTTAATGAAGATATTTAAAACTGAAGCCTAGACACCACTTTATACATCAATGTTTTAAAGCTCAGTTGATATCAAAAGTATTTTTTAAATTGTGTTATGATAAACTTGTAAGCCTATATTTAGTCTAGTGTGAGTGATTAGGGTTAGAACATTTTCCCATAGGTATTGGGGAAATTTTTCAATATAAAAAGTTTCAAGTAGTATAAACTCTGACATCAAGTGAGTGAGAAAAAGAGCTAATAAAACTGGAGAGTTGCCTCCCGACTGGGAAAAAGTCATAGGGATTCATATTGCTGGGAAGAGAACTTGAAGCACACAGCTGTTTTGGTGACATGAATCAGAATAGAAAATTATGAAAAGAAAACTTTGGCAAGCTGAGATAAAAGAAAATACTAGTTTGTTTAAAGAGAAAAGTAACTGTCTGATGGATAAGTTCTGTGAGAAAAAATATTATAATACTAAGAGTGATAAGATTTGAAGAAAGCTGCAAATTTAACACGTGAAAAATGCTAAAAATTTCAGGACCATGGACAGACATCCACGCCCCTCTATTAGCCAAAGGGCTCAAGATGGGTTGATTCTCTTCAAAAACCAGGATTAAGTTGAGCAGTCTTTGACAATACTTAAAAATTTGGAGGCAAACTTACTGAACAAGTCCTTTTTTTCTTCAAATTTTGTTATAAATGTATACATATGAATATATAAATGAAACTGTGGCAATGCTGGTATTGGTGGAAAGACCCAGCATCTCTTGTGCTAACCTGGATATAAACAGTTCACATGTTGTTTTAATGGTACCTGCAATATAGACTTGCATATCAGAGTTGAAAAGGGATGCATTAAATTATTATATATATGAGCAAATAATAAAATAATACTAGCCACTCTAACAAATAAACTCTAAAATCTCAGTGCTTAACTAAGAAGTTTATTTCTTGCTCGCTGAAGTCCAATTGGCCAGCAAGACAGGGGAGATCATTGTTTCCTGTCATTCAAGGACTCAGACTTCCCGAGGCTTTACCTCCTTCAATCCTTGACTTCCAACATCACCTAGATTGTCAGCATTTAAAGAGAAGATGGAAGAAGAGAGAAAATAGGGGATCACACAAGAGGATTTTATGGGACAGACACGGAGGTGGAATATATCACTTATATCTATGTATCATTCACCAGACCTCAGTCATATGGCCATACCTAAATGCAAAGCCTAGCTGTGCGTCCATAAGGAAAGAGAGATAAGTCTGGTGAACAGATAGCCACTCTGTTCAGTGGGCAATCACTTGACCTACAGTGCAAGTTAAAGCACAGTGTAACAAGATATTTAAACTGAAATACTACCCTATCAAACTATGTTCCCCTTGAGACTGGGAGAACACCAGTTTTAAGAAGCCAGACAAGAATATGTCCAAGAAGCTAATCATGCTGTGTGGAACGTAGTTCCAAGTTTCTTCCCCTCCAGACACCGTATCTGAAGCTGTCAACACCAGTTGCCTCGGGCCACCATCCGCACTAGCACTTGCCTTCACCTATCGGGTCATTCCTACAGATGCAATCATGATGGAGGAGTACAAAATAGGAAAAGACACAGGCACCTCCCTACCTCAACCCAGCACTGTCAGGCAGCATCCTGGAGTGTGGTGGTTGAAACCACAGAAAAGGCAATAACCCTGGTAAGGTGTTCCATTATTTACTAGTCAGATGACAGATGATAAATTTCTTTGAGTCTCAGGTGCCTCATGTGTAAAATGGGAATGATCACATCTGCTCTCTATGCACCCCCACATTGGTGCAGAGGCTCAGGGTTTGACTGGTGAAAAGAAGTATTAATGAAAGCTTATGATTGAGAAAATAAGCAGCTACTGACAGACAGAGAGCAAGAAAGTGACAGAAGATTAGGAAGGAGAGCGATCTATTGAAGAGCTTATTACTGTGACAGTTGTGGAAGAAAGTGGCAATAACCTAACAAGGGAAAATCATAAGCTAAAATACGTCCAAGAGCTTGAAAAATAAAATTGGTCATGACATGTACCCAGAAAGGCATTTAAGGAAATTCAGATCCAACTTGCTTACAGATGGAACGAAACATTCCCAGCCACAAGCAGGACAGTAAAGATAAAAGTCAAAAGTTAGGTGCAATTATAGGTAGCAATGAGTGACATTTTTTCATATGGTTTCCAAATTGGGAACTAGATTCCCCCCTTTTTCTGAGTAGGAGGCAAAGGTGAAATTATATACCACCTGCTCTACTAACTAGCACCTGTTACTCTTTGTCTCTAGAGCTTACAGTTTTTCTTAGAATTTTGAGTCCCTATAATCTCCAAGGAAGAAATAAAAGATGCTAATGAATCCACACCTTTTCAAAAAACATGCAGAGATAAAAGTGATTGTCTATAAATGTGACTCATAATTTCTGTACAATATCCAGACTCTTTCTTCCCCAAGAAAGGAAGATTTTTTTACCTTAATTCCCATGCTAATCATAAAAAAAAATTTGATGCTAAGAAGTTACCATAAATTCTTGGGCTTTGTTTTCCAGAGAAACTTACAGTATAATATACAGAGAAGACTAACTCTGCACCACCGTTAAGTCTTCAGCCCTTTCATCAGGGGCTCTGAAATGCAGACACAGTGCAGCATTTTTAGGATGACAAGGTAAGAATGTGGCTATTCAGCCTGAAAATAAAGCAGCTTTATCTCAAAAATTACCTGAATGTCATCAGAGCCAAAGCACCCTAAGGTTCTAATTAGAGTGATGCCATTAAATGGAAAAACTGCAAAAACCACTGGTTAAAGGATCCCTAAAGCAGCGAGTAAGAGAGATTTGAGAATGGGCCATCCTATCTTTAAAAATGGAAACCTTTTTTAACTTTTCAGAGCACCATACTTCAAGACACAACCCATCACATTCCAACTTACACCTGAGGGCGAAAGGTCTCAGAATGTCCAACCAACCACCAGCCACCTGGTGCCTACAATAGTTAGGCTACTCTGACCAACTCCTTTTCATAAAGTAGAAAGCAAAGTCAACATGCCCAACAAGCATGTAATTCACTTTCCAATCCTGCTTTCTTCAGAGAAACTCCCATTAAATGCTCAATGCCAATAAGACACTGACATGCATAGAAACCCTCTTCTAAGAAGCTTAAAGGTCTTGGTTCAAATTATCCCACAAGCTTGTGGTGCGAGCAAGACAATTAATAACTTGCATCAAGAAAGTCTTGAATTTTTTACCTCCTCGCTCACCTAAAACATGTGTTTCTTCCTGGGTCACATCCACTTCCTTCCACCCTTTCTCTACCTTCCTTTCTGCCTCAGCCCTCTCCAGCAACTGCTCCCAGAACTTTTCCCTTTTTTTCTGCACCATCAGTTTTGTCTCGATCTATTGGATCATTCCCATCAGCCTACAATTACGTTATTATTTCTGTAGTTTAAAAAATTTTTTTCAAGTCTCTCTTATTCTTTCTCAGTCCAGCTACCATTACTCTCCTTACTTTTACACCAAAAATCCTTTTAAAAGTTGTCAAAACTCACTGTCTCCAATTTCCTCCCCTCCTTCCATTCACTCTTGAACCCACCATTGAAATCAATGACCTCCACATTGTGAAGTCTGAAGTTAAGTCTCAGACTCGTCTTACTTGAGCCACTGGAAGCTTGCACACCATTGATCACTTCCTCCTCTTTCAAGCACTTTCTTTAACTTGGTATCCAGGACACCACCCTTGCCTAATGCTTCTCTCATTACACTAGCTGCTGCTTCTCAGTCTCTTCTGCTGATTCCTCCTTATCTCCCTGAGCTCTAAAAGTCAGTGTGCTTCAGGGCTTAACCGCTGGACCTCTTCTCTTCTCTACTTACACTGTCTACATGTTCTCATTCAGTCTCAGGACTTCACATATGGTAAGCTGATGACTCCTAAGTTTATATCCCAAGAGAGACTTCTCCCCAAACCCATGCAAATATATCCAACTAACTACTGACATCTCCACTTGAGCATTTAAAAGGCATCACAAAGGTCATCATGTCCAACACAGTGGATCCCTAAATGAAGCTCCTCCTGAAGTCCTATCCATCATGTTTCACATGGATTCCACTCTGCCAGCTGTGTGAAGTGGCTCTTTAGTTCTCTGACATTATATCCTACTCCAGTCCCCCTCAGTTGCTTTCCCCACCCCACCAGCCATTCTGCCGTCCTTGTTATTTCGCCAACATGCCAGCCACTCTCCTACCTCAGGCCGCTGCCCTTGCCTCGCCCTCTGAAATCCTCTTCCACAGCTAGTTCCCTCCTGTCCATCAGGTGCTTACTCAAAAATCACCTTCTCAGTGAGGTCCCCCCACTGGCCACTCCATCGACAATTTCAACCCTGCCTCCTCACATCAGTTCCTATCCCTTTCCATGCTTCGTTTTTCTCCTTGGCACTAATCACTGTCTAGTACAGTACATACTTCACTCATTTACTTTTTATTGTCTCACTGGAACATAAACTCCATGTAGACAGGGGCTTTTGCCTATTTGATGCACTACCTAACCTAACCCCATAGCACAAATACTGACGCGTAAGTATTCTCCAGAGTTTTCTGGATAAATGAACATATAATCTGTAATTTATTTGTACATCAGGATGGGGAAGCACAGAGTAGAAACTATTACCCCACTGGAAGAAGTCACCATCTTCCCTGATACGATATCCCTAGGAACTCAGCTGTACATAACCACCTCAGCTCAGACACAACCTCGATTCTATGTGCCCCCAGCCTTCAAGCTGAGAACCTTACCCGAGGAGCCTCGTGCCGTCTCCTGTAATCTCCAACCCCACCCATACCACTGTGTGTTTAGAGCTTCTCCCTTCCCACCTCCTCACTGATGCTGTATCCAAGCCCACCCAAATCTCTTAAACATCAGTGTTCAGGTTATGAGGACTTTTTTTTAATAATAGGACAACCAAGAACAACTGCAACCCATGAGTGTTTGAGGCCAGTGGAATTCATTCTGTATTTCTCTACCTGGGGATTCTTCCATTAAAATAAACTGAACTTGTTTTGAATTCAACTAGAACAGTGGACAAAAAAACTTCCTAGAATGTATGTTTAGCATGTTAAAGTCTTTATCATAGGACTCGTCACCTTGAGAGAGTCCATTTCTTTCTTCTAAACAAGAAGGATCTTGATACAGAGATATCATTGTTGTAGTTGCTAAATGCACTTCACTACCTGGAGAGGATCTGTCTTCTGTGAAGAAGCCATAATGGTCTCTGATGTGTCTCCCTTTTTAGCAACTTATTGATCTACAAGCGCCCAGCCAGCCACCGCACCACTACAGATATGTGTAATAAAAGCTGATACAGGCATACTGCTGGCATAGAAGCACAAAAATCCTTCTTTGAAATGTTAACAACTGTGCTGACCCAAAGAGATAAAATGCCACCTTCCAGTTTTAAATACCTCTGGATTCCTACAGGTTTTAAAATAAACATATATGACAAGTGACAGCTTTCTAGGGTAAAGGTTGCCCACCACTTTATTAGGCTTGCATCACTGTATAGCTCCTCATTACTTCTTATATTTTTTTACAATTAACCCAAGTCTTCAAAACACAAATGTAGTTGGGATTCCTACCCAATGGTTACCAATGAATGTACAATCTGCATTTTCATACATACCACTTCTTACAACTTGAGCAGAAGATGCCCGAAGAAAACTGGAAATCTGGTTTTACCTTAAACCCAACACAGACTTAATTAATATAACTCCAGGAGTTAACAGTGGTCATAGAAAATATTTCCTTGACACAAATCATTTATTGAACCTAGTTTAGAGAGGCAAGCAGTGCAGCTGCATCTGTATTTATCTGCTGAAAGCAGATATAACAGGGGACACAAAATGTTCTGAAGTACACTATATGTACCTGAGTGAGATAGCACTGGGTTCTGCTCTTGGGAGATCTTACAGCTAAAGGACAAGTCCTTACAACCTTCACTGAGAGGTAACCCAGCCTGACAACCATCACTCATTTTGGAAGAGAATCTACTTCTCTGCAAGACCTTGACAGGCAACATCTGTCTCATCCGCTGTTGAACTGGGCTGTGGTGGTCTTCATGAGTAGAGATGTATAAGTCGGCCATGACATTTTTCTGTCCCCGTGTCCAGCAGGGCATAGATGCTTTCTTTAAGCAGTGTTGCTCACTAACTACTATGGGCAAGGTGTGCAAGAGAATTGGAGGCAGACACTTGTTTTCCCAGCATCTCTGACCCACTCCTAGTGAGAGTCATGGAAAGTGAACTAAGGTACGAACCAGAGAGGCAGTAACAGAAGGCACATCTCTGTTTTCTAGTCATTTCTGACCAGAATTACTATCATAGGACTCATCAGAGGAGATCTGAGGAAGCTGCCCTAAATAAACAGTTGAGGGAGACTTCATTGAGAGAGCCTGAAGACATGATAAATACTAGCAAGCTTGGAAACAGACCCTGAGGGAAGGGTCAGACATGCGAGACCCAGAGGTAAATCTGGAAATTCTTACATCCATGATAGGAACCAGAAATAGTTTCTATCCAAAATGCTGTGGGGAGCAAGGACCAGCCTAGGAAAAGCACGAAGAGAAGAGAATGTGGGCAAGATTATAATGAAGAAAATGGAATAGTGCCCACTTGGAATTCTCCTCCTGTGAATCAGAAATATGGTTGCTTTAAGAAAATACAAACCTTAAAAAAGGAAATGAATTGAAGTTTATCATATGCATTAAAGAACATTTCACAGCAGGCTTCCTTTAAATAGTGAGTCTCCCTGGTCCAATGAAGTTATGGTTCTTTGTTAGTAAGATTTCCAGATCGACTGTATTAACTGAGATAAACTTCATTCATTGAACAAATATGTGTTGAATACCTATTTTGGCCCACGCATTATGCAAAAAGCTGTGGATAAAAAGAGGGTAAGAAGTAGTTCAAAAATAGTCTCAAAAAGGATGGAAACATATGGGGAAACAAATGTCAGGGTGCTGGGGAGTATGTCTGGGGTGTGACAGAGGGCTAAAGAGGAAGAAGGCAATGCCACCTGGAGACGAGGTGACAGAACACAGAGCAAGACCGGGAGGACGAGCCTGAAGCTGATTCCCAAAGGATAAGCAGGGGTCGGCCAGGCAGGGGTTGGGGAGGGGGCAAGCAGGGGCAGGGACGTCCAAGCAAAGGAGGAAGCGTCACACACAAAGGTTCTGAAGGAAATAAAAAAAAGGTTCTGTTTGGGGCTCAGGAGCCCTTCATCAAAGCTGGAAAAGTGTGTGCTGGTCTTGGGAAGAGGATGCCAAAGGATGAGGTGGACAGATTGGGGTGGGGGCGGCATGTTGCGGACCTGTGCAGCGCCTGTGCCAGATGAGAGTATGGACCTTTCCATGGGGATGGGCTGTGGGGAGCCACTGAAGGCTGTGAGCAGTCATAGCATGATCAGAAGTATCAGGAGTAAAAGTAATGCATTCACTGCTTGTCTGGGCAGAGCGGGAGAGCAGGGAGCCCTAAGGATGACCCTCAGGTGTCTGGTTTGGGCAGGCAGAGGGGCAGCGCTGTCACTCCCCGAGAGAGAGGAAGATGTGGGAGCGGAGACTCCGGGGAGAAAAGAGAAAATGGGTTCTAATGGACCCAGCAGAGATATTCAATAGGCAAGATGTCTGGTTGGAAAGTCCAAGCCAGAGACACCCGTCGTGCACACCAGGCGGTGAACGTGCCCGTGGCCGCAGGCGACAGCGCTCAGGGAAAGTGCGAAGGGTGACACGTGGGACCCTGGAGAACTCCAAGCAGGCTGAGAAAGGGGAGCCAGCGAGGGCGCAGGAGTAAGATCAGATAGAAGCAGGTCCCGGAGAGACTGGCCCTCTGCAGCCAGGGAAGCTTCCAGGGAAGGCAGCCTGGTACCGGGGACCCGAAAGTGCACACCGATGGGAAGCAAAGAAGGGAAGAGAGCCCGGCAAGGAGAGAGGCCACCCCAGAAAAGGGCAAGAACCAGGCAAGATTACCTTCTGTTTCCTTTGTGGTAACATATTTCAGGGAGACAGATGGAGAGAGATTGGAGATACAGAGGCCAGTCTTTCCTGATGTGGAAGGTCATGGACCTAATGCAGTGCAACATGCGTCCATCTCTCTGCCCAGCATGATGAGCAGAGCAGCCCACCCACCAGGGACCGCGGGATGCCAGCCTGCCCAGAGCCACATCCGGGCATCTCGTTGGCCTTGGGGTTACTGAAATATCAGCAGGGAAGTTATTCTGCTTTAAGACGCCTGGCTCCCTAGTAACTTCAGGCCCAGTTTAGGTGTTTTAAAGCCTTATCAGGTGGCAATGGAACCCTTGCTGCAACTCTGATGGCACTTCGCTGTTCCTACTGTCGTTGGCAGAAATGAATGGGAACATATTGTTATCGGATAACTGAGTGGCTCTTGGCTGAAGTCACCCTCATAATTTTAAGAATAAAGATTCTATCCCGTTTTCATCAACAGTAAAACTAAAGTCTTACCAACATTTTCTACTCATTTTCAAAAGTGATAGGAAAACTGCTAAAAAAGTAAAGGACAATCCTGATTCCTTCTCATTAATTCCTAGCTTCTCGCTTCCTAGTGTCTGGTGAGCTCTTCCCTCGGTATTCAAATGCCTTCCCAGATGTTTGTGCTCAGGCTCTGCTCTGTCCCACACTGCCTGTCTCCAGGCCTTATCTAATTACAGTTCAATGTCTGCTCAAGTTAGTTAGAGGTATGACTTTAGTTTAACTTTCTGCCCTTTGGAACTCCTGGTTTTCCCCACAAAACTGCAGGAAATTTACAAAGGGGGGGAGTGACTTGCACATTAGTCTCTATCTCAGTAATAAATCATTCTAAAGCCCTGATTTGCTCTTCTAAGACCACATCGGAAGGTAGTAAAACAAAATTTGATTCCTCCTAAACACTTTCTCGTGAGCTACTTTCAGTGATACCTGTTAGGGGTTACCTGATTCTGATTCTCCTCTGCTCTAAATGCCTCCTGCTACTACTTAGAAAAGTCAGGACCAGATTGCCTCAAAGACAAAGCTTTCCAAAAATTTTCCTTAAAGAGCCTGCCTCCTGCACAATGTACAGTATGAATACAATTTTAACTTTTTTGTCAGAATCACAACAACCTTCCAAATAGCTTGAGTGTGCATGCATGTGTAAGTCCCATTTGCTTCAGACTTTGGTGGGGTTTTTTTTGTTATTTATTTATTTATTTATTTATTTATTTATTTATTTATTTATTTTGTGAGGGCATCTCTCATATTTATTGATCAAACGGTTGTTAACAACAATAAAATTCTGTATAGGGGAGTCAATGCTCAATGCACAATCATCAATCCACCCCAAGCCTAATTTTCGTCAGTCTCCAATCTTCTGAAGCATAACGAACAAGTTCTTACATGGAGAACAAATTCTTACATAATGAATAAGTTACATGGTGAACAGTACAAGGGCAGTCATCACAGAAACTTTCGGTTTTGCTCATGCATTATGAACTATAAACACAGACTTTGTTTTTTAAGAAATAAACTATCATAGATGATTTTGAAGCACCTTACCAATTCCATTTCTTCCTGTCTTGAGAAAGGTAACCATCATCTTTCATTTTGTGGGTATCAGTCCCAGGAATATTTTTATAAGTACAATGCAAATAAGTTTTCATAAAAAATATCAGGTGTTACCTGATGTGCTTCAGAGCATCATATAAATGGCATCATTCTCTACATTTCATTCTGCACCTGGCTTTTTGCCTCTCTAATTTTATGTTTATCCATTTGGAAACATGTAGATCCAGTACATTTATTTTAAATATACAATGATAGTTTCCAGTGTATGAATATACCATGCTTCCTTGTCCATTTTCCTATTTAATGAACACTTAAGTTCTTCTTTCTTGTTTATTTATTTTGCTATTACATTGGTGTCATGGATCTTGAATGTGTTTCATGTACTCATGAGTATATAGCCAGGAGTAGAGGTGCCCGGCTGCAAGGTACACACATCTTCAGCTTCATGAGATAGTATCCAGCTGTGTTCCAGTGTTGAGCCAGTGGACATACAGCAGCATGTGAGCACAGAAGTCCTTTAAGGTAAGACAACCCTTCTTCATCCAGGTCTATGAGATACTCCAGGGGAATAGAAGTTATGTTTGCCTAAATACAATTGTTATTATAAAGACAAAGAGAAATTCAGGCCAAAACTGAATGAGAGATGTTCTAGAACCAATAAAGTGTCCAACAGAGTGAGATTCAGAATACAGAACAGCAGGGCATTTTAAAATGCAGGTAATTACACAAATTTATGAAGATGACCTAATATAAACTATACTGCCTTTTCTTAGCAAAATACTTTAAAACCAAAAAAAAAAATCAATTGAAATATTTCAGATACTGCCGTCTCCCAGAGAAGCAGCAAATCTGTCAACCTTCTTTGCAGGCCAACTGCAGTTTCCACTCAGAATAAACATCACCTGTGAAAGATTCTTAGTGACTCATGGAATGGGCCTTTAAACATCATCTCTGCGTATGCGAATTTACAAAAAATAAAGTTTTTTCATCCTTGAATCACCAGTTCATTGCCTGACTTATATTTATACTTGCTGTTATTTTTAAATATTGCTGAATAGAATAGCTCAGATATGATTTATAAAAATCTGGTAGGAATGGCTGCCTCTTGGGAGGACTGGGAGTCTGGGGGACAAGGGTGGGTGGAAAGCAAACTAGAAAAGCATTCCCTCATCAAAGGTAATTAATCATTTTTAAATGAGGCAAGGACTTAACCTTATCAATCCACAGATAACACCCCTTTTCTGCAAAGCATCCCCTAACTGCCCCAAAACTCAATTAATTGTCACTCAGGTTGCTGGCATGTAAATCTCTCACAGACTAAACTTGAGGCTTGTACTTGCCAGTGTTCTTGTACACTTCCTCCTTTTTTTATTTTTGTTCTTTGAGGATTTTTTTGGAATACATACAGTGAAGTGTTCTTCATCATACAATTATTTTTAAATGACCCAAGGCAAGTATTCATTACTTTTACTTCTATATATTGGTGCTCTTTAAAAGTTTGTTTAGAAAAACAAACAAAAGATACAATGCTGTTTGAATGTAAGCCCTGTAAGGACAGGAGTTTTGTCTTTTTATTAACTTCTGCATCCCAAGCACACATTGGGCTAGTGCGTAGCACACAGTTTGTGCTAAAAAAATGTATTGAATGAATGAAGATCTTTGGCCAATAAAGCATTCTCCACACTGCCCAGTAATCCAGTTCTTTTCTCTATTGAGGTATTAAATTCCTTTTAATTAATTTACTTATTTTAATTGTGGTAAATCATACAAACATAAAAGGGATCATTTTAACCATTTTTAAGTCTACAGTTCAGTGGCACTAAGTACATTCATATTGTGCAACCATCACCACCTTTCTCCATTAAGTTTTTAAATTTTTAACCCCAATCTGCAACACAGTTTTTCAGATTACTAGAGAAAGTTAATTATTATTACATGCTTATATATTGGTATGAAATCAGCTGCTTTGATGTCCACTTCTTCTCATTACAAACTAGCACTCTGTAAGGATCCCTGTGGAAATGTCTTTGTCTCTGTTTGCTCTTTCTCCTTCCACCTCTGCTTTCCCTTCCCTCTTTTCACCTTCTTCAACACTTACACAATATTTACTCTCTATCACCTAAATTTCACTTTCTCATCAAATGTTAGCACATGAAAGGGCTCCGAGTTTATATAATCCAAACCCATTATTTTATATATGAGGAAACAAAGGCCTTTAAAAGAAGGAAGGTATTCTCTCAAAAAGAGCAGACACCCAATCAAGATGTTAGAATAAATTTTCCGCCTACTAACCCACCAAGTAATGCACTGCCCACTCTCTCTGTATTGTTTGGGATAAGTAGTTATAAAAGCATCTGCATCTAAATAAACATTCGTGATTCTACTAATACTAATATATGTGCATGCATGCATGCATACGAAGGGTTGAACTAAACCAGAGCGTGTTTGGGATTCTGCCTGAAGGCCTTAGGATTACCTATTAATAGCACAGAGGGAGAAAATATATTTACCTGAAAATCCAAAGTGGAGTATACAGAATCCATCATCTAATTGATCCTTCTAGATCCTACAGTAAATGAATAAATAAACTGACCTTTTGGAACAGAAATAAGGGGCTTGACTTTTTGATTCAATAAAAAGTACTCAACCCTGAGTTCTCTGAGCAGCTGATTCCTGATCCAGCTGACACAGGGATGACCTCCTGAGCAAGAACCTCACCCAACCACATATGAACATAAGACAACAAATTTGGGAAAGCGTGAGCTGGAGTGTGAGCCCCCTCAGGACAAGAACCACACTGCCCCTCTTTATTCTCCCGCGACACCTCACAGAGGGCTCAGCACAGAGTAGGTGCTCAAAACACACCTCTCTACCCACCCCTCTCTCTCTTCCTACCCATGCACTTGCCCACTGAGTCACAGGGCTCTTCCCTATATGTCAGCTCTCCCTGCTTGGTTGTATTTCAGCATTACTGGGGAGGAGGGTTGACGAAGTCATTTACTTGTACATATGGGCATTCATATAACCTGTGTGCCTGGGGATGCACACTATCCATAAAGACCATGGATGTCTGTATGTGTTTGCCAAAACTAAGAGAACTATTCTTGGCTTACTTGTTCATCCTCCCCTTTGTGCTTCCTAAGGGCAAAGACACATCACGGCATTCGCTACCTCACGTTATATTACACACTGATGAGTTCATGAGATATTATTTTTATTCCAGATGTGTTTACTTACTGTCTGACTCTCCCACTGGAATGTAAGCCTCCCCATGATACCCAGCCCGTCTGCCCTCAATAAATATTCATGGAATGATTCTGTCCTTTATATCTGTAACATCAGCATCTACCACAGTGAGCAAAATAAATAGGTCAAAAATCATATGACAAAAAGAATAGGAACTTCTGTCAGTCGGTCTCAAAGCAAGGTGTGTGAACCACTTTAAAACGATCTTCCTCCTTAATGCTAGGCCAAAGTTCTCAAGCAGGTCTCAAGATTCTCGGTGAGATTTTAAAACTACTTCCTATTTTTTTTCGATTTGGGGAATCAACACCAGCCTCTTCTGCACCCAACCCTGCCCCAACACACTCTACAGTGGCAGCAGAGTACAGTGGGGAGTCCCCAGGCCAGAGCTGGAACTCAAATCCGGACACCTCTACCTCATTATCATAAGATCTGGCAAGTTCATTGACCTTTAAGTGCCTCAGTTTCCTCAACTGTAGAATAGGTTAAAAATTTTGAATAATTATACCCACCTCACAGCATTATTATGAAGAATAAATTAGCTAATACATGTAAAGCTCTTAGAAGAGTAGCTGGCATCAAGTTTGGCAACTATTACTATTAGTCTTTCCCATACAGTCAACTTTGCAGGTTACTTTTAATGGAGTCAGGAGAGGGAAAGGAGAGAAGAGAGAAGCATATGAGAATTCTGTGAGTCAAAGATGGAAAATTAATATAATATAGATTGAGTGTAATTGACCATAAACTAAAACCTTCTGCCCAAAACATTCAAGTGGCAAAGTTTCAAGTGTAGAATAATATACTTAAATTTAAGCCCAAGTTATCATGTTTAATTATCCTCATCTGAAGCAAAGCACGTGCTTGTTCTTTTTAGAGCCTACAGAGGCTCCATGAATCACTGTCCAGTGGAATTTTCCAGTGATGATGGATGTTCTCTAATCTGCACTGTCCAATAGGACAGCCACTTAGCCACATGTGGCTTTTGAGCATTTGTAATGTGGTCAAGGTGACAAAGGAAATGAATTTTTAATTTTTTAAATTTTGGCTATTCTAAATTTAAATAGCCACGTATGGCGAGTGGCTACCCTACCAGGCAGTATGGCTAGAAGGGATGTGAGCACACAGGCTCCTTTACCTGCCCTTGCCTGCTCTCCAGCTCCTGGTCTGTTCCTTTTTCTCACTCCAGAAATCAACACTCACAAGGCCAAACTGCTGTTTCACACTTCCATGGCTATGTATTTGCTGCCCTCTTTGCCTGAAACGCCCTTCCTCCCCATCCACCTCCAAACTTCATTGACGATCTTGTTCAGATTTCATTTCCTCAGGGCAACTTTCCCTAACCTGCAGGTGCCTCACCACCACACCCCACTGCCGACACAATCCATCATTGTCTCCTCTGTGTTCCTGTGGCTCTCACCATCCTTAGTTGTCACCTATTCTCTGTGACACTAACAGACCAAGGGAATTTTAAGCACCAGCTCTTATTCATCCTTTCATCCTAGTGATGTATGCCCATCACATAATACATGTGCAGTTAATATTTGCTGAGTACATTATTAATTTGCAAATATGTGCTAAGTTTTATTAAAATAAGCTTCAGAATGCTGACAACCACTCCATGATTATGGAAACAATATTGGTCAAATTCTATTAGAAGGCCTATTTTCAAGTAATAAAAAAATTCTTTGAGTATCAACTGAAGGTCTACTTATTTCAAGTCCTAGCACTATCACATTTCAGTACAAACCAAAGAATATAAATGTTCATGGGAACAAAATGCTACCTGTAGTTGCTCCTCCTAAGGATCTAGAAGTCTCTTGGATTTCAGAAACTGATCCTGTCATTGATCTGTCCCCAGTGCTTGCAGTGACTTACTAGGGAGACATGGATAAGGTTGAAAAGCAAGAAGACAAGAGGACCTGATTATGGACAGTCATATGGGAACTCAAGGGTAATCTACCATTGCTACACCCTCTAACTCAATCCTACCTCCACCAAAGAAATAATTAAAATCTTATTTAATGTGAAAAATAATAATTGTGGGTGATATGTGTCTGTTCAGTGATATATGTTATCCAAAAAAACATTGTGCTTCCCTTAGTCCTTAGCAAAGCTTTTGCTCAAGAAATCTTCCTTGTTAAATTATGTAGTATCTGTTGCAATATTAACCTGCCCTGAGATCCACACTAGTTCATTTTGCTTTCATCACAATTTTCTGATTAATCCTTTATTTGGATTCCCACACAATTGTTCCTACAATTAGAATAGGCTCTTGATGGATACATTTCTGTGAACCTAATTTGTACGTTTCCCAAGTAACAAGTATCTGGTGGATGTATTTTACAAATGATTATTTTTCCCCACCCTCCAGGAATTTACAGTTCAATAAGACAAACAAATAAATATACAGTGACCAGAAATGTATATTTGTGGGTACAGTCTTAGCAACAGGGCATTGAAGAAATGGATTTTGGAAAGGATATGAATCCAAAGGACTTTATCTTCAAATCAGATACAAATTTGAATTCTGTTTTCTTACTAGTTAGGTAGTTTTATTTTAAAATGCACTAACAGCACTTTCTGATGTAATGAACATTGATTTAACAAATGATTGAGTTATTTGGGGCTGTATCATCATTTAGACTAATCTCTAATTTTCCCATAATACTGACAGATTTTAAAGTTTTTTTCTCTGGTTCCCATTTCCCCTTGCCCAACATATATCTCCTGAATTTTAATCTAAGACGTTTCAAAAAAAGACAAAGGCCTAAGATATCTTTTGAGGTTGTCAATGAATACTGTAAGATAAATATCTTTCCCTAAGATGCCTTAAATTTAAATACAGGGATATCAATTCCTTTTTTTAACTTTCTTCTAAAATCTGCCCATCTAAGAAGAACATTGATTAAGTCTAGAAATTGTGTTCTATATGTTATTGAAAGAGCTTGTGAATTCTACTAAAGTAAGATGCACTTATTTCCAAAATGTGTCTATTACTGGTTATAAAAGGAAGGTCTGGCTTTCAAAGATTATGTTTTGAGGTTAGAAATGAAGATGGTGGCCTTAAGTCTCTCAAGATTTGTAAGGCTGGCATGCCATCTATCTCAATAATACCTAACAAGAATGTCAAATGGACAGAAACGACCATGGTAAGTGGGTGCTTGCAGCTGACAGTGATTGCTGTATTCTGGATGATGGGAAAAGCATTTCCATTAGTTCAAGTGAAATACAATGCCCTGCCAACTCTAGGTATCAACGTATTCAATCCCCCTGCTGTGCCGTGTCCATTTTCTGTTGCTGCAATTAAAAATCAGTCAACACAAAGTCAAAATGTTGTACATTCTTCCCCTATCCCTTTCCCTGTCACTGTGTTTCCAGCTTCACCGGAAGAACATGTCACCATGGTAACCAATCCCTTCTGGTGCACAGACCAAGTCAGCCTTTCTGGCAGGATTGCCAGCAGAGCCACATGGAATCAAAACCCTCAATGGAACCACCAGAAGCCATGGCCCCTTTTCCTAAGTGGAGTTAGCCAATACTAGACAGAAGGATACCTGTCTTGTTCCAGGACACTCACGGTAGGAAATTCAAGAATGCCCTTCCGTAAGTCCTACCAGTGTTTATCAGTCATTATTACCATGAATTCTTCCTCACATTTCAACTAACTTCCTACCATTCCAATTTTAATGAAAGCAGAAAACAACAGATAAAATAGCACATCATGAATCTGAAAATCTGAAAACTGCTACAAAGTCACCCATGTCAAAAACTAGACTGCTTCCTCTGGTTTTCCTACTTCTAAATCCAAACCCAAGTTGCTCTCTTCTGGAATTCTCTAACACATCCTTACATCTTTACCAAGTTGTAAAGCTCCAAATGGGTCACCTTGCTCTAATAAGAGACTAACCATGAAGTAGATGTGGTGTTGGTAATACTAACACACTCATAACTGAATCAGCTAAAATCCCTAGTCATCCCACAGAAGCTACAAAACAAACATTAAGATGGATTCTCTTTCTGTACATCTGAATGGCCACCTAAACCATACCCGCTGATTGTCATTCTTAAACAATTAACTTTTTTTCAAATTAACAATTCTTTCCTGATCAATTTCAACATTATTTAAAATCAAAGAACATCAGTTCTCACAAATAATATTTAAAAACAGCAGCAAACCTGCTTTACAATATTAAGAAACAGTAAGAAATGCTTTATATCTTGGCCTCAAAGACTTTGCAGATAACATCATTTTTACCTTGGTATCACCATTTAATAGTTGAAGAGAATGAAATACTGGGGGGGAGGCAAGATTTATAAAATCATACCCACCACATATCCTGAGATGCAGCTGCCACAGAGAACATACTCCCTTCCTCAGAGCAATACTAATATACAGTCAAACAATATTTCAGTGGGCTAATGGAATAGGATGGTCTCCAAAGTATAAATCATTTAAGACTCACAAATTTCATCAGATGAGCAGACTTAAAAATTTATATGGTCATACTACTGTATCAAATTTTATCATTTGATAAATGCAGTTTGTTTTGTTTTGGTATGTTTTGGGTATTTTTTATACAAAACTTCTTAAAATATCATATTTTTTCTGCTGAAGTGCCCACTTTGGTGTTACCCAAAGAACTACTTTTTGTGCTTATTAGACCCTGCTAATATTTAATGCATACCAAGTCACTTTGTCAACCACTTGCGCAAAAGGAGAAATCAAGGATCAAGGTATGATTCTACTGGTCAACAAGCTTTGGGCTGCAATAGGGCAGGGTCTGCGATTTAGTGATGTTCCTATGACCAATGCCTGCATCATGCCTGGACTAGTAGAGCACTTAACAAACGTTTCTGGCAAGAATAAGGCTTTCTCTGTGAGGTTTCCACCAATTTTCTTTGATGAATCAGCTCAACATCTAGAACAAATATTAAAACGGCATCTGTCTACAGTCTACAAATCACTTTTAAAGGGCTTCCTCTTCTAAGAGCACAGCATTACAGATTCCCTTCCTTTTCAGAGACTGATGAAGCATTATCCTGCATAGAAATCCTGGACCTTGAGATTCCACGGGAATCTCATCAGACAAATGCAAGACAAGAAGCCCGGCAGAGAGAGGTAAGCCTCCATTACCAGCTCCTGGAGGCAAGTTCTGGCCACCCCAAGGCTCAGCCGGGCCTGGATAACCTGACCTCCTGGAACGCGGAGACGTGACAGGCCGGCCAGGCGAAGGTAGGAGAGGGTGGCCAGGCCTGGAGGCGCCGGCTCGCCGCCGCACCACGCCTCGCTCTCGCCCTTACCTTTCCGAATGAGGGCCGCGATCTCGGGGTCGAAGCCCTGCCGGTGGCACTTCCTCCAGAGGCCCATGTTGGTGGAGTTGTACTGCCGGCTGCACTCGTCGGCGGGGCTCATGGCGAAGAGTTGCCGGCGATTGCGGGCCCGGAGGAGTTTGCCCTCCCAGCGGTCCAGGCGCGAGCGGCTCGCTCGCAGCGGCAAGTTGTTGTTGTTGTTATAGATGAAGCCCGGGTCGACCCGGCGGGTGTTGAAGGCCTTGCACCTGTCCCTGTGCTTCCTGGCGTCCGTCTCGTACCAGTGGTCCGAGCAGATGGCCACGGCCAGCATGCCGAGGGCGCAGAGCGCTAGCGAGAGGCCCGTGTAGAGCAGTAACCTTCCGGCAGCCATGCCTCCGCTTCGGGCTACACCATGGGCATGATCCGCCGCAGCCTCGCCTTCCCTCCGCGCGCCCGGAACAAAGCGGCGGGCGGCAGAGCCAAGGGGGGAGGGAACGGAGGGGGGCTCACGGCGCGGCTGCCCCTCAGCCCCCCGCCGGTGCGCGGCCCAGGGCCTGCGGGGATGGGAGCCGGCAGCCTAAAAAGTTCTGATTCCGGGAGGCGCCGGCGGGCTCCTGGGCATCCTCCGGGGCAGGTGCAGTTTCGGACAGCGGCGAGCGGGACAAGTCCACCTCCCGCCCCTCCCTGCCCCTCAGGAAGCGCCTGCTCCGGCGGCCTCCGAGAGCCGCTACCCTCCGGCCGGAAGCGAAACACCAAGCGCCCTCGCGGCTGTGGAACTGCTGGGCTGCTCTGGGCAGGTGGCGACGGGACCCACTCGCCCGGCTTTCTTGGGGTTGGGGGGTGGCGGCTATCAGGAGGAGCTGCTAGACTGCAGGGTGAACTGAAACACGCGTGATGCCGCTGGCCAGCGAAGGAACCCTCCAGATGCCAGGGCCGGCTGCCCTGGGTCCCGCCTGGGTCTCCCTCTCAGCTGCTCTCCCCCTTCCGGTCTGCAAGCGAAGAAATAAATGTTCTTCCTCTTCCTCTCTGAGTCAGGTCTTTAAAAAATCTTCGTGCTCTGGTCACCAGCAGGTCCCTTGCTTCGTCTGGCCAACAAGCTGCACTCAGAGGCGGGCTCCGGGTGGGCGCACGGTCTTGGCCGACCTCTCCCCGCGAGCTCCCGGGGCGTGGGGCCTGGCCATTCAGGCGGCCCCTCGGGCCCACAGCGCGGTCATCCGGACGGCGCTCCCGGACAAGCCTTGGCCCGAGGTCTGCAGACACTGGGCGGCCCCTGTTGGGCGCAAGGGGCGGGCTGCGCCGAGGAGGGCGCACCCGGCAGGGCGCACAGCGCAGGGCGCGCGGAGCTCGGAGCAGAGCGCCTTCAACACCATGGACAGGTCGCGCGATCGCGGCGCACGGCCCGCCCGGCAGCCTGCACCCAGGGCGTCCAGCCGACCTCCCCAGCGCCGTCTTCTTCCCGGAGTGTCCACTCGGCAGCCTCCAGACGTGCCTTTCCCGCGACGCCTCCGCCTCACTTCATCTGCCTCCCGAGTAGCCCCGGTAACGTACTGCCCAGGTGCAAAGAAAATGCAGCAGGCACCGAGGAAAACTGCTGCCTCGGCCCTTCAAAACATTCCCCCTTCTCCCACCACCTGAACCCCGGCACTCTACCACTGACCAACTGGGGTCAGTCGCTCTCAGACTGCACCATTTTCTTCTCTGCCCACCCAGGGGCCGAGTTGCCTGCTCACTCGGCAGCGTGGAAAGAATCCCGTCCCGGCCTCGGCGTCCCACGAGCAGGCTCCAGGCGCGAGGTGTTCGCCGAGGTGAATGGGGCGACAAGGGGGAGGGAGGCTGGGTCGCTGGGCTTCTCCTCCCTGCCTCTGCTCTAGCCGCGGCGGCTCCAGGGCCTCGCGGGCTCGGCCGGTGCTGGGGAGCGAGAGCCCAGGCTGCGCCCGGGGAGCTCGGGAAATCGCATCGCCCGGTTGCGGGCGCCAGAGGAAGCCTCTTGCAGCACTCGCTCCTCGGGCGCCGGGCGCTGCAGCCTTGGCTAAAACCCACAGACGAGAACCCGGAGCGCGCAGCCAAAAGCTAGTGATGTCATCCGTGCAACGTGAGCCTCATCTCTTATTTTTCTAGCATCCTTAAAGATAAACTGCACCATTTCCCCGGCACGAAATGTCTAAGCCTTATTCTTTGACCAGGCAAGTCAATGGTGTCTAGATAGGTGTGTGCCCAACCACATCCATATTTATGCACATATACATATATGTGGTATGTAGCATGTTTACATGCGTTATTTTAAATGTAGGGATGCTGCCTCCATCACCTGTATAATTCTTTTCAGTAGTGGAAAATTCCCTCAAATCGACCACAGTTCTTTAAATAAAAGACAGCTTCTGGCGGAGTAGGCATTCAGAGGGGCTGAGTAAATTCCCCGCGTCCCCGGTGCCGGTCACCGGTGTGTTGAATTGCACTTGATCTTTGTTTTCCCCAGAGAGCCACAGGCAATACCTTGCTAGCTACAGGCGTTTCCAGCCGGGGCTTGTCACCACCAGCCCCAGACACAGTGATACACACCCACCTCCACCTGCCTCCACGTCCCTCCACAGCAGGAAAAGGAAAAAAGGAAATTGACCGATCCTTTCAAGACAAGTGGAAAAGAATTTTAATTGCTGGAGGGTCGGGGGTTGCTTAAAAGACATTTTGAAGCGCTCGGGGGGGGGCCGAGCTTTGAGCTAGGGAGGTGAGGTTAAATAACACCCCAGTGCGGGATTTGTCCATATCTGGGCGGCAACTGGATTGAACCTCTGCCGGGCCTCTGGGGGGTAGTGCGGGACCCCAGACCTTGGGTGGGTGGGCCCCAACCGGGCCCGTTTCACCCCAGCGCCCTCCGCCCCCCTTGGCACTCACGTGAGACAACGCCGCAAAGGCTGGGAGCCTCCCTCCCAGGTTGAAACCCTAGGTTTTTCACTCTAATGCTCACCCCTAATTTTCACCGTCACTCCAAAGTCGAGGGCCTGTATTGCCGGGCAAAGAGCTATCCTGGGGATAAAAGTGTGGGGCACCCTGCTTTGCAAAACCTGGCCTGTCAGCCAAAATGAGTGCGCCTCCACCATATTCTTTTTGTCTTTTTTCCTCCTTCCTGCATTTTGAAAATCGCGAACGAGGCGTTTCAGTGCCATCTAGTGGGGGAGGGGCGTGCCTCGCTTTTCGTCCCTGGATGTTGCGTTGGGATTTGCTGAAGGGGCGGCAGAGCCTGAGGGTGTCGGCTGGGGTCTCCGACCGGCTGGCGGAACGGCTGTAGGCCTGTGCCCTTTGCCAGATCCCGGTCGCCTGGGTTCCCTCGGACGAGGGGGTGGAGCCAAGTGACTTAACGCCGCAACGTCTTCTCACCTTCCTTTCTACTCTTCTCATACCAGTTCTCCTTCCTCAACTGTGCAAATAAGGAAACAAGCATCAACACTTCACACACATGCAGGTAATGACTTAAATTTCTAGAGCTATTTTCTTCCCTAAAGCCCACAGCACTTTTAGGCTAAACAGGGTGTCTGCGTTTGACAAAAGGGGGAAGGCAGAAAGGTGAAATATATGCAAGGTCACTCAGGAAGCTAGGGCACCACCAGCATTCACCTCAGCCTCCTGATTCCGAACCAGCTGAAACTGCTGGCCTGGGACCTCTGGAGGCCCAGGCAGTTGTCCATTTGCAACAGATATATCTGTTCATTTTGCCCTATTCTTCCCTCCTCCTTCCATTTGTCCACCCCTTTTTCCTTCTCACTTTTCACTTTTGCTCTTGGCCTTTGGCCTGCTCCCAAGCAGGTGCACGTCCGCTCGTGGTCCTCCTCAGCGGGCCCGTGATTAGCGCTCTACGGTGGGAAGAGTACACTATCCTACTCTTTTGTGAACGTCATTAAAATTCTATCATGAAATTTTTGTCCATGATGACATCCCAAAAAGCCCATAAAAGACGCTGATTTCAGTCCTCCTTCAAAGTGCAGTTTTGTCACACAGCCCTACGGGGATACTCTGAGTCTTCAGGGCTAAAAAGACAGTGGACTCTTCCTCTAAACTATATTACCACATGACTTCTCTTAATTTAGTGATCTGTGTTTCTTCCTTCTGTCTGCTTCCAGTTCTTTCCATGCTATGAGCCACAACATCACTATCTCTGTATTTCCAACCTATTTCTTCCATTTACACACACCTACACTGTCCCACGATTATAGAATCTCAAAATCAGAAGGAACTTTAGAGTCAACTACACAATAATGCATGAATCTCTCCTAGAACATTTTGCAAAAAGTGATTGATCAGCTTCTTCTTGCACAGTTGCAATGATGTGGAAATCACTCTCTGAGCAAGTACCCCATTCCACTATAGGATGGTGTAAGTGGTTAAACAGTTCTTCCTTACACTGAGTCTTGTCCTAGGTCCCTGTAATCCTACCCATTGGCCTTCAAGAAGCCCACAGATATGTGATTCCTCTCCCATATAATGGTCCTTCTCATACTTGACATCAGCTATAACGTTCTCCCTAAGCCTTCTTCCCTCCAGGCCAAGTAACCCTTGTACACGGCCTCCTTGAGCTGGCTCCTCCTGGCTTTCTAATACTGCCTGATTGTTACCTCTTCTTGTGTCCAGTCGTGCTCCTTGATCTAACAGCTGGGTCTGCCTATGAAGGAGGAGGTCTAATGATCCTCACTTCCCTTCCAGAAGCCCACAAGTCATCCCTTTTGAATGCTATTCCAGAATCTTGCTCCAAAATGACATTCAGAGCATTGGTTTGCAGTTTCTATAATCCACATTTTTGAAATTTAGCACTCCATTTGCTCACACATGCCACCTTTTTTTAAAGCAGCATTCACATTCTCCAAGCTTTCTCAGATCAACAACAGAAATTCAGAGAGATCACTAAAAGCTCTCTTGGATGCCTGGAGTATATGGAATTAACGCAGAGCAGATAGGTACTTTCTTCACCCATTGTCAACTATCTTCATTTGTCATATTTGTTCTACCCTATACCCCGCCTCCAGTCTGAAAATCACTGTCCTTGACATTGTCAACTGTAAGCAAAATAAAAGGTGATGAGATGTGCTCTCTCTTTGCCACTCAACAGTATTACATCATTTGCCTCTTATATATCTTATTCCTATTTTCCTAATTAATTTTGCACAACTTGGACAGTATTTGAAACCCAAAAGTTATCTTCCACTTTAGCCCTCCTAACGGTCCCCCATGTCTGTGACATGCTAGTATTAATCCTTGAATAGTTATCCTTCTTTCTAAATCTCATCAGAGTAATATTGGTTCATTTAGCTACTTTCCTTCTTTTCTTCCTTATTGGGGTCAATATAGCAAAAGGCTATTTTTTCTCATCCCTGAGTATCTAAGTCCTCTCCTTGCTTTTATTTTCTTCTTCTTCCACCATTCCAGCATAAATCCTACAGTTAGCCTTTGCTCAAAATTCTGCAGTAGTTTCATCTTGCCTGTACAATAAAGCTTGAACTCGTTACTGCCATACAAGTCCCCTCAAAGGCCTCAGCCTATTTTCTAAAGCTGGCCATCATACTCCTTTAGGCACACCCTCTGTTCTAACCAGGCAGCCCGCTAAACGTGTTTTGAAAAGCCCCACCCTGGCATCATTCCTCTTGCTCATAAAAGATTTAACTGATTTGCTTTTTAAAGTTCTTACAATTACAGGTGCCTCATATCACTAGGTCAAATAAATACCACTTGATCATCTCAGTAGAAGCTGAGAGGAACCAATTAAAGCCAACAAACATTCCTGATATTTAAAAGCTCTTGCTAAACTAGGAATGGTTCAAAACGAGTAAGATCATCTCTTGCATAAAGAAATATCTCAAACTAATAGGAATAAAACAACAGAAAAATAGGCAAAGGTTATAAAAAGAAAACTTCCAGAAGAAAAAATTGAAGTGGAAAATTTACATATGAAAAAAACCTGAACCTCACTAGTAATCAGAGAATATAACTTTTTAAAAATACTGCTGTTTACCCATCAGATGGGGAAAAATTTACATCTGTTAATGTCCAGTGTTGGCCAGGGCATAGGAAACATGCTCTCATGCACGGCTGGTAGGAGCATAAACCGATACAGCCATTCTGGAGGGCAATCTGGAGGAACTGTGAAGAGGAAAACTACATGTTTGTTCTGACCCAGCAGATGTTCTTTTAGGTATCTAGGCTGTAGAAACACTGGCAGAAAGAACAAGGAGTACCTTTAGTATGCTATCTGCATTAGTTTCCTAAGGCTTCTACAACAAAGTACCACAAACTAGGTATTGTAAAATATCAGAAATTCATTGCCACAGTTTTAGAGGCTTGAAGTCCAAAAATGAAGATGTTGGCAGGACCATGCTCCCTCTGGAACCTGTAGGACAGAATCCTTCCTTGCCTTTTCTAGCTTCCAGTGTCCGTGGCAATGCCTGACATTCCTTGGCTTGTGGATGCTTCACTCCAGTCCCTGCCTCTGTCATCACATGACTGTCTTCTCTCGTATCACCCTCCCTTTATCTCCAAATATCCCTCTTGTATGAGGACACCGGTCATACTGGATTAGGAGCCTACTCTACTCCAGCATGATCTCATCTAAACTAATTACATGGACAATGACACTTGTTATAAGTAAGGTCACCTTTTGAGGGGGTTAGAACTTCAACACATCTTTGGGGGGATACTATTCAACCCATAATTCTACCTTTCATGTAAAAAAGGAGATAAGAAAATATACATGTATCTGCTTATTTGTGCAAAATAAAAGGGTTATGGAAGACACAAGAATCTAAGCAGGCAACAAGAAGTAGATAACAGAAAACCAGTACCCTCCCACCAGCCCACCACCAGAGGCTGAAGGCAGGCTTACCCCTCACAGAGAGCCCAGGGCAAACATACAGCTGGAGGCCCACTTACCATGTGTCTAAAAGGTGTAAGTCAAACGACAAATCATTAAGTTAAAACGTTTTATCCTTCTACCTTACAAATATCTTTATGAAGGCAAAATTTTCAAATGTGGGTAAAGTTGTGTTTTTTGTATGACTAAAAGTTGGCAAAATATCAGAGACAACCAAATTAATTATTATTGCTCATGTATTGATGAACCAGCAATGTGCAGATGAGTAATAAGATAAAGGCCTTCATAATTTATGCTATAATATATATTTCATAAAACTTGTTTTTCTTTTTATTTCAGAAAAAAATCATTCTACTGTTAAATCAAGGTTTTCATATAACTTTATATTCTATTGATGGCAATGCCAAATGTTTATGATGACCAGTTTTGGTTCATTGTAATTCATAGGTTTTTAAAATTAATTTCAATTTAGAGGAAGTTCACTCTACTGAGGAAGTAACACTTCTATCGGAGGTGTCAAAATTCTTACAGTACTACTAATATTTTATGTGTTACATTCAAGAGCACTGTAACTATCACACATGACAAGTTATTGTTGGTGCAAAAAATACTATATATTTTTATAAAACAAATCATTATCACATATATCATGACTTTTACTATCTCTTAAAGTAATATCTAGATCCTTCCAATATTTATTAAGTTCTTTCAAATATTCCAACGTTAGGATGAAGAAAACCAAAAATCACAGTATACTGCTCAGTTTGTTCAAGTCTCTCTACAGTCAAGATCATATCTTTGATCTGTAATGATTGGGAAATTGTTACTACAGACATTACTTTGGGATTATTTGTACATGAATTTTCTCTTTAAAGTCATAAAAATATTTTTATTTCCTTGTTCTAATTTCTTAATATTTTATTGGAATATTGCTTTTGGTTTACCATAGTTTATTTCTATATAGAAAACAATTTTCTTTAAAATTTAGAAGTATTTTTAATCCCCTTAAGTGAGAAGTTACTGAACTTAGATCTTCCTTTGTTTACATTATTAACAGCAAACCATAGTTTTGCATTAAAAAATTGTGGACTGGGAGCCAAGATGGTGGCATGAGTAGAGCAGCGGAAATCTCCTCCCAAAACCACATATATCTATGAAAATATAACAAAGACAACTCTTCCTAGAATAAAGACCAGAGGACACAGGACAATATCCAGACGACATCCGCACCTGAGAGAACCCAGCGCCTCGCGAAGGGGGTAAGATACAAGCCCCGGCCCCGCGGGAGCCGAGCGCCCCTCCCCCCAGCTCCCGGCGGGAGAAGAGCAGGCAGAGCGGGAGGGAGACGGAGCCCAGGGCTGCCGAGCACCCAGCCCCAGCCATCCGGGCCAGAGTGCAGGGCCCTGAATACAAGGGAAACAGGGCAGCAAGAAAAGTGAGCGGGTACCAGAGGCCTGGCACTGGAGGACATAAGAAAAGTGAGCGGCCATTTTTTTTTTTCCTGTTTTGTTTTGGCGAGCGCTTTTTGGAAGTCTTAAAGGGATAGGGACACCAATACTAGGGAAACAGGGCAGCAAGACCAGTGAGCAGATGCCTGAGGCTGGTGCCGGAGAATAAAGAAAAAACGAGTGCCCACTATTATTTTTTTTTTTAATTAAAAAAATTTTTTATTTTTTTATTTTTTTTCTGGTGGTGGTTTTGTTTTGGCGGGTGCTTTTTAGAAGCCTTAAAGGGCAGGGCGGGTCACTTAATCCAGAGGCAGGGAATCTGGGGATCTCTGGGCACCCTAACCCCTGGGCTGCAGGGAGCAGGGAGGCCCCTTACGGAGATAAATAGCCTCCCAGCCGCACCCGCTCCAACGTGACTCCACCATTTTGGAGCAGCTGCCCGAGCCAGGCCACGCCCACAGCAACAGCGGAGATTAACTCCATAGCAGCCGGGCAGGAAGCAGAAGCCCTGTCTGCGCGCAGCTGCGCAGCACAAGCCACTAGAGGCCGCTGTTCTCCCAGGAGAGGAGGGCCACAAACCAACAAGAAGGGAAGTCCTTCCAGCCGTCACTCGTCCCAGCTCTGCAGACTATTCCTATCACCATGAAAAGGCAAAGCTACAGGTGAACAAAGATCACAGAGACAACACCAGAGAAGGAGACAGACCTAACCAGTCTTCCTGACAAAGAATTCAAAATAAAAATAATAAACATGCTGACAGAGATGCACAGAAATACGCAAGAGATATGGGATGAAGTCCGGAGGGAGATCACAGATGCCAGAAAGGAGATCGCAGAAATGAAACAAACTCTGGAAGGGTTTATAAGCAGAATGGATAGAATGCAAGAGGCCATTGATGGAATTGAAATCAGAGAACAGGAACGCATAGAAGCTGACATAGAGAGAGACAAAAGGATCTACAGGAATGAAACAATATTAAGATAACTGTGTGACCAATCCAAATGGGACAACATCCGTATTATAGGGGTACCAGAAGAAGAAGAGAGAGGAAAAGGGATGGAAAGTATCTTGGAAGAAATAATTGCTGAAAACTTCCCCAAACTGGGGGAGGAAATAATCAAACAGACCACGGAAATACACAGAACCCCCAACAGAAAGGATCCAAGGACGACAACACCAGGACACATAATAATTAAAATGGCAAAGATCAAGGACAAGGAAAGAGTGTTAAAGGCAGCTAGAGAGAAAAAGGTCACCTATAAAGGAAAACCCATCAGGCTAACATCAGACTTCTCGACAGAAACCCTACAGGCCAGAAGAGAATGGCATGATATATTTAATGCAATCAAACAGAAGGGCCTTGAACCAAGGATGTATCCAGCATGACCATCATTTAAATATGATGGCGGGATTAAACAGTTCCCAGACAAACAAAAGCTGAGGGAATTTGCTTCCCACAAACCACCTCTACAGAACATCTTACAGGGACTGCTCTAGATGGGAGCACTCCTAGAAAGAGCACAGAACAAAACACCCAACATATGAACAATGGAAGAGGAGGAATAAGAAGGGAGAGAAGAAAAGAATCTCCAGACAGTGTATATAACAGCTCAATAAGCGAGCTAAGTTAGGCAGTAAGATGTAAAGAGGCTAACCTTGAACCTTTGGTAACCACGAATTTAAAGCCTGCAATGGCAATAAGTACATATCTTTCAATAGTCACCCTAAATGTAAATGGACTGAATGCACCAATCAAAAGACACAGAGTAATAGAATGGATAAAAAAGCAAAACCCATCTATATGCTGCTTAAAAGAAACTCACCTCAAACCCAAAGACATGTACAGACTAAAAGTCAAGGGATGGAAAAACATATTTCAGGCAAACAACAGCGAGAAGAAAGCAGGGGTTGCAGTACTAATATCAGACAAAATAGACTTCAAAACAAAGAAAGTAACAAGAGATAAAGAAGGGCACTACATAATGATAAAGGGCTCAGTCCAACAAGCGGATATAACCATTCTAAATATATATGCAGCCAACACAGGAGCACCAGCATATGTGAAACAAATACTAACAGAACTAAAGGGGGATATAGACTGCAATGCATTCATTCTAGGAGACTTCAACACACCACTCACCCCAAAGGATAGATCCACCGGGCAGAAAATAAGGAAGGACATGGAAGCACTGAACAACACAGTAAAGCAGATGGACCTAATAGACATCTATAGAACTCTACATCCAAAAGCAACAGGATATACATTCTTCTCAAGTGCACATGGAACATTCTCCAGAAAAGACCACATACTAGGCCACAAAAAGAGCCTCAGCAAAATCCAAAATACTGAAATTCTTCCAACCAACTTTTCAGACCACAAAGGTATAAAACTAGAAATAAATTCTACAAAGAAAACAAAAAGGCTCACAAACACATGGAGGCTTAACAACATGCTCCTAAATAATCAATGGATCAACGAACAACTTAAAATAGAGATCAAGGAATATATAGAAACAAATGACAACAATAACACAAAGCCCCAACTTCTGTGGGACGCAGCGAAAGCAGTCTTAAGAGGAAAGTATATAGCAATCCAGACACACTTGAAGAAGCAAGAACAATCCCAAATGAATAGTCTAACATCAGAATTATCGAAATTGGAAAAAGAAGAACAAATGAGGCCTAAAGTCAGCAGAAGGAGGGACATAATAAAGATCAGAGAAGAAATAAACAAAATTGAGAAGAATAAAACAATAGCAAAAATCAATGAAACCAAGAGCTGGTTCTTTGAGAAAATAAATAAAATAGATAAGCCTCTAGCCAAACTTATTAAGAGAAAAAGAGAATCAACACAAATCAACAGAATCAGAAATGAGAACAGAAAAATCACGACAGACTCCACAGAAATACAAAGAATTATTAAAGACTACTATGAAAACCTATATGCCAACAAGCTGGAAAACCTAGAAGAAATGGACAACTTCCTAGAAAAATACAACCTTCCAAGACTGACCAAGGAAGAAACACAAAAGTTAAACAAACCAATTATAAGCAAAGAAATTGAAGCGGTAATCAAAAAACTACCCAAGAACCAAACACCCGGGCCAGATGGATTTACCTCGGAATTTTATGAGACATACAGGGAAGACATAATACCCATTCTCCTTAAAGTTCTCCAAAAAATAGAAGAGGAGGGAATACTCCCAAACTCATTCTATGAAGCCAACATCACCCTAATACAAAAATCAGGCAAAGACCCCGCCAAAAAAGAAAATTACAGACCAATATCCCTGATGAATGTAGATGCAAAAATACTTAATAAAATATTACCAAACCGAATACAAAAGTATATCAAAAGGATCATACACCACGACCAAGTAGGATTCATCCCAGGGATGCAAGGATGGTACAACATTCAAAATCCATGAACATCATCCACCACATCAACAAAAAGAAAGACAAAAACCACATGATCATCTCCATAGATGCTGAAAAAGCATTTGACAAACTTCAGCATCCATTCATGATAAAAACTCTCAGCAAAATGGGAATAGAGGGCAAGTACCTCAACATAATAAAGGCCATATATCATAAACCCACAGCCAACATTATACTGAACAGCAAGAAGCTGAAAGCATTTCCTCTGAGATCGGAAACTAGACAGGGATGCCCACTCTCCCCACTGCTATTTAACATAGTACTGGAGGTCCTAGCCACAGCAATCAGAGAAAACAAAGAAATACAAGGGATCGAAATTGGCAAAGAAGAAGTTAAACTGTCACTATTTGCAGATGACATGATATTGTACATTAAAAACCCTAAAGACTCCACCCCAAAACTACTAGAACTGATATCAGAATACAGCAAAGTTGCAGGATACAAAATTAACACACAGAACTCTGTAGCTTTCCTATACACTAACAATGAACCAATAGAAAGAGAAATCAGGAAAACAATTCCATTCACAATTGCATCAAAAAGAATAAAATACCTAGGAATAAATCTAACCAAAGAAGTGAATGACCTATACTCTGAAAACTACAAGTCACTCTTAAGAGAAATTAAAGGGGACACTAACAAATGGAAACTCATCCCATGCTCATGGCTAGGAAGAATTAATATCGTCAAAATGGCCATCCTGCCTAAAGCAATATACAGATTTGATGCAATCCCTATCAAATTACCAGCAACATACTTCAATGAACTGGAACAAATAATTCAAAAATTCATATGGAAACACCAAAGACCCCGAATAGCCAAAGCAATCCTGAGAAAGAAGAATAAAGTAGGGGGAATCTCACTCCCCAATTTCAAGCTCTACTATAAAGCCATAGTAATCAAGACAATTTGGTACTGGCACAAGAACAGAGCCACAGACCAATGGAACAGACTAGAGAATCCAGACATTAACCCAGACATATATGGTCAATTAATATTTGATAAAGGAGCCATGGACATACAATGGCGAAATGACAGTCTCTTCAACAGGTGGTGCTGGCAAAACTGGACAGCTACATGTAGGAGAATGAAACTGGACCATTGTCTAACCCCATATACAAAAGTAAATTCAAAATGGATCAAAGACCTGAATGTAAGCCATGAAACCATTAAACTCGTGGAAAAAAACATAGGCAAAAACCTCTTAGACATAAACATGAGCGACCTCTTCTTGAACATATCTCCCCGGGCAAGGAAAACAACAGCAAAAATGAACAAGTGGGACTATATTAAGCTGAAAAGCTTCTGTACAGCAAAAGACACCATCAATAGAAAAAGGAACCCTACAGTATGGGAGAATGTATTTGTAAATGACAGATCCGATAAAGGCTTGACGTCCAGAATATATAAAGAGCTCACACGCCTCAACAAACAACAATCAAATAATCCAATTAAAAAATGGGCAGAGGAGCTGAACAGACAGTTCTCCAAAAAAGAAATACAGATGGCCAACAGACACATGAAAAGATGCTCCACATCACTAATTATTAGAGAAATGCAAATTAAAACTACAGTGAGGTATCACCTCACACCAGTAAGGATGGCTGCCATCCAAAAGACAAACAACAACAAATGTTGGCGAGGCTGTGGAGAAACGGGAACCCTCCTACACTGCTGGTGGGAATGTAAACTAGTTCAACCATTGTGGAAAGCAGTATGGAGGTTCCTCAAAATGCTCAAAACAGACTTACCATTTGACCCAGGAATTCCACTCCTAGGAATTTACCCTAAGAACGCAGCAATCAAGTTTGAGAAAGACCAATGCACCCCTATGTTTATTGCAGCACTATTTACAATAGCCAAGAATTGGAAGCAACCTAAATGTCCATCAGTAGATGAATGGATAAAGAAGATGTGGTACATATACACAATGGAATACTACTCAGCCATAAGAAGAGGGCAAATCCTACCATTTGCAGCAACATGGATGGAGCTGGAGGGTATTATGCTCAGTGAAATAAGCCAAGTGGATAAAGAGAAATACCAAATGATTTCACTCATCTGTGGAGTATAAGAACAAAGGAAAAACTGATGGAATGAAACAGCAGCGGAATCACAGAACCCAAGAATGGACTAACAGGTACCAAAGAGAAAGGGACTGGGGAGGATGGGTGGGTAGGGAGGGATAAGGTGAGGGAGGAAGATGGGGGGTATTAAGATCAGCATGCATGGGGAGGTGGGAGAAAGGGGAGGGTTGTACAACACAGAGAAGACAAGTAGTGATTCTACAGCATTTAGGTATGCTGATGGACAGTGTCTGTAAAGGGGTTTATAGCAGGGACCTGGTATAGGGGAGAGCCTAGTAAACAATATTCTTCATGTAAGTGTAGATTAAAGATAACAAAAAAAAAAAAAAGAAAGAAAAGGGGGATTACTCCATGATAGGATAAAACTAACTGTAAATCAACAATTAATGCATGCTTTAGATATCCTTAACTTTGATCACTTAAAGGGTGTCAGATGATCCGCTATGGAGGTACATTTTTCTGATAATATTCCTTTCTCTTAAAAAAAAAAAAAGCAGTTCCTGTGTGGTGACCTCCAATGAGTTCTACACAATGGTATAAAGGGCAGATCAAAGTGTGGGCAAAGGGTCTGTTTGTATTTATACAGAGGATCAAAGCCTAATTTGGCTACCCAGAAAATGAACTAAGATACGATATGAAGAAGAACTTCCAACATCAGCACTCTCTGGAAGAGTCATACCAGAAGATGATCATCAAAAAACCTCAACAAAGATCCAGGCGATGCTGCAGTTGTAGCTGCATTCATCCCACCGGTTCCTGGACTTGCCATGGGAATGAAGAAGGAGATATCTAAGCTGGCCTGTGCATACAGTAAAACAACAAATTTGACTTTATCTATACTGTTGGAACTCAATCAAGAATTAGAAGTGCAAGTTGTAGCGCTCCAAAATCTTACAACTACAGACTATCTACTGTTAAAAGAACATATGGGATGTGAACAGTTCCCAGGAATGGGCTGTTTTAATTTGTCTGATTTCTCTCAGACTGTTCAAGTACAGTTGGACAATATCCATCATATCATAGACAAATTTTCACAAATGCCTAGGATGCCTAACTGGTTTTCTTGGCCTCACTGGAGATGGCTGGTAATTATAGATCTGCTTTGGTTATGTAACTGTATTCCTATTATGTTAATGTGTGCGCACAATTTAATTAGTAGTTTAAAACCTATACATGCTTAAATTAGTCTACAAGAAGATAAGTCAAAGAAATAATCAATCTCCCCATGTTTTCTTCTGTCTGCTACCTCTATAGCTTTTCTTCTTCCTTCCTAATTACAACCCTTAAATAGAATTCGTGCCTCATATCGAATTTACCGAGTATCATAATTCCTCCAAGTGCTTAAGAAACCTCAAGACAAATGCTGGGCATAGAAGCCACAGGGCATAAATCTGCAAAGAAGTAAAAGATAACCTTTTCAAACAAAATGGCTTCTCTCTCACTTTCCAACTTTACTTCTCCCTGTATGGCCCCGGAAGATGACTGGTTAGCCAGAGACGGCTAAGATTCCTCAAGGGAGGAACAACCTAAGACAGGCACAGTCGCAGGGGGGCCATCAGGTGAGAAATTGGGGATCAACAGAGGTGAGGCTTAGAACCTCTCCCCCCCTTGTTTTGAGAGAAATCTTCTGCATCCGTGGATGTTTTATTGCCCTGGTCTAGCTTGGATTAACACATAGTCTACAGGCACACACCTGATCATCTACATTTGCTCTCTTACAACACTAAACTAAGTTTTCTACCTTTATCTTACATCTACCTACCACTTCAGCATTTTATTTAAAATAATAATAATAATAATAATAAATGGAGAAATGTGGGATCCACATATAAATCAAGTATAAAAATCAAACGAATATTCATATTTGACCTGATTGTTTATGGTTCATAATGCGTGATCAAAACCAAAAGTTTCTGTGATGACTGCCCTTGCACTGTTCACCATGTAAGAACTTGTTTATTATACTTTAGAAGATTGGAGACTGTTGAGAATTAGGCTTGGGGTTGATTAATGATTGTGTATTGAGTCCCCTATACAGAATTTTATTGTTGTTAACAACCATTTGATCAATAAATATAAGATATGCCCTCTCAAACAAACAAAAAAAAATTGTGTATCACGCAAATCCAAAATTAACTTCATTTTTCACCAAAGACCACATTTTGCTCTGTATCTGAGGATCTGTTTTATTTAACTATCCTAATATATCTCACATCCTTTCAAAATTTAAGTTAATGGCTTTATCAACATCCAGTTGACATTTCCATTTTGTCTTATGTGGCTATAAGGTCAAATTTAAACATTTCATCTATGGATAAATTCAAGATATATCATGAATAATCTCTGAATTTCTCCAAAGAACTTCATGACTACTGCTTCAGTTGAGGCCCCATCTCTTAGTAATAAATTTAAATTATGTTTCATATATGTGTCATAAAGAATGTTTCTGGATTTTAGACCAAAATTCAGGTTAGGTCTAGAAAAACACTTATAGTTTAAGAGCCACATAAATTGCAAGAACATAATACTGCAAAATGTTCCTCAGTTACTATGTGCAACTGTTCAAAAATACTACCTTAATTCACGTGTAACTCCTGAAATGTGAACTGAACACAAGGGGAAATAAGAAATGGATTCTCATCACTGCTGGGAAATACCTCCTTATCCAAACTCTGCATGCTTGCTATCTGGGAAGAAGGACTTGACAAGTTAACCATTTCATCTTTTCTTTTATCAAAGTACCTCCACCCTCAGATCCTCTCAGCACTCCAAAGCAGTATCTAACCCCAACATCTGCAGCAATACAACCCGTGTAACTTAAAGGCATTCAGATGCAGCTGTCATTTGTTTTGAGAACACAGGGAAAGACGTATAGAAAAGCATTTCCTTGGTGCCTATACTGCATTAACCAGAAGACAAGAATTTTAGGATTGTAAGCCGTGCTGTACCAGTACTGATACAGGATCCCAAGGCATAGAGGCCACCATGAGTTCTTCAATAATTTGTTTTGTGTATGTTTGTGATACGCAGACCCTCTAAAACCTGGGGTCTAAGGCAGGGGCCTTCTTGATGGGGACTGAGGAAGGCCTTGCTAGAAGAACAAAAAGAGGAAAGGGTATTTCCTGAGCCCGAGGACCAGGTTTGCCCAGCAGAAGCTGCAGCCCTGTCGATCCCTGCCTGGCCAGAGTTGGAACCATGAAATGGATGCAGCTGCTCCTGGAGTTGCTGCCTGTGGCAGAAAATAAGGGAGAAATGCCCTGGCTTCTCCCTTTCTTCTGCTCACTAATCTCTCCCCAGGACCTCACATTGGCTGAACCTAGGTAGACACCAGCTGACATGGGAGCCTCGTGATATGCAGCCCACAAATTGCACCCCCGCAGTAGAACAAAGCAAGGAAAATTAAGGAACAAATCTGAGGCAAACAGTCCAGGATGGACTGGCCCACAGTGAATAATTCCATAAAATCAGGTCCAAGACAAATATGTTCTCTATACCATCACTATGTAATATTTTGAGGGTCAAGAATAGGGCAGGCAACAGAAAAGGAGTTATAACAATTGGAAAGGAGAATGCAAAAGTATTATCATATGTGGATAAAATGACTGAAAACTCCAAGAGTAAACTAAAACATTATTAGTACCAATAAGATCAATAAGATGGCCTAATATAAGCAGAACAGACAGCACTCAATACACTCTGATATAATAAAATTTGTAAGAAAACATACTGGAAAACTATCCCATTCACAATAATAACAACAAGAAAACCTATACTACACTTAAGAGTAAATTACAAAGAAAGTGAAGACTTTCTATGAAGAAAACTACAAAATTTTATTGACAGACATAAGCAACCTAAAAAGATGTGGAAACTCACCATGTTCCTGAATGAAACAACTCAAAACTGCAAAAATGTCAGTGCATTACAAAATCATTCATAGGTTAAACACACTTCCAGTCAAAATCTCAATCGGTTTAATCAGAACTTGGAAAATAATTATAAAGTTCATTTGTAGAAGTCTAATAGAATAGCTAAGATATTTTAATGTGATCATTTCTCGTAAGTATTAAAATATTTTTAAAAGCTACAATATTTCAACCAGTGTGACAGCACTTTTCAGACCCTACATTTCCTCCCCAGAAGCCCCAGGGTTTTTTGTAAATAAAAAGAATAAGTAAGCTGATTTACTCATTCACCAAAAATTGCAGAACTTGTGATTTGTAGGAAATCAGACCTCTTGGGGACTACAGTTCCACAAGATCTGGGAACCTGACGAGTGGACAACAGTGTCCCTGGCAGGCTTTGACCAAGATGGGTGCGCTGTGAAGCTGCCTGGCCCGAGCAATACTCTGGTGTTCTCCAGGCACTGAGCTCCTGGGCTGAGGAGCTGTGGTGTATGTGGACAGTGTCCCGTTCTTCTTTCTGACCTGATCTTATGAATCTGGATTCTGTAAGTCCTTCATCCCCTGCTACATCATCTGCTGTGGACTGAATGTTATGTCCCCCGACAAATTCCTGTGCTCAAGTCCTAACTCCCAATGTGATAATATCGGAGATGGGCCTTTGGGAAGCTCATCAGGGTAGGGCCCCGTGACGGGAGGAGACATCAGAGAGCTTTTGCTTCCTCTCTCTCTCTCTGCCACGTGAGGACAGAGTGAAAGTGGCCGTCTGCAAACCAGGAAGAGAGCAGTGGCCAGAACCCAGTCGTCTGGCACACTGTTCTTAGACTTCCAGCCTCCAAACTGTGAGAAGTTAAATTTCTGTTGTTTAATAGAATGTTCTTGTTGTGCCAATAGATGGTATTTTGTTATGGCAACACAAGTGGACTGACACCATAGCCCCATAGCAACTCAAGGGGACACAGGTGTGAACCACAATGTGGAGTGTCTCCACCACACCATGCCGGATCAAGTGAAGTGAGCCACATGCCGCTGGACGACACACCAGCAGTTCTGGGGCAGAACCTCCCTTCCTAGATATCAGTGTTGCCTGGTATTTTCTCTATGTTATGAGCAATTCATTCTCTCTCTCTCTCTCTCTGTGCCTCTTTCTCTCTGTGTCTGTTACTGTCTCTCTCTTTTAATCTCCTTGATAGCCATGGTTGCTGACCTCATTCGTTTGTTCTGTATTTCCCACGTGCAAGCACCCTTCTAGGTTCTTGAAGAGACATCAGTGAAAACCAAAGGAAGATCCCTGACCTCACAGAGCTTATATTCTAGTAGTGGGAGACAGGTAATAACCAATTTAATAAAAAAGCAAATCATCCAGTATTTTAGAAAATGACAAATGTTACAGGAAAAAAGTAGAGTGTAAGAGTGTTATGGATTGAATGTTTGTATACACTCAAAATTCATATTGTGATGCCCTAAACCTCAATTTGACTATATTTAGAGATGGGGTATTTCAGGCGTAACTAAGTTTAAATAAGGTCATGAGGATAAAGCCCTAATCTGATAGGACTGGTGGCCTAATAAAAAAAAGGAAGCGATATCTCTATCTTTCTCTCTCTCTCTCCCTGTTCCCTTCACCACAGAGGACAGGTGATTTGAGAACATCTCCTGCCCATCTACAAGTCACGAAGAGAGCCCTCATCAGGACCCTAATTGGCCAGCACTTTGATCTGGGACTTTCCACCTCCAGAATGTGAGAGGAAAAATTATTGTTGTTTATCCCACCCAGTCTATGGTAGTTTGTTATGGCAGCTTGAGCAGACTAATAAAGAAGAGGAATCACCTTTTAAAAGAGAAATAATCTGTGCAAGGTGCCAAAGAATTTCAGTGGCTGAAGACCTTATTTACCTACCTCTCTCACACACACATGCACACACCCTCACTCACCACAGCATGGCCAGGGCTTACCCAGCCAACCCCGGGCTCCAGCTTGGCAGTGGGGGCCAGGCTTACCAAGGAGAACCTTGGGTGTATGTAGTGTACGTATTTCCACTCCACCATGTCCTATAGATGCTGGCCTTACAAGCAAGCACCCAACTCAGAACAAGAATTACTCTCCAACAAAGGCCTGGCCCAGACTTGAGGACACTGCCTGGGGCACTGCATTACAGGGTGCTCACATGCCCTAGCCAGCCGTAGCTGACACAGATGCAGAGAGCAGCGTGTTCGTAACAAGCCAGCGAGCTGTCTTGGTCAAGTTTACCGTTTCATATGTGCCAAGCAGCTAAACAGGAAGAGCCCTCACCTGGAAGGCAATAAAAATTCCTTCCAGAGAGAATCCTCCACCCAAAGCATCTTTGGTCATTTAACCCCACTGCATGCAGTTGGCCACAGCAATCAGAGCTGCACAGTCAGAGGACCTTGGAAATGTAAAGTGTCCAGACAGAATCTATTTTAAGGGTATAATTGGATAAGTACTCAAAAATGAAGGTTCAGATATTTACATTGAAGTGTCATTTGTAGTAAGATTCACAAACGCCCAACAAAAGAGTTTAGATAAATAAATCACAATACAGTCATTCAGTGGAATGATAACCAGCCATTTAAAATAATGTTTTTGAGGAATATTTAAGAATATAGAAAAACACTCAAGAGATACTTGTAAGTGCAAAGAGTAAGATATAAAAACTGGGGATGCCATATCCAAATTTTATTGGAAAAAATAATGACAAGGAAATAGACCAAAATATTACGATTATTTCTGGACTCTCTTTAAGGGTTTTCATATTTTCTAGATTTTATATGATGAGTAGGTATTACTTAATTGTCTAAAACAATAGCCATATTAGGATAATAAAGGTACATATTCAAACTTTTCTATGTATGATTAATTCCCCATGTGGCGAGGCTTCCCTATGTTCCAGTTGAACAAATTCATTCAAAAGCACAAATCGATAATTAGTCACTGACATCCAAAATTAAAAGTATTCTCCTTAGAGATAATTCTAAGTACTTTAAACTGCTTATTGTTATTGCCTTATTCCTTTTGACAGTGAAAATTCTTTTCAGAAGAAAAAAAAAACATGGTTTTTCCAGAGTTCTCATTGCTTTAAATTTATCACCCTTTTATGATATTTGTGAGGCAAAAACTACCTCCTCCCTCAACTAGATCATTGTGTGTGGATCTGAAAGACATGCTATGCAGAGGCACAGGTATAGTACAGGACTTGAGATGACTGTGCCAAGGTACGAAGGCTGGCTACTGAGGGGCCTGGGCTGGGCAGGAGTGGTGGAGAGGGTAAGTCAGCACCCAGGACAAGAATCGCAGGAACAGAATCAACAAACAAGGTAATGGGACCCGAAACATTCACAAAATGCAGGAGGCCAAACAGCCAGAGAAGCAGCAGGAACTGTGGGCTGAAAGCAAGAATCTAGACCAGGATAACGATAGTTCTGCAAGGAAATCCAGAACCGCTCGAATCAACTCAGATAACTGGAAGGGAGGGTGGGTCAGAAGAATAGCTATGAGCATCCGGCCTCCATGTGCTGTTAGGCTACTTTGTGCCAGACATTGAGCAGAGGACTTGTAATTTAACAATCACAACAATTCTACAAACTGGTATTACCCACATATATCAGATGAAAGGAGCCACTCAGAGAATGACAGCCGAAGTTCATCCAGCTAGTAAGTAAACCGGGTAGGCATTTAAACCTAGATACGGCTGACCCCAAGTGACACTCTCTTTGCACTGTGGACCTGCTATGGTCCACAAAAGTAAGAGACAGTAGAAGGTAAGGTGACCTCTTAGGGTCAGAGGTGGAGATACATGTGCCTATAATATTCATGACAACCAGCCCCAAGAGGAAATAATCTGAGGTAGGAGGCACTGACTGTGTATCGAATATGATGATGAGTCTATCTGCAGTCAGTCAGTTTAGAAGCCATATTGGAAAAAAGTACCTTTTTCCAGAGACCAGATGGGAGCTGACAGACAGTTCAAGGAAAACAAAGCTGATTTAGTCTTTAACAAACCCAAAACTAGGATTTACAAAGCCAAACTGTTTGGTAAATATCAAAAAAACTAGATGATCACAGTCACTACTACAAACACCTATATACTATACCTTCAGCTCTGTAGTAGTGTGTGTCTGTGTGTATGTGTAAGTGTGTGTGTGTGCACATAAACACCTTGCATAGGTTCACTTGCTTAGGCCGATGTTAGAGATCCATCTGACCTGAAATTGGTCTCTCTCCACCGATGGCAGAATTATCAGAGTTTATACAAAATGAGACTGTGGGGAAGAGATGGGGACAGATTTCTATGTTGTTCTGTCGTCTGTATGTTGCCTGCATATGAGGGTCAGTTTGGAAATACCAAATCAGTTAATTTTAAGCACTCCACCAGGGGAGGCTCCTCCCAGTTCCTGATCTCACCCCCACCAACAGGCGCTAGAAGACTTGCAGGCTTATTCCCTTTAGTTGTGATATTTTAACAAGTGTTTCTGTTAGTGGACCCTTATGAAATCAATAAAGGTTTTAAAAATCATGTTTAGTACTTTTTTCTAGAAAACTTGACAGTAAACTGAAAATTCAGAGAAGTGAAAAGAAAAAAAATAAAACTCATCTGTCAACATTTTGCTGTATTGACTTTACCTAGACAGATGTACAGGAACTGTTTATAAAAAGATATACACAAATACCCTTTCAGTGAACTATGTTGTCAAGTGCTTTTTCTGTGTCTATTGATATGATCATGTGATCTTTTTCATATGGAATAAATCCCACTTGATTGGGGTATATACTTTGTTTTATACATTGTCAGATTTTATTTGTTAATATTTTGCTGAGGCTTTTTGCATCAATGTTCATGAGAGATATTGGTCTGTAGTTTTCCCTTCTTGTAAGTCTTTGTCTTATCTCAGTATTAGGATAATATTGGCCTCATATAATGAAGTAGGAAGTGTTCCCTCTGCTTCTGTTTTCTGAAAGAGATTATGGAGAGTTGCTATCATTTCTTCTTTAAATATTTAGTAGAATTCACCAGTGAACTCATCTGGTGCTTTCTGTTTTGGGAGGTTACTACTGATTGATTCAATTCTTAATAGATATAGGCAAAATCAGATTATCTCTCTTCTTACATGAGGTTGGCAGATTATATCTTTCAAGGACGTGGTCCATTTCTCTAGAATATCAAATTTATGAATGTAGAGTTATCCCTAATATTCCTTTATTCTCTATAGGATCAGTAGTGATGGCCCCTTGTTCATTTCTGATGTAATTTCTGTCTTGTCTCTATTTCTCTTAGCTTGGCTAGAGGTTTATCAATTTTATTGATCTTTTCAAAAAGTCATTTTTGGATTTCATTAATTTCCTGTTTTCAATTTCATTGACTTCTGTTCTAATTGTTATTACTTCTTTTCTTCTGCTTACATCAGATTTAATTTATCCTTTTTCTAGTTTTGTAAGATGGAAGCTTAGATTATTTCTCTTTTCTAACATATGCATTCATTGTTATCAATTTCCCTGTAAGCAGTGTTTTTACTGCATACCACAATTTTTTAAATTAAAGAATCATTGATATACAATCTTATGATGGTTTCAAATACACAACACAGTGGCTCAACACTCACCCATATATCACCCTCCAATGTGGTCACTGTCCATCAATATAGCAAGATATTACAGAATCATTAACTGTATTCTCCTGGTTGTACTACCGTTCCCATGATCAACCTATATTGTGATCGTGAATTATTGTGCCTCTTAATCCCTTTTTCCCTCCCTCCCCCAACCCCTCCCCTTTGGTAACCACTAGTCACTTCTTGGTGTCTATAAGTCTACTGCTATTTTGTTCTTTCTGTTTTGCTTTGTTTCCATACTCCACAAAAAAAGTGAAATTATTTGGTATTTGTCTTTCTCTGCCTGGCTTATTTCACTGAGAATAATACCCTTTAGATCTATCCATGTTGTTGCAAATGGCAGGATTTCTTTTCTTTTTATTGCTGAATAATATTCCATTATGTATATGTACCACATCTTCTTTATCCATTCATCTACTGATGGACACTTAGGTTGCTTCCATATCTTGGCTACTGCAAATTGTGCAGCGATAAACATAGGGGTGCATATGTCTTTTCAAATCAGGAATCTTGTTTTCTTTGGGTAAATTTCTAGGAGTGGAATTACTAGGTCAAATAGTACTTCTATTTTTCATTTTTTGAGAAACATCCCTCTTGCTTTCCACAACACTTGCACCAATTTACATTCCCACCACCAATGTAGGAGAGTTTCCCTTTCTCTGCATTCTCTCCAGCATTTGTTGTTCCTAGTCTTTCAATGTTGGCCATCCTAACTGATGTGAGGTGATATTTCATTATGGTTTTAATTTGCATTTCCCTGATAGTTAGTGATGTGGAGCATCTTTTCATGTGTCTGTTGGCCATGTGAATTTCTTCTTTGGATAATTGTCTATTCATATTCTCTGCCCATATTTTAATAGGGTTATTTCTTTTTTTGCTGTTGAGGCATGTGAGTTCTTTATATATTTTGGAAGTTAACCCCTTGTCTGATATGTCATTTACAAATATATCCTCCCATACTGTAGAATGCCTTTTTGTTCTTCTGATACTGTTCTTTGCTGTACAGAAGCTTTTTAGTTTTATGTAGTCCCACTTGTTCAGTTTTTATTTTGTTTCCCTTGCCCAAGGAGATGTGTTCAGGAAAAAGTTGCTCATGTTTATATTGAAGAGATTTTTGCCTATGTTTTCTTTCAAGAGATTTACGGTTTCATGACTTACATTCAGGTCTTTGGTACATTTCAAATTTACTCATGTATGGAGTTAGACAATGATCCAGTTTAATTCTCTTACATGTAGATGTCCAGTTTTGCCAACATCCATTGTTGAAGAGGCTGTCTCTTCCCCATTGTATATTCATGGCTCCTTTATCAAACATTAATTGACCATAGATGCATGGGTTTAAATCTGGGCTCTCTATTCTGTTCCATTGATCTATGGGTCTGTTCTTGTGCCAGTAACAAATTGTTTTGATTACTCTAGCTTTGTAGTAGAGCTTGAAGTCAGGGAGTGTAACCCCCCAGCTTTCTTCTTCTTTCTCAGGATTGCTTTGGCTATGCAGTGTCTTTTGTGGTTCCATATGAGTTTTAGAACTATTTGTTCTAGTTCATTGAAAAATGCTGTTGGTATTTTGATAGGAATTGCATTGAATCTATAAATTGCTTTGGGCAGGATGGCCATTTTGGCAAGATTAATTCTTCTTATCCATAAACACAGGATAGATTTCCATTTATTGGTGTCTTCTTTAATTTTTTTCATGTGTCTTATAGTTTTCAGAATAAAGGTTTTCCACCTCATTGGTTAGTTTTATTCCTGGGTATTTTATTCTTTTTGATGTGCTTGTAACTGGAATTGTTTCCCTAATTTCTCTTTCTGCTGTTTTATTGTTAGTATATAAGAATGCAACCAATTTCTGTGTACTAATTTGGTATCCTACAACTGCTGAATTCAGTTATTAGGTCTAATAATTTTTTGTTGGCATCTTTAGGGTTTTCTATGTACAATATCATGTCATCTGCAAATAGAGTTCAACTTCTTCCTTACCATTTCGGATACTTTTTTTTATCTCTTTGTGCTGTCTGATTACCATGGCAAAAGCCTCCAGTACTATGTTGAATAAAAGTGGTGATAGTGGGCATCCTTCTCTTATTCCTGATCTTAGAGGAAAATCTTTCAGCTTTTCACTTTTAAGGGTGATGTTGGCTGTGAGTTTGTCATATATGGCCTTTATTGCATTGAGGTATGTACCCATATACCCATTTTGTTATGATTTTATTTCATGAATGAATATTGAATTTTGTCAAATAGTTGTTTTTTCAGCATCCTTTGGGATGGGCATGTGATTTTTGTACTTCCTTTTGTTGATGTGAGGTATGATATTGATTGATTTATGAATATTATACCATCCTTGCATCCCTGGTATAAATCCCATTTGGTCATTATGGATGATTTTTTAAATATATTTTTAAATTCAGTTGGCTAGTATTTTGGTGAGTATTTTTGCATCTGTGTTTATTAGGGATGTTGGTCTATAATTCTTTTTTTGTGGTGTCTGTCTGATTTTGGTATTATAGTGATACTGGCCTCATAGAATGAGTTTTGAGGTATTCCCCCCTCTTCTACTTTTAGACTATCACAAATTTTGAAAAGTTGTATTTTTAATTTCATTTAGTTTAAAATATTTTTAAACTTATTTTAAGATTTCTTCTGTTATTTGGAAATGTGACATTTAACTTTCAAGCATTTTAGGATTTTCCAGCTGTTCTTCTGTTATTAATTTCTAGTTTAAGTCCATTATGGACTAAGAGCATACATTGTATGATGTCTATTTCTTGTACTTTGTTAAGGAGTGTTTGTGGCCCCCTTATTAAACATTCCATGTGAGTTTGAGAAAGAGTGTATTCTTCTATGGTCAGATGAAGTATTTTACAAATATCATTTAAATCATGTTGATTAATGGTGCTGTTCACTTCAATTATGTCCTTACTGTTTTTCTGCCAATTACTGATAGAGGGGTGTTGAAGTCTCCAACTATAATAGTGGATTCACCTGTTTGTCCTTGCAACTCATCAATTTCTGCATTATATTTTGATGCCTTATTGTTGGGTGCATACACATTAAGGATTGTTATTTCTTCTTAGATAGTTGACCCCTTTATTGTTATGTAATGCCACTCTCTACCCTTGCTAGTTTTCCTTGTTCTAAAGTATGCCTTGCCTGAAATTAATACTATTATCCCAGCTTTCTTTTGATAGGGGTTAGTGTGGTGTATGTGTCTTCATCCCTTTAATTTTAATCTATCTTTCATATCTAAAATGGGTTTTTGTTGACAACATATAGTTGGGTCTTGTTTTTTTAACTGAGTCAGAATACCTGTTTTTTAATTGGTTTATTTAGACCATTGACATTTAAAGTGATTACTGACAAAATAGGATTAATATTTATCGTATTTATTATTTTCTATTCATTGTCCTTATTCTTTGTTTTTATTTTTGTCTTCCACTCTTTTTTGCCTTTTGTGGTTTTAATTGCATATTTATTGGATTTTGTATTCTCCACTCTCTTAGCATATCAATTATACTTTTTTTGTACCATTAATGTACAATTACATGAGTAACATGATGTTTACTAGACTTCCCCCATTATCAAGTCCCCACCACATACCCTGTTAGAGTAGCTGTCCATCAATGTAGTAAGATGCTAGAGAATGACTACTTGTCTTCTCTGTATTGTATACCTTCCATGGGCCCTATACTACATTATGTGTGCTAATCGTAATGGCCCTTTTTCCCCCTTATCCCACTCTTCTGACACATCCTCCCCAGTCCCTTTCCCTTTGGTAACTGTTAGTCCATTCTTCAGTTCTGTGAGTGTGCTGCTGTTTTTTCCTTCAGTTTTTTTCTTTGTTATTATACTCCACAGATGAGTGAAATCATTTGATACTTGTCTTTCTCCACCTGGCTTATTTCACTGAGCATAATACCCTCTAGCTCCATCCATGTTGTTGCAAATGGTAGGATTTGTTTTCTTCTTATGGCTGAATAATATTCCATTGTATACATGTACCACATCTTCTTTATCCATTCATCTAATGATGGCCACTTAATTTGCTTCCATTTCTTGGCTATTGTAAATAGTGCTGTGATAAACATAGAGGTGCATATGATATGTCTTTCTCAAACTGGGCTGTTGTACTATTAGGGTAAATTCCTAGGAGTAGAATTCCTGGGTCAAATGGTATTTCTATTTTCAGTTTTTGAGGAACCTCCATACTGCTTTCCATAGTGGTTGAACTAATTTACATTCCCACCAGCAGTGTAGGAGGGTTCTCCTTTCTCCACATCTTCACCAACATTTGTTGTTGTTTGTCTTTTGGATGGTGGCCATCCTAACTGGTATGAGGTGATATCTCATTGTGGCTTTAATTTGCATTTCTCTGATGATTAGTGATGTGGAGCATCTTTTCATGTGCCTTTTGGCCATCTGAATTTCTTCTTTGGAGAAGTGTCTGTTCAGATCCTCTGCCCATTTTATAATTGAATTATTTGCTTTTTGTTAGTTGAGGTGTGTGAGCTCTTTATATATTTTAGATGTCAACCCTTTATCATATATGTCATTTATGAATATATTCTCCCACACTGTATGTAACTTTTTGTTCTATTGATGGTGTCCTTTGCTGTACAGAAGCTTTTTACCTTGATATAAGCCCACTTGTTCATTTTTTGCTTTTGTTTCCCTTGCCCAGGAAGATACGTTCATGAAAAAGTTGCTCATATTTATGTCCAAGAGATTTTTGCCTATGTTATTTTCTAAGAGTTTTATGGTTTCATGACTTACATTCAGGTCTTTGATCCATTTCGAATTTACTTTAGTGCATGGGGTTAGACAGTGATCCAGTTTCATTCTCTTACATGTAGCCGTTCAGTTTTGCCAACACCTGTGGTTGAAAAGCCTGTCATTTCCCCATTGTATATCCATGGCTCCTTTTTGTATATTAATTGACCATATATGTTTGGGTTAATATCTGCACTCTCTATTCTGTTCCACTGGTCTATGGGTCTGTTCTTGTGCCAGTACCAAATTGTCTTGATTACTGTCACTTTGTAGTACAGCTTGAAGTTGAAAAGCGAGATGCCCCCTGCTTTATTCTTCCTTCTCAGGATTGCTTTGGCTATTCAGGGTCTTTGGTGGTTCCATATTAATTTTAGAACTATTTGTTCCAGTTCATTGAAGAATGCTGTTGGTATTTTGATAGGGATTGCACTGAATCTGTAGATTGCTTTAGGCAAGATGGCCATTTTGACAATATTAATTCTTCCTAGCCAAGAGCATGGGATGAGTTTTCATTTGTTAGTGTCCTCTTTAATATCTCTTAAGAGTGTCTTCCAGTTTTCAGGGTACAGGTCTTTCACTTCCTTGGTTAGATTTATTCCTAGGTATTTTATTCTTTTTGATGCAATTGTGAATGGAATTGTTTTCCTGATTTCTCTTCCTGCTAGTTCATTGTTAGTATATAGGAAAGCAACAGATTTCTGTGTATTAATTTTGTAACCTGAAACTTTGCTGAATTCAGATATTAGTTCTAGCAGTTTTAGAGGGGAGTCTTTAGGGTTTTTTATGTACAATATCATGTCATCTGCAAATAGTGACAGTTTGACTTCTTCCTTACCAAACTTGATGCCCTGTATTTCTTTGTTTTATCTGACTGCTGTGGCTAGGACATCCAGTACTGTTTTGAATAAAAGTAGGGAGAGTGGGCATCCCTGTCTTATTCCCAATCTTAGGTGAAAAGCTTTCAGCTTCTCGCTGATAAGTATGATGTTGGCTGTGGGTTTGTCATATATGGCCTTTATTATGTTGAGGTACTTGCCCTCTATGCCCATTTTGTTGAGAGTTTTTATCATGAATGGATGTTGAATTTTGTTGAATGCTTTTTCAGCATCTATGGAGATGATCATGTGGTTTTTGTCCTTCTTTTTGTTGATGTGGTGGATGATGTTGATGGATTTTCAAATGTTGTACCATGCTTGCATCCCTGAGATGAATCCCACTTGATCATGGTGTATGATCCTCTTAATGTATTTTTTACTTTGATTTGCTAATATTTTGTTGAGTATTTTTGCATCTATGTTCATCAGGGATATTGGTCTGTAATTTTCTTTTTTAGTGGTGTCTTTGCCTGGTTTTGGTATTAGTGTGATGTTGGCTTCATAGAATGAGTTTGGAAGTATTCCCTCCTCTTCTATTTTTTGGAAAACTTTAAGGAGAATGGGTATTATGTCTTCTCTATATGTCCAACAAAATTCAGTGGTGAATCCATCTGGCCCAGGGGTTTTGTTCTTGGGTAGTGTTTTATTACTGCTTCAATTTCATTGCTGGTAATGGGTCTGTTTAGATTTTCTGCTTCTTCCTTAGTCAGTCTTGGAAGGTTGTATTTTTCTAGAAAGTTGTCCATTTCTTCTGGGCTATCTGGCTTGTTAGCATATAGATTTTCATAGTATTCTCTAATAATTCTTTGTATTTCTGTGGGTTCTGTCATGATTTTTCCTTTCTCATTTCTTATTCTGTTTTTGTGTGTAGATTCTCCTTTTCTCTTAATAAGTCTGGCTAGGGGTTTATCTATTTTGTTGATTTTGTCAAAGAACCAGCTCTCGGTTTCATTGATTTTTTCTATTGTTTTATTCTACTCAATTTTATTTATTTCTTCTCTGATCTTTTTTATGTCCCTCCTTCTGCTGACTTTGGGCCTCATTTGTTCTTCTTTTTCCAGTTTCAATAATTGTGACTTTTGACTGTTCATTTGGGATTTTTTTTCCTTCTTTAAATAGGCCTGGATTGCTATATACTTTCCTCTTAGCATTGCCTTCACTGCATCCCACAGAAGTTGTGGCATTGTATTGTTGTTGTCATTTGTCTCCATATATTGCTTGATCTCTGTTTTAATTTGGCCATTGATCCATTGATTATTTAGGAGCATGTTGTTAAGCCCCATGTGTCTGTGAGCCTTTTTGTTTTCTAGTTTTATACCTTTGTGATCTGAGAATTTGGTTGGTAGAGTTTCAATCTTTTTGAACTTACTGAGGTTCTTTTTTGTGGCCTCGTATGTGGTCTGTTCTGGAAAATGTTCCATGTGCACTTGAGAAGAATGTGTATCCTGCTGCTTTTGGGTGTAGATCTCTGTAGATGTCTGTTAGGTCCAGTTCTTCTAGTGTGCTGTTTAGTGCCTCTGTGTCCTTAGTTATTTTCTGTCTGGTTGATCTGTCCTTTGGAGTGAGTGGTGTGTTGAAGTCTCCTAAAATGAGTGCATTGCATTCTATTTCCTCCTTTAATTGTGTTAGTATTTGTTTCCCATATGTTGGTGCTCCTGTGTTGGATGCATAGATATTTATAATGGTTATATCCTCTTGCTGGACTGATCCCTTTATCATTATGTAATGTTCTTATTTATCTCTTGTTACCTTCTTTGTTTTGAAGTCTATTTTTTCTGATACAAGTACTGCAACACCTGCTTTTTTCTCCCGATTGTTTGCATGAAATATCTTTTTCCATCCCTTCACCTTTAGTCTGTGCATGTCTTTGGGTTTGAGGTGAGTCTCTTGTAAGCAGCATATTGTTGGGGTGTTGCTTTTTTATCCATTTATTACTCTGTGTCTTTTGATTGGTGCATTCAGTCTGTTTACATTTAGGGTTATTATCAATAGATATGTATTTATTGCCATTGCAGGCTTTGGATTCATGGTTACCAAACGTTCAAGGGTAGCTTCTTTACTATCTAAGCATCTAACTTTAACTCACTCATTATGCTATTATAAATACAGTCTAATGATTCTTTATTTCTCTCCCTTCTTATTCTTCCTTCTCCACTCTTTATATGTTAGGTGTTTTATTCTGTACTCTTTTGTGTTTCCCTTGACTGCTTTTGTGGATAGTTGATTTTATTTCTTGCCTTTAGTTAGTATTTGGTTGGTCTGCTTTCTTTGCTGTGATTTTATTTTCTCTGGTGACATCTATTTAGCTTTAGGAGCATTTCCATCTAGAGCAGTCCCTTTAAAATACCCTGTAGAGGTGCTTTGTGGAAAGCAAATTCCCTCAACTTTTGCTTGTCCTGAAATTGTTTAATCCCTCCTTCAAATTTAAATGATAATTATACTAGATATAGTATTCTTGGTTCAAGGCCCTTCTGTTTCATTGCATTAAATATAGCATGCCATTCTCTTCTGGCCTGTAAGGGTTCCTGTTGAGAAGTCTGATGATAGCCTGATGGATTTTCCTTTATAGGTGATCTTTTTTCTCTCTCTGGCTGCCTTTAATACCCTGTCCTTGTCTTTGATCTCTGCCATTTTAATTATTATATGTTTTGGTGTTGTCCTTCTTGGGACCCTTGTGTTGGGAGATCTGTGGGCTTCCATGGTCTGAGAGACTATTTCCTTCCCCAGCTTTGGGAAGTTTTCAGTAATTATTTCTTCAAAGACTCTTTCTATCCATTTTTCTCTCTCTTCTTCTTCTGGTACTGCTATGATGTGAATATTGTTCCATTTGGATTGGTCACACAGTTCTCTTAATATTCTTTCATTCCTAGAGATCCCTTTATCTCTCTCTGCCTCAGCTTCTCTATATTCCTACTTTCTGATTTCTATTCCATTAACAGTCTCTTGCACCTCATCCAGTCTGCTCTTAAGGCCTTCTATTAATTGTTTCGTTTCTGTTATCTCCCTCTGGACTTCAATCCTTAGCTCTTTCATATTTCTCTGCAGCTCCATCAGCATGGTTATGACTTTTATTTTTGAATTCTTTTTCAGGAATATTGGTTCTATCTATCTCACCCAGCCCATTCTCTGGCATTGTTTGAGTGATTTTGGACTGGACCAGGTTCTTCTGCCTCTACATGGTGGTAGAAGTGATCGCCGGCAAGTGGTGCATGTGTCAGCTGGGAGAACAACGTCCCTTCCTGCTTACTGGTTGCCTTTCCCTTCTCCATTGCCTGTGTCAGTTACCTGCACACAGGGAGCAGTCTCTGTGTTAATGCCCTGAGCTGCTGTGGGCAGGGCTGCCTTTGGGATAGCCTATGGCACTGTGGGGGGTAGCAGATACACTGGGTGTATTCTCCTGTGAGAAAAGCACCCCTTCATGCTTTCCAGACCTTGTGCCAGCTTCGTCTGTCTGTGCTGGGTAGCTGTGCATAGGCAGCAGCCTCTGCATCTGTCCCAGTTAGCCACATGCTGAGAGAGGACTCTGTGTGGTTGCTGTGAGCAGGGCTGCTCCACGGCTGGTCTGTAGCAGTCGTGGGACAGCCAGCTTGCTTGCAGTGTTGGTGGAGGGGAATGAATGGCAGGCTGCTTATCGCCGTGAGGGGCTTCAGAGCTGCATTGCCACCCAGGGGGTTAGGGTGCCTGAAGTTCCTTATGATTCCTTCCTGCTGGGCTGAGTGTGCCAGGATTTTGTCCGCCTGTCAAACTCTTGTCCCTTTAAGACTTTTAAAGTGCCCACTTTTCTTTTGTCCCAGGGGAGCTGGCTGTGGTGACCTGCTCGGAGTCTCCATCTTGGATTTTACTTTTCCATTTCTCTAATGTCCAGTACACCATGCAGTGTGTATGCCTGTGCTCCTGGTGCAGATTACTAGAGCTGGTTATTTAGCATTCCTGTGCTTCCACTCCCTCCCCACTCTAATTCTTTTCCTCCTGCCCATGAGCTGGGGTGAGGGAGTGCTCGGGTCCCGCCAGATCACGGCTTTGTATCTTACCCCCTTCGTGAGATGCTGAGTTCTCATAGATGTAGATGTAGCCTGGCTGATGTACTGTATCTTCTGGTCTCTCTCTTAGGAATAGTTGTATTTGCTGTATTTTCAAAATATATATGGTTTTGGGAGATTTCCACTGCCCTACTCATGCCGCCATCTTGAGCGCTCTCGCACAGTTATACTTTTTTTTTTAACTTTTTTTTAGTGGCTGCTCTAGAGTCTACCATGTACATTTACAACTAATTCAACTCCATTTTCAAATAACACTGTACCACTGCATGGGTAACATAAGTACTTTATAACTGAGTATTCCCAGACTATCCTCCAATTCCTTATAACATCATTGTCATTCATTTCACTTATCCATAAGTATAATCATCAAATACATGGTTTCTATTACTATTTTAAGCAAACTGTTAGGTCTATTAAGAATTATAAAACTAAAATATTTATTTTACCTTTATTTACTCCTTCACTACTAGCTCTTCCCTTCTTAATGTAGACCTGAGTTTCTGACCTATATCATTTCCTTATCTCTAAACAACTTCTTTCATGGGTGGCAGGTATCTGGTCCTGAAGAACCTCTTTTAAGAAAAAGGTAGGTCTACTGGTAATAAGGTGGGTTTATTGGCAACAAATCCCCAACTACCACTAACCAACCAGCCATTGACTGCACAAATTATTTACCCTGTCTGTTTCCTTGGCTTCCACAAACATGAAATTATCTGAAAACATTCTTCCTGCTCTGAAATTCTAGACTTCTAGGGAAAATTTAACACATCAAGTAAAGTATACATTCACTCACTAGGGTGAATATTAATAGGAAACATGGAGGAAGCTTTGTTTAAAGTGAAAAAATCTTTTTAAAATACAAATAAGCACTCCCTCAAATAGTCATTTCATGAATCTTACTTCTCAAATATCAGCTTCTCTTAAAGTGAAACCCATTTAAATGTCTTTACTTTTACTGTATCAGTAAGTACAGAAAATCTAAATGTAAAGGTCAATAAACTGTCGACTGTAAGGGAAGATTAAATGCCTGTTTTAAAATAAACAAGCAGCTGAAACATTTCCAATATTTTCATTTTGCTTTAATGGCTACCAAATGCATTTGGATCCAAAATTCACTCAAGAGCATGGATATTAGATATGAAGGTTTTTGAAGGAAAATCTGACTAATGAAATGGAAGGGAAAGGAAATAAACTGCAGCTGGGCAAATTAATACAGTAAGGCAATATAGCTAATTCTTGGCTTTGGGGATTTAGCATCCATGGTTTAGACTCCTTTTTAATGATGCTGAAGTCCACATCATATAGTAGGCGCGAATTTTGCTAAAACTTTAATTTTCAGCTTTCTATGCCCCAAGCAACTTGTGCAGGATTCCAGCATCCAAATTCCGAAGCAGCTTCTTCTGTCCTTATTTGTTGCTATGGACATGTACACTCTCTCTCATACGTACTGTGCTGCATTTAGGAAGGAATGACCGCTTGACAGCTTTCTGGGCTCTCATGCTCCCAGGCTGTATTCCACCTTTCTCCGATGCCTTATGCAGAGTCCCTGGATTCACACCGATTGAATCAATTTGGCTCACTGCCACTTCTGATTAGTCAGGCCTTGGTCATATGATCCACCTCTGGAGAAAGAAAGGAGGCCCACCCAATCCACACCCCTTGGAGACTGTCATAGAAAAATGGCTCACCAAAGGAAATTCAGAATGCTCTGACCCACAGGAGAGCAACTGCATGATGGCTGATCAACAATAAATGTTGCCTATGGGCGTTTAAGATAAAACTGAAGTAACTGTGGTTTCTAGATATGAGAGGTGGATCCTAAACAACTGTAGTTTCAGTATTAAACTCTCCCTATTTGGAAAGCAAGAGAAGGTCCTAGGGCTCTGGCGAAGATGAGTGTTCCAGGAACTGTGGCAAAGAGTAGCTGCTCCAAAGCTTCCCTCAAGAAAAACATCCTAACCCTCCTTCAGTATCTGTTGCCTCTCTGTGCCAATGCACTTGTCAGAGAAACCCTGCTGTCAGTTCAGCGTTCGTGTCTGAATCGATGACCTCTGTTTTCACTGGGCCAGCCTTTGGTTCTTTCCAATTTATTCATCAGTGTGTTTACGTCTGTGTTACTAGCAAGACCCAAGTGTGCCTGCATTTATTACATGTTCATTTTTGTGCTTTATAAACACATTTTGTTTATTCTAACAGTCAAATAAATTTTAGGGGGAAAATCTCATTTTACGTTATTTAAAATTTGATCTAGCATTAGACTATGTAAAAGACCAACGTTGTACTTTAAAACATCTTTTCCTCAACCAGGAAAACTTAACCCAGGTTTGTGCATTTTTTCAGAGTCCACTTGGATGCCAGAGGGATCAGTGACTCAAAGTATGAAGAACCTGGGCCTAAGCGCATGAGCCACTGAGCACCGTGTTGCCTGCCTTGTTGTGAAGGCCACAAGGCATGATAGGGACACGCAAGAGTAGTGGAGACAGACTCAGAATTAACCTGGCTCTTCTCTGTGACCTTAGGCAAGCTCTTCAGTCTTTCTGTGCCTCGTTTCTCTCACTTTTAACAGGGATAAAATAGCTCTAACTTCAAAAGATTATGATAAGAATTTTAAAAGATATTTCATGTCAAGTATTTAAATAAGTAACTGATACGTAATAAATGTTGAAAAATTATTAATATTATAACTGTATAGATCTTCCTCAACTTACTATGAGGTTTTATCCTGATAAACCCATCATGAGTTGGAAATATCCTAAGTCAAAAATACATAATACCCCTAACCTACCAAACATCACAGCTTAGCCTAGCCTGCCTTTGCAGCCTCAGAACACTTCCATTAGCCTGTAGTTGGGCAAAATCATCTAACACAAAGCCTATTTTAAAATAAAGTATTGACTATCTCATGTAATTTATTGAACACTACTGAAAGTGAAAAACAGCATGGTTGTGTGGGGACAGAATAGTTGCTGACCCTTGTGAGCACGTGGCTGACGTGGAGCTGCCGCTAACTGCCATTGCCCAACAACACGAGAGAGAATCAGACCGCATATCGCAAGCCTGGGAAAAATTCCAAATTTAAAATTCAAAGTGCAATATCTACTTAATGCATATCAATTTCATACTATCATAAAGTTGAAAAATCGTTAAGTCAAACCACCATAAGTCAAGGACTATCTGTACATACTTGGTTTTTGTGTTTTTCTACCCTGAGTTTTCAAACTATTTCCTATAATACAATTAATTCACAGTTCATCGAAGCTCAATATGCCAATCACTTCCCATATATATTTGCATAATGAGGTTTTATGCATCTGGAATTTGGATTAAAAATTAAGAAATAAAGTATCTTTTATTTAATACACATGTATATGGCCTTGACTGTGTACTGGGGCTGTTACTGCTTTACTAGTATCAACCCATTTAATTCTCATAATAATTCTATGAGGTAGGATCCATTACTATCCTAACTTTACAGGTGAAGAAATTGAAGCACAGAGAAGTTAAGTGGTTTGCCTAAGGTTACACAGCTTAGGCACAGATTTAGGATTTGAACCCTAACAGTCTGATTCCAGAGGCCAGGCCCTTAACCACTTTGCCATTTACCATTCATCACTGCTATTCAGCGGACAGAGAAAGTGGCACTGAAAGAGAGAAAAATAATTATCAAGTTCTCAAATGTATTAAGCACCTACTGTGCTGGGGCTTCCACACCTACATATTTCAATACTTAAATCACCATTAGTACTTTAAAGAACAATCTTAAAAAGATTTTTATAGAGCACACAAAAACTAGAAATGATCTCCTTTAATCCTCTAAGAGCCCTATAAAGTAGATGCTGTTATTATTGCCACTTTATAGATGAAGAAAATAAAGCTTTAAAAGGTTAAGTAATTTAAGTAGAAAGTAGTGGAACTGGTCTTCAAACCCAGGTTGTGTGGCTCTAAAACTCTTGTGTTTAACCACAATCCTCTCTCATCTTCCCAACCCTGTGAGGTAGGTATTATGATATTATTATTAATGAATCACATGGATGTTTATTCATAACCCATTTGGAGGCTACTGATCACTGATACCATTATCTATCACTTTGAAGATGGAAAAATGAAGCCACAGACACTAAGCGGATCCTAGACTGCCCCAGTGAAGCACCAGTATAGTCACTGGGAAAGCTAACTACAGACAGATTTGTGAGGCAAATGAGTATTTCCTTTGGAGTTTCCACACTCTCATTCAAACCCTTTTCTCTCTACCTAGTAACTCCAATTCCCCATGGTGCTATTGGAAAATAAATATTCTCTCCAAATTATTATGACTCAATTAAGAACTCAAAATGGACTAGAGAGGATATGATGAAATATAAATGTGGAGTTCTAAGAATGCTAATGCTGTCAGGAGGATGTTCAAAGGCAAGAAGTTTCTGTTAGATAGGAATTCCTAACATTCTGATGTATAACTGGGGGACAAACTCCTGCCACACAGGGCAGAACAGTGGAGAAACTGAAAAACTTGAGAGAAATTTTGGATTCAGAAATTAAGAAATATCGAAAACATTTTAAAAGCAGACAGCTCAGGCAGTCTGATCTAATGGTAATAAATGTCCAAAGTAGAGTTTAATTTACAGAATTTCTGTTGACCAAGTCCAGTGATATTAAGACTCAGGTAACCCCAGGAGGGTAAGTTAGACATTAAACAGAGGAATGCTAATAGCAAACACCATATAGTTCACATATTTGTTAATTCTCATAACTGCCTTGCAAAGTAGCCATTACCAACCTATTTTATCGATTAAAAAGGTGGCTAAAATAGTGTATCTAAGTCTCTTCAGTAGAGGAAGTAGGATTCACACCTAGTTCTAGCTGATTCCAAAGACCGGTTTTTTTTAAAATCATGCTGCCCTGCTGGAGCAGAGTAGAAGCATGCCTCTCCCAGGATGGCAAAATCCACCTCAATCATGGGATACAAAGATGAACTACCAAAAGCCAGAGTGAGAGAGATGTTAAGCAGTGCAGAGGAGACTGAGCCATTCTAACACAAAAGTATGTGTCATTATACACAGCATCATGCCCCTTCAACAAGCCTTCTAAGGAGTCCATTGGCTATGCTAGGCTGTGTTGACTTCTGAGTGCAGCCTCCTACCCAAGTCATCCAAGTGACAAGATTCATGGACACTGATAGGTTTACACTTTTGAATGACCCCTATGATGTCAACGTTTGAATCCTTTTTCTCTGATAGTGACAGGTGTAACTTTTTGTTCTATTACAGTGGTAACTTCCAAGATGTGAATTTGGGTTTAGGAGTAAGAAGGCCATGTTGCCCAGACTTGGGTATTCATGCATTCTCAGACCAAATTACCATGATAACATCACTGCTTAGTAGTGCCACATTACAAGGTCCCCAACAGGCTGGTTTTGTTTTAAACAAACAAAAAAACAGTCCCCATCTTTTAGACATGTATACTAAAATATTTGCAGATGAAATTATATGACATCCATGATTCACTTCAAAATAATACTGAAGGAGAGGAAGATGGACCACGAGCTGATATTAGCTGAGACTGAGTGACAGGTACAAAGGGGTTCATTATATCCCTCTCTACTTGTATGTATTTTTGAAATTTTCTATAATAAAAAAAATTTTTCAATGCATTTTTTTAACCAAATGTACATCACAGTGGTTCACAGCTCCCCTTCCCCTTTCCCCCATGCCCACCCCAGGTTTTTTTCTTGGTAACCACTAGTCACGTCTCAGTGTCCATGAATCTAATGCAGTACGTTCCTTCTGTTTTGCTTTGTTTTTATATTCCACAAATAAGTGAAATCATTTGGTATTTGTCTTTCTGCCTGGCTGATTTCAGTGAACATAATACCCTCTAGATCCATCCATGTTGTTGCAAATGGGAGGATTTCTTTTCTTTTTGTGGCTGAATAATATTCCATTGCATATATGTACAACTCTTCTTTATCCGTTCATCTATTGATGGACACTTAGATTGTTTCCATATCTTGGCTATTGTAAACACAAGGGTACACATATCTTTTTGAATCAAGGATTTTTTTTTCTTCCAGTAAATTTCTAGGAGTGGAATTATTGGGTCAAATGGTATTTCTATTTTTAGTTTTTTGAGGAATCTCCATACTGCTTTCCACAGCGGTTGCACCAATTTGCAGTCCACCAACAGTGTAGCAGGGTTCTTATTTCTCCACACCCTCACCAGCATTTGTTTTCTTGACTTTTCAATAGTGGCCTTCTAACTGGTGTAAGGTGATATCTCACTGTGGTTTTAATTTGCATTTCCCTGATAATTAGTGATGTGGAGCATTATTTCATGTGCCTGTTGGCCATTTGTATTTCTTCTTTGGAAAAGTGTCTGTGCAGGTCCTCCACACATTTTTTAATCAGGTTATTTTTGGGGAGTTGGGGTTGAGGCATATGAATTCTTTATATATTTTGGATGTTAACCCCTTACTGGATAAATTGTTTACAAATATATGCTCCCATACTGTAGGATGCCTTTTTGTTCTGTTGATGGTGTCCTTTGCTGTGCAGAAGCTTTTTAGTTTGATGTAATCCCACTTGTTCATTTTTTATTTCGTTTCCCTTGCCTGAGGAGATGTGTTCAGGAAAAAGTTGCTCGTGTTTATATTCAAGAGATTTTTGCCTATGTTTTCTTCTAAGAGTATTATGGTCTCATGACTTACATTCAGGTCTTTATTCATTTTGAGTTTACTTTTGTGTGTGGAATTAGACAATAACCCAGTTTCACTCTCTTACATGTAGCTGTCCAGTTTTTCCAACACCAGGTATTGAAGAGGCTGTCTCTTCCTCATTGTATATTCATGGCTCCTTTATCATATATTAATTGACCATAGATGCATGGGTTTATATCTGGGCTGTCTATTCTGTTCCATTGATCAATGGGTCTGTTCTTGTGCCAGTACCAAATTGTTTTGATTACTACGTCTTCGTAGTAGAGTTTCAAGTCAGGGAGCATAATCCCCCCAGCTTTGTTCTTCTTTCTCAGGATTGCTTTGGCTATTCAGGGTCTTTTATGGTTCCATATGAATTTTAGAACTATTTGTTCTAGCTCACTGAAGAATGCTGTTGGTATTTTGATAGGGATTGCACTGAATCTGTAAATTGTTTTGGGCAGGATGGCCATTTTGACAATATTAATTCTTCCTATCCATGAGAATGGAATAGATTTCCATTTTTACTGTTTTCTTTAATTTCTTTTAACAGTGTCTTATAGTTTTCAGAATAAAGGTCTTTTACCTCCTTGGTTAGGTTTATTCCTAGGTATTTTATTCTTTTTGATGCAATTGTAACTGTAGTTGTTTTCTGATTTCTCTTCTGCTAATTCATTGTTAATATATGGGAATGCAACAGATTTCTGTATATTAATTTTGTATCCTGCAACTTTGCTGAATCCAGTTATTATTTCTAATAGATTTTTGGTGGAGTTTTAGACTTTTCCATGTATAGTATCATGTAGTGTGTAAATAGTGAGAGTTTAACTTCTTCCTTACCAATTTGGGTATCTTTTATCTCTTTGTGTTGTCTGATTGCTATGGCTAGGACTTCTAATACCATGTTGAATAAAAGTGGGGAGAGTGGGCATCCTTGGCTTGTTCCCAATCTTAAAGGAAAATCTTTCAGCTTTTTGCTATTAAGTATGATGTTGTCTGTGGGTATGTCATATGTGGCCTCTATTATGCTGATGTATGTACTCTCTATACCCATTTTTTTGAGAGTTTTCATCATGAATGGATGTTGAATTTTGTCAAATGCTTTTTCAATATCTATTGAGATGATCAGGTAGTTTTCATCCTTCTTTTTTTAATGTGGTGTATGATATTGATGGATTTACAAATATTGTACCATCCCTGCATCCCTGGAATAAATCCCACTTGGTCATGATGGATGATCTTTTTGATGTATTTTTGGATTCTGTTTGCTAATATTTTGTTGAGGATTTTTGCATCTATGTTCATCAGGGATATTGGTCTAATTTTCTTTTTCTGTGGTGTCTTTGGTTTGTTATTAGAGTTGCACTGGCCTCATAGAATGAGTTTGGAAGTATTACCTCCCCTTCTATTTTTTGGAATGCTTTAAGAAGGATGAGTATTATCTCTTCTTTCAATGTTTGGTAGATTCAGCTGTGAAGCCATCTGGACATAGAGTTTTGTTTTGGGGGACTGTTTTTTATTACTAATTTGATTTCATTGCTAGTAATTGATCTGTTAAGATTTTCTGTTTCTTCCTGGGTCAGTCTTAAAAGGTTATATTTTTCTAGGAAGTTGTCCATATCTTATAAATTGTCCAATTTATCGTATATAATTTTTCGTAGTATTCTCTAATAATTCTCTGTATTTCTGTGACATCTGTTGTGATTCTTCCTTCTTCATTTCTAATTCTGTTTATGTATGCATACTCACTTTTTTTCTTGATAAAGTTTGGCTAGGGGGTTACTATTTTGTTTATTTTCTCAAAGAACCACCTCCTGGTTTCACTGATTTTTTTCTGTTGTTTTATTTTTCTCTATTTTATTTCTGCTCTGATCTTTATTATGTCCCTCCTTCTCCTGACTTTGGGTTTCATTTGTTCTTCTTTTTCTAGTTTCTTTACTTGTGACTTTAGACTGTTTATTTGAGATTGTTCTTGTTTCTTGAGGTAAGCCTATATTTCCTCTTAGAATTGCTTTTGCCACATCCCACAGATTTTTGGCTGTTATCTTTGTTTCCATTTGTTTCCATGTATGGCTTGATTTTTGTTTTAATTTGTTCATTGACCCATTGCTTATTTAAAATCATGTTGTTTGTAAGTCGTTTGGTTTTCTTTGTGTAATTTATTTCTAGTTTCATCCCACTGTGGTCTGAGAAGCTTCTTGATACAATTTCAATCTTTCTGAATTTATTGAGGCTCTTTTTGTGACCTAGTATGTGATCTATTCTGGAGAATGTTCCATGTACACTTGAGAAGAATGTGTACCCTGCTGCTTTTGGATGGAGTGTTCTATAGATGCTTGTTAGGTCCATTTGATCTAATGTATTGTTCAGTGCCTTTGTTCCCTTATTTATTTTCTGTCTGATCTGTCTATTGAAGTGAGTGGTATGTTAGAAGTCTCCTAAAATGAATGTGGTGCAATCTATTTCCTCCTTTGTGTTAGTACTTGTTTTACATATTTAGGTGCTCCTATGTTGGGGGCATAGACATTTATAATGGTTATATCTCTTGTTGGACTGATCCCTTTATCATTATTTAATGTCCTTCTTTGTCTCTTATTACTTTATTTTAAAATAAATTTTGTCTGATGTAAGTACTGCTACTCCTGCTTTTTTCACCCTATTATTTGCATGGGATATCCTTTTCCATCCCTTCACTTTTAGTCTGTGTATGTCTTTGGGTCTGAAATGACTCTTTTGCAGGCAGCATATAGACGGGTCTTGTTCCTTTATCCATCCTGTCACTCTATGTCTTTTGATTGGTGCATTCAGTCCATTTACATTTAAGGTGATTATTGATAGATATGTACTTACTGCCATTTTATTAATTGTTTTCAGCTGTGTTTTATATCTCCTCTTTGTTCCTTTCTTCCTCTCTTATATTCTTCTCTTGTTATTGATGGTTTTCTTTAGTGTTATAATTGGATTTCTCTCTCTTTTAAAAAGATATTCATTTTTATGTGTGTGTTTTATTCAGTTTTGTGATTACCAAAGGTTCAAGGATAGCTTCTTTACTAAATAATAGTCTATCTTAAATTTCTGATTACTCTATTTCAAACACAATCTAAAAGTACTAGTTTCTTTCCTTCTTTTCCTTCCTCCTCCACATTTGTTGTATTATATGTCATAATCTGCACTCTGTGTATCCCTTGACTTATTTTGTGTATAGTTGATTTTGCTTCTTTTGTTTTGTTTTGATTTCATACTTGTTTGGTAATTAGTTGGTCTACTACATTTACAGTGGGTTTATTTTCACTGGTGAAAGTTATTTAGCCTTAGGGTCATTTCCTTCTACAACAATCCCTTCAACATATCATGTAAGACTGGCTTAGGGATGGCAATTCCTTCAACTTTTGTTTATCTGTAAATTGTTTAATTCCTACTTCAAATTTAAATGATTATCTCTCTAGATAGAGGATTTTTTATTGGAGGTCCTTCTGTTTCAGTACATTAAATATATCATGCCACTCCTTTCTGGCCTGAAGAGTTTCTGCTGAGAAGTCTGCTGATAGCTTGATGAGAGTTCCTTTATAAGTAATTTTTTTTCTCTCTCTCTGGCTGCTTTCAACACTCTCTCCATATCCTGGATCTTTGCCATTTTAATTATATGTCTTGGTGTTGTCTTGCTGGGGTTCTTTTTGTTAGGAGATCTCTGTGCTTTCATGACCTGGTGTCTATTTCCTTCTCCAGATTGGGGAAGTTTTCAACAATTATTTCCTTAAAGAGACTTTCTATCCCTTTGCCTTTATCTTCTCCTTCTGGTACCCCTATATGCGGACATCTTTCAATTTGATTGGTCACATAGCTCTCTTAAGATTCTTTCATTCCTAGAAATCCTTTTTCTCTATGTTCCTCAGCTTCTTTGTTTTCCTGTTCTCTAATTTCAATTTCCTTTACCATCTCCTCTACATGACCTAATCTACTTTTAAATCCCTCCATTGTATGTTTCATTTCAGATACTATATTCTTCAGCTCTGAGTGGCTCTTTTTCAGGTTTTCTATCTCTTTAGTGAAGTCCTCCATAAGATCTTGAATACTTTTCTGTAAATCTGTGAGCATGCTTATGACTTTTATTTTGAAATATTTATCAAGAAGATTGGTGATCTGTTTCATTTAGCCCTCTTTCTGGGGTTCTGTCTTATACTTTTGATTGGATCAAATTCCTCTGCCTGCTCGTTTTTTCAGGGATTCTGTGTTTCTTCCTTTGTATTAGATGTCTCTTCTATGCTTTCTGATCTAAAGAGCAATAGCTTTATGAAGAAAGTGTGCTGTGGTGCCCAGAAGCACAGGATTCTTTACTTTCTAGAACCTGGTTCTATTTTGCAGGAGCCCCAGCTGCATGGACATGGACCATGCCATGGACAGGACCGCCTTTCTGTCTGGCTTCTGTAGTGGTCTAAGTCTGAGTGGGCAGTTGGCTTGAGCTTCTGCCTTTGTGATCAGGTCAGGAATCTCTGTTGAGTTCACTGGGGGTGGGCCCCCCCTCTGCCTGGCTTGCAGCAATGGTAGGGCTGCAGGGATAATGGAGTGGCCAGACCAATATGCCCCAGCTGAATGTACAGCACTGGGTTTGGACACCCACAGGGAGGAAGGAGCTCTTGGGGCTGGCTCCTCCAGGCACCTCTCTGGTTGGTCTGAAATGGAGCCAAGGAGCTGGGAGAGTCTCCCTCCACTTGCCAGGCAGCAAAGTCTGATGCTGCTGCTGGTTGGTTCCCGGCAACACGCAGGGAGGTGCCTAGGGGCTGCATTGCCAGCTCCAGATGGAGCATCTGGAGCTCCCAAGAGGTCCCAACCTGTTGGGCTAAGGAAGGGCTGGGGAGGTATCCTCCATCTGCCTGTTCTCCTGAGGAGAGAGTTCCGTCAACCCTCATCACCTCTGATATCCCTCCCACTGCTGGCAATTCTTTCAAAATTCCATGTCTGCTTTGGGTCTCAGGACTGGATGAGCATGCCTGCCCTCCACACTGACTGGAGTCTCAGCCTCCCACAGTGTTCTGCCTACCCCTGATGTCCAGACCCGATAACCACTAGAACCCAACGTAATGTGGGCTCATGCTCTCAGAGCAGATCTCAGGGACAGGTGTGCAGCACTCCTGGGCTCCTACCACCTCCCCGCTCCATTCCTCCTTCTCTTACTTGTAGGGTGGTGTGGGGGGAGGGTCAGGGTCCCAGTCAATCTCAGCTTTGCTGTCTCACTCTTTTCTGTGTGGTCCTCTATTCTTCCTCAGGTGTAGGGGGTATGTTCTGTAGTTTTCAGGTCTAGTTGCATTTGCTGTATTTTCCTCTTTTATGTGTTTGTGGAGGAGGTTTCCAACTTGCCTTCCTATTCCACCAACTTTAACCCGATCTCAGCCTAAATGCATTCTTGGCACCAAGTTTTTCTTTATAATGCTATTCAGTCAGCTACGCACTTCCCTTCCTCAATCCTTTGAAAACTCAGATCCTGTCTTCTCTGTGATTCTTTCACTAGCTACTCCACAGAGTTCTTACCCTCCTCAAAAGTTGTCATTTCTTTAAAGAACATACTAGAAAGTTGAAAATTAATGTACTAAACATCCAAGTTAAAGTTAGAAAAAAAACCCAGCAAATCCAATTCAAACAGAATAGAAAGAAGATTCAAAGAGATTAAAACAGTAAAATATGAAACAAACAGAGATTTTCTCAGCCAAAAATTTGTTCTTTGAAAACTCATAACCCATGGCCTATTGTGACAATAAACATTAAAATTTAGGTTATATGGACAGCTTATGAAAATTTGAGAAAAAGAAAGCCCCAAAAGGTCCTATTTCAGATAATGAGTAGAATCTCAAAAAATAACTTAAGAATAATAATGATTTTTTTAAAAAAGAATTTGTAATTTAAAACTTTGCCACAAACAGAACCCTAGACTGAGATGACTTTACCATCAAATTCTACCAAACATCTGTGGAAGAAATAATGTTAATCTCAAAACTCTCACAAGAAATAGAAACCCAGCATAGTTTTATGAACTGGCACAACCTAGATACCAAAACTTGATAAATACATTTTGAGAAAGTAAGATTATAAATCGATCATACTCATTAATAGAGATACAAATTTTCTAAACAAAATATTTTCAAACTAAATACAGAACTACATAAAAACAATAGCATATCAGAGCAGAGAGGATTAAAGATGGTGGCATGAGAGGTGAGACAGAGGCTTCCTCCTAAAACCACATATAATATGAAAATATAATTAATACAACTAATCCTGAGACAGCAACAGGAAAAACGGCTGTGCCAGACTGCATACACCTGGAGAAAAGAGCAGACCTCACGGAACAGGGAAACGTACCAAAGCTGTGGCCTGGTGGTACCCAAGCCCTTCCCCCACACCAGCTCACCGGCGGAAGGAAGAGAAACTGAGCAGAGAGGGAGTGGGGACCTGGAACTGCTGAATGCCTAACTGTGGAGATCTGCTCTGGGAGCACAAACCTACATTTCATGATGCTGTCATGATACTCACGTGATTACAGGGTTGGAAAGCTAAGACAGGGTTTCCAACCACTTGTGGAAAGCAGGGATCCATATATAGCTGCTCTAGGACAAAAGCTTATACCTGTGTGCTTGACCCAATGGTTCAGGCAGTGGAGACAGGCATAGCAGCAGGGAAGCAGGAAACAGCTCTTTCCTCCCCTCAAGCACCAATACCACTCCCCTGCGACCCCTGACATTGCTTCAGGGGCTGAGCAGCTCCAGAGAGTAGGGCTTCTGGACATTAGAGGGTGCCATATACACATATGAAATGCCAAAGGAACCTGGTACAGAGTAAAATTAATATAACCCCTGAGAAAGATGACATGGACCTCATGAATCTTCCTGAAAGGGAGCTCAAAATAAAAATCATTAACATGCTTGTGGAGGTACGGAAAGATATTCAAGAACTCAGGAATGAATTCCGGTTGGAGATCCAATCATTGAAGAGCACAATGGAGAGTATTAAAAGCAGATTGGATATAGTGGAGGAGACGATAAATGAAACAGAAACTAGAGAAAAGAAATACAAAGAAGCTGAGGCACAGAGAGAAAAAAGGATCTCTAAGAATTAAAGAATACTGAGACAACTGTGAGACCAATCCAAACAGAATAATATTTGTATTATAGGGGCATCACAAAAAGAAGAGAGAGAAAAAGGGATAGAAAGTGTCACTGAGGAGATAATTGCTGAAACCTTCCCCAATCTGGGGAAGGACATAGTCTCTCAGGCCATGGAGATCCACAGATCTCCAAACAACAAGGGACCCAAGGAAGACAACACCAAGACATATACTAATTAAAATGGCAAAGATTAAGGATAAGGACACACTGTTAAAAGAAGCCAGAGAGAGAAATAAGCTCACATACAAAGGAAAGTCCATCTGGCTACAATCAGACTTCTCAGCAGAAACCTTACAGGCCAGAAGGGAGTGGCATGATGTATTTAATGCCATGAAACAGAAGGGCCTGGAACAAAGATTACTTTATACGGCAAGATTATCATTTAAATTTGAAGGAGGGGTAAAACAACTTCCAGATAAGCAAAAGCTGAGAGAATTTACTTCCCACAAACCATCTCTACAGTCTATTTTGGAGGGACTACTATAGATGGAAGTGTTCCTAGGATTGGATAGCTGTCTGTCACCAGAGGTAGTAAAACCACAGTAGGGAGGGTGGAGCAGCTGATTGCCAGGCAAATGCAAAATTTAATTGACTATCCCCAAAGTCAATCAAGGGATAGACAAAAAGTACAGAATTTGATACCTAATATATAAAGAATGAAGGAGGAAGAAAAAGGAGGAGAAATAGAAAAGAACCTTTAGATTGTGTTTGTAACAGCATACTAAGTGAGTTAAGTTAGACTCTTAGACAAAAAGGAAAGTAATCTGCAACCTTTGGTAACCATGAATCTAAAGCCTGAAATGGCAGTAAGTACATAACTACCAATAATCACCCTAAATGTAAATGGACTGAATGCACCAATCAAAAGACATAGAGTCACTGAATGGATAAAAAAACAAGACCCATCTATATGCTGCTTACAAGAGACTCACATCAAACCCAAAGACATGCACAGACTAAAAGTCAAGGGATAGAAAAAGATATTTCATGCAAACAACAGGGAGAAAAAAACAGGTGTTGCAGTACTAGTATCAGACAAAATAGACTTCAAAACAAAGAAAGTAACAAGACATAAAGAAGGACATTACATAATGATAAAGGGATCAGTCCAACAAGAGGATATAACCATTATAAATATATATGCACCCAACACAGGAGCACCAGCATATGTGAAACAAATACTAACTAAATACAGACTAAAGGAGGAAATAGAATGCAATGCATTCATTTTAGGAGACTTCAACACACCATTCACTCCAAATGACAGATCCACCAGACAGAAAATAAGTAAGGACACAGAGGCACTGAACAACACACTAGAACAGATGGATCTAATGGACATCTATAGAACTCTACACCCAAAAGCCACAGAATACACATTATTCTCAAGTGCACATGGAACATTCTCCAGAATAGAACCCATACTAGCCCACAAAAAGAGCCTCAGTAAATTGCAAAAGCTTGAAATCCTACCAACCAACTTTTCAGGCCACAAAGGTATAAAACTAGAAATAAATTGTACCAACAAAGCAAAAATGCTCACAAACACATGGAGGCTTCACAACACGCTTCTAAACAGTCAATGGATCAACGACCAAATTAAAATGGAGATCCAGCAATATATGAAATAAATGACAACAACCACACAAAGCCCCAACTTCTGTGGGACGCAGGGAAAGCAGTCTTAAAAGGAAAGTATATAGCAATACAGGCATATTTAAAGAAGGAAGAACAAACCCAAATGAATAGTCTAATGTCACAATTATCAAAATTGGAAAAAGAAGAACAAATGAGGCTTAAAGTCAGCAGAAGGAGGGACATAATAAAGATCAGAGAAGAAATAAACAAAATTGAGAAGAATAAAACTATAGAAAAAATCAATGAAACCAAGAGCTGGTTCTTCGAGAAAATACAAAATAGATAAGCCTCTAGCCAGACTTATTAAGAGAAAAAGAGAATCAACACACATCAACAGAATCAAAAATGAGAAAGGAAACATCATAGCAGACCCAACAGAAATACAAAGAATTATTACAGAGTACTATGAAAACCTATATGCTAAGAAGCTGGAAAACCTAGAAGAAATAGACAACTTCCTAGAAAAATACAACCTTCCAAAACTGACCAAAGAAGAAACACAAAATCTAAACAAACCAATTACCACCAAAGAAATTGAACTGGTAATCAAAAAACTACCCAAGAAAAAACGCCTGGGCCAGATGGATTTACCTCGGAATTTTATCAGACATACAGAGAAGATATAATACCCATTCTCCTTAAAGTTTTCCAAAAAATAGAAGAGGAGGGAATACTCCCAAACTCATTCTATGAAGCCAACATCACCCTAATACAAAAACCAGGCAAAGACCCCACCAAGAAAGAAAATTACAGACCAATATCCCTGATGAACGTAGATGCAATAATACTCAATAAAATATTAGCAAACCGATTTCAAAAATATATCAAAAGGATCATACACCACGACCAAGTAGGATTCATCCCAGGGATGCAAGGATGGTACAACATTAGAAAATCCATGAACATCATCCACCACATAAACAAAAAGAAAGACAAAAACCACATGATCATCTCCATAGATGCTGAAAAAGCATTCGACAAAATTCAACATCCATTCATGATAAAAACTCTCAGCAAAATGGGTATAGAGGGCAAGTACCTCAACATAATAAAGGCCATATATGATAAACCCACAGCCAACATCATACTGAATAGCGAGAAGCTGTAAGCTTTTCCTCTGAGATCGGGAACAAGACAGGGATGCCCACTCTCCCCACTGTTATTTAGCATAGTGCTGGAGGTCCTAGCCACCGCAATTAGACAAAACAAAGAAATATAAGGAATCCAGATTAGTAAAGAAGAAGTTAAACTGTCACTATTTGCAGATGACATGATATTGTACATAAAAACCCTAAAGACTCCACCCCAAAACTACTAGAACTGATATCAGAATACAGTAAAGTTGCAAGATACAAAATTAACACACAGAAATCTGTGGCTTTCCTATACACTAACGATGAGCCAATAGAAAGAGAAATCAGGAAAACAATTCCATTCACAATTGCATTAAAAAGAATAAAATATCTAGGAATAAACCTAACCAAAGAAGTGAAAGACCTATACCCTGAAAAACTATAAGACACTCTTAAAAGAAATTAAAGAGGACACTAACAAATGGAAACTCATCCCATGCTCTTGGCTAGGAAGAATTAATATTGTCAAAATGGCCATCCTGCCCAAAGCAATATACAGATTTGATGCAATCCCTATCAAATTACCAACAACATTCTCCAACGAACTTGGACAAATAGTTCAAAAATTCATATGGAAACACCAAAGACCACAAATAGCCAAAGCAATCCTGAGAAAGATGAATAAAGTGATGGGGATCTCACTCCCCAACTTCAAGCTCTACTACAAAGCCATAGTAATCAAGACAATTTGGTACTGGCACAAGAACAGAGCCACAGACCACTGGAACAGATTAGAGACTCCAGACATTAACCCAAACATATATGGTCAATTAACATTCAATAAAGGAGCCATGGACATACAATGGGGAAATGACAGTCTCTTCAACAGATGGTGCTGGCAGAACTGGACAGCGACGTGTAAAAGAATGAAACTGGATCACTGTCTAACCCCATACACAATAGTAAATTCAAAATGGATCAAAGACCTGAATGTAAGTCATGAAACCATAAAACTCTTAGAAAAAAACGTAGGCAAAAATCTCTTGGATGTGAACATTAGTGACTTCTTCATGAATATATCTCCCCAGGCAAGGAAAACAAAAGCAAAAATGAACAAGTGGGACTATATCAAGCTGAAAAGCTTCTGTACAGCAAAGGACACCATCAATAGAACAAAAAGGAACCCTACAGTATGGGAGAATATATTCATAAATGACAGATCCAATAAAGGGTTGACATCCAAAATATATAAAGAGCTCATGAAACTCAACAAACAAAAAGCAAATAATCCAATTAAAAAATGGGCACAGGAGCTGAATAGACAGTTCTCCAAAGAAGAAATTCAGATGGCCAACAGACACATGAAAAGATGAATGCTCCACATCGCTAGTTATCAGAAAATGCAAATTAAAACCACAATGAGATATCACCTCACACCAGTAAGGATGGCTACCATCTAAAAGACAAACAACAACAAATGTTGGCAAGGTTGTGGAGAAAGGGGAACCCTCCTACACTGCTGGTGGGAATGTAAATTAGTTCAACCATTGTGGAAAGCAGTATGGAGGTTCCTCAAAATGCTCAAAATAGACTTATCATTTGACCCAGGAATTCCACTTTTAGGAATTTACCCTAAGAATGCAGCACTAAAGTTTGAAAAAGACAGATGCACCCCTATGTTTATCACAGCACTATTTATAATAGCCAAGAAATGGAAGCAACCTAAGTGTCCATCAGTAGATGAATGGATAAAGAAGATGTGGTACATATACACACTGGAATATTATGCAGCCATCAGAAGAAAACAAATCCTACAATTTGCAACAACGTGGAATGGAGCTAGAGGGTATTATGCTCAGTGAAATAAGCGAAGTGGAGAAAGACAAATAACAAATGATTTCACTCATCTGTGGAGTATAAGAACAAAGCAAAAACTGAAGGAACAAAACAGCAGCAGAATCACAGAACCCAAGAATGGACTAACAGTTACCAAAGGGAAAGAGACTGGGGAGAATGGGAGGGTAGGGAGGGATAAGGGCGGGGAAGAAAAAGGGGGTTATTATTATTAGCATGTATAATGTGGGGGGTGGGGGAACTAGGAGGGCTTTGTAACACAGAGAAGACAAGTAGTGATTCTACAACATCTTACTATGCTGATGGACAGTGACTGTAATGGGGTTTGTGGAGGGGACTTGGGGTATGGGAGAGCCTAGTAAACATAATGTTATTCATGTAATTGTAGATTAATGATAACAAAATAAAAATAATTTAAAAAATACATAAAAAATATCAGACACCATGACCAAGTAGGATTTATTCCAGGGATGTAAGGAAGGTACAACACTCAAAAATCCATCAACATAATCCACCACATGATCATGTCCATTGATGCTGAAACACATTTGACAAAATTCAGCATCCATTCATGATAAAAGCTCTCAACAAAATGGGTATAGAGGGCATGTACCTCAACATAATAAAGGCCATATATTTTAAAAATCCCACAGCCAACATCATACTTAACAGCAAGAATCTGAAAGATTTTCCTTTAAGATTGGAAGCAAGACAAGCATACCCACTTTCCCCACTTCTATTCACCATAGTTCTGGAGGTCCTAGCCACAACAATCAGACAACACAAAGAAATAAAAGGCATCCAGATTGGCAAGGAAGAAGTTCAATTGTCCCTGTTTGCAGATGACATGATATTGTACATAAAAAACCCTAAAGAATCCACTCCAAAACTACTAGATCTAATATCTGAATTCAGCAAAGATGCAGGATACAAAATTAACAGACAGAAATGTGTGGCATTCCTATACACTAACAATGAACTAACAGAGAGAGAAATCAAGAAAACAGTTCCATTCACAATTGCATTAGAAAGAATAAAATACCTAGGAATAAACCTAACTAAGGAAGTGAAAGACCTATATCCTGAAAACTACAAGACACTCTTAAGAGAAATTAAAGAGGATACCAATAAATGGAAACACATCCAGTGCTCATGGATAGGAAGAATTAATATTGTCAAAATGGCCATCCTGCCTAAAGCATCTATAGATTCAATGCAATTCCTATCAAAATGCCAACAGCATTCTTCAATGAACTAGAGAAAAATCATTGTAAAATTCATATGGAACCACAAAAGACCTCGAATAGCCAAAGCAATACTGAGAAGGAAGAATAAAGCTGGGGGCATTACGCTCCCCAACTTGAAGCTCTACTACAAAGCCACAGTAATCAAGAAAATTTGGTACTGGCACAAGAACAGACCCACAGACAATGGAACAGACTAGAGAGCCCTGATATAACCCAACCATATATGGTCAATTAATATATGATAAAGGAGCTATGGATATACAATGGGGAAATGACAGCCTCTTCAACAGCTGGTGTTGGCAAAACAGGACAGCTACATGCAAGAGAATGAAACTGGATTATTATTTTAACCCCATGCACAAAAGTAAACTCGAAATGGATCAAAGACTTGAATGTAAGTCATGAAACCATAAAAATCTTAGAAGAAAGCATAGGCAAACATCTCCTGAATATAAGCATGAGCAACTTCTTCCTGAAGGCATCTCCTTGAGCAAGGGAAACAAAAGCAAAAATGAACTCATGGTACTAGATCAAACTAAAAAGTTTCTGCACAGCAAAGGACACTATCAACAGAACAAAAAGGCATCCTACAGTATGGGAGAATATATTTGCAAATGACATATCCAACAAGGGGTTAACTTCCAAAATATATAAAGAACTTACATGCCTCAACACCCAAAAAGCAATTAACAAATGGGCAGAGGATATGAAGAAACACTTCTCCAAAGAAGAAATTCAGATGGCCAACAGGCACATGAAAAGATGCTACTCATCACTAATCATCAGGGAAATGCAAATTAAAACCACAATGAGATTTCACCTCACACCAGTAAGGATGGCCAACATAGAAAAGACTAAGAACAACAAATGCTGGCGAGGATGGGGAGAAAGGGGAACCCTCCTACACTGCTGGTGGGTATGTAAGCTAGTTCATCCATTCTGGAAAGCAAATGGAGGTTCCTCAAAAAACTAAAAATAGAAATACCATTTGATCTGGGAATCCCACCCCTTGGAATTTACCCAAAGAATACAACTTCTCAGATTCAAAAAGACATACGCACCCCTATGTTTATCACAGCACTTTTTACAATAGCCAAGATAAGGAAGCAACCTAAGTGTCCATCAGTAGATGAATGGATAAAGAAGAGGTCGTACATATACACAATGGAATACTATTCAGCGATAAGAAAGAAAGAAATCCTACCATTTGCAACAACATGAATGGAGCTGGAGGACATTATGTTCGGTGAAATAAGCTAGGTAGAGAAAGACAAATGCCAAATGATTTCCCTCATTTTTTTGTGAAGTATAACAATGAAGCAAAACTGAAGGAACAAAATGGCAGCAGACTCAGAGACTTCAAGAATGAACTAGTGTTTACCAAAGGGGAGGGGTGTGGGAGGGTGGGTGGGGAGGGAGGGAGAAGGGGATTGAGGGGTATTATGTTTAGTACACATAGTGTGGGGGATAACAGGGAGAACAGTGTAGCACAGAGGAGGCACATAGTGGATCTGTGGCATCTTGCTGCACTGATGGACAGTGACTGCATTGGAGTATGGGTGGGGACTTGATAATGTGGGTAAATGTAGTAACCACATTGTTTTTTCATGTGAAACCTACATAAGACTGTGTATCAATCATACCTTAATAAAAAATTAAATTAAAAAAAAGAAAACCCACAGCAAACATCATACTCAATGGTCAAAGACTGAAAGCTTTTCCTCTGTGATCAGGAACAAGGCAAGGGTGCCCACTTTTGCCACCTCTATTCAACATATTACTGGATGTTCTAGCCAGAGCAATTAGGCAAGAAAAATAAAGGCATCTAAATTAGAAAGAAAGAAGTAAAATGATCTCTCTTTACAGATGATATTAAGTTATATGTAGAAAACACTAAATATTCTACAAAAGAGCTATTAGAACTAATAAATGAAGTCACCGGTACAGGACACAAAGTCAACACACAAAATCAGTTGCATTTCTATACACAAATCATGAACTATCTGAAAAGGAAATTATAAAAACTATACCATTTACAATAGCATCATAAAGAATAAAATAGGAATTAACAAAGAAGGAAGAGACTTATGCAATGAAAACAACAAAACATCACTGAAAGAAACTGAAGAATAGTAAATGGGAAAACATGACACATTCATGGATTGGGAAAAGCCAATACTACCAAAGCAATCTACAGGTTCAATGCCAATCCCTATAAAATCCCAATATTGTCTGCAGAAATAGAAAACCCATTAAAAAATTCATATGGAATCTCAGATTACCCCAAATAGCCAAAATAATCTTGAAAAAGAACAAAATTGGACAACTCACACTTCCTGATTTCAAACTTACTACAAAGCTAGCATAATCAAAACTGTGTGTATTGGAATAAAGACAACCATATAGAACAATGGAACTGAACGGAGAGCCCAGAAGTAAACCCTCACCTATATGGTCATATGACTTTTGACAAAGGTACCAAGACCATTTAATAAGGAAAGGACAGTCTTCTCAACAAATGGTGCTAGGGAAACTGGTTATCCACATGCAAAAGAATGAAGTTGGACCCTTACCTAACACCATATGCAAAAATGAACTTTAAATGGATCAAAGACCTAAATGTAATACCTAAAAAACAAAACCTTTAGGAGAAAACACAGGGCAAAATCTTTACAACACTGGATTTGGCAATGATTTCTTGGATATGACACCAAAGGTACAGGTAACAAAAGAAGAATAGACAAATTAGACTCCATGAAAAACTTTAAATTTGCACATCAAAATACACTATTCAGAGAGTAAAAAGGCAACCCCCAAAGTGGGAGAAAATATTTATAAATCCCATATCTGATAAGGGTTTAATATCCAAAATATATAGAAAACTTCTAAAACTCAATCCAGAAATGCACTAGAGGGAATGGCAGATTAGAAGATGCAGAACTGATCAGCCACCTGGAAGACAAGGAGGGGTAGTGAAAATCATCCAAGATGATCAGGAAAAGAAAAAAGAATTTTTAAAATGAGGATAGGTTAAAGGACCTCTGGACAATATAAGTATACTAACATTCACATTATAGAGGTCCCAGAAGAAGAGAGAGAGAAAGGGACAGAAAACTTATTTGAAGAAATAATAGCCAACAAGCTTTGTTAACCTGGGGAAGGAAACAGACATCCAGGAGAGAGATCTAAACAAGATGAACCCAGAAGAATACCAAGGCACATAATAATTAAAATGTTGAAAATTCAAGATAAAGAAAATCTTAAAAGCAGCAAGAGAAAAGCAACTTAGTTACATACAAGGGAACCCCTGACCCAATAAATATCTGAGTAGATTTTTCAGCACAAACTTTGCAGGCCAGATGGAGGTGGCATGATATATTCAAAGTCCTCAAAGGAAGAAACCTACAACCAAGAATATTCTTTTTTTTTCTGTTTTAATTTATTTTCATTTTTTCTTTTTGTTGTTTTCCTTCTTTTTTAACCAGGAATATTCTACCCAGCAAGGTTAGCACTCAGAACTGAAAGAGAGACAAACAGTTACCCAGGCAAACAAAAGTTAAAGGAGTTCATCACCTCTAAACCAGCCTTATAAGAAATGTTAAGGGGACTTATTTAAGCAGAAAAGTCTGGTCATTAACTAGAAGTAAGAAAATAATGAAAGGAAAAAATGTCACAGGTAAATGCAAACACATAGTAAAGGTAGTAGCAATGACTTATAATGCTAGTGTGATGGTTAAAAGAAAAAATTAGTAAAATTAATTATATCTATAATAATTACAGGGTAAAGAAAATAAATAAAAAGATATACAATATGACACATACATAAAACCCAGAGTGCAGAGTAAAAATGTAGTGCTTTTACAATGTGTTGGATCTTAAGTGATCATCAAATTAAAAGGCTGTTATATACACAGGATGTTGTATGAACCTCATGGTAACTGCAAACCAAAAACCTATAGTAGATTAACAAAAATAAAGAGAAAGGAATCCAAGCATAACACTAAAGAAAGTCATCAAATCACAAGGGAACAGAGCAGGAGAAGAAAAGAAGAGAGAAGAACTACAAAAACAATGAGAAAACAACAAAATGACAATGACTATATACCTACCACTGATTACTTTAAATGTAAATAGACTTAATGTTCCAATCAAAAGGTGTAGGGTGACTGAATGGATAAAAAAAAAAAAAAGACCCATCTATATGCCACTTATAAGAGACTCACTTCAGACGTAGACACATACAGACTGAAAGTGAAAGTATGGGAAAAAATATTCCATGAAAACAGGAGCCAAAAAAAGCTGAGATAGTGACACTTATATCAGACAAAACAGACTTTAAAACAAAGACTGAAAAAAACATAGGAGCACACACAAAAAAAAGAAACATTTAATAAAGAACACTGAAACTCCAAAAAAAACAAGGGCATTACGTAATGATAAATGGATCAATCCAACAACTGGTACAACATAAAATTATAAATACCTGTTGCACTCTACATAGGTACACCTACAAATATATAAAGAGCAAATATTAGCAGACATAAAGGGAGAAATTGACATTAATACAATGATAGTAGGGGACTTTAACACCTAACGTATCAATGGATATAAGCTACATGGAAAAGAATGAAAACTGGACACAAACTGCAAAAAAATGAAACCTTATTACACCATATACAAAAATAAACTCAAAATGCATTAAAGACCTAAATGTTTGGCCTGAAACCATAAAACTCCTAGAAGAAAACATAGGCAGTATACTGTTGGACATTGGCCTTAGCAGTATTTTTTTTCGATCTGTCTCCAGGCAAGAGCAACAAAAGCAAAGATAAACAATTGGGACTACATCAAACCGAAAAGCTTCTGCACAGCAAAGGACACCATCAACATAACAAAAAGGTAACCTACTCTATGGGAGAATATATTTCCAAATTATATATCCAATAAGGGACTAAAATCCAAAATATATAAAGAATTCCTCCAACTTAACACCAAAGAAAACCAAATAATCTGATTTTGAAATGGACAGAAGACCTGAATAGACATTTTCCCAAGGAAGATATAACCAACAGACACATGAAAAGATGCTCAACATCACTAATCATCGGGGAAATGCAAATCAAAACCACAATGAAGGGAGCCAAGATGGTGGCGTGAGTAGAGCAGCGGAAATCACCTCCCAAAACCACATACATCAATGAAAATATAACAAAGACAACTCTTCCTAAAATAAAGACCAGAGGACACAGGACAACATCCAGACCACATCCACACCTGCAAGAACCCAGCGCCTCACAAAGGGGGTAAGATACAAGCCCTGGCCCCGTGGGACCCGAGCGCCCCTCCCCCAGCTCCCGGCGGGACAAGAGGAGGCAGAGCAGGAAGGGGAGGGAGCCCAGGACTGCTGAACACCCAGCCCCAGCCATCCGGGCCAGAGCGCAGACACAGTGCGTGCGCAGGGGGCCCTGGATACTAGGGAAACAGGGCAGCAAGAATGGTGAGCGGGTACCAGAGGCCTGGCGCCAGAGGACATAAGAAAAGCGAGCGACCATTTTTGTTGTTGTTGTTTTGTTGAGGTGAGTGCTTTTTAGAAGTCTTAAAGGGACAGGGACCCCAATACTAGGGAAACAGGGCAGCAAGACCAGCAAGCGGGTATCGGAGGCCGGCGCTGGAGAACAAGAGAAAAACGAGCAGCCATTTTTTTTTTTGCTGTTGTTGTGGCTGTTGCTGTTGTTTTGTTTTGGTGAGCACTTTTTGGAAGTCTTAAAGGGATAGGGACCCCAATAATAAGGAAATAGGGCAGCAAGACCGGTGAGCGGGTGCCTGAGGCTGGCGATGGAGAATAAAGAAAAACGAGTGGCCATTTTTTTTTTTTGTGGTCGTTGTTTTGTTTTGGTGGGTGCTTTTAGGAAGTCTTAAAGGGGCAGGGTGGGACACTTAATCCAGAGGTAGGGAATCCGGGATCTCTGGGCACCCTAACCCCTGGGCTGCAGGGAGCAGGGAGGCCCCTTACGGAGATAAATAGCCTCCCAGCAGCTCCTGCTCCAACGCGACTCCACCACTTTGGAGTAGCTGCCCGAGCCAGGCCACGCCCACAGCAACAGCGGAGATTAACTCCATAGCAGCCAGGCAGGAAGCACAAACCCTGTCTGCACACAGCTGCCCAGCACAAGCCACTAGAGGTCGCTGTTCTCCCAGGAGAGGAGGGCCACAAACCAACAAGAAAGGAAGTCCTTCCAGCCGTCACCCCTCCCAGTTCTGCAGACTATTCCTATCACCATGAAAAGGCAAAGCTACAGGCAGACAAAGATCACAGAGACAACACCAGAGAAGAAATACCTAACCAGTCTTTCTGACAAAAAATTCAAAATAAAAATCATAGACATGCTGACAGAGATGCACAGAAATACGCAAGAGAAATGGGATGAAGTCCGGAGGGAGATCACAGATGCCAGGAAGGAGATTACAGAAATGAAACAAACTCTGGAAGGATTTATAAGCAGAATGGATAAGATGCAAGAGGCCATTGATGGAATTGAAACCAGAGAACAGGAATGCATAGAAGCTGACATAGAGAGAGAGATAAAAGGATCTCCAGGAAGGAAACAATATTAAGAGAACTGTGTGACCAATCCAAAAGGAACAATATCCGTATTATAGGGGTACCAGAAGAAGAAGAGAGAGGAAAAGGGATGGAAAGTATCTTGGAAGAAATAATTGCTGAAAACTACCCCAAGCTGGGAGAGGAAATAATCGAACAGACCACGGAAATACACAGAACCCCCAAAAGAAAGGATCCAAGGAGGACAACACCAAGACACATAATAATTAAAATAGCAAAGATCAAGGACAAGGAAAGAATTTTAAAGGCAGCTAGAGAGAAAAAGGTCACCTATAAAGGAAAACCCATCAGGCTAACATCAGACTTCTCGACAGAAACCCTACAGGCCAGAAGAGAATGGCATGATATATTTGATGCAATGAAACAGAAGGGCCTTGAACCAAGGATACTGTATCCAGCACGACTATCATTCAAATATGATGGTGGGATTAAACAATTCCCAGACAAACAAAAGCTGAGGGAATTTGCTTCCCACAAACCACCTCTACAGGACATCTTACAGGGACTGCTCTAGATGGGAGCACTCCTAGAAAGAGCACAGAACAAAACACCCAACATATGAAGAATGGAGGAGGAGGAATAAGAAGGGAGAGAAGAAAAGAATCTCCAGACAGTGTATATAACAGCTCAATAAGCGAGCTAAGTTAGGCAGTAAGATACTAAAGAGGCTAACCTTGAACCTTTGGTAACCACGAATTTAAAGCCTGCAATGGCAATAAGTACATATCTTTCAATAGTCACCCTAAATGTAAATGGACTGAATGCACCAATCAAAAGACACAGAGTAATAGAATGGATAAAAAATCAAAACCCATCTATATGCTGCTTAAAAGAAACTCACCTCAAACCCAAAGACATGTACAGACTAAAAGTCAAGGGATGGAAAAACATATTTCAGGCAAACAACAGCGAGAAGAAAGCAGGGGTTGCAGTACTAATATCAGACAAAATAGACTTCAAAACAAAGAAAGTAACAAGAGATGAAGAAGGACACTACATAATGATAAAGGGCTCAGTCCAACAAGAGGATATAACCATTCTAAATATATATGCAGCCAACACAGGAGCACCAGCATATGTGAAACAAATACTAACAGAACTAAAGGGGGAAATAGACTGCAATGCATTCATTCTAGGAGACTTCAACACACCACTCACTCCAAAGGATAGATCCACTGGGCAGAAAATAAGTAAGGACACGGAAGCACTGAACAACACAGTAGAGCAGATGGACCTAATAGACATCTATAGAACTCTACATCCAAAAGCAACAGGATATACATTCTTCTCAAGTGCACATGGAACATTCTCCAGAATAGACCACATACTAGCCCACAAAAAGAGCCTCAGCAAAATCCAAAATATTGAAATTCTACCAACCAATTTTTCAGACCACAAAGGTATAAAACTAGAAATAAATTCTACAAAGAAAACAAAAAGGCTCACAAACTGATGGAGGCTTAACAACATGCTCCTAGATAATCAATGGATCAATGAACAAATTAAAATAGAGATCAAGGAATATATAGAAACAAATGACAATAATACCACAAAGCCAAAACTTCTGTGGGATGCAGCGAAAGCAGTCTTAAGAGGAAACTATATAGCGATCCAGGCACACTTGAAGAAGCAAGAACAATCCCAAATGAATAGTCTAACATCACAATTATCAAAATTGGAAAAAGAAGAACAAATTAGGCCTAAAGTCAGCAAAAGAAGGGACATAATAAAGATCAGAGAAGAAATAAACAAAATTGAGAAGAATAAAACAATAGCAAAAATCAATGAAACCAAAAGCTGGTTCTTTGAGAAAATAAACAAAATAGATAAGCCTCTAGCCAAACTTATTAAGAGAAAAAGAGAATCAACACAAATCAACAGAATCACAAATGAGAACGGAAAAATTACGACAGACTCCACAGAAATACAAAGAATTATTAAAGACTACTATGAAAACCTATATGCCAACAAGCTGGAAAACCTAGAAGAAATGGACAACTTCCTAGAAAAATACAACCTTCCAAAACTGACCAAGGAAGAAACACAAAAGTTAAACAAACCAATTACGAGCAAAGAAATTGAAACGGTAATCAAAAAACTACCCAAGAACAAAACACCCGGGCCGGACGGATTTACCTCAGAATTTTATCAGACATACAGAGAATAGAAGAGGAGGGAATACTCCCAAACTCATTCTATGAAGCCAACATCACCCTAATACAAAAACCAGGCAAAGACCCCGCCAAAAAAGAAAATTACAGACCAATATCCCTGATGAATGTAGATGCAAAAATACTTAATAAAATCTTAGCAAACCGAATTCAAAAGTATATCAAAGGATCATCCACCACGACCAAGTGGGATTCATCCAAGGGATGCAAGGATGGTACAACATTAGAAAGTCCATCAACATCATCCACCACATCAACAAAAAGAAAGACAAAAACCACATGATCATCTCCATAGATGCTGAAAAAGCATTTGACAAAATTCAACATCCGTTCATGATAAAAACTCTCAGCAAAATGGGAATAGAGGGCAAGTACCTCAACATAATAAAAGCCATATATCATAAACCCACAGCCAACATTATATTGAATAGTGAGAAGCTGAAAGCATTTCCTCTGAGATCAGGAACTAGACAAGGATGCCCACTCTCCCCACTGCCATTTAACATAGTACTGGAGGTCCTAGACACGGCAATCAGACAAAACAAAGAAATACAAGGAATCCAGATTGGTAAAGAAGAAGTTAAACTGTCACTATTTGCAGATGACATGATACTGTACATAAAAAACCCTAAAGACTCCACCCCAAAACTACTAGAACGGATATCGGAATACAGCAAAGTTGCAGGATACAAAATTAACACACAGAAATCTGTAGCTTTCCTATACACTAACAATGAATCAATAGAAAGAGAAATCAGAAAAACAATTCCATTCACAATTGCATTAAAAAGAATAAAATGCCTAGGAATAAATCTAACCAAAGAAGTGAATGACCTATACTCTGAAAACTACAAGTCACTCTTAAGAGTAATTAAAGGGGACACTAACAAATGGAAACTCATCCCATGCTCATGGCTAGGAAGAATTAATATCGTCAAAATGGGCATCCTGCCCAAAGCAATATACAGATTTGATGCAATCCCTATCAAATTACCAGCAACATACTTCAATGAACTGGAACAAATAATTCAAAAATTCATATGGAAACACCAAAGACCACAAATAGCCAAAGCAATCCTGAGAAAGAAGAATAAAGTAATGGGGATCTCACTCCCCAATTTCAAGCTCTACTATAAAGCCATAGTAATCAAGACAATTTGGTACTGGCACAAGAACAGAGCCACAGACCAATGGAAGAGACTAGAGACTCCAGACATTAACCCAACCATATATGGTCAATTAATATTTGATAAAGGAGCCATGGACATACAATGGGGAAATGACAGTCTCTTCAACAGATGGTGCTGGCAAAACCGGACAGCTACATGTAGGAGAATGAAACTGGACCATTGTCTAACTCCATATACAAAAGTAAATTCAAAATGGATCAAAGACCTGAATGTAGCCATGAAACCATTAAACTCATGGAAAAAAACATAGGCAAAAACCTCTTAGACATAAACATAAGCGACCTCTTCTTGAACATATCTCCCCGGGCAAGGAAAACAACAGCAAAAATGAACAAGTGGGACTATATTAAGCTGAAAAGCTTCTGTACAGCAAAAGACACCATCAATAGAAAAAGGAACCCTACAGTATGGGAGAATGTATTTGTAAATGACAGATCCGATAAAGGCTTGACGTCCAAAATATATAAAGAGCTCACACGCCTCAACAAACAAAAATCAAATAATCCAATTAAAAAATGGGCAGAGGAACTGAACAGACAGTTCTCCAAAAAGAAATACAGATGGCCGACAGACACATGAAAAGATGTTCCACATCACTAATTATCAGAGAAATGCAAATTAAAACTACAATGAGCTATCACCTCACACCAGTAAGGATGGCTGCCATCCAAAAGACAAACAACAACAAATGTTGGCGAGGCTGTGGAGAAAGGGGAACCTTCCTACACTGCTGGTGGGAATGTAAACTAGTTCAACCATTGTGGAAAGCAGTATGGAGGTTCCTCAAAATGCTCAAAACAGACTTACCATTTGACCCAGGAATTCCACTCCTAGGAATTTACCCGAAGAATGCAGCAATCAAGTTTGAGAAAGACAGATGCACCCCTATGTTTATCGCAGCACTATTTACAATAGCCAAGAATTGGAAACAACCTAAATATCCGTCAGTAGTTGAATGGATAAAGAAGAGGTGGTACATATACACAATGGAATACTACTCAGCCATAAGAAGAGGGCAGATCCTACCATTTGCAGCAACATGGATGGAGCTGGAGGGTGTTATGCTCAGTGAAATAAGCCAAGTGGAGAAAGAGAAATACCAAATGATTTCACTCATCTGTGGAGTATAAGAACAAAGGAAAAACTGAAGGAACACAACAGCAGCAGAATCACAGAATCCAAGAATGGACTAACAGGTACCAAAGGGAAAGGGACTGGGGAGGATGGGCGGTTAGGGAGGGATAAGGGGGGGAGGAAGAAGGGAGGTATTAAGATCAGCATGTAGGGGGGAGTGGGAGAAATGGGAGGGCTGTACAACACAGAGAAGACAAGTAGTGATTCTACAACATTTAGCTATGCTGATGGACAGTGACTGTAAAGGGGTTTATAGCGGGGACCTGGTATAGGGGAGAGCCTAGTAAACATAATATTCTTCAGGTAAGTGTAGATTAAAGATAACAAAAGAAAAAAAAAGAAAGAAAAGGGGGATTACTCCATGATAGGATAAAACTAACTGTAAATCAACGATTAATGCATGCTTTAAATATCCTTAATTTTGATCACTTAAAGGGTGTCAGATGATCAGATGGAGGTACACTTTTCTGATAATATTCCTTTCTCTTAAAAAAAAAAAAGTAGTTCCTGTGTGGTGACCTCCAATGAGTTCTACACAATGGTATAAAGGGCAGATCAAAGTGTGGGCAAAGGGTCTGTTTGTGTTTATACAGAGGATCAAAGCCTAAATTGGCTACCCAGAAAATGAACTAAGATACGATATGAAAAAGAACTTCCAACATCAGCACTCTGTGGAAGAGTCATACCAGAAGATGATCATCAAAAAACCTCAACAAAGATCCAGGCGATGCTGCAGTTGTAGCTGCATTCATCCCACTGGTTCCCGGACTTGCCATGGGAATGAAGAAGGAGATATCTAAGCTGGCCTGTGCATACAGTAAAACAACAAATTTGACTGGATCTACACTGTTGGAACTCAACCAAGAATTAGGAGAAGTGCAAGTTGTAGCGCTCCAAAATCTTACAACTACAGACTATCTACTGTTAAAAGAACATATGGGATGTGAACAGGTCCCAGGAATGGGCTGTTTTAATTTGTCTGATTTCTCTCAGACTTTTCAAGTACAGTTGGACAATATCCATCATATCATAGACGAATTTTCACAAATGCCTAGGGTGCCTAACTGGTTTTCTTCGCTTCACTGGAGATGGCTGGTAATTATAGATCTGCTTTGGTTATGTAACTGTATTCCTATTATGTTAATGTGTGCACACAATTTAATTAGTAGTTTAAAACCTATACATGCGTAAGTTACTCTACAAGAAGATATGTCAAAGAAATAATCAATCTTCCCATGTTTTCTTCCGTCTGCTACCTCTATAGCTTTTCTTCTTCCTTCCTAATTACAACCCTTAAATAGAATTCGTGCCTCATATCGAATTTACCGAGTATCATAATTCCTCCAAGTGCTAAAGATACCTCAAGACAAATGCTGGGCATAGAAGCCACAGGGCATAAATCTGCAAAGAAGTAAAAAGCTAACCTTTTCAAACAATATGGCTTCTCTCTCACTTACCAACTTTACGTTTCCCTGTATGGCCCCGGAAGATGACTGGTTAGCCAGAGATGGGTAAGATTCCTCAAGGGAGGAACAACCTAAGACAGGCACAGTCGCAGGGGGGCCATCAGGTGAGAAATTGGGGATCAGCAGAGGTGAGGCTTAGAACCTCATCCCCCCTGTTTTGAGAGAAATCTTCTGCATCCGTGGATGTTTTATTGCCCTTATCTAGCTTGGAATAATACTTAGTCTATAGGCACACACCTGATCATCTACATTTGCTCTCTTACAACACTAAACTAAGTTTTCTGCCTTTACCTTACATCTACCTACCACTTCAGCATTTTATTTAAAATAATAATAATAATAATAGTGAAGGGAGAAATGTGGGATCTACATATAAATCAAGTATAAAAATCAAATGAATATTCATATTTGACCTGATTGTTTATAGTTCATAATGCTTGATCAAAACTGAAAGTTTCTGTGATGACTGCCCTTGTACTGTTCACCATGTCAGAACTTATTCACTATGTAAGAATTTGTTCACCATGTAAGAACTTGTTCGTTATGCTTCAGAAGATTGGAGACTGACGAGAATTAGGCTTGGGGTGGATTAATGATTGTGCATTGAGCATTGACTCCCCTATACAGAATTCTATTGTTGTTAACAACCATTTGATCAATAAATATGAGAGATGCCCTCTCAAAAAAAAACATATGCCTTGGGACCAAGGGAGACAGCTTTCCCTTTACATTGGCTTTTTTCTGTCTGATATACAGTGTTCCATTTTAAATTGCTTGGCTTAGTGGAATGAACACTCTTGATCACTCCTGTTTTCTGTAACAAAAGACTCCTAGTATTTCTCCTGTCTACCTTTCTGGAATTCATTTTCAGTTTCTTTTGTAAGCTCCTCTTCCTTTGAAAAAAATCAGTGATTTCTCTGGCTCATGACTACAATTTCCACTGATTCTCTGATGCCTCATACATTTTTGTGTCCAGGGAATCTCCTGACCTCCATTTCCTGTATATCCACTGCCTATTGGACATTTCCATGTATGCAAGCACCTCAAACTCAACATGTTAAAAATTAAGTGTTTTCTAATCCCCCAGCTTTTCCTCCCAGAAGCCCCACTTACCTAATTGTGCAAGTCAAAAACCTAGGAGCTAAATTTGATTCCTTCCTCTTGTGTAATCCATATATCCAATCAATGACTTCTGCTGGGCTTATTCCTAAGTAGTTCAGAACTTGTTCAACTTGTCACCATCTCTCTTAATCCAAGTTACCGTTTCTTGTTGGAATCAATTCAGTAGCTTGATTGCCTTACCTCTCTACCTGCCCACTGCCCTGCTCACTCAATCCACCCTCCATGTAATAACCAGACTGATCTTAATAAAATATAAATCTTTCGGTGACTTACAAAAAAAAAAAACCAACCACAATGAAATATCACCTCACACCAGTCAGAGTGATTAATACTAGCAAGACAAGAAATACCAAGTGCTGGCAAGGATATGGAGAAAAGGGAACCTTTGCACACTGCTGGTGAGATTATAAATTGGTGCAGCCACTATGGAAGGCAGTATGGAGTTTTCTCAAAAACCTAAAAGTAGAAATTCAGTACAACCCAGTAATTGCACTTCTGGAAATTTACCTGAAGAAAACAAAATCACTAATTCAAAAAGATACACGCACTTCTATGTATATCACAGCATTGTTTACAATAGCCAAAAATATGAAGTGACCTAAGTGTCCATCAATAGATGCATAAAGAAGACAAGGTACATATATACAGTGGAATATTACTCAGCCATAAGAAGGATGAACTCTCGCCATTTGTGACAACATGGTTGAACCTGCAGGGTGTTATGGTAAGCAAAATAAGTAAGACAGAGAATGACAAATACCATGTGATTTCAATTATATGTCAAATCTGAAAACCAAAACAAATGAACAAACAAAACAGAAATGGACTCGGACATGGAGAACAGACTGGTGGTTGCCATAGGACAGGGAGGTGGGTGTATGGGTGAAATACGTGAAGAGGAAAAAAACTAGTGAGAATGTTCAATATCTTGATCTGGTAGTGGTTACATGAGTGTATACACAGGGCAAAATTCACTGAGCTGTACACTAAATTGGTGTATTTTATTTATGTACCTCAATAAAAACAGTTAAGATGGTAAATTTTATTATGTGTATTTCACAATGAAAAGCTAACAAAAAAAAAACACTGAAAAGCTCACTGTTCTTATTGAAATTCAGCTATTTTTCTTGCATAAGCACTTCCTGAATTGCCATAGGCCTTTAGTTAATTTCCAGAGTTTGAAAAAGTTAATTCTGCCAGTTTCCTCATTGCTTCATTGCTTTTATGAAGAAATTTTTTTGGAATTCCTTACTCTGCTGTTTTTTGCCAATACTAATGGCTTTGCATTGTGACTATCCCTGTGGCTGCCTGCTTCCACTGGCTGGGGAAAAGGAAAGGCTATAATAATGCCAGGCCATTAAGAAAATTCTTGCAGGCCTAGAAAAGGGCCCCAGCTCTTCTTGTTCCACTTGAAAACTCATCTCTATCAAAGATAAATAATCAAAGAGGAGGCAGTGGAAATCTATACAAAGATGCTAGAAGGAAAAAGGGGAGAAAAGAAGCATGGTAAATGTGAAAGCCACAGACCACTTACTAGAAAATTGTTACCCATGAGCAGGGGAAAATTCAGTATTTTCTCTTAAATAAAATTAAAAAAAAAAACTCTTCCATGAAACCAGAGCACAAAGATGAGCATAAAAACATGTAGGAGAATGGCAAGGCAACAAAGGGAGCAAAACGTGTGCTGAAGAAACCTAGAAGACAAGTAAAAGAAGAAAATTAAAGCAGCAGGAAGAGAAAACAAAATGAGAGTATCACAGGGAACACAGATGCTGCAAAAACACAGAAGGGAGTCTGGAGGGCCAGAATGTGAAGAGCGAGTCAGATGACATGAAAATAGTGAAGGAGACTTAAAAGGAAATGACCAATTCAGCAAATGGGTAAGAAAGCCAATATATATGTGATTGGTGTCCCCCAGGAAGCAAATTCAAAGAATGGACTCAAAGACAGAACCCTGAAACTGCTTCCAGCAGTAAGAAAATACATGATTAAACATCCTGAGAGGCCGTGCCCCAGGAAAAGTGGATATAAGTGGCCAACTCTTCCAAATGCTAGTTACTGAACTTCAAAGTTACTGGAAAGAATGCTTTGAACTGACATGAAAACAAACCAAGTCACGTATAAGAAAAGGATGTGGCTGGGCTGACACATCCCTACACCTGTATTCAGTTGGAAGACAGGGGAGCCAGTAAGGCCTCAAAATCCTGCAGGAAGCAAATGTAACCCAAGACATTTATACTCGTCCCAAACATTACTGAATATACAAAACTCAAGGAATATTGTTCTCATGGGCTCTTCCCGAGGAAAACACTCGAGGTGAAATTCAGCCGTTCAAGAGAAGTCAACACAAAAGGTCTGATGGAGCAAATCTCCCAGGATACCCCACCGAGGGCTCTGGCATCTGTACTCACTGGCATTTGCCCACTTGATACCCAGGGGGGATCATCTAAACACTCTCTTCTCTATAGACAAAATTATTTTCAGCAATAATCATGTTCCAATCAGTAACCATTTCTTGATTCATCCTTCAGTTTTACAGACAAAATAATTTCAAAATTTTAAAATATTCAGTCAAGTGGAATAGTCCATGTATAAATAAAAATTTTCATTAACCAAAAAAAAAAATACACCTTACACTGTATTTACATGTTTTAAATTTACAAAATCAAAACATAAGTGATCATATAAACTGACAAAATTGAAGTGATTCCAGTTGTTTCCTCATTTTTCCAACCACTGTGACATCATTATTTCATATTCACTAATTAAATACAGGAATATCTAGAATATTTGGGCCAGAGACACAAAATACAATGGAAGTGAGCTCATAGGATTTCAAACCTTTAAGGATGTACTTTCCAAATGAACCCATGCTGCGGAGTTTATGGGCCTGTGTTGGGGGAATTTTCCTACTGTATATATCAGGGATTCTCCAAACTAGCTTCCATGCAGACTATTAAAGATAAATAATAGAAGTATGCTAATTTTAAGCACACAGATAGACTTGTTTTTTAATTGAAATTCAACAATGACCAAAGCAATTGTAGCAAGAGATTTTGGGGGGCAGTGGGAGGAGCATTTTGTCACTGCCATGCTTTAGGATTGCCAGTACGAGGTTTTACAATAAAAAACAGAGAAGCTAATCAGTTTTATTATTGTTTTTAAATTCTCTACATCTGTCCCATCAATTTTACATTTTGCAACCTTGCAGGTATCTAAGAAAGAAGCCACAGATATAAGATTAAAGGTGGGAAATCATTAAACAGGGAAAACAATCTATATTAGATATTCAAGCTAGACAACGTAAATCAACACAAGGCAATGTTACGACGACAAATCCCCACAGACCAAGCACTGCCTTATTGCCAGGACCTGGGGCTGAAATACCCATTACCCTGCCCCAGTCCAACACTGGAATCTCTCAGTCCTCCTGCCCAGTTTTCTGACTCTAGAACTCAACTGCTCTAGATCCACAGCTGGGAGGCACAGAAGCAAGGTAGAGGAGTACTCACCCTTGGAGGGAATGCTCTCTGGGTCAGGTACAGACAGCCACGACAGTGGAGAAAGATGTCCCATCGGCCACTCCCAAGATCCATACAGGAGCAAGCAGCAAAACCCAGAAGACCGTGGACCTGAAGCAATGGTGAATGAGAATGTCAGGGTCAGGCTCAGCAAAGAAACAACAAGACAGCACAGGAGAAGACAACAAGACAGTAAGTGGATGAGCCTGAAGATGCTCCACCTATTAGAAGACATATTTTGAATAAATCAATGCATAAAAGGAGAACTTACCTGAAGAGGTGCCTGGGTTTTAAAATGCAATCTTCTAGAAGGCTTCAGGGAGTGCAAGGAAAAACGACCTGTTATCTGGGGGAACTGAGAGAGAAGAGAGTGTAAAGGAGACATGGAAAGCCTGTAAGAAGGAACTTAACAATACTTCAGGGAGGAAAACAAAAGCCCTTAAAGAAAAAACACAAGTAGAGAAACGAAATCTGAATGTCATCAAATTCAAGAGAAGAAAAAAATACCAGACTTAAGAGGAGTGAGAAAGAGTTACTGCAGGAAGTGAAAGACTAGCGAGCAACATTCCCAGCCTGCCCAGTCTCTGGAAGACCATGTAGGAGCTCTCCCGACCAGCGGCACACTGGAATCACCAGGGGGGCTTCAAAACCACTGCCTCTGGGCCCCACTTCCCGAGATCCTCATTTAATTGGTGTCAGGTGTGGCCTGATTTGTTGGGTTTTGTTATTTTTTAAGCACCACAGATGATTCTAATGGGCAGCCAGAAGGTATTACTAACAAAAAAATTAATTCAAGTTTTGGTTAATTGCATTATGCAGCTGACAATAACCAGATGACAACACTTTAAAGCTGGTAAATGCCATGAACAAAATTCTGGTTTAAAAATATTGTACGTGAACTGGAAAAACTCCAATGTTCATTAGTAGGAGGAGAACAGATCACCAAATGGATGTATCCGCATGTTAGCATACCACTCCCTGATAAAAAAAAAAAAAAAAAGGAAGAATCTGATACAGGCACCAAGGATAAATCTCTGAAACACAATGCCAAGCACTCTGCCATGGGGCAGACGTGGAGTCCTGCGGGCTCGCTGCGCCGAGTGCTAGGCTCGGTGGGAAGGCCGGTGCCCGGGTCCGCGCTTTTCGTCGCCGCCTTGTGGGGAAGTGGTGTGATCCGTGGCCTGGCAGGGAACAACGATCGCCGCATCTACGCAGGTAACTTACCTCCAGACATGCGAACCAAGGACACGGAGGACGTGTTCTACAAATTCGGCGCTCTCTGCGACTCCGATTTCAAGAATCGCCGCGGAGGGCCGCCCTTCGCCTTCGCTGAGTTCGAGGACCCGCAAGACGCGGAGACGCGGTGTGCGTTCGCGACGGCTCTGACCGCGGCGGGTACCGGCGGCGGATGGAGTTTCCTTGAAGCGGTAAAAGCAGATACAAATGTCTCATCCCAGTCCCACCCGATGCTCTTATAAACGAGACGGTTTAAGGGCTTCAGAATTTGTGCCAAGTGCAAGATAAACACCCGAGTAGCCTAGAAGACTCAAAACTCCTGTAACAACGCCACATTGTAGGGCTAGGGAAGGCCTGGACTTTATGACTGCTTCCGGGATAACTTTAGTCTTCCCCAACAGGACAACCCCCAATAATTTGACTGACAAACCAGGTCCCTGAACCTTAGTGCTGTTCACAGCCCATCCTTTCTGCTGTACATGTTGCAGCAGTCTAGGTGCTGCACCTTCTATATCTGAAAGAGGATCAGACGTTAGCGTATCATCAATATAACGGTCCAGCTGCACCATTGGCAGTTTCTCCCACGCTGCCAAGTCCTGGGCTACAAGCCCATGACAGATGGTGGGCTGTGGAGGTATCCCTGTGGAAGGACAGTGAAAGTCCATTGCAGTCCTTCCCACATGAAGGCAAATTGTTCCTGACTTTCTTGTTCTATTTCAATGGAAAAGAAGGCATTACCAAGATCCACAATATAATATGTTCCTAGTTCATGACTCAGGGTATCCATCAGGTATGCAATAGAGGAGATGACTTTATTCAGTTCTCTGTAATCCATGGTCATATGCCAGGACCCATCCTATATTTTTATCAACCACACTAGAAAATTGAAAGGACTATGGGTGGGATTTATAATACCCACTTTTCCAGTTCCTGGAGGGGTTCTCCAATTTCCTTATGCCCTCCAGGGAATTTGTAGTGCTTGGCATTAGTCACCTGCTGATGCGCAGGAAAAGCTACAGGCAGGTGCTTAGCATGTCCACTCAGAATGCCTTTACCACACATATCCTCAGTCTGAACTCACCAGACCACAGGCCCTGGAGAACATCTATCCCCAAAATATATTTAGGGATGGGAGAGATATACACAGTATATTCCTTCGGGTGTAGATGCCCTGTTCCCAACGGGATTCAGGCTTGTTTCACTCTGACAGCCTTATCTCTGTATCTAACTATAACAGTGGGGATCCCTGAAAATCACTCACGGTTGCCATAAATCAGTAAACATTCAGCTCCTGTGTCTACCAGAGCTGGGATGTGTTAAACATTCACTGAGTACAAATAAATTGATATTTCAACATGTGACGTCTGGTCCCCCTCCAAGTCCCTCAGGGCAGGTACCTCAACCTTCCCCTCAGTCAAACCAAGTCCTCCAATTATCTTCCTGTGTGGGTTCAGGTGAGGCTGGCTCACTCTCTAACAGGAAGTCTTGCAGACACATAGGCCAGACTTGTGGCTCTGTCTCCGGCCTCTGCTTCTTGGTCCTCAACAGCCAGAACTGCTGCTCCAGTTTCAATTGTTGCCATAGCTCCAGGAAGATTCTATTTGACTACTCACCTAATTTCTCTCTGTCTGCTCTTTTCCCTATTAAATCAACCCACATCTGGGTCCCTGTGACCTTCACGGGGCCCTTTAAATTCTTCCTCTTAGTAGCAGACCATATTTCCTTCTGTGCTATCATTGCTTCAGCCTCTCCCAGGTCTGCTACCATATGGATAACATCACTATGGGTTGCCTTCAGTGAGGGACAAGAATGGCCACTAGCAACCCAAAGAGGGACAAGGGAGCCTTCTGAAGCACCATATTTCTCATTTCTGCAGTAAAAGGCTCCTCATATGGGCCATAATTCTCTAGACTATAGATGGCATTTTTCATGCTTAACTCCCATAACACCTGTTGGAGCTCAGCATATGTTTGCCATCTAGCAGGAGAGGATTGTAAATCATCCTGATTGAACCATACAGGGTGAAGTGCAGCCATAAGCCAGTCAAGGAGGGAGTGACTTTCTGGGTCTGGTGTGCATTTTGTAATCACCGCATCAAGGCAGGATGAACTGTCAGGGAATCCAGCTTTCCCATCTCTGATCCAGACAGAGCAATTCCATTCCCACTACATCCCAAAGATGCAGGAGCCAAGCTGATATTGACTCCGAGGGCTTCTGCCAAAACTGGAAGCCCAAATCTACCAGCATAACCTGAGTATAGGGGTGGAGCATAGAGTGCTCCATGATCTGGAGAGGGGAACACACCTTTCCCAGAGAACCCACAGTTACTGCATCTTTATTTTCTTTACTGCAACTCTGTGGGCTTTCAATAGAGGAGAGGGTCCATGCCTCCAGCACCACCCCTTCATCCTTCCCAGGCTCCTCCTCTGTTTTCAGGGCTAATGGTACCTTCCTTTCCACTCCCCTGAGTACCTCCTCTGCTATACCCTTTACCTTTTCTACAGTGACTCACAGCAATGCTAGCTCAGTCAACAGCTCTCTTACCTTCACCTCTATACCTCGCAGCTGGCATTCTCATGCTGCCTCTTCCTGTGCTTCCCTCAGGAGTACGTCCTTCTCATCCATGGCCTTTGCCTCCTTCAGGTCCTTTGCCTTCTTCAGAGCACCTTGAGGCACCACTGTCTCATTCTGCAAATAATCTTTTACTTCCTCCACAGAAACTCGCAGCTCATGTTCTCACACTGCCTCTTGTGCTTTTCACAGGGGTACATCCTTCTCCTTCGTGGCCTCTACCTCTTCCACAGGGCTTTGCAGCAAGACCATTTCATTTTTTAACAAATATTTTACTTCCTCCACAGCACCTTACAGCTTGCATTCTCGTGCTGCTTCCTCTCGTATCAATGCCACTTTATTTTTCAGTAAATCCGCAGTCCTTCCCAGTTCACGTTCTTGTGCTGCCATTTCTCATGTCTCTTGCAGGAGAAAATTCTTCTCATCTGTAGACTTTTTTAATACTGTGAGAAATAGCCAGACCATGGTCCCTGCTGCCCAATGGCCATTCTATTTCTTAAAGAACTTATTATGCTGTGGGCTTCACCTTCCTCAAGTCCTGGGACAGGGTCCAGTCCTGTAGGAGGCAAGCCACCTCAGACCACATGCCCACTGGGGGACACTCAAATATCTCCCCATTCATAGGGGTATCCTGCTGAAGTAACCTTCCCGTGAGGGTAGCCTTTTCCATTCTTTGGTCTACAGTGAATCCTGCTGACTAAGCCAGTTATCTTGACTGAGTGTTTCAGTCCCACACAAGTTCACTATGGATTCAGTGAGACCAAGAAATGACAATGGAACATTCTTGGGGTAAAAGTGTTACACCCAGCTTTATTCTCCTGGCGATAGGTTAAGTACTAGAATCATATCTTCATCCAACCGTCTGCAGGTCCATAATCCTCCTCTTTCTCTGCCTCAACCCAGAGCACTAGGCAGAGCTCTTTAGATCGTGACTCAGTCAATATTAGCTTATTGCCTATGGATGCACAAGCATTAGCCCAGCAGTAGGCCAATTAGTACTCAAATATACTTTAGGGTCAGGTGAGGATCTTGGCCATAGGAGCTTCCATTCTCCCCACACTGAGATAGCATTCCTGAGAGACACTGTGGAGAAGGTAAAGGATGTAGCAGAGGAGATGCTCTGTGGAGCAAGACAGCTCCCAACAGCTCCAGAAGTAGAGGAGGGTACACTGAAGGAGAATGAGGAGGCAGAGGTGGTGCTGGAGGCACCAACCCTCCTCTATTGAAAGCCTGCCCAGCTGTAATCAAGTAAAAAAGAGACAGCAACTGCAGGGTCCTCCAGGAGAGGTACATCCCCCTCTCCAGGGCATAGTGCACTCTATGTTCCCCTAGACACAGGCAGAGCTGGTGGATCTGGGCTTCCAGTTTCAGCAGAAACCCTCAGAATCCATATCAGCCCACCTCCCTTACCTTTGGGACATAGAGGTGGATAGCATCCTCCTGTCTGAATCAGAGATGGGAAAGTTGGCTTCCCTGACAACTCATCCTGCCTTGCAACAGTGAGTGCAGAATGTACACCAGAACCCCAGGACCCATTCCCTCCTCAAATGGCTGATGGCCACACTTCACACTGTACAACCAAATCTGGGTGACTTACCATCTTCCCCAGTAGATGGCAGATGCATGCCAAGCTCTAACATGTGTTACAGAATTTGGGCATGAAAAATACCATTTATAACCCAGTAAATTATGACCCAAAACGAGGAGCTGTTTATGGTGGGGATAAGGGTATCTTGTTGCAAATGGCTCCCTCAACCCTCTTTGGGCCCTTAGTAGCCATTCTTGCCCCTCACTTAGGGCAGCCAATAAATGAGGTTACCCATATTGTGGCATATTTGGGGGAAGCTGAAGTGATGAAGGCACAGAAGGGAGTGTAGTCCACTACTGAGAGGAAGGGCTTAAAGGGCCCTGTGAAGGTCATAAGGACCCAGATATGGATTGATTTGATAGGGGCAGGAGTGGACAGAGAGAAATTGGATGGGAAGTTGACTAGAATTTTATTGAAGCTGTGGCAACAACTGAAGCCAGAGCAGTGGTTCCAGCAGCTGAGGATCAAGAAATGGAGACAAAGCCACAAGTCTTGGCCTCTGAGCCTGCAAGATTTCCTGCTAGACAGTGAGCCATCCTCACCTGAAACCACACAGGAAGGTGATTGGACTACACAGTTTTACTGAGTAGAGGGTCAAGGCACCTGCCTTGGGTAACCAGGTGGGGACCATAGGCCACGTGTTCAAATATCAATTCATTGGTACCCAGTGAATGTTCAACACATCCCAGCTCTGGTAGACACAGGAGGTGAATGTTCACTGATTTATGGCAATCGTGAGTGATTTTCAGGGATCCCCACTGTTATAGTTAGATGCGGAGGTAAGGCTATCAGAGTGAAACAAGCCTGAATCCCACTGGGAATAGGGCATCTACACCCGAAGGAATATACTATGTATATCTCTCCCATCCCTAAATATATTTTGGGGATAGATGTCCTCCAGGGCCTGTGGTCTGGTGAGTTCAGACTGAGGATATGTGTGGTAAAGGCATTCTGAGTGGACATGCTAAGCACCTGCCTGTAGCTTTTCTTGTGCATCAGCAGGTGACTAATGCCAAGCACTACAAATTCCCTGGAGGGCATAAAGAAATTGGAGAACCCCTCCAGGAACTGGAAAAGTGGGCACTATAAAGCCTACTTATAACCCTTTTAATCTCCTGGTATGTCTGGTAAAAAATCCAGATGGCTCCTGGCATACGACCGTGGGTTACAGAGTACTGAGTAAGCATACCCCCTCTGCAGGCTGCTGGCCCCTCTGTTACAGTCCTCATGAATATCCTACGTCATGGACGAGGGACATATTATGTTGTGGATCTTGCTAATGCTTTCTTCTCCATAAACATAGCACAGGACAGTCAGGAACAGTTTTCCTTCACATGGGAAGGATGGCAGTGGGCTGTCCCTGTCCTTCCACGAGAGCACCTCCACAGCCCCACCGTGTGTCATGGACTTGGAGCCCAGGATCTGCAGCATGGGAGAACCTGCCAATGGTACAGCTGTACCATTATATTGATGACATCATGCTTACTTTTTATTTTCTTACCACCAGTCCTGCATGCAACAAACATTGTGCAGCACCTGCAATATGTACAGGAGAAAAGATGGGCTGTGAAGAGCACCAAGTTTCAGGGACCTGGTTTGTCAGTCAAATTCTGGGGGGTTGTCTGGTTGGGTAAGAGTAAAGATATCCCAGAAGCAGTGATTATAGATAAAGTTCAGGCTTTTCCTACCCCCACAGCCATCACACTATTGCAAGAGTTTTTGGGTCTTTTAGGCTACTGGAGAGTGTTTATCCCGCATCTGGCACAAATGATGAAGCCCTTATACCATGTGGTATGAAAGGGCATCAGGTGGGCCTAGGATGAGACATGTGCATTTTCTTTCACCGCTGCAAAATGGGCAGTCAAGACCTTCTAGGCCCTGAGTGTGACAGACCTGTCAAGACCCTGTGAGACGGCTGTCCATTGACCAAAGACAGTTATGGCTGGGGTCCCTGCAAGTAGCTTGAATGGACTCACCAGCTTATTGAATTCTGGTCAAAATCCAAAAAAGAGCAGACGCCATTTGCTGCTGGCATCCCCATGAGTTGATGAAGCAGATGAACTGGCCCAGGTATGCTGGCTAGAAAGAAAGCCTGACTCTGATGTGGCCCAATGGCTACAAAAATGTTTGTTGCATCCAGGGCAAAAGACAATGCAGGCTGTAGCCCTTCAGCAGGGCCTGGACTTTAACCATTGAAGAAAGCATCAGAGCCCAGCAGGAGTGCACTGTATGCTCTAAACGGGACTTAACACCAAGGGAAACAAAAGCAAAAATGAACACATGGGACTACATCAAGCTAAAAAGATTCTGTATGGCAAAGGACACCATCAGCAGAACAAAAAGGCATCCCACAGTATGGGAGAACATATTTGTAAATGACATATCCGACAAGGGGTTAACATCCAAAATATATAAAGAACTCACATGCCTCATAAACCAGAAAGCAAATAACCCAATTAAAAAATGGGCAGAGGATATGAACAGACACTTCTCCAAAGAAGAAATTCAGATGGCCAACAGGCACATGAAAAGATGCTCCACATCACTAATCATCAGGGAAATGCAATTTAAAACCACAATGAGTTATCACCTCACACCAGTAAGGATGACCAGCATTGAAAAGACTAAGAACAACAAATGCTGGCGAGGATGTGGAGAAAGGGGAACCCTCCTACACTGCTGGTGGGAATGTAAGCTAGTTCAACCATTGTGGAAAGCAATATGGAGGTTCCTCAAAAAACTAAAAATAGAAATACCATTTGACCTGGGAATCCCACTCCTAGGAATTTGCCCAAAGAAAACAAGATCCCAGTTTCAAAAAGACATATGCACCCCTATGTTGATCGGAGCACTATTTATAATAGCCAAAATGTGGAAGCAACCTAAGTGTCCATCAGTAGATGAATGGATAAAGAAGAGCTGGTACATATACACAATGGAATATTATTCAGCCATGAGAAAGAAACAAATCCTTCCATTTGAAACAACATGGATGGAGCTGGAGGATATTATGCTCAGTGAAATAAGCAAGGCAGAGAAGGACACTTACCAAATGATTTCCCTCATTTGTGGAGTATAACAATGAAGCAAAACTGAAGGAACAAAACAGCAGCAGACTCACAGACTCTAAGAAAAGATTAGTGGTTACCAAAGGGGAGGGGTGTGGGAGGGCGGGTGGTGAGGGAGGGAGAAGGGGATTCAGGGGCATTATGATTGGCACACATGGTGTGATGAGGATCATGGGGAAGACAATGTAGCACATAGAAGGCAAATAGTGACTCTGTGGCATCTTACTACACTGACAGTGACCGCAATGGAGTATGGGGGGGGGGGCTCAATAATATGGGTGAACGTAGTAACCACACTGTTTTTCATGTGAAACCTTCATAAGTGTGTATATCAATAATACCTTAATAAAAATAAAAAATAAAATAAATAAAAGGGACTTACACCAAGTCCCACAGCAACCTGGGATGATAACTAAGGGTCTAATACTCCTCAAGTGGCAGGTAACAAATCCTACCATTTGCAACAACATGGATGGAGCTAGAGTGTATTATGCTCAGTGAAATAAGCCAGGTGGAAAAAGACAAGCATCAAATGATTTCACTCATCTTTGGAGTAAAAGAACAAAGCAAAAACTGAAGGAACAAAACAGCAGCAGAATCACAGAACCCAAGAATGGACTAACAGTTACCAAAGGGAAAGGACTGGGGAGGATGGATGGGAAGGGAGGGATAAGGGGAAGAAGGGGCATTATGATTAGCACAGATAATGTGGGGGGCCCACGGGGAGGGCTGTACATCATAGAGAAGACAAGTAGTGACTCTGTAGCATCTCACTACGCTGATGGACAGTGACTGTAATGGGGTATATGGTGGGGACTTGATAATGGGGAGAATCTAATAACCACAATGTTGCTCATTTAAGTGTATATTAATCATACCAAAATTAAAAAACAGACACACACAAACTAAAAACAATATTGGGGTTTGGTGCTGTAGAGATTGTGTTATGGGGTGAGAGTCTCAAAGCAGCTTTCCAGAGGATGCAGGCGGCAGCAGGTGCGAGGGGCCCCGTTCAGCTGGCAGCAGTTGGGTTGGGCACCGTGGCACCGTGAGCAGGTGCTGCTGAAGTGGGAGCAGTGACAGCTGGGTTGATGGTAGATCCATGTGCCGCAGGACAACGACCCACCATAGGGCATCATTAGGGGGACGGCACAATCACACCTCTGTGGGGAAGAGGAGGGAGAGAAAGTCACTGAGAGGCCACAGGAACTGGGAGCTGATGGCGTAGTTTCCCTCACTCATGAGGTTGGCCAAGTTCCTTGTCTTCTCAAGCCCACCCTTGTCCTGCTGGCCCGAATCCCACTGATCCCCCCGCCAGGTCTGCCTAGGGGCACCATGGAGCGCGCTAACATCAGGCTTCCGGAACCTGTCTTTCCTGCATCAAGCCCCAGAGCGCACTCTGCCCAGATCCTGTCCTAGGCTCCTCTGCCTCTGGCCGGAAGTCCACTCTCACCTCCCTGTGTACCTACTGCCTGGCCAGGCCCTTGGCCTCCCTTCTCAGGCCTACTTGAGCGTCTCCTCTCCCCTGGACACCTGGCTCTGGTCTATGCCATTCCAGGCCTCACAAAATCACCTTCCCCGAGAAGCTCCTGGCAGCTGCCACCTTCGGCTGCGCTTCCCCTCTGCCTGGGAATGCAGCTCCAGGGCCCAGCTGGCTTGCCAGACTCCTCACCACCAAGCCCCTCCCTTGTCACCAGCCTGGCCTGCATGCATGCAAAGCCTGTGACCCTGCCCTGTGTGTCCCTAAGCTCCCACTCTGCCCCTGGTGCTTTTCTGCTTGAGAGCTGTCCACTCCCCTGGCCTAGCCCCTGACCTCTTTGCCAGAGCAGAACAAACAAGGCTGCCTACGTTGGTGCATGAAAGGCCACAAGGGGCCCAGTGACACCCCGTCCTCTCAAGCCCACTGCACATTTGCAGACTCTACTCACCCATCCCCCCCCCACCTTGTCCATCATGCCACATTCCTAAGGCCAAACTGGGGGAACTCTGGCCCTACAGCCCCCAGGACACTGGACCTGGAGCTCCCTTCTCAGCACTGACATCAGTCTTCTTGTGCCCACGGGGAGGTCCCAAAGAGATGAACTGTTCTCTCTTGCGCATATTCTTAACTGTTTATTTTTTCAGGTCAACTTTAGAATCATTTTGATCAAATTCCCTAAATGTGTGTAAGCAGCAGCTTTGGTCCCTGTAGGGAGCTGTAGGAGGAAATGACACCCATTTTGTCTAAAAAAGACCTCGTGAGGGGGTGGCAGAGGTCACCCTCACTGGGAGCCCTTCTGTTGCCCTGAGCACCCGTTCAGTGAGAGGGTAAGATTTCCATCCTGAACCTGACTCTCCTGATGGATCTACGAGGGTCATTTCCCATGAACTGTAGGCTGCCCTGGGCTCAGGCAATGAGGAAGAGAATCAGGACCTGATGGGAGTCAGGGTTTGGCACAAGACTAAGGAACTGGAGTGACTCTAGCTGGGTCACTGTGTGTGTGTGTGCGTGTGTAGGAGGGATGCCCTGTAAGGGAGCAGGAGGAGAGAAACTCCTCTGGGATTTGAAGGCAGTGGGGCAGAGACACGGCCTGTTTGCCAGAGCAGAAGTGAACAAGGCTGCCTCTGTTAGTACGTGCAAGGCCACAAGGCTACACCTTGGTAACAGGCCCCAGGCACACTGGGCGGGCTGTCTGGCACTGAGATCAGGCTGGGCTGGGGCCCTTCCTGCTCTGCAGGAACTGCAGGGCCCAGTATCACCCAAGCCTCTCAGCCCATCATTACCTTGAGGCCTAGACTCTAACACTGAAGGCTTAAAGAGCAGGAGCCAAAACCCCAGCATCTGTGCGAGGGTCCAGATGTCCAGCTGGAATCCTACAGTCCTGGGTTCCCCAGGGCCGTGGCAGGGGAGAGGGAGGGAGCCTGTGCACAGGGCACAGCTCTCCTTAGCACGAGCTCAGTTCATGTATGAAATCCTGCGTGCTGCCACATGTTGGGGTGACCTCTCCCACTTCCCTGACCTCTGCGACCCCCACTGCACCACCAGCGAACAAACAGGTGGTCACTTGGGGCTCTCAGCATTGCTGGGATGACTTCAGAGGTAGCCCTGAGGGGCCTGGCCAAACCCTGGGCAGCTGTACATGCCCAGAACCCATCACTCTGCTACCCTCGTTGCCTGAGCTTGGCCCTTGGAAAGGCGACCTTTTCAGACAGTTGCTCAGTGTCCCCACCCTCACCTTGCTGGGCCCGAAGGCCAGCCTAGCAGCTTGCTCTTGTCCACCCTCGGGTCACTTGACTCCCCTTGCTTGAACTCTCTATCTGGCTCTGTTGTCCCTGCCCCTGCCCCTGCGTGGCATCTCCGGGTTGTGATTCCACTGATCAGAACCTCTAGCCCACCTTCCACAGGAGACCTGAACCTCTGATGCCAGGCACTGGCCCTGCTGGACACAAACATGCCTCAGGTGTGTCTCATCAGCCATGTGCAGAGGCTTCTGGGGATGCCCAGAACTTCTAAAGGCCGCCTGCTCAGCCACTGGAGCCAGGGTGTGGCCAATGTAGCCCTGCTCGGATTCTGGGGACCACATGTCCTCCAGGTGTCCCAGCCCAGTCCGTGCAAAGGGTCTGAGGCTGAGGAAGCTCAGGCAGATGACTCCCAGGTGAGCCAGGAGCTGTCCTGGGCCCGAGGGTCTGAGTAGGGCCACCCCCTGGTGGTTTGGGGGTAAAGCCATCAGGAAATGAGTGCCGACCCCAAAGGAGGGGAGGGCAGTGAAAACGGAGGAGCCAGGGGTAAGAGTCAAGTTCAGCTCTGCCACCTCCAGGCTTTGTGATGACACAGAGCTTGTGCCTCTCTGTGTCAGGACCATCTTAGTAAACCTGGGACACCATTAAAACCTACAGGTGCAGTTACTGGGAGGATTGAAACAGTCAAAGTGTATATGGTTCTGATCTATCAACTGGTCCCTAAGGGGAACACAATAAAAATTAGTCACTGTTATTATTAAATTCTAAGGTGATGATTATAACAATTTGGCTTCCCTCTTGGTGTCAAAGGCAATAACGGAAGGAATGAATCCTTAGTAACTGGTAAGACCAGGCCCTGTCGGCCAGCCCGACACCTGCCTGAGCAGCCAGGAGAGTCTCAGGAATTGAAGGGAGCCACACACCCACAGGGTGGGGTGCTCAGAGCGGAGGGACAGTGGCCTGGGAGGCCAAGAGACCTCAATGGCCTGCTTTTGCCCCCAGGCCTGTTGCCCTAAGTTTTGAAGAACTGGGTAGTGCCCTAGATAATAAGTGTCCTAACACCTTGCAATGACAACGCACGGGACTGTGGGGGGGGTCCCTGCCCAGGGTCAGCTGGGAGCTCAGGAGCGCCATGCCCCCATGTCTTGGGCATCATCCTTGGCAGGTTCCCATACAGGGCTCTCTGACCCACTGTGCCTGAGGGTAACTGTCAAGAGCACAAGCAAAGTCTCTCTGTGTCAGGAGACCGGAACCTCTGATGTCCCGCTTACATATTCATGGGCTGACACACCTGTGGCCCCTCAGTGCAGGTCTCAACAAAGTCACACAAGGGGCCCGATTTGTCCTGAAAAGGTGTGGCTGTGAGGAAACTTAAGGCTTGGCCGCTGTCTTGTGAGGGGGAGCGGCCCCTCTGGCTCTGTCCCCAGGGCACTGCCGACCCCACACTGCAGCCTCCACCGTTGGCAGGGGGCCCGTCAGCCTTGTGTGTTTGGGGTGAGATTACTGTCAGTCACTGAAAGTTTTGGAATTTGGAACAAATCAGAATTTTTGCTGTGGGAGAGTCACGGGCTACATTTAGAGGGAAAGGTCAAAGTTTGGAGGCAATCCAGAGTGACCACAGAGAGGACATGAAGGGGAAACATGGGGTGGCCACGGCACAGGAGCTGGAAAGGTGGGGAACAGGGCCTGCATCTTGGGGACACACAGAGGGCAAGAGAACCCTTGTTCTGCTCAGGGGGGTAGGTTCATGATACTGGAGTTTCGTGGGGACCAGAGGAAGGCAGAGAACAGACCAGAAAGTGGCCCTGGGCCCAATGGCAGGTGGCATCATGGACCCATGCCAGACGCTGTGGCTCAGGCCCCTCTGAGCCCTGACAGGTGTCAGCATGGGGCAGGCACTGTGGCAGAACAATCCTCAGCAAGGGGCTTCTAGCTCTGGCAGCTGTGTTTGGGGTTTCCTGGGGCCCCAGACTGCCTGCAGCGAGAGCAGGATGGCTCTCAGCTGCCATTTGAAGCTTAGGAGGAATTAATGGATCTGTCAAAAATAGATGTAGAATCAGGGAGACGGTGGCAGGGCCTGACACACTGTGGGGCTCTTTCCTCCTCAACACCTGCCAACCGGGTCCCCGTCCACCCCTGCCATCTCTGGGACCTGCAGGATGGGTTCTCCTCACTGGGTGGGGCCCTGGTTCTTCCTGGGGGTGGGGGTCCTTCAGGCCCCTCCTCCAGGTACCAGTCACCCTTTCTCAGTGGGTCACAGGGACCCTGCAGTTCTCTCCCTCACTCTGCTGAGGGGACGTCTGCAAGAGCAGCAGGTGACACTCATATTTCCGGGGAGTGTTAATGGCAGAAAGAACTGGCACAGAACTTCCCTGGCTTTCCCTGACCTGTGCGGGTTTGTGCCATTCGGTTTGTTCTCATTGATCCCCCTGAGGGCCAATGAAACCCAAGCTTTGTGGGAGCGGATGACAAGCTCGGCCAGAAATGTGGACTGGAACCTGTTGCGCAGCCACCCACATCCAGAAGCCTGGGCCCGAGCCAAGGGGGAACCCCGGGGGCTGGGACCAGCCTGGTGGGGGTGGGGGGAATATGAGCCCTCGTGCCTTTTCTCTCTCCCAGGCCTCTAGGGCCAGGACAGTGTCTTCTACTGTGGTGCCAGGTGATCAAAGCCCAGCACCCATAACCTCACCACCACAGAAGCCCTGCCTCCTGGGCCCGTGTCTGTGGGGCAGGAGCCGGCTGCCCCTGTCCCCCCTCAGCCCAGCCTGGGGGATCAGCACCTGTCTAGGGCCCTTCTCACCTCTGGTTCCTTTATCTTCTCTTTATCATGATTCCCACAGCATGACACGATCACCATGGGGCACATCTGTGGTGACACTGGGCACTAGAAAGAGAAAACAGTGTCTGCTTCCTTGCAGGCAGCTCCTGGGGTAGGGACGCTGCAGCTGTGGCCCTGCACCTGTCACTTCCTGGTCACTCCGCAAGTGTTTGCTGGGAGACCTCCAGGAAAAAGGACTAGCACCCTGTCCCTTAGGAGGGAGCCATCCTGATGAAAAGCCAGCAAACTCTTAGTTTGCAAATAAGGCTGTTCCCCAAAAGGGCAAGAAATTCTCTCACATCCCCTTCGTTCCCTGAGGCAGCTCCCCTTAGAGAGACCTGGTCCTGGGGCTCTGTGACTTAGAGGAGGGTGGCCAGGGTGAGAGCATTCACAAGGACAGGGCTGTGCTCACGTGACCCTGGCAGATGGGTCTCCCAGGCCACCTGCATCCATACAGCGTACTCACCCGGGCAGGGAGGCCCACCTTCCACTCACCCCAGACCCTCATTTCCTGCCTCGGGACACTGTGTCCCAGCTATGGGCCCTGGTTAGGCCCCTGCCCCAGGGGAGCCATGCCTGCTCACCTGGTACTTGGGCTCTGTGTGCACCTGGGCTGGGCCTCCCTCACAGCCTAATGCCACATAAGACGCCCTCCACTCTCCCCAGCCCTGCTGCCCCTAAAGGCCAACCCCACCATAGCCCCTCTCTCAGCCAGGATTCAGGGATGAAGGCCTGTGAAATGCAGCGCCACATACATGAGAGCCCAGAGGAGGGGACCAGGTCCTGAAACCTGAGCCTCTTTACCATAACTCACTGAGTCCTATGGAAGAGCCTCCTACAAGCAGGCCTTTGGGAATTGAACAAAAATCCCTTTGTTTCAGTGGGAATCATAGCAGTTGCTGAAACAGGCCCATGAGTTGCTAATTCATGACAGAGGCCCTTGGTCAGGCTCTGATGGGAGCACGAAAAGGGTGTCCTCTGTGTGACACTGTGAGTCCCACATCTTAGAGGGGGCCCACCGTGGCCCTGTCACCCTCTTCTGCCAGCTCTCTCTGCTAAGGGCATGAGAGCTGGAGGGTGCGGGGAGATCTCCCTGGGCTGCGGGAGGCCTCCTTGTGAAGGCCAGTGTGCCCGCAGGCTCTGACACCATCACAACCAAACCAAACATGACCTACCTTGTCTGGTTTTGGTGGTGGCTTCTGGGAAATAGAAAGATGGTGTGATAAACACAGGGTGAGAAGGCTCTGGCTCAGCCATGCCCCCAGGAGGGGACCTGCTCTGCAGCAGAGGGACAGAACAGGGCTTTGGGTGTCCATCTGGGTGCTCGCTGCGTATGGGTCTGTGGCCGGCTGGCTCCCCCTGCCTGAGCTGAGCCCACACTTCCCTGTGGGTCCCCGGGGAGACATTCAGCCTAGGATGCCTGGTGCTGGTACAGGTGTCTAACCACGTGGTTTTCATCAGCAGCCTGTGTGTCTTATGAAGATAAGAGCTCCTCCCCTTCCCCTCCTGCTCCTCCCTCCCCTTCCTCCGCACACCCTGAACCGCCCCTGTGCCCAGCCCTCAGGGAAGTCCACCCAGCACCCTGGCTTCCTGTCCTCATGCCCCCAGTTTGCAGACCTCAGGCCTGCCGGCGTCTTGCTGGGGCTGCCCTCACACCCCCGGGGGTCCTTCCTCCCACAGTGACCCCACACCTGTCCTTGGGAGCCCAGCTAGCCAGGCCTCTGTGCCCACTCTCCCCAGGGCCCGCCTCTGCCCTTTGCTGTTGCTCTGGTTGGACAGGACACTGGCCACATGCCATGAAGGTGACATTTTCCCCCCAGCACCCCAGGGACCGAGGCCCGTCAAGCCATCAGACCTGGAGCTGCCATGGCAGGAATGGGGCCACTCCATTTCTGTCCCCTGCCCAGCATGGGGCCCAGCACACCCTGGTCCTGAGTGGTGACTGGGAAGGAAGGACAGGGCTCCAGAGATGGGCAGAGGCCATGTCTGCTTTTAAAGGCACAGCTGCCCCAGAGGAGAGGAATCCTGGGGCACCTAGCCCCCTTTTGGGGCCATCGTTGCCCATGCAGGGTCTGTGTTTTCCTCCAATCCACAGTAGAGGTCCCTCCCTGGCCTTTGTCCCTCTGAGTCCTTCAGAAGCCTGAGTCAGGGCCTGGGCTCACTTCTCCTCGGGGGGAGGGCAGCCCACAGGTCCCCTCTCTGAGGCAAGCCTGAGGCACAAAGCCCCTTAGAGGCCAGGCTGTGTGCCCAGGAATGGGGGGGCAACTCGGAGCCTCCACGTGCGCAGGTGATGACCTCAGAACTGACGGGAACCTTCCCACAGGCGGGATCCTGGAGCAGCCAGGAGTCCCGATACTTTGGGGGGCTGGCTGGGGAGGGCCTGGGCCACAGGGCTGTGTAGTCAGGGGTCACTCACGCTTTTAGTGCGCCATCGCCAGATACAGCAGCACAGCACCAGGAAACAGGGCAGCACCAGGAGGGGCACAGCCCAGTAGAGAGTCTTGAAACTGGGGAACAGTGAGATGAGAGGTACCCCATCTGGGTGAGTATTCCGTGTGTCTTTCGACACAGCATCTGGAAGGGCTCGTCGCTGTATAGCGTGTGGTATGGCACCCAGTAGGGCAGGTGGGGTCCCCTCCTGAAGAAAGCACATGTGTTAAGTCCTTGGTGCACCTGGGCAGCTTCCTGTGGTGCCTGTCACTTGGCACCCGACCCCACACCTCCAAATCCACCTTTCCCCTTACACTCAGATTGCCCCACTCTGAGAGGGCACAGCGGGACTAGGAGCCCAGGGCTGGGCCCTGAGGGCCCCTGAAGAGCCCTGGGCCACAGACCCCACTCAGAGGCCCTGCCCCAGAGCCCCGTCAGGGAGTGCAGCATCCTCCGTGCTGGGCCACAGGCAGCCCCCGCCGCACGCCCAGGCTGACAGCCCACCAGTGACGGCACACAGGGGGTGCAGGAGGGGCTGCTGGGGCCGGGAGGAAGGGGCACTGCAGGGTCAGGGCAGCACCCTGGGTCTATCTCCCCGTAGCCTCACCCTCCCTGCCCCCTTCCCAGAGCTGCTCAGCCCCTCTGAGCCTGCACTTCCACATCTGCAGGAGCGAGTGAGTGGTCACCTGTGAGGTTTAGAGTTCACAGCCCGTCCTGGTACAGGCCAGGCCCGTAAGGAATGGGGGCTCCTGTCCTGTTGTTAGTCATAGCCAAGGAGAAGCTCCCTGCATCTGTGCACTCAGCTGCTGCAAGGCCTGAACCGTTCAACCAAGTGAGATGCTTCAGAGAAGTGGGAGAGGGACAGGGCGTGATTGCTTCAGTGCCCAGGAGGCGGGGCAGAGGAGAGGGGAGGCCAGGCCAGGGCTGGGGGAGGAGCCACTGTGCTGGGAGTAGACGCCGGTGGCTCCTGAGTTCTTTTCCCAATGTGCCTGTTGAAGGGCATTTGTCACCGGGTGGGACTCCTGATGGGCAAATGGGTCAGTTCTGTCTGCTGCTGTGAGCAGACATCCAGGGATAAGTATAAACAGACACATACAGTAATGTCAGTGCTGTTGGAAGCCAGGCTTGGGGGCAGGGGCTGTACCCACAGCTGGGCTGGAGCACCAGTGCAGTGGAAATTCACCTCAACTCTGCAGGGCCACAGGGGGTCCCAGCCTCCAGGGCTCCTGGGTCTGGGATCCGTTTTGAGGGCCTGGACTCTAGCTCCCTGCACACAGCCTCCTGCCTCCACCCCTCACCTAAGCCAGACCCAGAGGGAGCTCTGAACTCCCCACCAGGAGATCCAGGCCAGGGAGGTGGCAAGGTGGGAGTCAGCATTGTTCCGGAGTCCGCTTAGAGCCCCAAGTGTTCGGTGCCATGTGACTTCAGGGACCTTGGCTTTGCAACAGAGCAGAGGAGCTGCCCAGCCCCAGATACTTTTACAGAGGTACCCCCAGGGCACTTCTGAAGCCTGAGTGGGGCACAGCTCCCCAGGGAGCTCAGGGGATGCAGTGGCTGTGACGTGCTGCACAGGTGCCCAGCTGCACAAGCTGCTTGCTGGGCCTGCCCTGGACACTGTTCCTGCCTGTTGCTTCCCAGTGTGTGTGTGTCTCTGTCCAGTGAATGGACTGAGCATAGTTCCAGAGGGCAGCTGCAGTCTTACCCTGGAAGTCACACAGCTCCCCCTGCTGACATCTAAATCCGTCTTGATGAACGTGAGGCCATTATCCAGGCTGATATCGATGAAGACGGCCCTAAAGCACAGAAAGGGCAGACGGTGACCAGCAGCCCAGATGGCACAGTGCATGCACTTGGCTCTAACTGCAGCCTGACAGTGGTCCTCGTTGTGATGGCTCTGATCAGTGGGCATTCAGGACACCAGATAGGAGGCGGCACGGGACAGGAGAGCGCACTCCAGGCGAGATGAGGTCAACCTCTGCAATGAAGGCTGAGCGGGCCTTGAGGAGCCCTGCATGGCCCAGATGCCCTCGTGGCCATGGGCTCAGTGGCCAGCCTGGCTGTTTGGTGTCACCTTCCAAACTCTTTTCTATGACAGGGTATGCTGGCTTGGCCCTGAAAGGCTGCCTGGGCCAAAGGGACCATCCCTGGGGCCCATCACCTCCTGCACCCTGCCCTCCTTGATAGAACCTGGGTGACAGGGGATCACTGCCCCTCAGGGGACCACCCACACAGGTGGGTGCAGAGGAAGCCCTGAGCCCTCCCAGCACAGGTGTGAGAAGCTCCGCCGGAGGAGGCATCCTCCAAGCTGGTCACACCATAGTGCCAAAAACTGACCACTGTTCCCTGAGCTTTTCACTTACTGGCCTGGATTATTTATCTTTGGTCCTGGGCAGGTAATGGAGGTATCTTCCACGGATATAGCCTTTATTCCTGGAAGAAATTTACACACAAATAAGGTGAGTGGACATGTCCCCACATCCCCGTCTCCCCTCCTGCGGCCCTTGGCAAGCAGAGCTTGCCCTTTGGCAGATGTCGGCTTCTGTTCTCTGCCTTTTTCAGAGCACCTACCTCACACCAGGTACCGTGCCGCTGACTTGACTGTCAGATTAGCTACGACATTCTGAACATTCTTACCCCTTTGTTGGAGCTCATAATGAAAACTAAATGCTAAGTATGGTTAGGGGAAAGGATTTGTGTCTGGGGTGTTGAATGGTTAGGATTAAATGGGGGAAAAAAATCCCCAAAGAGGTACAAACTGACTTTCCCGTTGGATATTCACAGTCCAGAGAAGCGAATGATGTGACGGCAGCCCAGCACGCAGAGGGGCCTGGACAAGCACGATTGACTGGAAAGGAGTTTTCAAACCAATATTACAAGCATGGGATGAATTTCCACTTATTAGTGTCCTCTTTAATTTCTCTTAAGAGTGTTTTGTAGTTTTCAGGGAATAGGTCTTTCACTTCCTTGGTTAGGTTTATTCCTTGGTATTTTATTCTTTTTGATGCTATTGTGAATGGAATTGTTTGCCTGATTTTTCTTTCTGCTAGTTCATCCTTAGTATATAGGAATGCAACAGATTTCTGTGTATTAATTTTGTATCCTGCAACTTTGCTGAATTCAGATATTAGTTCTGGTAGTTTTGGAGTGGAGTCTTGAGGATTTTTTATGGCATCATCTTTCAATCTCAACTGAACACACCATCCTGGGAGACCTGGCAGAGACTCAGAGCCCTGTGGCTGCCTCGACTTCCCTCCCACAGACTCATGGACTCGAGTCCTTGCCTCTCAAGGGAAGTGAGAGCCCAGGAAAGGGAGGGGCATGCAGCTCTTAGGGAGCACCCCACCCCACAGCCAGCCAGGGCTGCAGGAGAGGCTGCTCCCAGGGGCGTGGTGGTGCTGGGGATCGATTAAGTCCTGGGCACGAGTGGCAGGTGCCAGTTACCCCTTCCACTGTGCATGTTGCTTGTTTTCAGTGTGTACGTAGTGAATGGCCAGCACAGGCCCTGAAGGCCTGGTTTGCTGTGGGACAGCCATCACTGGAGAAAGGAGGGGCTACTTACGGATGGTTTCCTTTCGAACTCGAAACTGACAGAGAACTTCATCCTGGTGTCTGTCCTGAAAACCTTTTCCAATAACCTTGATGTCCTTTTTACCTGCAAGAGTAATATCCAAATGTCTGTGTGAGGAAGCGCTGAGTTATTTTCCTCAAATCACAACTATGGCAGGCCACCCCCAAAACAGAATTCCCATGAACTCTGGGGAGGATGCAGCTGCCTTGTGTCCCTGCAGCCCTGCAGGCCCTGCTCTTGACCACTCGTCCTCCTGTAGGAACTACAGCTCCCAGGGGTCTGGTTCACTCTGGGAATTGTAGGTAAGTGGGGGCAGGATGATGGTTTCAGGGTTTTGAGCAGAAGAGATGTTGAGTTAAAGGGCTGTGCTCTGCCCAGACAGCTGCTCCTTTTACATTCTATCTGCCCTCACCGTGTTCCTCCAACAGTAAAAACCCCAAGGAGAAAGTGAACCCAAGAGTGAGCACAGCCAGCGTGCAGGGAGCTGCACTTCCCCCGCTGCACTCCCGCTGCCCACCAGCTCTGAGAGCGCAGAGGGACCTGCAGCCCCAGGACGGAGACAGATCCTTTCTGGAAGGGAGGGCACTCTTTCTGGGAGAAAAGTTATATACCAGGCTGCCTGGGATTCAGGGACAGGGGATTAAAGAAAGTAATTACACTAAACTTATGTGGCAGTCATTTTGCAGTGTGGTCACCAAGCCATTGTGCAGTGTGCTCTAAAGTGATAGTCGGCCCATTACAAACCTGGGTAAAATTGCCATCACATGCCCACCCCCCAGCACACCCCAGGCACCCGTACCTCATACAGACTTACATACACACCTGAAACAAACGTTCTATGGACCAAATCGCATTCCAAACCACAATTCCCCCACAGACACCACATTCATGTACACACAGCACATTATACACATTCACACCACACGCTCCACACACACACACACACAGTGCGCTCATACACACCACACAGACTGGAACCACATACACCACTCCCACCACACACATGACACATTCACAAAACAAACATGCACACACTCCTGCGTTTACAACAGCGACTCCAGTTATTACCTCCAGTGCAGATAGGGGAGAAATCCACAGATATAATCTGCACGCAAGACCTCCCGATGAGCTGAAATAGAGAGAGAGGAGTGGCAGGGTCACGGGAGGGAATGGCGGGGGCACGGTGTGCAGCCCCTTCATCCCCCCTTGCTCACTGGGTCAACGATGTCTTCCAGTCCAGGGTATCCACTGTCCACTTGAAACGGATGATTCTCTTCACCAGCAATTTCCAACAGCTGAAAGGGAGAGGAGAAGACCTGAGCCCACAGCCAGAGGTGATGACCCAGAGGTCCCCATCCCAGGAGACAGACACCGAGGGCTAGACCCTGGCATCCACGAGCAGCCCACCCTCAGGGAAGGGAAAGCTCTTCCACCCTCACCTCTGCTGTGCAGCTCTTATACAACACTTGTTACTCATTGTGAATGGCCACCTTGCACATCTTTCAACTCCCTGGGCCCAGCCTAAGTGGAGAGGCCCTGACCCCACTTCCCAGGCACTTTTTGGTGGGTACAGGCCCATCCTCTGGGTGACCCTGAGAGAGCCATCTTTGAAGCTTTCCCCAGCTAGGCTCACAAGTGACCCCTCGTTACCTGCTCAGAATTACCTGGGATAGCTGATAATTTTGCACACCCACGAAATACAGAGTTGCCCCCAACTGCTTGGATTTTGCAGCCTGAGAAAGAGGAAGTGTTAGGTATAATAAATCTGGTCCAAATATGTGGACCAAAAGGCTGGTAACAATGGGCTTGACTCACTTCAACTTGTGTCTGTGCAAACGATTCTGGCAGCAGTTGTTCACCTGTCAGCACAATGATGAGGCTGGGGACCTTCGCTCCTGTGGGAGAGGTAGGGCATGTCTGGGTCAATGAGAGCAACTGTCACAGGCTTCCAGGACCCGAGCACTGCTCGCCACACCTCACCCTCCTGGGGAGAGGCCACCCCGACCTGAGCACCTGCCACCCACATGCCTGGAAGGCTTTGCAGCTTATCATGCAACAAGAAGGGCCCCTAGGCCAGGACCCACTTTGCAGATGAGGAGACTGAGCCCAGCTTAGGGTTCTTCCTACAGAACTGTCACTTCTACCAGACAGTAGAACCTTTGCCCTGAAAGGCAACTCCAGCAATCTCACAGGATAAGCATCAGCCTTCCAGATGAGCAAAGGCAGGAGTGGGTACACCTACTGTGCAAGATTACTGCCCATCCATGCAGGCCTGTTCCAGCTCTGGGCCTCACCCACAGCTCTCCTGCAGGTACCCGTAGACCCAGGCTCAGGACTTGAGGTCAGAGGCAGGTGAGCAGTAGACCCCCTCCCCAGCTCAATGTCCTTCCCTGGACCCACACATCTTTCCTAGACCCTACAGCCAAGATGAAGATGTTTCTGGGACAGGCACAGTCTTTTACAGTATGGGAGACACAGAGCAGGAGCATCAACCCAAGGGAAGGAGCTGAAGGGAGGAGTCAGGGAGGGATGTGTGCTCAGCAAGGGGGAAGCCCCACTGCTCTAGGGCCCTCTGGGTCCCCCCCTTTCTTCTTCATGCAGCCCAGCTCCAGGGCCAGTTCCTCCTATTTCCTAGGAACCATGACATCGCACACGCGACCCCTTACTGTGCTGCGGAACCTCTCGGGGTGGCTTTCATCCCCACTACTCAGAGCAGGGGGCTGCCGCTCAGAGAGAGCAAGCAGCTGGCTCCAGGAGTCAGCGCCAGAACATGGCCTGGAAAGGGCTGCACCGACCTCACTGAGGCCCAGGCCTGGCCCTTCCCCTGGACACCATCACCAAGAAGGCAGGAAGCAGCTCACTTACCTGCAGCACTCGTTCTTTTGATCTGCTCATTGGCCTGCAACAAAATGAAGGAAAATGTGTGTCGGGGGGACAGTGAGATGACCCAATGATGACCCTCTGAGAACTTGATAAAGCGGAGCCACATCTCAGAAATCTAGATTCCGTACCTTTTTCAATCCGTGCTGCATATTTATGGCTCCTGAAGGTGTTACATGTAACAATTCAACAAGAGCATTGTTTATTTTTTTTCTGAAAAAAAAATCAGAGCAGGTGGGAGATGGAATGAGGGATTGCCTCTTACAACCAGCCCCAGGCTGTCCTTGTCCGTCTGCATGTGCAGCCCTGCTGGGATGGGAGAGGGCCACATCAAGGAGCCCTGTCCTGGCCCTCTGTCCTGTGCCTTTGGCATTGGCTGGCCTGGTTCCCACCTTCCCAGTCCCCTATCTGGTGAGCAGGGTGGTGAGGGGACGCTGCTTTCTAGCCCCATAGGTGTGGCCTGGCCTTCTCTGTGCTCAGCTCTGTCTACGCCATGCAGAACTGGGGACTTCACCAGGGATATACCTTGACTGTCCATGGAGGGTATGGGGAGATCCCAGCTGTGATTCCATCACAGTGTGACTGGCAGCACAACCGCTGCCCGGGGGCCCTGGTGAGGGCACACCGTACTCCCACACTTAAGGCAGAGCCTGGAAAGGTCACCATGCTCACCCTGGCCTCTCCTGTCCACAGGCCCTGGGACCCTCCAGTGCAGGGTCCTCAGGCTCTGTCTGCTGCTCCTCCCACTCCAAGTAATTTTCCTCCATGAGAATCTTAACCTCCCTGCTACTCAGAAGCTCCATCCCTTCCCACCTCCTGCCTAGACCCTCCTGGGATGCAGGCCCACGGGGCCTTCCTCCAGCACCCTGCCCTAGCCTGGTGTTCAGGACCCACTCCTGGGCTCACCTGACCAGACTCACTGGGAACATGTTCCCCTCCTGAAGCACCCACACTTGGATGACACCCATCCCTTCCTCCCTGGTTCTGACTGTCCCCTCTTTCCCCAGCGGCCCAGGGCAGAAACTGACACACAACAGCAGGTGCCAGGCTATGTCCCTAAAGGCCCCCCACATCTGCCCCACCTGATTTGGGAATCTTCACAGTCAGCCTGCTCTAGGGAAAGGGTAGAGCACGGAGGGAAGGACCTGGGTCGGGTGGAGGGCTGGGCTCGGAGGGGAGGAGTCTGCCTACCAGCACCGGGTCCGGCCAGTGCCAGTGCAGAGGTGGTAGCAGGGCTCAGGGGGCCAGGGCTGAAGGTCAGGGTGGGCAGTGCGGGGAGGGTCCAGGGCAGCCGTGCCTGCACACCAGTGGGTTCCTCGGTGTGGGCTCAGGGGCCCCCTCTGCTCCCTGGCCCTCCCTGTGGCCTGATCGCTGGGTCTGCTTTAGGGGATCAATGAAACACTTACCTGTCCGAGGTCAGCTGCATATTGACATGGCCGTGCGTCGAGTAGGTAATGAATGACATACGCTGTTTGGGGCTTGGAAGGAAACATGGGCTTATGAGCAACTATACACACAGGCTGAAAGTAATGCTGATATGCAACAGGGAGGGGATGCCCACCAAGTTCCCTGTTCTCCGTTCTGTCTCTTTAAGTGTGGAGTCCATTTCCTGGACTCCAGGAGTTCTCATCACTTTAGTGAAGGATTATGAGGCCTGGAAGGCGGGCAGCCCTCTTGTCAGAGTGCGGCATAGCACCCTGTAGAGCCAAATCCCAAAAGTCGGCTTTCTCTCCCTGCCTCTCTCTCTCATACACACACACATGCACACAGGGCGGCTGCATGCACAAGGAGATAGACAGCTACATGCTCTTCCACGAGCGCCTCCCAAGCTGCCTCTCCTGTCCTGTCAAATTCTCTGTACTTTCACTTCTCCTCCTCCCTGGACGATCTTCCCCACCTCCCTCCCCTCATCTCAAATAAATTATCCTCCCTCATCAGCCATTCATATTCTCCTCTCCCTTTTCACCTTCTGGCCGCTCTCTTCTGATCACCTGGCCCTCATTATCCTTTAGTTACATTGTTCCCACAGGTCCCTATATGAGCTCCCCACTGGTCCTGGCTCTTGCCCATCATTATGAGACTTCTCTGCCTGGAGTACAGCTGGAGTCCTATCTTTCTGGAGTCCCACCAGCCCCCTCTGATCACGCATTGTCCAGAGCTCCCTATGGCCCGCAGCAGGAAATCCAAGCCCTGCTTCCTGGCATTACTGGCCTCTCTGCCTTGGCCACAAATGGACCTCTCACTTCATCTCCCAGCCTTCCCATGTTAACCATGTTCAGTCAAATAGACCCCTTACTGCTCAAATGACCTCCATGGTTCTTGTTAACCTGAATTTCTCATCCTTGAAGATCTAGATAAAATCTCCACATCCAGATGTTTAGTTACAGTGTTAAGAAGTTTGCCTATTTCCTAATCTATGAGGTCCTCCAGGGAAGACTGTGCCCCTGAAAACAAGGCCTGACTCCCAGAAAGGAGCCAAGCAAGGTTGCAGAGATCTTAGGAAACAAATGGGATCGGTCCTTTTCTCCTGCTTCAGAACACTGCCCTGAGCTTTGTGACCTGAGGCAGTCCCGTGTCCACTCATCTAAACAGCAATGTACTCAGAGAGGAAAACACCCTGCAACACAGAGCTGAAAAGCCATACTTATTAAATCTGTTCACCAAATCCTTCACAAAGCTCTGTGTGGACTCCCAGTTGTTGTTTACACTGTGTGACCTGAAAAAGAAGACGTGAGTCAGAGACAGAGGTGCATGTATCATGTGAGCATAGTTTCTGCCCTCCCTGCCTTCCTGCAGGCCCTTAGCAAGCTCCTCCCTGAGAGCCCCCAGCTCCTGAAATAGCTAGAGCCACCACAGCTCCTGACGTGAAATCAGTGAGTTACCCTCATGGTGACTTTATTCAATGTGAGTGGTAGCAATTGACCAATTAGACCTGTGTGGGAGGGGATGAGGGACTTCTCGGATGAGGGGCTTTTGGTGGCAAACATGGATGGTTGATCATGCTACATGGGAATGTTAGGAAATGAGGTGGGATGCTTTGGTCGGTAAAGCCTCCAGAAATTCGGATATGCTGGCTCTCCTGGTCCCCCATTTCCCCTTGGGAATCACCATTCCCAGCTCTCTGCTCCTCTGCCAGCACTTTAACACTGGGGTGGGTCATGGCTCTCGGCTCTTCCTCCCCATCATTCCTTCTGCCTCCACGGCTACATCTCAAACTGTCAGCAAATAGTGAGGAAACTAAGGACAGATGACCCGAACATCAAGATTACCCAGTGAGGAGGCAGAGCCAAGATGGTGGCATGAGTAGAGTAGCGGAAATCTCCTCCCAAAACCGTATATACTTATGAAAATTCAACAAATACAACTATCCCTAAAAGAGAGACCAGAAGATACAGGACAACAGCCAGGCTACATCTACACCTGCGAGAACCCAGTGCCTGGTGAAGGGGGTGAGATACAAGCCGCGGCCCGGCGGACCCGAGCGCCCCTCCCCCCAGCTCCCGGCAGGAGGAGAGGAGTAGGAGCAGGGAGGGAGAGGGAGCCCAGGACTGCTGAACACCCAGCCCCAGCCATCCGGGCCAGAGCGCAGACACAAAGTGCATGGGGTGCTGGGTATTAGGGAAACTGGACGGTAAGACCTGTGAGTGGGTCCCCGCAGCAGGGGCCCCCGGGACAAAGAAAAGTGAGTGCTTTTTGAAAGACTTAAAGGGACAGGGTCCCCACCGCTGGATGGAAACATCCCGGGACACTTAGCCCAGCAGCTGGGAATCCCGGGGAACCCCTAGGCAGCAGCGCAGCTCGGAGGCCCCTCATGGGGATAAACAGCCTCCCGCCCGTTTCCCCTCCAACGCTGCTCTGCCATAGTGGAGCAGCAGCCTGAGGCTGGCCACACGCACAGCAGCAGGGCAGCTTCTTTCACAGCGGCCGGGCAAGAATTAGAAACCCCGTCTGCACGCAGCTGCCCAGCACAAGCCGCTAGAGGCCGCTGTTCTCCCAGGAGAGGAAGGCCACAAACCAGCAAGAAGGGACATTCTCCCAGCTGACACACGCACCAGCTTCCCACAACTACCTCTATTGCCATGAAAAGACAGAAGAATTTGATACAGACCAGATTAAGCCAGACATCCTCCCCTGAGAAGGAATCTGGGGAGATAGACCTAACCACTTTCCCTGAAAAAGAATTCAAAATAAAGGTCATAACCATGCAGATGGAGCTGCAGAGAAATATGCAAGAGCTAAGGGATGACGTCCGGAAGGAGCTTACAGAAATGAAACAATCTCTGGAAGGATTTATAAGCAGAATGGATAAGATGCAAGAGCCAGTCTTAAGCAGCGAAAGCAGTCTTAAGAGGAAAGTATATAGCAATCCAGGCATATTTAAAGAAGGAAGAACAATTCCAAGTGAATACTCTAACATCACAATTATCGAAATTGGAAAAAGAAGAACAAATGAGGCCTAAAATCAGCAGAAGGAGGGACATAATAAAGATCAGAGAAGAAAAAATAAAATTGAGAAGAATAAAACAATAGAAAAAATCAATGAAACCAAGAGCTGCTTCTTTGAGAAAATAAACAAAATAGATAAGCCTCTAGCCAGACTTATTAAGAGAAAAAGAGAGTCAACACACATCAACAGAATCAGAAAGGAGAAAGGAAACATCACAACGGATCCCACAGAAATACAAAGAATTATTAGAGACTACTATGAAAACCTATATGCTAACAAGCTGGAAAACCTAGAAGAAATGGACAACTTCTTAGAAAATACAACCTTCCAAGACTGACCAAGGAAGAAACACAAAATCTAAACAAAAAAATTACCAGCAAAGAAATTGAAGAGGTAATTAAAAAACTACCCCATAACAAAACCCCCAGACCAGATGGATTTACATCAGAATTTTATCAGACATACATAGAAGACATAATACCCATTCTCCTTAAAGTTTTCCAAAAAATAGAAGAGGAGGGAATATTCCCAAACTCATTCTATGAGGCCAACATTACCCTAATACCAAAACCAGGCAAAGACCTCACCAAAAAAGAAAATTACAGACCAATATCCCTGATGAACGTAGATGCAAAAACACTCAACAAAATATTAGCAAACCGAATTCAAAAATACATCAAAAGGATCATACACCATGACCAAGTGGGATTCATCCCAGGGATGCAAGGATGGTACAACATTCAAAAATCCATCAACATCATCCACCACATAAACAAAAAGAAGGATAAAAACCACATGATCATCTCTATAGATGTTGAAAAAGCATTCAACAAAATTCAACATCCATTCATGATAAAAACTCTCAGCAAAATGGGTATAGAGGGCAAGTACTTCAACAAAATAAAGGCCATATATGATAACCCCACAGCCAACATCATACTGAACAGCGAGAAGCTGAAAGCTTTTCACCTAGGATCGGGAACAAGACAGGGATGCCCACTCTCCCCACTGTTATTCAACATAGTACTGGAGGTCCTAGCCATGGCAATTAGACAAAACAAAGAAATACAAGGAATCCAAATTGGTAAAGAAGAAGTTAAACTGTCACTATTTGCAGATGGCATGATACTGTACATAAAAAACCCTAAAGACTCCACTCCAAAATGACTAGAACTGATATCAGAATACAGCAAAGTTGCAGGATACAAAATTAACACACAGAAATTTGTGGCTTTCCGATACACTAACAATGAACTAATAGAAAGAGAAATCAGGAAAACAATTCCATTCACAACTGCATCAAAAAGAATAAAATACCTAGGAATAAACCTAACCAAGGAAGTGAAAGACCTATACCCTGAAAACTATAAGACACTCTTAAGAGAAATTAAAGAGGACACTAATAAATGGAAACTCATCCCATGCTCTAGGCTAGGAAGAATCAATATCATCAAAATGACCATCCTGCCCAAAGCAATATACAGATTTGATGCAATCTCTATCAAATTACCAACAACATTCTTCAACGAACTGGAACAAATAGTTCAAAAATTCATATGGAAACACCAAAGACCCCGAATAGCCAAAGCAATCCTGAGAAGGAAGAATAAAGTGGGGGGGGATCTCGCTCCCCAACTTCAAGCTCTACTACAAAGCCACAGTAATCAAGACAGTTTGGTACTGGCACAAGAACAGAGTCACAGACCAGTGGAACAGAATAGAGACCCCAGATATTAACGCAAACATATATGGTCAATTAATATATGATAAAGGAGCCATGGACATACAATGGGGAAATGACAGTCTCTTCAACAGATGGTGCTGGCAAAACTGGACAGCTACATGTAAGAGAATGAAACTGGATTACTGTCTAACCCCATACACAAAAGTAAATTCGAAATGGATCAAAAACCTGAATGTAAGTCATGAAACCATAAAACTCCTAGAAAAAAACATTGGCAAAAATCTTTTGGACATGTGGGGGGGGGCACAGAGAGGGCTGTGCAACACAGAGAAGATAAGTAGTGATTTTACAGCATCTTACTACGCTGATGGACAGTGACTGTGAAAGGGTGAGCCTAGGAAACATAATGTTCCTCAGGTAATTGTAGATTAAAGATACCAAAAAAAAAAAAAAATCTCTTGGACATAAACATGAGCGACATCTTCATGAACATATCTCCCCGGGCAAGGGAAACAAAAGCAAAAATGAACAAGTGGGAATATATCAAGCTAAAAAGCTTCTGCACAGCAAAGGACACCATCAAAGAACAAAAAGGTATCCTACAGTGTGGGAGAATATATTCATAAATGACAGATCCGATAAAGGGTTGACATCCAAAATATATAAAGAACTCACACACCTCAACAAACAAAAAGCAAATAATCCAATTAAAAAATGGGCAGAGGAGCTGAATAGACAGTTCTCTAAAGAAGAAATTCAGATGGCCAACAGACACATGAAAAGATGCTCCACATCGCTTGTCATCAGAGAAATGCAAATTAAAACCACAATGGGATATCACCTCACACCAGTAAGGATCGCCATCATCAAAAAGACAAACAATAACAAATGTTGTCGAGGTTGTGGAGAAAGGGGAACCCTCCTACACTGCTGGTGGGAATGTAAATTAGTTCAACCATTGTGGAAAGCAGTATGGAGGTTCCTCAAAATGCTTAAAATAGAAATACCATTTTACCCAGGAATTCCACTTCTAGGAATTTACCCTAAGAATGCAGCAGCCCTGTTTGAAAAAGACAGATGCACCCCTATGTTTATCACAGCACTATTTACAATAGCCAAGAAATGGAAGCAACCTAAATGTCCATCAGTAGATGAATGGATAAAGAAGATATGGTACATATACACAATGGAATATTATTCAGCCATAAGAAGAAAGCAAATCCTACCATTTGCAACAACATGAATGGAGCTAGAGGGTATTATGCTCAGTGAAATATGCCAGGCAGAGAAAGACAAGTATCAAATTATTTCACTCATATGTGGAGCATAAGAATAAAGAAAAACTGAAGGAACAAAACAGCAGCAGAATCACAGGACCCAAGAATGGACTAACCGTTACCAAAGGGAAAGGGACTGGGGAGGATGGGTGGGAAGGGAGTGATAAGGGTGGGATAAAAGAAAGGGGGTATTATGATTAGCATGTATAATTAGCATGTAGGGGGGGCGCATGGGCAGGGCTGTGCAACACAGTAAAGACAAGTAGTGATTCTATAGCATCTTACTATGCTGATGGACAGTGACTGTAATGGGGTGTAGGGGGGGACTTGATGAAGGGGGGAGCCTAGTAAACATAATGTTCTGCATGTAACTGTAGATCAATGATAACAAATTTTTTTTGAAAAATAGAAAAAAAAAAGATTACCCAGTTAGTACATATCTATCAGGCACTTTACATACATTATTTCTGATTCCAGAACAACCCTATGATAGTACAATTATTGCCACTTTTCAGATGAGAAAACAGGATTCCACAGGTCATAGAATGTGACACAATTTCAATAGCTAGTATGGATGTGAACCCAGACCTGGCTGCAAACCCCACATTCTATCTATTGCACATGGCAGATCAGGGTGACACTGAGCCAGACAACTGCTAGGTAGGTTGACTTTGTCAACCTGATGAAATAGAGATTTTCTCTCAGACCCACACTGAAGTGCAAGACAACTCCATTCCTATCTAGTGATGGTTACACTTTCCATTTTCCTCCCCATTACTTCTCTCCTCTGTTATTCCATTGAATGAAAAGGACACTCCAAAGACAATTCATAGGAAACAAGAGTCTTCAACCCACCTATCTACTCTGGGATAGTTGTCAATTTATGATAATTTTGAAGGAAACCCTTGATTCCATTACACAAGAATGTGAGAGATCGTAGGCAACCACAGGGACCTACAAGGAAGGTCCCCAGCAAGGAGGCAGTAGGGAACAGAGCAGACACGTGGGCTTCTGGCACTCAGGGCTCCAGTCATTATTTAGTGCCCCACCCTTAAATGAGAATGGAGAGATGGGCATCAATAGATAGCTCCACAATTAAACCTTGAGGCCAAAACATTCTAGTGATATAACTGTTCTGGGAGAATTGAAGCACAGAGCAGAATCATATAAGGGAGCTGAGATATAACAAAGCTAAATTCTCTTCTTCCACAGTAAGAAGTTCACAGAGAATATGTAACCTCAAGCAGTAAGAAACACCATAAAGTATAAACATGTTTTAGCGTATAAACACGTTATTAGATACATGGTCACAATGTCAAAAAAATAAAATCTGGAATACTTACAAATTGCTGTCTCTGAAGAGTAGGATCAGAAGTGGGGTAGTATGGGGCAAGAGCCTCAATGTTTGTGTGTGTCTGTGTGTATTTGTAATAGCGTTCTATCTGAAATTTATGTTCAAGCATTTCCTTGAAAAATTTAAAAATGAAATTACAGACAAACTAGTGGCATGAAGTGTGAAAATGGCAGACTTGGAAGCGCTAAGCCGTAGTTTCCACAAAGAAACACTGAACAAACAGAGGCTTAAATTGGAAACAGTATACTTCCATGGAAAACAATCTACAAAGGTAAGCAGAAACCGAGGGTAAAAGAAATAATGGAAATATAAGACAACCAGAAAGTGAACTATAAGATGATACAGCAAGTCCTTACATATCAAGAATCACTCTAAATGTGAACAGATTGACTTCACCATTCAGAAGGCACTGAGTGGTTGGGTACATAATAAAACCCAAATACATGCTGCTTACAAAAGACTCATTCAGCTCTAAAGATATATGTAGATTAAAAGTGAAGTGATAGAAGAAATTCCACGCAAGTGAAAATCAGAAGAAATCAGCCATAGTTATATCAGATAAAATAGCCTTTAAGCCAAAAATGGTAACAAGAGCCAGAAAAACAGGATTCTGGGAAAATGGTGGAGTAGAGAGAGCCTGAAGTCACCTTCTCCCACCAGATCTACCCTTACACACAGAGTATTTCACCCTGAAGAAGAGTGGAGACTGAAGTGAACAACACCTTCTCTACAAAGAGGGAAAGAAAGAGCACACATACACGAAAAACCCAAAGCAGCAGGAGAGACAGAGGCCCAGGAACCACAGGAACCCCAATTCCAGCAATTTCCCCACCAGTTGATTAAGGGGCATGCAGGTCACAGAACTGGGCCATGTGTTTGGAGGGACTGAGTCATCTAGAAGCTAGATGGTGGCCTTCGATCTTTTTCAAGAGAAAAGTCCCAGGGAACAAATGCCTGGGGCATTCTTTCTGCCCCAGGAACAGGGAGGCCACAGAGAGTCTGTTCCTTGAATGTGACCAGACAGTCCCTGCTTCCCTCTCTCAGAGCCTGGGGCCCCATACTGACCCCAGGGACAGCACTGTTCTATGGCACTGACTAGAGCAGGTGGGCCACTCACGAGTCTAGGATGAAGTACACGTCGTAAGTGCTCCAGCAGGAGTCCCCATCTGCTGGGCTCTCCTGGAGCCTGGAGCTGGGGTGGTGACCTTGGTCCTGGGTGGGGTAGCGGTGGAGGGTGCTCCTGGTGGTCAGGAGCAGAGACGGCAGCAGCAGCAGCAGGAAGACGAGCATGGGGCCCAGCATCCTGGGGCCGCTGTTCTTGCCTCGGCCCAGTACCTGGGGGCCCAGATGGGCCCCGTAAGCTGCAGGCCACCTCAAGCCAACACCTCCTCTGCTTCCTCCTGTGCTCAGGGTCCTCGGCGCTCCCATCCTCAGCTCTACTCACGCTTTAATCGATATATCTTGCACCTGCAAGCAGCCACCTGATACCTGCCCTGTGGGTCCAAGTAGCAAGTGGTTGGCTGTGGGGTGATGGCCCCACTATTTATGCACCTTCACCCCGTCCTGCTGAGGTATGTCCATTATGATGGACAATAGGTTGCCATGGCAACCTTGTGAACTGCAGCTTTGCCCAGTGTTCTCCCTGTGGGCAACCCAGGCAGGAGTTTGAAGGGGTGGTCAGATGAGGCCGCCGTTTGTCCCTTATCCCAAACCCTCCCACGGAGTCTTTACAATTTCAAGGAAACCCAGCCCTTTGGTAAACTGAAAGAGGGCAGCTGAGGGGGCCTATACATGGACATCACTGAGTGTGGGGAGGTGGAGACAAGAATACTGTAAGGTTTATTTGTGGGGACACTGAAGTCACCCATGGGATAGAAGGATCTAGAAGAAGGTTGTGAAAGCAGGCCAGTGTCCTTTGTGAATGAGGGACATTCTAGTTATCTGCTGCTGTGTATTGAACCTTCTCAGACCTAGGGACATAAAACAGAAAATTTTCATATGCTCATAGGTTCTGTGGATTAGAAATTCAGAGATGTCTGAGTGGCCATGGTTGACTTTCCGCCATGGAAAACCCACTTTCTCTTTCATGTAAATTTTGGAATCATATCATAAATTCTCGACTCACCTAAACCTCTCTTAGTATTTTAGCAAAATAAAAAATATGTAGATACATTTGGAGGGGTTTGAATCTGCTCTTTGGACTACTCCTACGAGTGAACATCAGGCACCCGGCCAACTTCCCTCCTTAGGGGCAAACCCAGCCATGGGTTTCTGATCTGAAATGCCAAGGTGCCCCCTAATGGGTGCAGGCAGGGGCACACAGAGGGGGACACAGCTCTGAGGGCACAACCTGCCCCAAACCCAGCGTGAGCTGCAGTGAAGGCTACTCCCAGGTGCGTGGTGGTGCTGGGGACAGATTAATTCCTGGGTGTCACTGGCAGGTGTCCAGGCTTGGCTCACTGTGGGGATGCAGCCTGTTGTGGGAGGATTATCACTGGAGGAAAGGACAGCCTACTTACCTGGGAATTTCTTGTTACCAAATCTGAATTGACAAATAACTTCCTCCGTGTAGTCCATACTGAAAGCTTTTTCCAATAACCTTCAATTTCTTGTTAACTGCAAGAGTAACATCAATATGTCTGTGTGAGGAAGGGCTGAGGTATTTTCCTAAGATCACAACTATGGCAGACTGCCCCCAAAACAGAATTCCCATGAACTCTGGGGAGTTTCCAGCTGCCTTGTGTTCCTGCTGTCCTGCAGGCCCTGCTCTTGACCACTCGTCCTCCTGTAGGAACTACAGCTCCCAGGGGTCTGGTTCACTCTGGGAATTGTAGGTAAGTGGGGGCAGGATGATGGTTTCAGGGTTTTGAGCAGAAGAGATGTTGAGTTAAAGGGCTGTGCTCTGCCCAGACAGCTGCTCCTTTTACATTCTATCTGCCCTCACCGTGTTCCTCCAACAGCAAAAACCCCAAGGAGAAAGTGAACCCAAGAGTGAGCACAGCCAGCGTGCAGGGAGCTGCACTTCCCCCGCTGCACTCCCGCTGCCCACCAGCTCTGAGAACGCAGAGGGACCTGCAGCCCCAGGACGGAGACAGATCCTTTCTGGAAGGGAGGGCACTCTTTCTGGGAGAAAAGTTATATACCAGGCTGCCTGGGATCCATGGACAGGGGACTGAAGGCGGGCAGCTCCCTGGGAAGGCCAGGTGGAGCTGGGCGGTGAGGAAGGGTGGCTGACTGCCAGAACTGGCAGGAGCACAGCAGGAGGTGCCTGCCCTGGGGCAGCCAGGGAGGGGCTGGGACACCACGTGCTGCCAGGTGCAGGCTCATGGAGAGAATACCCACACAGCTCACCCACTGTTCACCTGTGTGTCCCCTGCCTGCAGCAATTCTACTGCTGGTACTGATCCCAGGAGAACCCTGCCCCACAGAGAGGTATGCTTGGGAAGACCCCACAGGGCGGTGTGTAGTAGCATCTCCTTCAGAACAATCTTACTGTTGGAGGGAGACTAATGACATTAATTTGGTCCTTCAACATAACGGACTGCTGTGCACATGGCTGCAAATTACAGGACTTAACAAACCAACGACAAATGGAGGAGAAAAATCAAATTAGAAATAATTGGGAACAGACAAGGGAAACTAAAGAAAGCTCTGAAAGTAAGTAGTGGGCAGGAAGAGTCAAGAAAACTACACAGACACAGAAGCTCAAACACACTGCAGCCAGCAGCCTCCACACTTCAATGGCTGTTGAGCGCACTGCTCAGGTTTTCACAACTATGATGTGTCTGGAGGTGACATTAAGCCATTTAAAGCAGATTAAACATCTTACACAGGTTTAAAAAGGACATGAAAGCACATAATTAACCTTGGAAGGATTCCTGTCCAAAGTGATTTGTGGCCACAAATCATTTTACATGTTCAAAAGTTAACTCACTGCAAAATTCAGATAAAAAGTTTCTCCAGATTTCATGAGCCAAGGAACCTCTGAAATTTCAGCAGCAATTTTTTAAACAAACTGTGCCATGTTTTAGGGTGACGGCCTAAGACAGCATCGTTTCCCTAAGAGGTAAAAACAAGATCAAGTCTCAGCCCTCATCGCTGTTAAGTGTTTTTCATCTACCAGACAGACGCAAACTTGTGCCAGTAGATCTCTTCCCGTCTGAACTTCCTAAATTCTGAAGGGAGTAAAAAGTGACAAATGCCTGTTCTTCACTGCAGATCTAACAACCCCCAAATGACGATTTTACATAATAAAAGATGTTTACTGAGGCTTACAGATTCCATGGTCACCTGCTTCAAAGGCAGCTGGCAAATAATGGATCCAAATTAAGGCCAATAAACAATTTCCCTAAGGAGAATGCTAGCGCTCCTGGGCCATTGGTACTTTCCGACACACCCAGAAAATAGCAGATGAAAAAAGACTAAATCTGATGGCAGCGGAACAAGAAAACAGACTGTGCCAACCTTGACTCACTCTACCACCACTGAAACAGCTTCCATGGGCCCTGCCTAGAGAAACACGGGTGCATTGTGGCAGTAATCACCTGCTGTCCAGCCCAAGGGGGGTCGGCACTCCCCAATTAAAGGCATTCACCTTATGAAAAACAGAAACTACAAAATCTCATCTGTAAGGGCCTTAAACCCTATGACATTACAGACAATTTTAACTCTACAAGTTGTCTTACGGAGTTGAACACCCGAAAGTGAGTGAGAAGCAGTCTTCAGTCAGTAGACCCAGCTCCTCTTTCTGCCTCTGCCTCTGCCTCTGCCTCTGAATGAATCAAGTGTGACCTGGAGAAAGTTCTCTCATCTCTTTATTTATCCCCTTTTCCCCACCAGGTACAAGATGAGGTCAAACCCACCAATTTCTTTTTTCTTTTCCTTAAGAAATAGGGTTGGCTATACCTGGGCAGCAGGCAACCTCAGCCAGGAGAGGCGCCTTGAAAGGTTGGAGAAAGTTTAAGATTAAAAGGTTACACACTTAGAAAGCGCCTGTGACCTAAGAGACAGGAGTGCCCTGAAAGGTTGGGGGTTCCTCCTCTTAAGGATTTTTCAGGAATGTGATCACGGGCTGAGGGTGCAGACTTGTTAAGTGGTCCCTGAATATTTAAAATTAACTCAATACAAGAAATTTACTGCTCTAATTTCTCCCTGAGATAACTGGCAACTCGGTCTGAGAGCCTATCAAGCAAGACCACCTGCCCAGCCCCCAAGGTGGGCTGAGTTATTTGTCTGCTAAAAAGTTAAGAATCTTACTTCTTAACTTCCTGCCTTTTACTATGTTGTTTATTGCTGGGACTGCATGCTAAATTCCTCCCATTTACCATCTAGCGTATCACCAGGCACAGTGTGGCTGAACAGTAAGTGTATTTGTGTGTGTGTGTGTGTGTGTGTGAGAGAGAGAGAGAGAGACACACACACACACACACAATTGTTAAATGAATGAGATGAATACATTTCCAAAGTCTAATGAGCCATGCTCCACCCCAAAACTTCCGGATCAAAAAGCCAGTGTTGGGGCGGCTACTTACTAAAAGCTGCTGCCGCTGTGAGGCGGCGAGGTCTGCGTGGGAACAGGCAGCCGGGAGGCCCCCTGCGGGGGGGTTGGGCGGAGTCTGAGACCGGAGGCGGTCGCAGCGCGGAACCAGGCGCTGATGGCATCAGCCGGGAGCAAGGAGGCGTCGGTTGCGGGCCGACACCGCTCTCTTACGAGGCTGCCCGCCCACCACCCGCTCCCGCCGCCCACCGACATGGCCCCCGCCTGCCGCCGCCCGGACCGAGGCCGCCGCTCCCCGCTGCCCGCGTCACCTGCGGCCTCTGCGCGCCCGCGCCTCCTCTCACCTCCGCCCCGCGCTGCCCCCCTGCGGGCGGCGGAGCAGGGCCCCGGCCCACAGACCCCCTCGTTGCGGAGCCGCCCCCACGGACGCGCCTGCGGCTACCTGCCAGGAGCTGCTGCTGCGAGGACAGGCCGTCGTCGGAGAGAGGGCACCAGGTCCTGGTGAGGGGCGCCCTGGAGGCTGCAGACAGCTGATGGCGGAGGGCGGGGGCCAAGGGGTTGCTGGTGAGCGCTGGCGGCGTCGGTTGGTGGGGTGAGTAGCGTCGGTGAGACACCGCAAAGCCGTATCTGCTGCTTAGCCACACTGCCTCTGGCCCTGACAGCTGCCCCGTCCAGATGCCGTCACCTGCCCTGGTCTCACTCCTGCCCGGCCTCCCACGTGCCCCCGAAACTGCCCTCACTACTCTCCCTGTATTTTCCTCTATGTCAAATCAAAGGACTAAGTCTCAACTGATGTGATGTAGTAGGTGGGGGCAGGAGGCATGGTTCTAATTTATCTGCAACCAAAGTGAGATTTATCATAGATGTAATGAGTTGACTTATCAATGTGGCAAATTACATTAATCAAACTTTTCAATTTAAGACAGTCTTGCATTCCTGGGTGTCTGTGTATGTTGATAATATATTATATAATATATGTATATGTATTTAACTCATTGCTGGATTTTGTTAGCTAACATTCAATTTTGCAACTAATTTCATGACTGAGAAACATCAGTAATATTCGTTTCCTGTACTTTATCTAATATCGACTTTGCTAGTCTCATAAAGTGATTTGAGGAACGTTTCCTCCTTTTCTGTGTAAGACTGAAATGTTCTGTCCTTAAATCTTTGGTACAATTTGTCTATAAAGCACCTAGGTCTATGACTGACATTTTTTAACTATAGAGTTTATTTATTTACTGATAGAACAATTTTGATTTTCTACTCCTTTTGAGTTATGCTTGATAATTTCTCCTTGGCACTTACCCATTTCATCTAAGTTTTCAAGTTTATTAACATGCAACTATTGTCATATTTATAATCTCTGCTGCATTTATAGTAAGGGATCTGCTTTATTACTAATACATTTGTGCTTTCTTCCTTTTCTCCTTATTAACATTGCCAGTTTGATTTATTTTATGAGTATCTGAAAGAACAAGTTCTTTTCTATTATTATATGATTGTTATATAGTCTGTAAATTTCTGCCATCACCTTTATTGTTTTCTTTTTGAGTTTTATTCTATTTTTTTAACTTCTTAATTTGGATGGCTAGCTCATTCAGTTTAGCTTTTCTTCTTTTCTTTAGTATTTAATTACTGTAAATTTCCTCCAAAATATAGTTTGTACCCTTCCACAAGTTTTTATGTGTTACATTTGTTATTAAATAATTATCTCAATAGACACAGAAAAATTATTTAATATTAATACCCAGTCGTGATTTTCTTTTTAAATGTTGGCAAATTAGGAGTAAAAGGGATCTTCCTTAGCTTGATTTATTTTTTGAAAGTACCTAAAACATAGCAAACTGGAGTTAAAATGTGAAATGCTGGAATGCTCTTAAGACTAGGAACAAGGTGAGGATGCAATTAAAGTCTTTGCCAGGATAGTAAAAATTGGGGGGTTGGGGGATTGGAAAGGGAAAAACAAAAATGTCATTATTTGGGCATGATATGATTGTCTATATAGACATATAAAAAATGAATCAACAGGTACGTTATTTTTTTTAATTAAAGCATCATTGATATACAATCTTACAAAAGTTTCACATGAACATTGTGGTTTCAACATTCACCATATTATCAAGTCCTCTCCTCCAATTGCAGTCAGTCTGTCAGCATAGTAAGATGCCACAGAATCATTTCTTGTCTTCTCAGTGCTGTACCACCTTCCCCATGACCTACCTATATTGTGAGTGCTAATTATAGTGCCCCTTAATCCCCTTCTCCCTCCCTCCCCACCTACCCTCCTAAACCCTTTTCCTTTGGTAACTGCTAGACCCTTCTTAGAGTCTGTGAGTGTGCTGTTCTTTTGTTCCTTCAGTTTTGCTTCATTGTTATACTCCTCAGATGAGGGAAATCATTTGGTACTTGTCTTTTTCCATCTGGTTTATTTCACTGAGCATAATACCCTCTAGCTCCATCCATGTTGTTGAAATGGTAGGATTTGTTTTCTTTTTATGGCTGCATAATATTCCATTGTGTATATGTACCACATCTTCTTTATCCATTCATCTACTGATGGACACTTAGGTTGCTTCCATATCTTGGCTGTTGTAAATAGTGCTGCAATAAACATAATGTCTTTTTGAATCAGGGTTCTTGTTTTCTTAGGGTAAATTCCTAAGGGTGGAATTGTTGGGTCAAATGATATTTCTATTTTTAGTTTTTTCAGGAACTTCCAATTTGTTTTCCACAGTGACTGAACTAATTTACCTTCCAACCAGCAGTATAGGAGGGTTTCCCTTTCTCCGCATCCTCTCAGCATTTCTTGATTCTTGTCTGTTGGATGTTGGCCGTCCTAACTGGTGTGAGGTGATATCTCATCACCAGGTACACTATTAAAATCAATAGTAAATTTTAAACTATGTGCTAAATGCAAAATCTTATAATGTAATTTCTCCTCAACTCAATCTATATTTTAATATTCCAATAAAAATTCCAAAAATCACAGCTGTGTTCTTTCTTGCTGCTGCTGGTTCTTTACCTTCTTTCCCCGCCCCGTCCCAGCCTCCTCCTCCGTCTCCCATCCTTTGCCTCCCGCTCCTTCTCCTCTGCCTTCTTGTTCAATGAAACCTGACAATCTTACTCTAAACTTTACAAGGATAAGCAAAGGGTCAGAAATAGCCGTAGCACTCTTTAAGAACAAGGTACGGAGACCTACCTGCTAAATATAATAATTAAGCTATAATTTTCAAGGCTCTAATAACAAACGGTAGTATTGGCACAGAACACATCATTTAAAAAGATGTTTTTAAAGAACATAATTTTAAGTAAAAAGCCCAAATAAAAGCCAAATATGGGGGCTGCGGCCTGTAAGGGGCCGCCCTCTGCCCCTCCCGAGTGTGCGGCGCTCCGCGGCGCTGCAGGGTCTGCCCCCGGCCCCCCGGCCCAGTTCACGGGGCGGACCGGTCCGCGCCGGGGCCTGCCTGCCGCCCCTCCCCCCGAAAGCAAGATCCAGAGCTTCCGAGAAACGTTCGGCCCAAGAGGCCCGTGAAAGTGCCCGCGTTAGGCACGTCCTCCCAGGGTCGTCGCTAGCAGGTTGCGCAGGTTTGCCGCCAGAAAGCGGGTGGGGAGGACCGTTAGGCAGAGCGGCTTTACCCCGAAGGAGGGCTGGGAAGTAGGGGCGCAGCAGCAGAGAGCTGGTTGTTAAGCATTTACCAGCACACCACTGCCTTACTGCAACATTCCAGACCTTTCTCTGCTGACCTGTGTCTGCCTCGCCAGCTTCTTCTTCTTCCCTTAGCTTCCCTGTAGCCCTAGCCACACTGAGCTTGCAGTTTTACAAATACGCTATACTGTGTCCTGGCCTTGAGCTCTTCCACAGAATGCCGTTTGCCTTGCCTCCAGGCCGACCCACCACATGCAGGAGTCTCTGTGCCTGGCGTCCACTTTCAGGGACCCATGAAAATGATTAATTTAGTTTCAAAAAATCAAAAGAGGTAAAATAAACTAGGTCAAAGAAAATGCTTTAATATGTGATGCTATGTATTTGTCTTTTACCAAGGCTGTCAGTTAAATATAACCTTAAATATTTTTTTATGGTGGAAGAAACCCTAAAAGGCAAGAGTGCCCAGGGCCCAGGAAGTAACTGCGGGGCCTTTGCGCCTCTGCCCACCAAATTCATCAATTTTAAACTCCTCTGGGTTAATCCTCCTAGCCTTCACGATATAATATTTTGAAATAATTTCAGAACAATGTGGGATTTAAATAAATAAAATTCCACTATAGCACTTATCATAATAACACTTACGTGTGTATCGATATTTATCCTGTTCACTAACCTATGGCCATCTTTGAAGACAGTGATTATATTTCATTCTACTCTGTAGTTTCAGGATCTTGCACAGCCTATTTTCTTTGAATGAATGAATGAATGAATACCTATGAATGTAGTCTACTTGGGCTTCCACAACAAACTACCACAGCCTGGACACCTTAAGCAACAGAAATTATTTACCTACAGTTCCAGAGGCTGGAAATACAAGATCAAGGTGTCAGCAAGGCTGGTTCATCCTGAGTTCTCTCTCCTTGGTGTGTAGATGACGTCTTCTCTCTGTGTCCCCACATGGTCTTCCCTCTGTGCGTGTGTGTGTCCTGATTTCTTCTAAGGATACTTCATTTCAACTTGATTGCTTCTTTAAAAACTTTCTCCAAATACAGTCACATTCTGAGTTACTGGGGGTTAGGACCTCAGCATATGAGTTCAGGGGGACACAATTCAACCCATAACATGATGCTATGACATCTCATGTTATTGTTCACATCTTGCTTCCTCACTAGGCTAGACTGTGAAGTCCTCAAGGCAGAAACGCCTTAGCTCTTCTTCCCGTCTCCATTACCGGGTGGAGTAGCACAGCCTAACTCTGAGGGGTGATTGACAAGCACTGGGGAAGTGCTGCACATGCTCAGAAAAGGGTCTGGTTTGTCCTGTGGGCCCCCGGGGTCTCCAGAGACATCAGATGTTTCCAAGTACCAGCAGGGCTGGAGAGCATGGTGAGAGGGGAGCCTGATGATGGCCTGGGCAGTTTGCCCAGGACTGCTTCATTCTTGAGTTTATGGAGGCTTTAGAGACAAGGTAGAAAAGCAAACTCTGAGAGGGCTTCTGGGTTTTTAAAAGCTTATTTATTCACAGTGATTTGCATAAAATAGTCTTTTAAAAGGGGCAGCTGTTTTCTCTTTTCCAAAATGTTTATTGGGACATAAGGAACCACAGAAGTGCTCTCTGGTTGCATCATTCCACAAAGATGATGTACATTCATCTGGGAAATAAGATATTTTTGTTTTGGTGGGGGAATGGGATAAAGTCCAAAGCCAGATATTTCCACTCAAGCTGCATAAAAAGCCTCTGTACAGAAAAGGAAACCATCAAAAAAAATCAAAAGGCAACCTATGGTATGGGCGAAAATATTTGCAAATCATGTATCTGATAAGGGGTTATTAATATATCCAAAATATATAAAGAACTCATACAACTCAGCAAAAACACAATCCAATTTAAAAATGGGCAGAGTTTCTGAGTAGACATTTTTTCCCAAAGAAGATATACAGATGTACAACAGATACATGGAAAGGGTTCAACATTACTAATCATTAGGGAAATGCAAATCAAAACCACAATAACACCCATTAGAATGGCTTTTTCAAAAAGACAAGAGATAATAAGTGTTGGAGAAGATGTGGGGAAAAGGGAATCCTTGTACGCTGTTGGTGGGAATATAAATTAGTACAGTTACTATGGAAACAGTGTGGAGGTTCCCCAAAAAATTTACAATAGAACTGCCATATGATTCAGCAATTCTACTCCTGATTATCTACCTCAGGAACATATTTTCACCCCCATGTCCATTCCAGCAATATTTACAATTGCCAACACATGGAAGCAACCTAAGTGTCCATTGAAAGATAAAGGGTTGAGGAAAATGTGTTGTGTGGGTGTCTGTATACTTACGTGTTGGCTCAGCCAAGTGAGGGGAATCTCACTGCGCATGTGAGGCCCTAGAAATCTACAGATGGTAGACAACATATTCTTAGGAAACTGGGAATGAAACTGGGCCTTGTTTTTGAGGGCCCTGATCAGGCACCAGGAATGAAAGCTAAGGTTCAGCCATAAAATAGAAGGAAATACTGCCATTTGCAACAATGTGGATGGACCTTGAGGGCATTGTGCTAAGTGAAGTAAGTCAGATGGGGAATGACAAAATACTTTATGATCTCACTTTGTATAGGGAAGTCATCAAGAAGACATGACTGCCAGTTGACCTGTGAGCTAGACCCAGGCAATTATAGGCTCCTTCCCACTCCCATCCTAGGAATGTGGGTTCTGCCTGCCTTCCCTGTTTCCAGAAGCTGCCTCAAAGACAAACCTTAAGATAGCGATGTAGTTTTGAGACCATCTGGACTGCCTATGTGACTGAACCCAGTTAAGACTTCTACAAAACCTTTTAAGATTTGGCGGGTGGGTATGGAGATCTACTCATCTTGCAGCCTCCCAAGACAAGCCTCATATGTAAGTTTCCTTGCTCATGAAACTTGCCACCTACCAATCTGGAGTGGCCTGCCTCTTTCTTGGGTCGCTCCCTGCCCTCTGATTATAGGGGCCAGTTTCACCTGGGAAGCTCCCCAGGAGCTTGTGAACCAACAATTGGTGAGGCAGCCAGGAAACTGAAGAAAAGGGCCTTGAGAAAGAGGCATCTGCAGATCAGGATCCCAAGTTGGCTGGTCGCCTCTGTGTGGGAGGGGTGATCCTTACATCAGATGCTGTGGGCTGTCACATGATTATGAGGACACCCTGAAAACACTGGCTGCTTTAAAGGGCTTGTTTGTGGAACTGCAAATAGTGCACTATAGCAGAGAAGGGAAGCATGTGGCTGTCACAGAGGAGTGGCCTCTACTGTGGGAAGTTCAGCTAGTCACCGATGCCCAGCTGGAGGATGAAGCTCACATTAGAAAGTCAGAAGAACTGAGTTAGAGAAGAACATGAGGTTAACCCAACTCTGCTAGCTTCAGGACTGGCAGACAAGGTGGGGAGAACAAGATAATAGGTTAGAGACCGTGGTGTGCCATTTTTCAAAGCTAGGAAGGCACAGGCTGCCTCAGATTAAGGTCTGAGCACTTGTGACTAAGCCTGATTGGGAGGCTGAGACCTGGAATCTCTTGGAAAATGATGAGAATGAAGAGGAGGATGTTGTAATGGACAATGAGACAGAGCCTAATACAATGGAAAACAAAAGCACAGTAACAACGCCATCCACCCAGAAGCCCCAGTTCAGGAAACCCTTATGGTAAGACAAGGTGTTCCTGCTGAGTTTATTGATACAGCTGCCAAGTTTCAGCAAAAGGCCAAGGGAAGTATCCAGCAAGGTTAATGCTGCTGTGGGATATGGGATGACAGCATTTCTGTGACCAGGAGGAGGCAGGGAAAATGAGCGCCACCACCACACACACTGCCCTCTGGCACCTGCCTGGTACTCAGCAGTTCAAGATACTCCCTAAGAGTGGATTATTCTAGCCTGAATGGAGGCTCAGCCAAGTGAGGGAGGTCTCACTGGGCATGTGAGGCCCTAGAAATCTATAGATGGTGGACAACATATTCTTAGGAAACTGGGATTGAAACAGGGCCTTGTCTTTGAGGGCCCTGATCAGGCACCAGGAATGAAAGCTAAAGTTTGCCAATCCACCCCCAGGACCAGTATAGGACCCTGATATCCATGCTGACCCCAATAATGGGAAAAGACATTGATGATGGGCAATCCATCATGAATCTGGGGAACACTGACAAATCTCAGGAATGGATACTGGCTGTGGGTAAGACCTGAGACAGAGCACAAGCTCAGAAAGTCTTAAAATCTGTCCTGCCCCCATCTCCAGTATCTTACCTGATGCCCCAACTGTCCAGAAGAGGCCTCAGGGTTACAGCTTATTTGGGAAGGGATATAGGATGTGGGTTAGGATTGCCTCCAGATGAGGGCCACCATCAGAGGCCCCACATTGAGTTCACTATTCACTGGTTCTCCAGAAAAAAAACAAAAATGATGGCTCATTGCAGATGACAATGGACTACCAAAAAATGAGCAAGGTATGTGTTCGTCATTTTAGATACCTTGTCCATGGTGCTAGGAGTGTACCATACTGTGCTGGAGTTAACAAAGGCCTTTTTCAGTATACCCTGGCCATGAGTCAAAAGATCAATTGGCTTTCACATGGGAGGGGCAACAATGAACCATTCAAGTGTTTCCCCAGGGCTACCCACACAGCCCACCATAGGTCATGGATTGGCAGGTGGAAGACTATCCTTGTTCTCTTCCACATCAGCACAATGGCCCCACTACACTGATGCTGTAATGTTAACAGATTGACAATTTACCTCTGCTTCAAGGAACCCTGCAAGCTTTGCTGGAACACCTGTGAGGCAGAGAGTGAACAATGAACCCACAGAAAATTCAAGGCCAAGGCACTGCCATAAGGTTTGGGGAGTGGTTGGTCAGGTAAGAAGCGTGCAAGACTGTCCAACCCTAAGGATTTGAAAGAGGTGAAAAATCTTCATAGAGACTTTGGGGTTTGGAGAATTTTTATTCTCCACCTGACAGAGTGCCCCGTCCCCTGGTTAAAAAAAAAATGGCATGCATGGGAGTGGAAATCAGAGCAACAAGCCACCTTTGAAACAGCAAAAATATTAATGAAGAAGGTTAAAGTTCTGGGCATCTCCCATGCAGGGCTACCATTTGAGTTAGTTGTGTTTGTGACTTCACAAGGTATGGGTCAAGCACTGTGGCAGAAATAACAGAAGGGGAAAATGTCCCTAGAATTTTGGTCTCAGGTCTGGAGGGAGACAGAACCTATACTTCCAAAGAGCAACAGCTCCTACCAGTGTTCACTCCTCCAGGTAGAGCCTCTCCCACGTGGCCAGTGCAGCAGCCAGTGGGCTGAACTCAGAGCAATTTGGCTGGTGGTTACTCAGGAACCCTAGCCATTAACCCTTTATCCTGTCAGTTGGGCTGTTCCAAAGGACTTAACCCCATGGCTTGATGATGGGAAGCTAAGGACATTATCACAAGTAAGCTCTTATGGGCACCAGCTATTTGGAAGGACATTTGGGTCTGCCTACAAGAACCTGAGGCGGTCCTCACTATTTTCCACATCCCACCCATGAGGCATTGAGACCCCCTGGCAATCAGGACATTGATGAACTCTAACTACTGACCCTTTAGTAGATACAGCAGATTGGGTGCATAGAAAGAAGGGCCACTATAGTGCCCAGTTGGTATGGCATACTGCCAAGGATGCCAGATTGCCCTTCAAATACAGTGACTCAATTAACACAGTAACAACAGGTCCTGTCTGTTTGAAACAATGCCCAAGGCAACTGCCAAAGGAGTCTGGGGTCATCCACCAGAGTTCTCAACCAGTGAGGGATTGGCAAATTGATTAGCAAATTAATTCAGATCCCTCTGAATAAGGGTTCTTAGTATGCCCTAGTTTGTGTAGATACTGCAAATGGCCTCAAACTTTTTCCATGCAAATCAAGCTGCTACCACTAGAGAATTAGAGAAGCTGAGTACCATGTATGTGATACCCTCATCAAATAGAGATTAAGGGTCACATTTTGATAGTCATGATATGTAAGACGGGGCAAAGGAACATGGCATTGAAAGGAAGTTCCATCTCCCCTATAACCTGTAAGGAGCAGGGTTAGTAGAAAGAAAAAAACAGAATATTAAAACAGCACATTAACCTATTGAGAGATAAAACACTTTGGCCAGGTGATCCAAAGTACTGTCTTAAGCTTTAATACATTTGAATGATCAACCATTATGGCTCTTGCCCCATGTGCCAGACTGGGAAACCCTGTCAAGGCATACCAATAAAGGCACGGAAGCTGAAGGAGACAGCCTTTGCTCCAACTCTCACTATGGATCAATATTAGGCAGCTGAGAACCCCAAGCCCCATAACAACTGGGAAAGGAGGTATCTGCTAAAATTTACAATGGGATATCCCACCAAGATGGGTGAGTTACTGTGTACCCCCAGGTGAGGGGCAACTACTCAGTCTCCACTGGGATCCTGTTGCCCTACTGCAAGCTGGACCTATTGGAATGCTCTATACCTGGAATGAAACACCATTGAAAGAGGGAGAAGGTGGGCATCTTAGTCTGGCATATCCCTTCCCCATCCCTTCTCCTCATGTCTGACATGCTGTCTTCTCCAGCCAACATGTATGGTATGCACAACCAGGTTAAGTTTCTAAGCCACATCCACATTAACATCTAAAGGTCAGGCCACAAGCGTAATTCTTATAGAGGGAGAGGATGTTACCCTACAATTTCCTACTAAATATCTGCCTTTTCAACCTTAGGCTTCTGCTGGTCCTGTGGTGTCCTGTCACAGGACAGGAACCTGATGGACACAACTTTCTGCAGTGGGCCACTTGTATGCCTGACAAAGAAATCAATCCAATGGTTGGGTATGTGGGCAGCTGCCCCTCTCTAGCTCATTGGGATTAGCATGGTGGGTATTAACCCTCCAGGGAGGAGATTGGAAGGCCCGAAAGCAGTACATTAAGAAGGAACAAGCTAGATGCAGGATTAAAGATGGCAGCGTGAGAGGTGAGACAGAGACCTCCTCCTAAAACCACATATAATATGAAAATATAATTAATACAACTAATCCTGAAAGAGCAACAGGAAAGAAGGCTGTACCAGACTGCATACATCTGGAGAAAAGAACAGACCTCACGGAACAGGGTAATATACCAAATATGTGACCCAATGGGGGCCAAGCCCTTCCGCCCGTGGACCAAACATAACACCCCTCAATCCCCTTCTCCCTCCCTCCCCACCAGCCTTCCCACAAGCCTACCCTTTGGTAGCTACTAGTTCATTTTTGAAGTCTCTGAGCCTGCTGCTATTTTGTTCCTTCAGTTTTGCTTCATTGTTATACTCCACAAATGAGGGAAATCATTTGGCAATAGTCTTTCTCCACCTGGCTTATTTCACTGAGCATAATGTCCTCCAGCTCCATCCCTGTTGTTGCAAATGGTAGGATTTCCTTCTTTATTATGGCCAAATAGTATTCCATTGTGTATATGTACCACCTCTTATTTATCCATTCATCTACTGATGGACACTCAGGTTGCTTCCATATCTTGGCTATTGCAAAAAGTGCTGCGATAAACATAGGGGTGCATATGTCTTTTTGAATGTGAGAAGTTGTATTCTTTGGGTAAATTCCAAGGAGTGGGATTCCTAGGTCAAATGGTATTTCTATTTTTAGTTTTTTGAGGAACCTCCATATAGCTTTCCACAATGGTTGAACTAGCTTACATTCCCACCAGCAGTGTAAGAGGGTTCTCCTTTCTCCACATCCTCGCCAGCATTTGTTGTTGTTTGTCTTTTGGATGGTGGCCATCCTTACTGGTGTGAGGTGATAACTCATTGTGGTTTTAATTTGCATTTCTCTGATGACTAGTGATGTGGAGCATCTTTTCATGTGTCTGTTGGCCATCTGAATTTCTTCTTTGGAGAACTGTCCGTTCAGTTCCTCTGACCATTTTTTTATTGGATTATTTGCTTTTTGTTTGTTGAGGTGCATGAGCTCTTTATATATTTTGGATGTCAAGCCTTTATCGGATCTGTCATTTATGAATATATTCTCCCATACTGTAGGATGCCTTTTTGTTCTATTGATGGTGTCCTTTGCTGTACAGAAGCTTCTCAGTTTGATGTAGTTCCAGTTGTTCATTTTTGCTTTTGTTTCCCTTGCCTGGGGAGATATGTTCATGAAGAAGTTGCTCATGTTTATGTCCAAGAGATTTTTGCCTATGTTTTTTTCTAAGCGTTTTATGGTTTCATGGCTTACATTCAGGTCTTTGATCCATTTCTAATTTACTTTTGTGTATGGGGTTAGGCAATAATCCAGTTTCATTCTCTGACATGTAGCTGTCCAGTTTTGCCAACACCAGCTGTTGAAGAGGCTGTCATTTCCCCATTGTATATCCATGCCTCCTTTATTGTATTTTAATTGACTGTATATCATATGTAAGAATAGCATATCATAACTGAATTGGTTTTATTCCAAGAATGAAAAGTAAATCAATCACAGTAATTTATCACATTAACAGAAAAAAAAGGTTTTAAACAAATATGATCATGTCCGTAGATGCATAGAAATATTTCAACAGAGATTCATGATTTTTTAAAAACTCTTAGCAAATTAGATATAAAAGCAAAAAAATTTATTCTGATAAATGATGTCTATAGTAAACATCAGCAAGCATTATACTTTATGGTAAATAGATGAAAACGTCCTCTTTGAGATCAGGTACAAAACAGTATTCTCATTAACACAATTCTGTTTAACATTTTACCCCAAGCTCTCTCCCCTCCACCTTCCAATCTCTTGCTGGTGCCTCCCAATGCCTGGGCCCAGTGAAACGCAGTCCAAGAAGGTCAGCTTCCCAAGGGGTAAAGAAGAGTGGAGAGAGTGCATATGGTGGTGCAAATAGGAATACCTAGCATATGATCTTTGAGGCAGCAGTGGACACTCAAATAGAAATTCCCAACCCATCCTTAAAGATATGAGACTCAAAGAGAACTCTTTTGCTCATTTTAATTGGGTTGTTTGCCCTCTTATTTTTAGTTGTAGTTCTCTATATATTGTGGCTACAGGTCCTCTATAAGATACATGTTTCACAAGTATTTTCTCCCTGTTGACTCGGCTCTTCATTTTCTTAACAGTGTATTTCAAAGATCAGAAGCTTTAAAATTTTAATGGAATACAATTTATTGACTTTTTCTTTTATGGCTTACGTTTTTCATGTCCTGTCGAAGAAGATTTTGCTTAACTCAGTGTCACAGTAATGTTCATGTTTTCTTATAGAAATTTTATTTTGGCCCTTAAATTTAGAAATATAATTTTGAGTTGATTTTTATATGTGGAAACACAATATCATACCATTTACTACTCAGAGAACATCTTAGCACCAGTTCTCATACCCAGTTCCCCACAGGGCAGCCCACTGAAGGCCTGATGTTACCCTGCACATGCCACAGGGTTAAATTCATAGGTGAGGACCCCAAAATTATGAGACTCAGAGCTTATAATGGGGCTGATGGCAGTTGACTCATTCTCTTGTCCAGAGAATGAGAGATTTTACTCTGGAATGTAAACAAACCATTTCTGGGGACAAGGTGGTGAGTTTCCTTTTTTTTCCCCTCTTTTATCTCCCCTCTTTCACCTAGGTGGCCCAAGTGAGAAATGTATAGTAGGCACAAGCAGCAAAAAACCCCAAAGGAAACACTGTCATACTGTCCAGAGGACCAGAACCTGAGAGTATGGTGGGAAACTTCTTTTTTTTCCTTTCTCTTTTCTTTTCCAGCTTTGCCCCAAGTTTAGTCCCAGTCATGGGGCTGCACTACTGTGGTAGTGATGGAGCAGGCGTCTAAAATCTCAAGAGATAATTTATCATTTTGAACAGAGGATTAGGGAATGACTGCAGAGGAATCCCTGTCACTGTTTACCCCCAACTTTTTCTCACTGCTTGACCCCATGGGTGACCCCAGTCATGCAGAACTACATGGCAGTGCAGGTGACTAAAATGCTAAGAGATACCTGTTTTTAGAGCCAGAAGACCAGGAAAAGAGGACTCTGAGGCTCAGAGAGTGTGAGGAAAATCTTAGAGAGCACACAGATAAAGGGATTCCTAATTCTTTGTATGAACTGACCCATTCCTGGCCTCATCCCTAATCTGCACATGCTTAGAACTGACCCAAAGCAGCATTGCAAAGGCTTTGAAAATTGAATTGATGAAGTAGGCAAAACAGAACTTGCAGTCTGAATATAGCTAAACTGACTGCCTGCTAAAATAAACAAATAAAAATCAACATTCTCTAGAGAATTTTAACTGGACCAAGACACTTAAAACATAATATTCAGAATGTCTAGAATACAATCTAAAGTTACTCAACATACATAGAAGCAGGAAACTGTGACTAATTTATAAGAGAAAAGAAAATCAAGAGATGTCAACCCCAAGATGACCTAGATGTTGGAAATTTCAAAGACTTTGAAGTGGCCATTATATCCATGTGTCTTGAAGGTAAACACTCCTTACATGAACAGACATACAGAAGTTCTTGTAAAATAATACAAACATCAGAAAAGACTCAAATGGACATTTTGAGATTGAAAAGTATATTGCCTAAAATTAAAAAGTCATTGCATAGAGACAGTGACAAAGGAAAGAATCAGTAAAATTGAAGATTAGACTAAAGATAGATGTAATAGAAGTTACCCAATCTGAAAACCAAAGGGGACAAAATGAGAACATAATAAATAATTGGACATTTGTGCCACTGTAGGCCTAGAAGGGCAGAAAGAATAAATTAATACAAAAATATTTGAAGAAATAATGGCCAAAGCTCCCCTGAATTTGCTGAAAGACATACATGTACATATTCAAGAAGCTCAGAGAACCCTAAGGATAAATGCAAAGAAAATCATACCAGATTCATTAAAATCAAAGTTCTGAACACAAAAGTAGTTTTCTTAAATCTTGACAGTAGCCAGAAAAAAAAAAATAACATATTACATATAGGAGAACAACTATTTGAATAACTTAAGCCCTCCCATCAGAAACCATGGAGACCACGGACAGTGGAATAACATTTTCAAGAGTTGAAAGAAAAGACGTATCTACCCAGAATTCTATATTTGGTGAAAAGATCCTTCAGAAATGACAGTAAAATGAAGACATTCTCACATGAGGGAAAAACAAAAGAATTCAACACCAGCACACCTGTTTTAAGAAAAGTGCTAACAATAGTTCCTCAGGCTGAAAGGAAATTATACCAGAGAGACACTTGGAACTTCAGGAATGAAGGAAGAACAATGGTAATGGTATCTGGGTAAACAAAATAGACTCTTTTTTTAAAATATGAAGGACTATTCAGAACAAAAAGTGTAACATTCTCTGGTGGGGTTTTCAATATATGTGGCTGTAATACAACAACTATGACAAAGGTTAGAGAATAAATTGATCTGTATGGTTTTAGGCTTGAAATAAAGGGCTGGGGAAGCACAGAAAACAAAGGGCCTAGGAGGATACAGAGATCTTTTGGTAATGTGTTCTCATATGGTACCTGCAAGCTGTTAAATTCTTTCACAAAAATTCAACACTTTAAATGTGCTGATGTATTTAAATTATTTGATAAAGAAATAATTGTTTCCTACATTGCTAAGTTTTATTTCTTTCTTATTCATCAACTTCTTTGAAATGATGCACAACAAACATATTAGAATGGGGTAATAGAAAAAACAAGGAAAGATGAAAGTCATTTATAGTAGCATGTGCTACCAGAAGAGAAATTTGCTTTCCTGTATCCATAATCTAGGTTAAAACTACTAAATGTCTACACACATATGAAAATGAAACAACTACCCAGATAAGTAACAGGTATAAAACTCTCGTTCTGCATTTAGTTCTCACAAAAGGAAAGACGCTAGGAAATTGTAATTAATCCCAGACAATTGCCTTTAATTCTTCAGTTTAGCATTTGTGGAAACAGCTTAGAAAATGTTACTGTAATATACATGTAATACCAGTGATCTTCAAACTTTTCCTAATAAACCACCTAAGAGAATTTGCAAAACCACGTGCTCCCTCACACATTTTTAGTTGCATCTGAAAATTTTCATCACAGACTTAAAGAGTGGCAAAGTGTATCAGTGTATCTATCACCAACACTGAGATTTTCAAATAAAGCCATTACATTTTTTCAATGTCCAATGGAAAAACAATTTCATATCCATCGTCATTTTAAAAATATATAAATAAGACCTTCTTTGAAACTGGGAAAGTTTGTGTCATTTTTCTCCTTGAAGTTACATTCTACTCACCTGATGAAATTTTACCTGGTCCCAATATGTTTTCATGCTTGAAAGTCTTCTTGATCGTCTATCATATACCTGCAATAAAATATTTGTAAGTTGAGTTTTAATATTTTTGAACTTTTGTGACCAAAAAAACTCTACTATGTGTTAGAAATATTTTTTCATTTGGGTTATCAGTACAATTTTTTGTACACAGATGATCAAAACAACCTAAATATATCATGAATTTTGATGAATGCTTATAAAAAAAAAAGAAACACATCTCTTGACAGATGAAGTTTTTCCCATTTGCTTAATGTGTTTTTTCCCATTTGCTTAATGTGTTCAAGTATGACTATTATTTATTGCTTGAATGAGAAAGCAACAATTCTGTTTTCATTTATATGTATGTAAGCACTGGGAAACTTTGTTCATTATTAAGTAGATGGGAATAGGAAAATATATTTACCTATGTTCCTACAGCAATATCACCAAATTCTTTGAACCCATTCAAAGTTATGTGCCAAAAATTACACAGAAATCTATTATAAAATAATTTGTAATGATCTGTCAGCTGATACCTTTCCTAGTTCCTCCTTCAGTTTTTCTGAAAACAAAGAACTGTTTTCAACCTGACTTTTAAAAGAACATACTGACCTGAAACACTTACTGTCTGATACTAAAGTTTCCATTACAGTCACAAAAATAAAGTGTGCTTAGACTTGCTGTCTGGTCGGAGTAGGTTATTTATTATATTTACTTTTTACTATGACCTCTTTAAGTCAAGTTAATGGACTTTCATTTTTTATCATGTTTAATATTTTCTGCCTCTTATTAACTAACGAAAAATAAAATTATGTGCTAGCTGCTAGACTGATCAATTTTTAACACTATATACTTTTATTCTTCATCAATATGTAGTAGCCAAGATTGAATGCGGCAACATAGGAGAAAAAAATATGGTAATACAGGGAAAAACAGAGAATTTTTGCAGCTTAAAAAAAACCATGAGAACAGTGAAAAGGCTGTTTTACTCCAAAAAAGAATCTAAAATTTGAGGTTTTTCTTTTCCTCATCCCACTTTTTTCTGTGTGCTTTGTCTACTTTAAGCCTAAGCCTTGAAGTCCTCTGGGCGCAGTGCTTTACTCTAGAGCATTCATCCTCCACCACACGGCACACGCAGAACTATTGCTTCAGAAGTTTGGGAAGGCGGGAACGCAGCTCTGTAGCCTTTTCCAACAAAATACCCTTAGCGAACCCTGCAGGACCTTCCCGTAAAGCCACTCGTCTTTCTCTCAGGAACTCACCGGCTCCAACACTCCGCACACCAGGAGGCGCTACCCTCACTGCGCAAGCGCCAGGTGTGACCTCTGAGGCGTCCAAAAGAGGACGCTAGTAGTTCCGGGTGTTTCACTATGGCTCCCTTCTAGCCCCAAGCTTCCTTTTCTCTACTACTCTTCGCAGTAGGCTCGCGAGGGAGCTTGGAGCCGGGCTGGGGGCGGGCCTTCCGGGAAAGGGACTCGCGGGAGAGGAAGGTCAAGGCTAGGTAAGGCTGTCTGTGGATTTTGGGGGCTCTAGTGCGATAAGGGCAATGGCTGCAAAGGTCCTGCGGCGGTCTCCAAACTTGCAGAGTCACCAAGAATAGGATGTGCCGTTTTCGTTGTTAACCAGCTCGGAGGCTTCCCGGGTATCATACAAACACCTTGACCTTTTCCTGCGTCAGCTGGGGAATTTACCAAACGACGGACGCTAGCCCAGTTTCCTCTCAGGCGCAGTTACTCCCTTCCTGACTAGGTAACATTCAAGGCTCAGTTTCTCAGCTTATCAGACGGCCTTGTGCGCCTTAGGTTTGTGTGGGAGATGGAGATTAATCTTGCTACCAGTTTAAGAAAAATATTCGCGAAATGCCTAACGTCGGTCAACTGGACACTTCCATCACAGGCAGGCGTAATCGAGTCAGTTGGAGCTGCTTCTGCGACCCAATGAAATAATAGGTACTGGGCTTTAAAAATAATACAGCATTGTGTTTAGATCGTTTTCCTGTGAGGCACGTGTGCACAGTGCTGAATTCCTTGGAGCTGGATGATTTTAGCTCAGGCACTGTGCCGTAAGTTTTGCATGTCAGCCCCGTCGGTGGTTTAACCGTCTTCCTGTAGATGTCGAAACGGAGGTAAAGACTACGTACTACTACAAACGCTGTATGGCAGTTTAAACGTAGAGGCAAGCTTGCAACCAGCATTACTACTCCAAAGCTGGTGCTCTCCGCTCTGCAGTGGTTTTCGAGAACAGGACAGAACCTACTCCCCAGCAGAATTTACATACCCATACACGCACGTTTCAACATACTTTAAAAAAGTAACCAGGTATTCATCACATTGAGGGATATCCAGGTTAAGAACCCGTGCACAAAGAGAAAAAGGCAAACGCAGTCCAACGCTAATCATTGAAATAAATCCGACCTTTTAAAAGCATCAGAGCTAACAGAAAAATCAAAGAAACTTGCCTTTTTATGCCAAAGTAAAAATAGGGCAATTTCCCTGTGTGGGCTTAACACGTTTTGCTCCGCACATTTGGATAATTTATTTTTGCTTAGCATTTTCAACTCCAGTTAATTTTTCTTCATGATACTGTTTTCTTTAGTTCACATTTAAGGAAAAGTGATATTTTTAAGTGACCGTTTTGTACTTAGAATGGCTTCATGCGAATAAAAATATAATTGACATGCAAATTATTTGCTTTTTATTTTAGTATCTTTAACATGTCATTTTTTAAAAGATAAAATTGAAAGATTCCATAGGGCACAGTAGGGGGTCCTGAAAAAATCCTAAGGCTTCCAATTAAAAGAAGTTCTTTTAAGCTAGTAAGAAAGTGGCAATTTGCCAGTCTTAGATCAATACTTATAAACAGAATTTTTAGCCTATGTAAAAAAAGAAAAGTATATCATGCTCCTAGGCCATTTTTTTTTTTGGCCTCATCAGAGACATACAGGCTTGCTCTGTGTAAGGAGAGCTACAGAGCAGTAATTGATCATTAGTACTATTTTCAGTTTGCTTCTATTTAGCAAGTAGTTCTTTGTTTCTAGTATAACAGATTCAGGTTTGAAGAAGCTTATTCCCTTTCTCCATCATAAAAGTTTTAGTGTTTGGATTTTTGGGTATAACCATGATCCAGTGGATTCTAGTGAAACCTTACTACTTAGGATTTATGTGTCCCAGTAATTTGCTACATACCAAAGTGGACATGGAGGAAACCTAGCATCCTGTGATGGTTTCAGTGGCCACAAATTCACAGTGGCCTAATGAGTCCCTTCCTCCTTGACAGCTGTCAAATTACCAAGTTGCTGGTCCCCTTCCCTCTGTTTCTCTGTCTTTGTGAGGATGTCATTTCAATGTGTCTGTATAGACCATATGAGCACCAAATTTACCAAAAAGTTTTTTTTTTTTTAAGTTATATTTACCTAGTGCTACTGTCTTATTTCTCGCAATAGTCCTGCAAGCTTTGTTTTCTGAAAGGAAAGTTAGATTCAGAGAATAGGTAACTGTTCAAAATAACCCAGGTAATAAATGGCAGGCCCAGTACTCAAATCTAGGCCTCAGAATTCCATGCTGCCTCTGCATTTATATATATATATATATATATATCATTTATATATATAACTTTTGATATATAGGCTATAATTTATGCATATTACAGATCTATTCTTACACATTATTTCAACATTCTATGTCTCTAAATAAGTTATTTTCAGTTAATAAGAGCTTAACTCTTTAAAAATAGAGTGCTTTGGAATTAACATATTTTCCTGAAAACACTGTAACAAAATGACCTTTCCTAGACTGCCTGACAAATTAACTATGGAAATACCGTGCACTTAAAACATAAATACATTCTGATGCCATAGTAGTAATTAAGCAAAATGAAGCAAAGATGATTGAGAAGTAATTTGGGTTTTTTTTAATCTAATGTTTGGAAAAAAGATAACTTTAAAGGTGGAAGGAAGAGAATAGGTAAAGCATGCAAAGAAATTTTGTATCTTCTTAAGGCAACTTCTGGACATTTGCAAGGTCTATAGGGGTTTGTAGCACTAATTTGTTACTGTTTTCTATTTATATGTCAAACTATTACTGCTTTTTTTTCTCATTGATGAAAATATAACCCTAGCGCTAACAAGTCCAACCCATCCCCATTCACATAATAGAGCCAGTTTGGATGAGAACTGAATTTGGGGACTGAGTGCTGAAAGGGAAGGAGAGAGCAAGGCTTGCACATGATCCTCAGGCTGAGGCTGCAGGAAAGAGACCTTTGATAGGAGGGTTCCCCGTTGCTGGCCCTCAGGTGGCATTGTTGGCTCAAGATTGCTTGGTTGGTGATCAAAATGGTACACTGCAATTAGTTTGAGATCAGCCCCTGCTCTTTGAGTGGATCTTGAAGTAGACATGAAAAATCCCTTAAAGGGTAGGTTGCTTGCATTGGTTGATTTGTTTCTTACAAGAGTTATTTTGAAATTTACTTGGCACCATTCCTTTTTAGAAGACCTTCTTTTGGTATATTTCTCCCATGGGATTTTTCAAGATAGGTTTCTGCTTTTTGTGTCTGTGTGTAGATAAACTCTTTCATCCCCGCTGAACTATCCCCCAGGATAGTCTCTTAGTCAATAAAAGATGCTCATCTCACTCCAAAAATTTCACATATACTAGCATATTCTGCCAACAGTAACACCTAGTCTGGTCTGGAATAGGATAAAATAGTCCACCAGCAATGTCCTTAATTTTTATGTATCATTTATATATATAACTTTTGATATATAGGCTATAATTTATGCATATTACAGGTCTATTCTTACACATATTTCAACATTGTATGTCTGAGTAAGTTATTTTCAGCTAATAACTAGTTTGCATTAAAGCAGAATATAAAAGATAGAAGATAAGACAAGTAACATCAAAATTCATAAGTACCTTCTATTCAGGAGTAAAATGAATCTTTGGAGCTGTTGAGTTTATTTCTATAAGACTACTATCTCTGTTTTTCCCAAATGGCTCTGTCTCTAGGCAGAATTCAGTACAGCAACATAGAGGCTAAATGACCTCATACCTCATTAGCAGTTCTCAGAGCCATCTGGAGCCCTTGAGGAGAATAGTGTTCAAAGGGCTGATAATAAAGACAACAGCGTAATTATTCCTCTGCCATGATTAAACCTTCAGATGGCAAGCAGTCAGCATATTTATCCCTCAGATGGCTGAGGTGGGTGTTTTCTGAAGGTATGATAATAATGCTGTGGTAGGGTAACTTGTTTCTCTTTCTTCATCTAGCCTACAAATAGGTAAATAGACCTATTGAATCACAAAATAGTTGATTGTAAAAAGGACAGCAAGGAGTAATGTATGTTCACAGTATGTGAATACCAAATGTAAAAATGGCTTATGTAAGGCATGCAAAGGAAATTGCCACTTGGGACTCAGCTCCAAATCTTGGCCTGCCAACATGATTGATTCATGCGTGGCTTGTGGTGTTTTTATGTCCTAAAGTATATATTAGATACTCTTGGGATTTCTTACACTAAATCTGTTTATCTTTCTTCTCATTTTCTGTAGGGACTCCTGCTCTTGCTGCCCAAGAATGTCTTCGCTTTCAGAATATGCCCTGCGTATGACTCGTCTGAGTGCCCGGCTCTTTGGTGAAGTTGCCAGGCCTACTGATTCCAAATCCATGAAAGTGGTGAAACTGTTCAGTGAGCAGCCTTTGGCCAAGAGGAAGGAGACATACGACTGGTATCCAAATCACAACACTTACTTTGCACTCATGGGCACACTACGTTTTTTTGGCCTCTATAGGTAATAAAAGACAAAGAGTAACCTGTAAGATACTTTGTTAATAGATTAGAAAAAGAAAGTTAGCCTTTCTGTCCTTACAGTTTTGTGGTTCTTAACAGTAGTGCCAGGTAGTTCAAAAGGCACAGTTTTTGTGGGGGAAAGGCTTTCAAAATAGCCATAAAGGACACACCAAAACAAAACAAAACAAAAAAGAAACATGCACTTATTGGAAGACATATTTTAATTATATCTAAAATGTGACTAACATTGACGATACTGAGCTATAGAGAGATGTTTAATATTCATTAATCTAAGAGCACTCTAAGGGGATGCAGAGGAAGATGGGTCCATATGCTGAGGAAGAAAACCTCAGCCACCCAAGTTTCAAGAGCAGCAGGTTTTTACTGGTCAGAGCCCCCTGCCCTGTAGCAGATCCACTTCCTGGCTAGCATACAGGAGCCTCCTTTCTTTCCTGGACAGTTTCATCAGAGTTCTTATTTCCTTCTACCCTCTTCCTGGCATTTTTAGTTTGAACCCTTTTTGATGTATTAATTTGCTCTATATAAGCTGTAGTTGGCCTTTAAGAGTAGATTACAAAGGTTCTTTCCACCACACAGCGTATGTTTGTGTGTGTATGTGTATATATGCGCACACACACACACACACACACACACATGAAGTGGGTGCTTAGGATTATATATTGCTCTAGAAAGAAAAGAGATCAAATATCTCTATCATTTTATTTTAAAAATTTCTAATTGTCAAACTAGCACATGCTCCTAATAAAAGAACTCAAGCAGTGCATAATTGTGTTAAAATACCTACTTACTTTTCTTTAATTTAAAGTGTTTTAATTGGACTTGCCTTAGGGCAACAATACAAAAATTAATTTGGGACTGTTCACTCTAATATAATATAAGTAATAGTTCATTCCAGATAGCTAAAGATGGGTACATTCATCTAACCAATAGATACATTTTTAAGTACTTTCCATGAGCAGGCATTTAATATGAACAGTAGGGGAACAGTAGTGAACAAAACAAGATAGATTGTCTTGGTTAGTATATTATTAGAAATTATAATCCATGACATATTTTGAATTTCTGGAATTGCTTTGGGGCTACTCCCTTGCCATTAGTCTGGGCTCAAAAAAGTCTTTTTAAATTTTATAATGACCTGAAATAAAATATCCTTGGAAGGCAGATCTCTCACCCATAACAAAAATCACATACAGCTATTTTAATTTACCTCTTTGCTGCCACTCTCCAGTTCATTGAAAGATAAAGCCTTGACTATCTTTGGGATCAGGGAAAAAGTACTTGTCATTTAGTTATCAATAGAAAAGCACAATTATTTTCATGTATTTAGCCATTAGTTATGGTAAATAGTGCCTCTACTACACAGCCTCCTTGGCATCAGGCAGGATGAAACTAGACAATCTCCAATAAAGAAGTCCCACTGCAAACTGCGGAGGGAAGCGCAGGCTCTCAGGAACAGTGACTCGTCCAGTCAGGCAGGTTCCCAGGTGGCAGCATCACAGAGACAAAGACCCCTGCCTCTGGAGCGTGGTTTTGGCTGGGGGTTGATGGGAATGGGAGAGGAAAAGAAAAAGGAAGAATTTATATATTAAATAAGTAAACTATGTGGTATGTTACAAAGTTGAACATGCTGTGAGAAAAAAAACAGTAGAGCCGGCTGAGCAGGATCAAGAGTGACGACACAACTCGGCCGGCAGGAGAGGACTGGCCGCAGCACTGACAGGACAGTCAGGGTCAGCCTCGTTGAGACGGTGAGGCTTAAGCAGAGATGTGAACGTGGGGAGTGAGCCAAGTGGGAACTGGGGAAGAGCTTTCAGGGCAGAAGCCACGGGCAGAGCAGAGCCTTGAGGCGGGAGTGTCAAGGAGAGGCCCGGGGCTTCGCGGAGGCCATAGGGCTGTAGGGCCACGGCAGGTCAGGAAGCATTCTGAGGGCCATTCCTTTGTTCTGGGTGGAATGGCGAGCCATTTGCAGAGTTGTGAACAGAGGAGTGACATGACCTGACTTAGTTTTTGAAGGACTCTTCTAGCTTGTCTGTTGAGAACAGACTATTTGGGGGTGATCATAAGCTTATCCTGAAGAGATCTGTTGTATCCATCATGTTTATGGAATGAAAACAGTGTATCCCATAAAGCCAATCTATTTTGAAACTGCCTAAGGAGTTAAAAATTGGACTCAGCAGACCTCTCTCTTATGTTTAATTCATATGCTGTTATTATCTACACCTTACAGACCAGGAGACTAAATAAAGCACAGAGAAGGGAAGTCACTTATCTAAGGTCACACAGCTATTAAATGATGGACTGTGATTTGAACCAAGTTCAAATGGATTCCAATGCTTACATATTTAAATGCTATACTGTTTTAGGTATTTGGTCTTAGAATGCAGACATTTTTATACAGTATAGTCAGTCTTCATCTTACACCCCATCCACATGTACATACTGTCCTGGCTGCCTTGGTCCCTAGAGCTCCTGTCTGTTGACTTGGCTCCCTTTTGGCAGAGCCTTTCCCTAGGCAGGTTTTTGTGTGAGTTACCCATTGTCATTTAGGCAGCTTCCTCCAGACCTCTTCCCTTGAAGTAGGTACTAATTCCTGGGGCTCTGGGTGTCTCTGTGTAGCTACTGAAGCTTATGCCTCCTTTCTGAATGTTACAAGGAAATTTGGGGTAATTATTACTATTGTATCCTAGTTACATAGGTTTCCAGGGGCTGACCTGGGAATTTAACTATGGGATTGTTTCTTTGAGGGGAAACTATAACTTAGAAATGAGCTTTGGAATACAACCATCTGTATGCTGGGGACTCCCTGTCCTTTCTGTTCACCAGGTTGAGCACATGCCCTGTAAAAAGACAAAGACAGAACCAGAATGACCTAAGGGGACAGTGCTAGATTAGTGTGCTTTTCCAGTCAGGCAAAAGTACTTGCTAATTATTTTTTTCTTTATCCACTTAGAGATGAGCATCAGGACTTTAAGGATGAGCAGATGCGTCTAAAAAAGCTTCGTGGAAAGGGGAAACCAAGGAAAGGAGAAGGGAAAAGAGCAACAAAAAAGAAATAGTGTTGGTCCAGTAGGAGAAAAAGTGTCTTTCTCAGCAACTGACAGAAGAAAGTGTATTTATCTTCCCACATGTTGGAGGAGTGTAAGCTTCCTAAATTGAAGATTATTTGGAGGAGCATGCATCTCCGTGGTGAAGTCTAATCCAGTTGAATTATGACTGGTTTCTTGGACACATTCTAATTCTGAAAAATTATTTTGGCCCTGGTTTTGTAATACAAGGTTTACCTCATTCTCTAAAGAAATGAATGCATAAATTTTTGTTGAATGAGTTGTTTGGGGTGGAAATGGGATAGGGGAGTGGAGGGAAAACCCATTACATGAGCACCCGGCAGTCTTCTCCTCCCGTCTTGCTTCTCTGCTTAACCTGCCCTAAACTCCTTCGTGTCTGGACATTCACTCACTGTTCCCACCACCATGCTCACAAACTGCACATGCTTCTCCACTGACTCGTTTGAGAGTGTCTAATATGACAGATTGGTGACTTGCAAGGCTGTACCTAGTAAAACAGTATGGAGTATCTGCTGTATACGAGGTACCAGGGTCTCGGTAAGACTGGTTAGCAACTGAAACAGTCCCTCCTCGTAGAACTTTCAGTCTCGTGGGAAAGACCTACTACATAATTACATAAATACAATGGCTGCAATGGAAAAATCCCGACTTCTGTGAAAGTGTGGGTGGATCGTGGATTGACACAGAGATAGCAAGAGGCCCAAACCTTTAGAGAATTTAAAGAAGGCCTTCCTAATGAGGTGCTTTAGGCTAAGCTCTAAAGAATACATAAAGGAAGGAAAATGACGGGAAGTGTTTGAGGCATAGAGAACATCATTTGCAAAGGCAACAAGTAATTGTACTGTTGAGTTGAGTCAACACCCCTGACCAGTACTGGTTGATCGTAAGGAAGGAGAGGCTACACCATGAAAGGGTTTGCGAGTTCTGTGAAAAGGCTTCAACTTAACCAACTTACCCTGAGGTCAGAGCATAGTGTTACTTCTCTGAGAGAAGACTACTGTATGTACTTGCGTAGCTAACCGCTAACGTTGTATTCTAGCAATGAGTTTCCAATGAAGTTGTAAGGGTTTCTCTGATTTTTTTCCCCCAAGTTGTTATAGTGAACTCTAGCACTGCCTAGTACATTTTTTAAAGTACTTTTTTCTTTTTTCACTGGTGTAAAAAAACATGAAATTTACCCTCCTAACCATTTTAAAGAGTACAGTAATGTTAACTATATGTACATTGTCCTGCTAAGGTACTTTTTAACACCTTTTCTACTGCTTTTGGGAAAAGTAAGCAAAGTGCACAGGCAGGAGGCTGTATAGCAGTTATCCAGCTATGATTTTCTTTGCCTGCAACATCAGAAGTATTGGCACTAAATGTGTAATTCCAGAACTGGTAAAAATGTCACTACTTATGTCTTGATAAATGATAGTTTTAAAGGTATATGATCCAGATAGTATGACTATATTAAGGTGTTAAAAGTAAAAACTACCTAAAATTGGGTAATTTGTGTCTGACAGGTGAATTCCAGCAGGAGGCCAATAGACTGCATTCATTTAGAATTCTGAGCACTTGCTATGTACCAGCCACATGCTTGTTGTGTAGAACACAAATAGACTTAGTCCCTGAGGTAATGGGACTGGGTGTGTGTATTGTGAAGTATTGTCAGGATCTCAGGGATTTACTCAGAAGAGAGCAAACAATTCTTGGCCAGGGCAGCTGAGTCAGGTAAGTGAATGAGTACCCCAGGATGTTGGGCTGAGAAACAGGCTCTCAGCCCGAACTCAGTGTAGAACATCACAGTGGATGTTCTGAATTAACACCATTTCCAACTTTTGGAGATGGCCTGAATGTAAGAGGAACTGCATTAGATACTAACAGCTGAACTGAGTCAGAAAAGAAGTAAACAATCTGTGTGTTGGTTTGATGACTCCTGAGCCTGCAAGAAGCCTTAGCAGTGAGTAATAGGGAAGTCTGTACCATTCAGTAGATTAGTGTGCCACTGCTCCACACTGGAAATCAGAAACTAAAGCTAAAATTTCTTTGTAAGTTGTACCCTGAAACCCACTTGATACAGTAAACACTATGTGATTTAAAACAGCCTGTGCTGAACTGTGGTGGACCAGATGGAAAGTAGAGAGTAAGAGGGAAGAGCTGGTTCTTGGTGCTGTGAAAGCAACACATTTCAGGACACCAGTGATCAAAGGGTACGACAAGGACTGAGTGCAATCAGGAGAAAGAACCTTTTAACTGCGGTTTCGGCTAGCCAGGTGGTTTAATTGGCTTTGTCTGATCAAGACAAAAACTGTTTGTTTTCCTTCTGGTGTTTTATGTGTATGGCAGATTTTGTCCTTGATTTCAATATGGCATAGTGAAAAACTGGGCTATGGATTCAAAACCTAGTTCTGTTTACTGGCTTAGTGACCTTAAGTCACATCTCTAAACTCTTTCTGCCTCTCTAAAACCAGTAATGCTTCAATGGACTAATGAAATACTAAGATTTGGGAAAAGGACTATGTAAATTGTAAAAGATGAATCAAATGTTTTTACATGCAGTTGTGTGACTAGTAAGAATTGCTGCATCTTACTAACAGATTTTTCCAAGGCGGTGTTGACAAATATTTGCTAAAAATATAAAATGCTCTTCATTTACAAGCAGCACAATAGGTTCAGGAGGAAAGAGGTAGGACATGCATTTTATTATTTATGTAAACGTGTTGCAGAAACTCTTTTTTAAAAAGCATCATGTGTATGTGTGTATATATCTGTCTATATATGAGTATATAAATATAATGTTGTTATTTGTAAAGCACCTTCCATGAGAGAGTAAGTTAAAATTAAAAATTGTCTTCTTTGCCCTTTCCCTCTTTCCTTACATATTTCCCTCAAAGCTTCCAAGTGCCTCATTTTAGAGATTTAGAGGCAGGAGCAAACTTCATGAGCAATAGATAGAGGGAAACACCTTTTAACCTGCCAACCCTTTCTTTGTGGTCCTTAAGTATTCATTTATAAGTTCCAAAGAAAGCATTTCTTTAAAATAAAATACTGAGATAAAATCAGCAAAACAAACAGTAATATACTCAAGAACACTTAGTTAAAACAGAAGAACAAACAGTAAAACTCTGGATATTGAGATAAGTGGAAAACCAGTAACCATTTATATTGAACTTAAGACTGAAAAAATGTTTAGTTGACAAAGGCAGCGATATGGGAATCATGAAACTACTGTGAGGACTGGCCAAGAAAGTCCCCAAATGCAGTGTTCTAACTTAATTGGAGATCTGGCAATACTGTAAGTTGATATTAAAGTAGGAACTAGAACAAACCAACATCAGCTATAATACCTTTTTCATTCTGCTTAAGGAAATGTGTTTCCTGAGACAGTGAATAGATCCATTTGGAGAACTTTCTGTGTCTACTGCAGAAAACGTGAGCTCCTCCTTCCTGACAATCTAAATTGGTGCTTGGTACAGAATACCTTCCCAAAAGAGCCACAAACAACTAATTGACCCATTGAGTTTCAAATGAAAACAGCACTCTAAACAGAAATTGAAAGTCTTGGAGGCGACACTGGTTGAATCTAAAAGTTTGAAGATACCGAGTTTGAGAACTGACCAGTGAGTTAAGCACCAAACAAGTTAAATATAAATTCTTAATAAGGACTTTAGAAGAGATCAATGCAATTTGAAACATCAGGAATGAGTTTCCCAGAAGTGAAAGCAGTGAATCCAAGTAATGTCAACATTTTGGAGCACTTAACCACACACTGGGAATTGTGCTTTGTAGTCCTTACCTCTTGTAACCCCTGTATTTTAAGTATCCCCATTTTACAGGTGAGGAAACTCAGGCTTAGATCTTTTGCCCAAGATCTCACAGCTCTAATTATTTAGGCTGAGGTTTAAATCCAAGACACCTGGTTTCAAGCCTGTACCGCCAATCACCACACTGTTACAGATGGAATCCTCACAAAGACAAAAGGTTACAGCAGACAGTACGTCAAAGGCCCACAAAGAACCATAAGAGCTCTGGCTGGCGAGGGCTATAATGATGAGCACGGCCTGGCAACCTCAGAGCCATACCCTGAATGAACCAACAGGCCCTCAAGTTGCCAGTGTCCTTTTTATAGCCTGAGGAGGCAGCACTGATAGAGCTCTCTCAGACTGAGGATCACCATGTCAAACACCGTTTGTCCAGTGACTTAGCATCGCACTATACTTGTTATATCACTCAATTCCTACAACAGCCCTATGAGGTAAGTATGATTTTTCCCATTTTATACGTTGAGTTTAGAGGTGTGGTTCTCAACTCTGTCTTGTTTCAGGATCTTGCTGAAACAGAAAACCCCACGTGAAGACCCAGATCAACGGGAACCCTAGGAGAGCACTGCCTGTGCCTGGCCGGGGTTCAGTGGGCCTTCGTTTCACAGGAGCAGGCCTGGTGAGGGGTGCTCTGAGCCCTCACTGCAGCTGGAGCCCCTGAGGTCAGGGGCAGCTCTGACAATCCCTGTCATCAGGAACTGAGGAGACAAGAGAATCTTCTTCCCAGGAGGAGACTAGCACGCCGGTATGGTTTCTGCTCTTTCTGTCACATGTGATTCTTTAAGCAGTAAGACATCCAGTTTACTGTTTCAGGGATTTTGTGATGACAAAGTGAAAAATGAATATGATCCCCTGGGTCCATGGATAAGACAGACATACTTGTATGGTTTGAAGACAAAGGTAGGAAGAAAAAGAGATTGTTAAGTCACGGGAGAGACCACTGTCAGGAAACAAAAGCTTTTTGATTTTGTCTTTCCGTGTAAGTGCATTTTACTTACTCTGGTAGCAAACAGAGGGATTGCTGGCTGCCAGGCCTGAGCAGGAGCAGGAGCTCCAACTGGAAGTGACTTCTGGGTCCCGTGGTCGTTAGGTGGTGCTAAGCCAGAGTGGAGCCAGACAGTGACCAGCCCCACCAGGGCAACTGGCCTGGCAGGTGGTGTGTCCTGAAGAGCAGGTGTGAGCTAGGTTGCTCCAGGTCTCCAGCCACACTTGATGGGTCAGCCAGGGAACAGGGAGCGGGAGCAGAGTGTGGGGAGAGCCTGGGCCCCAGTCAGAGGGCAGATCCCACACATAGATGCAGGCAGCTGTGGGAAGGGAGCCCCAGGTGAATGAGGGGTTCTGCAGCTGAGAAGGCAGGTGGCCCTTGATGATCTCGCTTACTGCACTTACTCCATCCACAGGTGGTCAAATTCTTGGTGGAGAGGTTAGGTGAAGCTGCAAAATAAAATTAAGGTGCAAAGTCAGCACCGCACAAAAATCAAAAAGTGGATATAACATTAGGATCTAAGTAAAGGGAAAGTAAAGATTAATTCATGTAAATATGACTTACAGTCCACCTTTTTATTACATGATACCTAAATTGATTATATACCACCTAAATACATCTAGCATGTAAAAATTAGGGTTTTTCTTTCCTGTATTTATTTTCTTTCCTTTGGAACTCTTCACTGTCTTTAACCTTTTCAGATAGTTCTTGCTGGAACATAAGTGGAAGTGACTTTCTTTCCCAGTGCCACAAGACTGCCACTTGTCAGCCAGTGTGACTCTGTTAAGACAATAACACTCAGAGGATGGGCTCAGCCCACCCACAGAATCATTACTAGATGCTTCTCTGAGTCAGCAGGCTGGTTGCGGCCCAGGCATCTGCATTTCCAACAAGCACTTCCACGTGACTTATGTGCATTCTTAAGGCTTGGGAATCACTGCTTTCGGAATTCTGGTGGAACCCTTGAAAACTGAAAGCAATAAACCCTGGTTCCGCTTGCAAATGTATCAAAGATGTCTCAAATCAACTCTGAATTGTGATGTCCTCATCTCCACTCTTCCTTCAGCCTCTGATTTTATAGTGTCTCCAGCAAGCTCACAAGTGTGTTTTTTTCTTTTATTTCCCAAGTATTTTATTCTTAGTGAATAGTTGGCATTAATTACTGCTTATCACTAATATGATCTAGTGTGATCTTGTCTCTGCTGTGGCCTATGTGGGGGCATGTTCAAGGACACAAAGGCAGTGATATCCCAATCTTTGAGCGCTAAATTCCAGCCATGTGGTCTGCCCCAGACCACCTGTGCAGGTTATAAACTTCACAGGAAGGTATGACCAGAATTATTGTTCTTGTGAAAAATAATCGTTTGATCTTTCCTTCTCCTTTGCTAGTCTTATGAAGTCTCCCATTGCATTTCACAATCAGCATAAATAGCAGGGAAGATGAAAGTGAAGAAAAGCTCAGTAATCTCATTTGGAGATCATAACCTCTTTGAAGCACAATAGGTAGGCCCTCCAGGATTCTCTTTGCCGCTTTGCCAAACCACTCACCCAAACCACTCACTGGCACCGCTCCCCCAGGAGGGCAGGGTGGCTGTGTGTTCGATGGAATATAGGAATGAAGGATATTAGTCCAGATCATCTACTCAACTCTGACCACCCAAATCATAGTTTGTTGCCAAATGTTCTGCAAAGAACAAGTATGACTTGTAAGATCCAAAAAGAAAAGGTTATTTTTTAGAAAAAAACATTGTTACAAATTTAAAACAGCATACCAACTGATTACAGCTATTTTCTGACTAATAATGAAACGCCTAAGAAAGCATCACACTAACTCAAAATGGTAAATTGGGTTATGGCTGTCTAATCGTTCTTATTCTGCAGGAGTGCCAATCAATTGAAAACTTGTACAAATCCCTTGTGCCTGCTTTTCCACCTCCCACCACATACCCTCAGACGCAGGACTTCACCATCACCCTGCTGCCTTGGTCCGCGGAAACTGCCCAGGCTTGCTTGAGCCTTTCCCTTCCTTTTCCTGAAGTGCCTGCTCCCTGGTCACCTGAACAGAAGACCTCCAGGATGAGTCACCCTCATGGTGGTTTAGGAACCACCACCTCTGGCTGGTTTAGGAACAATGCAGGATTTGTTTCTGAAATGCCAGAGTCTCAAAAAGAGAGACTTCTAATACTTTTTATTAACTTGCTCACACCAAAAGACAAATTTGTGCTCTCCATATCGCTCTTAGGTGGCACCAACCAGCAGGCCAGCTGAAGTAGACAACAGTTTACAGTGTTACAGCCTTTCTACTCGAAGTGTGGTGCACAGACGCTTGTTAGAAACTCAGAATTGCAGGCCCACACCAGACCGTCTGAAATCAAGATCGGCATGTTAATGAGATCCCCAAATGGTTTGTACCCACATGAAAGTGAAAAACACACTGGCTTGGATTTGTGTTAACCTTCAGCGTCTTTAGGGGCCATAGGTGGGCCAGAGACCCAAACGCAGGCTTTCTGCCACTCATACAATCCATTATTGTCTCTGCCTAGAAATGTCTTTCATTACAATTCATCAACACAGTGAACTCCTACTCACTCTTCAAGGCCAGCCCCAAGATCATATCCTTCACACCCCCATTGAAACCTTTCTGATACCCTGAGTCAAAACTAATCATTCCCTCCTCTGAACTCCCTTGATACATTACATCTCTATCCAATACATACCAATATTATAGAGTCTTCATACCATATTATAATTATATACTCTCATATCTGTGTCCCCTTGAATGTGAGCTATTCAGGACAAAGAACATGCCTTATTCACCTGCTTTTCCTAGCACCCAGCCCAGGACTTGGAACAGAGACTCAATAAATGTTACATGAAAACTACATTTTGACGTTTTCTTCCATTGTTTTAGAGTCATGTAATAGTAAACCTATTTTCACATTGTAACATTCTACCCACTCAAAACCATTCTTGTATCTCTGATATGCTAATTTACAGTGATGATTCAGAAACATTTCCATTAGCCTGGAAACAATCTCTGAGCCTACATTTCATTGGGACAACTATTTCTTCTCCCTTTTCCTTGCCCGCACCCATCTCCCACAAAATAATATATCGATTGCTGAGGAAAAGCCAACTTACAGAGAAGTTTTGAGGGGAGATGGAAGCAAATATAATAAAAGAAGTTACTGTATTTATTCATTTATGCTAAGCCTCTCTTGACACCTCTAATATTTTCTTACAGATATTGCTGAATCGGTTTTGAGTGAAAGGCAAGAAAACAAAGTAAAATAGAAGTTAAGTAGTGACCCAAGAGTCGTAATGATTATTGGCTGTATTCTTAAGAAAAACACACCAAAAAGCATGCATGTAATCTTGGGGAACTTACAGAGTTGGCATAACCCCACAGGTTAACAATGGACTCTTTCAAGACTGTATGTAGCCATGTGCCAGGCAGCATAAGCTAACACCCAGCCTGAGATGGTCAGTAGGAATACACAAGAGAGTGATCATTGCTCTGTACTGGTCAGCAATGCACAGCTATATGAGGCTCATACGCCATAAGATTCATCCAAATGGCCCACAAATTGGTCTTAGTCATTGTCACCTTTATTCTGAACATATGGTTCTGGCAATGGTAATAAAGAGATACTATTTAGGTGAACTTTTGCTTTCTAAGGTGGCCCTTGCAATATTTATCAAGAGGTTAAATATGAATATCCTTTGACTCAGGTGTTCTACCAGTCTATAATATAGAAATTCAGGTACAATGCACAAAAATTTTCATTGACAATTCTATAGAAAAAATAGGAAATAATCTCCATGTTCATCAATATTATTGATGATTATTAAGTCATCATTAATAATAATTGAAAATTATTGAAATTAATTGAAAATAATTGAAATTAATTGAAAAATAATTGAAAATAATTGAAAATTATTAAGTACTACATCCATACCCTGAATATTATACAGCTAACTTTTTAAAAGAGATATATGTATATGTGTTGACATGGAAAGATGTCAGTGATAAAGCATTTTAAAAATCAAGTAGCGAGGTGCTCAAGATGGTGGCGTGAATAGGGTGGCAGAAAACTCCTCCAAAAACCATATATACTTTTGAAAATACAACTATTCCTAAAAGAGAGACCAGAAGATACACTACAAAAGCCAGGCTACATCTACATCTGCAAGAACGCAGCATCTCACAAAAAGGGTAAGATAGAAAGACGTGACATGGTGGGACCCGAGCACTCCCCCAACCCCAGCTCACCGGCGGGAGGAAAAGAATCAGAGTGGGGAGGGTGTGGAAGTACAGGAATGCTAAATAACCAGCGCAAGTAATCTGCACAGGGATCACAGACACACATTGCATGGTGTCCTGGATATTAGAGAAACGGAGAAGTAAAATCCAAGATGGAGACTGTGAGCAGGACCCCACAGCTGGATCCCCTGGAACAAGAGAAAAACAGGCGCTTTTTAAATGTTTTAAAGGGACAGAGGCTTAACAGTTGGACAAAACCATCCCGGCACACTCAGCCCAGCAGGCTGGGAATCTTAAAGAACTTCAGGCACCCTACCCCCCCCGGGGGTTAATGCAGCCCTGAAGCCCCTCAATGACAATAAGCAGCCTGCCATTCATTCCACCAGGCCGGTGCTGCAAGCAAACCAGCTGACCCACCACAGCTGTGGAGCAGCCAGAAGAGAGCTCCGCCCACAGCAACCACACAGAGTCTTCTCCCAGCACACAGCTAACTGGGACACCCCAGAGGCTGCCGGCGGAGCGCAACTGCCCAGCACAGACAGAGGAGGCCCGAGCAAGGTCCGGAAGGCATGAAGGGGCGCTGTTCTCGCAGGAGAACACACCCAGAGCGTCTGCGACCCCCTGCAGGGCACTAGGCTATCCTGAGGGCCACCCCGCCCACGGCAGCTCAGGAGATTATCCCAGAGACTGCTCCCTGTGTGTGGGTAATCAACACATGCAGCGGAGAAGGGCATGGTGACCAGTAAGCAGGAAGGGACTTTGTTCTCCCAGTTGACACACACTCCACCTGCCTGTGACCACTTCTATCACCATGAAAAGGTAGGAGATCTGGTCCAGTCAAAAATCACTCAGACAATTTCAGACAGAGGGCCTGGTGAGATAGATATAACCAATATTCCTGAAAAAGAATGCAAAATAAAAGTCACAACCATACTGATGGACCTGCAGAGAAATATGCAGAGCTAAGGGATGAACTCCGGAGGGAGATACAGAAATGAAACAATCAATAGAAGGTCTTAAGAGCAGACTGGATGAGGTGCAAGAGACTGTTAATGGAATAGAAATCAGAGAACAGGAATACAGAGAAGCTGAGGCAGAGAGAGAGAAAGGGAACTCTAGGAATGAAAGAATATTTAGAGAACTGTGTGACCAATCCAAACAGAAGAATGTTTGCATTATAGGGGTACCAGAAGAAGAAAAGAGAGAAAGAGGGATAGAAAGTGTCTTTGAAGAAATAATTACTGAAAACTTCCCCAAGCTGTGGAAGTAAATAGTCTCTCAGACCATGGAAGCCCACAGATCTCTCAACACAAGGGACTCAAGGAGGATAACACCAAGATATATAATAATTAAAATGGTAAAGATCAAAGACAAGGACAGAGTATTAAAGGCAACCAGAGAGAGAAAAAAGATAACCTACAAAGGAAAACCCATCAGGCTATCATCAGACTTCTCAACAGAAACCCTACAGGCCAGAAGAGAATGGCATGACATATTTAATGCAATGAAACAGAAGGACCTTGAACCAAGAATACTGTATCCAGTATAATTATCTTTTAAATTTGAAGGAGGGATTAAACAATTTCTAGACAAGCAAAAGTTGAGGGAATTTGCCTCCCACAAACCACCTCTACAGGATATTTTAAAGGGACTGCTCTAGATGGAAATGCTCCTAAAGCTAAATAGATGTCACCAGAGAAAATAAAATCACAGCAAAGAAAGTAGACCAACCAAATACTAATTAAAGGAAAAAGTAAAATGAACTATCCACAAAAGCAGTCAAAGAAAACACAAAAGGGTAGAGAATAAAACACCTAACATATAAAGAATGGAACAGGAAGAATAAGAAGGGAGTGAAATAAAGAATCATCAGGCTGTGTTTATAATAGCATGATACCTGAGTTAAAATTAGATAGTTAGATAGTAAAGAAGCTACACTTCAACCTTTGGTAACCACAAGTCCAAAACTGGAATGACAAATAAGTACATATCTATTGATAATCACCCTAAATGTAAATGAACTGAATGCACCAATCAAAAGACACAGAGTAATAGAATGGATAAAAACACAGCACCCATCTACATGCTGCTTACAAGAGACTCACCTCAAACCCAAATACATACACAGACTAAAAGAGAAGGGATGGAAAAAGGGAGAAAAAAGCAGGTGTTTTAGTACTTGTATCAGACAAAATAGACTTCAAAACAAAGTAACGAGATAAAGAAGAACATTACATAATGATAAAGGGGGCAGTCCATCAAGAGGATATAACCATTATAAATATATATGCACCCAACACAGGAGCACCAACATATGTGAATCAAACACTAACATAATTAAAGGAGGAAATAGAATGCAATGCATTCATTCTAGGAGACTTCAACACACCACTCACTACAAAGGACAGATCAACCAGACAGAAAACAACCAAGGACACAGAGGCACTGAACAATACACTAGAACAACTGGACCTAACAGACATCTACAGAACTCTACACCCAAAAGCAGCAGGATACACATTCTTCTCAAGTGCACATGGAACATTTTCCAGAATAGACCACATACTAGGCCACAAAAAGAGCCTCAGTAAATTCAGAAAGATTGAAATTCTACCAACCTACTTCTCAGGTCCAAAGGTATAAACCTAGAAATAAATTGTACAAAGAAAACAAAAAGGCTCACAAACATGGAGGCTTAACAACATGCTCCTAAATAATCAATGGATCAATGACCAAATTAAAACAGAGATCAAGCAATATATGGAGACAAATGACAACAACAGCACAAAGCCCCAACATCTGTGGGACACAGTGAAGGCAGTTCTAAGTGGAAAGTATACAGCAATTCAGGCCTATCTAAAAAAGGAAGAACAACCCCAAATAAATAATCTAAAGTCACAATTATTGAAACTAGAAAAAGAAGAACAAATGAGGCCCAAAGTCAGCAGAAGGAGGAACATAATAAAGATCAGAGAAGAAATAAATAAAATTGAGAAGAATAAAACAATAGAAAAAGTAAACAAAAACTAGAGCTGGTACTTTGAGAAAATAACAAAACAGATAAATCCTTAGACTTATTAAGAGAAAAAGAGAGTCTATGCACATAAACAGAATCAATAATGGGAAAGGAAAAATCATGACAGACCCCACAGAAATACAAAGAATTATTAGAGAATACTATGAAAATCTATATGCTAGCAAGCTGGATAACCTAGAAGAAATGGACAACTTTCTAGAAAAATACAACCTGCCAAGACTGACCAAGGAAGAAATGGAAAATTTAGACAGACCAATTAACAGCAACGATATTGAATCAGTAATCAAAAAACTACCCAAGAAAAAAATCCCCCAACCAGATGGATTCACCACTGAATTTTATCAGACACATAGGGAAGACATAATACCCATTCTCCTTAAAGTTTTCCAAAAAATAGAAGAGGAGGGAATACTTCCAAACTCATTCTATGAAGCCAGCATCACACTAATACCAAAACCAGGCAAAGACCCCACCAAAAAAGAAAATTACAGACCAATATCCCTGATGAACGTAGATGCAGAAATATTCAACAAAATATTAGCAAACCGAATTCAAAAATACATCAAAAGGATCATACACCACAACCAAGTGGGATTCATCCCAGGGATGCAAGGATGGTACAACATTCAAAAGTCCATCAACATCATCCACCACATCAACAAAAAGAAAGACAAAAACCACATGATCATCTCCATAGATGCTGAAAAAGCATTCGACAGAATTCAACATCCATTCATGATAAAAACTCTCAGCAAAATGGGTATAGAGAGCAAGTACCTCAACATAATAAAGGCCATATATTACAAACCCACAGCCAACATCATACTTAACACCAAGAATCTGAAAGCTTTTCACCTAAGATGGGGAACAAGACAGGGATGCCCACTGTCCCCACTAGTACTGGAGGTCCTAGCCATGGCAATCAGACAACACAAAGAAATACAAGGCATCCAGATTGGTAAAGAAGAAGTCAAACTGTCACTATTTGCAGATGTCATGATATTGTACATAAAAAACCCTAAAGAATCCACTCCAAAACTACTAGGACTAATATCTGAATTCAGCAAAGTGGCAAGAAACAAAATTAATACACAGAAATCTGTTGCTTTCCTATACACTAATAATGAACTAGCCGAAAGAGAAATCAGGAAAACAATTCCATATTTACAATTGCATCAAAAAGAATAAAATACCTAGGGATAAACCTAACCAAGGAAGTGAAAGACCTATACCCTGAAAACTACAAGACACTCTTAAGAGAAATTAAAGAGGACACTAACAAATGGAAACTCATCTCATGCTCTTGGCTAGGAAGAATTAATATTGTAAAAATGGCCATCCTACCTAAAGCAATCTACAGATTCAATGCAATCCCTATCAAAATACCAACAGCATTCTTCAATGAACTGGTACAAATAGTTTTAAAATTCATATGGAAACACCAAAGACCCTGAATAGCCAAAGCAATCCTGAGAAGGAAGAACAAAGTGGGAGGGATCTTGCTCCCCAACTTCAAGATCCACTACAAAGCCTCAGTAATCAAGACAATTTGGTACTGGCAAAAGAACAGAACCATACACCAGTGGAACAGAACAAAGAGTCCAGATACTAACCCAAACATATACAGTCAGTTAATACACAATAAAGGAGGCATGGATATACAATGGGGAAATGACAGCCTCTTCAACAGCTGGTGTTAGTAAAACTGGACATGTAAGAGAATGAAAATTGATCATTGTCTAACCCCATACATAAAAGTAAATTCAAAAGGGATAAGAGACCTGTAAGTCATTGAACCATAAAACTCTCAGAAGAAAACATAGGCAAAAATCTCTTGGACATAAACATGAGCAACTTCTTAATGAACATATCTCCCTGGGCAAGGGAAACAAAAGCAAAAATGAACAAGTGGGACTATATCAAACTGAGAAGCTTCTGTACAGAAAGGACACCATTAATAGAACAAAAAGACATCCTATAGTATGGGAGAATATATTCATAAATGACATATCCGATAAAGGGTTGACATCCAAAATATATAAAGAGCTCACACACCTCAACAAACATAAAGCAAATAATCCAATTAAAAAACGGGCAGAGCATCTGAACAGACACTTCTCCAAAGAAGAATTCAGATGGACAACAGGCACATGAAAAGATGCTCCACATCGCTAATCATTAGAGAAATGCAAATTAAAACCACAATGAGTTATCACCTCACACCAGTAAGGATGTCCAACATCGAAAAGACAAACAACAAATGTTGGCGAGGATGTGGAGGAGGGGAACCCTCCTACACTGCTGGTGGGAATGTAAATTAGTTCAACCATTGTGGAAAGCAGTATGGAGGTTCCTCAAAAAACTAAAAATAGAAATACCATTTGACCCAGGAATTCCACTCCTAGGAATTTACCCTAAGAATGCAGCAGCCCAGTTTGAAAAGACATATGCATCCCATGTTTATCGCAGCACTATTTACAATAGCCAAGAAATGGAAGCAACCCAAGTGTCCATCAGTAGATGAATGGATAAAGAAAATGTGGTACATACACACAATGGAATATTATTCAGCCATAAGAAGAAAACAAATTCTACCGTTTGCCACAGCATGGATGGAGCTAGAGGGTATTATGCTAAGTGAAATAAGCCAGGTGGAAAAAGACAAGTACCAAATGATTTCACTCATCTGTGGAGTATAAGAACAAAGAAAAAAACTGAAGGAACAAAACAGCAGCAGAATCACAGAACCCAAGATTGGACTAACAGTTACCAAAGGGAGAGGGACTGGGGAGGATGGGTGGGAAGGGAGGGAGAAGAGGAGGAAAGGGGCAATATGATTAGCACACTTAATGTAGGGGGGTATGGGGAGGGCTGTACAACACAGAGAAGTAGTGATTCTATAGCATCTTACTCTGCTGATGGACAGTGACTATAATGGGGTATGTGGTGGGGACTTGATAATAGGGGGAAATGTAGTAACCACAATGTTGCTCATGTGATTGTAGATTAATGATACTAAAATAAAACAATTTTAAATACAAAAATAATAAAATCAAGTAGCAAATATTCTATTATAGTATGAACCTACTTATTTTCTCTATTTTATTTTGTTATCATTAATCTACAATTACATGAAAAACATTATGTTTACTAGGCTTTCCCCTACCCCAAGTCCCCCACCCACAAACCCCATTACAGTCACACAGTCACTGTCCATCAGCATAGTAAGATGTTGTAGAATCACTACTTGTCTTCTCTGTGTTGCAAAGCCCTCCCCTTTCCCCCACCCCCCACATTATACATGCTAATCATAATACCCCCTTTCTTCTTCCCTGCCCTTATCCCTCCCTACCCTCCCATTCTCCCTGGTCTCTTTCCCTTTGGTAACTGTTAGTCCATTCTTGGGTTCTGTGATTCTGCTGCTGTTTTATTCCTTCAGTTTTTCTTTTCTTATACTCCACAGATAAGTGAAATCATTTGGTATTTGTCTTTCTCTGCTTGGCTTATTTCTCTGAGCATAATACCCTCTAGCTCCATTCATGTTGTTGCAAATGGTAGGATTTTTTTCTTCTTATGGCTGAATAATATTCCATTGTGTATATGTACCATATCTTCTTTATCCATTCATCTACTGATGGACACTTAGGTTGCTTCCATTTCTTGGCTATTGTAAATAGTGCTGTGATAAACATAGGGGTGCATCTGTCTTTTTCAAACTGGAGTGCTGCATCCTTAGGGTAAATTCCTAGGAGTGGAATTCCTGGGTCAAATGGTATTTCTATTTTTAGTTTTTTGAGGAACCTCCATACTGCTTTCCACAATGGTTGAACTAGCTTACATTCCCACCAGCAGTGTAGGAGGGTTCCCCTTTCTCCACAACCTTGCCAACATTTGTTGTTGTTTGTCTTTTGGATGGTAGCCATCCTTACTGGTGTGAGGTGATATCTCATTGTGGTTTTAATTTGCATTTCTCTGATAACTAGCGATGTGGAGCATCTTTTCATGTGTCTGTTGGCCATCTGAATTTCTTCTTTGGAGAACTGTTCAGCTCCTGTGCCCATTTTTTAATTGGATTATTTGCTTTTTGTTTGTTGAGGTGCGTGAGCTCTTTATATATTTTGGATGTCAATCCTTTATCGGATCTGTCATTTACGAATATATTCTCCCATACTGTAGGGTACCTTTTTGTTCTATTGATGGTGTCCTTTGCTGTACAGAAGCTTTTCAGCTTGATATAGTCCCACTTCTTCATTTTTGCTTTTGTTTTCCTTACCCGGGGAGATATGTTCATGAAGAAGTCGCTAATGTTTATATCCAAGAGATTTTTGCCTATGTTTTTTTCTAAGAGTTTTATGGTTTCATGACTTACATTCAGGTCTTTGATCCATTTCTAATTTACTTTTGTGTATGGGGTTAGACATTGATCCAGTTTCATTCTCTTACATGTAGCTGTCCAGTTTTGCCAGCACCATCTGTTGAAGAGAGTGTCATTTCCCCATTTTATGTCCATGGCTCCTTTATCGAATGTTAGTTGACCATATATGTTTGGGTTAATGTCTGGAGTCTCTAATCTGTTCCACTGGTCTGTGGCTCTGTTCTTGTGCCAGTACCAAATTGTCTTGATTACTGTGGCTTTGTAGTAGAGCTTGAAGTTGGGGAGTGAAATCACCGCCAATTTATTCTTCTTTCTCAGGATTGCTTTGGCTATTCGGGGTCTTTGGTGTTTCCACATGAATTTTTGAACTATTTGTTCCAGTTCATTGAAGAATGTTGTTGGTAATTTGATAGAGCTTGCATCAAATCTGTATATTGCTTTGGGCAGGATGGCCATTTTGACAACATTAATTCTTCCTAGCCTAGAGCATGGGATGAGTTTCCATTTGTTAGTGTCCCCTTTAATTTCTTTTAAGAGTGACTTGTAGTTTTCAGGGTATAAGTCTTTCACTTCTTTGGTTAGGTTTATTCCTAGGTATTTTATTTTTTTTGATGCAATTGTGAATGGAGTTGTTTTCCTGATTTCTCTTTCTGTTGGTTCATTGTTGGTGTATAGGAAAGCCACATATTTCTGTGTGTTGGTTTTGTATCCTGCAACTTTGCTGTATTCCGATATCAGTTCTAGTAGTTCTGGGGTGGAGTCTTTAGGGTTTTTTATGTACAGTATCATGTCATCTGCAAATAGTGACAGTTTAACTTCTTCTTTGCCAATCTGGATTCCTTGTATTTTTTTGTTTTGTCTGATTGCCGTGGCTAGGACCTCCAGTACTATGTTGAATAACAGTGGGGAGAGTGGGCATCCCTGTCTAGTTCCCGATCTCAGCGGAAATGCTTTCAGCTTCTCGCTGTTAAGTATGATGTTGGCTGTGGGTTTTTCATAGATGGCCTTTATTATGTTGAGGTACTTGCCCTCGATTCCTATTTTGCTGAGAGTTTTTATCATGAATGGATGTTGAACTTTGTCGAATGCTTTTTCAGCATCTATGGAGATGATCATGTGGTTTTTGTCTTTCTTTTTGTTGATGTGGTGGATGATATTGATGGACTTTTGAATGTTGTACCGTCCTTGCATCCCTGGGATGAATCCCACTTGGTCATGGTGTACGATCATTTTGATGTATTTTTGAATTCGGTTTGCTAAAATTTTGTTGAGTATTTTTGCGTCTACGTTCATCAGGGATATTGGTCTGTAGTTTTCTTTTTTGATGGTGTCTTTGCCTGGTTTTGGTATTAGGGTGATGTTGGCTTCATAGAATGAGTTTGGGAGTATCCCCTCCTCCTCTATTTTTTGGAAAACTTTAAGGAGAATGGGTATTATGTCTTCCCTGTATGTCTGATAAAATTCCGAGGTAAATCCATCTGGCCCGGGGGTTTTGTTCTTTGGTAGTTTTTTGATTACCGCTTCAATTTCGTTGCTGGTAATTGGTCTGTTTAGATTTTCTGTTTTTTTTGGGTCAGTCTTGGAAGGTTGTATTTTTCTAGGAAGTTGTCCATTTCTCCTAGGTTTCCCAGCTTGTTAGCATATAGGTTTTCATAGTAGTCTCCAATAATTCTTTGTATTTCTGCGGGGTCTTTCGTGATTTTTCCTTTCTCATTTCTGATACTGTTGATTTGTGTTGACTCTCTTTTCCTCTTAATAAGTCTGGCTAGAGGCTTATCTATTTTGTTTATTTTCTCGAAGAACCAGCTCTTGGTTTCATTGATTTTTGCTATTGTTTTATTCTTCTCAATTTTATTTATTTCTTCTCTGATCTTTATTATGTCCCTCCTTCTGCTGACCTTAGGCCTCATTTGTTCTTCTTTTTCCAATTTCGATAATTGTGACATTAGACTGTTCATTTGGGCTTGTTCTTCCTTTTTTAAATATGCTTGGATTGCTATATACTTTCCTCTTAAGACTGCTTTTGCTGTGTCCCACAGAAGTTGGGACTTAGTGTTGTTGTTGTCATTTGTTTCCATATATTGCTGGATCTCCATTTTGATTTGGTCATTGATCCATTGATTATTTAGGAGCGTGTTGTTTAGCCTCCATGTGTTTGTGAGCCTTTTTGCTTTCTTTGAACAGTTTATTTCTAGTTTAATGCCTTTTTGGTCTGAAAAGTTGGTTGGTAGGATTTCAATCTTTTGGAATTTACTGAGGCTCTTTTTGTGTCCTAGTATGTGGTCTATTCTGGAGAATGTTCCATGTGCACTTGAGAAGAATGTGTATCCTGTTGCTTTTGGATGTAGAGTTCTGTAGATATCTATTAGGTCCATCTGTTCTAGTGTGTTGTTCAGTGCCTCTGTGTCCTTACTTATTTTCTGTCTGGTGGGTCTGTCCTTTGGAGTGAGTGGTGTGTTGAAGTCTTTTAGAATGAATGCATTGCATTCTATTTCCTCCTTTAGTTCTGTTAATATTTGTTTCAGGTATGTTGGTGCTCCTGTATTGGGTGCATATATATTTATAATGGTTATATCCTCTTGATGGACTGAGCCCTTTATCATTATGTAATGTCCTTCTTTGTCTTTTGTTACTTTCTTTATTTTGAAGTCTGTTTTGTCTGATACCAGAATTGCCACACCTGCTTTCTTCTCTCTGTTGTTTGCTTGAAATATCTTTTCCCATCCCTTGACTTTAAGTCTGTGCATATCTTTGGGTTTGAGGTGAGTCTCTTGTAAGCAGCATATGGATGGATCTTGCTTTTTTATCCATTCTGTTACTCTGTGTCTTTTGATTGGTGCATTCAGTCCATTTACATTTAGGGTGATTATTGAAAGGTATGAATTTATTGCCATTGCAGGCTTTAAGTTTGTGGTTACCAAAGGTTTAGGGTTAGCTTCTTTACTATCTTACTGTCTAACTTAACTCGCTTGTTGAGCTATTATAAACACAGTCTGATGATTCTTTATTTCTCTCCCTTTTTATTCCTCCTCCTCCCTTCTTCATATGTTGGGTGTTTTGTTGTGTGCTCTTTTTAGGAGTGCTCCCATCTAGAGCAGTCCCTGTAGGATGCCCTGTAGAGGTGGTTTGTGGGAGGCAAATTCCCTCAACTTTTGCTTGTCTGGGAATTGTTTAATCCCTCCTTCATATTTAAATGATATTCGTGCTGGATACAGTAGTCTTGGTTCGAGGCCCTTCTGTTTCATTTGTATGTGATCTTATTTCTGCCTCTGGCTGCTTTTAACAGTCTGTCCTTATCCTTCATCTTTCCCATTTTAATTACTATGTGTCTTGCTGTTGTATTCCTTGGGTCCCTTGTGTTGGGGGATCTGTGGATCTCCATGGCCTGACAGACTATGTCCTTCCCCAGATTGGGGAAGTTTTCAGCAACTACCTCCTCAAAGACACTTTGTATCCCTTTCTCTCTCTCTTCTTCTTCTGGTATCCCTATAATGCGAGTATTGTTCTGCTTGGATTGGTCACACAGTTCTCTCAATATGCTTTCCTTTTTAGAGATCCTTTTTTCTCTCTGTGCCTCGGCTTCTTTGTATTCCTCTTCTCTAGTTTCTATTTCATTTATTGTTTCCTCCACCATATCCAACCTGCTTTTAATACCCTCCATCATATTCTTTAACTATTGGATCTCTGACCTGAATTCATTCCTGAATTTTTGTATGTCTTTCCGTACCTCCATTAAGATGTTGATGATTTTTATTTTGAACTCCCTTTCAGGAAGAGTCATAGGGTCCATATCATTTAAATCTTTCTCGGGAGTTGATTTAACAATTTTACTCTGGACAAGGTTCCTTTGGCGTTTCATGGTTGTATATGGCGCCCTCTAGTGTCCAGAAGCTCTATTCTGGAGCTGCTCTGTCCCTGAAGCAATGTCCAGGGTCGTAGGGGAGCGGTACTGGTGCCTGGGGGTAGGAAAGAGCTGTTCCCCGCCTCCTGGTGCTGTGCCTGTCTCCACTGCCTGAGCCAGTGGGTTGGGCACACAGGTATAAGCTTTTGTCCCAGAGCAGCCAGATATGGATCCCTGCTTTCCACAAGCAGCCGGAATCCCAGTCTCCCCAGGAACTCTGCCTGTATTAACTTTCCAACCCAGTAGTCATGCGAGTCTCATGAAAGCACCATGAAATGTAGCTTTGTGCTCCCAGAGCAGATCTCCGGAGCTAGGTATTCAGCAGTCCCAAGCCTTCCACTCCCTCCCTGCTTCATTTGTCTTTCTCCCGCTGGTGAGATGGGGTTGGGGAGGGGCTCGGGTCCTGTGGAGCCACAGCTCTGGTACGTTACTCCACTAGCTGAGGTCTGCTCTTTTCTCCAGGTGTGTGCAGTCTGATGCCGTCCTCTTTCCTGTTGCTCTCTCAGGATTAGTCCCGCCAATTAAATTTTCTAATTGTATCCAGTTTTAGGAGGAAGCCTCTGTCTCTCCTCTCACACCGCCATCTTTAATCCCTCCCCGAACCTACTTTTAAATTATGTGTAGGAACATATATATGGCCACATACATAACATAGATTTGTATCTGCATAGCAAATGTTTGGAAAGCTGCCCACCAAACAATTCACTATGATTAAGTCTGAGGAATAGGATTGAAGAAAGAATAAATCACTTTTCCTTTATAGCATACACATTTTTGCATTTTGTTTTAATTTTTTAACTTTTAATTTTGACAAAATTTCAGATTTACACTAGGTTGCAAAAAGAGTACAAAGAATTATTACAACTAACGTCCACCCAGATTCCCCAAATATTAGTATTATCACATTTATTTTATCTTTATGTCTCTCTGCCTTTCCCTCCCCTCCTTCCCTCCCTGTGTGCTTGTGTGTGTATTTTAAAAACTGAGGGTTATGTTGTAAACATGATTCCACTTTATTTCTAAATACTTCAGCATGTGTTTCCTAAAGCAAAGCATACTGTTATATAACCACAGAGCAATTACCAAAATCAGGATAATCAATAAAATGCTATTAGCTTATCTATAAGCCATGTTTAAATTTCATCTATTATCCCAATAATGACTTTTATAGTAAAAGAAAAATCAGATAATGAATTTCATTCAGTTGCCATGTGTCTTTGGTCTCCTTTTATTAGAAACAGTGCCTCAGTCACTCCTTGTTTATGATAACCTTGATAATTCTGATGAACACAGTCCAGGTATTTTGAATAATGTCCCTCAGTTTGGGTGATTAAACTGAGGGACATTATTCTTCATGATTAAAGTCAGGTTATCATTTTGGGCAGCAATGTCAAAGAAGTAATGTGTTCTTCTCTGTGCTCCATATCAGGAGCCATATGATGGCTTGTTACAGGTGATGCTAAACTTCAAATACTCAATGAAGATGATATCTGCCAATATTCTCCACAGTTAATTTGCTACTTTTTCCTTTTGTAATGGTGAATTTCTAATAACATCATTCCTTCTACATCAATTAGTTAGGATTTTATTATCGAGGAAAAACTTTCCATTTTCCCCATTTAATCATCCATTCTTTCTTTCATATATTCCGTTAAGTGTGGACTCATGGATTCTTTACTATCATTATTTATTTTGATGTTCAGCGTGTCCCATATTTAGCTAGTGGGAGCCCCTTTAGCTGACTTCTATGTCCTCCTAACATGCCCTCTCTTTCTTTGAGTGCTTGTTTACTTTCTGACACAAAGATGTTCCATGCTCCTCTTGCGCTTTCCCAGCCACAGCCTTGAGACCAGCCATTTCTCCACAGAGATGTGGTTCTTTTTAATGAAGAATGGCACTTAGAAACCACTCTTGGTGGTAAGTGTGTTCATTGTTCCTGGGTGTTGTTGCTTTTAGGCCCATCCAACAAACAGAGCTAGTAATATATACACATATGCACAAACATACTTCATATACTTTCCCAACACCACACACATATCAAAATCTATTTTTATGTCTAGCTATCTAAAGATGTCAAAAAAAAAACACATAAATTCACATCCAGTCCTTCAATTCCAATCCAATATTGCTGGCTCATGTCAGCCTTCCTCTTTCCCTGTTTGTAACTCACATCTTCAACATTGAGGAACCTAGCTCCAATTAACTATAAAGTATTTAATTTGTTGCTGAATCTTAGCATATGCAAAAAGTAGCAAGTAAGAATTGTTGCTTGAACGTTTTACAATATGAATAACTTTTCACTTGAAAATTAATGAATAGAACTGGAAATACTGATTGGTACACCTTTAGCATTCCCTCTTTCTTTGAGCCCTTCCTTACTTCCTGACACAAGGCTATTATATAACGAACTTTCAAAATGTCACATTCACTTGACTCTTATTTTACTTATTGGAATTTAACCTAAAGGTTAATATGTTTACAAAAATGTAGCTAGTAAGATAAACATCACATCACTGCTTATCATAACTTATAAACAACCTAAATTCCAATAATGAGTAATTTATTAAGTAAAATATATCAATATAATGGAATACAAAGAGCGTGGTAGTTAAGAACAGATTCTAAATTCAGGCAGACTAGATTTGAATCCCAATTCTACCAATGACTATAAATGTGGCATTGGGTAAATTACTTACTTTATTTGTGCTTTGGTTCCCTGCATGTACCATGAAGATAATAACAGTACCTTCCTTATAGGGCAGCCATGAAGATTAAATGAGGTACCTATGTAAAGCATTTGGAACTGTGCCTGGTGTAAATAAGTACAATATAAGTGTTAGCTGTTGTTGCTAACATTATTATCCCACCATTAAAAATGATGTAGAAAAAAGTATGATCTTGGAAATATGCCTAAAACTTAACAGTGTTTACTCTACGGTGATGCCATTGTAAGTGACTTTTTAAGTGCTTCTTTGAGTTTTCTAATTTTTCTACAGTCTACACCCATGACTTGTTTAATTTAATTTTATGAAGAATAAATAAATAAATAGTATTGGAGCAATTGAACAAAGTGGGTTTTTCCTGTCTATTGGCACATATACAAGAATTTAAAAGTCAGTATTGTATGACCATAGATTCAATGGCACTGACCTGGTAACTACTAAATCTTTATCTACACAATGATTGCCTTATCCAATATAAACTTAATGGGCTTGTTTAAAACTATAACACATTTTTGTCACATTTTATTTCACTTAAAAAGCTGACTTTTCTGTAGATACTTTTCCTGTAATTACGTGATAATGGCACCAGGGGGGAGTAGTAACTCAGTTTTGGCCAAGTTATTTTAGCAGTAAAGATTTTACTGTAGAAGGTGTTCGAATATGTTGAAGATGTATGGTTTTATTCTTTGCAATGTTTTAACTCTTTATTAAAATCTTTTAACTTAATTAAATATGATCGATGTTTCTTTTATACCAAGATTGGGAAAAAAATAAAAATAAAAGGATTTTTAAAAGAACTCAAAGTCATAGAAAACCTAGTCATACTGCTTAGGAAGTTATTTAAAGGAATGTATTTGTCTTTTTAGTATTCATAATCAGCTAGAAAATTCTGGGATGCTTCCTATGACTCTCCTGAAATACGGAGTCTTTTTCATATGGTTAAATAAAAACAGCAAGAAGAGCTTTCCTTGTTGGTTTCTCCCAATTGCAGGATTTTTAAAAATCCTGCCTTTAGAGCTGGGAACAGCCCTAGAGATTTATTCAAACCCTCCATATTACAGCTGATGAAACTGGAATGTCAAGAGTCAGGTGTTTTGCCCAAGATCCCTTGGAGATGCAGAACTAGAGCCCAGGTTACACAGGTCTCTTGACAAATGTGCTCAAACAGGGCACAAATGTCAATTTATGAAATCTGTGGTCACTTTATAAGGCTGTGTTTACCAAGCTAGTTCTTTACAAGCCCAGTAGTTCCTCTTAGTCACTATGCTTGCAGTTCAGATAGGTTACAGAATGAACTCTAGTTAGTAGCTGTTAGACCAGTCACTTAGGCTTTTTCCAAACAGCAATAATTAGGAGGACATACATTATAAGGTCAGCTATAAAATAAATGTGCCACTAAATTGCTAACCAATACAGATGTTTAAATAATCCACAACAGTAAGATAAAAATAAGCAGGTCCACAGTGTAGACAATATTTTATGAAGTACAAATACCTCTCTTTTTCACACTGAACTGCAAATTGATCTAGTTCTAGTAGCCCTTATTTTATTTCAGAAGGGGAACTCTCAACTCCCTCTCATGTAGGCTTCACATCTCCATATAGCTCACCTTGGGTGCTTGAGACTCAAGTTTTACATTTACCAACTTGTGGCTGTTCACTATGGGGAGAAATTGAGAGACTCTGGGTGTGCCACTCAGCTTTCCTCCAGGGTCTACCTCTTTCATTTCTCTCAGTTCCTTTTGAAAATGAGGAACTGTGCATTCTGTAACCCACAGTTATCTGTCAGTCTTAGGAAAGGTCTTAAGTCATTATTCCTTGAATCCACAGTTGCTACAGATTTCTTCTAGAAAAAGAAGAGAATGGAAAACACGAAGAGGCCTCAAGATTGGTTGCAAGTCTGTCTTTCCAGTCAGGAGAAGGATTCTCTAAGGACCTCCTCCCACTTACAACCACCTCCTGATCAACAGCTCATACATAGCCAGTCACAGGTGTTCCTTCCAAATACTTTTACTGAAGTTTGTAGAACAGCTGGTTCCCAGTGGAGGCCAGCTTTAACTTCTTTCTGAATCGTTACTTTTGCTTTCTTTAAGCTGATGGCTATATCCTCAGACTTTGGGCTGTGTATGTGTTTGCATTTAAAATGTTTGTATATATCCCAATATAGGCAGTTCATGGGGAAGGCAGTACAGCATGGAGAAGACAAGTAATGACTCTATAGCATCTTACTACACAGATAGACAGTGACTGCAATGGTGGGGGTGAGGACTTGATAATATAGGTGAATGCTGAAACAACAGTGTTGTTTATGTGAAATCATATGATTGTATATACTTTAATTTAAAAAAATAATAAATAAATAAATTCTAATCCTGTACCCATGGGGGAGAAAAATGTGTATACCCAATAAAAGGGAAAGAAAACTTTATTAAATCTCTGGATTGGAGATAGCTTCCCAAGTTTAAAAATAAAAGATAACTAAAGATTGAGAAGTTGCAGTGCATCAAACATTTAAACTTTTGTACATCAAAAAGATATATGTAGGTTTGAAATATAAGCAATCATTTAAGGGGAAAACTAAAACATCATGTACCAAGGATGAAATGAGCTCCTACAAGTACGTAAAAAAAAAAAACTCTAAATTCTCAGTTGACAATGGACAAAGAATATCAATAGACAACAGACATGCAATTGGATGATAAGTATTTGGTAAAATGATCTTCACTGAAATCAAATAACTGAGAATTAAAACTACACAAGTATGCTATTTTGCCTACCTACCAATTTTGCAAAGATGTATTAAAATATGAGTGCCCCATCTGATGAAAGTGTGGCAAAATGGATCCTTTCACAGAGTACTTGAAGTAGGAATAAAAATCAATAAAATTTTCTGAACAGCAATTGCACAGTGGGTTTAAAGAGGCTTTAAAACATTCTACTTCTTGATCCTGGAATTCTACTTTTAGTACTAAAAAAGTATACAAAATATGCACAAATATTTTGATATTAAGATAATTGATGCAGCATTTTTTATACAATGAAAAATTGACATTTACTTAACATAATGATAGAGGCATATTTAGGCAAATTCCATAAATAAAACACCAGGGAGCCATTTGAAGTGATAGTTATAATTTTTTTTTAAAAAGGAAAATGCCTGTCCTGTAATACTCAGTGTAAAAAGCAGGCATAACTGTTTTTTAAATTCATGAATAAAAAGACAGGGAGTATTTCTAAAGGTTAACAGTGGTTGTAACTGGGAGGTGGGATTTCAGTTTTATTTCTGCTTCTTTATACTTTTATGTGTTTTACAAACTTTCTATATTCAGCATGTATTACTTTTCCAGTTAGAAAAATAGAGATAAATAAAAAGAGAAAAGCCAAAGAACAAGATAAAAACTAACAAAATCACTGTTATTCCTCACCCTCCTGCAACAAAAAAAAATAAGTTTCTTGAGAAGACCCTATAAATCTACCCTCCAGATAGTTCTCCTGACCTGATGTTTACAGAGAGCAGTTGGTTTATTGCAATGTTAGTGTGGTAAATTGAGAAATGCCCTAGTTCCTGCCATATGACTTTATAGGGTGCTGAGTTCTCTGCAATAACATGCATAATAATCTTTTTAGCAATCCCTGCAATTAGGGAGTTGCCAAACTGGAATTGTTGCTTTATGTGAGACAGGTACACACTCACAGATGCATGCACACACAATACTAGAAATTCAGAATCACTACCCCCTTGAAGAAAACAGTGCAATTACTTCTTCTTTAGATGAGAAGATAGTCTTCAAAACCTAAATATAAACAAATTGTTGAACCTTTTTTATCTTCCAAAAATACAGATCACCACACATATTGATTAGAAATCAGGTGGATGATACTATGTCTCAGTGGTGACATAGTGCTTTGGACCGTCGGACAACAAACTAATTTGGTGGCCAGAAGGATAGAGAGACCTACTCAGCTTTGGAGTTGAATAAGCAATGAAGGAAGTTCTCAAGTTGCACCATGAGAACCAATTTTCTCAGGCAGGACTTAATTACAACTGTACAATTATCAAAACATTTATGGAGAATGCTAACCTTACACCCACTGCTGGGTTTCTGTTAAGCTTATTTCCTTTAATTGAAATGTTCCCATCAAGTGTGTGTGTGTGTGTGAAAGAGAGAGAGAGAGAGAGAGAGGGAGGGAGAGATGATTACTACTGTTTCTGCAGTCTCATTAACGTGGGTCCCTTTTTCTTCCCTGTAAGACCAAGTATTTTCTCTCTCCTTGACAAGAATCCAAGTGGGACAATATCTTAGCATCTAGTACTAGTCCAACTACTGTCTTATACACAAGAAAACCACTTTTCTAGGGTTATACAAGTTATTAGTGGTACTGGTTTTACTGCAACCCAGTTCTCAGAGCTAGTGTTCCATTGTTATTGTTCCATTGCCTCAGTAGTGTGGTATCCTTAGTTGCTTTTCCCCAAGAGAAAACTACATGAATAGCAAGACTGTGTCTTTCAATGCAAAGAAAAATAGAAAATTAAGACAGTTCACCAAACAATTCCGTGGCAGGGGAACACCATTTGCAACAGGAAGGAGGCTGTGTTCTGGGATGGCCATCTTGGGACTGACTCAGAGCTGTCCTTACACTAAGTACTGCTTGGCCATTAAAGTGAGGAGCTTACGCCCACACAGGCAGGGAAGAAAAAGAGCCAGGTACAGACAGAGCATCACATAAAACAAATGATCTGGGGAAGAAGGGTGGGAGTGGGTGCAAGGCAAAGAGCAGGCAGATGGAAAAACTGTTTCAGCCCCACGTATTATTTGGAAATAGGGTCATGGGTCTTCAGAGGAACCCTGGAAGGGATGTGAACAAGCATCAGATGACCTTTTCACCACAGTCTCTCTCTCTCTCTCTCTCTCTCTCTCACACACACACACACACACACACGCACGCACGCACGCACACACACACATACACACACCAACGCACCTCATGGACTCTGCCGTAGAGCAGTGATGATATACAAACACACACTTAGGTCTCTTTCTTTGAGAATGTGCAATTTTTTTTTTTACTGCTCTGATGGGGCTTTTACCTGTCCTTAAACACTGAATTCAAGCAATACCACTTCACGATGCTTTCCCTGGGCCATTCCCACATTTCCTCTACCCTCACCCAGTCTAGGTTACATTCCTCTCCTCTGTGTCCCACAGAACTTCAACATACTCTACCCAAGTACTTTTCATATGGCCAGGTAATTGCCAGTCTCCCCTAAAGGAGCCTTCAGCTGTACAAGGGCAGGGCCTCCTCTTTCCTCTCTATAGCCCAGTACCAAACACTGGGCCTGTCACATATTACTGAGAAAATGAATTCATCCATTGAACAGATGATTACTGAGCACTTCCTTTGTGCTAGCACAGTGCTAGGTCCTGGAGACACAGTAGGGCAAGATACACAGGGTCCCTGCCCTCAACAATCTTGTAAGGTCCCTTGTGTTAAGGGACCTTAACACTTCAGACACTTCTCTGAAGAAACAATATTTAACATGATGGATAAGTATCAGATTGGTTTGACATAATGTAAATAATTTCCTACCCTGGAGCATTGTCCTATTTCAAGTCACAGTAGAATCAAGGAGAAACACTTACTAGGAAAGAGGGTTTTCTCAGATAAGCTAAATTTTAAAAGGAGTGCTACCAGAGAGACAACTGGTGTTAAAAGACAATTTTAAAAGGAGTGCCACCAGACAAACTGGCCTGAGCTCGGCTTATTAATCTTCCATAGAAACACCTAAAAAGACGGGCATTTTATTCATACTGCAGAGTAAAGAGAGTCATAGGCAAACCTCATTTAACTGGATCTGCTCATTTTGAGTCTGTGAATTACTAATTTAGATAATTAGCTGACCTGTACATTGACATTACAATACAGAGAATTAGATTTCCAGAGAAAATTAATAATAACAATGAATCCTTAAACAGCTCTCCAGAGTCTGTAAGTCTTTCCCCCATAACATATGATCTGATAATAAGACTATAGCTACTTCCGCCTCTGGCATCTTTACCTGTGAGTTTCAGCCATCTTCACTAGGATGAATTAAAGTTTGATGAATCACTATCCTATCTGAAATGAGCAACTTGGCCATGACTTGGGTAAGAACACTCACTTCAGGTGATATTCCAGGGATAGACTCCATTGTCACACCATTTGCACACCATGGGTTCGTTTGAACTATTATGTGTGTTTTTTTTTTAATGCAGACTCCCACCCTTAAGGCTAGAGCTGAGGAATCATAATTCACCACTCCTTTTCTCTCAACATGTACAAATCTTTAGATAAAATACCCCTTATAATTATAGGAGTAGAGGAATGGTAAAGTGGAATTTTCAGCTGAGACCTCCAGGCTATAGACAGCTGAGACCAAAGGGAATTTCAAGACAGAACATCCTAAAGGAAGTTTTCAGTAGATACCTGAAAACTGGTAGCATGGCTCTTAAAATCCTTTTACCACACTGAGAGTATAAAGGGAGAAAATTGTTGAAAAGGAGAATCATGTGTGGCAAAATTTACTTGAAGAAAACTTCTATGACTCTCCCAAGCCCACAGGAGAACTGAGGGTGAGTTCTTCTCCCTTTATATCTAGTGAGGAAAGAAGACACAATGGACTGGTTCCTGACTCCCACCTGGAAAACCTGAAAACCAGAGCAGGGCTGGCATTAGACCCAGAAGTGAGATAAAGATAGTGGGAATGAAAGGGGGGGTAGGGGGCTGCCCGGGACGGCCTGTGCTCCTGGAGTGTCAGGGCAAAAGATGTTTGAGCATTTTTAAGACCTGTGGCCTTTTTGGTAGAGAACGAGCCTGGAGCCATTTTAAATCCTGCCCTAAAGGACTACAAGAAGGAATGAAGGACAGCAAAAGACAAGAGTCTATGTAGAGCAAACCTCTGAATATCAGAGAGAGAACAGGCCAACCTGTGGAAAACACTTCACCCACATCACAGGAAATGCAGCCAAATGTTCTCAGGGGCTGCCTCCAAGGAACCCAAAAAAAGTCCCTTGAGAAAAAAAGTCAGCTTTACACACCTGCCAGACTCAGAACTGTAAAGCCATCTTCCAAGTGAACCAGTAAAACAAGAACTTTACTGCAGTGTGGTGCCAAACCATTCTGGAGCTTGAGGCCACAGGAAAATCTGCGCCCCTTTATATACTTTCAAAATAGCCTACCAGATGTTGAGTTAAGTGGAAAAGTTAGTAAGGACTCTACAATTAGAAAAGCATGATTACACATGGAGTCCTGTCTTGCCCAATCTGTTCTCACACCATTGCAAACCCTCATAAACACACCCATCGAGGGACAGGATAACCTAGTTGCCCTTGAACTATGCTGATTAGAAACACTGTTCCCATTGCACAATAACTAAAGGCCATAAAACAAAAGATGATAGCTTGTTTGGTATTTTGTTTATCCTGGATTATTTTGCATTAGACTTTTACAAATATTGCATTAAAAATTAAAATTTGCATTTTGCACCTGAGGCAAAGGCCTTCCTGCCAGCCCTGCTTTCCAGCTCTGTTTTTCCTCCTTTTTTCACCAGTCATCCTCAGAGAACCCAGAAACTTTGGTTAGCAAGAGGTGGGGGTGGAGCGGAAGCATAAGGTCCAGAAAGCTTTCCATCTATAGATGATCTCAGCTGCAAAAGAGAAACAGTGGGAGGCAAAAATAAAGATGTGTTCTCTGATTACACTCCCCTAAGATTAGCTTGTTCAATGTATTTGGTCACATGAAGTTACATACCACCTTCAAAACTAAATCACATGAATGCCTGACAGTTGGGACTTTAATTGGGGATAGAGGAACCTCCAATATGACAGACAGAAGAACTTGGGATTTGAGGCCAAAGGCCAGGATGTGACTCCTGGACCCTCTATAAATAAACTTGGAAAACTACTTTATACTTTTACTTGGGAAAGTTATCCAGTGAATATTGCTGAATACTTCCAATATGCTAGGAAGACATGATTAAAGCTTGTGGGGGAGACACAGGCAAACAGTCAACTGCCGTATACTCAATAAGACTTAAGGTACACATACCTGGATAGTGTCACTGCAATGGAGCCCACAGGGAGAGCAACCACCCCAACTAGAGAGCTTAGAAGGGTGACAGCAGAGCTAAGTAGGGTGGAAACAGTAGAGATGGGTCATGTGAAGATGTAGGAAAAGAATGCCTCAGCCAGAGCAATGGCGTATACAAAAGCATGGAGAAGAGTGGAATTTAAAATAGACAAATTCACAGAAGCAAAGACTAGATGGTGGTTGCCAGGGGCTAGGAGAAGAGGAAAATGGGGAGATGTTGGCCAAGGAGCACAAAGTTTCAGTATAGAAGATGAATAAATTCTGGAGATCTAATGTGATTATAGTCAACAATACTGTATTGTATACCTGAAATTTTGAGAGAAGATCTTAAGTGTCCTCACCACACACACACACACACACACACACACACACACACACACACACACAAAGAACAAGAAAATGATAACTACTTGAGGTGGTATGCTAATTAGTTTGATTGTAGCAATTACTTCACAATATATACTTATATCAAAACATCAAGTTGTACACTTTAAATATATAAAATTTTTATTTAAAAATTATACCTCAAAAAAGATGGGGGAGAAAACATGAAGGAGGGCCATAGTAACTTCACTGATTTTATGTACAGATTCCATGAGACACTCTAGTTTAATCTTATATATGCAGAAGAGTGCTATAGAAAGTTAACAACTACCCTCCTTATCACTCCTTATTGTTATTCTTTATCTTCTGGCCAAGATCCAGGCTGCTAAGGACACTGGTGCTGGTTACACCCTGCACACCAGGATGTGCCTTTCATATTGTACTTTTGTGAATGGGGGCCCCTGCAATTGTGCAGCCAAAGACAGTGAGTGGTCCTGCCAAGATTTTATTTCAAGGCTAATCAATAAGCCTTAAAAGCTTCTGTGGCTTTAAGAACTTGGTAAAATATGCAGGCTTATGTCTCTCAGGAGTATTACCTTAGAGTAATATTCCCAGCAAAAAACAAAATCTAAGGAATGCACCTCAGGATCCTCAGGGTCCAAGCTGCCTCTGGTATAGAGGGGGTAAGATGATGAAAAGGGACATAATGCCCACCAGATGAGAAAGACTAATTAACACAAAGCCTTTGGATCAGGCTTTCTCCTGTGAACATTCTTTAGCCTGTGCAGGTCTGACCCTTCCTGACCACCACCTGCTTGAGTTGTACAGTAAAAAGTCACACAGCTGTAAAGCAGGCTGCCACAGCAAGTGAATGTGGCCTGTCCAAGGGTGATTGCCAACCCGGAGAGCATACTGATAAGGCCTGCAATGTTTGGCATTGTCTTCATCTGATAGCTTATCCACCCAAATGAAATTGTCTAGAAACAAAAGACAGGACCTAAGAGAAAACTACAGTCCAATTTCTGGGCCAGCAACCTGGAAACTTTCCTTAGATGGAAACAATCACTCTTCCCATTAATCATGGTTAATCGTGGTATTACATGGTTAATGTACATGGTTAATGTAATATGTCACAGCTCACACTGTGACATATTACATAAACATTTAAATAGTAATTATTAAACTAAAGAAACAAAAAATTTTTGCAATGTAAAGTAAGTACATTAAAAGTATACAAAATGTTAGGTACACCATGATTATAACTGGATAAAAATATGTATGTACCTGGTTAAGGGCTAAAAGGAATGTCAAATGAAAAATGAATACATTAGGCTGATAATGGGTATGGGGTTTCTTTTGGGGTGATGAAAATGTTCTAAAATTAGATTGTGGAGATAGTTGTATGACTCTAAATATATGAAAATCACTTAATTGTCCATTGCAAATGAGTGAATTTTAGGATATGTAGATTACATCTCCACCAAGGTGTATTTTTTTAAGTACTTGCATATAAAATAATTTTATCAGGGTAGTAAGATTATGGGTCTTCATTTGCCAATCCTCAACCTCCCCACCACTTCATCTCCCTAAAAAAAAAATTGTTTCTTGGACCTCAGATGCAAAGGGATGAGTGGAATGTGTAAAGATTTTGGGGGAATGCTAGCAGGGATAACCTGTAAATAAGAAGAAGAAAGTCACATTTCTTTTCTCCAGGTTTCCAGTCTACTTCTAGTATCCCTTGTTGGCAAAGCCTAACAGGGAGCCAGCTAACAAAGGTTTGCAAAGTTGCAGACTGAGCACCACAGAGCAGAGAAGGGAACAGTGGAGTTTGAGCTAAAAGATAATAACTTAAAAATCAGTACAAATACTCATCAGCAAAAATAAGGGGGAGTCTTACTATTTACAATAGCCAAGAAATGGAAGCAGCCTAAGTGTCCATCAGTAGATGAATGGATAAAGAAGATGTGGTACATATACACAATGGAATATTATTCAGCCATAAGAAGAAAACAAATCCTACCATTTGCAACAACATGGATGGAGCTAGAGGGTATTATGCTCAGTGAAATAAGAGCAGGCAGAGAAAGACAAGTGCCAAATGATTTCACTCATCTGTGGAGTATAAGAACAAAGAAAAAACTGAAGGAACAAAAGCAGCAGCAGAATCACAGAACCCGAGAATGGACTAACGGCTACCAAAGGGAAAGGGACTGGGGAGGGTGAGTGGGAAGGGAGGGATAAGGGGGAAAAAGGGGCATTACAATTAGCACACATAATGTAGTGGGGGGCACAGGGAAGGCAGTATAGCACAGAGAAGACAAGTAGTGACTCTGTAGCATCTTACTACACTGATGGACAGTGACTGTAATGGGGTATATGGTGGAGACTTGATAATGGGGGGAATCTAGTAACCACAATGTTGCTCATGTAATTGTATATTAATGATACCAAAGAAAAAATAGAAGGGGGAGTCTTGGGGACAGAATCAATAAATAATGGAAAGTCCAGAAATAGATAAAAACTGATTTTTAAAAAGTCAAATTAAAATCACTACTAATGGTAGTTTAAAAATAACTCATTTTTTGTGTGTTTAGAAAAGATAACTTAAAGTTATTCAAAAATTAAAAGATGGAGGAGGATATTTTATAAAGTATGAAAGAGTCATATTTTTTTGAGAGGATAGAAATTCCAAATGACTTTTGACATTGTTAAAATGATATATATTAACTATGTATGTTTAACAGTGTGACATAAAGACAGACATATAGACCAACAGAATAGAAAAGAGAACCCCAAAATAATTCCTCACATATATAGCCAAATAATTCTGAACAAAGGTGCCAAGACCATTCAATGGAGAAAGGACAGTCTTTACAACAAATGGTGTAGGAAAAATGATATCCACATGCAAAAGAGTCAATTTGGACCCCTACCTTACACCATATAAAAAAATTAACTCAAAATGGATTAAAGAGCTAAACATACAGCTAAAGCTATAAAACTCTTAGAAGAAAACATAGTAGAAAAGCTTCTTGATATTGAATTTAACAGTGATTCCTTGGAAATGACACCAAAAGCACAGGCAACAAAAGTAAAAATAGATAAACTGGATTACATCAAAATCAGAAACTTCTGTACATCAAAGTATACAAGCAACAGAGTAAAAAGTCAACCACAGAATGTGAAAATATATTTACAAATATATCTAATAAGGGGTTAATATCCAGAATATATAAAGAATGCTTATACCTCAACAACAAAATACCCCAAAAGATGTGATTAAAAAATGGGCAAAAGACTTGAATAGACATTTCTCCAAAGAACATATGAAAATGCCAACAAGCATATGAAAGGATGCTCAACATCAGTAGCCATCCTAATAAGTGTGAAGTGGTATCTTATTGTAGTTTTGATTTCATTTTTAATGTGATGACTAGTAATGTTGAGCACCAGTTTTGAAAAATGAAAAGAGTTCTACAGATTGGCTGTATGACAATGTGAATACATATAATGTATATTTTACCATCATTAATATAAGAATAATAACAGTAATAATAAAAAACTCACAAGAAATTTTCAATTCACTCAAAGAATGAAAATACAGTCTGTAATTTCCAAAACAATGAAGGTAAAAGAAACAATACAGCAAATTTTATCAATCTGAAAGAAAACAAGAATAGAAGTGGCAGTGTAAACAGAAAAAAAACTAAAATAACTCCACCATAAAGATTATTATAGTAAAAGTAAACAGAATATATGTACCTATTAAATGATAGAAATCTTGAGATTGGAGACAGAATCAAAATCCAGGTTTATTTTGTTCTATAAATATAACACCTAAAACAAAAGCACAAGAAAAGCAAAATGAATGAATAAAGATATATGGGAAATGTCATATATAATAGAATTTAAGTCAAAATCTTGATGGGGATAAAAAGTGACCTCCATAATAGAAAAAATCCACTTACATTCACTAATTACGAACTTGCCCTCACTATAAACCTCTCAAAACATACAAAGCAAAAAACTGATACAATTATTAGGAAAACTGACAAATCAACAATCTTAGTGGGAAATTTTTAACTTCTATCAGACATAAATAAAGCAGGCAAAATTAGAAAGAATCTAGAATGTTCAAAAATAGCAGGCTTTGTCAAATAAAAATCAATACCCTCCACAAATATAGAGCAAAGTATTAATGGTACACTTTTAAAAATTGGTTGCATACTTGGTCACAGAGGAAGTCTTTAAAAAGTCTTATAGACCAGTCTTTCTTAACACAAAGCAAATGAATTAGAAATCAACCAAAAAGAAACTTTAAAAAATCTCTGCTTTGAAAACTTTAAAATGATTTCCTAAATAACTCATGAGTTAGAAAGGAAATTACAAAATAACTTCTGAAGTATTTAGAATCAAATGACTATGAAAATACTATATCTTGTGCTTTTGTTTTAGGTGTTATATTTTATAGAACACATAAACCTGGATTTTGATTTTGAAAATACTATATATTAAAACTTGTATGATACAGTTAAAACAATATATATATATATTTTTAACATTTATTTAAAGGATAAAAAGAAAAAATTTTAATTTGCTGACTGTTCATGTCAAGACTCTAATAAAAGAATAAATAGTAAATCTAGGAGAGGGAAGAAAATAATGAAGATAAGTGCAGAAATAAATAAAGGAAAAAATAAGATCAAATACTTGTTCTTAAAAAAAACAACTAATAAAGGAAAATAACTTCCAGTTAAAAGTAGAAAACCAAAATAAATGATGGGTGACACAAACAATATTAGGAGTGAAAAGAACAAAATCTGTTAATTATAAGATAATTCTATAACATTTTTGTCTATATGTGAGAAATTTTATTTATAAAGGTATTTTTAAAAAGAAAAATAAGAAAATTGACTCAAGAAGCTACATAAAATTACTGCCTATCAACAGACACCAAGCACAGAAAGTCTTACAGGAGAACTTTACCTAATCATCAGAGAATCCCATTCTTATACAAATTGCTTCAGAGAATTAAAAAAAGAAAACAGGAAACAAGAAATTAACTGTATTAGGCAACTATGACCTTGATATAAAAAAAAGACAAAGACAGCACAAGAAAAATACAGGCTAATGTAACATATACATATTTGTAAAAGTCCTAAGTAGGATATTAGCAAATTAAATTCATTTGCACATTTATAAAAATCACAAAATAGAGGGGGCGGAAGATGGCGGCGTGAGTAGAGCAGCGGAAATCTCCTCCCAAAACAACATATATCTATGAAAATATAACAAAGACAACCCTTCCTAGAATAAAGACCAGAGGACACAGGACAATATCCAGACCACATCCGCACCTGAGAGAACCCAGCGCCTCGCGAAGGGGGTAAGATACAAGCCCCGGCCCCGCGGGAGCTGAGCGCCCCTCCCCCCAGCTCCCGGCGGGAGAAGAGCAGGCAGAGCGGGAGGGAGACGGAGCACAGGGCTGCCGAGCACCCAGCCCCAGCCATCTGGGCCAGAGCGCAGACACAGTGCATGCGCGGGGGGCCCTGGATGCTAGGGAAACAGGGCAGCAAGAACAGTGAGGGGGCACCGGAGGCCTGGCGCCGGTGGACATAAGAAAAGCGAGTGGCCATTTTCTTTTTTTTTGCTTTTTTGCTGTTTTGTTTTGGCGAGAGCTTTTTGGAAGTCTTAAAGGGATACGGACCTCAATACTAGGGAAACAGGGCACAAAGACCGGTGAGCAGAGGCCTGAGGCTGGCACCGGAGAATAAAGAAAAACGAACGACCACTTTTTTTTTTTTTTTTAATTAAAAACCTTTTTTTTTTTTTTTAATTTAAAAATTTTTTTTTTTTTTTTTTTTTGGTGGTCGTTGTTTTGTTTCGGCGGGTGCTTTTTGGAAGTCTTAAAGGGGCAGGGCGGGTCACTTAATCCAGAGGTAGGGAATCCGGGGATCTCTGGGCACCCTCACCCCTGGGCTGCAGGGAGCAGGGAGGCCCCTTACGGAGATAAATAGCCTCCCAGCCGCTCCCCCTCCAACGCGACTCCACCACTTTGGAGCAGCTGCCCGAGCCAGGCCACGCCCACAGCAACAGCGGAGATTAACTCCATAGCACCCGGGCAGGAAGCAGAAACCCTGTCTGTGCGCAGCTGCACAGCACAAGCCACTAGAGGTCGCTGTTTTCCCAGGAGAGGAGGGCCACAAACCAACAAGAAAGGAAGTCCTTCCAGCCATCACTCGTCCCAGCTCTGCAGACTATTCCTATCACCATGAAAAGGCAAAGCTACAGGCTGACAAAGATCACAGAGACAACACCAGAGAAGGAGACAGACCTAACCAGTCTTCCTGACAAAGAATTCAAAATAAGAATCATAAACATGATGACAGAGATGCAGAGAAATACGCAAGAGAAATGGGATGAAGTCCGGAAGGAAATCACAGATGCCAGAAAGGAGATCGCAGAAATGAAACAAACTCTGGAAGGGTTTATAAGCAGAATGAATAGAATGCAAGAGGCCATTGATGGAATTGAAACCAGAGAACAGGAACGCATAGAAGTTGATAGAGAGAGAGACTAAAGGATCTCCAGGAATGAAACAATATTAAGAGAACTGTGTGACCAATCCAAAAGGAACAATATCCGTATTATAGGGGTCCCAGAAGAAGAAGAGAGAGGAAAAGAGATGGAAAGTATCTTAGAAGAAATAATTCCTGAAAACTTCCCCACACTGGGGGAGGAAGTAATCGAACAGACCATGGAAATACACAGAACCCCCAACAGAAAGGATCCAAGAAGGACAACACCAAGACACATAATAATTAAAATGGCAAAGATCAAGGACAAGGAAAGAGTGTTAAAGGCAGCTAGAGAGAAAAAGGTCACCTATAAAGGGAAAACCATCAGGCTAACGTCAGATTTCTCAACAGAAACCCTACAGGCCAGAAGAGAATGGCATGATATATTTAATACAATGAAACAGAAGGGCCTTGAACCAAGGATACTGTATCCAGCACGACTATCATTCAAATATGATGGTGGGATTAAACAATTCCCAGACAAACAAAAGCTGAGGGAATTTGCTTTCCACAAACCACCTCTACAGAACATCTTACAGGGACTGCTCTAGATGGGAGCACTCCTAGAACGAGCACAGCACAAAACACCCAACATATGAAGAATCGAGGAGGAGGAACAAGAAGGGAGAGAAGAAAAGAATCTCCAGATAGTGTATATAACAGCTCAATAAGCGAGCTAAGTTAGGCAGTAAGATACTAAAGAGGCTAACCTTGAACCTTTGGTAACCACGAATTTAAAGCCTGCAATGGCAATAAGTACATATCTTTCAATAGTCACCCTAAATGTTAATGGGTTGAATGCACCAATCAAAAGACACAGAGTAACAGAATGGATAAAAAAGCAAGACCCATCTATATGCTGCTTACAAGAAACTCACCTCAAACCCAAAGACATGCACAGACTAAAAGTCAAGGGATGGAAAAACATATTTCAAGCAAACAACAGTGAGAAGAAAGCAGGGGTTGCAGTACTAATATCAGACAAAATAGACTTCAAAACAAAGAAAGTAACAAGAGATAAAGAAGGACATTACATAATGATAAAGGGCTCAGTCAAACAAGAGGATATAACCATTCTAAATATATATGCAGCCAACACAGGAGCACCAGCATATGTGAAACAAATACTAACAGAACTAAAGGGGGAAATAGACTGCAATGCATTCATTCTAGGAGACTTCAACACACCACTCACCCCAAAGGATAGATCCACTGGGCAGAAAATAAGTAAGGACACGGAAGCACTGAACAACACAGTAGAGCAGATGGACCTAACAGACATCTATAGAACTCTACATCCAAAAGCAACAGGATATACATTCTTCTCAAGTGCACATGGAACATTCTCCAGAATAGACCACATACTAGGCCACAAAAAGAGCCTCAGAAAATTCCAGAAGATTGAAATCCTACCAACCAATTTTTCAGACCACAAAGGCATAAAACTAGAAATAAACTGTACAAAGAAAGCAAAGAGGCTCACAAACACATGGAGGCTTAACAACACGCTCCTAGATAATCAATGGATCAATGACCAAATCAAAATGGAGATCCAGCAATATATGGAAACAAATGACAACAACAACACTAAGCCCCAACTTCTGTGGGACACAGTAAAAGCAGTCTTAAGAGGAAAGTATATAGCAATCCAAGCATATTTAAAAAAGGAAGAGCAATCCCAAATGAATGGTCTAATGTCACAATTATCGAAATTGGAAAAAGAAGAACAGATGAGGCCTAAGGTCAGCAGAAGGAGGGACATAATAAAGATCAGAGAAGAAATAAATAAAATTGAGAAGAATAAAACAATAGCAAAAATCAATGAAACCAAGAGCTGGTTCTTCGAGAAAATAAACAAAATAGATAAGCCTCTAGCCAGACTTATTAAGAAGAAAAGAGAGTCAACACAAATCAACAGTATCAGAAACGAGAAAGGAAAAATCACGATGGACCCCACGGAAATGCAAAGAATTATTGGAGAATACTATGAAAACCTATATGCTAACAAGCTGGGAAACCTAGGAGAAATGGACAACTTCCTAGAAAAATACAACCTTCCAAGATTGACCCAGGAAGAAACAGAAAATCTAAACAGACCAATTACCAGCAACGAAATTGAAGCAGTAATCAAAAAACTACCAAAGAACAAAACCCCCGGGCCAGATGGATTTACCTCGGAATTTTATCAGACATACAGGGAAGACATAATACCCATTCTCCTTAAAGTTTTCCAAAAAATAGAGGAGGAGGAGATACTCCCAAACTCATTCTATGAAGCTAACATCACCCTAATACCAAAACCAGGCAAAGACCCCACCAAAAAAAGAAAACTACAGACCAATATCCCTGATGAACGTAGATGCAAAAATACTCAACAAAATATTAGCAAACCGAATTCAAAAATACATCAAAAGGATCATACACCATGACCAAGTGGGATTCATCCCAGGGATGCAAGGATGATACAACATTCGAAAGTCCATCAACATCATCCACCACATCAACAAAAAGAAAGACAAAAACCACATGATCATCTCCATAGATGCTGAAAAAGCATTTGACAAAGTTCAACATCCATTCATGTTAAAAACTCTCAGCAAAATGGGAATAGAGGGCAAGTACCTCAACATAATAAAGGCCATCTATGATAAACCCACAGCCAACATTATATTGAACAGCGAGAAGCTGAAAGCATTTCCTCTGAGATCGGGAACTAGACAGGGATGCCCACTCTCTCCACTGTTATTTAACATAGTACTGGAGGTCCTAGCCACAGCAATCAGACAAAATAAAGAAATACAAGGAATCCAGATTGGTAAAGAAGAAGTTAAACTGTCACTATTTGCAGATGACATGATACTGTACATAAAAAACCCTAAAGACTCCACCCCAGAACTACTAGAACTGATATCGGAATACAGCAAAGTTGCAGGATACAAAACCAACACACAGAAATCTGTGGCTTTCCTATATACCAACAATGAACCAACAGAAAGAGAAATCAGGAAAACAACTCCATTCACAATTGCATCAAAAAAAATAAAATACCTAGGAATAAACCTAACCAAAGAAGTGAAAGACTTATACTCTGAAAACTACAAGTCACTCTTAAGAGAAATTAAAGGGGACACTAACAGATGGAAACTTATCCCATGCTCATGGCTAGGAAGAATTAATATCGTCAAAATGGCCATCCTGCCCAAAGCAATATACAGATTTGATGCAATCCCTATGAAACTGCCAGCAACATTCTTCAATGAACTGGAACAAATAATTCAAAAATTCATATGGAAACACCAAAGACCTTGAATAGCCAAAGCAATCCTGAGAAAGAAGAATAAAGTAGGGGGGATCTCACTCCCCAACTTCAAGCTCTACTATAAAGCCATAGTAATCAAGACAATTTGGTACTGGCACAAGAGCAGAGCCACAGACTAATGGAACAGACTAGACAATCCAGACATTAACCCAGACATATATGGTCAATTAATATTTGATAAAGGAGCCATGGACATACAATGGCGAAATGACAGTCTCTTCAACAGATGGTGCTGGCAAAACTGGACAGCTACATGTAGGAGAATGAAACTGGACCATTGTCTAACCCCATATACAAAAGTAAACTCAAAATGGATCAAAGACCTGAATGTAAGCCATGAAACCATTAAACTCTTGGAAGAAAACATAGGCGAAAACCTCTTAGACATAAACATGAGTGACCTCTTCTTGAACATATCTCCCCGGGCAAGGAAAACAACAGCAAAAATGAGTAAGTGGGACTATGTTAAGCTGAAAAGCTTCTGTACAGCAAAAGACACCATCAATAGAACAAAAAGGATCCCTACAGTATGGGAGAATATATTTGAAAATGACACATCCGATAAAGGCTTGACATCCAGAATATATAAAGAGCTCACACGCCTCAACAAACAAAAAACAAATAACCCAATTAAAAAATGGGCCCACCATATCATAGATAAGTTTTCACAAATGCCTAAGGTGCCTAACTGGTTTTCTTGGTTTCACTGGAGATGGCTGGTAATTACAGATATGCTTTGGTTATGTAACTATACTCCTATTATGTTAATGTGTGTGCACAGTTTAAGTAGTAGCTTAAAACCTATACATGCTGAAGTACTCTACGAGAAGATATGTCAAAGAAATAATCAATCTTCCCATGTTTTTTTCCGCCTTCTACTTCTATAGCTTTTCTTCTTCCTTCCTAATTACAACCCTTAAATAGAATTCGTGCCTCATATCAAATTTACCGAGTATCATAATTCTTCCAAGTGGTAAAGATACCTCAAGACAAATGCTGGGCATAGAAGCCACAGGGCATAAATATGCAAAGAAGTAAAAAGCTAACCTTTTCAAACAATAAGGCTTCCCTCTCACTTACCAACTTAACATTTCCCTGTATGGCCCCGGAAGATGACTGGTTAGCCAGAGACGGGTAAGATTCCTCAAGGGAGGAACAACCTAAGACAGGCACAGTCGCAGGGGGGCCATCAGGTGAGAAATTGGGGATCAACAGAGGTGAGGCTTAGAACCTCACCCCCCCTGTTCTGAGAGAAATCTTCTGCATACGTGGATGTTTTATTGCCCTTGTCTAGCTTGGATTAACACATAGTCTACAGGCACACACCTGATCATCTACATTTGCTCTCTTACAACACTAAACTATGTTTTCTACCTATATCTTGTATCTACCTACCACTTCAGCATTTTATTAAAAATAATAATAATAAAGAGAGAAATGTGGTATCCACATATAAATCAAGTATAAAAACCAAATGAGTATTCATATTTGAACTGTTTATAGTTCATAATGCATGAGCAAAACCAAAAGTTTCTGTGATGACTGCCCTTGTACTGTTCACTATGTAACTTATTCATTATGTAAGAATTTGTTCTCCATGTAAGAACTTGTTTGTTATGCCTCAGAAGATTGGAGACTGATGAAAATTAGGCTTGGGGTGGATTAATGATTGTACATTGAGCATTGACTCCCCTATATAGAATTTTATTGTCGTTAACAACCATTTGATCAAGAAATATCAGAGATGCCCTCACAAAAAAAAAAAAAAAAAAAGGACAGACTTCCAATGGTAAAATAAATAAGTAACCGGGATGTAATGTATAGCATAAGGAATATAGTCAAGATATTGTAACAGCTTGGTAGGATGATAGCTGGAACCTAGAATTATGTATATAAATGTTTTATCACTGTGTTGTACACTTGAAACTAATGTAATGTAATACTGTGCGTCAAGTACCCTTCAATAAAAAATAATTATTTAAAAAAAAAAAAAAAAAAGAAACCAAAAAAAAAAAATGTTACTAGTGAGGGCTATTTGAATGTTTGTTAGATAAATAAAATACTTTCCTTCATTCATTGCACTCCAGCCAAAAAAAAAAAAAAAAAAAATTTGTTAAATTTCAAAAAAAAAAAATCACAAAATAGGCTCTATCCTAGGAATAAACTGATGGTTCAATTCTTGAAAATCCATTCATATTACTGTAACACATTAATAGACTAAAGAGGAAAAACTGATAATAGAAGGCAATATTTACTTTTTGACAGGTAATAGGAATCAGTCAAAAAATCCACAATAAACTTCTCAATGTTGAATATTTAGAAATATTCTCATTAACGTCAGGAAGAATAAAAGGAAGCCTGTTATTGCCACTCCTCTTCAACATTGTATTGGAATTCTTAGCCAATGCAATAAGGCAAGAAAAAGAAATGAAAGGTATAGGAATTGGAAAGAAACAAATTCATTGTAAACAAACCAATGTTGGCCTAAAAATACAAGAAAATCAGCAAATCACTAGTAATAACAAAAGTTCAGCAATACTGCTGGTTATAAGATATAAATCAATACCATCCCTAGCATCAATAGTAAGCAATTTATTTAAGATATTAAAATTAACCTGAATAGATGAAGAGATATATTTTCGTGAATCTGAAGAATTAGAAGAATCAATATTACAAATGTTAATTGTTTGCAATTAATCTACAAATCTCAAAGCTATTCCAATCAAAATACCAAGAGCATTCCTTTATTTGTTTATTCAGATTAATGTGGAAGAGCAAAGGGGCAGGAATAACTAAAAAACTTGTTAAGAACATAACAGACATGCTGATATTACCAGTATCAAGACTTATAACAATAATAATTAAGATGCTGTGAGATAAATGCAAAGATGGACAAATGAACTAATAGAACAGAACAGAAACATGCCCACACATGTATAAAAATTTGACATATGACAGATTTATGTGAAATGTGCAGGGAAAGTATAAACTATTCAACTATTGCTGCTGCAATAACTGGTTATCCATATAGATAAAAATAAAATTAGATACTTTCCTTATATACAAAAATACATTTCAGCTGGATTAAACACCTAAATGTGAAAAATAAAACTTGAAAATGCTATAGGTAAATACAGAATATCTTTATGATCACAGAATATAAAAAGAGTTCTTGTACAATATTTCAAGATTAAAGTTATGTGAAAAATATTTAAGAATTCAACTACATTAAAATTGAAAGCTTCTGTATCTGCTTCTTATTCCCTGTAGTTCCATCCAGTCCCATACCGTTAAGTACCTTCTAAACTCTCATGCCACCTGATGTTATATCTCTACTCCATTTACAGATGACAATTTGATTTCTTTTTGAATGTTCAATGGGCATCTTATACTTAAGTCCAACACTGAACTGTTAATTTCCTAAAAAAATATCCTTCTCTACCAGTTAGAGTTGGGTTTTCCTGGATATCACAGAAAATCCCAAAATCACAGTGGTTTAAAGAACACTGAGGTTTATTTTTCACTCACCTGATAGTTCCACAGTCACTGGGGATTAGCTGCTTCTCTCTTGGTGTTCGCCACTTTCATGCATGGCACCTTTGTCTAAGATGACTGCTCAAGTTTTAGGAATCAGGAAAAAAGAAGGATAGAGGTCATGTTCCTCTCCATTTAAAGAACTAGAAATTCCACAACACACTTTGACTTATATTTCATTGGCCTTAATCACACAGCTTTAACTAGTGCAAGGAATGCTGAAAAACTGCCATCTTTTATTTTGAACAGTAATATGCCTACTGAAAATTTGGGACTTTGTTACTCAAGAGACAGAGGAGAACGGATCTTGGATTGGGCAACTAAGAGTTTCAACTCTTTTTTTACTCATGAACCCCACAGCCAATCTATGAGGAAATCAGAATTTATCATAAATTCTATCATTCTAGCTTCTTTGAGCTATCATCCAAACTTTATTAAAATAGCTCTCTAACTGGTCTCTTTGTTTTTATTCTTTCCACCTCTATTAGTCAGGATAGGCTATTCTATGCTGTAGTAACTAACAACTTTCTAACTTCAATGATTGAATATAAGAATGAACAAATGAATGAATGAATGGAGAGTTACTGTTTAATAGGTACTAAGTTTCACTTTTGCAAGATTAAAAGAGTTCTGTGGATGGACGGTGGTGATGGTAGCACAACAATGTGAAAATACTTAATGCCACTGAACTATAACCTTAAAAATAGTTAAGATGGTTAAGTTTTGTTTTTTACCATAATAAAAAAAAGAATTAATGAAAGGATGGTAGAAACTATTTGTTATGCATAAAATCAACAAAGAATTAACATTGCAGTTAGACAACAGCCTCATAAAAATGAATAAAATGATGATAAGTAACCCAATAAAAATAGGCAAAATGTATAAATAGCAATTCACAGAGGAAGGAAACGCTGTCAGAGTTTTCTGTTGTTTACCTAATAACCACCCTCCTCTTATTCCTTATTAACAGACTCCAGATTTCATTCTTGGTAACAGTGTTCCCTTGTTCACTTTCTCAGATTTCCTTGCCTACTGAAGGGCCCATGTGACACAGTTCTGGCAATGGAGACAAAAACGAAAATACTGAGGATTTCTGGAAAAGTTTTTCACTAATTATACCTTTTCTTCCTTCCTCCTGCTTATAATGTGGGTCTAAAGCATGGAGATGCCACAGCTATATATTGTGTCTAATGACAACAAGCATGGGGCACAGGCCTAAACACTAAGTGTGGGAAAATGGAAGAAGCCTGGACTCAGAGAATCCATTGGGCCCGAGCTGGACTACCTACCTATCCCCAAACTTCTTGCGGTTTGAGACAATCCTCCACTTATTTAACACATCGATATTGTTGGTTTCTTTGCAACTAAAAGCATTCCTTCCTAACTGATTTTGAACGAGAAGCTAAAAAAAAAAAAAAGGAAAAGAAATAAGAACATAAACTGTGGAATTAGCTAAGAGGAAGTAGGCCAGAAGATACCAATCAATAATCTTTGGAAACCTGGTGAAATCTGATGTGCAATGATGAAATATTTGGGCAGAATGTCACCTGTTGTACCTTGGAATATATACCACATGCTTACCAGGACTTTCATCTGTTGTTGAATTATAAGGACATTTTTGAATATTAACATATGCAGGGTGGTTTTTTTAAGATAATATTTGAGTTTCTATCATGTGCTACAACTATTACATGCTGGTCATTGTTGTAGAAACATGAGATACAGGGGTGAGTAAAACTGAAAAAAGTCCCTGCCTTCATGGAGCTTCTAGTCTAGTGGGGAAACATAATAAACTGTGGTGTACTAACTTGTTATGATTTGAAATTTGTGTTTTGAAAGCTTGTTTTGGACAAAGTTGTTCACAGATTGAACTAATTTTGATGAAGTTGAATATTAGGACTTTCTTATAGATTCTGGCACCTGGAGTGGAGAGGACCATTATGTCGTTGACGCCATAGTAAATGGCAGTGGTGCGCATCCTACGATGGACTTGTAAACTTTAAAAGCCAAGAGGTGTGACTAGCAATTCGAGAGTGTTCAGTCTGGGCAAGGCTACTCTTTGCTGACCTAAATAGCTCTCCAAAGATCTTGAGATACTTGCTCCTGCCATGGCCAGGCTACTCTTGGCCGGTAGTGCTAAGCTGCTCAATGGTCTCAAAAAGAGAAGGGACCTTTGTTCCTGCCTTGGTGAGGCTACTCCTCATAGGCAGTGGTCTAATATATTTCTACATTGGTTCCTGGAGCAATAGCCTTCAGAGCACCCACCTTGCCTGCCAACACTGGTGCTGTTGTGCCCCAGCAGTGAGGGACCTAAGCCAGCAGCCAATACCCAGCTTTTAGTTGGAAGAACTGATTCTACTGAAAACTAACTCATATAAAAGTACTCCTCAACTAAATTTGGACTTCCTTTCTTTCACCTCCCCTTTGCCTAAAATAATAGTGCTATATTAATCTATCATCATTTGGAGTATGTTATTTCTTTATTGACTTACAAAGACATTATCCTCTATGCTATTTTGCAAAATATTATTATTATAAATTATAATACCTGTCACGAACCTGTGTTAAATAAATGATTGGCAAAAACAATCTAAGTCTCTGAGCACAATTTGCCCTAAACAAATAAAATAAATAAATATACAATGTATAATCTATGAAGGGTTGGAAAAAAATTAGCAGTGAAATGGAGATAGGGAGTTTCAAGGATGGATGTTGCTTTTATCTGAAGTGGTCAGAAAGGCTCCTGTGATAATGTGGCAGGTAAACAAGGCCTTGAAAGAAGTGAAAGAGGAGCCACAAAGCTACCTTGATGACACCATCCACATGGCAGGAACAGCAGGAGCACCTCTGGAATGTTGGCAGAATAGGGAGACAAAAGGAGGAGGGTAGTGAAAAGGGACGCAGAGGGGTATGTGCTGAGGTAGGGCAGTGAGAGCACATAAGGCCTTTGGGACCATTGTAAAGACTGGCTTTTTCTCTGAGCCTGCTGGGAAGCCATAGTCCTGCCACACTGAGCAAAGATCCCTAAAAGAGGAACAAACTCAAGCTAGCCAAAATGTGTGCACAACTTCATCCAGTACCTCCATGGTAAGAATTCTTCACTTGACAAAGAAGGAATGCCAACGGAAGAAGATGTGGCTAAGGGGGTTATCTTCCTGTCTATTCTTAAGAATTTACTCAAGGCTGGAGCCCTTAAATTCTGGGAGTGGGGGATTGGCAGAACAGTGAAGCCAGCCTAAGAGCCAAAAGTTCCCAGCTCAAAGACTATCTCCAAAAAAATCTTGTCTAAGGTTACTTGCACAAATAATTAATTAGGAACAGATAACCTAAAAAACTACTAGGTTTAAGAGAGAACTGTGTTGATTAAAAACAAGACAAAATAAATAAAAAACAAAGTGTGGTAACAGTCTGTGGCTACTGAACCCTAAACTAATTTCTGGGCCCCTAAATAGTACCATCCGTAAGACAATGGCATAATCTCCAGTGACGGAGGGGTAGTGGGCACAGGTTTATCCCAGAGAGAAGACTGAAGTTGCCAGATGGGCTCTTCAAGGAACTTTGTTCTCTACAAGGGCAGGGGGTCCTCACTGTTCCTGTCCAGTAGGATGTAGTAAATGTCTAGCAGGATTTGATCATTTCTAAAGATCAGTACTGCTGTAATTTCCCATTCTCCCCTTTCTCTGAGTGGGAGTTTTATTGCAGTTATCCTGGCCTTCCTCACCATTCTGCATTATGGGTCCCGGACACTAGCAATTGACCTTTCAGCTTACGGGTTGCAGGACTAGGAGAAGCCAAGTTCATACCTGATGGGAAGGGTGGTACTCCTCCAGAGACCCCAGATATCAAGATGGACAGGGTCCCTGAGTGAGACTTTGGGGTTGCTTCCTTAGACAGTGATGCTCCATGGAAGGGAAAAAAGGGTGTGTACAGGGAGACGTGAGGTAGCAGTCAAAGGTGGGCTGACCCAGTCTCAATTTCTAGTCCCCTTCTCTCTTGCCTGCTGTACTCCAGAGGCCATAAAGCTATTTCTGGCCTTCCCTGATGCTAAGGGTGGCCACAGTAGAGGAGGGCAAAAAAATTTCCCTTTTCTCTTCTAGGTTCTTGGCTGAGAATTACTGTAATCAAAAGACAGACTGTTACAAGAAAAACAAATTTAATTATGTACCTACCTACATGAGTACCATAAAGTTACAAGACTCAAAGAAGTGACTGGAGCAGGAAGCTTTTCTACCTTTTAGACAAAGAAACAATAAATTTGTGAAGATCTGACAGACAAAGGGGTTTGGGCTCAGAATGGTGAAATGATGAAGAAGTAATAAGGTTTTTAATACAGCCTTCTTGGCCCTAAATTTCCTGTCTCTGGTCCTTCTAGCACTGGCTGTTTCTCAAGTATCTTTAAATCAAAAAAATCAATATGCTTAAGTGCATATTTTGGGGAGACATATTCTAACGCCCATATGATGTAACTAAGATTTGGCTGAGATATAAGTAATAATCTGCTGGGGACTTGAGAACATTTTTGCTTTCCTGATCCATGCCTGCAGTTCTTCACCCTGCCACTCTAGAGCCCAGACTTGAAGCTGGAGGTAGAGTAACCATCTCCCAACCATGTGCAATCATATGAGGATAAAAGCCAATATGCTAGCAATGATGGGAGAGAAAGGGAGAGAAAGAAACATAAGACAAAAAAAAAAAAGAAAAGAGAAAGACAAAGCAAGCTAAATCCAAGTCTTAAGGGGCATTATTATATTTATTTGACCAGCCAGACATTACCTATGAACTTATTGTATGGAAACACAGCAACAGTAAACCTACATGTTTAAACCTAGTAAATCTACATGCTCAATACTAATGATCAGGGAAATGCAAATGAATATAGTGAGATACCCTTTTATGCTCATCAGATGAGCAGAACTTGTAGTGTCTGACCACATGAAGTGCTAGCAATGAAGTAGAGAAACATAGATTTCCATATACCAATGATGAAGGGTAAATTGGTGCAACCACTTTGGACAGCAACTTGGGAAAAGCTGAAATAGTTGAAAATGGTCATAATAATTCCACTGCCAGATACAAACACTTGACTCTTGTTATTTAACATATGGTCCAGGGAGTCCAATAATCTCTTGTACTTGTGTACAAGAAGATGTAGAGAACCATGTTTACTGCAGCATTGTAACAGATGAAAAAAGGGGGAGGTAAGACTTACATGGCTATCAACAAAAGGATAAATAGACAAATGTTGTTATATTCATATGACAGTTAAAATGGATGAACTAGAGCTTCATAAATCAATATGTATACATCTCAAAAATGTAATGTTGACCTAAAAAAGCGAATTTACAAAGTAACAAATACAGAATATGTATAGATGCACACAATATACATTTATATAATTTTTTAAATTGCAAAATAATTCTGTATCTTGAAATGCCAAGCATAAACATCTATGAGAATAAAGGTAAAATTCAGGGTAGTGGTTACCTTTGGAGGAGGGAGGGTAATGACATAGGGGATTCAACCATGTCTTTTTTTTAAAATATAAATTCGAAGCAAAGGTTAAATTGTAGTATTTGGTAAATCTTGGTCAAGGTGCCCTGGTGATTTTTTATTGTCTATTATTTTCTGTGTTGGTAGTATTTCATAATTTAAAGGAAAAAAATAGACTTGAGGCAAATACTAGAACAAGGGCAAGGCACCCTCAAAAAGAAAACCAGACACAGAAAGGCAGACAGAGAGAAACATACTGATTGGGAAAAGGATGATCACAGGCTTGAAACACTGTAGCTTCAGATCCTGCATGAGTGCTGCAAACCACTGTCTGCCTTCCAGCTAATTAATTTAGTCTCTTCCCCTGATTTGCTAGATCAGAGAGAAAAAGAAAGGCCTTTTGATGCTAACCTTACTTGGGTCCCAGAGTACTTGTGGCATGAACATACCCAGGGGAAGTTTTCAGATGCAATTCTTTATTCAACAATCTTGATAATAACTAGCACTTATTTTGTGTTTGCTATGTTCCAAGCATTATGCTAAGAAGTTCATATGGATTATCCATCTCATTCCACCTTCAGAGCAATCTTAAGTGGTAGGTAGTATTATTATTCCCTGTATTACAAATGAGGAAACGAATCCCAGTCACAGGCTAGTGTGTGGTAGGGCTGTGATTCAGACTGAGCAGTTTGCCTCCAGAGGCCTCTCCCAAACCACTTTGCAATGTGCTTGACACTGTTAGATGCTGAGGGTTCAGGACTGCATAGACTTACAAACAAAAAATAACTTTATTGACATGTCCAATTCTATTTCATGCATTTCTGCTTGTTCAATGGAGTAGTTACATAGAGCCTAAAAATATGCAAAAAAGCCATAATATTTAACAATGCATATGTGTGATAGAATAAATAAATACATTGAAATGAATTTCATTTAAACTAAAATTCCTCCTTTCCCCCAAGTGGTAGATTGGTATGGGAAAGGTGATCCTGAGTGACTTCTGTTTCTCTCCTCTATCTTTCCCTTTTTGCTCCCTACTCAGCTAGACATGGTTTCTGGCCTCTCCAAGGTTGGGATAAGAGGAAGGGAAAAGTGATAAAAGACAGGAGAGATCTTATCTAGTACTGTAAGTAGCATCTTAATTTATAATAATCTAGTTTGCATTAGTACCAACTTAATTTCAATAGTATACAAGAACTTTGCTCCTATGAGCTCCATTCCCTTCCTGCTTCTTTTTACTATTAATGTCATACAAAATATATTGTATGAACATCAACACAGATTTATAACTATTGCTTCATGCAGCTGTCTTTTAAGTCAGGAGACATAAAAAATTAAAAACAAAATATACATTCACATTGTTTTTTATATTTATCTATATAGTTACCTTTACCAGTTACTCATTTTTTTAATTGGGTTATTTGTTTTTTTTACTGTTGAATTGTTAGAGTTATTTATATGTTCTTACCAGATACATGATTTGCAAATATTTTCTCCCATTCAGTGAGTTGTCTTTTCACTTTCCTGGTATTGTCCTGACATGTAGAAATTTTTTAGCTTTGATGAAGTCCAATTACTTATTTTTTCTTGTGTTTTTTATGTCATATTTAAGAGACTGTTATATGATCAAAGGTCATGAATATGTTTCCTTCTAGGAGATTATAGTTTATCTCTTACATTTAGGCCTTTGATACATTTTGAGTTAATTTTTGTATATAGTGTGAGGTAGGGGTCCAGATTCATTCTTTTGCATGTATGTATCCAGTTGTCTCAGCACCATTTGTTGAAAAGATTACTCTTTCCCTGTTGAATGGTCTTGAGACCTTTGTCCAAAATCAATTGACCACAGATGTATGAGTTTTCCCTAGGCTTTTAATAGGTCAGCTGTCCAAAGTGGCTTCCCCCTCTGTAATAGATATATATGGGTCTGGTTCATTAGATGGTACACAAATCATAAAGCTCACACACATATTAGCAAAAGCAAACAAGCAAAAAACAACTATTAAGAAAATACACCAGAAAATAGGATGGAAGGTGAGCAGATGAGATTGGAGATAAAAATAGGTGTGGTTCATATGGGCCTTTTAGGCCAGGATATGTAATTTGGGTTTTATTCTAAATGTATTAAGAAGCCACTGGATAATTTTAAGCAGAAAAGTGAGATAAAATAATTTACATTTTTAGATCATCTCAATGCCAGGTGATATCTGGAGCAAAAAGTGGCAAGAGGGGAAGTAGGGAGACCTTTAGAATGTTAGTAGGGTCTAGATAAGAGATCATGATCATTTAGGCAAGTCTCTTAGAAGTGACAAACAGGGAGATGTAGATTCAGGATATATTTTGGGAGTAAAGATTTGGAGGCAGAGTAATGGCTGGGGTGCTGTGGAGAGGGAAAAAGAGGATTCAAGGATGATTTCTAAGTTAATGGCCTGAATAGCAGGGTGGATGATTGCTCAATTCCATCCCTCCATTTGCTGAGATGTGTAAAACTAGGAGAGGAGAGGAACCAGTTTGGGGGGTTGGGTGAGCTTACTGGCAATTCACGTAGAGGACAGGCCTAGACCCTGAACTTCGCAGAAGCAGTCATTATAATTGTAATTAAGTTGAATGTGCTCAGATGTGTTTTGTATACTGATAAGCAAGATATGTGACCCTCACACTGAGAAAGTAAACAAAAGAGACATCAAGGCTGGGAGAAAGAAGAGAAGTGGACAAGGAGGGGAGGGTAGGAGCCGAGGAGAGCAAGGATGTGTCAAAGCAGAGGAGGTGGTAGGGGTATGGATATATATGTAGAAAAGATTATGCACTTTTCTCAGTTCTGCATTAGGGATATTGGAAAAGCCCACTGGTACATTGCATGATAAAGTTAGTCTTCAGGAACAAATGATATGTTTTGAATGTGAATAGACTCTGAATTTGTTCCACTAATCCAATGGAACCTGAGAAACATTATAGGTATTCTAATCAATGACATAAATAGATGTTGGGTAAGACACTCACAATATATTTTACAGGGTTGGTGGGAAGATTAAATAAGATTATTATCATTTATTTTATTGCCCAGCATATAATAACCTATCAATAAGTAATAGTTATTATTAAATGTCAAAAAAGATCAGAATTCAGTGTTCATGTGAAACCTTCATAAGGTTGTATATCAATGATATGTTAATAAAAAAAGATCAGAATTTAGAAATTAATGTTGGTGATAGCAAAACGTTAAAAGGTACATTTAATTATTTTGAGGTTCTATTCTCTCAGTTCCTTCTCTACAAAACAGGTACTTTGTACTTTAAAAAATATATAATTTTGCTTCACCGTATGTATATGTGACTTTTTCCGGTGTTTTCACCTGTGTCTCACAACTTACAGCAACAAAGAATGCAGATTCTTTAAGGACTAGCAGTTTGTGATGTTATTTATAAGAAAACTGTAAATAGTTAAATGAAATGGAATTATTTTAATTAGTGACACTTGAAATTCTAGTATCTCAAACATAATTATTTTATGAACTGTCATAAATAATACTTCTTAACACTCTTTAGTTAACAGACTAAAACAAAAACAAAAATAAATAACCCAAAGATCTTAAATTAGCAGTGCCATCATGTGAATTATTCTGGTTTCCATTTCTTTTTATATATCCTTTCTTCTTTTTGGTCAAAAAATGTTTTCAGCATTATTAGAAATTTTATAGATTTGTTACTTGGTTTAGAACAAAGATGTTAACAAATGCAATCTACTTATTTATTGATATAAAGATTTTAATCTAAAACATTCTTTGACAACAAAAAAGGAATAACCAAACATTATTCTACATAATACTCCAGATAAGACACCTTGATAATTGGAGAAACATTTTCTAAGTTTGACTGTACTTTCCCCCAAAGTAAAGAGTACTCCTAGCAAGGTGCATATGCTTAAGTGAATACATCTATTTGTTAAAGGCACAAGCATTTATTTTGAAAGTTTTACTTTGAGTTCATAAATGACAGTGGAAATAATTACACTTAGCTCATATTTATTTCTCATTTTTCTCCTCATTATTTTCTGTCTACCACATAATTGCCTACTTTGTCTATTTTGTGGCTTCTTAAAAAAGTTTCTTTGATATATTTCTTCTGGGGAAATACATTGTCTCTCTTCATCACCAAAGACAAATGTATAATGCCATATAACTTTAAGTATTCTTTCTTAATAACATGAAACATGTTCTTTGTAAAGAATAAGTAACATTAATAAACTTCTATGAGTCTAATTAGGGAGAAATAAAGGGAATAAAAATATACAGGATTAGGAATGAGAAATGAGACATACTAGAGATAGAGTGATTAAAAGAATTCTAAGAGAATACCATATACGCCTTTATGTAAATATATTTGAAAACTGGGGACAAACAGATGATTTCTTATATCAACAAAATGACCCAAGAAAGATGGTAAACATGAAGAGAATAATTACTGTAAATGGAATTGGGAAAGTGTTAAACTCTAACATTGTAAAATGCATCAGAACCAGAGGTTCCTAGCCAATTTTCATCTATTCTTTAAAAAGTATAAAGTTTTAGTGTGATTTAACCTATTCCATGCTATTAATAAAAAGATAAAAGCCCACTAGTTCATTTTATGAAGTCAGCCAACTTTAAATCCAAATAAAGACAATATTAAAAAAAAGGAAACTATAGACCAGTCTCATTTATGAGTATAGATATACATATCCAAGTCAAGAATATAGAGCATGATTCTAAATTATTACACTTAATCTAGTAATCAAGATTTTTAAATGTGGTTCTACAAATTCTACAAAAAGAAGTCTATCAGTATAACCCATTATATCAACTACTTTAAGGAGAACAACCATATGAACTTGTCAATAGGTGCTGAAAAGATTTTTGATAAAATCCAGTAGCCATTCCTAATAAAATTCTACATAAAAGAGACAGAAACTCTTAATAGAATACACTATTTACCGAAACCCAACAGGAAATATTCTAAATAGCAAAACACCAAAACTAGACCATTAAATCAGGGATACCTTATCAGCATTATTATTTAACATTGTCTTGGACAGTTTAATACATTAAGACAGGAAAAATGGTACAAATATTAGAGGAAAAGGAGATAAAACTCAAGAGATGCAGGTCAAAAAAAAGCCTGCAAGAATTAATAGAATTTGGTAAGATAACTGAAGACAAGATAAGTACATAGGAGTTAATGGCTTTCTTTATTCTTTTAATAGGCATTTAAAAAAGGAAATGAGGTAAAACACTTCATTCATAATAGGAGAGAAACACCTAAATTACTTAGAGATAAATTTTATAAGAAAAATACAGAACTTGAATGAAGAAAATAGTATCTTATTTCAGAACATAAAGCAAGCTCCGAACAAAAGGAAAAGCATTAATGTTCTGGATGAGAACACTAATACTAAAAAGTTAACTTTCCCAAAGTAATGTATAAATTTAGTAAAATTTCAGTTAATACTCTAATAGGGTATGGGGTATGGGCACAGGTTGGATAAAATGCCTTTAAAGGTTATATGGAAAAATAAATACTGCGTATAGCAAAATAAACAGTGAAGGCTGACTTAGTAGATATTAGAACACATTGAAAAATCACTGTTATTACAGCATTACAGAACTCTAGAAGATTAGACAAATATATCAATGGAATGAAATAAGAACCCTGAAAGAGATCTCAACATATATATGTGAAAAGTAATAAGTGATAAAGGTGGTGGTTAAAATCATTATGGGAAAGATGAATTATTCAATAAATAGTGCTAGCACAACTAGCTGTTTATTTAAAAGAAAATAAACTTAGATCTTTATCTTGTGCCAGATATTAAAATAATAGATGGATAAAATACTTAAAACCAATCAAACAAAATCTTTACAGGGAAAATTCTAGGACAATATATATTTAATTAACAGGTAGAAGATATCAGAAAGCCAAAAGGTATAAAAGAAAAAAAAGACATACATGACCCTATAAAAATTTTAAACTTCTATATGAATAAATGTGGAAGAGCTATCACATATTAAATTAATAGGTAATAGATTCAGAGAATGTATTTGTATTACGGAGGAGAGATAAATATTCAATAGCTATAATATATAATGAGCTCTCACACTGAGGCAATAGAGAATAAAAAACTAACAGAAAATGGTCAAAAGGTATGAACACTTCATAGAATGGAAAATCTAAATGGCCAATAAACACAAAAAATACAGTAAATTCACTAGTAGAGAAATGTAAATGAAAGTAATAATGAGACCACTTTAAATTTATCAAAAATTTTAGAAAGTGATAATACCTATTGTCAAGAATGTGGGGAGAAGGTAATTCTCATATATTGTTGGTGGAAATAGGAAGTACTAGAGTTGTTTTGTAAAACAATTGGGAAAATCTATTCAAATTATATTTACTTGTATCTTTTTCAAGCAATGCTACATCTGCTTTATATCCCATAGGGATAAAAGCACCAAGAGGTAAGATTACACATAAAAGAATGTTTATTCAGCTTTGTTCTTAGTAGAAAAAAATGAAGTGGAGCCTTACTAGTTGACTTTGAGGGATTACCAGGTATTTTTGGTATTAAAGTAAGAAAAGCAAGATATCTAATGTGGTCAATTTGCCACCAAGTGACCAACTGGTCTCTACAACAGATGATTCTGTATCAGGGGCTCAGCCGGTCTCTGTGCCTGGCAAGTTGACAGCAAAATCTAGAGTAGCTTTGGCAAGTGTGAGGCCAAGCTGTTGGGCCCATGTATAACCTCCATCTCTGCCTCCATAGCCAATCTGTTCATGTGCCAATTGTGTCAGCATCGGATACTAATGTTGATGTCCTATGACATAGGATGGCTGACATCAGCTGACCTCATCATTTTGTCTGTTTGGTTGATTAATAGCTTATCCATGGTGGATGCTCTCTGGTGAATGTTAACATTGGATTTGGAGATTTGCCTACGTTGTGCCACCTCTTAAATGTCTATTCACAAGGATATTGCCTAGATTTCCTTGTATCCAATCTGCCAGTCTTTTCCTCCTAGACCCCTGATCATTGACTATTACTCAGTTACCTGAATATATTCTTATCTTGGCCCACTTTTCCTTCCACACGAAGTGAGTAGCCAGTTGTACCACTCATTGCTCTACCTATTGGGAACAATTTCCCTGCTCACTATTGTTCATGGCCATCCCTAAATGTGAATACAATGTAGCCATGTACATACTCAGTTTTCATCATGTATCTAGCTGACACGTCTATCTGTAAGCCAAGTTTGGGCTTCTCCCTCCTCCTTTAGCTGGTTTTATAAGACCTCCTCCTACAACACAGCCACAGGTATGAGTGAGGAGAGGGTACCTGTGTGATTGCAGTGGGTGAAGCGGTCTAGGCTACCTGTTCCTTCCCTCTGGTCCTGCTCAAGCTTGATATTAAATATACCACTTCAATCTTTTCATCGACTACTGCTGGGATCATCTGACTTTATAACTTGGTAGGTATGACAAAACCCCTAATAGGCATTTCTGAACCCATGGACCCTTGGTTCCCCATGGTCAAATATTTTGTCTCTCTCAAGGCCCAGTAATAGTCCAGGAAATGTTTCTGAGAAGTGTATTATTCTTTTCTTCAGACGGCATGGCCTTACTCCAGTCACTCTACACTGTGACTCTCCCACTGGAGGTTGCTGTAAACTCCATACTGACAGATTCAAATTAAATGTGACCTTTTTGCAGATTTACCTCAAAATTCAGGTATGAGTGAGAGCTGTAGAAATGGGGAACAATCTAAATAATAATCTACATTATGCAAATCATTCTATTCAATGCTGCTTCATGGTCCTTGACCCATCTACAAGGCACTCCAAGCCCTCCTGTAAATGGGCTCTTGGCAGGCATGTCCCACCAGTCCTCCAAATACACTTACATCAAGAACACTGCTTAGATTCCAGCTGGGCCTCTGCTATAAGAGAACACAACAATTATCTAACAAAAGTGGTATAGAACTAAGCAACCAAGATTCTCAGGTGTTATAAAACCATATGAATAAAATGAGGGCATTTTAACTCAAAAGCCAGAAATCACAATGGCTTGAGTCCCTACCAGTTTGATAGCTTGAACTCAGCAGCCCATGTAAGGCAGCCTGTAATTATTTCTGGATGTCTCCAAAAAGGATACTTCCCAGGCCCAAGCAACTACACTGCCCAGTTCCAGGGGGTGTGACTGACATTGAATCCTGGATGAATTTCACTCCCTGGAGCACAACTGAGATTTACTTTGAGTAGGAAGTGAATGGTGTCCCTGGAATGGTCTAACACTGACCCTGCACTTTTCAGGTGTTCACAAACTAGTTCCCACTCAGGACCTACTGTGTTCTTCCTCTCCTGCTTCAGCTGCTCCTGACCATTGTCCTCTGCCCTCCACATGGCCTCAAAGAGAAGCAGTGATACTAATATCGAGGGCATCCTTAATGGCTCCCCACTACTCATGCCAAAGATATAGCTCTCTGATAATACTGGAGCCATTGTTTACACATTGCTGGAACAGGCTGGGTTCTGTGCAGAGTTGGGGAGAATGACCTGCTCCTTATGTTGGTGGAACTTTGTTTCCCAGGTGCTCAGTCCCAAATGTCACAAAGTCTTTCACCAAAGTGTCCCATCAACTTCTCCTCTTCATTCTTTCTGCATCTCCTACAAGCAACTCTAACACCATCTCCAACCAACAACAGTCTGCCTTAGCTGCATAAATAAGCAACTGGTTTAGCATTATCTCCCTCAATGTGTAATATATTTACATCTTTATATGCCTTCTCCAACTTCCATCCAAAAGGACAAAGAAGCATGTACCTAAATCAGGACACTTAATGTCTGTGATTACCTTAATGGTGACTGTGTGTGTGTGTGTGTGTGTGTGTGTGCGTGTATACATACATATATATGTATGTACGTATTTAGAGGAAAAAAAGATTGGGTACTTGCTTTATATCCAGACCCATACTAGAAATAAAACCCTGTAACTTTTAATTTTTAAAAGTCTTTACTGAACATATTTAATATTTCCAAACTATTTTCCCACAGAGAGTAAGTAAATAAATCACATATAAAGATGTGCAGTTAACTATATGCTGAAAACTTGACAATGAACTAAGTCTTCAAGGACAGAGAAAGGAAAACTGGTTTTAACACCTCCAATAACTTCAAGTTTCCAACATCCAGCAAGGTCAAATTACAAGGACAAGTGTCTTGAGGAAAATTATAATGGCCTTGAAGTAATTGCTCCTGTTCCACATTATTAAGAAAGCTTTAATATTGTTTATTGCTCACAAACACCTTGTAACAGGCATGCCTATTCAATGAGGGTAGTAAATAGATGCCTTCGGACTTAGTAAAATAAGCTGGTTAGGAAGTTGGGTGATCCTCACTATGGACACTTCAAATCTTAGTCATGTTAGTTCTTGAAGTAAAGAGCTTTTAAGTATCTTTATTATATCAGTTTTGCCTTCATACCTTGTTCATTTTAGCTAGAGACTTCTCTAGGCACTCTTCCACATATGGTTGGGAGTTTCAAACTTGATCTTTATATTCAAAAACTTTTAAAGGTAGAATAATATTATGAAGCTGCTATTTGCATTTATCAGTATTATGTGAATCACTAGCACTAACATTCAATTTCTGGTTGAGTCCAGCCTGGCTGCCTGCCACTACTACAGCCCTGATCTTACCAATATTCCCCTCTTATAAGTTTTAAATAGAAATTTTAATCACTTCTTCTCTTTAGTGTTTCAAAAATCTCTGGGCCTAATCCCATCCAAAACAATCCACTGCACTTATAATATGTTTGGAATGTATTAAATGACATGAAATTCAAAATTGATAAAATACTCAGTCTTCTCTTAAAGTAGCAGTGTTCTTGGCTCCTTAATTTCCTAATCATCTAACTTGTTTCATTATTTTAGCAACTAATAACCTTTCCTGGAGAGTGAACAATTGTTCTGTACAAAATTAGGGAAGATGGCAAGAAAAATTCTTATATGAGAAGTGCCAACTACAAAACCACACTAATTCTTAACAGTGTGAGAGACATGCTGATGTATATAATAAAGGAGCTGAATAATCAGGAGATTTGCCTCTCAAAGCTATTATGTTACTTTTAAATATAAAATATATAAACTGTGATCAACCTATACACCAGCAATCTAAATCAAATGCATTAAAAAATTTTTAAAATACAGGTTGTTCAGCTGTTGAAGCAGAAAGTAGGGGTGGTAGAGCTCCATTTGGGACTTATGGAGTTTGCAGTCTCTGACATATTCAGAATCAGACATCTAGTAGGTAGCTGGATACTGAATGATGAGGCCAGGGGGAGATATACAGACATTTAGAAGTCATCATTGGTAAACAAATCCAGTGCAATGGGTAAGAGGGCAAATAAAGTTCTGTGAGGAAAGAAACGGACAAAGGATGGAGCCCCGAGTTTATACTGACAATTAAATTACAATGTTGAAAGCTGACCTCAAAAAGGAAACCAAAAAAGAATTGACCTTTTATGGTGAGAACCAGGAGTGTACAGAGTCATGAAATTTAAGGCGAGAGAGATTTTTGAGAAGGAAACACCGACGTAAGTATCAAATGCAAAATGAAGAGCAACACTTCATAGTATGAGGTAGGGAAGGAGCACAGAAGTTGGTACTTGGGGGAGTAGGAAGCTAGAGGGCTCATGCCTTAAGGCCTCTGTTGTCTCTGTGATTTAAGAAGCAAATGTCTCAAAGAAAGGTTTCTATACCTCAGAAAAAAGACAAAAGCAAAACATGGCTTTGAAAATCAGCATTAGAGACATTAAACACAAAACACGGTAATAGAAGTTCTGATGTCTTTAAAAGTTGGGTACTATTAGAAATTTTCTCTTTATACAGTCTACTGTATACAAGGCTCTCTCAAAGCAATGGTAAGTGTTAAACAACAACAACAAAAAATCTGGAACTCATTATTGTTCAGATGACACAGAAGCCTAGCACAGTGCCTGGCACTCAGTAGGTATACAGTAAATATTTGTTGAATGAATGAAAAAAGGAAGAAAGGTACTATGAGATACCATAAACATATCTTAAGAAGATTCCTGACAAGTTTTGCTGCAAATGTTTATAATAATGTGATTTCCATATACACACTTAGAAAAATATAAAAACACTTAAGATATGAAAAATTCTTATTTGACACACTGAGATACATTATAGGGTGTTATGAAACCACAGCAAAAATTTTGTCTCAAGGATTCTAATGGTCTATAAATCATGACACAAAACAATTTAATTCCAATGTATCAGAAATTAAAAAGCATTATCAAACTAGATTTATCAGGAATAGATTCTAGGCAGATAATGTAATAGATGACTATTACTAACAAGATTTAATTGCCTGAAGTAAAATTCCTTTGGAAACTTATCACAGTGTTTTATTGTCATATGTATGTATTACTTTTATATAATAAAGATTTCCTACAACATCTTTTGAAATTTTCAAATGTATACAAAAATTAAAAAACAGTATAACAGATACATTGCTATATCCTTCATCTAGGTTCCCTAATTGTTAATAAATTGTCACCTTTATATCTATCTCTAGTTTTTTCTAAGTCATTTTAAAGTAAGTTGTAGACATGATATTTCAGCCCCAAACACTTCAACATTTATCTTATAAAAAATAAGGGTATTACAGAGGATTCAAGACGGTGGTATGAGAGGTGAGACAGAGAACTCCTCCCAAAACTACAAATAGTACGAAAATATAGTTAATTAACAAAACTAACCCTAAAACAGCAACATGAAAGAAGGCTGAACCAGACTGCCTAAAGCAATCTACAGATTCGATGCAATCCCTACCAAATACCAACAGCATTCTTCAATGAACTAGAGCAAATAGTGCTAAAATTCATATGGAACCACAAAAGACCCTGAATAGCCAAAGCAATCCTGAGAAGGAAGCAAAAAGTGGGGGAATTATGCTCCCAGACTTCAAGCTCTACTACAAAGCCACAGTAATCAAGACAATTTGGTACTGGCACAAGAATAGACCTACAGACCAACAGAACAGACTAGAGAGCCCACATATAAATCCAAGCATATATGGTCAATTAATATACGATAAAGGAGCCGTGGATATACAATGGGGAAATGAGAGCCTCTTCAACAGCTGGTGTTGGCAAAACTGGACAGCTACATGTAAGAGAATGAAACTGGATCATTGTCTAACCCCATACACAAAAGTAAACTCAAAATGGATCAAAGAACTGAATGTAGGTCATGAAACTATAAAACTCTTAGAAAATAACATAGGCAAAAATCTCTTGGACATAAACATGAGCAACTTCTTCATGAACATATTTCCCTGGGAAAGGGAAACAAAAGCAAAAATGAACAAGTGGGATTATATCAAACTAAAAAGCTTCTGTACTGCCAAGGACACCATCAGTAAAACAAAAAGACATCCTACAGTATGGGAGAATATATTCATAAATGACATATCTGATAAGGGCTTGATATCCAAATTATATAAAGAGCTCACACACCTCAACAAACAAAAAGCAAATAAGCCAATTAAAAAATGGGCAGAGGAGCTGAACAGACACTTCTCCAAAGAAGAACTTCAGATGGCCGACACATGAAAAGATTCTCCACATTGCTAATCATCAGAGAAATGCAAATTTAAACCACAGTGAGATATCACCTCACACCAGTAAGGATCGCCACCATCCAAAAGACAAACAACAACAAATGTTGGCAAGGATGTGGAGAAAGGGGAACCCTCCCACACTGCTGGTGGGAATGTAAATTAGTTCAACTATTGTGGAAAGCAGTATGGAGTATCTATCTCTAGTTTTTTACTACAGCTACTTCCAATTCAAGTCCAGCACCTCAGGGTTCTTCTTCAAAAAACCAAAAATAGAAATACCATTTGACCCAGGAATTCTACTCCTAGGAATTTACCCTAAGAATGCAGCAGCCCAATTTGAAAAAGACATATGCACCCCATGTTTATCGCAGCACTATTTACAATAGCCAAGAAATGGAAGCAACCCAAGTGTCCATCAGTAGATGAATGGATAAAGAAGATGTGGTGCATATACACAATGGAATATTATTCAGCCATAAGAAGAAAACAAATCCTATCATTTGCAGCAACGTGGATGGAGCTAGAGGGTATTATGCTCAGGTGGAAATACAGGTATCAAATGATTTCACTCATCTGCGGAGTATAAGAACAAAGAAAAAAAACTATAGGAACAAAACAGCAGCAGACTCATAGAACCCAAGAATAGACTAACAGTTACCAAAGGGAAAGGGACTGGGGAGGATGGGTGTGAAAGGAGGGAGAAGAGGAAAAAAAGGAGCTTTACAATTAGCAGACACAATGTCGGAGGGGGGCACGGGGAGTGCTGTACAACACAAAGAAGACAAGTAGTGATTCTATAGCATCTTACTACACTGATGGACAGTGACTGTAATGGGGTATGTTGGGGGGAATTGATGATGGGGGAGTCTAGTAAACATAATATTATCATGTAATTATAGATTAATGATACCAAAATAAAAAAAATAGTTTTAGCAAGTATTAATGATCTTGACTTGGAGTAAATGATACATTGGCAGCTGCAAAATGGTGATTTTTCTAATTCTATTATGTGTTTGCTCTGGAGTACACCAAGGTGCATCCTATGCTAGCTCAATTTATACATTTCCTGCCCCAGATCTGGACTCAGCCATTTCTCAAGGGAGCCCTCATGTCTGATAGTGAAGAATGGCATTTCAAAATCAAGAGTCAGTCACCAGGTATACTTATTACTATCCTAAGCACCTCTTTCACTGGGCAGAGCTAAGAATATATTAATCTATATCTATATCCATATCTATACCTATAAATAGTGTACATATGTGTGTATATATATATATACACATATATATACTCCATCAGTGCATATACATGTAGATTATATAAGTACTTTTAAGTATATATTTTAAGTGTATACTTACATAGTATATGTTTTTCTAATTCAATCATTCCTTCTGTATATTAAATAGCATATATTCTTTTAAACATCATATACTGTGTCTGCGAAAATTGACATGTTATTTTCTCCTAAATCCTATATTAACACAGCTACTTCCAATTCAAGTCCAGCACCACAGAGTTCTTCTTCAAATTCCCCTGTTTTGTACGTAAATAGTGAGTATTTTATTATAGGGAGTTGGTCTTATGCAAATGTGGAGCTGGTTAAACAGTCCATGTGAGGCCAGTGTTTCTAGGTCTGCTGCTGGAACCTACAATCCTCTGGGAAGATAGGAAGGAAAGATGGAGGTGAAATGGGTGAAGCGAGGAAAATATGAAATCTGTGAGGCTAAGCTGGAACCCATAAGGAGGGAGTGCAATACAAGTAAGACTGTCCTTACCTTGGGCTCTCATCACAATGCCAGTGATGGGGACCCAGGGGGAGAAGCGGGTGCCCTTCACCACAGTTAAACATGCATCCCATAGACATAGTAGCAGTTGTTGTCATTTCTGGCTTATAGAAGAGGGCCAGCAGAGAGCTCTAAGGGATACACTGCTTACTATTTGTATTTATAAATTATTTATAAATGTATTTCACAAATGCATTTCTTGCAACCTTGGTGAGGACAGTTTGCTCTGGACTCTCTCAGAGGATATATTTAAGGAGTGGTGAGTAGGTCTTACATGATGGAAGAGAATTCTGGGAAACAGTTCCAGGTTAGCTAATTTAACAGTGCAAATCCACCATAGTCTACGGTCAGAAAACTATATATTCAAAAGCTGCTTGAGTTAATCATTTTCTCTGTGGACTTACGTTATCCAATTTGACATACAATTAGGTTCATTTCGTTAGATTTTTTTTCATTTATTTATGTGTTTCATAAAGTAAAACTATATTAAACAGTATACTTGCAGAAGTCTCACTCCCACCCTACATCCTCTACCCTGTTCTTTGGGGCCACATTTCAAGAGGAACGCTGCAGAGAGTACACAGAAAGAAGAGAAAATGTTTTGAGGAAAGAACTAAAGAAAACAGAACTCCCTTAAATACTTGAAAGCAGTTATATAGAACAACAGACTTGTCCTGTGTTCCTCTAGAAGGCAAAACTCAGACCAGAATATGGATGTCATAAAGAGGAGGGTTTCAATTCAACTTCAGAAACAAAAAGGTACAATTAAATGTACTGTATTAGTGAGGTCCCCATCACTAAAATATTTAGATAGATTTGGAACCCATAGAGGAGATTCTAAGTATCTCTGAATGAGAAGGTTGTGCTGAATCAACTCTATGATTCTATTTTGTATTCACACCTAGATAAGCTTCTGAGAGTAGCCTTTTATAAAACAAGATAGGGTGTGTTATTTGTAATGATGACCTTGATTCATAAAGAAAATACTAAACTGTGATCAGCTATTCATCATTGAATGCGTTTGGAGCTGTAGACGCTTCCTAGAGGCCGTTCACTGGTTTTCCAGTAGTTGACCACATTAATGTGGGATCAGATTTGGCCTGGGCAGGTCTGGCTGATGGACAGAGCAATCCAGTGTCTATTAGAATGCAGAATTCAAGATATAATTGTCAGTTGGAAATAAACTCACCTCAGGGAAGAGAGGGTCAGGCACATCAGCAAGGTTTCTTAAGAATGTCTCAGTCATCACCTGGAGCAATGTTCTGAGTAGCACATCTTACCTAGATTTGCTTTCTGGTTTCCTGTGAATACATGAATGCCTTAGGGGGGAGGGGGATTGCAGCAACACCCAGACGAACCACTTTGACTAAAGCATCTGTAAGACTTTAGAATGCAAGATAATCTTGCTTTGATGCCCGTATAACACACCATAATACAAAAGGGAGGTGTTTCTGTTTCTATTCAGAATACACACTGGCTTCGCTTATTACAGGCTTCAGTGCCACTGTTTTGTGTGGAGGGTTTCAGCACATTAACACTCTCTGTGGCAGCATTGGGATTTGGGGGCAAGGGCCCAAGAGGAGACAGTTAGGCTGTGTCCAACAGTCAAGGACCTGCCTTTGTTTTTACATGTGGTGAGAACCTCAGAAGCTAGAGGAAGAAAGTAAGGGCTTTTTCATTAGCATACTGAGATATGTCTTGGTGATTCCCAGTAATAAAAGGGAAAGTATTCATTATTCATTATTCTAAACACAAACTGTCTGTAAATTAAACATGTCTTAGTGACTTACCCATATCCAGTAAAATAAACAAGTGGTGCTGTGTGACTTCAGAGGCTAAGTCGTAAAATGCAGTACAGTTTTCAACTTGCTTATGGGAGCACTAGTATTTGGAGCCCTCTACCACATTTTAAGAGGTCTGACTACTCCGACTATTCCATGCAATGAGGAGGCTCAGGCTACATGAGGAAAGTATGTTTAGGTATTCTAGCTGACTGCCCCAGCTGAGGTCCCTGCTCCAGCCATGAGACCTATAATGAAATATGCCTCCAGATGATTCCAGACCCCACCCAGTGAGACATCTCCAGGCACTGAGTATTCTCAGCTGAGGTTGCGGAAATCATGAAGCACAAATAAGCCATCTCTGCTATGCGTTGTTAGAATTCTGTTTGAGGGGTAACTATATTTTGTAATGTGGATCCTCACAATGATAATTAGGTAGATTGTTAGCGTTATCACCACTCTCATTTCATAGATTAAAACAAGAACAAACAGGGATTTGAGCTTACCTGCTTTGAGATTATAGAGCCAAGATGTGGCATGCTGACATTAAAATCCTGGTCTTTGGACTACAAAGTTTAGGGTTTCTTTGTATTTTCCCCATCTGGAGCCTGTGGGACTTCAAAAGGTCTCAGGAAATCAAATAAGAGATATCCAGAATTTGAAGACAAGCTCAGAAAATGTTGAATGACTGTAAGCAAACAAGAATCAATATTTAAAAGGATGAGATCAGCCATCCTGTGGAGAAATAACTACGTAAAATATAATTTACAGATTGTTGCTGATAAAGAAGGCTATAATTTAAAATGGAACCAATGGAAAAAATCTTAGGACATTAACTGTTATGAGGAAATGTTATAATGATAGAATATTTTTAGAGGTTGATCTTTAAAAAATGAAATGATTGTTAGAGAATAAAAAAACATTGTTGTGTTTCTGATGAAATCAAGGGGATAAGGTGCCATGACTGGCTAATGGCGCTATTTTAGTCTGCTTAGAAGTATGTTCTTATAGTAAAGAAGTATATACACTATACTGTAGAAGTCTACCACAGAAGAATCCTTTAAAGATGTATAGTATATAATATAGACTAATATACTTGATGACATTATCCTTTATGAAACTTCATTTACTCTACTTTTGCCACACTCCCTACTGATTTAACTTAGTTCCTTAGGGAGATTTTCCTACTTGGAAGAGAAGGTACAATGAAGCTAACAAAGCATATCACGTTCGTTCCCTCGACAGGTCATATTTCATATTTTTCAATGTAGAGGAATATTAGTAATCTGATTAATCGGGTAGCCTCACATGTAATTCCTTACCTTGAGAATAAGGATCAGCCCTCTGCTCCTGGTGACTCTATCAATACGCAGACACCCTGCTTCAGAAGTTGGTAGGACAGCTTTCTATCTCTTGAATCATGGTGAATACAACAAGGAGGTCACTGGTGGGTCTGCCTTCACAAGAAGTACAAAAATGCGGGGTCCACTCAAAGTTTCTCATGACTTGATGATTAGGTTACTTTGGTGATTAACTGCACACCAGTAGGTGCCCACAATAACTTGCATTATGTTTCTCCTATTTCTCTCTTATTTTTTCACCAAATATTCTCCTTTCCTTTTCAGCAAATGAATTTTTAATAATGAATTGGGCTTCTTTAATTCCAATCTGTAATTGGGCCTCTCAAAGGGAATTTACTCTCCTCTCAATTGTTTTCATGAACATTTCACACAGAGAATGCCTAGGAATATTGTTTATGAAAGGCAGAAAAGCATTTGAAATATTTTGACTGGTTTTCTTGAAAATAAAAATGATTCAAGTTTTGATGCTTCAGCTATCTAGAATGCTCTGTGCCTTGTGTAGGCCTTAGCACACGTTAAGGGCTCTACTGTTACTTGTTAAATGAATGAATCTGGAAAACGGAAAACACTAAAGTTTTATTCCTGAACGATGAAAAAGAAAAAGCTTTTAGACTTCCAGTTAGATGCACTTTAACAGGCCAAATCCTTTAATGAAAAGGATACAAGCATCATTCGTAGTTGTTACTAACAAATCTAGCTATTGCTAAATACATTTTCATCAAATTCTGCTTGGACGTTTTCAAGTCTTATTTTATGACAGAGAGACATTCGTTGTAATGGAAATAACACAAGTAATACGGGCTTCCCCCTCTCTCTCCCTCCAGGATTTCAACTTCTCGAACGCCACCCCTGCTCTTTCCAGTAAGTCGCATATTTCGGAACAGGTTCAGGACGCAGAAAAGAAAAAGGTAGGAAACCGGAGTCATGGTAACCGCGGAGCGGAGGAAACCGTCGAGCGTGAGGGTAGGCAGGAGGGGAAGGAACCCGCCCTTGACTACGGCGCGAAGGCGCTCCTAGGATTACGTCACGCACCACGGGTGACGTCACGACCATGACACGCGGGTACGCCGTTGCCGCGGCGACTTCTAGTCGTCTCCGCCCCCTCGCCCCCACCCCGGCGTGGCGTCCTTCCCCCAGTCCCCTCAGGCTTGCCTGCGCTCGGGGCCGCGGGCCGGCTCCTGAGGCGGCCCAGGCGCCCTCCCGCCGCCGGCGCCGCCCGGGCCGAGCTGCCCCTCCGCCCCCGTCTCCGCCCGCCCTCCGCCTCCCTTCCCCCTCCCCGCCCCGCAGCGGTCGCTCGGGCCCCGGCTCTCGGTTATAAGATGGCGGCGCTGAGCGGCGGCGGCGGCGGCGGTGGCGCGGAGCAGGGCCAGGCTCTGTTCAACGGGGACATGGAGCCCGAGCCCGGCGCCGGCGCCGCGGCCTCTTCGGGCGCGGACCCTGCCATTCCCGAGGAGGTGAGTCCCGGCGCACCCTACCCGCCTCGCTTCTCCGCGCGTGGCTGGCTGGTGTTTGTTTGGGCGAAAGAGGCGGCGGTGGGGGCCCGAGTGCCCTCAGCCGCCTTCTCCTGTGGGCTCCGCACGGTGGGAGATGGGCGTCCCCTCTCCTCCCTCCCCGTCACGCCGCTCCGCGCTGCGTGAGCACACACCGTGGCCCGGGGGCTTTGCCCGGCCCGCACCCCTGCTCGGAGGGTCCGCGCGACTGCGGTTGAGCAGGAGGCTCTCAGTAGGGGGCGAGATTCGGGGCTGCCCGAGAAGGTCACGGCCGGCTGAAGGTAGCCCGCCTTGCATCTCTTAGGTACCTGTTTTCATTATTTTGGGTGGGGGGCGGGGAAGGGTGGCGGCGGCCTCCTGGTGGAAGACGTGGGTTAGTACATCCAACGCGCGGCCGGTACCCCAGGCCGAGGTACTGTCGTGTGTAATTATGCTCGGCCAAGGGGATGTTGGGGCGCATCATTCCCTCTCCGTTCTGCCTGGCCCCCTTTTCTGGCCCCTGCCTTCTCTTCCACTTTTCCACTTGTTTGGGGAGTTCTCTTCACCCGTTTTACCCAGCAGAGAGTTTTGATTTAGTCTTGACTTTTTCAACCCTAAATCCCACTTCTTTCCGCTCTTTTCGTCCCGGTTTCAGGCCCCGGGTTCTTAAGGTTTGTTGGTGATCTGTCGGTGACGGGTAAACTGGCGATCCATTCCCATCTGCTGCCATGCTCATTGGCCAGTTGTCGGACCTGCCTGCCTACTAGCTTTCGTCTCTACTTACGATCATTTTTGTACTCCTCTTGAGGCCTTCAGCATCATTCGGTCGCTGTCTAACATCGTTATATGTTTATCTTTACAAATCCTTGTGGACGCTTTGGAGCTACTTAACTTTCCGAATCCTGAAGCTGTCACGATTCCATCAGGTTTCACTTGCGCTTCTAGCACTTAACGACTAGTCTTCCATTGTGTAGTCACACACCTCTGTATTTTTTTTCCTACCCATTTTCTTTTTTTTATAGAATAATTGATTTGTTTCTGTTGTCCTCCTTTTTGTCCTACTTTTTTTCTTTCACATTTTCTTCTTCAGTTCTTGCTTCTCTCGGCCTGTTTTTGCGTTATTCACCCTCTTATTACCTTGTCAGATTATTGTGTTTACGTCTAGTTCTTTAAGTAAAATTATCACATTTAATACTTGATATTATATTACATCAAACAATATGCTTTATTATACTTTACAAATAATTGGATAATTATAGTAAAATTGTTCTTTTTAATTGGTGATTAGATAATGGGAGTTAGTCCATTGACTTTGCTCAAGTTCTCTTTCCTTCCTACCACTTTTTGTTTCCCAATCCTCATAACGTCTTACTCTTTATTTTGTTTGTGGAATCCCTTTTTCCTGCTTCCTTATCTTTGGAATTTGATCCGATATACGATTTACTTGTTCTACTTAGTATCAGTCACTTCACAATACTTCCTCATGTTCTTACACCACCACCATCTGTGCCCTAGATGTGTTCCGTACCATCATTTTGATCTAAATTTCTCACGTTTTCTTCTTAACAAAATCACACCACTTTGCACAATTTTGAGTTTGCATTTCTGCTCAGATTAGTTTCCTCTAAGGTCGATTCATTTCCCCCAACTTACTGGATTCTGGAGATAGAGCTCTTCCCTTCCTACATTTCCTAGTTTATTCTGTTTTCCTTGTCGCCAGTTACCATCCGTTTGTCCTTGTTTCCCAGCTTTTGGTATATAAGTTGCTAATGCTTCCTCTTGTCTTCCCCACACCTACACATTCCTTCTTATTTATAAACAGCTTTGTTTACATGGAATTTATTTTTAGGATATATTGTTTTTAATGGGTAAATACTAGGGGTCACATCTGCTGTCTATTTTTGCCATGAATCGGATATGCCTTTGTCTTAACAGGCATAATAGGTGCCTCTAGCTAGGCTTGCTTTACTCTGTAGTGCATGTGTGGTTTGTTGAATTTTATTTTTGAAGATTATTACTAGTAGAAGAATGGATATATTAATGGGTATGAGTTATGAAATTGCAATTCTCTGATTATAACACTGTTTACATTGAAAACTTTGTTTCAGAGTTATTAATTAGAACAGTTTGCAGTGGTATAGAGAAGGCTTTTGTTAGGTACAATCTCCGCTGTAGTAGTTGAAAGGGCCAGATTGTTGAAGGTCTACCCTATGAAGATTCTGATTCAGTAGGCGAGAGCTAGGGCCATGAGTCTTCTGTATTTGGCACACTTCCCGGGCATTTCTCATGTATCAGTGCTTGGGAACCTCTAGGCTAGATAAATTTAAGTTTAAATTGCCAATAATTGGAAAGTGTATTAGTGCCTCCTGAAACTATAAGAAGATTCTTAACTAATTTATTAGGAGTATTTCCTCTGCCTCCTCCACCTAGATTTTAGTGTTTAGTGATGAATAGTAGTTTTCTGTATGTATTTTCTTACAGGAGCTGATAATGTATTTGATTCAGGGGGTCGGGTGGGGGAGAATAAATGATTAAGAATGAATCTCTTTTGAATATATATATCAGTGTTATGGATGGTAGAACAAATTCTTCAAAGAAATAATTTTAAATTTGTAGTTGGTATTAATTCAATGGAAACTGCAATATGCTGTGATCTATTAATTGAACTGCCTTTCTTATGTGCACTTAGAGACATAATTGCCAAGTGCATGGAAAGAAATGAAAATAGTGCTTGTGTAAAATGACACGTTTTATTCTAAAGGATTACCTTACCTGATGGTAAAATACAAGATTTTTGTTTTAAGTTTCTGAGGGAAATTTCAGCTGCACCAGTAAATTTCTAATTACAGAGGGAAAGCACATTCATTATTGAAAAAATAGAAAGCTATAGGTACAAAAGTAAAATCATCTGTAATCTTGCCAGTGAGATATAATTGCTATAAGCATTTTGGTGTATATTTGCATACTCTTTTTTAATGCTTATATAATACAATGTATGTGCTTTTGTAATATTTTTTACTGTAATATAGCAAAACATTTTATTATCATTAGAGATACTGTTTTATATATTAGATAGACTGATTTTTTAAAACTTTGGATATTAGGCTGTTTATTATTTTTTACTGCTTGTTATGAAATGTCTTGAACATAAAATGTAGATTTTAGTTTTTAGTTATGTTGGGAAATGAACAGATTTCATGTTCTGTATTTTTAAGTATTACTTTGTAGACATCAAAATAGAATATTATGGTCAATGAGAGGAGCTTATTAAATATTTATCAAATGATTGTGCTTACACTTTTGGCATTAAACATTTACCTCTGACCATTTATATTTCCCTGATGTTACTTTCTTTCTGTGACCAAATGGTATAATAAATACATTTATTAAAAAATGTGTTGCACCAAGGTATATTTGCTAACTATTCTTATAATTAAACTTGTATTGTTTTCAAGGTCTTTTATTACCAATCTTAGTTAAGCTGTGTAATTATAATAATGCATTGACTAAGCAGTATTGTGGGATGGAATCTCCTTTATAAGGAGGTCCGCTGTTTTAAAACACATCTTTATGAGCCATGCCAAACCAAGTTGGATTACATCATACTCCTAAAAAGTGGTAGTTGCACTAAGGTATGTGCTCGTGTAGTTTTGGCTATTGCTCTTAATGCTTGTCTATATATATTCAGAGGTGGACAAGACATGCCTGTTAGGCAAAACTATAAAAATAGGTGTTTGCTTTGGTATTTCTAGTGTTCCCTTCTGTACTCTTTCTCCTAATTTAATGAACTCCCTCCTAAGGCATCCACTCCCCTTTTATTTAGAAAATTGTCTGATAATATCAGTCACTTACATATGCTGGCTATTAAAGGAATCATTTGTCTATAAACAGATAAGAAAGGAATGTTGGTACTGGCTGCTTGTGTTTTTGAGTGTAGTAAACCTGAAGGTAAAGTTGATTTAATTATGTTTGTATAATAAGGCCAGAAAAATGGTAATAGGACAACAGGCTAGAGAAGTCTGATTTTTCTCAGTTCCTTGTCCCTTGCTTTCCTGATAAGAATTAATGGGAAGCTGATCTGTTACAACAACCAGAAACATATGTTATTATAGGTAGGGAAGAGAGGGAAGGAACAAGCTATGTTATTTTTTAGCATTTTTTAAGACCTGATCCTTAAGCTTGTTGAAAAATGAAGCAACTACTTAAGTGTTCTTTGTTTTCTTTCTTTTCCACTCATAAAATTGTTTTCTCCTTTAGAATTGCAAAAGTGCACTTTGTTTTCTTTGACACCTCGATATTAATTTAGCTGAGTATTCAATGAACATTTTATGTTGAATTCCTTTGTTTTAGGAAATCCAGTATGCCTTTGCTCTATTTCTGCCTCAAATTGTCATTAAAATAAGCCTGTATTGTCAGTATTTCTTACTGATTTTGTCTTCCTTAAGAGATGAACTGTTTGAAGTACTTTACTCATTCTCTTGATGTATTTCACCTATATGGGTTATTCTGTAAAGTCAGAATCGGCAGTAGTTACAGAACTTCTGAACTCAGAATATGTGAGCCTGTTCAAGAGCTTTTCTGGTTTTAAAGGTTAAGCAGTGCTTTCATAGTCATAATGTTATAATAAGAGAGCCATATATACATCCTCATTTGTTCCATTCCTTCCTTAAATATTTGGTGGAGGCATTGACATGTTCTGGGGGTAGTTTTCATTTTTCAGTTTCTTTTGGCTACCAACCTAATTTACTGTCATGCACAATTAGCATCATAGTCAGAAAAAACTCTTAATACAGCCCCCACCTTACCATTAGGCAGTTTTTTTTTTCCTCCTCTCTACCCTCTTGAGATTATTTTGGTTTCCATCTTTTCTCCTGGGCTTAAAAAACTATTATTCTTGTTCCTTCCTATTTCAAAACTATGCATAGAGAGGGAAATTTATGCCGAATAACATGCGTCCTGGGAATGCCTTCAAAACAGGATATAAAAATTGTGCTGAACTCAGTTAACTTTATATCTTCTGGAAGTCTGTAACCAAAATGAAACATCATATCATTCTTGTAATGTACCTGCAGTATGGAGAAAATGTGCCATAGGCTGGTAGTTTTCAAATACTGCAAAGCTCTAGGACAATTTTTTTTTTAAGCTTTACCTCTGTAAGAAGTGTAATTTGTCAGGTTCTCTATTACATATATGTATATGCAGCAGTTTTTATCTATTCTGTACATTTTTCTATTCTTACCTTCTATAACAGTACCTGGCACATAAATAGGTACTCATGTTTAGTAAATGAATTAGTGAATGAAACCCTATTAGATATGATGCACCCTGATTTTCTGTACTATTCACTGCTCTTTTTAATACTATTCACAAAATAGTTTACTAGATTGACAACCAGTTGGTTTTAACAGGCAGTTTGAAAAACACTGTTGGGGGTTTGTTTCCAGGACCTTCCTCGGAGGTTACTTCAAGGCTCTGTTTAGTTCTGTTATACCTTAACCTTGAAATTACTCATTTTTCTGCTTACATGTTGATTTCCTTTGAAAAGAGGCTTTTATGGCTGTAAAAATTTTAGAGCTACTGTGTATGGAAGAGATTGTGCTGGAATGAATCTTCCCAAGTGTAATAAATCTGTGTAGAAAATTTCAACACCTGTGTCCAGGGCAAGGGTCAGCAAATTTTTTCTTTATAGGGTCAAATGGTAAATACTTTAGACATTTTGGGCCTAACTACTCTGTGTCTATCACAGCAACTCAACAGACTCAGCAATTGTAGGACAAAAGCAGTTAATAAACAATATGTAACAAATGAGCATGACATGTTCTGATAATATTTATGGACACTTAAATTTGAATTTCTTATAATTTTTATGTGTCATGAAATGTCTTTTTTTTTTCTTAATAGTATAAAAACCATTCTTGTGGTCTGTACAAAAAAAACAAATGTAGTACATGGGCCAGGGTTTGTCTTTACATTTTCTTAAGTGTTTTTTGAAGAATAGTTTTATTTTTTGATGAAGTCCAATTAATTTTTTTCTTCCATGTTTCATGCTTTCCTATCCTATTATTCTTCCATGTTTTTCTTGTCGAAGTTTTACAGTTTTAGCTTTTATGTTTGAGTCAGTGATCCATTTGGAGTTCATTTTTGTTTAAATTGTGAGGTAGGAATTATGGTTCACTTATTCTTTTTCTTATGGATGTCCAGTTTCACTTTCGTTGAAGAAACTAACCTTTTTCTGTTGAATTAGTTACCTTGGTACCTTTATAAAAATCAACTAATTGTATATATGAGTTTTGTTTTCTGTTGTATTGATGTATGTCTTAAGCCAGTAGCACACTGTGTTGGTTGCTGTAGCTTTATGGTTAAGTCATAAAATTAAATCCAGTTCACGTGATTTTTAGAACTTTAAAATTTGATTTTTGAGTTTTTTGTGTTACTGTACTTTTGGAAGGATGGGGTCCGTAATTTTCTTTGATTTTTGAAGGTGTCTTCTACCCAAAACAAGGTTAAGGCTCCCTGCAGTATATAGTTAATACATCCCTATCTTGAATTATTTGATGGTGAGGTTAATGAAAAGTGGCATGTAAAGAAAACATCTTTCATCCAAAATTAATTTCTTTATAAGAAATGAAGGAGATATACTAGTAGGCCACACAAAAAAGTCAGTAATGTCCTTTTACCATAGTACAAAAATATTCACTATAATCAAGTTATGTATGGGTGGAAGTGAGTATATTAAGATCTTCATTCACCAGAAAAGTCACTGAAAATGTCAGTCAGATGGTTAAAGATACTAGTTTATAATACTCCATATTTATTCTCCATCTTCATTATAAAAGTTATTCCATTTGAAGCCTATGTCATGTTCTGTGAATTTTGAAACTGCACTTCCAGGGAGAGAGAAATACATTTTGGCAGACTGTTTTCAACTGTTGTTCCAAAATTAGTGTGTTTAAAGAAAAAAAAAAGTATGCATCTCCTTATTGTAAAAGATGCTTTATGTCTAAATTGAAAAATACTTTTGTTTTATATTTTTTCTTGTGATAAAATATAACCTTCAAATTAATAACACCAGAAAAATTCAACTTTCTATTTTTAGAACAGCTTAAATTAAATTTTAAAATGCTTTTTATTAGTCACTTACGTTTCAATATTTTGAAACAGTTTGAAATACTGCTTTGGGTTGTTCCTCATTGACTTAGGATTCTTAAACTTTTTTTACATTGCAGCATTTATTTTGCAAAATTAATTTCTGCTTAGGCTTATAGAAGTACTTTTAAATATTAAAAGGCATTAATAGCTCCAGCAGTAATATTGTAAATAGTTATTAGAACCTATATTTTTTTGTATTGTCAACTTGGGTCTAATCGTTTTCCTCTGTTTTAAAGTTTATACTATCTACTTAGAAATGTCTCTGTAGCTTAGAGGAAAAAAAACAAGCAATTATTAATTTAAAAGTCCTAAGTAGGTATGATTATTTTAAAAGAATTCTTATTACCATAATTTCTGATAATGTATAATTTAATTCCCATTCATTATTTTTAAAAATCCTGTCTTTTCTATGAATACGATTTCTGCCTTTATAACTTTTTTAACTATAAAAAAGTAAAAAACTATTATTAATTATTCCTAAATAACACACACTTGCTTTGTTACACATTATATTACTTCATTTCCATGGGAATGGTGTCAGAGAACTTCAGGTTGGAAAGCAATTATGATTAAGTATAGTCCTTAACATTCCTATTCTGCAACCACTGAAAGTGTTCATTTCCTCTTGTTTTTACATGCTTGCTTGTAATGTCTGAAATATTCCACCCCCTTATTCTTTCTACACATCTTCTCTTATTAACAGTAAATTACACAATCTCAAGTTTTCCTATATATGAGAATTTAGTTCAGTATAATTTTGGTAACTCTATTGCAGATGGTTTTTCTATGCTGAATTTGACATTTAAATTTCTACATATGCCTATGAAGCAAACTTCTGGTTCTTGGTTATCATGGATGACTTAGAGAACGTGGCAACTGTTCTGTGTCTTACCCATTCATATGCTGCTTACTTTTCTCTGGCAACTCTTGATTCTCCTCATCCTCTGCCTATGCACTGAATTTACAAGTGGATCATAGAGGTGGTATGAGAATAAAATGGGATTCTGACTGTGTAGAAGCCTTCATAAAATTATAGTAGTGCTATTTTTTGCCAGTTTTCAAGAGAAAAGAGAAATATGTTAAACATTTTCCTTTCAGAAATCTTTATGGCATTTTTAAAAGGATGTCCAATGACATACTTAGCACAGGATTCTAGTTGTTAAAAACTTTTGGCAGTTCTTAATGTAGGACTCGTGATTGATCTAGTAGAACTGTTGGAATGTTGACTACATTTTATTATTATCTTTAAACTACTGTTGAATTAAAGAAACATGAAATGGCAACATTGATGTTTTTGGTAAACATTTCACAGGAAAGAGGTAAAACTTCTTAGTATGATAGTAGAAAATTTCAGTGTTTATAGGAAAAATGGTAGTAAGCATTAGTACTTGTGTTTTGGCATTTTAAGACTGTGCTCCACCATTTGCCTTGTCGTCTTTCCAAAACGACATTGACTTTTGTATTGTCATTTCATAGGACAGTAGGTATTCATGTAACCAATAAATATTTGAGTGCTTACTATATGCCAAGTAGTAATCTAGGTGCTTAGGAGTACATTTGAAAGCAAAACAATACAAAGATCTCTACCCTTATGTTAGATTCCAGTGTGTATGTGTGTGTATGTGTAGTGGCAGACACACAAAAAGAAAATCATGTGTATGAAGTTAATAAGTACTATGGAAAAATGAAAATAGAACAGCATATGGTTTGGGACATAGGTTGCAATTTAAAATAGGGAGTTAAGGGTTAAGGGTAGGGCCTTAGTTGAGAGGGGGTGATGATGTTTGAGCAAAGATTTTAGGAGGTCAGAGAAAAGTATTTCAGACAGAAGAATCAAGTTCAAAGGTTCTGAGTCAGGGATGCATTTTGCCTATTCAGGAAACAGCAAGGAGGCCAGAGTTGCTGGAGTGGCTTAAAGAAGGGAGATGCTTAGTAGGAGGTAAAATCTAAGAGGTGTTGGAGGAGGAGTGGAAGGGGGAATGTGACCAAAGGCCATTGTAAGGACTTAGATTTTGCTTTAAGTGAAATGGGTAAGCAGCCAGAACTAAGTTATGTGATCTGACTTGTATCTTAACAGGAATGTTCTGGTTGCCATATAGAGAATAGGGTGTAAAGGGTTAAGGGTAGATGCAGGGGAAGCAGAGAGGGGGCTTTTGCAGTCTTCTAGGCAATGGTGTAGACCAGATTGGCAGCAGTTGATACTTAGCAAAAGTTAGATTTTGGTTGTTTTGAAAGTAGAGTCCACAGGATTTATTGATAAATTAAATGTGATGTGTGCAAGGAAGAGAAAGGTCAGGAGGAAGGGGAGGGCACAGATGAAGAATTCAGTTTTGGACATGTTAAGTTTGAAATATCTATTAGATGTACAAGATGTTGAGTAGGCGGTTGGATATATGAGTCTGGCATTTGGGAGTGAGGTCCAGGGATAGAGACTGTTCACCGTATCTGTGTCTGATTTTCTTCTGGAATATACAGCTAGACATTTCTCCCTTGTAGTTAGGTATTGTCATGTGATTAAGTTCTGGCTAATGTAATATGAACACAAGTAATGTGCACCAGTTCCAGGTGTGATCCATACAAACATCTTCCATTCTGTTTTTCCCATCTGGCCAGTTGGAACAGAGATGATCCTTAGGGTAAGTTGGAAACCATATGTTACAAATGGTAGATTGTCCATCAGCCTATGTTCCTGAATACTGTGCGGTTAAGGACCACCTACCTTGCTAACCTGTTCAACCACCTGTTAGATGAGTAAGAAATAAACTTAAACTGTGTTTGAGTCATTACATCTTTTGGGTGTATTTGTTACAGAAGTTAGCTAACCCTATATTTGGGCATTCAGGTGGTATTTAAAGCTGTGAGACTAATCTAACTCATCAAGGGAATGAGTATGTATAGCTAGGAAAGAGAGCCAAAGTTGGAGAAGTGAGAAGGAACTTGAGAAGAAGCAACCAATGTGGTAGAAAATCACATGAAGAAAGTTCATTAATAGAGAGTGGTCAGTTTATGCTAGGCCAAGTGAGATAAAAGCTAAGAATGTGGAGTACTGGTCTAGACAAGAAATAGAGCATTTGAGGTGAAGGGCTGAGGTAGATACTCTGAGTGATTTTAAGGCAGAATAGGAGGGGAAGTGAAGATATGTATTTCCCAATAAAGGGGAACAAGAGATGGGGCCATAGCTAGTGAGGGTAGTGGAGTTAAGGAATGTTTTTAAATTATGAAAAGAAGTGCATATGATGATAGGAGGGAACATTAGAGAGTAAAACAACAATGATCTCAGGAGAGAGAGAATTGGAGCAGTGTCTCTTAAGAGGCAAGAGGGAAAATAATTTGGTGTACAAGTGGAAAGATTGGCTCTCAATAGGAGCATGGACACTTCATGGTAATAGGTGGCAAGGCAGAGTATGTGGATACAAAGGCTGATAGATGTGATACTGGGAGTCTGTACATGTTCTTTTCCAATTGCTTCATTTTTTTTTTGGTGAAGTACAACCCAAGGTTATCAGCAAGGAGTGAACTTTGAGAATATGTTTTAAGAGTAGAGATGAAGATGTTAAAGTTGTGGGAGCACGTGAGAGTGAATTGACTAGGGACAAAAAGTAAAATCTATACGCAGTAAAAAGTTATCTACCAGTTGTGCAGACAGCATTGTGGGCCTCCTAAGTTTCTGAGGCAGGTCCTGAGATCAAAGTTAAATGTAACTTGCCAAAGTAATTTAATAATTAATATGAGTCATTCTCATTTTGACTCATAAACATGGAATCATTGGGAGGTAGAACGTGAATTATTACTTCTTCATGAAATATCCATGTCATTATCCTGCCATGAATCTAAGCTAAATTTCGAGCAGTCTGATCACTAATTTTCTTTTTCTTTTTCAGAAGAATTCTTTCACTCTCTGTATTCAAATTTTATTGGATTTTTTTTTTGTCAATGTAGAATAGCATCTTCATCATTGCAGTCTAATTTTTACACTGTACGGTAAAGCAATTGCTATCCTGTTACTTTTTTTCAAATACTTTTCCAAATTTGACTTGTCTTTTTGCTTGCATGCTTTTCCTGCTGCCTGAAATATAGTATTCCTTCCCCTTTCCCCACCTCCCAAACCTTTCAGATTAGCTTTCTTGTTTAGAAAGTCTTCTTAACCTCTTTCCAAGGCTTAGTTAGGTGCCTCTGCTTTGTGCTTTTGTAGCATCCCAAAGTAAATCTGTATCATTTTACTTACTGTATTGTCTTGTAGTTTTTGTTCCCTCTAAACCAGCATTGTTTAGTCAAAATTTCTGTCATGATGGAAATGTTCTGTGCTGTCCAGTATGGCCACATGTGGCTGTTGTGCAGTGAAAATATGTATAGTAGGACTGAGGAACTTGATTTTAAATTTTATATAATTTTAATTAATATAAGTAATTACGTGTGGCTAGTGACTACCTTGAGCAATGCAGCTCTAGACCTTCTTAAAGTCAAGCCTCTTAGGGGATTCATACTTATTTTCTCATTGCTTAGCAATAATACTTACTGCTACTTAAATGATTATATTCTTTTTCAGTTCTCCAAGTCCAGTTATCATTCACATGGAATGTGGCAGTTTTCTTCTCTAGAACCATTCTTAACCACAGCTTTCCAGTTTGTTTCAGAATTATATTGATTTATACAGCACTAACTTCTTCAGTCCTGTAAAACTAGAGTTTTATTTTGCTTCTCTCTTTAGGACTGAAAAACTGGGTGCTGCAAGGTTACCTCAAGGACTTTCCGAGGGCTATGGAGTGGCAGGGAAGAAACTCAGTGGGCTGGTGGAGGATAGGGAATCAGTTTCTGCTTCAGCCAGAGTAGTTTCAGTTCATAAGTTACTGTATTGGAATTGTGCTTAAGATCTTATTTGGAAGGAAAAAAGTCTTCTAAAAGATAACATTCTTAATTGAGGAAACATGGCAGTATGATTAAGTGCTAGAGTGGATGATGGAGAACAGTAAATGCTGGAGAAGTTCAGACATGGAACGTTATTATAGGCTAATAAGGTCTTGATGGAAGTTAGTGTTCAAACTAGGTAGGAAAAGGAAGGAAAAAGATTTTAATAGGCAGTGGGAATAGAATTTGCAAAGAATTGGAGTTGGAAATACAATATGGTAGTTTTAAGGAACAGAACAGTCTGATTATAGTTGAGTGGATTGTATGAAGTAAAATTTGGCTAGATTAGATACAAGGATTGTGGAAAATCATGCTAGACTGAAAAAATGTTTAACTTTATATTGTATACAGTGGAACGAAAGTGGAGATTTAAAATAAAAAATGATGAAAGCAGTGGGTGGGGTTTCAACCAAGAAGGGGGTGATGCCTCCGGCACCAACAGAGCCGAGGGCTTCCACCCCAACCTGTTCATCAAACCTCTGCTTCCCCATTCCTGGGGCTGATGGCTCCACTAAGTCCTTCACCTCCCCAACGGCACCTGGCAGCCTGCACTCTCGTGCTGCTGCTTCTAGCTGCTTCCTCTTGGGCTACCATGACATCCTTTACCATTTCCACAGCACCTTGTAGAGATGCCATTTCAGTCACCAACGAATTTTTCACCTCCTCAACAGCACATTGCAGCTCGTGTTCTCGAGTAGTATAGTAACTACTAAAAATGTAGAAACTAGATTTACAGCTTCTAATTAGTAGAGGAGAAAAATGGAATAATAAAAAAAAAGTTGATCCTAAAGAAAACAAAGGAAACAAAGAACAGGTAGGCAAATAGCACAAAATAAGATGAGTAGATTGAAATCTAAACATATCACCAATTATATTAAATATGAAATGGATTAAATGCTTCACTTAAAAGCCAAAGAGAGTTAGACTGAATTTTTAAAAATTAGCTATGTGGGGTTTATCTGGAGCCTAACCTAAGGGTAGGGAAAATCAAAAGCAAAAGTTTCAATAAGATATCATGCATATTCTAACAAGGAGAATATAGTACACTTATGTTAATATCATACAGTAGACATTAAGACAGAAAAGCATTATTGGCAATCAGAGTCCCTTTCAAACTGTAAAGTGACCAATTTACTGGGAAGATTTAATAACCTTACACATAGTTTAACCTGAAATAATAGTCTCAATGTATAGAGCAAGAATTAACAGAACTGCAAGAACTAGTCAAATGCACAATCTTACTGGGATATTTTCAAACATCTCTCTCAGTAATTGATATAAGAAGCTTTTAAATATCTTAAATGTACAAGATGTTTATAAAGAAGAGTAATTAAACTTCATGTAGAGACATAAAGGAAGACGTAAATAAATGAAGCTACATACTATTTACTGAGGATGGATTGAAAGACTGAGTATGGTAATAATGTCAGGTTTTCTAAAATTTTCAGATTTACTGAAATTCAAATACCTTTAGGTTTTCTGTGAAACTTGACAACTGATTAACAATTTCTATCAAAGTAAAAAGAGGCAGGAATTGCCAAGATATTCTTTAAAAATAGTAAGATGGAAAGATGCCTTTAATCAATTTTTTTCAGTCAGCAAATTTGAATGCTTGCTGTATGTGAGGCACTACCTTCAAAGATGAGGGTAAAATAAAAATTGAGTATAATGAACTCTATCAGTCCTTTCTAAAGCAAATTGTGAAGGATGTACTTAGGCAGAAAGAGAAATCCTAGATAAAGGTCTAAGGTGCAAGATAGGTCCTAGTTATTATATTGGTGAAAATGAGACATGGCTGTCACCCAAAGCTCACATTTGAATTCACCCCTAATAATACCTAGGGTTTTTAATAGACTACTTCCTGAAATATTGGATGAGTGCCAGGACTACCAAAAAACTTACCCCTCCAATTTTATTATCTGAATTATTTTTAAATTTTTTCCTGGTGTTATAAGTTTTTCTTTACATTTTTTTATTAGTTAATTTCTTTAACAGTAGGAAGACTGTAAGTCCACAGGTTTTACTTTAAATAGATCTTTGAGAATGTCAAGTGGATTACAGCCTTACTAGAAAGGGAGGCGAGGATCTGCTGTGAAGTGATGCCCAGAGCAGTTACCCAACCTTGGAGAGCAAGGGAGGATGATCCCACAGGCATGGGTTTTGAGGCCTAGCCTATGGGGTGTCTGGAGCCTATAAGAAGAAAAGGGAAGATGAATACTAAATAGTATACTATTTAGCAATCTGAACAGATAGGTAGAGGTTGCTGATGAATTTTATCTGCTTATATGGAGGTAGTTGGATGGATTCATGGTGCAAGGCAAGTTAGTTGGGAAAGGATACACATGCTTGGAACAATTGTTTACATATTAAATAAATGTAGTTGTACCCCAACCCCTTCCAGTGCATAAAAATCAATTCCTAGTAGATTGGAGATTAAATACAAAAAGAAAACTTGGGAAGCTTTTTTAAAAAAGGGGCATACTTTTATGATCACAAGGCAGGGAAGGATTTCTTAAGACTATAAACACTAACTGTAAAAAATTGATAAATTTGACTACATTAAAAATAGAAACTTCTATTTATTAAGATCCCCTTAAGAGGCTGAAAAGACCAAGGAACAGAATATAGGAAGATATTTGCAGCGCACATCAATTAGTTACCTATTGCTATGTAATAAATTATCCCCCCAAATGCAGGTGAAAACTACCAACATTTATCTTAGAGTTCTGTGGGTCTGGAATCTAGGGGCAGCTTAGCAGGGATCTCTCATGAAGCTCTCAGCCAGCTTGCAGTTATATCAAAGCCAAACTGAGGGAAGATCTACTTATGTGCTGTGGCAGGTCTCAGAAGATCCACTTCTAAATTCACTCACATGGGCCTCTTCACAGGGCCACTTCACAGCATGGCAGCTGGCTTTTCCCAGAGTGGAAGATCCGCAAGAGAGTGAGAGATTCCCAGGATGGAAGCCCCAGTCTTTTAATAACTTATGAGAAGTGACATCCCCTCACTTCCGCCTTATTCTTTGGTTAAAAGCAAGTCAGTCCAGTGCACACTCAAGGAGAGGAGGTTGTACAGGGGCATGAATATGAAGAGTTGAGGATCATTGGGGGTCATTTTAGAGGTTACCTACCACAACATATAATGAATGGACAATTGGTATGAAAAGTATACATGAACAACTGTGAATCACTGGACAAAGACTGAACACTGAATAGAAAAAAAGGAGAAAAAACCTGATCAGGCATTTGATTCAAAAAGTTTAAATAACCAATAAACATATGAAAAGATCGTTAACTTCTTTAATAATAAGAGAGATAGAAATTAAACCAGGACTAAATTGGCAGAAATTGAACATCTGACAGAATCAAGCTTGGTGAAGATATGGAGCAGAGGGAGCTCTTCCATTGTTGGTGGGAGTGTAAATTACAAGTACCACTTTGGAAAATAATAGGATGTCCTACAACCAGCAATCACTCCTAGGCAGTTACCCTAGACCAGAGGTTGTCAAACTAGAGTGTGCATCAGAATCATATGGAGGGCTTGTTGAAACAGACTGCTGGGCCCCGTCCCTAGAGTTTCTGATTAAATAGGAACGGGGTGCAGGCTGATAGTTTGTATTTCTAACACGTTCCCAGGTGCTGCTGGTCCAGGAATCGTGCTTTGAGAACCAATTGCCCTAGAGAAATGTGTGGAATAGCAATCATATGTATTTAAGAATGTTCATAGCATTATTCATATTAACCCCAGAATACAACAACAAATCAGATGTCCATCAGAAGTGGATTAGATAGATAAATCATAGTATATTATCACTTATAGATTTAAAATTTAGTTCAGATAGATAGGAAAAAAACCACAGACAGCTCCTGCATCAGTATATATGGATATCACAAACATAATATTAGTCAAGCATTACAAGTCACAGAAGATAATATGCAACATGATTCTATTCATAAAAAGTTCTGAAAAGATGGGATTAACTATACTGTGTAGGAATGCAAAGACAGGTATTAGAATTATAAGGAAGATCAAGGAGTAATTATCACAAACGTGAAGAGTGGCAGTGATTACCACTGGGATGGTAATAAGTGGATGTGACTGAGAGAGGACACATGGGGGACTGTAAAGATACTGGCAATGCTGTTTTCTCAGATTGTGGTTACATAGGGTTTACTTTACCATTGTTCTTTAAATTACAGATTCATTTTGTAAACTCTTACATTTTTATGATAAAAGAAAATTTCTTTTAATTTCCATACTGATTACTAGTTAAATTATGTTTTCATATGTTTATTGGCCTTTGGATTCATTACATTATGAACATTATTCTTTTCCTTTTTATGTGTTGAAAATATTTTTTTCCAGTCTTTTGTTATAAAGAAGTCTGTTGTTTATGTGGTTAGATTCATCCATCTTTTCCTTTAAGGTTTTTCTTTTTTGTTTCCTGTTTGGAAACCCTTCTGTTTCCACAGTTAAAAGAGATATTCTCTTAATTTTGTCTTCAGATAAATTTAAAGTTTTTAACATTTTTGTAGGTATGTAAGCAGCCTGGTGTTTACCATGTGAAGATACGAGAATATCTTGGGGGATATAATTATCTCAACACCACTTGTGCATGGTCTTTTTCTCTCTGGTTTATGAAGCCACCTCTAATAAATGCCAGCTGATCATGGGCCTATTTCTGGGCTATTTCTTGACCTGTTTGCTTCTAATAGCACCAAGGTCCACACCTACTTTATACTGTATCTTGTTTTTTTTGGTACTGCCAGTCTCTTTGTTCATTTTGTGCAAACATGCTCACTTACTCTTCTATGTGACTATTAGAATCAGGTTGTGGAGTTCCATAGAAGTCCTACTGGGATTTTGAGAGTAATTGCACTAAATTTATATATTAAAATAGGGACATATATGTTAGTTAGCTGCAAATTGAGTTTTGCAGTTCATGAACATGGTCTTTATCTTCATTTATTTAGCTCTGTAATTTCCTTAAGTGCTTGTAGTTTTCTGTATAATGTTCTCATACTTTGGGGGGATGGGGAGTTAATTTCATTCCTGAGATTCTTTTGTGCTATTGCAAAAGAGATTAAAAAAAAAATCTTACTGTTCAGATAATGAAGGTATACTATGTTATCTGAATCTGTTTTCTGCATCTTGTATATCAAGGGATTCATCTAAAAAGTATCTGAATTGGTTTGGTAAGCAAAAGAGACCCTATATTATACTCCTCTCTGGGATTTCATGATTGAACATTTAACGTATTAAAGATAGAGAAGAACTGTAGTAAAAAACTTACTTGTGTTTAAATAAGAATTTTTGCTCCCCCTCCATGGACGGACGGACGGACGGACGGACGGACACACACACACACACACACACACACACACACACACACAGCCATTTTTCAGTGGTTTCTAACTGAGAAATCTGTCCCACTGGGAGGTGGCTGGAAATGTTTTGACTGTCACATTGGGGGATGCTATTCAGCATTTAATGCCCACAGTCCAAGGAATACAATGCACTTGAAGTCCAACACAGCATGGTCCCACCCAAAATACCATTTATGTACCCCTTTGAGGGTACTGTACTCTATCAGCTTGTCCTCATCCTTTAAAACTCAGTTCTGGTTATCTTTCCAAGAAGCTTTCTCTAACTACTATTCCTCTTATTCTCCCCTTGCCTGCTGCCACCTTTGATCATGCCTACTTGATGATCTCATAACATTTTATACACATCTCAATTATTTGAACTCACTGTGTTGTAGTATAGTTATAATTGTGTACCTCTACTTTACTGTGAGCTCAAATCTTTGAGGGCAGAGACATTTTATATCCTTAGTAGATGGCATCTAGTAAGTCCTTTTTAAAAATCCATGTGTGGATAAAATGAGAGTTCCTGTGGCCAGGATTCTCACCTGGCCATGGTTGACTAGCTCACTGCACACCTGTGGGCAATACATGGCTGTTGACTCTATAAAAAGAGCTCCACCCAGTGCTCTGGGCACGACAGTGGCAGGGCTGCAAGGCTGCAGGAGAGCAGAGCAGAGGCTGGAGTGGTGGCAGCGCCCAGGACAGAGGGGCCCAGAGGCAGAGACTGGCTTGCTGCCTGCAGACTCGCTCTGAGTGAACGGGATTCTAGTGACTGACCTGCCACCTGGAAATAAACTTGGGTATAACCCTTTCACCCCAAGAACGTTTTGCTGTCAATTTCTTTGGTCACACTGAATCCATAGTGAACTTGCCCGGGGCAAAACCCATTGGCAAGACAGCATGTTACAAGAATACATTAGTGAATGAATTGTACATTTACTATAAATCTGAAGGGTGCTATGACTCTTAAAAAGCTACTGCTTCCTTAGACTGCATTAATAATCTTGTGCAGTTGTGGAAAATAATCCCACTGTGCTCTCATCATGCAAAATTATAATTTGTTTCTTTTTGTAAAGATATGGGTGACAGATTTTATAGCAAACTTTTGTCTTGATTTTGACCTTGGCTGCACATTGGAAACACCTGGAAAAGTTTTATGACCGGGGATTCCTGAGTTCTTTTCCCAGTGGTTCTGATTTTTTCAGGTGGGGCCTTGGGTCTCTGGATTTTTAAAAGCTCCCCAGGTGATTTTTAATCTGCAGTTAAGATTGAAAACTGTTATTCAGTGAGACACTGATAAATAACATTTTTTTCAAAATGTTATGTTTAGTAAACATAAGTGTGAGAAGTTATTAAATCATTGAGGAACAGGGAAAGGTATAGAGATTTTTAGGAAAAAAATGAAAACTCCTGTGTCCTCTATTCTCTGCACAAGCCTGAGCACATAGTAGAGATTTGGTAAATTATGCCTGGACAAAAGCCTATCTGTTGTTAGGTATTTAAAAAATAGTTGCTTATGAAGTACTGAGATCATTTATTGAGCTGCAAAAATGTTTTACAGAGATAATGTGCCCACTTAATTGTACAACTAACCAAAATAATGAATTGAGTGTTTTAGTTCATTTATTGAATAGTATTTCAGTTTAATAATTACGTACATTGTGCTGGGCACTGAGGATCCATTTGATTCTCAGATGAACTCTGTGAAGTTGGTATCATTCAAATAATAGGGATATTTCAAGCTGGCTCTGTTTTATAGATAAAGAAACTAACATTTGGGGGTTAAGTGACTTTGCCCAATGTTACAGAACTAGTAAGTGACAGAGCTGGAATTCTGCTTTGAATGCCTGTGCTCTTTATTACTGTACTGTGTCATAAATCTTCACAAGAACCCTAAGAGTTAGATGTTATGATTCCTGTTTTGTAGATGAAGCAGGTTTAGAAAAGATATGCCTCTTGCCTAGGGGCACACTGCTTAGGTGGAAGATCTGTGTTTTGGACACAGACATTACGACTTCAGAATCCATGCTCCTAGCCATCATGTTATTGTAGCCTCCCCACTTCCTACTGTATAATGTACAGCTGTTTTTGTATGATTGTTAAATACAGTTGACAGCTTTTGTTCTCTTTATGCTTTTTGGCACCTTCACTGGTTTTCTACTGATGGTTTTCAATCTGGATTATTATTTTGAAATCTATACCTTGAACTGTGCTTTTCCTAGAGAATAAAACATTTCTTTACCAAGTTCTTTTCTTCTAGGTAGGATTTTAAAATCAGAATTTTGATAAACTCTACTTATATCAATGTATTGATGTCTCTGTTTGCTTTCATTGTTTGATTCTTAGGTCTCCAGACTTAAAAAATTTTGTACTCTCATTAAAAGAGTTTGAGCTTTATTACCCCCACTGCATGTTGTTTCATTTAGAAATTATAAATGAAATTGTACATAATTTTTTTAAATGGACAGTTTCTCATCAGATATGATTAGATCAACATTTCTCCACCTGGGCACTGCTGATACTTTGGCCTGGATAGTTTTTAGTTACGGAAGGCTGTTCTGTACATTGCAGGATATTTAGCAGGAACTCTGACGTCAACCTACTAGGTGCTAGTAGTGATGTCCCCTCAGTTGTGACAATTAAAAAAAAGTCTCCAGACACTGCCAAATGTTTCCTGGGGGCAGAATCCCCCCTGGTTGATAACTACTGGATTCCATCATTGTTTTAATCTTGTATTGTTGCTGGCAAACTGCTTGTACTAGGAGTCGGCAGTGCCAGTTTTCACCTTTTCTCTTGCAGCAGAAGTATTACCTTCCACAACAAGTTTAACATTTGTTTGTAGGAATTCTTTTTAAACCTCTTGTCTGTTTTTGTAAGGTTTACTTTAGTTAAAACTAGATAATAGACAGTATGGGAGAATATATTTGAAAATGACACATCCGATAAAGGCTTGATGTCCAGAATATATAAAGAGCTCACACGCCTCAACAAACAAAAAACAAATAACCCAATTAAAAAATGGGCAGAGGAACTGAACAGACAGTTCTCCAAAAAAGAAATACAGATGGCCAACAGACACATGAAAAGATGCTCCACATCGCTAATTATCAGAGAAATGCAAATTAAAACTACAGTGAGGTATCACCTCACACCAGTAAGGATGGCTGCCATCCAAAAGACAGAGAACAACAAATGCTGGCGAGGCTGTGGAGAAAGGGGAACCCTCCTACACTGCTGGTGGGAATGTAAGTTAGTTCAACCATTGTGGAAAGCAGTATGGAGGTACATCAAAATGCTCAAAACAGACCTACCATTTGACCCAGGAATTGCACTCCTAGGAATTTACCCTAAGAATGCAGCAATCAAGTATGAGAAAGATCAGTGCACCCCTGTGTTTATCGCAGCACTATTTACAATAGCCAAGAATTGGAAGCAACCTAAATGTCCATTGATAGATGAATGGATAAAGAAGACGTGGTACATATACACAATGGAATACTACTCAGCCATAAGAAAAGGGCAAATCCTACCATTTGCAGCAACATGGATGGAGCTGGAGGGTATTATGCTCAGTGAAACAAGCCAAGCGGAGAAAGAGAAATACCAAATGATTTCACTCATCTGTGGAATATAAGAACAAAGGAAAAACTGAAGGAACAAAACAGCAGCAGACTCACAGAACTCAAGAATGGACTAACAGGTACCAAAGGGAAAGGGACTGGGGAGGATGGGTGGGTAGGGAGGGATAAGGGGGGGAGAAGTAGGGGGGTATTAAGATTAACATGCATGGGGGGGTAGGAGAAAAGGGAGGGCTATACAACACAGAGAAGGCAAGTAGTGATTCTACAACATTTTGCTATGCTGATGGACAGTGACTTTAAAGGGGTTTATAGGGGGGACCTGGTATAGGGGAGAGTCTAGTAAACATAATATTCATCATGTAAGGGTAGGTTAATTATAACAAAAAAAAAAAAGGCAGTTCCTGTGTGGTGACCTCCAGTGAGTTCTACACAAGGGTTTAAAGGGCATATAAAAGTGTCAAAGGGCCTGTTTGTCTTTACACAGAGGATCAAAGCCTAATTTGGATACCCAGAAAAAGAACTAAGATACGATATGAAAAAGAACTTCCAACATCAGCACTCTCTGGAAGACTCATACCAGAAGATGATTATCAAAAACCCCAACAAAGATCCACGCGCTGCTACAGCTGTAGATGCACTCATCCCACCAGTTCCCGGACTTGCCATGGGAATGAGGAAGGAGATATCTAAGCTGGCCTGTGCATACAGTAAAACAACAAATTTGACTGGATCTATACTGTTGGAACTCAATCAAGAATTAGGAGAAGTGCAAATTGTAGCGCTCCAAAATCTTACAACTACAGACTATTTACTGTTAAAAGAACATAAGGGATGTGAACATTCCCCAGGAATGGGTTGTTTTAATTTGTCTGATTTCTCTCAGACTGTTCAAGTTCAGTTGGACAATATCCACCATGTCATAGATAAGTTTTCACAAATGCCTAAGGTGCCTAACTGGTTTTCTTGGTTTCACTGGAGATGGCTGGTAATTACAGGTATGCTTTGGTTATGTAACTATACTCCTATTATGTTAATGTGTGTGCGCAATTTAAGTAGTAGCTTATAACCTATTCATGCTGAAGTTACTCTACAAGAAGATATGTCAAAGAAATAATCAATCTTCCCATGTTTTCTTCTGCCTGCTACTTCTATAGCTTTTCTTCTTCCTTCCTAATTACAACCCTTAAATAGAATTCGTGCCTCATATCAAATTTACCGAGTATAATAATTCTTCCAAGTGGTAAAGATACCTCAAGACAAATGCTGGGCATAGAAGCTACAGGGCATAAATATGCAAAGAAATAAAAAGCTAACCATTTCAAACAATAAGGCTTCTCTCTCACTTACCAACTTTACATTTCCCTGTATGGCCCCGGAAGATGACTGGTTAGCCAGAGACGGGTAAGATTCCTCAAGGGAGGAACAACCTAAGACAGGCACAGTTGCAGGTGGGTCATCAGGTGAGAAATTGGGGATCAACAGAGGTGAGGCTTAGAACCTCACCCCCCCGTTCTGAGAGAAATCTTCTGCATACGTGGATGTTTTATTGCCCTTGTCTAGCTTGGATTAACACATAGTCTACAGGCACACACTTGATCATCTACATTTGCTCTCTTACAACACTAAACTATGTTTTCTACCTTTATCTTGTATCTACCTACCACTTCAGCATTTTATTAAAAATAATAATAATAGAGAAATGTGGTATCTACATATAAATCAAGTATAAAAATCAAATGAGTATTCATATTTGAACTGACTGTTTATAGTTCATAATGCATGAACAAAACCGAAGGTTTCTGTGATGGCTGCCCTTGTACTGTTCACCATGTAAGAACTTATTCACTATGTAAGAATTTGTTCTCCATGTAAGAACTTGTTTGTTATGCATCAGAAGATTGGAGACTGACGAAAATTAGGCTTGGGGTGGATTAATGATTGTGCATTGAGCATTGACTCCCCTATACAGAATTTTATTGTTGTTAACAACCATTTGATCAATAAATATGAGAGATGCCCTCACAAAAAAAAAAAACAAAAAACTAGATAATAGAATCCATCACTTACTCTGAATATGTAAGCTGTAGTATGCCACAATAAGACAAATGTGCTAGAATGAGACCCCCCCCTTCCTATCAAGTGCTGTGCAATGTGGAATGCCCAGTCTTCAGCATACCTCTTTTTATGTCCGACATATCTGATATTAATGCTAAATGAGAGTGCTTCTGTAAATATTAAATATGAAAAATATGAATTATTCTTAATTTTCTAGATGAAAATGTTACTACTAACTAATGTAGCCTGCCTGCATCCCCAATGAATATCTTCTGTGTGCCTTTGTAGGTATGTGGGCACCTATTTTGTAAACCATGGGTTTGACCATCTCATTGTAACCTCCTGTTTAATTTGCATCACTGCAACCATGATACTCAAAAGGAGAAAGGAAGTTCTCTTAACTGACACACTTAACCAACTCATCAAGTTAACTGATGTCCCCATTAAAAAAAAAATTGCTGTCAAGTTAGGTATGGGTCATATTTAAAGGAGGATCCCTGGCCCCTGCATCAAATATTGGAGAATGAATGCTCATTTTACAGTTTTAAGTTAGAATATTTAAGGCTTTACCATTGCTTATGATTCCCTGAGTTAACTGACTTTTTCAGTAAAGCATCCACCAGACTTTATTACATTGAATAAAGGGGCTTCTTTTGTATCCACTTCAGTATTACAATTATGATGATTTACTTTGTGGAGTTGAGATTTTAGTTTCCTTCAGCACCCTACTTTTCTGGTCATCTAAACTCATAGTTTGACTTATTACACAAAAACTTTTCAAGCTTCCTCTTTTTGAATGGCCACTTACTCTCTCAGAACCTTAGCTTCCTCCTTGTTACCTTATAGGGTTGTTGTAAGGGTGTTAAAAATCTATCAACAGTAGTTCAGACTCATTACTTCTTGCCTATAATTGTAGCATGCTTTTAGTGGGGCTGTCTGCCTCTAATACCTCTCTGGCTTGTTAGTTAACCTAAACATTGTTGCTAAAGTAAATATCCTAAAATATATGTCTAATCAGATCAGAAGCTATTTACGACAAGAACTTCAATTTAAAAAATTGCCATATGTGCTGGCTTACATGTGGTCTCTGCAATTAGGAGATGCCCATTAGCCAAATTATGAAAAAAAATACATATACACACACACACACACAGAAATTCTGAATTACGATTTTTGTGCCCAAGGAAAAAATTAGGGGTGCAGTGATAGTTTAACATGTTTATAGATTGGGAGGAGGGTGCTCAGGAAAAGCCTCAATGAGGAAGTGAGATCTAAGGATCTCTTTTATCTGAAGCTGTGCTAGTTTGGAAAAGTGCTGGGCAAAGAGTTTTCCAGGAGCAAGGAATAAAAAGCATGTGCAAAAGCTTTGCTGCTGGAAGGCCATTGTGGCTGAGTTTCTGAGAAAGAGATGGAGAGAATAGTGCCTGATGAAGCAAGAGGTAGGCAGCAGTGAAATCATTAAGGATCTTTTACTGTGTGTTAAGAAGTTTAGGTTTTATTCTGAGTCATTGGGGAGCTGTTAAAGGTTTTAAGCAAGGAGAGTGATGTGATCAGATTTGTGTTTTAGGGGTTTCACTGACTGTGGAGAATGGATGAGAGGGGAATGGGAGTAGGGCAGAAGAAGTGAGCAAACCACTTAGGATGCCTTTTAAGTAGTAGTTAAGGGAGAAAGGATAATAGTTTAGAGTAATGACAGTAAATAAGGTAACAAATGAAATGATTATTTTGTAAAACCAGTACAATATACGCCTCTGAAAAGTGAGCAGAATAGATTAAGATTTGAAATAAATTTATTCAAGGTCATCTAGTAAATAATGATGTCAAACATCAAAACCATGGATGTTGACCATTTGGCCCTTGTCTCTAAAATAAAAGTCAAACTCCAGCGCAGATTTTTCAGCCTACATTTAATTACCTTTTGTCTCCTCCTGAACTCTTACTCATCAAGCTGAAGCCAATCCAAACTATTACAATAGCTATCATTAACATACCTTGTTCCTTGATGACACTGATGATTATTTTCTAGGGCTGGAATACTCTTACCCCAGTGATTTAATAGAACTCTAACTGTCCTTTAGGATTCAGGTCAAATATGAGGACTTATTAGCCTCCAGACACATACTGTCCACTTACTTTTTTTTTTTTTTTCCTAGATAATTATTTTTTATTGAAGGGTAGTTGACACACAGTATTACATTAGTTTCAGGTGTACAACACAGTGATTCAACATTTATATACATGATAATTCTAGGTACCAGCTATCACCATACCAAATTGTTACAATATTTTGACTATATTCCTTATGCTATACATTACATCCCGGTTACTTACTTATTTTACAATTGGAAGTGTGTTTATATATATATATATATATATATATATATATATATATATACACACACACACACACATATATATATATATATTTGTGTGTGTGTGTGTGTGAGGGCATCTCTCATATTTATTGATCAAATGGTTGTTAACAACAATAAAATTCTGTATAGGGGGGTCAATGCTCAATGCACAATCATTAATCCACCCCAAGCCTAATTTTCGTCAGTCTCCAATCTTCTGATGCATAACAAACAAGTTCTTACATGGAGTACAAATTCTTACATAGTGAATAAGTTACATGGTGAACATTACAAGGGCAGTCATCACAGAAGCTTTCAGTTTTGTTCATGCATTATGAACTATACACAGTCAGTTCAAATATGAATATTCATTTGATTTTTATACTTGATTTATATGTGGATACCACATTTCTCTATTATTATTATTTTTAATAAAATGCTGAAGTGGTAGGTAGGTACGAGATTAAGGTAGAAAACATAGTTTAGTGTTGTAAGAGAGCAAATGTAGATGATCAGGTGTGTTCCTGTAGACTATGTGTTAATCCAAGCTAGACAAGGGCAATAAAACATCCACGTATGCAGAAGATTTCTCTCAGAACAGGAGGGGAGAGGTTCTAAGCCTCACCTCTGTTGATCCCCATTTTCTCACCTGATGGCCCCCCTGTGACTGTGTCCACTTACTTTTTAACCAGAGTAGTTTCTTTTCTTATAGTACTTTTAGTATAGTATGTGTACACGTTGTGGACATATCCATGTGCAAAAATAGAGTTATAGTCACTGTGGAACTTAAAGTCTAGAAGCCTTTATTGAAAATACCATCTTATTTCTAATTACTAAAGGAGATGATCTGGATTCAAGACCCTCTTGACGTGAATATGGAGAAGTTACTTAACCATGCTGAACTTCACCACTCATCTGTAAAATAGAATACATGTTACCTTACCATGATTTAATGATTGAATGAGCTAGCGCATTTAATCTGATTAGTGACAGGCACAGATGAACCTAAAATTTTTATTTTACATATATAGCACATACATATTGGACTTAGTTTTAATCACTGGGCAGAGAAGTCTGGATAAATCAGTATATAATTAATCACCACTGGAGTACATACAGCAGTTTATCAGGAAGGGAAAAAGCCAAAATAATCTATTGTGTGGTTATTTGTTTTTAGAAAAAGGAACTGAAACAAAATGTGGGATTAGAGTAGTTTAAATAAGTAACTCCATTACATGATAAGGATGGGGTCAGGGATTTTATGTGTCTCGCACCCCAACAGAGCCTCACATTTTCTGAATATCTGAGCAGTATTAAGCAGCTAGAGATACTTAAAACACATTTTTAGAAGCCGTGAGAAAATACTTACTATAGATTAAAAGGTCAGGCCCTAAGATATCCTACACGGCTAGTTGGAAAGGTAAATAAGGGCACCATAGAGGAAAAACAGAATTGCCCTGTGGGGATAACATGAGATGTTATACGGTGTAACTAAACAGGATCTAGTAAGATAAGACAATGTAGGGCATCTTGTGTTGGATCCCAAATTTACTGGTTAAAACCCTAACTATATTAAAGATAGACTTCTTAAGATCACAGTACAGAGTATTATTCCAAGGGATGACAAGGAAATAGCTAGGAAGATGAAGTGACTACTTTGCTTGGCTTTTTATTGCAGAAACCTATAGGAAAATTATCGTTTCCTTATTCTCTTTTGAAGCAGATATTTTCAGTTGTGCTTTAAAAAGGAATATTGTTATTTCTTATTTGAAATAAAAATGAAAGTTGGTTAACCATTCGCAACAACATGGCTGGAGCTAGAGGGTATTATGCTCAGTGAAATAAGCCAAGCGGAGAAGGACAAGTACCAAATGATTTCACTCATATGTGGAGTATAAGAACAAAGGAAAACTGAAGGAACAAAACAGCAGCAGAATCACAGAACCCAAGAATGGACTAATAGTTACCAAAGGGAAAGGGACTGGGGAGGATGGGTGGGAAGGGAGGGATAAGGGTGGGGAAAAAGAAAGAGGGCATTACAATTAGCATGTATAGTGTGCATGGGGGGCATGGGGAGGGCTGTGCAACACAGAGAAGACAAGTAGTGATTTTACAGCATCTTACTACACAGATGGACAGTGACTGTGAAGGGGTATGTGGGGGAGACTTGGTGAAGGGGGGAACCTAGTAAACATAATGTTCTTTCTGTAATTGTAGATTAATGATTCCAAAATAAAAAATAAAAAAAAATGAAAGTTGGTTAAAGAGACATGGAGGTTTAGACTGAGAACATGCTTACATTTTAAATAGAGTTGTAGACCTTCTGCTCTTTGTACAATAACTATAAAGCTTTACAGGAACACTATATATAATATCAGTATTTTTCTTGTTTGAAGATTTTATCAATTTAAGGCTTATTTGATTTTTCATTGGTCATTCATGTTTTATATCCACAGCTGTGACCTTTGAACTTATAGTCGGTTAAATTGAGATATTATTTGTATTAAAAGCAAGTGAAAAGCTTGTTGCTTTTACATTTCCTATTTAAGTAGATGCCTCTATCATATAATCAGTGCCGGTAGCTGATTGTTCATTGGAAATGGTTAAAGTAGAAAAATTTTAAAGAAAAAACATATACCACATTTTAGTTTAAAACGTAAAAATGTATTCTCGTCTGACTGTTTTTTGATATAGGGCCAAGCCTTTTGTTTGATTAACAGTGCTCTGAGCGGAGCTCCATGTGGTTTTTCATGCCTCAACTATTCTCATAATGCATTATCCACAATTTCCTGCTTTCTTTTTACTCTCTGAATTTACTGAACAGAGCATTGGAGATTCTAGGGGAGAGATGATAGTGGCATGGACTAGGGTGATAGAAGGGGAAGTGATAAGAAGGATCTGATACATGATGCATATCAATCATAGACCCAAGAAAATTTTCTCTTGGACTAATTTCTAGATGTATAACTTACAGGTTAAACTGAAAAAGGAAGTCATGGCTAAGAACCGAGTTTGTGTTCTAGAAGACCAAGTAAGATCTTTTTTTCTTCTCATCCAAAATCCAGTCTTCCTGCGAGTTCCATTGGCTCTACCTTTGAAATGTATCTTGAACCAGACCACTTCTTGGTACTTCCATTGCCACCATCTTAGTCTTAGTTACTATCATCTCCCAGTTTTGCAATAACCTTCTAACTGTTGTTCTTGCCTCCTTACATTCTGTTCTCTACAAAGTAGTGGGAGTGATCATTAAAGTGTAATTTATATTACGTTATTCCTTTGCTTAGAAAATTACACTTAAAACAAAACCCAAACTTTTTTGTTATGGTTGTCAAGGTCTAAGTGATCAGGTCATTGCCAGCTTTTGTCACTTCATCTTTTAAACCCGTGATTCTCAAAATGTGGTCCAGAAATATTTGGAGGTCCCAAAGGCCCTTTCAGAGGATCCACATGGCCAAAACTATTTTTATAATAATACTAAGATGTTATTTACTTTTTCACTCCAATTCTGAAGAGTGTAGAATGAAGTTTACATATGCTACATGATGTGTTACTGCTACGATTAATGCAGAAGCATGGGAGAATCCAGCTTTCTTCTATTAAGCTAGCCATTAAAGAGAATTGTAAAAATGTAAAACCGTGTCATTCTTTTCACTAATTTTTTTTTGTTTGGACAGTGTACCTTTATTTTTAGTGTACTTATTTTTTTAACTAAAAAATATTTGTTAATACATAATGGACACACTTGAATATATAAAAATTTAGAATTTTTGTAAGTAAATCATATACAAATAAAGGAAAAAGACAAATGATGTACACTGGAAAAACTGACACATAACAAAGGATTAACAGTTCTAATATATAAAGAACCCTCACAAATTGACAAGAAAATGATAATACATTAAAAATGAATAATGGACTATAAGCATATAATTAATAAAAAATGCAGATTAATAATAAATATCTAAGAACACAGTCTCATTAGTAGAAAAGGAAGTTGGTATTAACAACACAATTATTGTTACTGTCCATCAGTGGTGGTAGAAGCCAGGGGGGTGGCGGGGGTGAACACTGACACTCAGTACTAGCTAGACTATAGAAATGGGGAAATCAGCATCCTAGCAGCACCTGCATTGGCATGATCAGATTGAGGTACTGATAGGATTGAGAATTTCTTCAGCCTTTTTTAATGTTTATTTAAAAATTTAAAAAGAGAGAGAGTGTGTGTGTGTGTGTCCATCCTTTGATCCAGCAGTTGCCCTTTAGGGATTCTAATCTGTGGAAATAAAAGCCCCAGTAAATGTGTAATTATGTAACTGTTGCGTGTTGCAGCATTGTTGCAGCAAAATGCCAACAACCTGAATGTAAATCTCTAAATATGTAGTTGAGTAAACTTTGGTATATTCATATTACAGGTTATTAGCCATTTTTTAAAAATATCTTGGTCTGGGGGATTTACCACAAAATTACCAGAACAATGATCATTGCCAAGTAATAATATATTGAATATAATCCCTTTTTTGTTTTTAAAATGAAAACAAAAGGCAGAAAAATAAGGAAGAACATGACTCAGTCTTACCTTTTTCCTTACTTTGGTGAAACTGTGTGTGTGTGTGTGTGTGTGTGTGTGTGTGTGTGTGTGTGTGTGTGTGTGTGAAGTCTGGATGAAAGGATGAATTGGTTCGGCATCTGTGTTTTACTTGGAAAAAATAAAACATTTCAAGTTTAGAATGTTAGAGAAAGATGGGTGTATCTTTAGAAATATCAAGATGTCTTCATTCATTTTAGGCTGTGTGTGTGTGTGTGTGTGTGTGAGAGAGAGAGAGAGAGAGAGAGAGAGAACCATAGTTTGCTGGCTTATTTCTCAAATATGTGTAAGATCATAAAATACTTGTGATGCTCATGTTGAAAATTTACTTTAATGTTAAAGTAGGATGACATAAATTGGGTCTACCAAAAATAACCACAAAACTTCATGAAACAATCAGGTTTATGTGATATACTTTACTTTTAGAAAGCTTCTTTATAAACTTAAGTAAGTAAATTTTAGTAAACATTTTATCTTTAACCTTATTATTTGATTTTAGCTGTAATCATACAAACTTAGATTTAGTTACATAAATTCTTTGCTTTGGCCTTGAAATGAGAAAAAAACCTGTTATAGAGTGACTACACTAATCCATTATGGCTTTAATTTATATACAACTTTAAAAGTTTGTGACTGGCTTTTTACTGAAAGTTGCCAAAATTTAAAAATACAAAAGCATATTCAGTGAAGGATAACTTCCATCCTGACAAGAGCTCTATCTAGTCTTATTTCTCACATTTTGCCAACTCTCAATAGTTTCTGTGTGTCATTTCTGAATTTATGTATACATATGTAAGCCAGATGTTCGTGGACTTTAAAATTGATGATTGCAGTAGTTTTAAAGTGTGTGATAGAAGAGTTTAAGTTAATTTGCTCACAGAGCCGTCATATTGGTGGCATTGTCTTGCCTTCCATTTTATTTCTCTTCAGCTATATTTAGCGAGTTGGGGTTGGGAATAATCAAAGAAGAGCAAAAGAATAAATCTGGTCATGAGCCATTAGGTTCTTTGCTCTCAACTTTTTTAATTGTATAAATTTTGACTCTCAATTATGTAAATTGTATTGGCTGTATTCTCTTTTATATTGGAAAAAAATAAAGAACATTCAGTTAATGCCCAGAATATTTTTGATCTAGGGGAACGTTTAAATTTAACTTTTACTACTGACTGGATAAGTAGAAAAAGCAAAAATTTAAATTTTTCTTTCAGTATTTTGAATTATTAGGGAAATTGATATGTTCTCTTCTGTGAGGTATTAAGAGAAAGTTATCAGACATTTTTCAGTCTGACATGGCCATGAATGTGTGTCACCTCAGTCTGTTGTTTTACCTATTGTCTCTCTTTTCTCTGTTACTGTATGTATTATGATAGAAATATATGCATATAGGTGCTTTTATTAACTACCTTGGTCAAAAAGAGTGAGTATTTAAGTCTGAGTTTGGGTCTAAGACTACCCAATATATGTGGTAGTTGTTTACTAAAGTTACTGGGAACTCTAGCTACTTGGCATTACAGATCTTGCAGGAATTTAAGATGGCACCTACTGCCCTCTGCTCAGGAAAGGGATGTAAAACTTTAGGCTGAGGTATTTCTTTGGGCTAGACCTTTATACCTTTTAGTTTCTTTACATGCTTATTGCCCTAATTAGGTTTTCCAACTTCTCTTGAGTTGATTTGGCAATTTAGGTTTATATAAATACAACCCAAGTAGTGGTGGTGTAACATCATGAATGTACTAAATGCCCACCAAATTGTTCACTTAAAACAAATCTATTTCAACTAGATTTTCAGTATTACTTGAAAGCTGTTTGTAATACTGTCTTCCATATCTTTAACTTTAACGTTTGTCTGCATTTACTTTACCCTTCTGATTCCTAATGTATTTTCTTTCCTTAGAAATTTTCAGGGATTAATCAATATTGTTAATTTCCTCAGAATGTCAATCCTTAGTAACTAATGTAATTTGATGTTTATCCTTTCATTAATTTCTGCTATTAAAATTTATTTTCTTTTTAGAGGTTTTTGTTGTAATTGTTTTTCTAGCTTGCATCATACAATTCATTTTCAGACCTATTTTTTTCCTATTAAGTATATTTGAAGCTATTAGGTTTTCTCTTAATTGCTTTGGCCTTTATTCTGTAGATTTTGATATGTTGTGTTTTATTATCAGTCATTTCTGAATACTGTATTTTCAGTTGTCAATTTTTCTTTAATTCAGGAATTATTTGGAAATTGAGTTTTTAAAAAATGTCCTAGTAGCTGGATTCATAGGCTATGTTTTGTTTTGTTTTGTTTTTACTTTTTAGCTATGATTTTGTTTTTTATAGTTTGGTTATCTTATATTAGAGAAGGTGAGCTAAAATATCTACATTTTGACATTTCTGAGATTTCCTGTTCTAATACATAATCTGTTTTGAAAATACTGATCTTTAGCTTCTCCTCACCTTATTCTAAGATTATTTTAATGGAGATACAATACATCCACCATAAAATTTGTGCCTCTAAAGTGTACAGTTCAGTAGATTTTAGTATACTCACAAGGTTGTGCAACCATGATCACCTTTTAATTCTGGAACTTTTTATTATCCAAAAAGAAACACCATTCCCATTAGCAGTCACTTCCCATTTCCTCTCCTTCCCTAGCCACTGGCATCTGCCAGTCATTCTGTGTCCATACATTTGCCTATTCTGGACATTTCATATAAAAGGAATCATAAAATATGTGGCCTTTAATGTCTGTCTTCATTTCTTTTTTGTAAATTGAGGGTGAAATTCACATAAGTTTTATGTGAAAAAAGCCATTTTAAAGTGAAAATTCAGTGACATTTAGTGCATTTAGTGCATTTAGTTCAAAATTTATTCATCAGTTAAAAATTAAACACTGTACTCATTATGCAGTTACTCTCCATTAGTCCTTCCCCCAGCCCCTGGCAGCTACCAATTTGCTTTCTCTTACTATGGGTATGCTGTTTCTGAATACTTCTATATAATGAAATCATACAGTATATGACTTTTTGTGTCTGGTGTCTTTCACTTAGCATAATGTTTTCTAGGTTTATCTACATTGTACATTCCTTTTTATGGGTAATATTCCACATTTTGTTTATCTTTTGTTGTAACTGTTTAGTATACCACAGTTTATCCATTCATCATCTGACAGACATTTGGGGGTTGCTTGTAACTTTTGGCTATTGTGAACAGTGTTGCTGTGAGTATTGGTGTATAAGTATTTGAGACCTGTTTTCACTTCTTTTGGGTATATACCAAGGAGTGGACTGGGTATGTGATATGGTAAATTTTTTTTTTTAAGGAACTACAAAACTGTCTGCAACAGCTACACTATTTTCCATTCCCTCAAGTGCAAGGGTTCTAATTTCACCAATACACTTTTATTTCTGTTTAAAAATAATAATAGCCATTCTTAGAGATGTGAAGTGGTATCTCATTGTAGTTCTGATTTGCATTTCCCTAATGATTTTGAGCACCTTTTTATGTGCTTGTTGGCCTTTTTGTATATCCTTGGAGAAATGTCTATCAAGTCCTTTCCTCATTTTTTAATTGGGTAATTTTTGTTAAGTTGTATGAGTTCTTTATGTCTTCTGGATATTATACCCTTATCAGATGTATAACTTTGTAAATATTTTATTCCATTCTCTTTGTTGCCTTTCTTGATAATGTCCTTTGCACAAATATTTTAATTTTGATGATATCTAACTTATTATTTTCTTTTGTTGCTCATGCTTTTGGGGTCATAACTAAGAATCCATTGCTGAATCCAAGGTCATTAAGATTTACTTCTCTGTTTTCTTCTAAGAGTCTTACTTACAGTTTTAGCTTTTATATTCAGGTTGTTTATCTATCTAGAGTTAATTTTTGTATATGGTGTGGGCCTCAAAAAGTTGAGTTGGAAATTGTTCCCTTCTTTTCTGTTTTTGTAAGACATTGTGTAGAAATTGTCTTATTTCTTCTTTAAACATTTCATAGACTTTGCCACTGAAACCATTTGGATTTTGAGGGTTTTTTTTAGAAAGGTATTTAAAATGCTAGTTCGGTTTCCTTGATACTTATAGAAACATTCAGATTATCTTTTCTATATTATGGGAGGTATTTTGTTTGTTTTTGTTTTTCATTTTTGAGGAATTGGTTCACTTTTTCTAAATTTTTGTATTTATATACATTGAATATCTTTCATAGTATTCTCTTCCTATTAACCTTTAAATGTCTTTGGGGGACTGCAATTAATCCTTTCATTACTAATGTTGGTAATTTGTGTCTTCTTTTTTTCAGTCTCAATAGAAATTTACAGATTTTATTGATTTTTTTTCCAAAGAACTAGCTTTGGTTTTGTTACAAAACATAATTCAACTGAATAAATTTTAAAGATTTTATTGGTTTTATTCAACAATTCATGAATCAGACAGCATCCCATCTAGCACATAGAAAGAGCTTCGAAGAGCTGTACAGAATGGAAGACTTATAGGTAGAAGGAGGTGGGACAAGGAACTAGCAAAGAGCTGATTGTTCCAGGCAAGGTCACCATTCTTTGGTGCTCTGCTGGGATTATCAGGCACTACCTCCCTAGTGTGACCAGTAATTACAGATTGACTGATTAAGGTTATATTCCTGGGAGGGGCTGAAACTGCAATTAGGCTAGGTATTAAGTCTTGGTTTGGTTACATGGGCTCAGCACAAGCAATTCCATTTTGGACCTGTCGTCTCTTTTTTAAGTTACATTAATTTTTTTTTCTGTTTTCAATTTTGTTGTTTTCTGCTCTTCATCATATGTCCTACTTTCTTTGGGTTTAGTTTGCTTTTTCTCTAGTTTCTTAAGGTGAATTTTAAGACCATTTGTCTTTTATAATACAGTGGTATAAATGTAGTGACACAAAGTCCACTCGAAGTACTACTGTAGTTATATTCTACAAATTCAGTGTGTTGTACTTTCGTTTTCATTTCTTCTCTTTATAATTACTGTGTTAAATTTGCTAATACAGTGTTAATGATTTTATGCATCTGTGTTTATGGGATGTTGGATATGGTTTGGGGGCTTCCTCTTTGACCCAAGGGTTATTAAGAGGTGTGTTTAATTTCCAAGTGTTTGGAGATTTTGCTATTATCTTTGTGTTTCTAGTTTAATTCTGTTATAGTCAGAGAACATAGATTGTATTCTTTTAAACTTGTGAAGGCTTGTTTTATGATGCAGAATATCTGTCTTGGTGAATGTACCTTGTGCATTTGAGAATAATGTGTATTCTGCTACTGTTGAGTGTTATGTAAATACAGTTAGATGCAGTGGGTTGAAGATGTTGTCATTTCTTCTATATCCTTATTAATTTTCTGCCTAGTAGTTCTATTACTGAAAGAAGAGTATTGAAGTCATTAAATATAATTGTGAAATGTCTGGTTTTCCATTCATGTTCTGTGAGTTTTTAATTCTTGTTCTTTGAAGCTCTGTTAATAGCTGCATACACATTAGCATAGTTGTGTCTTCTTGGTGAATTAACCTTTTTGTCATTGTTGATTTTTCTCCCTAATTTTTTTCCTTTAATACCTACTTTGCATGATATCAGCATAACCAATACAGCTTTCTTTTGATTTGAGTTTGTATAATACATATTTTCCCATTCTTTATCGTATCTGTGTCATACTTAACATGAGTTACTTGCAGACACCATATAGCTGGATATTTTTTATCTCTTCAATCTTTGTCTTTTAAGTATATCTATAGATTATTTGCATTTAATGTAATTATTGATATGTTTGAATTTAGTTTAGTTATTTTTCTCTTTGTTTCCTTTGTTTTTCATTACTGTTTCTCCTTTCCTGCCTTCTTTGGATTGCTTGTATATTTTTTAGTATTCCATTTAAAATTTACCTAGTGTGGTTATCATGTCTCTTTATGTAGTTTCTTTAGTGATTGCTCTGGAGATTAGAATATACATTCTAAAGTTTTCACTGTCACTTAGAAAAAGTTTTTTACCCCCTTAAGTGCATTTTGGAAATATCACTATTATCACTATGAAGGTCTTTGTACCCCCCACCACCATTTTTATTATTGTTGTCTTATATATTACATTTCCCTTCATTGAAAGCCCCATTAGCTAATGTTATAAATTTTCCTTTAGATATACTTAAACAATGTAAGAGGAGAGGATATACGTATTATATTTACATAAATATTTACTATTTCTGTTGGTCTTCATTCCTGCTCTTCCAGGTTTCCTTCTGATGTCACTTTTCTGTATGAAGAATTTCTTTTAGCAATTCTGTTAGAGCAGATCTGTTGGCAGCACATTTTCTTAGTTTTCATTTATCTGAAAATATCTTTGTTTTATTTCATTGCTGACAGATACTTTCACTGGATATAGAATTCTCGGTTGACAGGTTTTGTTTTTGTTTTTGTTTTCCTTTCAGCACTTTAAAATATGCTGCTGCTTTCTGGCTTTTATGGCTTCTAATGAGAAATCTGTAGTCATCTGAAATGTTCCCTTATAGCTATGGGTCATTTTTCTCTACTTTCAAAATAATTTCTTTGTCTTTAGTTTTCAACACTTAATGTGTGTATTTCTATGTATATTTATCTGTTTGTGGATTCACTGACTTTCTGAATCTGTAGTTTTATTTGTTTTGTCAAATTGGGGAGGTTTCAAACCATTATTTCCTCAATATTATCACTTCACTATTGTTTCCTTTTGAAAGTTCAGTGACATAAATGGTAGACTTTATGTTACTGTTGTCACATAGACCCCTGAGGTTCTGTTTTTTTATTTCCATCCTTTTTCTTTCTGCTGTTAAGATTGGATAATTTCCATTGATCCATTTTCATGTTCAGTGACTCCCTTATATTCATTCTGCTGTTGAATCCATCCATTGAGTTTTTAAGTTTCTGTTACTATAAAAATTTTCAGTTCTAAACTTCAGTCTATTGGCTCTTTTGTCTTCTGTTGCTTGCTGATACTGTCTTGTCTTCTTTTGGTTTTAAAAGTATTTTTGATAGCTTGTTGAAGCATTTTTATGTTTTTCTTTGTTTTTTCTCAGTACTTCTTTTTTAAATTAAGGAATCATTTTACAATCTAATGAAGCTTTCACATGAGCAACATTGTGGTTTCAACATCCACCCATATTATCAAGCCCCCACCCCCACCCCATTGCAGTCACTGTTCATCAGCATAGTAAGATGCTGTAGAGTCATTACTTGTCTTCTCCATCTATACTGCCTTCCCCGTGTCCTACCTGCATTGTGAATGCTAATTATAATGCCCCTTGATCCCCTTCTCCCTCCCTAAACCCTTCCCTTTGGTAACCGCTAGTCCCTTCTTGGAGTCTGTGAGTCTGCTACTTTGCTTTGTTGTTACACTCCACAAATGAGTGAGATCAATTGGTACTTGTCTTTCTCAGCATAATGCCCTCTAGCTCTATCCATGTTGTTGCAAATGGTAAGATTTGTTTTCTTTTTATGACTGAATAATATTCCATTGTGTATATGTACCACATCATCTTTATCCATTCATCTGTTGATGGACACTTAGGTTGCTTCCATATCTCGGCTATTGTAAATAGTGCTGCAATAAGCATAGGGTGCATATGTCTATTTAAATCAGCGTTCTTGTTTTCTTTGGGTAAATTCCTATTAATGGAATTCCTGGGTCAAATGGTATTTCTATTTTTAGTTTTTTGAAGAACCTCCATGTTGCTTTCCACAACAGTTGAACTAATTTACATTCCCACCAACAGTGTAGGAGGGTTCCCCTTTCTCCACATCCTTGCCAGCATTTGTTGTTCCTTGTCTTTTAGATGTTGGCCATCCTAACTGGTATCCCATTGTGGCTTTAATTTGCATTTCCCTTATAATTAGCGATGTGGAGCATCTTCTCATGTGTCTGTTGGCCATGTATATTTCTTCTTTGGAGAAATATCTGTTCAGGTCCTCTGCCCATTTTTCTATTTGGATATTGGTTTTTTGGGTTTTGAAGCATATGAGTTCTTTATATATTTTGGTTGTTAACCCCTTACCAGATGAGTCATTTACGAATATATTCTCCCATACTGTAGAATGCCTTTTTGTTCTGCTGATGGTGTCCTTTGCTGTATGGAAGCTTTTTAGTTTGAAGTAGTCCCTCTTGTTCATTTTTAATTTGTTTCCCTTTCCCGAGGAGATGTGTTCAGGAAAAAGTTGCTCATGTTTATATTCAAGAGATTTTTGCCTGTGTTTTCTTCTGAGAGTTTTATGGTTTTGTGACTTACACTTAGGTCTTTGATCCATTTCGAGTTTACTTTTGTGTGTGGAGTTAGACAAGAATCCAGTTTCATTCTCTTACATGTAGCTGTCCTGTTTTGCCAACACCAGTTGTCGAAGAGACTGTCATTTCCTCATTGTATATTCATGGCTCCTTTATATTTTATTAATTGGCTATAAATGTATGGGTTTGTATCTGGGCTCTCTATTCTGTTCCATTGACCTATGGGTCTGTTCTTGTGCCAGTACCAAATTGTTTTGACTACTGTAACTTTGTAGTAGAGCTTGAAGTCAGGGAGCATAATTCCCTCAGCTTTGTTCTTCTTTCTCAGGATTGCTTTGGCTATTTGGGGTATTTTGTCGTCCATTTGAATTTTAGAACTATTTGTTCTAATTCACTGAAGAATGCTGTTGATATTTTGATAGGGATTTCATTCAATCTGTAAATTCCTTTGGGCAGGATCACCATTTTGAAAATATTAATTCTTCCCTTCTATGAGCACAGGATAGATTTCCACTTATTGATGTCTTCTTTAATTTCTCTTGAGTGCCTTGTAGTTTTCAGAGTAAAGGTCTTTCACGTATTTGGTTAGGTTTATTCCTAGGTATTTTATTCTTTTTCATGCAATTGTAACCAGTTGTTTTGCTGATTTTTCTTTCTGCTAACTCATTGTTAGTATATAGGAATGCAACAGATTTCTGTATATTAATTTTGTATCCTGCAAGTTTTGGTGAATCCAGTTATTAATTCTAAGTTTTTTGGTGGAATATTTAAGGTCTTCTGTGTATAGTATCATTTCTTGTGCAAATAGTAAGAGTTTAACTTTTATCTCTTTGTGTTGTCTGATTGCCATGGCTAGGACCTCCAATACTATATTGAATAAAAGTGGTGATAGTGGGCATCCTTGGCTTGTTCCTGATCTTAGAGGAAAAGCTTTCAGCTTTTCACTATTAAGTATGATGTTGACTGTGGGTTTGTCATATATAGCCTTTATTATGTTAAGGTATGTACCATCTGTACCCACTTTGTTGAGAGTTTTTATCATGAGTGGATGTTGAATTTTGTCAAATGCTTTTTCAGCATCTTTGGAGAAGATCATGTGGTTTTATGCTTCTTTTTGTTGATGTGAGTATGGTATTGATGGATTTACAAATATTGTACCATCCTTGCATCCCTGGAATAAATCCTAATTGGTCATGTTGGGTGACCTTTTCGTTGTATTTTGGATTTGGTTTGCTAATATTTTGTTCAGTATTTTTGCATCTATGTTCATCAGGGATATTGGTCTGTAAATTTTTTTTTTTGTGGTGTCTTTCTCTGGGTTTGGTATTAGAGTGATGCTGGCCTTGTCAAATGAGTTTGGAAGTATTCCTTCCTCTTCTACTTTTTGGGATACTTTAACAAGGATGGGTATTAGCTCTTCTTTAAATGTTTGATAAAATTCAGCTGTGATGCTATCTGGACCACATGTTTTGTGTTCAGGTAACTTTTTGTTACCAATTCAATTTCACTGCTGGTAATTGGTCTTTTTAGATTTTCTGTTTCCTCTTGAGTCAATCTTGGAAGTTGTATCTTTCTAGAAAGTTGTCCAACTCTTCCAGGTTGTCAGTTTATTTGCTTATACTTTTTCATAGTACTCTAATTCTTTTGTATTTCTGTGGTGTCCCGTTGTGAATAGTCCTTTTTGATTTTGTCTGTGTGTGTACACTCTCCTTTTTTCTTGATAAGTCTGTCTGTCTGTCTTTCTTTCTTTATGTATCTATTGTAGGCTTTAGATTTGTGGTTACCAAAGTTTCATGGGTAGCTTCCTTATTATCCTGCAGTCTCTCTTTAATTGCTGATTACTATTTCAAACACAATCCAGAGACACTTTTTTCCCCTCTTCTTGCTCCTCCATACTTTATATATTAATTGTCATATTCTGCACTTCTTGTGTATCCCTTGACTGATTTTTTGAGTAGTTGATTTACTTTCATCCTTGCTTGGTAATTGATTTGCCTAGTACCTTTCCTATGGGTTTATTTTCACTGGTTACAGCTATTTAACCGTAGGAACATTTCTATGTACCTCAGTCACTTTAACGTGTCCTGCAGTGGTGGTGAATTTCTTCCGACTTTTGTTTATCTGAAAATTGTTTAATCCCTGCTTCAAATTTAAATGATAATCTTTCTAGGTAGAGTATCCTTGGTTGGAGTTCCTTCTGTTTCATTACATTAAATATAACATGCCACTCCCTTCTGGCCTGTAGTGTTTCTGCTGAGAAGTCTGCTAATAGCCTGATTTGGTTTCCTTTATAAGTAATCTTTTTTCTGTCTCTGCTTTCTTTTTTTTTTTTTTTGTTTATTGAAGGGTAGTTGACAACAGTATTGCATTACATTAGTTTCAGGTGTACAACACAGTGATTCAACATTTATATACATGATAATTCTAGGTACCAGCTATCACCATACCAAGTTGTTACAATATTTTGACTATATTCCTTATGCTATACTTATTTATTTTACAATTGGAAGTGTGTTTAAATATATATATATATATATATATATATATATATATTTTGTGAGGGCATCTCTCATATTTATTGATCAAATAGTTGTTAACCACAATAAATTTCTGTATAGGGGGGTCAATACTCAATGCACAATCATTAATCCACCCCAAGCCTAATTTTCGTCAGTCTCCAATCTTCTGATGCATAACGAACAAATTCTTACATGGAGTACAAATTCTTACATAGTGAATAAGTTACATGGTGAACAGTGCAAGGGCAGTCATCACAGAAGCTTTCGGTTTTGTTCATGCATTATGAACTATACACAGTCAGTTCAAATATGAATATTCATTTGATTTTTAAACTTGATTTATATGTAGATACCACATTTCTCTATTATTATTATTTTTAATAAAATGCTGAAGTGGTAGGTAGATACGAGATAAAGGTAGAAAACAGAGTTTAGTGTTGTAAGAGAGCAAATGTAGATGATCAGGTGTGTGCCTGTAGACTATGTGTTAATCCGAGCTAGACGAGGGCAATAAACATCCATGTATGCAGAAGATTTCTCTCAGAACATGAGGGGGGAGGTTTTAAGCCTCACCTCTGCTGTTCCCCATTTTCTCACCAGATGGCCCCCTGCGACTGTGCCTGTCTTAGGTTGTTCCTCCCTTGAGGAATCTTACCCATCTCTGGCTAACCAGTCATCTTCCGGGGCCATACAGGGAAATGTTAAGTTGGTAAGTGAGAGAGAAGCCTTATCGTTTGAAAAGGTTAGCTTTTTACTTCTTTGCATATTTATGCCCTGTGGCTTCTATGCCCAGCATTTGTCTTGAGGTGTCTTTACCACTTGGAAGAATTATGATACTCAGAAAATTCGACATGTGGCACGAGTTCTATTTAAAGGTTGTGATTAGGTAGGAAGAAGAAAAGCTATAGAAGTAGCAGGCAGAAGAAAACCTGGGAAGATTGATTATTTCTTTGACATATCTTCTTGTAGAGTAACTTCAGCATGGATAGGTTTTAAACTACTAATTAAATTGTGCACACACATTAACATAATAGGAATATAGTTACCTAACCAAAGCATACCTGTAATTACCAGCCATCTCCAGTGAAACCAAGAAAACCAGTTAGGCACCTTAGGCATTTGTGAAAACTTATCTATGACATGGTGGATATTGTCCGACTGAACTTAAACAGTCTGAGAGAATTCAGATAAACTAGAACAACCCATTCCTCGGGACTGTTCATATCCCGTATGTTCTTTTAACGATAAATAGTCTGTGGTTGTAAGATTTTGGAGTGCTACAATTTGCACTTCTCCTAATTCTTGGTTGAGTTCCAACAGTATAGCTCCAGTCCAATTTTTGTTTTACTGTATGCACAGGCCAGCTTAGATATCTCCATCATTCCCATGGCAAGTCCAGGAACTGGTGGGATGAGTGCATCTACACCTGTGACAGTGCGTGGATCTTTGTTGGAGTTTTTTTTTTGTTTTTTTTTTTTGCTGATCATCTTCTGTCATGAGTCTTCCCGAGAGTGCTGATGTTGGAAGTTCTTTTTCATATCGTATCTTAGTTCATTTTCGGGGTAGCCAAATTAGGCTTTGATCCTCTGTATAAACACAAACAGACCCTTTGCCTACACTTTTATATGCCCTTTATATCATTGTGTAGAACTCATTAGAGGTCACCACATAGGACCTGCTTTTTTTTTTTTTAATCATTAATCTACACTTACATGACGAATACTTTGTTTACTAGGCTCTCCCCTATACCAGGTCCCCCCTATATACTCCTTTACAGTCACTGTCCATCAGCGTAGCAAACTGTTGTAGAATCACTACTTGTCTTCTCTGTGTTGTACAGCCTTCCCCTTTCTCCCACCCCGCTATGGATGCTAATCTTAATACCCCTCTTTTTCTCCCCCCCTTATCCCTCCCTACCCACCCATCCTCCCCAGTCCCTTTCCCTTTGGTACCTGTTAGTCCATTCTTGAGTTCTGTGATTCTGTTGCTGTTTTGTTCCTTCAGTTTTTCCTTTGTTCTTATATTCCACAGATGAGTGAAATCATTTGGTATTTCTCTTTCTCTGCTTGGCTTGTTTCACTGAGCATAATACCCTCCAGCTCCATCCATGTTGCTGCAAATGGTTGGATTTGCCCTTTTCTTATGGCTGAGTAGTATTCCATTGTTTATATGTACCACATCTTCTTTATCCATTCATCTATCAATGGACATTTAGGTTGCTTCCAATTCTTGGCTATTGTAAATAGTGCTGCGATAAACATAGGGGTACATTGGTCTTTCTCATACTTGATTGCTGCGTTCTTAGGGTAAATTCCTAGGAGTGCAATTCCTGGGTCAAATGGTATGTCTGTTTTGAGCATTTTGATGTACCTCCATACTGCTTTCCACAATGGTTGAACAAGTTTACATTCCCACCAGCAGTGTAGGAGGGTTCCCCTTTCTCCACAGCCTCGCCAACATTTGTTGTTGTTAGTCTTTTGGATGGCAGCCATCCTTACTGGTGTGAGGTGATACCTCATTGTAGTTTTAATTTGCATTTCTCTGATAATTAGTGATGTGGAGCATCTTTTCATGTGTCTGTTGGCCATCTGTATTTCTTTTTTGGAGAACCGTCTGTTCAGTTCCTTTGCCCATTTTTTAATTGGGTTATTTGTTTTTTGTTTGTTGAGGCGTGTGAGCTCTTTATATATTCTGGACGTCAGGCCTTTATCGGATGTATCATTTTCAAAGATATTCTCCCATACTGTAGGGTTCCTTTTTGTTCTATTGATGGTGTCTTTTGCTGTACAGAAGCTTTTCAGCTTAATATAGTCCCACTTGTTCATTTTTGCTGTTGTTTTCCTTGCCCGGGGTGATATGTTCAAGAAGAGGTCACTCATGTTTATGTCTAAGAGGTTTGTGCCTATGTTTTCTTCCAAGAGTTTAATGGTTTCGTGACTTACATTCAGGTCTTTGATCCATTTTGAGTTTACTTTTGTATATGGGGTTAGACAATGGTCCAGTTTCATTCTCCTACATGTAGCTGTCCAGTTTTGCCAGCACCATCTGTTGAAGAGACTGTCATTTCGCCATTGTATGTCCATGGCTCCTTTATCAAATATTAATTGACCATATATGTCTGGGTTAATGTCTGGAGTCTCTAATCTGTTCCATTGGTCTGTGGCTCTGTTCTTGTGCCAGTACCAAATTGTCTTGATTACTATAGCTTTATAATAGAGCTTGAAGTTGGGGAGTGAGATCCCCCCTACTTTATTCTTCTTTCTCAGGATTGCTTTGGCTATTCGGGGTCTTTGGTGGTTCCATATGAATTTTTGAATTATTTGTTCCAGTTCATTGAAGAATGTTGCTGGTAGTTTCATAGGGATTGCATCAAATCTGTATATTGCTTTGGGCAGGATGGCCATTTTGACGATATTAATTCTTCCTAGCCACGAGCATGGGATAAGTTTCCATCTGTTAGTGTCCCCTTTAATTTCTCTTAAGAGTGACTTGTAGTTTTCAGAGTATAAGTCTTTCACTTCTTTGGTTAGGTTTATTCCTAGGTATTTTATTTTTTTTGATGCAATTGTGAATGGAGTTGTTTTCCTGATTTCTCTTTCTGTTGGTTCATTGTTGGTATATAGGAAAGCCACAGATTTCTGTGTGTTGATTTTGTATCCTGCAACTTTGCTGTATTCCGATATCAGTTCTAGTAGTTCTGGGGTGGAGTCTTTAGGGTTTTTTATGTACAGTATCATGTCATCTGCAAATAGTGACAGTTTGACTTCTTCTTTGCCAATCAGGATTCCTTGTATTTTTTTGTTTTGTCTGATTGCCGTGGCTAGGACCTCCAGTACTATGTTGAATAACAGTGGGGAGAGTGGGCATCCCTGTCTAGTTCCCGATCTCAGCGGAAATGCTTTCAGCTTCTCGCTATTCAGTATAATGTTGGCTGTGGGTTTTTCATAGATGGCCTTTATTATGTTGAGGTACTTGCCCTCTATTCCCATTTTGCTGAGAGTTTTTATCATGAATGGATGTTGAACTTTGTCAAATGCTTTTTCAGCATCTATGGAGATGATCATGTGGTTTTTGTCTTTCTTTTTGTTGATGTGGTGGATGATGTTGATGGACTTTCGAATGTTGCGCCATCCTTGCATCCCTGGGATGAATCCCACTTGGTCATGGTGTACGATGGTTTTGATGTATTTTTGAATTCGGTTTGCTAAAATTTTGTTGAGTATTTTTGTGTCTACGTTCATCAGGGATATTGGTCTGTAGTTTTCTTTTTTGGTGGTGTCTTTGCCTGGTTTTGGTATTAGGGTGATGTTAGCTTCATAGAATGAGTTTGGGAGTATCCCCTCCTCTTCTATTTCTTGGAAAACTTTAAGGAGAATGGGTATTATGTCTTCCCTGTATGTCTGATAAAATTCCGAGGTAAATCCATCTGGCCCGGGGGTTTTGTTCTTTGGTAGTTTTTTGATTACCGCTTCAATTTCGTTGCTGGTAATTGGTCTGTTTAGATTTTCTGTTTCTTTTTGGGTCAGTCTTGGAAGGTTGTATTTTTCTAGGAAGTTGTCCTTTTCTCCTAGGTTTCCCAGCTTGTTAGCATATAGGTTTTCATAGTAGTCTCCAATAATTCTTTGCATTTCCGTGGGGTCCATCGTGATTTTTCCTTTCTCGTTTCTGATACTGTTGATTTGTGTTGACTCTCTTTTCCTCTTAATAAGTCTGGCTAGAGGCTTATCTATTTTGTTTATTTTCTCGAAGAACCAGCTCTTGGTTTCATTGATTTTTGCTATTGTTTTATTCTTCTCAATTTTATTTATTTCTTCTCTGATCTTTATTATGTCCCTCCTTCTGCTGACCTTAGGCCTCATTTGTTCTTCTTTTTCCAATTTCGATAGTTGTGACATTAGACTGTTCATTTGGGATTGCTCTTCCTTTTTTAAATATGCTTGGATTGCTATATACTTTCCTCTTAAGACTGCTTTTGCTGTGTCCCACAGAAGTTGGGGCTTAGTGTTGTTGTTGTCATTTGTTTCCGTATATTGCTGGATCTCCATTTTGATTTGGTCATTGATCCATTGATTATTTAGTAGCATGTTGTTTAGCCTCCATGTGTTTGTGAGCCTTTTTGCTTTCTTTGAACAGTTTATTTCTAGTTTAATGCCTTTGTGGTCTGAAAAGTTGGTTGGTAGGATTTCAATCTTTTGGAATTTACTGAGGCTCTTTTTGTGTCCTAGTATGTGGTCTATTCTGGAGAATGTTCCATGTGCATTTGAGAAGAATGTGTATCCTGTTGCTTTTGGATGTAGAATTCTGTAGATGTCTATTAGGTCCATCTGTTCTAGTGTGTTGTTCAGTGCCTCTGTGTCCTTACTTATTTTCTGTCTGGTGGATCTGTCCTTTGGAGTGAGTGGTGTGTTGAAGTCTCCTAGAATGAATGCATTGCATTCTATTTCCTCCTTTAGTTCTATTAATATTTGTTTCAGGTATGTTGGTGCTCCTGTATTGGGTGCATATATATTTATAATAGTTATATCCTCTTGATGGACTGAGCCCTTTATCATTATGTAATGTCCTTCTTTGTCTTTTGTTACTTTCTTTATTTTGAAGTCTGTTTTGTCTGATACCAGAATTGCAACACCTGCTTTCTTCTCTCTGTTGTTTGCTTGAAATATCTTTTTCCATCCCTTGACTTTAAGTCTGTGCGCGTCTTTGGGTTTGAGGTGAGTCTCTTGTAAGCAGCATATGGATAGATCTTGCTTTTTTATCCATTCTATTACTCTGTGTCTTTTGATTGGTGCATTCAGTCCATTTACATTTAGGGTGATTATTGAAAGGTATGAATTTATTGCCATTGCAGGCTTTAAGTTTGTGGTTACCAAAGGTTTAGGGTTAGCTTCTTTACTATCTTAACTGTCTAACTTAACTCGCTTGTTGAGCTATTATAAACACAGTCTGATGATTCTTTATTTCTCTCCCTTCTTATTCCTCCTCCTCCCTTCTTCATATGTTGGGTGTTTTGTTGTGTGCTCTTTTTAGGAGTGCTCCCATCTAGAGCAGTCCCTGTAGGATGCCCTGTAGAGGTGGTTTGTGGGAGGCAAATTCCCTCAACTTTTGCTTGTCTGGGAATTGTTTAATCCCTCCTTCATATTTAAATGATATTCGTGCTGGATACAGTAGTCTTGGTTCGAGGCCCTTCTGTTTCATTGCATTAAGTATATCATGCCATTCTCTTCTGGCCTGTAGGGTTTCTCTTGAGAAGTCTGATGATAGCCTGATGGGTTTTCCTTTGTAGGTAACCTTTTTTTTCTCTCTGGCTGCCTTTAATACTTTGTCCTTGTCTTTGATCTTTGCCATTTTAATTATTATGTGTCTTGGTGTTGCCCTCCTTGGATCCCTTGTCATGGGAGTTCTGTGTACCTCTGTGGTCTGAGAGGCCATTTCTTCCCCTAGTTTGGGGAAATTTTCAGCAATTCTTTCTTCAAAGACATTTTCTATCCCCTTTTCTCTCTCTACTTCTTCTGGGATACCTATGATTCTTATATTATTCCTTTTAGATTGATCACTCAGCTCTCTTAAAATTCTTTCATTCCTGGAGATCCTTTTATCTCTCTCTGCATCAGCTTCTCTGCGTTCCTGTTCTCTGTTTTCTAGTCCATTAATGGTCTCTTGCATCTCGTCCATTCTGTTTTGAAGTCCTTCCAGAGCTTGTTTTATTTCTGAATTCTCCTTCCTTAGTTCTTGCATATTTCTCTGCAAGTCCATCAGCATGGTTATGACTTTTGTTTTGAATTCTTTTTCAGGAAGACTGACTAAATCTATCTCCCCAGATTCCTTCTCAGGGGAAGATGTAGCAGATGCCAAAGCTGTCTGGGTTAGTCTTGTCTGGATCATATTTTTTTGCCTTTTCATGTTGACAGGTGCTATTGACTGTCAGCTGGGAGGGCCAAAATTTTCACTTGCTACTGGCCTTTCTTTACTGGGACAACTGCGACCCCTAGTGGCTTGTGTTGGGTAATTGCGTGTAGAGTGGGTCTTTGTGTCTTGCCGGGCCGGAAGGGAGAAATTTCCCTTTCTGTGGGTGGAGTTTGTCTCAGGCTGCTTCTCTGGTATAGCAGCGCCCGGTGGGGTAATGGATGGGGGGGCTGCTTGACTGTTTGCCTCCGTGAGGGGTCTCAGAGCTGTTGCCCAGGGAGTTAGTGCACCCGGTTTTCCCTGTAATTTCCAGCTGCTGTACTGTGACCTGGGTTGTTTCCGTCAAGCTGTTAAGTCCCTGTCCCTTTAAGACTTTCAAAAAGCCCCCGCTTTTCTTTGTCACAGGGGCATCAGCTTCGGCACCCGCTCAGAGGTCTTGCTGCCCTGTTTCCCCAGTATCCAGGGCCCCCTGGGCACGCACTGTGTCTGCGCTCTGGCCCGGATGGCTGGGGCTGGGTGTTCGGCAGTCCTGGGCTCCGTCTCCCTCCCGCTCTGCCTGCTCTTCTCCCGCAGGGAGCTGGGGGGAGGGGCGCTCGGGTCCCGCCGGGCCGGGGCTTGTATCTCACCCCTTTCACCAGGCGCTGGGTTCTCGCTGGTGTAGCTGCAGTGTGGCCACTGTCCTGCGTCTTCTGGTCTCTCTTTTAGGGCTAGTTGTGTTTGTTGTATTTTCAAAAGTATATATGTTTTTGGGAGGAGATTCCAACTGTCCTACTCACGCCGCCATGTTGGCTCCACCTCTGTCTCTGCTTTCAATACTCTCTCCTTGTGCTTGGTCTTTGCCATTTTAATTATTGTATGTCTTAGTGTTTTCTTCCCAGGAAACTTTTTGTTAGGGGCTCTCTGTGCTTCCATGACCTGAGTGTCTATTTCCTTCCCCAGATGGGGAAGTTTTCAACAATTGTTTCCTCAAAGAGATTTTCTATCCCTTTGTCTCCCTCTTCTCCTTCTGGTACCTCTATTATGCAAATATTGTTACGTTTAGATTGGTCACACAGCTCTCTTATTATTATTATTTCATTCTTAGAGATCCTTTTTTCTCTCTGTTTTTTTAGCTTCACTGTTTTCTTTCTCCCTAAAATCCAAGTCATTTACAACTTCAGCCTGTGAAAGTCTGCTGTTAAATCCCTCTATTGTGTGTTTCATTTCAGATACTGTATTTTTCAGCTTTGAGTGACTCTTCTGTAGGTCATCTATCTCTTTGTTGAGGTCCGCCCTGAGATCGTGAATATTTTTCTGTAGATCTGTGAGCATGTTTATGACTTTTCCTTTGAAGTCTTTAGCAGGAAGATTGGCGATTTCAGTTTTACTCAGCCTTCTTTCTCGTGTTTTTTCTTGTAGTTTTGTTTGGAACAAATCCCTCTGCCTTCTCATTTTTTCATTGTTTCCTGTGGAGTAACAGTTTTATGGAGGAGGTGCCTTCTAATGCTAAGAAACTCAGGACACTTCACTTTCTAGTGCGGGAGCTGCAGCTGTTGGCATTCAGTGGGTGGGGTGCCTTTCTGTCTGGCTTGTAGTGATCTGATTTCAGGTGTGCTGTGTAGGCCATCATCTGGTTGCATGTGCAGGGACAAAACTCATGGCTATGCGGCTGGAGTTGCTGTGGGTGAGGGCCACATGTGAGCAGAACCGGCACCTGCCAGGTGGAAGGAGCTCCCCTGGCTGGCTTCTGCAGGCAGTTTCCTTGCTGGCTGGAAACAGGGCCAGGAAAGCTGGGAGTGTTTTCCTCTGCCTACTGACCACAAAGTCTGACTCCACTGCCAGGCCAAGTGGGCCGTCAGCAGGCCATGGGCTGCAGGCTGCAGGGAGAAGCCTTTGGCTGCGGTGCCAGTGAATCATCTGGTGCTCCCAAGAGTTACCAACCTTTTCGGCTGTGGAGGTATTGTCCACCTTTCTTTTTTCCTTAGCATAGAGCTCTATGGAAGCCTTACCTCTCTGGCACCCCTCCTATTGCTGGAAAGTCTTTGAAACTGCCCACTTTTCTTTTGTCTTGGGGGGCTAGTAGAGTGTGACTGGTCTTCACAAGTGTGTGGAATCTCAGCCTCCTGAAGTGTTCCACCTGTCTTTTTTGTCCAGCCCCACTAGTCACCAAAGCACCATGTAATGTGGGCTCATGTTCCTGGAACAAATTTCCAGGGCCAGGTGTTTAGTTATCCTGGGCTCCTACTCCCTCCCTACTGGTTCCTCTTCCTTCTGCCTATGGGCTGGGGTGGGAGAAGGGCTTGTGTCCCGCCAGATGTGGGCTTTGCTACTTTACCTTTTTCTGTGAGGTCTTCTCTTCTTCCCCAGATGTAGGTAGGCAGTTTTGTAGTCTTCAGGTCCTTTTCAGGTTTAGTTGTCTTTGATGTATTTTCATGTTCTGTATGATTTTGAGAGAAGGTTTCTGCCTTGCCTTTTTACTCTGCCATCTTTTACCCAGAATCCTCCCTCTCATTAGATTTATTCCTAAATTCTGTCTAGTTTTTGTTGCTATAATGAAGGGCATCCTTTTTTAATTGGTTCTGGCTGATATCTTGGAACTCTACATATATCCTTGAACTTATATCCATCAATCTTCCAAATTCTTACATTAGTCTTTATAGTTAATAGTTTAGCCCTAATGGTTTATAGATTCTATTATGTCTATAGATAGCATGTTTCCTACAAATAATATTTATCTGTATCATTCCAATTCTTGTGTCTTTTTTAAATTTTATCTTCCTACCATTAACTATAACCTTCTGCATATCACAGCAGTGATAACAGGCACCCTTGTTTTATCCTGACCTTTTAATGTGATATTTTGCTGCATGTTTCTTGTAAATATATTTTATTAAGTTAAAGATACCTATTTATAACATTCTAAGATTTTAAAAACAAATGAATGTTGACTTTTTCAAAAATATATTCAAATTTAGTTACTGATTCTAAGTTAATTAAATCATGGTGAAGAAATGTGGTCTGATAATTTTTTCGGTTTATGAAATTTGCTTTGTGGCCTAGAGCATGGCTGCTACCTAGGGGTAAAAGGAAGAATAACAAAACTCAGTCATTTCCATAGACATCAGAAAAGCATTAAAAAGCAGTGCTAAGTAGAAAAGACATAATAAGATGATAGAAATTCAGCTACAAAAATGTAAACGAACTGAATTATCTGGTTAAAACACAGCCATGTATGTGTAAAAACAAGCTAACAGAAGAGTAATTTATAGGAGACACACAGTGGTTGAAAGGAAAAGGATGAGAAGGGGCATACCAGGCAAATAGTGGTAAAATGCAGGTAGGATATATTAATAGATAAGTTAGACTTTTAAGAGAAAACACACTACTGGGGAGAAAGAGGGCCACTGCTTAACAAAAAAGGAAAAAGAAAGAGTTTAGGGAAAAACCCAAATCTACAAAAATGTTGAAATAATAGTTACAGTGAACACTTATAAATACTACATATACTACTTAGATTCAACATTTGTTAACACTTTCCTCAATTTACGTCTCTTAAGGAAAAAGAATGAACAAAAATGTTGTATTTATGAAGATTAACAATTCCATAATCTTATATGTAGTACATGCTCAAATTTTTTCAGTTAATCCCAAGGATGTCTTTTGTCACTATCTTCCATCCCTGAACTAAGACCTGCTCATTTTGTATGCATTGAATTAATTGTTGTCTTTTAGTATTGAGCTGATCACCCACCATTTTGTTAACCGTGACATGATTTATTAGTGAGACCAGGAGTTGCTCTGGAGTGTCCCACATTTTGGATTTGTGTAATTGTCATGGGTTTGACTTTCACAGAGAAGGTAAATGTCTTACAGAATGTCCCACATTCCATATTTGTTTATTTCCTTGTGGTGCTTTTACGGTATTTTTTTAATCCCCTATATTTCTTCTAAACTAGAGGCTAAATATATTGGTTTGATTAGATTTTACTTAAATGTTTTTGCAAGTATACTTCATGGGTGATAGATAATGTGTTATTTATACTACATCACATTAAGGTTTTCCCACTATTAATGATTCTAAGTCACATCTCTCCTTGTAAACGTGTATGTCTCCCTTATCTTTCATCTTTGAGAAATACTTCAATACTATGTGAGTATCGTGTTCTTCATCTTCTTTTCACCTAATGGTTTTAACATGCTTTGATCCTTTCCAGAATCAATTATTTTATATTAGCTAACATTCTTTTGTATTCTTTTTTGTAAAGCTTCCTACATCAAATGGGAGTAAGTATAATTTTTCCTAAAAAGACAGAATAACTGCATAATTATTTTCCAGTGCTTGCTGTTTAATTTTCTAAGATGTAACAGTCATCTATGTGGTGGCAAATGTTTCCCACCAAACGTTTTTTTATTAAAAACTACTGAATGTGTGTGTGTGTGTGTGTGCACGCACACACGCACGTGAATACATGCAGTTTGTTACAGTTGCAGTGTTTTCTCATTTTGCTAAAACATTTCCTAAATTTGGCCAGTAGGAGTCCCTTCAAGCTGCCTCCTTTGTTGATTTGATACCTGTCTAGCACAAGATGTTCCAGGATCCCTTTTGAATAATAGATAGGTCTTAGAATGCTTTCATGCTGGCCATTTTCCCTCATTAGTTACAGCCACTGTTTTTGGTGTTATTTTATATAGTCTACGCTTATTTAGATTTACCTTTGTGTTTATTAGTTTCTAGATTCCCCATTTATATTAGGGTTTACAACACCTGGCGGTCAGAAGACTGAAATGGGTTTCACTAGGCCAAACCCAAGGTGTCAGAAAGGTTGTGCTCTCTCTAGAGCACATTTCCTTACCTTTTCCACATTCGAGAGCTGCATTCCTTACATTTGTTGACTCATGGTCCCTTCCAACTTGAAGGCCAGTAATGTCGTATCTTCAAATCTCTCTGGTAGGTCTTCATAATTGCCTAATTTTCTGCAGTAAAAACTCCGATTCCATTTTAGACAATTGTGATTACATTAAGGACCCACAGGTAATCCAGGATAATGTCCTGAACTCAAAATACTTAATTACATATGCAAAATTCTTTTTGACATTTAAGGTAACATTTATATGTTATAGGCTTTAGGATGTAGCCATCTTGGGGGCTGTTGCAACCAGGGCTCATAGTGAGTTTTCTTCTTTCTTTGAGTATAAAATTACTTTTGTTTAGGGAGATATGAAACCTGACTTCCAGACATTCTTGTCTGTTCCTTCCCTACCTAACCAAATTTAATCATTTTCTACTCCCCAGCAAAAAAAAAAAAATTTCATTCTAACCTGGTCTAATTACCTCAGTCTTCTCATTTCCCCCATGCTCGTTCCTCCTGTTTGTTTTTTTCTTTTACCCCCCCCCCCCTCCTATTCCTTGTGGAGGGAGGGGAGGCATGGTTCTTTACCTAAACTACCCAAGAGTTTTATCTGTGGAGCTTTAAAACAAAAACAAAAAAAAAGGCTGTGTGTAGTAGGTCCTTAATTTACTGGACTGGAAAGAATCACTGAAGTAGGATCATTTTCTCTCTTACTCTATTCTGAATATAGCTTAACTCTTAGCTCCAGCATTAATTGAATGCCCGTTATGACTAAGATGCCAAGATAAGTGATGAGGGGACAAAAGATGAATAAAACATGTTTCTGATCTCAAAGTAGCTAATAGACGTGAGAAACATAATTCTGGTATATCAAATTCAATAAAGCATTTCTGCCTGGGTGGTCAATGAATTCATCATAGAGAAAGTTTGTCATTTTCTGAGATGAAGAGATTATAGGAAAAACAAGCTTTTGGGGAGTTGGGAGGCAGATCAGAAGTTAGTCTTTTAACATGGTAAGTTTGAGATGCCTGATCTTAGAGATATTTGGTAAACAGGTGGACAAAAAGAATCTAGAGTTGAGAGGACAGAGCCACCTTTAAAAATTTGGGTTTAATCAATCCATATTTGACATAAAAAGCCATGGGAAATTGGATAAGATCACCTGGGGAGTATGTGTAGCTAGAGAAGAGAAGGCATCTAATACTGGACCAGATATGAAAACTTAGCCACGAAATTATAAAGGAAAATATTTCAGTATCTGACTGTGGAAAAAATTTGAAACTCTGTCATTGCCTCTCAAACTTTAATATGAGTCATTTTGTTAAAAGTTCAGTAAGTCTGAAGTGGGACATGAGATTCTGCTACTCTAACAAACTTCCAGAAGATTATGCTGTTGCTGGTCCATGGACCACACTTTACATAGCAGAACTTTATATGATGCAATTAGGAAAGACTGCAATATTTGTAGGAGAATAAGGATTAATATCCAGAATATCTAGAATAAATGGTATAAATCAGCAAGAAAAAAGTAGAAAGAATATGGATAAGGAATTTTCCAAAAACAATCTTAAATGGCCAGTAAATTGAAGAATGCTGAGCTTTTGGGGAAATACAAATTAAAACAACAAGATCATCTTTTCCGCTTAGAATCGGCAAGAGTTTAGATGTTTGATAATATTCTGTTTTAGTGGGGTTGTGGGGGAAAAGGGTGGATTCACATCCTGAGAATAGGAGAAATAGGAGTATTACTTGCACTTTTTTTCTTTTGGAAGACCATTTGGCATATTTATGGAGATTTTAAATGCACATATCCTTCAGTCCATGAATTCTGTGCTTCAGTATCTAAAAGGAAGACTTGCCATCTTTGCCCAGAAAGTTCAGAACTATTCATTGAAGCATTGTTTGAAATTGAGAAAAGTGGAATAATCTAAATGTCCTCTAGTAAGGATATTATTAAATAAACCAAGGATCCTAAATCTGTTTGCTCACTTATTCATTTAAAAAACTAAAAATTTGTTCTCATTTTTTCTTTATAACATTATAAATTATAGTAGTTCAAAAAGCTGTAATTTCTAATTTGTTTGTATTTTTATTAAGTACATTTTTTGGTCACACCTTAAAATGGCAAGTTTTGATCAGTTTATGGAGCATGTCTACCATATAGCGTAATTTGTAAAGCAGGTTCTCAAATCACTCAGATAAATTGGATTCATTCTTCATCAAGGAAAAAAAAAAACATGTAATATGTCCGTGTATTATATCACCAGATTTCTGAATTCTTGACTTGCTAGCTTAGTAAATGGGTAAGGCTTCCAGCCTTGAGAAGAATTTGTTTCACTGATAAAATAAGGCCTTGCTGGTAACTTTTCCCTTCTTTTCTCTCAAGGAATTTTCCCTCTTCTCTTGTTTGTTAGGCACTTTGGAGTTTATACAGTGTACTTTAGCATTTGAAATGGATGAGAACTTTGCCTTTGTTTTATACAAAGTGAAAAATTGCAAGTGTGATTTTAAAAGGAAAGGAAAAAGGGAATACTAATTCTCAGTCAGATCAGTTAGGAAGAATACAGATAGACATTGAGGATCTGATAATACTCTCCTAAAATTATCCATGTCCAACTGATGCTAGGTTACCATTAAAATATAAACACCATTGAAATAAGCAGCATCAAAACAATGTTATGAAATGAGTACGTCTGTACTTAACACAGTCATTTAATGGATGCTTATACTACCGTTTAAAATGAGTAAAATATGTATGTGTTGACATGGAAAGTATTTTAAGGTGTGTTCAGTGAAAAAAAGTGTTAAAAAGCATTTTTTATATAATAAATGTTTTTGTATATTTTGTGTATGTATGTATTTTTTTTACTTGAGTGAAAAGGGGATGTGGAAGGATGCATACCAAACTAAACAGCACTTACCTTTATGGTGCGGAGTTCAGGAATGTAGGGAAGGTGAAACAAAACTTTCATTGCTTATTGTGAATACTCATGTATTATTTGAAATTTTTTTAGTTAAGAATATATTGTATTACTAGCGTAGAAAGGAATTTAAAGATGTTTAATAATAAAAGGGAAAAACACTATACGTAATGATCTCTAGGTTCTCTAAGTTCTAAATTTCAAGGAACACTGGTAGTTACTGCAATATTTAAATAGAAGTAATATTTCTTCATATCCTAAATGATTTTTATTTAAACTCTTTTAAAATATTTTGTAGGTATGGAATATCAAACAAATGATAAAGTTGACACAGGAACATATAGAAGCCCTATTGGATAAATTTGGTGGGGAGCATAATCCACCCTCAATATATCTGGAGGTAAGCTTTTGAGCATCATATGTGTAGTAATTTTGAAAAGAAAAAAATGAGCTTATAAAAAGCATTTGTACTGATATTGGTTATTTTAGGGGGTGGGATTAGAAATAGATATGGGAAGAGAGAATTAGCTTTGTCTTTATTATACTTTTTAATCTTGTTTCACTTGTTAGAATAAATTTTAGTATTTTGTAATTTGGGAAATGTCAAAACTGAAGGAGAAGATGTATATAAACGTCAAAACATTACTCTGGTAAAACTTACTTTAAAGAGAGAGAGAAATCATTCTGTTTTGGTGGTCAGCCAACTAGTTTTCAATTTAGAAAATGAAGAGAGTTTTTAAAAATATCTTTTTTCCAGAATAAATCCCCCAGAATTTGTTTTTGCTTCCTTACAGGTAAAATTTACAATATTTAAATAGTTCAAAATTGCTTGGCTGTACTGTTTAATGGCACCACTATGCTTTTGTATCAAGCCTTGAGCCTCGCTGTGAATTTATATAGTCATGTTCGTAATCCTCTTAGGTAATCGTTACTATTATAATCACAGGTAAGCTTTCTTGGCATTAGTTTCCTTACATAAGTCACTCAGATTGCATGGAGAGCAAGCTTTTGTGGAATCTAGGCAGTCAGGCCTCACAGCCCACACTGCTTACCAGTACACTGTACTGCCTGTCTGTAAAAGCTGGCCCCAGCTGTAATCGCTAGTCATATAGGAAGATAACCCTAAATTACAAATGATCAGGTTACCATTTGCCTTCAAATGCCAGAGATTTTTAGGCATGGATTGGTAGATTCCTAAACTAAACTTCTAATTTAGTAATCTAATTGTTTCTTAAAGGGCAAGTTAAATCTTTAGTATTTCACAAGAAAGTAAGTTTGCTTTATTTTCTAAAATAAACTTGAAAGCTTGGAAGTAACCACTAATAAACTGTTCTCTTCATATGGCTTATCCCAGAGCACACTGCCAGTTAGTAATCAGAATTAGTTTAACCAGTTTTTCTGCCAACCCCTTCTGTGTCTTAGGTGACTTTTCCCTACCCTCAGATGTAATACATTTGCATCAGTAACCACGCCTCATATAGCAGGGATTCACTGCTCTCTTCCACCCCACACACTCTTCAGGCTTTCTAGTATTCATATTACATCTAAGTAGGGCAGTTTATAGCAGACCGTATCTCATAGGTTACATTGTTAGCACGTAGATTCTTTTTCTTGAGGACTAACACTACCTAATTTGTCTGCAGAAAGCAGTATAATATCAGAGTCTTTAAGGTGGAGTTACACAAATACTGTTGATTGGTTTCTGCAGACAGGTTACCTCCCTAAAGTCACCTCATTAGTAACATGGGAATAATATCACATGTGATAATTTAAGGATTAATTTGAGTTTATAATTATAAAATAACATAGTTTCTGACACATTTAGTGCTCCATAAATTTTTTATTCATTCGTTAAACAGATATTTATTGAGTGCCTGCAAACATTTGTGCTTTTCTAGGTTCTGGGGATATAGAAAGAAAGAAAAATAAGACAAAAATATTTGCCTTCAAGCAAGCTTGTATTTTTATCACGGGGAGGGGTTATAGACAATAAACATATCAATGAGTTAAAACCTTGAATTTATCACTGTCTAATATACTGTGAAGAGGAGCCTGGCTGGAGATAGCAGTCTTCTTTCCTGGGGAATGTTGACCAGGCCCAGGGAAAAGACCTGTGGGTACTGATACTTGAAGCCCCTTCGGTGAAAAACCAGGTGTGCTGATTACCCACTGAGGTCTATCATTCTCTTTTCTGTCTATAAATTTGACTACTCTAGGAACCTCATGTAAGTGGAATTAATACAATATTTGTCCTCTTGTGACTGGCTTATTTCACTTAGCATAATGTCTTCAGGGTTCATCCATGCTAAAACATGTGTCAAAATTTCCTTCTTGAATAATATTCCATTGTTTGTCTATACCACATTTTGTTTTTCCATTCGTCTGTTGATGGATACCATCAATGATAAGTTGTTTCCACCTTTAAATTTTTGTGAATAATGCTGATTTTACTTCTTTTGGATATATGCCCAGAAGTGGATTACTGAATCATGGTAATTGTATATTTTATTTTTTAAGGAATTACCATACTGTTTCCCATAGTAGCTGCTTTTTACATCCCCAAAAGCAATACATGAGTTCTAATTACTCAACATCCTGGCCAAGGCTTACTTTCTATGTTTTTTCATTTTATTTTTTAAAATGGCCATCCTGATGAATATGAAGTGGTTATCTCATTGTGGTTTTGATTTGCATTTCCCTGATAAGCAATGATGTTGAACATCTTCTCAAGTGCTTATTAACCATTTCTCTTTCTTCTGTGGAGAAATGTCTATTCAAGTCCTTTGCTCATTTTTTAATTGGGTTGTTTTCTTGTTGTGGAGTTATAGGAGTTCTTTATATATTCTGAATATCAACTCTAACCAGATAAATGAGTTACAAATATTTCTTTCTCTCTGGGGCTTCCCTTTTCATTCTGTTGATAGTGTCCTTTGATGCACAAAAGCTTTTTATTTTGATGAGCTCTAACAACTATTTTTCCTCTTGTTGCCTGTACCTTTTGTTTTCATATCCAAGAAATTATTGTCAAATCCAGTGTCATAAGCTTTTCTCCTGTATTTTCTTCTAAGATTCCTATAGTTTTACCTCTTATGTTTAGGTCTTTGATCCATTTTGAGTTAATTTTTGTATATGGTATAAGGTAAGGGTCCAACTTCTTTCTTTTGCATGTGTATATTTAGTTTTCACAGCACCATTTGTTGAAAAGAATGTCCCTTCCCATTGAATGGAAATTTTGACAAATGCCCTTGTCAAAAATCGTTTGACCATATGTACAAACGTTTGTTTCTGAACCCTCTACTCTATTTCATTGGTCTGTGTCTTAAACTTTATGCCAGTTTACATAACAATGATTTGATTTCTGTAACTTTGTAATAAGTTTAGAAAAATCAGGAAGTATGAGACCTACAACATTGTTCTTTTTCAAGATTGTTTTGGCTATTCAGGATCCTTTGAAATTCCATAGGGATTTGAGGATGGATTTTTCTATTTCTGCAAACACATTGGAATTTTTATAGGGTTTGCAATGAGTCTATAGATTGTTTTGAGTATTGTTGACATATTAAGAGTTCTTCATTCTTAAGTAGGACTGGACAGTTAAGAATAAATATTTGGAGAATGCTTAGAAAAGAAAATGGCAAAAATGGTCAAAAGGATCTCAGAATCAGTGCAGAGAACAGAAGAAAACTTGAAAATAACTATAACATCAGAGATAAGAGAAGATACAGTGTTCTGTTCTTTTTCTATGGCTGTATAAAGAAGTGAAAGTAATAGAGTAATAGTAATGCAGAACAAAACAGAGCTTTTGGAAATTAAAATAGTATAGCAAAAAATTTGTGTGTGTGTGTGTGAGTGTGCATATAAGCAAATAAATGTTGGTAAGGTAAAGTTAAGGAAATCTTCCAGAAAGGAGAATTTTGATTTTGATTTTATAAAGATGGAAACTATTGGAGGAAGGATGGAAAAAATTAAAGAATAAATATAGGAGATGTATAAAAAGTTACAAATGCTTTTAGCTGCAAAAAATATATATATATATATATATCCAATAACAAGTTGCCCAAATAAGAGCTTTATTTTCCCCTTCCATTACAAGAAGCATGGTGGTAAATTATTTTAAGATAGTTCTCAGGCTCAAAGTTGTCAGACACTGGGGTGGAACTCTATAGTCCACTTGGCTTTTCGGTCATGACCGCAGCAGATCTGAGAGTCGTGTCCTCACATAGTGCCTGAAAGAAGGAAGCAAGGCTCACAGAGGCTTTTTCATGTACCTAGCTCTTTCAACGAGGAACGTTATTTCTTCCAAATGTACAAGTCTTTCTTTAACATTTCACCAACAGAATGAGGTCATATATCCCTAGAGCAGTGACTGTATTTACTCAAATTAGAGGCTAAAAGGTAAAATTTTTCCAGTATTCACAATTTGGCTTTGGATTAGTTTGTGCACTGGCAAATAGAAGTTGTGCTTTAGTTACTTCATTCCACACCATTTCACCAGTAACCCTTTTGATGTTTCCATAGGAGGAGAAATCATTATGTATTCCTGCTTCTCTTCTTTATAGCAAAACATAGTGAAATCAGTTGTATCGCCATCAAAAATCCTCTTTTCTTTTTACCATGTACAATTTATTTAAAAACTAGCTTTCAGGACTCTCTTGTCCCCTCATGGCATGAGCCGGGATCTCTGTCCTTTCACTTTATTTCTAAATAAAAGCCTGCACCTTGCTCTCCTACCTTGACCGTTTGTGAAGCTCATTCTTTGGCTCTGCAAACAGGAACCCTGGCATCATCTTTGGGGGCTTGTCTGGGATAACTTCGGAGGTGAGTATTGGCATCTGAGCCTGCCTCTTCTTTCACTGTCCTTATAGAAGGAAGCCGTCTGTGGCACACAAAATTGGGCGCTTGTCAGCCACTTAAATGGGACTAGCCTGGCTGCCCATCTCAAAGTCTCAAGCGACAGGTTCCCCTGCGTCTCCCTCAGTGGATCCCCCATCTCCCTTGGGAGCCGGGAATGTCAGCTGAGTGGAGGCCAGGATTCCCTTTCATAGGCATCTCCTCGGATGCGAGGGACTGAGGAAAGCCATGGGCAACTGCGAGAGTCTAGGCTGAGGCTACACTTCAGTGGCTTCTCAAAGGCCCACATGTCTGGAATCAGACCCCGACAGCCCAACTGGGTATCCGTGAGGAGCGTCTCTCTTTCTCTGTCTCTGACTTCCAGTCTGCTTCTTCAGGCCGCCCTGGCCTCAGTGAGGCAGGGGGCGTTCCTAACTCTCTCCTAACTTCATCAATTTCACGGAACCCGATGCTCACCACCACAAGGTAGGAGATCCACACTCCGCTCTTATTCCTAACTAAATGCTGTACTTTTTATCTGATAAAAATGTGTCTGGGCACCCGTTAGCCACTTAAAAGACGATTAGCGTTGGCTATCACTCTTAAGTCACGGGTGAAAGGTTTCCTGGTGTCTTCCGCTCCTTGATCCCCCGCCTCCAGATGGACGGGAATGTCGGGGAGTGGCTGAGCCGATTTCCTACTTTCCTATCCTAATCTGCGGACTCCAAGGGCAGACCAGACTAGTAGACAGTGGTCCTTGGATCTCGGCTCCAGCCGATTGATCCGACGGCGCTGAGTGAACCTCTGGCTAGGCTGCTGCCTATGTGAGAGTCGCAGATGACCCCCGACCTCTTGTCTCAGTGATCAGATTTGTTATAATGGGTGACTAGTGGGATAATTTCCAGGCAGTGGCAGAAACTGGTGTTTGAGAGTATAGAACCCACCCCCCGCATAAATGTCTGTGGCAGCCCCTGAATTTTATTTCTGGCCTTAGCAAAAAGTTCCCTTGCTGTCCATTCAAAGCAGTCCTCTTAGGCCTGCGCCACTTTCTCCTGTGTAAGGTAAATGAAGTCTGTAAAGTATAATCAAGCTAAAACTTGAGACCAACATGTAAATGGCTCTATTCTGTTGATCTCCTTTCCTTAGAGGCAGTCATCCTGGGGCTAGGCATTTCCTTTTCTGCAGCCCTGGGAAAGCAAAACAGGCTTGTGACTTAGATCAGGGCTCTTATTTTTCTCTGAATTTTTCTTTATTCACTTATACAAGTTACTTGAATGCCTTCTGTGAATAAGATATAGTGCTAGATGTTTTTCTAGTAGTAGTTTCTTCTTTTTGAACCTGATATATTGGATCCCAGAAGTGAAGGGGTAGTGTTTCTGGAATCACCCTACCTATTGTTATACACTGAGTCCTAGCTACCTCAGAATTTATGTATGTGTGAGAGTCCCCTGCAGGCAGTTAGACAATGACAATAATAGCTCCTAACATTGAGTATTGCTATGTACCAGGTACTGCTCCAAACATACAGTAGACCAGTTAATCCTGAACCCACTCTATGAGTTATACTTACTATTCTCATTTCCATTCTGTAGATGAAGAAACTCAGGCACAGAGACTTCCTACAAACATGGCCAAGGTTGTGCAACTAGAAAATGGTGTAGCCAAAGTTTGAGCCAGACATTCTAAATTCAGAGCTTGTGCTCTTAATTCTTCTAAAATTATGATGATGCTGTTTGCTTTTCTAATCTTTAGTCTGTGTAGAACCAAGGATAATACAGAGACATTTTATCAAAACAAATGCTGCAACAAAAAGAATATTGGAAGATAGGTGCTTCCTATGGAATAGAAAGTAGTCCATTTAATATCATTTGTGGACAGTTTGTAAGATTTCATATTTACTGAGACTAAGTTCAGTAAGAATAAGTTTAATAGTGAGCTAACAATAAACAGTTTTTCACTGCTTTTTCTCATTATGTTTTAATTAAGTAGATCCTTAAATAATTTTCCTCCCATTTTTAGTTGAGAAATTATTCACACACACTGTAAGATGACTTTCTTCAAGTACACAATTCAGTGGTTTTTATATGCAGAGTTGTGCAATCATCCTCACTATCTAATTCCAAAACATTTTCATCCCCACCAAAAGAAACCCTTTACCCATTAACAGTCATTCCCCCCAGGCATAGCCACCACTAATCTACTTCCTATCTCTATGAATTTGCCTATTTGGACATTTAATGTAAATGAAATCATTCACAGTATGGCCTTTTGTGATAGGGTGCTTTCACTTAGCATAGTTTTCAAAATTGACCCATGTTGTAGCATGTAACATTCATCTTTTTCACAACTAATATTCAATATGGGTATATCACATTTTGTTTATCCATTAATCAGTTGATGGACATTTGGGTTGTTTCCCCTTTTTGGCTATCATGAATAAAGCTACTATGAACATTCATATATAAGCTTTTGTGTGTATACATGTTTTCAGTTTTCTTGGCTATATGCCTAGGGACAGAATTGCTGGGTCTTAAGGTAATGCCGTTTTAACTTTTGGAGGAACTAGAAGACTGTTTTCAAAAGTGGCTGAACCATTTCTTGTTCCCAGCAATGTAAGAGGTTTCCAGTTTTTCCACATCATCACTAACACTTGTTTTCTGTGTGTTTTTTTTTTTTTTATGGCCATCTTAGTTAGGTGTCAGTTGGTACTTCATTGTGGCTTGGTAGGTTTGCATTTCTCTGATGACTAATGATGTTGAGCATCTTTTTCATGTACTTATTAGCCATTTGTATCTGTGTTGGAAAAAATGTCCATTCTTATCCTTTGCCCAGTTTTTAAACTGTGTTGTCTGTTGAGTTTTAAGAGTTTTTTATATATTCTGGTTAGTAGATCCTTACCAACAGTGATTTGCAAATATTTTCTCCAGTTCTATGGGATATCTTTTTCCACTCTCGATACTGTCTTTTTAAGTACAAAAACTTTAATTTTCATGAAGTGCAGTTTATCTATTTTTTTCTTTGGTTGCTGTGCTTTTGGTGTGCCATATTTATGAAACCATTCATTGCCTAAGCCAAGGTCATGATGTTTTCCTCCTATATTTTCTTCTAAAAGTCTTACAGTTTTTCCTCCATTAGGTGTATGGTCCAGTTTGAGTTAATTTTTAATATGATGTTAGGTAGTAGTCCAACTTCATTCTTCTGGTGTAGATAGTCAGTTGTACCAGCACCATTGTAAAATATCAATTGACCATAAATGTGTAAGCCTTTATTTCTGGACTGTCAGTTCTGTTGTGTTGTTCTATATGTGCATTATTACTCTGTTACTGCATGTGTTGATTACTGTAGTTTTATAGTAAGTTTTGAAATCAAGAAATGTGAGTCCTGTAACTTTGTTCTTTTTTCAAGACTAGTTATCTTGCACTTTGCACTTCCATGTGAATTTTAAGATCAGTTGCAAAAAAGCCAACTGGGACTTAGATAAGGATTGCATTGACTCTGTAGATCAATTTGGGGAGTATTGTCATCTTAATTATAATATTAAATGTTCTAGGTTCTGTTTTAAATTTAAAAGTAAATGACATGATCTGTGTCCTCAAGTAACTTATAGTTTGGTAGAGTCATGTCAGGAACTGAGCTAAGTAACCTAGTAATAACCACAACAGGAATTATGAATACTACTTATTACTATGAATAAAAATATATTTTGGGGTTTTTGCTGTGTGCTAACCTCTGTGATAAATTCTTTTACTTATATTATCTCATTTAATCCTCACAAATTTTTTTCACAAATGAGAAAAAAATAACCATATAAAGAATTGTGGTAATACTCTGTGTAAGGAGGTGAAGGGAAAGAATACCTTTTTTTGCATTTTGTCAAGTAGAGCTTTGAGTTAGACTTTGAAAAGTAAGTAGGATTTTGATGAGAAAGAAGTTTTGGAAAGAAAGGGCTTTGGAAAAGCTGCCTGGTAAAGAATATCCAGTACCTACAACACTTTGAAGGACCAGAGGAATTTTGTTGTTCGTGGTGGTTGAGGTGTGCATGGGAGGACTTGCTCATGTTTGCACAGCAAGACAACAGAGGAAAAATAAATGTTCAAAGATACAAGAAAAATATGGGGATAACGTTATACCAAGACCTCCATAGAAGAGGCCCTAAACACCCAGTGCTAGCACTAAATTGAGAATAGAAGAGGGATGGGGAAAGATAGGGAGAATTGCTTAGACAAAGAAAGAAGAAGGGGGAAGGAAACTGTATTTGATGGCTTTGATACTAAGAATAAATTTGAAGCTAATTCTATTTTCTGAGTGAATAGATGGTTGAGGGATGAAGTTAGGAGCCAGAGAAGCACAGCAAAGGTTGGAATAAGTACTGTGAAGACTGTAATATGATATTAAAACTCGGTAATATTTTCTCTAGCAGGGTGTGGTAACCTGAGAAAAAGAATGGAATCATTGAATGGTAGGGTTTACCCCAAGTTTGTATTTGACAACCAAGTTGGTAAAAGAATAAGAATTAGCCAACCAGTCGCATTGTTGAAATGGTGAGCCACAAAGCATGGGAAGTAGGACAACAAAGGCCTAACTAAATCTGAGAAGAGATTTAGGGATTAATATTTACCATGAAAGATGAATGTGGTAGTGAGCTGGAAGTTTAAGAAGGTCGGTTAAGTGTATGTGTCATCATTTTGAACCCCTATAAAGAACTGTGTGTATCTCTGGATCTTGAGAAATAAATGCATTTAGATATAAGGGGTTTAGAGAACTTTAAGGCAGGAGTGTTAAAAGAATATCAATGTCCATAGAGAATGCAGCAAGGATAATGGCATGAAATGAGCCATGACAGGTACTAAACTAGGTAAGCAGTTGCCTTGGTAGATGTGGGTGTGAGGGGAGAGAGTAAATGTTTTTTGTACTTAAGAAAAGGAAGAGCTATTGATAAATGGGGTGAAATAATAGTTTGTAATCCACATGCAGGGAACATTGTATTTTCAAAAATTAAGGCTAACATTTTGATTAATAACATTCAAAAAAATTATCGTTTATATTTATTACTTTACCTAAGGGTAATATTGTGTGGTAAGTAAATGTACTTGCCCAGAAGACAGTAAATAAGATTTGTTCTATGCAAGGAGGAATATTTCTCTCCCAGACTGCATGTATATAATATTAAAAGGGTTGGAATTGTGGTAGTCTTTATTTTTTTAGTCTGAGCCCCAAATACTGCCAGGTAATGTATGCTCAGTATATATTTATTGAATGATTGAAGGCTGAATAAAATGAATCATATTGAGAGTGACACCCTTAAGTAGTAAGCTCTTAGAACTGAAAATTAAATAGAAATACAGCTCAGAAAATTTTGAATTGATTCGATTGTAATGCTCTGAAATTCTCTGAAATATTTTGGGCCAGGTTAGGGCAATTAGTAGGTTGTGAAGGGGGAGAGGGTGTTTTGATGTAGTTTAGGTCCTTTACCTCAGAAGCTCATTTTAGTATCCCCCTACCCTCTTTCTTTTTTTTTTTTTTTTTTTTTTAATTATATGGTATGATCTAGCATACGAGGTATGGTTGAAACGGAATTTCTCCTTCATCCTCCTCCTTTAATAATTCTCCCTTGCTTGTAGAAGTTTGGGCTTCACAGCATGATATATACATATTCTGTACAAGCTTGTCTCTTACCTACTTTTTCAGTCTTATTATTTGTTTCCCTTTGCTCCTGTTCTTCTTCATTTAAATTCCACAAACATTGATACCTAGCTGTATCCCAAGTATTGAGTGGCATTCAGCTATACTAGTCTATAGTTTTTCCTCTGTGTCTTAGAATTTCCTACCTCCTAACTTTGTTACAGATTTCTCCTGTACATAGTATGCTCTTCTTCCCCATTTAACTCTATCTGTTTGAATGCTACCATTTTAAGGTATCCCTCCTTCTCATTCTCACTTTGTATCGAGAACATTCTTTGTTTATTTCTCATATACAGTGCTTACACATAAATAAAAATACATTTACCTGCTTCTCAACAGCCCAATAATAAACTTCTTGAGTGATGAGAAGTGCCATTTTTAAATCTTTGGTTCTCCCTTGTAGCTTTTCATAATGTTTGTAGTGTTGTATCTATTAGGAGTAGGGGAGAAATGCTGGACCATGGTATGGGGGTAGGTAATTACCCTGCCTACAGAACCTTGGGCATACATATTCCAACTCATCCTATCTTTTCACTTCCATTATCATTCTGTTTTCAAGTTTCTTCTTTTAGAAAATGATATCTTAGGTGGTCATTTCATGTTTTTATAATTTTAGTCAAATGAAACTTCTTAAAAAGTGTCTTAATGGATAATGGCTACAGTATTTGATGGGAAAGGAGGCCATCAGGGATCTGTAGTGAGAAGAATGAAATATTTTAACTGATAGCTATTTCAGAAAGAAACCAGCAGTTATACACCTTTTAAGCCCTGCTGAGGAGGTTTTGGTGGTAATGGTAAGATCTGGCACTGTGTTCCTCGGTCCTGTTTTTTCACAAGTCTCTCTTAATATCTCATCGCCTTTTCAGCCTCTCACTCTGTTCTTTGGAGAGAAGGGATGGGAGAACATGAAACTTTGTATGTCTACAACTTCTCTGAAAAAAAAGTTTTTTTTTAATGAAGGGAGTACTTAACCTTGATGTAATGTGTGTTATCTTATGTTGTTATATGCGGTTTGGAAGGCAAATTGTGATTTGACCAGAGTATCACAAATACTATACACATTTTTTATTAACATCCATGGCTATTCTAGACGTCTCACACACAGGTGTATATGTGTGTGTATATATCAGTTTATTAATGTAATGTAGTATCTTAAAACAAAAGATTTATCAACCTAAAGGCAAAAATTTATAGTACTTCTAGCATTTGTTTTGTAACTTGTAACTTAAAACCCTGTTGGCTAGATTATAGGAAGATTATAATCAATGACTTAAATTTCATATTTCCTTTTATTACTGTCAGGAAAAAGTCCAGATTCAGTGTAAGTCTGCTTTATTTTATAGGCCTATGAAGAATACACCAGCAAGCTAGATGCCCTCCAGCAAAGAGAACAACAGTTATTGGAATCCCTGGGGAATGGAACTGATTTTTCTGTTTCTAGCTCCACATCAACAGACACCGTTACATCTTCTTCCTCTTGTAGCCTTTCAGTGCTACCTTCATCCCTTTCAGTTTTTCAAAATCCCACAGATGTGTCACGGAGCAACCCCAAGTCACCACAAAAACCTATTGTTAGAGTCTTCCTGCCCAATAAACAGAGGACAGTGGTGAGTCAGCTTTTAATATCATCATTGCTTTTTATTTGTATTTTTCATAAAGACTAATTGTTGAAAATGAAATGTTATCACTTTATCTGCAGTGGTCATACAAGTGGTCATACAAGGTCCATTTCCTTTTATGGAAAGACATAAGTATTTGGGGCCAAAGTCTGTGTTCCTTAACTGGAAAAATTGTGTTGTCTTTAGTGTCAGATTTGACATTTAAACCTGTTTGCCAAACTTGAACCACACTCAGATCTACGTACTAATTCAGAACAGTCAGAATTCCAAGACTTGAGCTTATTTGTTGTGTAACATATGTCTGGTAAGATTCATTCTTAGCCCTTGAGAAATCCTTATTCAGATTTATTATCAAATACTGTATTTTTAATGTGCTTAGTATTTTTCCTCTTGTCTACATAATTTTTGATTGTTGATTATTAGTATCACCATTAGGACAGAGTACCCTGTAAGTAACATTTAGAGCAGGGATATCTGCAGAATTATTATGGATGGTCTATAATCCTCAAGTGAAACAAGTACTGTCAGTGGCCTTAATAAATAATGTACCTATTTATATCACTTTTTAAATAATGTATATGGTTGCTTTTGAAATTAGTAAAAAAATATTTCATTTCCAAATACAACTTGCTTGTTCTTCATGGAAAAAGTTGCTGACATGCTTTAATGGCCTCCAGTGAGTGTCAGTGTGTGGGAATGCTAGACTAGGTCATCAGCCAGCAAGGTAGTTGGAACTCAGATCCTTGCATAAAGCTGAACCTTCAGAGAGCTTTACGTTCAGCAGAAGAGTGAATAGAGAAGAAAATCTCTTCACCAGCGTACATAAATAACAATGAAATTTATCTGTCTTTGCCAGGGCTCCAGATAAAGGTTAAAATATCCCTTGTGAATTCTTAACTATAGATAGACCTATTCTCATCATAATGTGGAGTTTATATTTATACTTACCTGCATTTCTCAGGAACTCTCAACCCAAGAAATTAACATAAAAACCAGTCCATAATGGCACTCAGGTGCTGGGCAGAAGCAAATGCAAAACCTCCCTTGGCTCTAAACCTCAAGTTATAAAATATAGGAGAAAATAGTTATCATCAGTGTGTTAGAAGACTTAAAAACAGTGGTATTAGAACTCCTAAAAAGGAACCAATAGAACTTGTAAGTGGTCTTAAAATTTAAAACTCAGTGGATGATAATTTATCATCTCTGAAGTATTCTTGCTAAAATGTGTTGGATGTTAGGCTCTGGACTTTCCATTTTATAGGAAACACAAGGGACAGGAAAAAGTTAAGCACCATGAAGAAATAGACACATTCACAAAGTGGACAAAGACAAACAGCCTGGGCTCAATGTCACTGTCACGGAGGGTATAAAGGTCGGGGATTATTCTGTCCTAAATAAGACATAATAACCAAATGCAGCAAGTGATCCTGGTTTGGGATTAGATTGGGGAAGAGCTATAAAAGGAATTCTTGAGATGGGAAATTTTGAATGTTGATTGAATATAATGTGTTGTTATGTAATATTTTCTTAAGTATAATAATAGGAATTAATTATGTAAGAGAATGTTTTTATTCTTAGGAAATACATGCTTAAATATTCAGAGGTAAATTGTCATGGTACCTGCAACTTTTTTACCCCCTCTTTCCTGAAATAAAGCTTCCACATAGTAAAGTATACAAAAATCAAGTGTATAGTTCATTGACTTTCTACATATGTAACTTCCATGTGGATCAAGTACTTCAGAAGGGTTGTTCTGTGTCCCTTCCAACTCATTACCCACCTTCAAGAATACCTTCTGTTCTGACTTTTATCTCAGTTAGTGAATTTGGAACTTACTGTCAGATAGTATGGAGTAAAACAAAATGTTAGAGAAACAAATACGAAAAAAATTTAGAATCTAAATAGGAAGAATTTGGATATTAATTGCATCATTCCTTCTAATACACTGTATTTGAAATTTTAAATAATAGAGTTGGAAAAATTCAAAACACGTAGGACAAAGGAAAAATAGCTCAAAAGAAACAGTTGTCACTAGAGAAAAAAACTAATGAACATATGACACTGATTTAAGGAAGTATCAAGGTAACACTTCAAATAAAATCTCAGTATGCCAAGTTAGTTACAGAACAAGTATTAAAATGACATAAAACTTTAAATGTTTATTTTTAAAAACTGAGTGGATGAGTGAAGATTTAATAATGTGGGTAACTGTTGAACCACTGTGTTGAATACTTGAAACTAATATAAGATTGTATATCAACTATACTTGAATAAAAAAAAAACCTAAATGAATCTAATTGTTTGGGAAACAAAAGTCCTGAGTTGTATTTGCAACTATACTCAATAGACATAACAAAATGAAAGAGTTTTATTTTAAAGGACCCAGGAACAAATTATTAGATTATCAGTAAGTTTTCTTCATAGCATCAGTAGAAGCCAGAAGACAATAGAATAATTATGCTCATAAACTGCTGACAGCTGCCCAGAAGTTACTCATCTAAAGTATGAGGTACACTGTGAGTGGAGGCACAATAAAGGCTTTTCCAGATGTGGAATTTGCCTTTCCCAGGCTCTGCTTGAAGGAACTACCAATAAACTACTTTAGGAAGAAAATCAAATACAGAGGAAAGAATGAAAAGTAAGAATTAAACCTAAAACTACAAAATCTGTAGAAGAAAAAAGGAGAAAATCTTTGTGACCTGGAATTTGTCAATGATTTCTTAAAATGATACCAGAAGCCCAGCCTATAATGAGCATGATAAATTGGATTTCATTAAAATTAAAAACTTAAGATCTTCAACAGACAGCATAAAGAGATTAAAAAGACAAACCACAAACTGATGTTTTGTAAAACATAATCTGGGGAGGAGCCAAGATGGTGGCGTGAGTAGGGCAGTGGAAATCTCCTCCCAAAACCATATATATTTTTGAAAATACACCAAATACAACTATTGTTAAAAGAGAGACAGGAAGACACAGGACAACAGCCACGCTACATCTACATCTGCAAGAACTCAGCATCTCACAAAGGGGGTAAGATACAAGCCGTGGCCTGGTGGGATCCGAGTGCTCCCTGACCTCAGCTCCCCGGCGGGAAGAAAGGAGTCGGAACGGGGAGGAAGTTAAAGCCCAGGACTGCTAAACAACCAGCTCTAGTAATCTGCACCGGGAGCGCCGACACATAGTGCACGGTGTGCTGGATATTAGAGAAATGGAAAGGCAAAATCTGCAAGTGAGTCCCCGCAACTGGCTCCCCTGGGATAAAAGAAAAGCGAGTGCTTTTTGAAAGTCTTAAAGGGACAGGGACCCCACAGGTGGATGGAATCGTCCTGGCAACTCAGCCCAGCAGCTGGGATTCCCGGGGAACTCTAGGTACCCTAACACCATGGTGGCAACGCAGCTCTGAAGCCCCTCACTGCAATAAGCAGCCTGCCAGTCATTCCCCTGGCCGGCGTGGCCCCCAACACAGCAGCCCAGTAGCCTGAGAGCGGCCATGCACGCCCAAGGTGGCAGCAGTGGCAGCGGCCAAGTGGCCTGGTTGCGGCCGCGCCCCCAGCAGCCACCCAGAATCTCCTCCCAGCGCGCGGCCGCCTGGGCCAGACCCCAAGGCTACTGCCAGTGTGCAGCTGCCCGGTGTAGGCAGAAGAAACTAGAGCAAGGCACGAAGGGGCACTGCTCTCACAGGAGAGCACAGCTGGCCGGCCTGCCACTCCCCGCAGGGCTCTGGGCTACCCTGATGGCAACCCCACTCACAGCAGCTTAGAGGATTAATCTGGAAGCTGCTCCAGGAGTGTGGGTAACCAACACAGGCAGCGGAGGAGGGCAAGGTGACCAGCAAACAGGAAAGGACTTTGTTCTTTCAGCTGACACACGTGCTACCTGCCTACAGCTACCTCTATTGCCATGAGAAGGCAGAAGAATTTGGTCCAGTCCAGAATTACCCAGACAACCCCCGAGAGAGGGCCTGGGGAGATAGATGTAACTAATCTCCCTGAAAAAGAATTCAAAATAAAGGTCATAATCATGCTGATGGACCTGCAGAGAAATATGCAAGAGCTAAAGGAGCAAGTAGGGAAGGGAGAATACAGAAATAAAACAATCTCTGGAAGGACTTAAGAGCAGACTGGATGAGGTGCAAGAGGCCATTAATGGAATAGAAATCAGAGAACAGAAATACAGAGAAGCTGAAGCAGAGAGAGAGAAAAGGATCTCCAGGAATGAAAGAATATTGAGAGAACTGTGTGACCAATCCAAATGCAACAATATTCGCATTATAAGGGTACCCCAGGAAGAAGAGAGAGAAAGGGATAGAAAGTGTCTTTGAAGAAGTAATTGCTGAAAACTTCCCCAAACTAGGGGAGGAAATAGTCTCTCAGACCATGGATGCCCACAGAACTCCCAACACAAGGGACCCAAGGAGGACAACACCAAGACATATAATAATTAAAATGGCAAAAATCAAAGACAAGGACAGAGTATTAAAGGCAGCCAGAGAGAGAAAAACGTCACCTACAAAGGAAAACCCATCTGACTATCATCAGACTTCTCAACAGAAACCTTACAGGCCAGAAGAGAATGGCATGATATATTTAATGGAATGAAACAGAGGAGCCTTGAACCAAGAATACTGTATCCAGCGTGATTATTGTTTAAATATGAAGGAGGGATTAAAGAATTCCCAGACAAACAAAAGTTGAAGGAATTTGCCTCCCACAAACAACCTCTACAGGATATTTTTAAGGGACTGCTCTAGATGGAAGCACTCCTAAAGCTAAATGGATGTCAACAGAGAAAATAAAATCACACCAAAGAAAGTAGACCAACCAAATACTAACTAAAGGCAAAAAATAAAGTCAACTACTCACAAAAGCAGTCAAAGGAAACACAAAAGAGTACAGAATAAGACACCTAACATATAAAGAATGGAGGAGGAGGAATAAGAAGGGAGAGAAATAAAGAAACATCAGACTGTGTTTATAATAGCTTAATAAGAGAGTTAAGTTTAGATGGCTAGATAGTGAAGAAGCTACCCTTGAACCTTTGGTAACCACAAATCTAAAGCCTGCATTGGCAATAAGTACATACCTATCGATAATCACCCTAAATGTAAATGGTCTGAATGTACCAATCAAAATGGATAAAAAAACAAGTACTAACCAAATTAAAAGGGGAAATAGAATGCAATGCATTCACTTTAGGAAACTTCAACACACCACTCACTCAAAAGGACAGATCAACTAGACAGAAAATAAGCAAAGAGACAGAGGCACTGAACAACATATTAGAACAGATGGACCTAATGGACATCTACAGAACACTCCATATGTGAAACAAATACTAAGAGAATTAAAAGGGGAAATGGAATGCAGTGCATTCATTCTAGGAGACTTCAACATTCCACTCACTCCAAGGGACAGATCAACCAGACAGAAAATAAGTAAGGAGACAGAGGCACTGAACAACACATTAGAACAGATGGATCTAATAGACATCTACAGAACTCTACACCCAAAAGCAGCAGGATACATTCTTCTCAAGTGCACATGGAACATTTTCAAGAATAGATCATATACCAGGCCACAAAAAGAGCCTCAGTAAATTCAAAAAGATTGAAACTGTACCAATCAGCTTCTCAGATCACAAACATATGAAACTAGAAATAAATTACACAAAGAAATCAAAAAAGCCTACAAGCACATGTTTAAGGTCAGTAAGACATCTCTTAAGGACGATGAGTGTGATTGAAGGAGTTACAGTTTTCAGCTTTGAACAAAGTTGAATCAGAATTGGTTTTGCTGTAAATGTTGACGTTTCTGATTTCTCAGTGGTGGGTACATAGGGATTGGAATTTTCTGTTCTCTTTTATATGTTTAAAATATTTCATAATTTTAATAAAAAACTAACAATTTTGCTTTAAGTTGGTGAATGGTAATAGAAACTGGAGTCAATTTCCCTTTAATTTTAAGTTAACTCTAGAAATTGTGTTCTATCAGACATAGTAATCCATATGACATTTTAAAGGTATAGTATAAAGGTAAATAACTGAGGTGTTTTTTTTTTTTTGAGAGGGCATCTCTCATATTTATTGATCAAATGGTTGTTAACAATAAAATTCTGTATAGGGGACTCAATGCTCAATGCACAATCATTAATCCACCCCAAGCCTAATTCTCGTCAGTCTCCAATCTTCTGAAGCATAATGAACAAGTTCTTACATGGTGAACAAATTCTTACATAGTGAATAAGTTCTTACATGGTGAACAGTGCAAGGTCATCACAGAAACTTTCGGTTTTGATCACGCATTATGAACTATAAAAAATCAGGTCAAATATGAATATTCGTTTGATTTTTATACTTGATTTATATGTGAATCCCACATTTCTCCCTTATTGTTATTATTATTATTATTATTATTTTTAATAAAATGATGAAGTGGTAGGTAGATGCAAGATAAAGGTAGAAAACATAGTTTAGTGCTGTAAGAAAGCAAATGTAGATGATCAGGTGTGTGCCTGTAGACTATGTGTTAATCCAAGCTAGACAAGGGCAACAAAACATCCACGGATGCAGAAGATTTCTCTCAGAACGGGGGGGGTGAGGTTCTAAGCCTCACCTCTGTTGATCCCCAATTTCTCACCTGATGGCCCCCCTGCGACTGTGCCTGTCTTAGGTTGTTCCTCCCTTGAGGAATCTTACCCGTCTCTGGCTAACCAGTCATCTTCCGGGGCCATACAGGGAGATGTAAAGTTGGTAAGTGAGAGAGAGGCAATATTGATTGAAAAGGTTAGCTTTTTACTTCTTAGGTTTTTTTTTAAGTGATGTGAAAAAATACATAATTTATTCCCATTAGCTCATATCATATATTTATGATACCATAGGTACCTGCAAGGTGTGGAGTCACAGTCCGGGACAGTCTAAAGAAAGCACTGATGATGAGAGGCCTAATCCCAGAATGCTGTGCTGTTTACAGAATTCAGGATGGGTATGGTTTGTATGTGATGTGAAATTTTGTTCAAAAAATGGGGAAAAAAATCCTCAGGCATTAAACTCTGGGGTCGTCTGTAGGATCTTTAGCCAAACCTAGGTCATTGAAAATCAACTTCAGAAAAAATATTAAATGAATATAAAGTTAGCCTAAAGAAAGCTTGTAGGCATATTGAGGAGTTAACATTAGATAATTTTGTGTGGCAGTGGTGTTTGTGACCCTGATCAAATAGCTTTATTTGGAGTTTGAGATTCTTAACAATTTTGTACCATTTAGAATGTGGTTTATCTGAATAATGGACACTTCCCCACTCTCCTGTTTTTAATACAAACTCATATTTTCAGAAAAGGTTTATCAAAATTAACATTTTACATTGAACTATTTTTCTTTCAGAAAGCATCTAAAAATTATGCCGACACCCCCAAATTTTGAATCCCATTTTTAAAAAAACATCCTTTTGGGGGAATGTTGTCTCCTAGGAACTCTTTCTTTGAACGGATAGATATATCCGTACCTGTGATTTTTTTTTTTTTCTTTTGGACCCAAGGAACAATCCATTTTCTGCTGTTGTAGGTCTTTTCTGGAGCTGGCTTGAAGAAAAGAGTACATCTCTTACTCTGCTGTTTGTCCAAGAGTGATACATTTATTTGGGGTAAACATAAAAGTTAATTTATTGCCATTTAAATTTCTAACGATGGAAGACCAGGGAGCCAAACCCCCTCACCATTACTAGTTCCTCAATAACCAATTTTCATATCTTCAGTATGAGGTACATAAAAATTTTTAGGTATGATAACCAAGAAAGGCTGTGTCTACATTTTCCAGAGAGAAGAAACCAATTGGCTGGGACACTGATATTTCCTGGCTTACTGGAGAGGAATTGCATGTAGAAGTGTTGGAAAATGTCCCACTTACAACACACAACTTTGTATGTACCTTTACAGTTTTTTGAAATGTCAAAAATGTTCAAGCTCTTGTGAATGCATTTTTATTTGGGACTATGAAATATGGAAGACTAATTTTGGGATTGATATTTTACCTAAGTTGAAAACCAGTTCTGTTCTTTAAAACACTTGTATTTAAACTAAAGAGTTTTATTTTCATCATTATACTTTCTTTTTAATTAAAAAAGCATGAACTGTCCTTTATTAAAATAAAAAAATTTTAATGATACAAAAGTATATCAAGTAAAAAAGTGACATGCCCTACTAGAGGTAAACATTTGCTAAGAGTACTGTATAGTCTTCCAAACACTTCCCACATACTCAAATGTGTGCTTATACCTGTTAGCCCAGTTTTCTCCTTACTCTTTTTTCTCCCTTTCCTTCATTATTGTCCATTTTTTTCCTTTTCTTAAACTAAAAATGGAGTCCTGTTCTGTATATTTTTCACCTTAAAAAAAAATGAAACAATGCATTGTAGACATCTTTCCATATCAGTACACATAACTTTATTTTTGTTATGATTGCATAATAGTCCATAAGAATATAAATCCAGTATATTTAACTTCCCTCTGTTGATAGACATTTAAGGTTGTTGGGTTTTTTTAATCTGTTTACATATAGGGCTAAACAGACTCTGCATACCTCTTGACACACTTGTGTAAATGTTTCTGAAGGTTAGGTTAATGTGGGCGGAATAGCTCTCCTTGAGGACTAAAGGAAGACAATAAAACTCCCCTTACGGACTTCTTCATCTGGCTTTTCCATTTGCTAGAACCTAGCCTAAGCTAAATGTCACCAGCATGAGGCCTGGAATGTGGGACCTTTCTACCTTAGAGATAAGGTTATAGTTCCCGGAGCATGAGAACCTTTCCTTTGAAAGGATAGGCAGAATCCAGGTCTAGTGATCTATAAGGTGGGAGACATTTCTTACTTTTCTATATACGTGTGAAATTTTGATCCTTTTTCTTAATGGATAATTTTTGCTACTCTTTTGGCTTCAAGTGTTTTCCCATGTGCCTTGGTGATTGGTATAGCCAGGCTCCTAAAGCAGATGATTTATGAGGTGATTTCCTTGAGTGTTTGTGCTTCAATAAATAAGGCATCTTTTGGACAAGTATAAGATTTACTGTGTAGCAAGTAGTTTTATAATGGTGAGCTAGGAAGTTCATTACTATTAATTTTTTTAACTGGCAGAATTTTGAGTTGATAAATCTTAAGATCTTAATTTTTGGAATCCAAAACAGTTGAGCTTACAATTTCATTGTGATTACTACTATTTTTCTTAATTATTCTTCTTAGTTAGAAATTGGGTATGAGGAGGTAAATAAGACCTAAGTTGCTAACCATAAAATAGTGTTAAAAATAGTGCCTCAGAAAGCTCCTTGCCCCAAGAGGATAATGAAAGCACACTGCAGGTTAGTTCCAGAGCATGAAAACCTTCACAGCTCAGTTGGAGACCTGCCAGCAAATATTTATTGAGAACTTTACATTTGCCAATATTGTATTGAACTCGGTATATAACAATGAGTAAGAAAAACAGTATCCCTGGCTTTGTGTAGACAGATGATTTAGTAAGAAAATTTCGTAAACACTCTTTAATTACTGTGTATGTATAAAGTGCTGTAGATGCACAGAGCAGACTCCTAACCTGGTCTTTAGGGAATCTGGAAAGTTTCCCAAAGGAGGAAATACCTAAGCTAAGGCCTGATGAGTGAGGGAGAAGTAGGTGAGTGAAGGTCAGAATACTCTAGACAGAGGAAAAGGCGAGAAAACTATTGAGTTTTGAAAAGTTCAGAATGAAGGATGCAAAGTTGGAGAATAGGGTGTTACTGTGTCATAAGAATTATTGGTAGTAAGCAGAGTCCAGGTCCTGAGAGTCCTTGTAAGTGATGTTAAAGATTTGGACTTTCCTGTAAAATAATTGGAAAGTCAACGACTGTAAGCAGGATAGATGTGATTAAATTTGTGTAGAGCAGTTGTTCTGAATGTCATATAGAGGCAAGAGGAAAAGCCTGTATTCTGCTTAGAAAGGGAAATAATTCCTCTGTTTGCTTCTCTGTGCTAGATTTTACTGGCTACTCAAGGAATGCTGCATTGCCGCCTTATTTCCTAGCAGTTCTGTATTTGTCTACATCCCAGGAGTCCTTGGGAACTGGCAGGGTGGAAGAGAGCGGGAAAGGCAAAGAAACAAGATTTGAAACAGATGCTGCGTGTCCAGCCCTTCCCATTTCGTATAGGCACTAAGGTTAACATCTTCAGACAGCCCCACACCATACAAATTATTGCATGCAAATTGCCTAGTCTCTGCCTCCCTAATTGCCTACTTTACCGTCCATGTTTTATATGCTCAAATTCCAGAATAAGCATAAGTTGTGACCCAAAAGAAAAGACTTACCTCCTGTGCCCATCTTTATTGACAAGGTATACTTACAGATACAAGTATAATAATTTATACTCAAGTGCATTCCCACATTTTCTCCTTGGATGTTTTCCATTTCATTTGTGCTTCCCTCCCCTCGCCTTCCTTGTCTCTTCTTATTTTTCCTCTTTTACATATACATCATTTTCAAATATAAGTCAGTAGCAGGAGGAAAGACTGCAGTTGAGTAGATTAATGAAAGAAGAGAAGCTAGGGCTTCATGAAAGTCAACAGATTATCAGACTAGTGAGGATATGAGTGATTAGCAAAAAGCATCAGATGACTATAAAATGCTGATTCCTGGGAATACATTTTATATTTTTTTGTGCCCCATTTTCTGGGATTCTGATAGCAACATAAAAACTTACTTTGACAAATAGTGGCCACATAAATATTAAAGATCTTTAATTTCTCATATATCCAGAGACAGATGAAAAGGAACAAGCTAAAAACAAGCAGTTGCCTCTTTACATCCCCTAGAAAGTGATACATAGACAAAAAAGGTGAAGAAAACAAGAGCCACTCTTAAAATTACCAGAATATTCTGTAAAAAGCCAGAACAAATAAGGTGCCAATGTACCATTTTCTCAATGAACTATTTTTTAATAACATCCCATTAAATACATGTTTATTGAAAAGAGTTTGGTAAACTGGATGTTGAAATCAATTTACTGGATCATGAAAAGCATTTACATGTAATAGAGTGTATTAGAAAATTCTGTTGTACATTATATATAGTCAGGGTAAGTATTATTATATGAATGCAGGTATGTCCTGGGTCATAATGTGAAATGTATTTCTTACTATTATTTGTGAGTCAAACTGTCTTAAAAACTGAGATGAATTGAAAACATATAGCAAAGAACAAAGGACAAAATAGAGTCATCCATGCTCTCACTATTCTGAAATACCTGTTGTTAAAACATTCTGATATTTGTTTATCCTTCTTCTGTTTTCTGCTTGTCATATACAAAAAAACAAATACTTAAAAATATTTCTGGCCTCAGTAAGGATAACTACTTACACAATTTATGTGACTATGTTATAGATCATTTACAGCTGACATGGAGTCTTCTTACGTGCTGCCCTTTAAGTTTCATGTAGAGGAATGTTCCCAGATACGTTTAGGAGTTTGAATCCTCTAACAAACTGATAATTTGTTAAAAGTAGTTCTTACTGTCTTTTAGGGTATTTTCCTTCTTGTTCCTTCTCCTGGTTAGTAAGCTAGGATGGTATTGTTCTGATATTCATAGAATAACAAACTAGTTAGCTTTTTCTTTTATAAATAATTGTTTTTACCTTTTAGTCAAAGTGTATTTACAGTTTAATCAAATGTATATAGTTTTTGACACCGTACAGAGGGGCTTATAATGAAAAACAATCTGTTGCCCATTCTTTGCTAACTTAAGCCCCTTTTCAGAGGAAATCACTCTTAACTTTTAATGGTTTCTGTTTTAAGCTTTTTTGGTGATTGTTTTCATATTACTAAAAAATAACTTTAGCCACAATTCCTTGATTTATCAACTTTAAACATCATTTATTGGTTACTGATTCAATAGGAAATTAGCTCATCTGTAGCATTATAACCTCTCCTCCTCCTTCCTATCTTCCAAGGTGTGTTGTTTTTGGGTATCTTTGTAACTTTAAATAAATATATGAGTATACCATTGTTTCTTGTTCTGTCAGCACCCAAAAGCATCTCTTAACTCCTTTCTTTGTACAATTATTAAAGTGTGCCCTTATCCTTCCCTTCACCTGTATTCCTGCCTTCTACTTGTCATCTCTATTTTTACTTTTATGTAGTCAAGCTTGAAATTAGTTTCCAGTCTTTATTCTTTTTCCATCTTTTTGACTTCTGAGGTTTTTAATTGGATATTGGGTAGGAGATAAATATATATAGTCTAACTATTGTCTTGAGCACATTTGTTTTCATTTTAGTGTCTTAGTGTGTAAGACAGTTCTCATGATATAAACATGTTAAAGATTCATTGTTTTAAAAAAGAGTAAATAAGTTGATTTCTTGAAAGAGTCTTGAAAGTTATTGAAATTTTCTATGATGTTTTACTTTGCAGGTACGGAAAACTTTTTTCACCTTAGCATTTTGTGACTTTTGTCGAAAGCTGCTTTTCCAGGGTTTCCGCTGTCAAACATGTGGTTATAAATTTCACCAGCGTTGTAGTACAGAGGTTCCACTGATGTGTGTTAATTATGACCAACTTGAGTAAGTAATCAAAAAAGTCTCTTTCCTATCTACCATTTTACATTTAACTTTCCTGAATGTGAAACTAGTATGTCTTAGAGTCTGTGGGAATTTTCTGTCAGTTGTTAATAAGGAATTTTTAAAACTGTGGTTAGAGACTAATACATGGTATAGACAGTTCTTCTAAACTGTAATTCTGATTCACTTGTGCATTTCATTGGTTTTATATTCTCTTTTAAAGATCTTTCACTATAGAAATCACATTTTAGATAGTTTTGGGGAGGAGAGCAGGTATTATTTCAATTAAGACAACTATTATATTTTTGGACCACAGATCATGGGGTCTGATCCTGTCAGCTATCTTGTAAATTGTGTTCTCTTTCTCTCTCTCTTCCTCACTTTCTCTTTCTCTTTCTCCTTCAAATTCTGCTCCCCCTGCCCCATCCAGTTTATTTAAAAGTAAAATATAAAATCTTGTTACCCATTATATCTCCTTCTAAAATTTGTTTGTTTTATGCCAGATTATCCAATAGATGAGACTGAGTATTTTAATGTTTTCTGTAGTAGTTGCTGCTGCTGAGATCTTACTCCTTCTCTTGATCACTTGAGCAGAGCATTCACCTCTATGCTTTTAAGTGTTACTATAATGATGTAATAATCTAATTTAGCAATAGATAAATTTTCTTCTAATTCTTTAACCATAAAGCATGTTTTTCCCCCATTTTAATGTGTACTAATTTTCTGTGTAGAACAATTAATTTCAGATTCTAGCTTACTTTGAAAGTATAATATACTTTTGAAAAATAAGCCTTTAGGCAAAAATACAAGGAATTGAATTTAACGACCATTTCTGCAAATGGAATTTGATCTCGGATATGTCTGTTAACTCTTTAATGTACTCTGGTTTATGAAGCTTCTGGGTTTTGCACAAGTTAGGTTTGTTTTGTTTTGTTTTTTTTGTTTTTGCCTCACAGTTTGCTGTTTGTCTCCAAGTTCTTTGAACACCACCCAATACCACAGGAGGAGGCCTCCTTAGCAGAAACTGCCACATCTGGATCATCCCCTTCTGCACCCCCATCCAATTCTATTGGGTATGATTTGACTCCTGCTGTTCAGTGACATGCTATTTGAGCTATTTTCTTTCGGATCTTTTATTTAATTAAAAACCTTTCCAACATTTGGATTGTTACATTACATTAAGGTCATCTTTTCAGATAACTTGTTTTATCACACCAGCCAAATGTTTACATGCATTTGGTACAGATACATGGGATTAAAACTGACGTGAACTGTTTCAGGATGTGTCTTGAGAAAAATTAAGCAGCAGGTAACTTAGAACCCCTTACCTTGTGCCCATCATTATTAGGTAATATTAAATTTCAAAAGTATGTGATTTTCATTTAGAAAAAGTAGCATTACAAGATAATGGCAAACAATTAAAAATAGTATATAATCATATTCTATAATTTATGACATAGATTTTAGACTACTTGATAAGAACGTCAATAGTATCATGTTTACAGAAGGGAGAATAGTGAAAAAGTAGGCAAGAACATTTAATGAAGAAAATGAAATTTCAACTGGACCTTAAAGAATTCTAGAATCTGAGTGAGCCTAGGAAATACAAGCATGTAATAGTTGGGAGTGGGGGAAAATAGCATAAATACAGGGAATGGGGATGGTAAATTTGGGAGATAGTGAAAAGAGGCCAGGCCAAAATGAGAAATATGTGTAAGAACAGATTATGAAGAGTCTTGGAATTCAGGCTGGAATTTAGACTTGACACAAGAGGAGAAAGAATAATTAAAGATTTTCAAGCAGCAGACTGACTTGATGAAAATGGTTTTAAAGAAAAGTAGTTTGCAGTGGTATACAGATAGATTGGTAGCAAAGTGTCTAGGGTGAAGAAGGCCAACTAGGATGCTATTGGTAGAGAAGACATTGAGAGTCGTTGAAGACTTGAACTGGAGTCGTAGTGTGGAGAAGGAATGGACATTCATGAACTGTAAAATGAAACAAATAATAGGATTAATAATCAGTTGTGGAGGATAAAGGAAAGAACTGACTTTTAAGATGATACAAAGGCATCATATATTCAAGCCTCATAGTAGAAAATGAAAAGCGATTTTGTTGAGTTCATAGCAGACAGTAGTTTGCTTGGAGCATTCCTTAAACAGGTCTGCTTACTCTGTCCACATTCGATTTGAGGCAGCATAAATTATGTTGTATCTGGAATCATATAGTTTTTAAAAAGTCCCCACCCGACATTCTATTCTAGAAGTCTAGAATATTCCAGAGTCAGACAGTTAAGATCAGAACTACCTGTTGTCAGTTTTAAACCTGCTTCCTTCCACTCTTCACAGTGCATGCATGCAGTTTCTTCTACTTAGAGAAAAAAAAATAAGATGTCACTCCCAACTGTTCTGTAATTTTAGAAGCCAACCTTACTAGGGGTCTCATAGGCTTGAAAATGTAGCAAAAGACTTTTGTATTAAGGAGTAGGTGTATGTTATCTATTTTGGAACACAGGGAAATGTAACCACTTTGTTCTTCTGTCAGGTTGTAACAGTTATCCACTCTGGTGGAGTAATTTTATTCCTGCTATCTCTATTTTTAGTGTATACACCTGTGTATTTCTTAAAATATCAAATCACAGTGGTATTATTGTCTGTTTTGATTTTTAATTAATCCTTTGGTTATGACATTTACTCTTGACAGGTTCTATAGACCGTGATGCCTTTCTCACGGCAGGTCCCAGTACTGTGAGCAGAGTTACAGAACACCATAATGAAATTAGCTTGGCCTCTAAGAAGGTTTACAGTGGTAATGATCCAGGACATTTGCCTTCCAGGGAAGGAATGCTGTCTTAAAATGAAGAAAAAACATCTGCCTATGCCATGAGTGTTTTGTTCATAACTAAACTGAAATACATTCTGATCTTGAGCAAATAATAGGAAGGATGTTCAAATTTCTGTTTTCCTGATGCTTTCACAAGTGTATATGGCACCTCTGAAAAAATTTAGGTGCCTCTTCTCTATTGATATTTGTTTGCATTTTGTTAATAGTCCTGATAACAATTATAATGGTCATGAAATATATATAATAATGGGTGTAACCAAGACATATTGGAGAAGTGATACATTGCCCTGTTTTGAATAAAAAGTTAGGAGTATCTCCTTTTCTACTTTTTAAAAACGCTATGGAATGTGAAAAGTCAACATTTTAAAATTCGTATTATTGCTGAACCGAAGTAGCCACTTTGCTTCAGAACTTTCAATATTCTAGATTAAAAATGAGATCTGAACTGATAATTTGCTGACGTATGTTAGAAGTGAAATTATCTTTACTTTTAATTTGGTACTGCTTCAGAGATGTTTGCAGCAGGGTAGGTCATGGATCATCAGGAGGCCTTTGCTGACTGCCAGCAAACCTAACAGGGTATAAATTGCTTTGGTCCAGGTAAAGACATCCCAGTATGGAAACTCAATTTTATCAATTCCCAGAAATGAAGAAAGTTAGGTATATACTGGTTTACATTAACTAAAATTTAGAAAGACTGAATTAGAATGCCAGGTAATTGATTTCTGTGAGAAATATGCCTGTTGTATAGATCAAAGTTCTTATATTGGATGGACCAGCACTCACTCTGCTTTTGGAAGATATTTATGAGAAAACAAATTATAATCCAGAGATGATTTTTATTAAACATGAAATTAGAACATGGTTCAGATGTTTACTGAGCAGTATAGTAATTTAAAGTATTCTCTATAGTTATAACTTACTGGCCTTCAAGGATAGATAAATTGGCTTTGTAGACCAACACATGGTTTTGGCTGGGCAGTGTTAGTATGATACCAGCTGCCATTAAATTCGTCTTTCTCATTCTGTGTAATAATAAGCAGGTAGCCACATTTTCTAGTATAGCCATTCATTTCTTTAGATATTATTAAATTTGTCAGATTAAATCCAAGGTTTTTTCCTACTTCTGGGCCATTGTCCCAGGATACATATTTCTGATTTGTTATGTACTACATGTTGCTGTCATAGTCTTAATTCAGTAAATTTCAAGAGTGACTTGCTGTCTCATATGCATACATCAGGTCAGTTCTATTAAGTAGACTACCCTATATAGTTGTAGTTAATTCAGGTTTGCTCCACTTTTAAAGCCTATCTTAAAGTATGCTATTGCGTTAAGACTTTAAATCAACCTATAAATAGTTCTTAAAAAGTCAGTGCACTTTCCATAACTTTAAAAAAAAGCTAATATTATCATTTTTACATTCTTTCAACTGCTCCCAAAACCCCTTAGCAAAAGCATATATTTGCTGCCTAAAGCAAAAATAAAGGATAGCTCTGCCACAATTTTAAAATTTCTCAGTAATTAGAAAAAAATGGACTAGTGATCCATGTTAATTTTCCTAAAGGTCAGTTCCAGTAGTCTTACCTGTAACTTTCATTGGGCTGATACCAGTTTTTTAAAGTACATAGTATTTTGTTTTTATTTCAATTCTAAGTGGATTCATTTAGTTAATATGAATAAAGTCAAATTTTCTTTCCCTACATTTTTTAGTGTGCTTCAAAGAAAACTATAAGCTAGTATAGTTCAGATTCTAGTCTGAAGAGAGGCTGTTAGCACTGAGTCATTCATTTGTCCTGATGGAGCTCACTAAGACAGCCACACCTCATCTGTCAAGTGATACTCATCTCCCAGCTCCCTTGGATATCCTTTCTGAGGGGCATAGATTCCTCACAGGTGTTTACAATCTACTCTCAAAACTTTAGCATGTTCTGTGAGTGCCACGTTCATATTGGGGGCAGTAAGAGATTATAGACCTTGTTACCTGTAGTACCAAAATAGGTCACTGTCACCTGTTCTTTAATTCATCAAAAAACTATTTAAAAATATATTTCCTTTAATGCTTAATATGATTATCTTCTGTCTCCTATGTCAATTATTGAGCATGGTAAAATTTTAAAATATGAGATATTGACACAATAAGGATCATCTTTTTAATTTTGAAATGATCTTTTGCTATTCAGGATTTCAGTCAGCTCCTGTGTAAAGCAGCAGGTATATCTTTCAGGCCCTGAAATATTCATGTGTATTCTCAAAGTATCCTAATACTTTCCATAAAAATTGCATCTTAGTAACTTCAGCTACCAAAAAATAGCAAAGGCAGAAAAAAATGATAACTATTATTCCATCAGTTTCTACCTAAAGCATTTTTGTGTAACTTTGAAGAACAGAGATTCGTCACTTGATTAACCATAGGTAATTTCCAGTCATTCATAGATTTCCTTGGAATTTTCTGGATAAGAATCAGTGTTCTTATCATTGATAGTTTCTGGATGGTCTGCTTGAGCAAAGCAGCTTTGTCAGTATTAGTTGTAGGCATATATAATTTTTTTAACTGACGGTATTAAAAGCCGTTACTGCTCTGTTTTTCTTTTTTATTAAGGTATCATTGATTTACAGTCTTATGCTCAGGTTTCACATGAGTGACATTGTGGTTACTGCGTTCCCCCCTATTATCAAGTCTCCATACTGCTGGGTTTTTAGTGCTTTGTTTTAAAGATTTTTATTTAGAATATAAAATCAAGGAAATCTTTATCCATTTTTGAATATTATCTCTATAAAGTTGCTCTGAATCTTACCTTCCAATGACTTGATTTTTCCAGGCCCCAAATTCTCACCAGTCCATCTCCTTCAAAATCCATTCCAATTCCGCAGCCTTTCCGACCAGCAGAGGAAGATCATCGAAATCAGTTTGGACAACGAGACCGGTCCTCATCAGCTCCAAATGTGCATATAAACACGATAGAACCTGTCAATATTGATGTAAGTATCCAGCAATGTAAGAACTAAAAAATATAAGTACGTTTCATTATTTTTCTGTTACATTTCTAATATAGATCAGAAATAGGTGCTATCTTTCATGTATTGCAGTTATTACAAGTGACACTTTTCATGAATTATACATCAGAAAAGCCTTGTCATTTTCTCTGATGGCATTAAATATTTAACTGGTACCAAATTTTAGAGCTATTCTGATGTTTCCTTTATTCACACAATCCCTGTGAAAGCCTTATCTTTGTTTATTTAACAGATAATCCACTTGGCCATTTTATGCTAAAAAAAAAAGAATACAATTGCAGGTTTCCTATTTAGATTAATTTAAAATCTTTACCTAAATTTCTAAAAGTATAATTTCAAATTAAATATCCCTTAAGGTTTAATCATTACTGTATGTACTTGACATGCAAAGATGTCTTTTACCTTCTTACTCTTTTGAGTATACCATTGTATTCCATCTCTATATACATCCTGAATTTTGGCATATTCTTTTTAGGTAAGGTTGTTACTAAGTTTTACTCATTTTTAAAAATGCATCTTCTCTGATCTCATCATCATACATTGTAATCTCACTTCAATTATTTAGCCACCTTCTGGGTGGTCACTCTTGACGTTTTTACTTTTGCAGTTTATCTTGCATACTGTAACTTGATTATGTACATTAGTGTTTCTTCAATTGAATCTTCACTTCTGGAAAGCAGAAACTATTGTTCCCTTGGCACATATCTTAGAACTAAACACATAATAGGTCATCAAAAAATATTTTTCAGCAAAAGACTTAGAAGATAAAACAGAGGAAATCTCCCATAATACAGACCAGGAATCAACAAACTTTTTTTGAAGGACCAGATAGTAAATATTTTAGGCTGGTGAGTCATAGGATCTCTAATGACAGCTATTGAGCTTTGTCATTATAGTACAAAAGCAGCCATAATAATACAGTATAAACAAATGGATGTGGCTTTATTTAGTAAAACTTTATTTACAAAGTAATCATTAACTGAGTTACAGAAGAGAATGAATGAATGAAGTGTTCTTGCTCTCTGTGGTAGACTAAGGATTCTGATGTGGCTTCATTTAGTAAAACTTTATTTACAAAGTAATCTGTTAACTGAGTTACAGAAGAGAATGAATGAATAAAGTGCTCGTGCTCTTTGTGGTAGACTGAGGATTCTGATCTTGGAATTAGGAGTCATTTCTCCCATAACTTGTACTTTAGAATAGAGTGTAGGTTGTCCTTAATCTCTGTCTATAATAAGCAACAAAACTGAAAAAGTCTACCAAACCACATTTGTCTTGGAAAGTAATTATTTTTAAGAAGGAAATTAAAACTTTCCCAGTGTAAACAAGGTCCTGGAGTTAGTGAGGCTGTTATGTGTGTGTTAGAGTACAGGGCTGTTCTCATTATACAGGTACTCCTTATGCGAGTCCTTATAGCTATAACATCGAGTAGAGAAGATCACAGCTGATAAAATGATTGAAAGGGAGTAAAACTTGGCCTGCCTTTCTTACAGTTAACCACTGTTGTATATAGTATTAGAAGAGAAGTAAAAGAGATAAGTGGTAGAAGATAATGTCCTGATTTCCAGCTTGGGTGAATAGATAACTAGATAATAAATAGATAAATAGATAATTCATTCCATTCAGTAGGATAGTAAATACCAGAGGAAAAAGAGAAGGCTTTGTAGAAATGAGAATGATTAATTTTTATTTTGGACATACTGATTTTAAGATGTCTGCAGGCCTTTACTGGTTTAGAAGTCCAGTAACAATTGAATATAAGGACCTTGAGTAGAGATACAGATTTAGGAGTATTTAGCGTATTTGTCTTAGTTAAAGCCGTGGATGTAAATGATACTACTCAAACAGTGTATATAATTTGAAAAGGGGGTAGAAAATGCAGCCACCAGTTAACATTTAATATTTGAGGTACAGGTTATCTCCTTTATAGACTCTAATTCTTAAGTCTAGATTCAGATTAGAGAAAGTAGTATTGCAAAAGCTAAAGGGAGAAAAGGGATTTTAAGAATTTTGAAGTAGTTGATGTCAGTTGCCATTGTAACTCAAAATGAGGTACAAACTGAAAATGACTGTCAAACTGGGCAAGTGAAATACCATTTTGACTGTATTGAGAGCTGTTTTGGAAGGCTAGTGGAGGAGAGCAAGGTAGGTGAAGATGCAGGATTAAGTGTCAGTTTTGAGAAGCTTGGCTGAAAAGGAAGGGGCCATAGACTGAAGCAAGGTTGAGGGACATGGTTGAGGTTGATTTTATTATAAGTTGACTTCAGCATATTTGTAGCTTGAAGGGAAGAAGCCAAGTGAAGAGAGACGTTGAAAATAACAAGAGAAGGAATGATTGATGTAATAAAATTCCTTGAACTTGGAAACTGTTCCTCAGAAGATATGAGGAATTAAAGGTGGACATAGCTAGTTATGAGCTCTTTACATACAGTATGACCTTGGACAGATGACTCACCCTTGAGGCTAATAGTGTCTACCTCTTGTAGTGGTTTGAAAATGCTTATTATGCCTGGCATATAATAAGTAAAAAGTTATAGCTAGTATTACTGTGCAAGTGTTTGTAGATGTATGGGTAGAACAAAATGTTCTTTGATGGTTTGTGTTTTCTCTGTCATACTGGAGGGAAGAGATATAAGTAAAAAAGAAACTATAGGAGATTAGGGAATAGTTTTAAATAGCCAGTATCAGAATGCTAGAAGATCCTATTTAACCTAAACAAGAAGTAGAAAAGAATGTCACTGAGCTTTAAAAACATATTTAAGATTGAAAAATACACGTTTATGGTGATATTCGCAGTAGGTTGTAAGAGTGGAGAAAGCCAAATTTGGCTGATGCATGATTGTGCGGAGTTAGCAGGGCTGGTGCACATAGAGGAAGGGGATATGGCATTTATGCCTTTGCCTTGTGGTTCTTTCTGTCTAGAAGGCTCTCTGCTTTTCATTTCTACATTCCTGTCAATCCATGAAACTCCCAACTCATAACCCATCTTTTCAAATGCTTCACCAGTGACTAAGTCCTGTAGTTATTTATCCTTTGAACTTCTGTAGTACCAAGAATTTATTCTTAACCCCCACTATTTATTTCGCAATTAGCTAAGCAACTTTGGCACCTCTTTTATTGTTTTCTAAAGCTGTTGTTGTTATGTCATTTAATTACCATGTATGTACATCTTTCTTCTACTTAGATTATATGCTCCCAAGAACACAGAAAGTTAGTGAGACCACCAGGATTTTATATTTATTGGTAGCTACACAATACCTACCACTTAGCACCTTGTTTGCATGTATATGAGTGTTGATTATTCTGTAGAAAATGTTAGAGGCTTTATATTACATTGAACATGGTAGACTATCTCTCTAAAGAATTTACTCTTTGTTTTATCCTGTAAACAGAAAGGTGCCTATTTGTCAGAAGCCTTTGAGACTATTCAGAGACATTTGGGGCCATTCAACCCTCATATTTAAGTTACACTGGGTAAATAATCTAAAATCTGCCTATCAAGATCTAAATTATATTGCGTTGCCAATAGACTCTTCCCTCTCCCTCCCCCCAGCATTGTCTGTTGTAAAAAGCTATATTTTAGTAATAAAAACATTTTAACAAAACCCTTGTTTGAGCTTCTTTGATCTTTTCCCTTCTAATCTGTCTACCCATCCATATTTTTATGATTGTAATCAGTTTACATTTAATTTTGTATTGTTTTTTAATTATAAACATGTTTTATGATAAAAGTTTTATTACTGTTTTAGTAGCTGCATAATATTTTAAAAATTCATACACCATAATTTACTTACCCAATGTGTCAATATGCCTATAATAGGGAAATAATTATTTATGATTTTTTAGTATGATGGATAATGTTGCACTAATCATCTTTGTGCATATCATTTTTTCTTCTGAATTATTTCCTTAGGAAAAATTCCCAGAAATGGAATTACAGGATCAAAGGGTATGAACATTTTATGGCTCTTAATATGTGCCAGTAGATTTTTTTTTTAAATTGATGCAGCCATTGGTTTTGAATGGCCTGAAATGGATTTCAACATTTGATAAGGACTAATAATCCCTTCAGTATAGGGCTAGGTTGGCAAGTGCTTCAAAGTTTTGGTTTTATCATGTTCATTAGCTAATTCCATATTCTTTCTGTTTTATGAAGTAATTGTAAGACAAGCATTATTTTTGAATTAATGTTTCTGTTAATGCTTAGTGGGAAATTCAGTGTTGTTCTTACTTTCTTACCATATGCTTTGAATAAATATACATTACTGTTTATTTGTAGGACTTGATTAGAGACCAAGGGTTTCGTAGTGATGGAGGTAAGTAATGATTTCAGTTAAAGAGAATAAAAACTCGGGAAATGCAATTGCTTTGCCGCTTGTCTCCTTTATATTTGCTTTTTTCATGAAACACAGACACAGAGAAAAATGTTCAGAGAAAACCCCCAAATTTTATTCTCTAGTGTTTATTATTTCTCCCTAATAAAATTTTAACTGACTTATAGCATGAGTAGAGAAAAAGAGAGGACATAAAATGGGTCTTAAATGTACTTACTATCTACAATTAAAAAATTTTGTTATCATAGAGAGATCCTTAATTGTTTTACCTGTTCTACTAATTTCTAGCTAGTGCTGGAGATGACACTAATTTTGGGAGCCTCCACTAATAATTAAAGATTGAACTGAGAATCAGTTAAAACTTGACTTTCCTAAATCGTTCTTGTGGAGAGTCCCTTAGATTGCCTGTCACAACTGATTGTTAGACATTGTTAGCCACTTCCCTTCAGCTTTCTAGAAAGGTTTTTGAATGTACATTTTATAAATGAACCCCTCATAGAAGAGCCTAGTTGCTCTCATTAGCTCAGTAAATCAAATAAGCAAGTGAGAAATTGACCTAAGATTTCTTACAGAATTTTCATCTGATAATCACTCTAGCACCCACTGATTACTGGGACATAAGAAAAACATTGCTTAAGAAAATATGACTTACATAAGATTTTATCCTCATATAATGCTTTCCAGGAAATGGTATTTGAAACTATCTAGAGGTTTCTTCCCGGTGGTCCTCTGCCTACATTTTTTGCTGTCTTCTAGCTAATAAGGAAGACGTGCAATATCTGCATATCTTGCTTAGAGTTGGTCTCTTCACTGTGACCTGCTTTATCTTGATATCCAAGCCCAGACTCATTTTACACTGAATAAACATTGTATAAACCATCTTTTGTTATGTTTCTATATATATGTGGAGCTACCAAAATGATAACCCTGCATTATATACTCTGAACTTAGTATTTACTATAGCACATGGTTATAAAAGTTTTTTTCTTGTTTGTTATTCCATGAACCCACCAATTAATGTTGCTGTCAGTTTGACTTTCATATGTCTTAATAGCTGTGACTTTTGATAATTTTGCCCAATACATCCAGCATTTAAATGTTGCCATCATGTTAGCATCACAAAGTTAACTTGGTCACAAAAAATGCCTGCTTAGTACTGAAAATCAAACGGCATTTCTTGTCCTTTTCATGAGTCACTTTTTAAAAAGTCATTGGGATTTTATGGAAATAAGCAGGTTTTTTAAACATCCAGAATTATTTTGTGAAGCAGGCTTCAACTCCTCTTGTTTATTCCCCGTGACTTCTTTCATTTCTTCTGTGTGTCTGTCTTCCTGTGTTTGCCTGCCCCTCTCTTTCTCTTCTAACAGCCCCTTTGAACCAGCTGATGCGCTGTCTTCGGAAATACCAATCCCGGACTCCCAGTCCCCTCCTACATTCTGTCCCCAGTGAAATAGTGTTTGATTTTGAGCCTGGCCCAGTGTTCAGAGGTAGTTGGGCTCTTCTTTCTTGTTTTCACCCAAAGCAAACTAGATATAAACTACAGATACTGTTTGTGCCTCACCCTCACAGCGTGTGTTTGTAAGTGTGAAAGTTTTCAGTACTAAATTTCTGCTTGGCCTGGCTGGAATGCTCTGAATGTGCTGCTCACACATACTCAATACCACAAGCTTTCTGTATGCTGTCATAAATTTTTAAAAGCAAGAGAAGTCTGGGCTGAGATTCTCATCTTGTTTTTTGTTATATTATTTACTTTTTCATCTCGATAGCTTCTTAAACTCAGTGGGTGGCAATAAATAATGTGGGGAGATGTCCATCAATCTGAATTCCTTCTGTTTTAATCTATTTGGGTGATAACTTTGATAATAATTAATATTTGTTAACATTTTTTGTGGGGTTTTTTTAGTAGAAATGAAAATTCTTATTAGATATTACTAGACTTTTGATTTAAGTTTTCCTATAATAGCAGCAGTGTTCTTGTTTTAAAACATAGGACATGTATATTATACATTATATCAAAGGTAGGGAGTTTTAAAAAAGATGTGTAGTATATTTGGGGAATTTAGTGTACATCAGAAAATTTGAGGATACTTCATGCCGTAATGTGAGGAAAAGTTAGTGTAATTTCACTCTTCCATTTCATCTTGCCATACTTTAATTAGTAAATTCATTTTAAACATTTTAAACTGATTTTTAAAAATTTAACTCAAAATTCAGACGGGTGTCTTGTATAAATATTTTTACAGAGTTGTTATTTACTCGCTTTTGCTAGTTAGTGTCTGTTATTTCTTCTGAATGCAGTGGTGGTGGTTCAGATTTTTGTTCTCTCAGCCCAGCTGTTTCTCAGAAAATGTAGTGAATGAGTTGGAAGTCACAATAGTGAGTAGTGTAGTTAAAATAAGTAGTACAATACAGTACCGAGTAGACCAGAATTGTGAAGGCTGTGCCAGCAGCAGTAAGGCTTTATAGTGTTGAAAATTAACAGTGGAAGATAGAAAATGAGTTGTACTTTAGTTAATCATTCCAGATACCATTTTCTTTTAGAAAATTGCATATGAGATCATGGAAATTCCACATGATGACATGTGTAATGTAGTAATGATAAGATTGTACACATTTAAATGTTGCCACTGGTATCATTGTTCTTTGAAACATAGTGATTCTCCCCCTACCCCCCCACAGTAATCTTTTTAAACAAATTATCTTGAAGTTTTTTTGTTCTGTATATAAAAATATTTCTTAACATCTTAGTTCTACTTATCTAAACTCCACTAGGAGTCATTGCCCGGAACCCTCTCAACCATATCTTACTTACATGAACTTTGGATTTTTGCTCACTCAGCTTTTGGAAAAGTACCCCTGAAAAAGGCATGTGACGCTGCCGACCAAGTCCACTTTCAAAGACTACCCCTTGGGCTCACTTGGTTGGTAGAGTATTTCCATTTGTAGTAACTTGGCTGAGAGGCCAGAGCACTTAGCTGTTCTCTCTTCTTATAAAGGTAGAGATTTTTCAGGGAGTCTTGAGAAACTTGCTTGGCTTTTTACATTAATTCTGTTTTGCAAGTAACAGTCATCGTTTAGTAGAATAAGCCTCCGCTAACCAATGGAGCTGACCAGTATCTTTCACTCTTAAATAGTACAGTATGTAGATAGGATTTTTAAAATTTTAGTAGCTAATATGAAACAGCCAGATATTTTGAACATTAAGGCTGTTATTAGAATATGTTTCCATTTGGGGGTTTCTGTCTTTTTATATATTGATTGGCTACTGAGGTAGCAAAATAACTAAAAGTGTATTTTTATATAGGCTTTTCAACTGCTTTTGTTTTTGTGTTTTAATCAAAGAAACAAACCTGGGGGTATTTTGTAGTATTTATCTCTTGTTTCAGAGAGATTGTTTTTTTCTGCTAGATTATGCCCCAATAAGCAAAGTATATCTGTAATCATTATGTTTTGAAGTTCATTAAATATGCCAGAAAACTAAAACTATAGTGCTAATCACCAGTGAGGCCCCTTTTTGGCCTATCATTTCCAAAAGGTGTACATTTGATCATACACTGTGTTTTTTAAATAAGTCTAAATCTTCCCCCCAAATTAACATACTTAATCCTCCTTTCATAGATACATTTTTCCTTTCACTAACTTAGGATCAACCACAGGTTTGTCTGCCACCCCCCCTGCCTCATTACCTGGCTCACTCACTAATGTGAAAGCGTTACAGAAATCTCCAGGACCTCAGCGGGAAAGGAAATCATCTTCATCCTCAGAAGACAGGAATCGAATGGTGAGAGCATATGATATCTTTTTAACTCTTTCTTTTTAGAAGTTACAGCCAAATGTAATGTGACCTTTTAGGTGTAGGATATATGGGGACATACAATATGTCCAGGTGTGACACAATTCCCATAATCAAGTAAATATAAGAGCTGATAGTTTTTTACTTAAAGCGTATTCCCAAAATACTGGTTTTTGCTCTCAACTCTAAAATAATTGAGTGAAAGGGAGTTCTGGAAGAGTAAGAATAGTGTTCTGTTTCTAAAATAAGGAGAAAGTAAGCCAGTATTTAGAAAGAATTAGGCATATATTTTCTCAAGAGCTGGCCTGAAATTCAAATGCCTATCAAGTGACATTCTTCCCTATTTGAAAAATGAACTTTCTGCTACAAATAAAACTACATTAAAAACTAATAATTTAGCAGTAGTATATTAATAGTATATGTTGAATAAGTGAATTATTTACCCTACCAAAGTGATTGTATATGTTGATAATTTTTTTTGAGAGACCGGGTCAAATAAGACACTTGAGGAAATTTAGCACTGACTTCGGGAGAGTAATCAGATTAGTTAGCAAGTTACCATATTACTTAAATTTATGGCCTTTGAAGCTGAATCTAGTGACAAGGTGTAGTACATACCTTGCCCCCTAAGAATCCTGCAAGTGATAATACGCTATTTTACTTTATTGATTTTAACAATATGCATTTCTGCTCATATGCAGTATTTATTTTTTAATAAATTGTATCCATCTTAATACTGACTTAGGTCATAAATTCTGTATTGAAAGAATCATAGGTCTAACTATTACTGAATACATCCAGAATGTGGTGTATCTGTTTTGATTTTTTTAAAAAAAAGATCTTATTCTCTTCCTACTGTATGTCTCTTCCTATTATATGTCCCTTCCTAATGTACTTAGTGTGAAACATTAAGAGTTTTCCTTTTTTGTTTGCTTTGGCTTGACTTTTGTACTGTTTTTATCAAGAAAACACTTGGTAGACGGGATTCAAGTGACGATTGGGAGATTCCTGATGGGCAGATCACAGTGGGACAAAGAATTGGATCTGGGTCATTTGGGACGGTCTACAAGGGAAAGTGGCACGGTATGTATGTAATACGGTGAGCTTCTTAAAAATTGTAATAATAGCATATGTTTTAACAACTTTTGTCTAAAAAAAAATCAAAGGGAATATTTACAATTTGCATCACTAAGCTGTTTGATCAGGTCGAAGAATCTTCCAAAGGCTTCTAACTGGATTCAGAGAAACAAGGACCCCTGTCATTATATTATTGTAATAATTTTTAAAGACGATTCTCCAAGTAAGTTAGCCCCCAAAATATTTTGTTCTTTTAGATTTAGAGCTCTTTCTGCTAATAATTGTATCTGTATTTGTATTATAAGCCACATACTAAAAATGCACTTACCAATGGAAGAAATAGCCAGTAATCATAGAAAATATGTTGAGTCTCCCTGAATTGAATTGCAAATTTAAAAAATAGAAATCACTTGCCTCTCAAATGAACAAAGGTTTTTTTCAAATTGATCATGCTTTGAGTTGTGATTATCATGCTGCTAGTGGGAAAATACAAATTGCTACAAATTTTCTGGAGGGCAATTTGGCATCCATTTGTAGAACTTCATAATGAGGAAGTAATTGGACAGGAACAAACAGATGTATGTGCACCCATGTTCATTAGAGATTTAGTATTAATAAAAAGTGGAAATTTCATAAGTGCCCATTAATAGAGGGTTGGATAAATAAGTTGATAGCCTCCATATATGATTATGTGGAAATTAAAATGGTAAGGTAGGTCTATATTTTTTAATATGGATAGGTATCCATGGTATATTAAATCTACAAAGCAGCATATATAATATTCCATATTATGGTGCTACATAAAAATATATGTAACAGTTTTTTAAATGACTTGTTATTTTAGTATGTTATCTTTTCATATGTACTTGTTAGGTCATCTTTTCATATGTACTCATAAATATTCACACTGCATACATATAGTATGTATTCATACATGTAAGTATTTGTTTCTGAGTGACTTGACTATAGGAGATTTTTATTCGTTCTTTGTTTTCAAAATGTTTAATTTTTTACAGTGAGCATTGTATTATTTTGATAATCAGGAAAAATCCTAAGTTTAATTACATTGAAGTGTAATATACATGCAAAAAAGTGCATGTAGATGTTCAAGTAGCTGAAGTCTCACAAAGTGAAAACTGTTCAATAAACAGACTATTACCAGCACTCTAGAGGTCTTCCCCTTGTTCCCCCCCCCCCAAGGGTAACCACTATCTTGACTTGAATAAAAATCATATAGTATGCACACTTGTGTCTGGCCCCTTTCACTCAACGTTGTTCCTAAGATTCATTATTATTGTGTGTAGTTAGTTATAGGTGATTCTCTGTAATGTTCATTATGTGTCTATAACATACATAATTTCTATCTACTGTTTGATGAGCATTTGAGTAGTTCCCAGTTTGGGGCTATTACAATTCCTGCTGCTATACTTATTTTTTAGTATGTTGTTTGGTGAACATATGTGTCCATTTTTTCTGGGTGTTCCTCCTCTAGGAAAGAACTGTGGGGCCACGGGACACATACATGTTCAGTTTTAGTAGACACTGCTGAAAGGGTTTCAAGTAATACATCAACTTACACACCATTGGCAATGTATGAGATTTCTACCTGTTTCACATTGGTTTTTTTTTTTTTAATTACAATTTTAATAATTTTTCTAAGCAAAAGCAACAAGTGGTCCCCAGATTTGAAAGAATGTTAACTACTCTAATGAAGTTTTGAAGTTCACTGTTTTAGTCAAACTCCATTGGGCATGTTATCTGTAGTTTTAACATTCAGTTTGTAAGTGCATCTATTTAATATTGTTAACTAACCAGGAAAATACCATGGATACTTAATTGGTTAAACTAAACCTCTAGGGGAAAGAAAAACAAGGTTGGCTTTCTTTCCCATATATATATGTATTTTTTTAAATTGTATTTTGAAATACTGGTATAGTATTACTGTTGTTAGTTTAGTTTTAATTCTTAGAAATTAATGAAGTTTAGGAAGATTGGGTATAATTCATTTGCAGTTTGATAATGGTATGGATTTAAGGCTGTGGTATAGTGAAAATACTTGACTTTTTAATATTTTTTTTTAATTTGAATGACGATTGCCTTTTAGGTGATGTGGCAGTGAAAATGTTGAATGTGACAGCACCAACACCTCAGCAGTTACAGGCCTTCAAAAATGAAGTCGGAGTACTCAGGTGAGCTTATGAGCCACTGTTGGCTTTACACATGCACGAAAAATGGATAACAGAGTTTGGATATTTTTGTCTATAACCATATTCTTTCAAGTGATACGCACAATGTGATTTGGTACAGCTGATAGACAAGTTAATCCTAGTGAGAGTTTATGGAAATAAAGTATTCTGATCATGAGAAATAATACCTCCGCTTTGGGAAATAATACTCTCAAAAGTACTCTAAGCTGATCAGGACACATTTAGAAATCATATCAAGCCCTGGAATTTGAGGAACATAACAAATTAGAGTATGTCTTGTCAAGGAGAACTTAGATGAAGAAGATTCTAGGACTGTAATTTAAGGAGAAATAGTCAACAGAACTAAGGATATTTGGGTCCATAGAAGGCTGTCTTGTTCAAGAGGGTACAAACTTACTCTGTTTTATTCCAGAAAGCAGAACAGGGAAGCCAGTGGTGGAAATTACAGAAAAATGATTTTTTTCTTAACTCCAAAAATATCTCTAATACTAGAACCACTTAAAAAAAAAAAACAGAAAAGCAGGGAAACTAGACTATAGTCTCAGTGCCAAGTTTCCAGAATTGAAGGTACTTAAGCAATGTTTAGTTGCCTATGAGGTATATTTAAAAAGATATTTCTGAAAAGGGTGTGATGTTAGACTAAGTTCTAAAGTCTCTTCTAAATTTATCCTTCTATTCCCTTTTTTTGAAATACCTTTTTCTGACATCTTACTGATAAACAGACTGCTCTGGCCCTCTTTTTTAAGATTTACTTTAAATTTATTGATATTTACTGTATATATATGTGTGTGTGTGTGTATATATATACACACACACACACATATATATACTGTCACATTTCTTTTTCAGGAAAACTCGACATGTGAATATCCTACTCTTCATGGGCTATTCAACAAAGCCACAGCTGGCTATTGTTACCCAGTGGTGTGAAGGCTCCAGCTTATATCACCATCTTCACATCATTGAGACCAAATTTGAGATGATCAAACTTATAGACATTGCAAGGCAGACTGCACAGGGCATGGAGTAAGTTCCATTCTGTTAAATCTTTTGTAAATTACTTTTGAAGACCATTGAGGGTATTGTAAAGGTTTTAACTAACATTCTTTTGGATTGCTTTCTAAATTACTGTCCAGCAACATATAAACACTTTTAACTAATATCGATGTAATATTAAGGAATAAAATAGTCTCTCTCCAGTAGTCTTTAAAACATATATCAAGTATTTGATAATAAATATGTGACTGCAAATTTATGTCTAGCATGCAGTGATTTAGCTAAGTAATAAAGGTTCAAAAAGAAAACAGAAATAGGCCCAAAAAAAAGCCCCCTCTAAAAAGTCATTAACAGTTTTTGAAGTATATAAAATAGTTATCCTTTCAAATTATTTTTCCATGTTCCATATTTTCTGTTGCAAAATGGTCATCTGCACAAAATAAAGTAACAAAATATAATGAAAATCTGCCTTCTGATCCTTTTTGAGGATTTCAAATTTTGTTCGTATCCACTAATTTTGCTATGTAATTTAAAAATAGAAAATTACTTTATAAGTTTATCCAAGGCCACAATGGGTAGCTAACTAGGAGGGATAAATTTGCATGCAACTCCTAAGTACAAATGAATAGATAAAATCAAAAGATAAAATTAAATTTTGAAAGCACTTAGATGAAGAATTTTCCATGAGTAAAAATAAGACTTTAACAGTACTTTAAAAATATGTGTGTATCTTAATTCAACATTTTATGGTATATAAGGATAGTTGTCCCATGTGTAGGTCATTATGTCATTTAATTTTTGTAATCTGAAGTAGATATTTTTATTTTCTTTTTACAGATAAGGAAACTGAGGCTTTTAAATGACTCATCTAAGGTCACACATTTAATAAGTGGCAGCAAAGGTGTTAACCAAGATTCTGACTTCCAAGATGTTATTCTTTCCCTGATAACCCACTATGCTACTTTTTCATTATAAAACTAGAATAAAAGGGTAAAAGGGTATATATGTTCTAACACCTAGAACTTTAACTGAATATCACATGTAGCCACTAAGCATAGAACCAGGACTCAAAACCAGATATGGTTCTTAAATCTTCCTACTGTGGTACCCTCTCTGACTCAAACAAAACTTGGCTCTACATAGGTGTGTGTGTTTGTGTGTGTGTGTGTGTGTGTGTGTGTGTGTGTACATATATAATTATATACATGCATACATAAAAAAAATATATATATATATATAATTTAGGTTGTTTACAAGACTGTTTAGCCAAAATGCTTATTGCAGCAAATGTTTACCTTATTCAGTAACATTCCCACTTATCCACTAGACTTAAAATACTCTCAGCCTTTTATGTAAGTTAGAATCTGAATCTGTTCAAATCTGAAAGGTTATATTAAAACCTTGTTAAAAGTAAGCCATGAAAAAAATAGTAAATGTTCATAGAGAAATAAAGCTTGTTCTGCTCCTACCCGCCGGTCTTTTTTCTGTTTCTTCAGCAGGCCAAGCGTGTTCCCTCCATAGGGCCTTTCTACTTGTTATTTTTCTCTTTGGGATATTCATTCCACAAATATTCATAGAGCTTCTCCCTTTTATCTCTGTTCAAATGTTACCTTTTAAAAGAAGCCTTCTCTGATTACCTTATATAGCTAACAGTTTCTTACCCTGCCTGTCATTATTTATATCGTATCCTTGTTTTTGTGGGGGTTTTTTTTAGTACCAAGTTCCATATGACATAATTTGTTTATTGTCTGTCACCCCCACTAGTCTGCAAGCTGGGTGAGATCAGTGGCTTTGGATAAAGATCATGCATACTTTATCCCTAATGCCTAGAATGGGTCCTCGCCTATGATAGGTACTCAATACATATCTGTTGAATTAAAAAAATGAAAATAAGATTACATACAACTGCTTATTATTGATATATTTACCTTCCATCAAAGAGAGAAGCCAAATCCTTCTTAAATCAAAATTGAGAAATATTAAAGAAAGGAAAAATAGTCAAAGAAGAAATAAAAGAATAGCAGAGGGGAAAAGGCTTTTGCTATATAAACAGAGGCCACAAAGAATAATATTAAAAATTTTTTCTAGAAACAGTGATGGGGCAGTGACATGCCACTGTTGATTAAGACAAGATGTTGACAGTAGAGAACACCACCAGAATGGAATAGTTTGGTAGTCTGGGAATAGTCAGCAAAGATGCAGTATTTTCCCATTGTTTTAAAGTTTGCAATCTATATGTGTAAATATTTATAGTCTATTAATCTACTATGAAATATTTGCTTACAATTTCAAGTATCTTTCACTATATAATGAGTATAGCTGGCTGTGAATGTAGATCATCTCATCAGTTTAAATTAGATTTTAATAGCTGAAAAAGCTTAAATTATACATTTTAAGAGTTCTAGCAGAATATATTTTTTATTACTAGCTTAATTTAACCAAAGAAGATACAGTTCCTTTTTTCCTTTTTATTCCTTTTAAGATAATAATATGCAACTGGTTAAATGTACTAACACATCTTTAATTTCTGAAAACTTTGGCAGATTGAATATCTTATTAAAAAGGCTACATGGGTTTCAGGTTAAGGTGACAGATTTTTTTTTTATCTTTTGAAACTCCATTAAAACTATAATAAAGAAAATTTTTTAAAGCATGAACATGTAAGGGTGGAGATAACAGGAAGAAAACAATAGCAACATTTTAGAAACTAGAAAGCAGATGAAGAAGTGATAATGGATTTAGTACAACATAAAAAGCTAAATCATTAGTTAAGAGTGGGGAAATGAAATCCAGCCTGATTAGTACTGCAGAACCCTCAGAACTCTCAGGAATCGGCAGTGCCAGGTGTCTCCAGAGGAAAGAGTACGTGAATGGAAAGGCCTGGCAGAAAAGCTTCTCTGAGTCCCTTCTATGCCACGGGTAACTATTCCTACCCTGGCAGTAGAGTGGAGGTACATTCTCGGGAGAGGGGAAAGCAGATATCTGTGGACTGAGGACACAGACGTGCATACTTTACTGGAAATGGGGATTGCATGCCTGCTTCCTGAATGATGGATGGAGAGTTCCTCAACATCCTCTTTTCAGGTGTTTCTTGGAATGCTATCAACCAAACCTTACCCTTCAGGCACAAGATTGGATCTTACCAGCCAAAAGGAAAGGCCCAAAGGTAGTGACATCAGGAATTCCACCTAGATCACTGTATATGGAAACTCAAAAACAAGAAGCCCATATCTATGCTCAAAGCTTCCGGACAGTTTTGTAGTCCCTTACTTAGTTTGAATAAGATTATCTCTGTAGAGATGGATTAAAGATGGCGGCATGGGAGGTGAGACAGAGGCTTCCTCCTAAAACCGCATATAATATGAAAATATTAATACAGCTAATCCTGGAAGAGCAACAGGAAAGAGAGCTGTGCCAAACTGCATACACCTGGAGAAAAGAATAAACCTCATGGAACTGGGTAACATACCAAAGCCATGGTCTTGTGGGACCCCAGCCCTTCCCCCAGCCCAGCTCCCCAGCGGGAGGAAAGGAAACCGAGTAGGGAAGTTTTGGAAGCTTGGGACTGCTGAATACCTAACTATGGAGATGTGCTCTCGGAGCACAAACCTGCATTTCATGGTGCTTCATTGGTACTCTCATGATTAGGGGGTTGGAAAGCTAAGACAGACAGAATTCCTGGAGAGACTGAGATTCCAGCTGCTTGTGGAAAGCAGGGATCCAACTCCTGCTGCTCTGGGACAAAAGAAAGGTGGGCAGTCTGAGAGACTTCCTAATAGCAAGAGGCCTGCTAAAGAGGCAAGAATTGCACAGAACTTACTGCTCAGGAGAAAGGACAGGTAGACAAAATTGTCCAGGTGCACTCTGCCCAGCATGTTGGGAACTTTCTCAATTTTTAGGTGCTCCAGCTCCCTGTCTGGCTACACAGCTCGAAGGACCCCCTCTGTGATACGCAGCCTACTGTGCCTTTCTCCGGGACAGCCCCACCTGGCTCGCAAACCGCCAAACCCTACCCTGGTGTTAGGCCAGCCAGAGGGAAGCCCCGTCTACAGCAACTACAAATGCAAAGCATAGACTCTTATACCTGTGTGCTCGGCCCACTGGTTTTTGGCAGTGGAGGCAAGCATAGCAGCTGGGAAGCAGGAAACAACTCTTTCCTCCCCCTAGGCACCATTACTGCTCCCCTGTGACCCCCGACATTGCCTCAGGGGCTGAGCAGCTAAAGAGAGTAGAGCTTCTGGGCACTAGAGGGTGCCATATACAAATATGAAATGCCAAAGAAACCTGGTTCAAAGCAAAATGATGAATACAACACCTGAGAAAGATTCAAATGAAAACGACCTCATGAATCTTACTGAAAGGGATTTCAAAATAAAAATCATTAACATGCTCATGGAGGTACAGAAAAATATTCAAGAACTCAGGAATGAATTCCAGTCAGAGATCCAATCATTGAAGAGCACAATGGAGGGCATCAAAAGCTTATTAGATATGGTGGAGGAGATGATAAATGAAATAGAAATTAGAGAAGAGGAATACAAAGAAGCTAAGGCATAGAGAGAAAAAAGGATCTCTAAGAATGAAAGAATATTGAGAAAACTGTGTGACCATTCAAACGGAACAATATTCTCATTATAGGAGTACCAGAAGAAGAAGAGAGATAAAAAGGGATAGAAAGTGTCATTGAGGAGGTAATTGCTTAAAACTTCCCCAGTCTGGGGAGGGAAATAGTCTCTCAGGCCATAGAGGTGCACAGATCTCCTAACACAAAGGACCCAAGGAGGACACCACCAAGACATACAGTAATCAAAATGGCAAAGATCAAGGATAAGGACAGACTATTAAAAGCAGCCAGAGAGAGAAATAAGATCACATACAAAGGAAAGCCCAACAGGCTATCATCAGACTTCTCAGCAGAAACCTTAGGCCAGAAGGGAGTGGCATGATGTATTTAATGCAATGAAGCAGAAGGGCCTTGAACCAAGAATACTTTATCCGGCAAGATTATCATTCAAATTTGAAGGAGGGATTAAACAATTTCCAGATAAGCAAAAGCTGAGAGAATTGACCTCCCAATAAACCATCTCTACAGTGTATTTTGGAGGGACTGCTATAGATGGAAGTGTTCCTAAGGTTTAATAGCTGTCACCAGAGGTAATAAAACCACAGTAAAGAAAGTAGAACAGTAAATTACTAAGCAAATGCAAAATTAAATCAAATATCCCCAAAGTCAATCAAGGGATAGATAGACAAAGAGTACAGAATATGATAGCTAATATATAAGGAATGGAGGAGGAAGAAAAGGAGGAGAAAAAAAGAACCTTTAGATTGTGTTTGTAATTGCATACTAAGTGAGTTAACTTAGAGTCTTAGATAGTAAGGAAGTTAACTTTGAACCTTTGGTAACCGCAAATCTAAAGCCTGCAATGGTAATAAGTACATACCTATCGATAATCACCCTAAATGTAAATGGACTGAATGCACCAATCAAAAGACATAGAGTCACTGAATGGATAAAAAAACAAGACCCATCTATATGCTGCCTACAAGACACTTTAAACCCAAAGACATACACAGACTAAAAGTGAAAGGATGGAAAAAGATATTTCATGCAACTAATAATAGGGAAAAAGAAGCAGGAGTTGCAGTACTTGTATCAGACAAAATAGACTTCAAAACAAAGAAAGTCACAAGAGACAAAGGACATTACATAACATATTGATTAAGGGGTCAATCCAACAAGAAGATATGACCATTATAAATATGTAAGCGCCCAAACACAAGAGCACCTACATATATGAAACAAATACTACCAGAATTAAAAGGGGAAATAGAATGTAATGCATTCATTCTAGGAGACTTCAACACTCCACTCACTCTGAAGGACAGATCAACCAGACAAAAATAAGTAAGGAGACAGAGGCACTGAACAACACATTAGAACAGAAGGACCTAACAGACATCTACAGAACTCTACACCCAAAAGCAGCAGGATACTTTCTTCTCAAGTGCACATGGAACATTTTCAAGAATAGATCATATACTAGGCCACAAAAAGAGCCTCAGTAAATTCAAAAAGATTGAAATTGTACCAACCAGTTTCTCAGACATAGTACTGGAGGTCCTAGCCACAGCAATCAGACAACACAAAGAAATAAAAGGCATCCAGACTGGCAAAGAAGAAGTCAAACTGTCCCTGTTTGCAGATGACATGGAATTGTACATAAAAAACCCTAAAGAATCCACTCCATAACTACTAGATCTAATATCTGAATTCAGCAAAGTTGCAGGATACAAAATTAATACACAAATCTGTTGTATTCCTATACACTAATGATGAACTAGCAGAAAAGAGAAATCAGGAAAACAATTCCATTTACAGTTGCATCAAAAAGAATAAAATACCCAGATATAAACCTAACCAAGGAAGTGAAAGACCTATACTCAAAACTACAAGACACTCATGAGAGAAAATAAAGAAGAAAACAATAAATGGAAACACATCACATGCTCAGGGATAGGAAGAATTAATATTGTCAAAATGGCCATCCTGCCTAAAGCAATCTACAGACTTAATGCAATCCCTATCAAAATACCAACAGCATTCTTTAATGAACTGGAGCAAATTGTTCTAAAATTCATATGGAACCACAAAAGACCCCGAATAGCCACAGCGATCCTGAGAAGGAAGAGTAAAGCAGGGGGGATCTCACTTCCCAACTTCAACCTCTACTACAAAGCCACAGTAATCAAGACAATTTGGTACTGGCATAAGAACAACCAATGGCCAATGGAACAGACTAGAGAGCCCTGATATAAACCAAACCATATATGGGCAATCATATACGTTAAAGGAGCCATGGATATACAATGGGGAAATGACAGCCTCTTCAACAGCTGGTGTTGGCAAAACTGAACAGCCACATGCAAGAGAATGAAACTGGATTATTGTTTAACCCCACACATAAAAGTAAACCCAAAATGTATCAAAGACCTGAATGTAAGTCATGAAACCATAGAACTCTTAGAAGACAACATAGGCAAAAATCTCCTGAATATGAGCATGAGCAACTTCTTCCTGAACGCATCTCCTTGAGCAAGGGAAAGAAAAGCAAAAATGAGCACTTGGGACTACATCAAACTAATAAGTTTCTGTATGGCAAAGGATACCATCAACAGAACAAAAAGGCATCCCAAAGTATGGGAGAATATATTTGTAAAAGACATATCCAACAAGGGGTTATCATCCAGAATATATAAAGAAGTCACACCCCCAACACCCAAAAAGCAAATAAACTGATTAAGAAATGGGCAGAGGATGTGAACAGACACTTCTCCAAAGAAGAATTTCAGATGGCCAACAGGCACATGAAAAGATGCTCCACATCACTGATTATCAGGGAAATGCAAATTAAAACCACAATGAGATACCGTCTCACACCAGTTAGGATGGCCAACATCGACAAGACAAGGAACAACTGCTGGTGAGGATGGGGAGAAAAGGGAACCCTCCTGCACTGTTGGTGGAAATGTATATTAGTTCAGCCATTGTGGAAAGCAACATGGAGGTTCCTCAAAAAACTATAAATAGAAATACCATTTGACCCAGGAATTCCACTCCTAGGAATTTACCCAAAGAAAACAAAATCCCAGATTCAAAAAGACACGTGCACTCTATGCTTTTGTAGCACTATTTACAATAGCCAAGATATGGAAGCAACCTAAGTATCCATTAGTAGATGAATGTATAAAGAAGAACTAAGTGGTACATATACACAATGGAATATTATTCAGCCATAAGAAGAAAAAAAATCCCAGCATTTGCAACAACATGAATGGAGCTAGAGGGTATTATGCTCAGTGAAAGAAGCCAGGTGAAGATAGACAAATACCTCGTTATTTCACTCATTCGTGGAGTGCAACAACAAAGTAGTAGACTCACAGAAGGGACTATCTGTTACCAAAAGAAAGAGGGTGGGGAGGGCGGTGAGGAGGAGAAGCGGATTAAGGGGCATAATGATTAGCACACCATTTAGGGAGGTCACAGGGAAGGCAGTAAAGCACAGAGAAAACAAGTAGTGACTCTATAGCAACTTCCTATGCTGATGGACAGTGACTGCAATGGGGTGTCGGGGAGGTGAGCTTGATAATATGGGTGAATGTAGTAACCACAACATTGTGTGTGTGAAACCTTCATAAAATCAACGATACCTTAATTTAAAAAAGCCAGTCTCAAAAGGTTACAGTATTATTCCATGTGTATAACATTCTTAAAATTATAGTTATAATGATAGATAACAGATTTGTGGTTACCAGGGCTTAGAGTTGGAGGAGGACATGGCTATAGAGGGGTAGCACAAGGAAGTTTCTTTGAGGATATAGAACAGTTCTGTGTCCTAGTGGGGTGAGGATTACATGAATCTATGCATGTGATAAAATTTCATGGACTGTACACCAAAAAAAATGCATTACTATGCATGTGAAACCTGATGAAATCCAAATAAAGTCTGTAGCTTAGTTATTAATGTAAAATGAACACACTTCCTTCATTCATAAATAAACTTATTAAAAGAGTTGCAGCTGAAAGGTGGAAAATGTACAAATGATGGAAAATAATCCTAATTGATCAAAGAATAATTATAGTGAAATGATTCTTCTGGATGAAACAAATAAGATGCTTATAATCTGAAAAATGCAGAGTGAAGTCCTATTTTTTACCTGCTGGAATTGGCAAAATGAGTTCTGACAAGATCAAGTGTTAGTAGACTAGGGGAACTGCTTACTGGGACACTCATGGCAACCAACCACCCTTGATTTTATCAGTTTTTAGCATTTTGGGTTGCTACCATGGAACATGCCTGGTTTGTCCCCTAGAAACACCAGCCTTTGTTCCAAGAGATATGTATGGGAAGAGATGTATTACAGGAAAATATACAATAGTGAAAAATTGAAAACAAATGCTATCATAAGAGGACTGGATAAATAAAATATTGGCATGTATGTGCAGGGAAATAGTATACAGTAGAAGTGAATTCTGTATGTGTCAACATCAACTTTAAAATATGATGTCAACTGAGAAAAGCAAGCCGCATCATGAGACCACTTAAAATTCTAAAAACAAAACATATTTCTATTTGGTTTTTTTTGAAGTAGGGATTAGAAGGTATATATTAAGCTCAACAGTTTTTGCATGAATGGCAAAATGGAGTCAGGATGGGGTCTGCTATCTAGGAGAGAATCACTTCAGCTTTCCCTAGAACATTCTAATTGTTTTAGTAATAAAAAAGACTACAGTTATGTTTTACTTTCATAACCTTTTTATAAGAATAAACTTTGAAAAAAGACAGGAAAATATGTAAATTTTACAGGATTGATTATGGTGAGAATATGAGTGATTTCTACATTAGCGTTTGTTGTTGCAGTTTTTCTTATTTCCAAAATAAAAGTTATAAGGAAATACATAATCATTATAGAAAATTCAGTATAAATAAGAATAAATCCAAGTAATCCACTGAGATCATTACCATTAATATTTTGATGTACATTTGTATCCTTTCAGAATTCTGTATTTTATTATTATACACAGTGATTGTTGTTTTTTAAATGGGTTATACTGGTTTTGCCTTGTTTTACACATCTTTACTGGTCAGTAAATATGCTCTCACCTAAGCTCTGCCACATACTGGTAACTCACTGTCCCTATTTTTTTATATCAACTATGTTCTGTGGGTTTTTTTATATACAGTAACATATTAAGCAATCATATAGGACTTACTGTGTGACAGACATTGTTTTGTGTACTTTATAGGTACTACCTCATTTAATCCTCAACAACCCAGTGAGGTAGATTCTATTCGCCATTTACTGACGAAAAAACTAGGGTATAGAAAGTTCAGGTACCTTCCCCAGGCACTTTGGCTTCAGAGTGCATTCTCTTACCCTGTACACCAGACCTGCTTCTCCAATTGAGTCAATCCTTTCAGCACCTGCAGTGGGCCCTAATGTCACACAGCAGTCAGACTTTCAGTTCCCTGATCCATTCGCTCGTCCTTTCTCCTGGACACTGTCGTACCTCCTCTGTCATCAAACCTCCAACACCTCTTTTTCAGGAACAGTCTTGTAGTGACCTTGCTTGCCATTTCATTAAGAAAATTAGAAGCACCCCATCACATCATCTACCCACCTGCCCACATCCATGCTCACTTTTTCTTCCTTAACACTAAGAGTAGAAGCCAACCCTTCCATTTTGTGACTAGATCCAATTCTATCTTTCCCTTACTGACATCTTGTAACTAAATCATTAAGGTTTATCTTTTCTACTGATTTTCTCCCATTTTAAAACATCTTTCCTAAAATGCACATTTGGCAGAATGTTGACAACGGTTGAATCTAAGTGGAGAGCATAGGGTGTTTATTGTACTGTTCTTTCAACTTTTCTCTATATTTTAAAATTTTCATAAAGTTGTGGAGGTCCCCTCCTTGATCCTACTTCCCTCTCAAGCTCACCTCATTCCTCTTCTCTCCTTTACAGAAAAACTTCTCAAAAGAGTTATTGGCACTCACTCTCTAATTTCCCTCCTCCCCTTTTATCTTGGGCCTCACTCTGGACTATGCCCCTGATAGTCCACTGAAATATTTAATAAGATACTTAATATGTTGCTAGATCCAGTGGTTAAATTCTCAGTCTTCAATCTCTTGACCTATCAGAAACACATGATGCAAGAGGTACAGAATCTCAGTCATGATGTAAATTAGTCATGGGGATGGAAAGTACAGCATAGAGAGTATAGTCAGTAGTTCTGTAATATCTTTCTATATTGTCAGATGTTAACTACATTAGTTGGGATGAACATTTAATAATGTAGATAATGGTTGAGTCACTAATCACTCTGTTGTATACTTGAAACCAATATAGTATTGATTGTATATCAACTATACTTCAATTTAAAAAAAGAAACATACAATGCACTTTTCACACCCTTCTGAAACCCACCCTTAATCCCTTGCTACTCAAAATGTGTTCTGAGTTGTTTTCTACCACCTGGGAGCCTTTTAAAACTGCTGAATTTTAGGTACTACCCCAAGCCTACTGAATTGGAGACTACATTTTAATAGGGACCCAAATCATTTTCAAGTTTGAGAAGCACTGCTTTAAAGCATATTCTCTTGATTTTCCTTCTGTTTACTGTTTGCTCCTTCTCAACTAGATCTTCCTCAACTCCTTAACCTCTCTAAATTTTGGGATACTCGGGGATTTCCATTCCCTTGGTGATCTCATCCAGTTTCATGGCTTGGAATACCATTTTATTACCATTTCTATGCCAGCCTCCAGCCAATTCATTTCCTCTGAAATCTAAACTGTTATAGCCAACTGTCTGTTCCACATTACTTGTCTAATGGACTTACCAAATTTAATGTTTAATGCTTAGGTCCCGATTTTTTTCCTCAAGCCTGCTCTTCCTACATTCCTTTTCATCTCAGTAACTGGCTGCTCTGTTCATTAAGCTGCTTATGTCTGACATTTTATAGTTATCTTTGACTCGTCTCTTTTTCTCTACACAGCCAATCTGTTATCAAATTCCTGTTCACTCTATCTTTAAGTATATCTAGAATCTTACAACTCATCACCTGTTCTGCTATTCACCCTTATTCAAGCCACCATTACCTCTTGCCTGTATTAGTGTCCTGCTTCCACCCTTATCCCACCTTCAGTTCATTCTCAACAGTGTTGAGTCTATACTTCAATGTGGGAGAAACTGACGTCTTCATGATACTGAGTCTTCTATTCCATGAACATGAAATTTCTATGTCTTTTTTATTTCCTAGCTGGGGCCTACATTAGAGAAAGTACAATCCCCTTTGGAAATACTCTCATCATAGCTTAACACAGTAGCCAGAGTGGTCCTTTTAAGACATAGGTCAGTTTATATTGTTCCTCTGCTCTGCCAGTGTCTTTACATTTTACTCAGAAAGAAAACCAGGGTCCTTACAATAGGCCTTTCTCAGTGTGACCACCACCACAACCCTCTCTCCCCTACTGCCTTTTCTTTTACCTCTCTCAACTCATTAACTACTCTTCTGCCTCTTGTTCCCTCTGTTCCAAATCACATTTGCCTTCTTGCCATTCTGAGATCATGGGAAACGCATGCCTGCCTCAGGGACTTGCCCTTGCTAGTCCCTCTGCCTGCTGTGTTCTTACCCCATATTTGCATGACTCTCACTCCTCTCTTTGAGTGTTTACTCAAAATGTCCTTTGAAAAGAGGCCTTCCCTGCCCTAAATTTACAGCCCTCTATAACAGCATTTCCTGGCCCCCACTTGTAGAATCTTACATAGTCTACTGATAGATGTTTTAATTTTTCTGTCTTTTATACTAAAATGTAAGCACCTTGAAGGTAAAGTTTTTCTGCTTTCTCTCTTAGACTTAGAGCAGTTGTTGATTAGCATGTAGTGGGCTTTCAATAAGTGTGTTAAGTAATGAGAGAACCCAAAAAGATAAACATATTACCTCCATTTTACGGATTAGAAATACAAAGCTTAGATCATGCAGCATACCTGAGGTTACATGGCTGGTAAGTGACATAGTTGGGATCCAGACCCAAATGTGTCTTAGAACCCATGTCCTTCCCACTCTGCCTCTGGTGATGTCACTGAAGTTCTCTGGGCTCTGGTCTTCTCACCAGCAGAAGTGGAGTTACTGACTTTGCTTGCCTCACAAAGAAACATGAAGGTTATGAAACCAGGTGATGTAAAAATATCCTGAAAACTTAAAAATGCTATACATGTCCAAGAGGATGATGGAAATTCTATTTTCTTACAGAAATTATTTAGTTTTTAGTTTTATAGCTTTTAGTGTTAGGTCTTCAGTCCACTTGAAATTGATTTTTATATGTGGTATATGGTAAAAGTTGAATTTTTTCCCCAGTATTTCTCTAGTTGTTCAGCTATAATATTTGTTGAGAAGACTCCTTTCCCCCATTGAGTTACCTTGCTCTTATACATAAATTAATATCATGTTTCTGCTGTTATGTGTTTGGGCTTATAAATGTTTAAAATGAACTTAAAAAATGATTTTAAAACATAGTTTTTGCTATTCCATCAGTACCATGATATTCCATGCTTTTAATACATCCTCAGTTATTCTCTTAAGGCCAGTATTCTACTTAGAAGCTATGATAAGAGTATTTCCAAAGTACTCTCTCTAATGTAGGCCCCAGCTAGGAAATAAAAAAGACAGAGAAATATCATGTTCATGGAATAGAAGACTCAATATCAAGAAGATGTCAGTTCTTTCCACATTGAAGTTATAGACTCAGTGTAATCCTAATCAGAAATTCAGCAGGTTTTTTTGTAGAAATTGATAAGCTGATCAAAAGGTATATAGAAATGCAATGGTTGGAATAGTCAAAAGACAGTTTTGGGAAAAAAAAAGTTGAACTTCTGGCATGAAATGTCAAAACTTTATATATAGCCACCATATCAATACAGTGTGTTACTGGCATAAGGATTAATACATAAATCAAGAAAAAAGAATAGAAAGCCTAGAAATACAGCCATTATCCTGTGGTGCCTATGGTCAGTTTTTGTTTGTTTGTTTTTAACAAGATGCCAAGGCAATTCATACGGGAAGAATAATCTTTTCAACAACTGTTTCTGGAACAACTGGATAGCCATATAGAATAAATAAATAAATCACTAACCCTTACCTGACAAAAGACGTATTAATTAGAAATGGATCAAACAAGCTAAAAGCTGAAAATCTGAAACTTCTAGAAGAAATATCTTTGTAGCCTAAAGATAGGCAGATATTTCACAGGACACAAAAAATAAGGACCATTAAAGAAAAAATTCATCAATTGTACTTTATCAAAATTCAAAACTTTTGCTCTTTGAAAGACACTGTTAAGAAAACAAAAACTCAAGCCACCGACTTGAAGAAATGTTTATAGGCTGTATTACCTGATAAAAAGACTTGTATCCAAAATATATAAAGAACTATTACAACTCAGTAATAAGACAAACTATCTAGTGAAAAAATGGGTAAAAGATTGGGATACTTTATTAAAAAAGATATAAGACAAATAAGCACATGCAAAGATGTTGAACATCATTAGGCTATAGGGAGAGGGGATTTAAAACTACAGGACAGCACTACATATCCATTAGAATGCTTATAACCAAAATCAACAATACCAAGTATTTGCAAGGATGGAGAGTAACTAGTACTCTTATTATACATTGCTGGTAAGAATCTTAAATGGTACAGCCACTTGACAGTTTCTTTTAAAGTTACATGTGATCAATTCTAATCCTGTTTACCCAAAGGAAATAAAAACAGATTGACAACAAAGACTTGTACATGAATGTTCATAGTATCTTATTCATAATTGCCCCAAAGCAGGAACAAAAATGTCCAACAGGTAAATGGATTAGTTGTGGTGTATCCATACACTAGAATACTGCATGCAACCAATGTGGGAATCTCAGAATCATTATTCTGAGCAAAAGAAGCCATATGATTTTGTTATATGAGATTCTAGAAAAGGCAAAACTGATCTCTAGTGACAGATCATTATCAGTGGTTGACTGAGCATAGGAGGGTATTTTTAATTTTCAGAAATGTATGAAGAAACTTTTGGAAGTGATGGATATTTTTCATCTTGATTATGGCTCATCATTGCATAAGTATGAATTTGTTAGCTTGTTAAACTCTACATAAAAATTGGGTGCGTTTTGTGTCGCATGCAAATTATACCTCAATAAATTTGATTTTTTCAAAAACATGAGAAACTGGAAAATCTTAAGTAAAAATAGAATTTAGATCACTACAGAGCACAACTGAAAAATGTGTGAATTCTGCTTATTAGGGATTTTAATTATTTTTAAGTGATAAATGAATACTGACCACACAGAATATCAGAATATCCTTCCCTTCAGTCTTGCTCACTTTCCATATTGTGATTATGATTGGAGGGGAGGGCGTCAAGAAGAGAGACTATAATTTGAAATTGGATAAGGTAACATCTTGTCACCACCATCACTCATACCAGTCCAATCAGCTGCTAAATTTTCTCTGGGTGTCTGAGGAGAGATTCAGCTTACTGCATGAAGTCTGACTTTAGTTGATTGAACAGATCTGTTGAATACTTACCACATGCCGAGCACTGTACTAGGCAATGGGGATAAACAGAAATAAATAAGACACAGCCCTTTCCCTCAATGAACTCAAGCGTTCTGAGGGGTAACATGGATGATTTCAACTTTGACTTGAAAATAGACTCACTGTGGCCATAATATAGGAAGTTTGCTCCTCGTTCATTTTAAGAAGCTATTTTCAGAATACATAATGCTATCTTTAAAATGTTTTTAATTTGTAAAACTTTCATATTCTAGTGGAGTTTACATGCTGAACAGAAAACATAAAAAAAATTAGCTGTTATAATAATTACTATGTAACTGAACAGTGAAAGATCACTTTCAGTTGAGCTACTCTTAGGAAAGCTTCTCAGGAGTTAGTGTATGTGCTGTCTTAAAGGATGGGTATAAACAGAATAGAATGAAAGATAATTGGGGATGGGTGTGGGAAGGGAGCATTAATCACAGGTGGGATTAAATATTAAGGAATACTTATAGGACATGGATAAATAGGCTTGACTGGAGTGAAAGGTTTGTATTGATAAACAGTAAAAGATAAAGTCTTAATAGAAAACAAGATTTTTGCTATAATCATAATACTACTATGTTCCTAGAATCCTAAATTCAGTTACAGTCTATTTTAATATTTCTTATGTAAAGGCGTTATCACAATGTACTGTTTTGCACTTGTATCATGATTCTAAATAAGTCTTTATTTACACCCCTCAATGTGTGTTCTGTAGATTTTGAGGCCAGAGTCGTTAGCCCTACTCAGGTTAAAATGATGTTTTGTTTTTCAGTTACTTACACGCCAAGTCAATCATCCACAGAGACCTCAAGAGTAATAGTATCCTTCCTGAAATTTGTCTGCGAAGTTTGAAAACATCCTGACTTTTTCTTCTGCATTTTGTCTTCACATTATGTAAAAACAGTTTTCATGCTAAGTTCAATATACTGTAAAAAGAATTAATGGGTTTGCATGAAAGTATAGTAGAGCAAAGTACTACACCCTATTTTTGTTTTCTGAACTACTGAACATTACAAAAACATCTAGCAAGTCTGTGATGTTGGTACTCTTTGATTGATTGCTCACATTCTATCAGCACTATAAAACAGGTAGCTATCTGTTGATGTCTTTCAGTGCTCTGACCTTGCTCAGCAGTAGTTGAGATGTAGCTGAAGGCTCCAAGTTACTTAACAATATGGTGAGAGAAACATAATTTTTCTTCTTCCATAAACTCAGATTAAGATCTTGAGTCTGCCAACCGACTTTGTTCCGGTGAAGAGCTTTTACAGCTTTCCCACAGGGCCAAAACAATACTTGGGCCTACCTTACTAAAATCTGTGGGGAAGTTTCAAGGTCTCCCATCAATTTAGGAAAGCGTCTCACCTTATCCTACCACATTCAAGACCCAAAAATCTTAAAAGCAGGTCATATGGACCAAATAGAGCTAATCATTTTTTTAAATATATTAACGTGAAGAAATATGAAGTATGATACTTTTTAAAAGATGATTGTATTACAGAATTAGAGAAATTAGATCTCTTACCTAAAATTTTCCTAATGCTTGTTGCTCTGATAGGAAAATGGGATCTATTGTTTTCCTTTACTTACTACACCTCAGATATTTTTCTTCATGAAGACCTCACAGTAAAAATAGGTGATTTTGGTCTAGCCACAGTGAAATCTCGATGGAGTGGGTCCCATCAGTTTGAACAGTTGTCTGGATCCATTTTGTGGATGGTAAGAATTGAGGCTATTTCTCCATTAATTAAATTTTTGGATCCTGAGATGATGCTGAGTTACTCGAAAGTCATTGAGGGTTTCAATTATAATATTTTCATAGTTCCCAGTATTCACAAAAAAATCAATGCTGATCTTATTTTTTTATGTAAACAGATTTTGACCCTGTCTTTAAAAAGAATTACTATGAAGCCAGTTTCAATATATTTCAAACAAAACAATACATATTTTATAAACTGTTTAAAGTTTATTCAGAATTATATCTAAAATATTTTGTGTTCAAAACGTGAGTACTGTTTCAAAAAAAAACAAATATGCTGTTTAAGCAGGTGTATCTGTAGCAGCCATTACTAAGGTTTTGCTAAGAAAACTACTACTTTCAAGAGACAAACTGTTTCACAATTTTTTTTAAACCTAAATTGGGAAGTTACTTCCTTTAGAAAGAACCATGTAATTACAGGGCAGCTGGGAAAGACTAAACAAAAAATGAGAGGTAGATTTTACACTGTCAGTCTTGTGCTGCCATGCATAGCTCTTTCTCTTTATTCCTGTTTCTGCTTTATGGAAAAGAAGAAAAGAAAAGTTCTGGAAGAAGGGAACTCAGGCTCTGCAGTTACTTTCAGCAGGCTGCGCGTGGGCAGTAACAGGACTCATTCTCTAAGCGAGCACTTCTCTTAGAGTCATGAAGGCCCTTTCAGAGGCCCAAGGTTGTCCCTGTGTGAGACAAGATTTGTCTTCATATCCTTCAACTAGAGCAGTACATCACAGCAGATTGAACATAGAAGCAAATACATGACTGGCTGGCTGCTGTTAAACTAGGCAGTAAAAGAGAAGAATTGCAGTACTATTCTCAGTAAACTTTTTTGTTTTTGAAAATATATTTTCCATTAAAAATGGGTGATCTCTGTTAACATCTGATCATTATTGTTCTATGATTTAAATGAATTAATATTTTAACAGTTCCTCAGTTGAATTTTAATATAAGTAGCCATAGGTAGAGCCCACATAAACAAAAGCTTCTTGGGGTCCTCAATAATTTTTAAAACTGAAAGAATCCTGAGACCAAAAAGTTTGAGAACCACTGCATTAAGCTGAATAGAGACTATCCCAAAACCATTAGTGCAGTTTCAAGCCTTAAATTATTGAATTTGCACTAAGACTTCCAGGACCCTGCTGGAAACAGAGTAGCTGTAGGGCTTTCAAAGCCACATTTGCCTTAAATTCCCTGAACTGTATCTGTAACTCCCCAAGAAGGGAAATTCAAGGTACTGAATTTCAAGGTAACTGAATTAGTTAAATTAAGCCTAGAGTTAAATTCAGCTATGATTTTTTGTATAGTAACTGAAATTAGGGCAAGTGGCAAGGTAAAATTGGGGGCACTGGACTTAAGAGTCAGGAGGTCTGTACTCCAGTGTTCTGTTTGACTCAACGTGCATGTTTCTTAACCTCCTCCAAGTCTCTCCGTCTTTAATGTTGGGTTGAACTAATGAATTTCTAATGCCTTTTCTATATCTAAGATTCAGTAATTAGAGCTAGCTAATTTTCCTTTTCCTTAAATTTGTATTTAACTTAATAATTATAAGAAAGAGCCTAATTTATAATTATAATCTGGATATCAGGCACCATAAGGTACACCCCTCATAACAAAGATGACAGTGTATCCTAAGAAGAGGGGAGAAGCACATTTTTTAAGCACATTTTATTTACTGAGCTTGCAAAACCCACAATTACAAAGAAACAGTTGATACATGTTTTAAAGGTGTGCTTATTTTAACTAGTGTGGGAGAAATAGGTTCAGTCAAATCTCCAGATTTGTCCTTACCCAAAACCTTAGTTATACAATTAAATTGTTACACAATGAAGTTTCATATTTTCTTCTAATAACTTTTTTGTTAATACCTAGGTAGATGGGTTCATCCTTTATTCCATCAAGCTGAGTCTTAACACAGGAGATTAGCTTAGTTGTTGAATAAACCTTTGAGGTTGATATTGCCTTCAGAAACAAATATAGATCCATAGACTAGGAGAGAAGAGTTGGGTCAGAACTAAGGTTATGTAATTCTCTGAATTGTTTACACCAGTCTTCTCAGACTTGTTTTATCTATATCTTAGAGGAGAAAAAAAACCTTTGTGAAAATTTTACAAATTAAATCACAATTAATTGAGCATCAGTCATGCATTTCTTATAAATAAATGACATACAACTTTTCATGAAGCCATCTACCAACAACGATGAGATAAAACAATTTTAAAAAGTTCTTCAACTGATTTATTACTGTGTCCCTTACAAAAATTATATTCTGGCTTTGAAAATTACATCTGTATCAAAACTAGCCTCTCAGTATTCTGGCTTGTTCATTACATCACAGTTGTATGTGGTTTATTTTTTACTGTATTACTAAAACTAATTATCAATAAAATGTATGACAGAAGTAAGTAGACACAGCCTTCTCCTTCACCCCCATCCTCTCACTCTCATCAGGATCTACACATCTTCCATCAGTGGTTCTCAACCTTGGTTGGACATTAAAATCATCTGGGGAGCTTTAAAAACTAGCAGTGCTTGCATCCCATCCCCCGATTCTGATGTTATATTATTGAGCTGGAATATTGTCTGGATATTGAGAGGTTAAAGCCTGCACAGGTAATTCTGATTTGCAGGGGAGGCTGAGTGTCATTAATGCCTGGCTCATGAGATAGTCTGACCTGCCTTACCCTGGCCAATAACCCTGGTCTTGTCCCAGGTCTTTCATTGATTTTTACAGTTAGTCATGGTTTTTCTCTCAAACTAATGCTTTCAAAAGTTTCTATTAATACCCTCCAATTCCTCTAATTCCTTCCAAATGAAACAATACAGAAGATGCATGACAAAAGAAGTCTTTTAAGCTAACATTTAGCCAAACATTTGTTATATTTCATGTAAGCAGCTAATGAGAAATCTATTTGTAGAATAGTGACTGAAATGTGTAAAAATGATGCAATTATGACTCAGTCTGTATCTTTGCCCAAGAAGCAGCACCAAAGGATTCTTTATACCATCTTACACTAAATTTCCCTGCTGTATATTATTTTTGTTATTAAAGCATCCATGGCATGTTTATTCTGCTTTTGGAGGCAGGAAAGTAATTTGAGTTTGTTGGTCTTGAAATTTTACCATTATTGTCTAAGGTGTCCTGAGATGAGAATCATCTGTACCAATGGGAAAACTTCAGTTCTGAGGCAGCTAACACTGTGGTTGTGTTACTCCCAAACATAACCACAGGTCTAATGTTTCTTTGTTGAATCAGGAATGGGAAGTGGGAACTGATTTTTGATAGGGTGAGTCACGGAAAGAATTCAAATAGCAGTGACATTATTTGTGCAAAAAAAGGGTAGCTGATAAAATATCTTAGTAATGCATAATACTCTCAGCTAATCCTACCCGTTGCAGAATTTACAGAGCATATTTTTAGTCTTAATCAGTTTTATTTCTTTGACCATTAATGAGAGAATTGATTACATATTAGATGGGTTACTTAATGATAAAAATATTGTTCTGGAAATTATGAGTTTGGTGTTTAGTCTTTATTCAGTTGAAGTGAAGAATAAACAAGAATCTTTTTCTTTTTATGTTCTAATAGGCACCGGAAGTAATCAGGATGCAAGATAAAAACCCTTACAGCTTTCAATCAGATGTATATGCATTCGGGATTGTTCTATATGAATTGATGACGGGACAGTTACCTTATTCAAACATCAACAACAGGGACCAGGTAAATATTTGCCATCTCTTGGAGTTTGTTTTACTATTTGTATAAAGGAACTAATTCACAGTAATAAAAAGTGTTGAGTTCTGGGTAAACATGAATGATGATATCTTGGTCTTTGTGACTGGTTTTAGAAATCTTTTATGTACTTGTAGCACTAATAGCAGCATGTAAGGCCTTGCCTTGAAATATCAGTAAGTGTTGTAATAGGATGAAGTTCCCATCTTCGGGCTAGCAGCTGGAAGTACAGGAGTGGGTACGCCTCATGTGTTTCTAGACCATGGTTCAGGCAGAAGAACAGGGTCTGCCACTGTGACGTCTGGGCTTGTAAACCATTTACTGTATAACAGATTGTGCTGTTTGAGCAGGTACTCAGGTAGGAACTTTTTTTTTATCAGATTCTATTTTACTGTTTCTCCATGGTTTTTTATTTTTTAAAACTAGGTAGATGAAAGATGTGTATATATTGTGCTTTCAGTTTTCTGTAATGAGATTTCTAGCAGGGTTTTTTTTTTTTACTTCTCCCTTCCTGAATTGCTATTCTCTGTCCCTTATCTTCCAATAAGTACCAAGGTAGTCTTATGCAGATCTTTGCTTTTCTATCCCAGCCACAGTACATTCACCTGGGCTTTTAACTCTGGCCAAGAAAAATGAATTGTCTTTGCTGAAATTACCTCAACATTTAGATAGTGTGTGTGTGCATGTGTTTGGAGAGAGATTACAGTTGTTTCACTGCTATATATTAGAGAACAATAGTTGACTGTAAAACTGTGATTAAATAATATATTTTATACTGTGGCTTACATCAGAATCACCAGGATAATACCAGGATAATTTGTTAAGAAATAGAGATGCTGGAACACACTGTGATTCAATGGGTTGGGATCCAAGCACCTGCATTTTTAGTAAGTTTCCCAGGTGATTGGATATATAACAAAGTTGAGAATCACCAATCTAAAGAATAAAAAATGAATGTGAATGTTTTATGTGTTTCATCATAACTTCCCAACCTAATGAAATAATAGTTTTTGTATATAAATGGGTTACTTCATTTAAGTAGTCTGTGTGTTTTGGTCAACAGCTCAGCTCTCAGTCTTTTTGGTGCTAGCTCTCAGTAGCTCTCTCACTAAGAATTTCAACTATGATGTGATATCAGAGAAGTGATCTACATTGCCATGTACTTTGTATGTACTTTCAAATCACCATATGGCTCTTACCCAACAGTGGTCCTGATTCTATATTTTAAGAATTTAAAAAGTGACTACATTTCTACACAGATCAGCACAAAACTAATTTTTTGTTGCTGTTTGGTCTTTCTTACTGCTTCCTAGCTTTAGAATGTTGAATCTTAGCTTTGAGTGTTAAAAAAAAAAGCCTATGACCTCGCTTCCAATGATCTGATATTTTAAGCCTGCATGAAACCATAGATTCAGGATGAACCAAAATGCCAGCTAAAGAACATAATTGGAACATTGCACTTACTATACTTGTGACAGATTCTAAATTACTGAGATAATTGATTTGATGATGGGAGTCTTGAGTAGCAAGATTTTATCTAATTTGCAAGCTTCTTGTGTTTTGCCTTTACAGTCTTGTTAACTTGACCAGACAGGATAATACCATGGACCATGTTCCACTTTTCCTATGCATACTATTTTTCTAGAGAAATTATATGAGAATTTTAGTTTAGTTTTAGTTTTTTATCATAAAGACTACAAATAAAAATTTTTGAACCTAAGATCTGGATGAAATCCATTTGCCAATCCATAAGTTTATTTCAGTAAAATAGTGAAATTGTATTATGGAAAGAAGTATTTGTATTTCAAAAATATGGATAAAAGTATCCCAGAGTGCTATACTCATCCACTTATTGACATTTTAGGCACTTTGTCCTCCATGGGAGTGTAATAAGTGATGTGGCAAGGGTTTACTCTCCATGAGAGAAGGGGGAGACCAATAGGAGGGTAAGGCCTTTACTACTTAGTTCTTTCTGGTAATATAGTTAGAGCCTTCTGGAAACTGTCAGTCTGAAACAAAGTTGAGTATTTGATGAAGAAAAAGTAGGTGAAGGAATGCTATACTCATGATTACCCCTATTTTACTTCATTACCTTCTAGTCCACCCTCTTCAGATAGAACTCCCTCTCTTGAATCAGTAAGTCTGGTTGTCCTCAATGAAGTAGCCCCAGGTATTGCACCATCCATCCCCTTGATTTGGTTTTTCTTTCCCTTTCTCTTACCTTGATCTCCATGGCTCTCCGATTAAACTCCTGTTTGAAAATCTAGGAATATTTTTCAGAGAGATGGGACAGTTGCTTCTTTATTATGTATTATAGGGACCATTCCCTTACACTTCACCCCCACAGTCCGAGGTGGCAGGTTTTGTCTGTAAATTCAAAGCAGGATTCCAGTTAAGCAGTGTGATGTAATTGCAGGCCTTGGACTCATGACCTGCATGACCTGGTCACTTTACCTTTCTAGGTATCTATTTTTTTTCCCAATTATAAAAATAAGAGAGAGGACTAAAGAATTCCTTCCAATTGTAAAGAGCAGATTCCTTCCTAAAACAAGTCTCTTAGCTCCTTGAGCTATGACCATCCCCATGCTACTTGGCAGGGTGGCATGCCTTTTTACTTTACTTACCTTAGTGCTGAAAGTCTGAGAAATTGGTGTCATTTTCTCCCCTTTTTATCATTCCATTTTGCTCTTTAATCATCCTATCCTTCCCTCTTGCAGTGCAGCTTCTCCACTAAGTTGGGAATAATAATGTGCTCATTTAAGCTAGGTATATAGACTCTCTACTCTCATGCCTTTGTTTTCTTGGAGCAGAAGTGCTATGTCAGATTAAAGATAACATTTATCTGTTATTTGAAGTGTATTGTAGTTATTATTGCTATATAACAAACCATCCAAAATGTAGTGGCTTAAGCAATTACCAATCTGCAATTCGGGCTGTTCTCAGTGAAGGAGGTTTATCTCTATTTCATGTGGTACTGGCTGGGGTAGGCCCCTGAGTGTTAATGGATCTGTTTCCAAAATGGTTCATTCATGTACCTGACAAGGTGGGGTAGCTGAGCTGGAAGCTCAGTCAGGGCTAAGGGCCAAAGACTTTAGTCCTTCTCCATGTGGGCCTTTTGTGAGGACTTCTTCACAGGAAGCTTGGACTTTCCCACAGCGTGGTGTCTGGGTCCTAAGCACAAGGTCTCAAGACAGGAAAGGACAAATACCAGTGTCATCAACATGCAAACTATTTTAATAAGAAAAATTTCAATACCTACTAAATGCAAAGCATTGTTGATGTGGAAGAATACAAAGATGAAAAAAAACCTAGGCTGTGCTCCCGGTGAAGTGTATGGTTGTACTGAGGTAGCGCAGGGATGATGTTGAGGAGGAAGCCATGTTCCAGTAACACACAGGAGTGGACGGAGGGGTGGAAGTGCCAGCAGTGCCAAGGGTGGATTGAGAATGAAAACGACCAGTCCCAGAATTTCAAACTGAGCTGTGGGCTTTGTAGTGTTATGTACCATTTGAATCTTCTACCCATGAATTACATTCAAGAAAGACTTGTCCTTTAAGTTTAAATAATCACAGAGTGTTATTTCCAGTGTATTATGTTAAGAATTTGAAATAATCCATTGTATCCTTATTTTAAACATACCCAATAAAATCTAAATGTCAAAGATGTATGCACCCCTATGTGTATCACAGCACTATTTACAATAACCAAGATATAGAAGCAACCTAAGTGTCCATCAGTAGATGAATGGATAAAGAAGATGTGGTACATATACACTATGGAATCCTATTCAGCCATAAGAAAGAAACAAATCCTACCATTTGCAACAACATGGATGGAGCTGGAGAGTATTGTGCTCAGTGAAATAAGCCAGGCAGAGAAAGACAAGTACCAAATGATTTCCCTCATTTGTGAAGTATAACAACGAAGCAAATCTGAAGGAACAAAACAGCAGCAGACTCACAGACTCGAAGAAGGGACTAGCAGTTACCAAAGGAGAGGGGTGGGGGGATGGCGATTGGGGAGGGAGGGAGAAGGGGATTTGGGGGTGTTATAATTAGTACACATGTTGTGGGGGGGATCATGAGGAAGACAGTGTAGCACAGAGAAGGCAAGTAGTGACTCTGTGGCATCTTACTACACTGATGGACAGTGACTGCAATGGGGCATGGTGGGGACTTGATAATATGGGTGAATGTAGTAACCACATTGTTTTCATGTGAAACCTTCATAAGAGTGTATATCAATAATACCTTAACAAAAAAAATCTTAATATCATACTGTGTTGATACCTACCATTACATGCTCTAAAAATACAAAAAGCAGCGGACCTAAGATGGCAGCATGAGTAGGACAGTGGGAATCTCCTCCCAAAAACATAAATTTTTGAAAATACAACAAATACAACTATTCCTAAAAGAGAGACAAGAAGATACAGGACAACAGCCAGACCACATCCACACCTGCGAGAACCCAGTGCCTTGCGAAGGGGGTAAGATACAAGCCCCGGCCCGGTGGGAGCCGAGCACCTCTCACCCCAGCTCCTGGCAGGAGGAGAGGAGTCGGAGTGGGGAGGGAGAGGGAGCCCAGGACTGCTAAGTAGCCAGCCCTAGCCATCTGCACCTGGAGTGCAGACACACAGTGCAAGGAGTGTGGGAAACTAGGGAAACAGGACAGTAAAACCTGTGAGTGGGTCCCTGCAGCAAGCGCCCCTGGGACAAAGAAAAGCGAGTGCTTTTTGAAAGTCTTAAAGGGACAGGGACCCCACAGCTGGATGGAAGCGTCACGGAACACTTAGCCAAGCAGCTGGAAATCCCGGGGAAATCTGGGCACCCCAACCCCCTGGGCAGCAGCTCTGAGAACCCTCACGGCAATAAACAGCCCCCCGCCTGTTCCCCCTCCGGCACCCCGCCATAGCAGAGCAGCAGCCTGAGACCAGCCACGCCCACAGCAAGGGAGCTTCCTCCATAGCGGCCGGGCAAGATACAGAGACCCAGTCTACGTGCAACTGCCCAACACAAGCTGCTAGGGGTCGCTGTTGTCCCAGTAAAGAAAGGCCAGGAGCAAGTGGAAAGGGTCTTGGTTTTCCCAGCTGACAGACGAGTCAACAGCATACCACTGCATCTGTCAACATGAAAAGGCAGAAAAATTTGATCCCGACCAGACTAACCCAGACATCCTCCACATCCTCCCCTGAGAAGGAATCTGGGGAGATAGATTTAACCAATCTTCCTCAAAGAAAATTCAAAACAAAAGTCATAACCATGCTGATGGACTTGCAGAGAAACATGCAAGAACTAAGGAGGGAGAATACAGAAATAAAACAATCTCTGGAAGGACTTCAAAGCGGAATGGACGAGATACAAGAGACCATTAATGGACTAGAAATCAGAACAGGAATGCAGAGAAGCTGATGCAGAGAGAAATAAAAGGATCTCCAGGAATGAAAGAATATTAAGAGAATTGTGTGACCAATCAAAACTGAACAATATTCACATTATAGGAGTACCAGAAGAAGAAGAAGAGAGAAATAGGGATAGAAAATGTCTCTGAAGAAATAATTGCTGAAAACTTCCCCAAACTCTGGGAGGAAATGGCCTCTCAGACCACAGAAGTACACAGAACTCCCATGACAAGGGACCCAAGGAGGGCAATACCAAGACACATAATAATTAAAATGGCAAAGATCAAAGACAAGGAGAGAGTATTAAAGGCAGCCAGAGAGAAAAGAAAGGTCACCTACAAAGGAAAACCCATCAGGCTATCATCAGACTTCTCAACAGAAACCTTACAGGCCAGAAGAGAATGGCATGAAATACTTAATGTAATGAAACAGAAGGGCCTCGAACCAAGAATACTGTATCCAGCACGATTATCATTTAAATATGAAGGAGGGATTAAACAATTCCCAGACAAGCAAAAGTTGAGGGAATTTGCCTCCCACAAACCACCTCTACAGGGTATCTTAGAGGGACTGCTCTAGATGGGAGCACTCCTAAAAAGAGCACAGAACAAAACACCCAACATATGAAGAATGGAGGAGGAGGAGGAATAAGAAGGGAGAGAAATAAAGAATCATCAGACAGTGTTTATAATAGCTCAATAAGTGATTTAAGTTAGACAGTAACATAGTAAAGAAGCTAACCTTTAACCTTTGGTAACCACAAACTTAAAGCCTGCAATGGCAATAAGTACATATCTTTCAGTAATCACCCTAAATGTAAATGGACTGAATGCAACAATCAAAAGACACAGAGTAATAGAATGGTTAAAAAGCAAGACCCATCTATATGCTGCTTACAAGAAACTCACCTCAAACCCAAAGACATGCACAGATTAAAAGTCAAGGGATGGAAAAAGATATTTCATGCAAACAACAGGGAGAAAAAATCAGGTGTTGCAATACTAGTATCAGACAAAATAGACTTCAAAACAAAGAAAGCACAAGAGATAAAGAAGGACATTACATAATGATAAAGGGCTCAGTCCAACAAGAGGATATAACCATTATAAATATATATGCACTCAATACAGGACCACCAACATATGTGAAACAAATACTAACAGAATTAAAGGAAGAAATAAAATGCAATGCATTCATTTTGGGAGACTTTAACACACCACTCACTCCAAAGGATAGATCCACCAGACAGAAAATAAGTAAGGACACAGAGGCACTGAACAACACACTAGAACAGATGGACATAATAGATATCTATAGAGCTCTACATCCAAAAGCAACAGCATACACATTCTTCTCAAGTGCACATTGCACACTCTCCAGAATAGACCACATACTAGGCCACAAAAAGAGCCTCAGTAGATTCAAAAAGATTGAAATCCTACCAACCAACTTTTCAGACCACAAAGGTATAAAACTAGAAATAAATTGTACAAAGAAAGCAAAAAGGCTCACAAACACATGGAGGCTTAACATCATGCTCCTAAATAATCAATGGATCAATGACCAAATTAAAATGGAGATCCAGCAGTATATGGAGACAAATGACAACAACAACACAAAGCCCCAACTTCTGTGGGACACAGCGAAGGCAGTCTTAAGAGGAAAGTATATAGCAATCCAGGCATATTTAAAGAAGGAAGAACAATCCCAAATGAATAGTCTAATGTCACAATTATCGAAATTGGAAAAAGAAGAACAAATGAGGCCTAATGTCAACAGAAGGAGGGACATAATAAAGATCAGAGAAGAAATAAATAAAATTGAGAAGAATAAAACAATAGAAAAAATCAATGAAACCAAGAGCTGGTTCTTTGAGAGAATAAACAAAATAGATAAGCCTCTAGCCAGACTTATTAAGAGAAAAAGAGAATCAACAGCCAACATCATACTGAACAGCGAGAAGCTGAAAGCTTTTCCTCTGAGATAGGGAACAAGACAGGGATGCCCACTCTCCCCACTGTTATTCAACATAGTACTGGAGGTCGTAGCCATGGCAATCAGACAAAACAAAGAAATACAAGGAATCCAGATTGGTAAAGAAGAAGTTCAACTGTCACTATTTGCAGATGACATGATATTGTACATAAAAAACTCTAAAGACTCTGCTCCAAAACTACAAGAACTATCAGAATTCAGCAAAGTTGCAGGATGCAAAATTAACACACAGAAATCTGTGGCTTTCCTATACACTAACAATGAACTAATAGAAAGAGAAATCAGGAAAACAATTCCATTCACAGTAGCATCAAAAAGAATAAAATACCTAGGAATAAACCTAACCAAGGAAGTGAAAGACCTATACCCTGAAAACTATAAGAGACTCTTAAGAGAAATTAAAGAGGTCACTAACAAATGGAAACTCATCCCATGCTCCTGGCTAGGAAGAATTAATATTGTCAAAATAGCCATCCTGCCCAAAACAATATACAGATTTGATGCAATCCCTTTCAAATTACCAACAGCATTCCTCAATGAACTGGAACAACTAGTTCAAAAATTCATATGGAAACACCAAAGACCCCGAATAGCTAAAGCAATCTTGAGAAGGAAGAATAAAGTCGGGGGGGATCTCACTCTTCAACTTCAAGCTCTACTACAAAGCCACATTAATCAAGACAATTTGGTACTGGCACAAGAACAGAGCCACAGACCAATGGAACAGAATAGAGACTCCAAACATTAACCCAAACATATATGGTCAATTAATATTTGATAAAGGAGCCATGGACATACAATGGGGAAATGACAGTCTCTTCAACAGATGATGCTGGCAAAACTGGACAGCTACATGTAAGAGAATGAAACTGGATCACTGTCTAACCCCATACACAAAATTAAATTCGAAATGGATCAAAGACTTGAACATAAGTCATGAAACCATAAAACTCTTAGAAAAAAACAGGCAAAAATCTCTTAGACATAAACATGAGTGACCTCTTCTTGAGCATATCTCCCCAGGCAAGGGAAACAAAAGCAAAAATGAACAAGTGGATCTATATCAAGCTGAAAATTTCTGTACAGCAAAGGACACCATCAATAGAACAAAAAGGTATCCTACAGTATGGGAGAATATATTCATAAATGAAAGATCCGATAAAGGCTTGACATCCAAAATATATAAAGAGCTCACACACCTCAACAAACAAAAAGCAAGTAATCCAATTAAAAAATGGGCAGAGGAGCTGAATAGACAGTTCTCTAAAGAAGAAATTCAGATGGCCAACAGACACATGAAAAGATGCTTCACATCACTTGTCATCAGAGAAATGCAAATTAAAACCACAATGAGATATCACCTCACACCAGTAAGGATGGCTACCATCCAAAAGACAAACAACAACAAATGTTGGTGAGGTTGTGGAGAAAGGGGAACCCTCCTACACTGCTGGTGGGAATGTAAATTAGTTCAACCATTGTGGAAAGCAGTATGGAGGTTCCTCAAAATGCTCAAAATAGAAATACCATTTGACCCAGGAATTCCACTTCTAGGAATTTACCCTAAGAATGCAGCAGCCCATTTTGAAAAAGACAGATGCACCCCTATGTTTATAGCAGCACTATTTACAATAGCCAAGAAATGGAAGCAACCTAAGTGTCCATCAATAAACAAATAGATAAAGAAGATGTGGTACATATACACAATGGAATATTATTCAGTCATAAGAAGAAAACAAATCCTACTATTTGCAATAACATGAATGGAGCAAGAGTGTATTATGCTCAGTGAAATAAGCCAGGCGGAGAAAGACAAGTTCCAAATGATTTCACTCATATGTGGAGTATAAGAACAAAGAAAAACTCAAGGAACAAAACAGCAGCAGAATCACAGAACCCAAGAATGGACTAACAGTTACCAAAGGGAAAGGGATTGGGGAGGATGGGTGTGAAGGGAGGGACAAGGGTGGGGAAAAAGAAAGGCGGCATTACAATTAGCATGTATAGTGTTGTTGGGGGACACGGGGAGGGCTGTGCAACACAGAGAAGACAGGTGGTGATTATACAGCATCTTGCTATGCTGATGGACAGTGACTGTAGTGGGGTGGGGGGGGAGACTTGGTGAGAGGGGGAGCCTGGTAAGCGTAGTGTTCTTCATGTAATTGTAGATTAATGATTGCAAAAATTTTTTTAAATTAAAATAAAAAATAATTAATTAATTTAAAAATTTTAAAAATACCAAAAGCTCATCATGAATTTTTGAAAATTTTCATGGCTCTTTTTTTTTCTTTTAACTATTTGTATTCTACTTCCCCCATAGAATTTTTTTCCTAATGTAACATATTTTTATGCTTTTGAAACCTTTTTACTGATCACTCAAGTTATAATATCTGCAACAAAGTATATGTATATAAATTAAGAATTTAAAAAATGTTAGGCTCTGTGTGTTAATTTTTTACATTCTTAATTATGCTATTAATAATTTATAACATGAAAATAGCACATTTTAATATACAGAAACATAAAGGGTAAATTTTTTTTTCATGTATCTTAACTTTAAGGGATTTTTCTCTTCACATATTTATAGATAAATATGCCTTTTGCTAGAATGAGCTAAGATGTAGCATCAGTCCCTTTCCTTATTTTATTTTTAAGGAAGCAAGCACCAAGAAATATTGTTCAAATAAATAAGAAAATGGGAATGCTAGGGGTTTTGTTATAACCATATGCAGAGGTCACTGGTCCACAAGACCACCCTCAGGTCAGTCATTAAATCTCACGGAACACACTGAACATTGGTAATACTCACGGTTATTATTACAACAAAAGAATACAGATTAAAATTCACCACGGGAAGAGGCACATAGGGCAGAATCCAAGAGAGTTCCATATTTGGAGGTTCCAGGTGTCCTCTCCCAGTGGAATTCTGGACAGCACTAAATTCTCCTGGCAGAAATGCATGACAACATGCAGAAAGTACTGCCAGCCAGGAAAACTCACTTCAGCCTTGGAGTCCAGAGTGATTATTGGGGCTCGGTCACAAAAATGTGGTTGACTACCTCTGTGGCTGACCTTAGTTTTCAGCCCCTCTAGAAGTCAAGCTGAACCACATGACTCAAAGCCCTCTCCATAAGTCACACTGATAGCATAGACTATCTGGCATGACCCAGGTCCCCCAGGTGAACAAAGATACTTTTATTAGGCAGGATGTTCCAAGGCCTTAGGGATTTCCTCCCAGGAATCAGAGGCAAAGGCCAGCCCTCTCTTTGGGTAGAATCAATGCTTTACCATATACCATATCACTCAATTATTTGAACTCATTTCTGTAACATACCAAAAATTACATAATAACCTGTCATTAAAAATTATTTTAATAGCTGTCAATTCAGTTAATTTTGCTGAAAGCAAAGAATTGGGATACAACTGTCTTTACAAAGGGATTTATTACCCATTCATTAGAACACACTTAGACCAGTATTTGGAAGTGTCCCTTTAGTACCCCCAGTGGTTTTATGCCCTGGAACAATGTGTACTCTAGTCAAGTTCTATGTGCATGTGCCTTTTGTAAGTGGAAGTAGGGCAGTTTTGTAGTAGGGGAGATGGGAAAGGATAAGCTTCACACTTCCACTTTAGTGGTGCTCGGACAAATCAGCTTACAGTTGAACAAGGGTGATCACATCACCATATAGGAAATAACAAAAAGGGTATCAAACTTGGCTGTTCCTAAAATTCATCAGCTCTGCGCCATAACGGAAACTCTTAACGGGCTCCTTCCCCCTAACCCTAGTCTGTCCCTATTGGATCTGGCCCCTCTAAGATCAAAATACCTCTCTCCTCCCTGAGTCCCAGGACTCCTAACATCTGTCTGCCCACTCTCAAAAGAGCCAAAAATTAGAAAACTAAGACATCAGGAGAATCATAAATCTTTGTACCCCAGGAAGACAAATCCTCTTACTTTATTAAACAGAAGAGTTCCCACTGGCTTCGCCTTCTTCCCTCTGGAAGAGTCTGATTCTCATACCCCATTAGCATTTCCTCAACAAGAGTTTAAAATGCAGGTGCCAAAAAAAAAAAAAATGCAGTTGCCAAAATAATTGTTTAAAAGGTTGACCTTTTTGCTTTCTGCTACATATATATATATATATATATATATATAAAGGACTTAGCACAGTGCCCAAAAATTAATGCTCAGTAAATAATTTTTTAAGTAGAAAAGAGGCATGATCCAATCTGTTTTAGAATGATTGCCCTGTTGGTAGGACAGTGGATTGGATAAGAGAGACTGGCCACATGGGTAGCAATTAGGAGACCTTGACAACAGTCCAGAGGTTACGAAGATTTCAGCTTGCAGCCTGGTAAATATTGGTTCCCTACAATCTATGATGTATAGGGATCAGGATTGTTTTTGAACTTCTTATTAAAGTATAATGTACATACAGAAAAGTAACATGTGTTCTAAGTGCACAGTTTGTTGAATTTTCAATGCTTATGTATTTTTCAACTTCCCTATTTACCTTTTTTTCCTCCCCAGATAATTTTTATGGTGGGACGAGGCTATCTGTCTCCAGATCTCAGTAAGGTACGGAGTAACTGTCCAAAAGCCATGAAGAGATTAATGGCAGAGTGCCTAAAAAAGAAAAGAGATGAGAGACCACTCTTTCCCCAAGTAAGAAAAAGCTAAATGTTACCTAAAAGGAGGGGCTGATACTCAGATGCAGATTTTAAGCACTTTTTAGAGCACACAGTTCATATTTCATTGATTTGGATTCCATGTGATTATATGCAGATGCCAGATAAATAGACACATAAAGATGATTTCATGAAAGTTGAACAGTGGTACACCTAGAGCTTTGGGATCCCAATACAGAATACTCAGAAGGACTTTGCTTATGTCTAGCAGATCTCAAACATTTGGGTCTCAGAATACTTTTACATGCTTAAGAATTATAGAAGACCCCCAAAGAGCTTTCGTTTGTATAAGTAACAATTACCATTTTTGAAATTAAAATTAAGGTTTTTAACTATTTATAAATTTATGTAAAAATAAAGCCATTGCATGTTAAATAACATTTTTATGAATAATTCTATTTTCCCAAACAAAAAATTAGTGAAAAGAGTGGTATTGTTTTACATTTCTTGCAAGTCTGTGCAGAATGCTAGCTGGATTCTCTGTTTTGCATTCTTTATGTTGCAGTATCTTATGTCATGTAACCTCTGAAAACTCCACTTATATGTGTAAAATAGTGACAGTAAAAAAGGCAAGTAATATCTTAGTGTTATTGTGAAAATAGTTTTTCCACAGACCACACTTTGAGAACTGCTGCTTAATTCTTCTGGGTGGTAAAATAAACAGGTTCCAAGTATCCATTTAATATTAGGTCTTTTTGAGGACCATTTCCACATGAGGCAAAAAGGAAAGGCAACTATTGGCACTGTCTGCCTTTCCCTGATTCTTGAAAATTTTCCATTGCTTTTTATCTTTACATGCTGTAATGCTGAAGCACTTAAGTTAATAATCTTTCATAGGCCTCATGAACTGGAACTAAGTACCTGAACAAACTTAGAAAGCTTAGCTGTAATAGATATTGTAATATATTTCAGTGTTTTTTATGCTTACAAAGTTCCTGATAGATACTGTAGATATGTCTCAATAAATCAACAGTTTTCAAATAGGAAGTACTGACTCCCATAGTTGCTCAGCTACCAAATTAGGGAGTTGGTCCTTTGTGAACCTTATGTCTTTGAATACCCAGTCCTACTTGGGTTGGTTTCTTAGACAGAAGTCATTATCACAAGAATGAGTGAATCTTTTATTTCCATCTAAAGAATAAATATAGAATTTATTATTTTAACAAGTTCCCCAGGTGCTATCACAGAGTGGGGAAGGGAAGCCAAATGAATGGGTAGGTAGATACATGTTTTATGTAATGAAATTAATTTACTGTTTCTTTGAGAAATTGTTGGTTTTTTTAACCCAAAAAAATCACTGGTTTAAGACTATCAAAGTAAAAGACTAGTATTGTTGGCCAATATGAGCAGAACCCTGCACCATGTTCTTTTCAATCCCAGGTGCTAGGGTTTCCTATTTAATAAGGTTGATGTGCATTAATAATTCAAATGATATATGTGGGCCCACTTTTTAAATGAATTAAAGAGGACAAAATGTTCGTATTTCTAAATACAAGTAATACTTCATTCTTTGCATGGTATCAGAAAATAAAATGCACGTATGAATTGTCCAGATTATTGAAGGCTTTTAAGTATTATTTAAAATTTTTAATGACAGGATTTCTTTTCACACCATACACAAACATAAATTTCAAATGGCTCAAGGTTTATATATAAAAACAAAACTATAAAATACAAAATCATTTTTATAACCTTGAAGTAGGAAAGGCTTTCCTAGTAAGCAAGAGACAAAATCAAGAAATTATATAAAAGAAAAGATTAGCAGGTATGATGACATTCAAAGTTTTTAAACTTCTGTATGATAAAAATAATATTGAAAGATAAACAGAAAAATAATTATAGCATTTATAACAAAGAAATATTTCTGTTATGCAAAGGACTCCTACAAATCAATAAGTAAAAGATAATAGAAAACAAAGGTAAGAACTGATGATTCACAAAAGAAATACAAATCGTGAATGAACTTAGATAAGATGTTAAGGGTTCAGTGATAATCAGTAAAATGCGGAGTAGCACAACAGTGAATACACTTTGGTTTGGCCTCTCAGATTGGTAACATCCAGCACTGGGAACAATGCTGGGAAGTGAGGAATAGCCTTCCTTTTAAAATTAACAGTCTTCGTGGGAGTGTAAGTTGGTTTGGCCTTTTGAAAGGACTTGGTAGAATCCCTAAACTTAAAATTCATACACCCCTTGCTCCAGTAATTTCACTCCTAAAAATATATGCTATTCAAATATATACAAGAATGTTTACTGTAACAGGAAAAACTGAAGACATAAGGATCAGGTAGCTCTGTAGATGGTATGGATATCGGTGAGTGAAAAAGAAAGCAGTGCAAAAAAATATGTGTAGTACAATACCACTTTAAATGGTGGTGAGGGCGGGGATGGGCTCTGTTTTCATATGTGCATGTTTATGCATAGGAAAGGTCCAGAAGAAAGTATAGACTCTTTAACAGTGGTTACCCCTGGAAGGTAGGATTTATACTTTTTCTGTATTATTTGAATTTTTATTTGTGTGTTATGCTTGTAATTTTTAAATTTCTGTAAAATGGCTTATTTCTTTGCCTTCTTTTACTAATCATTATACAGATTACAGTTTAACTTTCAAAAAAGTTTTGGTGGCTCAGAAAAAAAATTAATAATAATAATAATAACAGCTGCTTAAGTTTTATTGAATACTTACTATATTCCAGGCATTATGCCAAGCCTTTTACATGTATGTCTCACAATTATGAACATGCATTATCATACTGTATGCCTTCAAGAGTTATCACCTGTTTCTTTATACCTTAAAATATGCTGAATTTCTACATTTTGTGTATCGGTATCTATTTGTAGTTTTCCTGTCTTCTCCTTCACTTTTGGGTTGCCACCTCTCACTACTCACTCCTGTGCCAATAGCAGTCTGGGTCATTGGAGGCCTACCTTTAATTATGTGTGTGTCAGACATTTCCCATTACTAAGTTTCTTTAAAGAATGAGTTGCTCTGATGGTCCTGTTTATGAAGTCATATTAGTGCTTTACTTAATTATGCTCCATCTTCTCAAAAGAGACTGTGGCCTATAAGAAACAGGTGTAGAATTGGTTTAAAATTTTTAATTATTTACTGTTCCAAGGCTGGCAAATGAGCTAAAATGTAAATAAAATCTAACTATCCCCATACAGTTTAGATATTAAAGCTATAGTAGTTTGGTAATTCTCTTTTCTCTTTAAGGAAAAGTATCAGTTTCTTCAGTATTTTTCCAGGCATTCAGGATAATACTGAAAACAATGTAAGATTTCAGTACTTTCTTGTAAAGTATGATGGGGTTCTTAGAGATTAATACCACCTAGATTTTCATTCTTTTTTCTTTTTTCTTTGCTTCTTTTAGATTCTCGCCTCTATTGAGCTGCTGGCCCGCTCATTGCCAAAAATTCACCGCAGTGCATCAGAACCGTCCTTGAATCGGGCTGGCTTCCAAACAGAGGATTTTAGTCTATATGCTTGTGCTTCTCCAAAAACACCCATCCAGGCAGGGGGATATGGTGCGTTTCCTATCCACTGAAACAAATCAGTGAGAGAGTACAGTAGGGTAGGAACAAAGGAAAATGAATATTTGTTTGGTTACATGTTTGCTAAATTGAATAGGATATTCTCTTTTTAAAAGGGGAACCAGAGAATATGTATGTTTTTAAAGACTGGATATAATTTTTTATATCCAGTCTTTAAAAACATACATATTGAACCTAAAATTCATACTTCACATTGGATTTTCAATATCCAAGGGTTTTTAAAATGCATAGGCATTGCTGAAAGTTTGTGGTGCCTCTTCCAGAGGCTTTATTTCCTCTTCCAAATTTGTTTTATTTACTTGGTTATTCTAATTATTAAGCTTTAGCTAAACTTTCCTCATGCAGCTTTTGTTGTTATCTATCACATGGCTATTAGGGACTCATGAGTATAACACTACTCCTGTGCCTTTGTGTAGAGGTGGGAAGTTGATGGTGGGTAGCCTGTGTTAGATAAGGCAAATGAACAGATCTAATTTAGGGAGTTCTAGAATTTAATTTTTCATATTTTTTCTATAATTATTTCTTTTTATTACAACTTAGAAAATATGGATGTTCTTTACTCCCTCAAAGTAATAGACAAAATTTCTTTTTATAAATTGTGGGTGCAGATAATCAAAGATACTGCTGAGGAATGGCATGTTGGACATGAGTGACATGGTTTAACTTTGGCACTTTAGTGGGGAGATGTTATACACTGGAGTTCGTTTTAGATAATATTTATATATATTAAGGATATCTTACACAAATGGAAGCTGAATTTCCATACAAATACATTGTCTCCTCCTCCCCTAAAAAAGCTTCACAGAATTCCATGAGAACTTTCGGGTTTCTTTTTCTTCTAGATATATCTGGTTGCCGAACAACCAGGTCATGGATTTTTTAAAAATTATTATTAGGTTCAGATTATACTTACCTCTTGTGATGCCTGTTTTAGCAGTCCTCTTATCCATGTGTCTCATAAAATTTCCTTGCTCCTTATATATTTTGCCCAGCAAGATTTTACTTTTTCCAAATGAATGCTGTTCTCTTTCTTTATTCTGCCATTTTCTAATGCTTACACTCTTATTTTGTAAAACATGACTGTAATGTGGCAGTGTATTCTTAATGTGAACCAAAATCTTACAGGAAATCAAAAGTGAAAGATGTAGTGTTGCTGTTATCTTACCAATGAAATTGCCATTTCTGCTTCAGAGTGAGCCTAGGCACCAAAGCCAGCCTTTTAAAGACATCTCCATTTACTCCGTTTGGATTTGTGATAATTTTAAAATGTAGATGACAGCTGGGTCATTCAGGCACAAAGACAACATCTGCATAAATGCCATCCTTTGAAGCCAGTGGAATGCTCAAAGGTTTGGGCATTTTGAGGCTCAAGAGTCAAAGAATCTTTTTATTGGTAGAGCTCTTATATAATTCTCCAGTATACTTGCTTCATTTTTGTCTTCCTTTCTTTGTTCACTCTTTTCCCATGCCAACACTGCCCACACTAACCACTGCCCCATCCCCCAGCATATGCATTTGACCCCTTTTCCTTTCTTTCTTGGCCACTCTGCGTTTCCAGAGGGCATTGCTCTTAGAACTGCTCAGAAACTCATTATGCCACCCTATAGACGTTCGAACATGCATCAAAGGCTCACGTAGTAATTAATTCTCTTCTCTTCAAATTGGTCCCCCTGGAAATGTCAATGGAAGAAAATTTAAAATGTGACAAATGGAATATTTAGATAACATGGATCCTGAGAAGAAGGAACTAGCATTAGAATGAAATATGTCAGTTCCCTTTCTGTTGTTTTTGTTTGTTTTATACTCAGTTTTAGATATATTCCCTAAATAAATAAAAATTTATTTTCCTAACCACATGTAGAATAATCTCTTTGACCAGGTAATTGAAGCAGGACATTCATTCTCTTCTTGTGGCTGACTCCTTCTTCTCTAAACCTTTTCATTAAAGTTGACTTCCTTATAAAAAGGAGGCAACCTTTTTATAAAATTTCTTTCACATTTTAAAAGTTTTACTAGTCAGGAATAAGATGTGTCTTCTTGATTAGGGATCACAGCATTTAATCAAGTGCTTCAGATTTGTTTATTTTCAGATATCAGTGTTCTCTTAGCCATTTTAAATACTTAACTAGTAGTTAAAATTATCCTTTCTAAATTAGTGACTATTTAACACATTGGCTTAATGGCCATTCTCTCAAGTGTGTCACTCCCAATTTCAGGAATGCCCCCTTTTTCTTACATATTATGAAATGGGTACTTCGTGACTAAAACATTCAGAATTATTGAGCATTCTATAGCACTTTTTATTTCACTAAATATTTCATCTCTCCTGTGATCATTTCTCTTAAGAATTTAAGAAGTCCCATGTGTCTGTGCTAAAATGTTCCTCATCCTTTTGAAACATCCTGAAAGTCACCACACAGAAAGAATGGGACTTACTGTGATTTCAAAAGACTGCCCCCTACATTCAAAGCAGTGATTGATTTGTGTACAAAATAACATACTAGATTTTTCATAGCGTACTTTGTCTTAAAGGAATTTTAATCAAACTATATGTATAATAGCTGCTGAAATACATTGAATTCTGGAGGAAAGGGTAATTATTTAGTAATATTTTTTAATGAGTTAATAAAGTCCTTAGTTTTCAAATAAACAAACTGTGATATTTGGGGTGTCTCAAATCATAGGCTCTTCCCAAGTGTTCCTCTGACCTATTCCTAAATTAAGCCAAATGGAAAATAGAACTTAGGTTATTCTCACAAAGAAGGGAGGTTTTAGAAAAATGGTTCATTTTGGCCTCTGATTTTTCCAGGTAATAATCAATATACCAAGATTCTCAAAGAGCCACACAGTATCTCGGTATTTCACTTCAAATAACTTCACACAAGCAGAGTTGGGTCTTCCCTCGTAAAATAGGGTAGGAGGTAGGATAATGGATTTCCAGATAACTCAGGAAAGAATAAGCAAGAAAAGATTTTCTTTTCTCCAAAAGCAGATCCATCAACTGTTAGTCCCTTCTTTTCCTTAAATTTCTCCATGATTTCAGGGTCATATATGAGAATAATTTTATTTTATTGATCCCTAACTATATAAGTTCTTTTTGTCTATTTTTTTGCCCCTTGGTCCTCAAGTCTGATTATGGAAAGAAGTGCATTTCATTAGAAGCAGTAGACTCTGGTGGGATGATCATTATTAGTATTTGCTTTATTGGTATTGGAGTTTGTTGGTAAGATTTTGTGCTTTGGGGATTGTTCTGTGTGTGTTTATTTTTAAGGCTAATAAAAGTTTAAGCTTATATAGAGTAGGACACTGTTCAACAAAATGGAGTGTCTGATTTTAATGATGTCTAGGAAACATCTGAAGATTTTTTAAAGTTATTTTTTAATGTGGTATGTAAGATTTGGCTTACAGTTTATCATTTTCTAATGTTCTCTCTATAGGTTTTTAAAAGACTTTTTATAAAGATTTCTGTTAAGTAAATCCTGTTTTCATATTGGTTTCCTTTAATGAGATTTAGATTCTGCTAGATTAGGTGACTACTCATAAGAATGTCAAAAATGACTCTAAAGAAATGTATTAAAATGCTGAGAAAAAATAACCTTAAAGTCATAATGTACACAAACCATACCAAAAGTATTGAAAATGTTTATATATTCCTAGAGTCTTTGTTAACATAATAGCCTCTTATGGCTATGCTCTAAATATTTAACTCTCCACGTCTTAGTAATTTTGCTATTTTTTTTTTTCATAAGTCACCAAATTCCCCAGTCAAAATACCTTGGTGAATTGCTTTTTAAGTTAAGTGGAAAGAGATAGTATCACTTTCTGCAGTCTAATTATGTTATATTCAGAATGGGAAAGAAAATTGTGAATTATTGAAAATTATTTAGGGGTTAATTGTTGAGACCCTGGACTTGGGAGTTAGCACCTGGCCTTGCATTCTAACCCTGCCATTTTATAGCTGTGAAATGTTGGGCCTGTTACATAACCACACTAAACCCCTGCTTGCTTCTCTGTAAAATAAAGACAAGCAATAGCTCCTGCCTCATAGAGTTATTGGGATAGATGCAAATGTGTATAAAGTATTCTGAGGCACTGGTATAAAACAGGCACTCAAATAGTCGCTAATAGTATCAGCATGTAATCTGAGGACTCAGTCGGCCAGTCATTAGCAATTTGTTTGTTGGGATGTGCCAGTATTCTCTAGTAACAAGTCAGAATCTAATAACAATCAGAAAATGGTTAGGTTATTTCTATATTAAATACTATGTTCATATAAGTGTGCTTGGATCCTGATCAGAAGCTGCTATTATTGAAAAGTGATGTTAAGGCTGACTAAATTCTGATAGTTGCCAGTTATTAGCTAACCCCCAGAAATTAACTATAGTATATATAATAAGAGGAACTGCCCTCTAGTTACAAGTAGAAGCAGTGGACAAAGTAGTAGGTAAAAAATGGCATCATGCTCCCAAATTCAGTAACTAAAGGAGTATAGTACTTCAGAGACTTGTGGTTTAAAGAATTCCTTATGCTGAGAATAATGTTCAGTGACTTGTGCCTATATATAATTTTTTGGTAGTTTAAAAGTGAAATGAACCAGAAAACAGAGTCTAGATTTTTTTTTCCTTCTGTCAGATGTGTAATGTGAACAAGTCATTTGGCCTCTTTATTGTTATCTTTTGCAAAATGAGGATAATTCCTGCTTCTTCCTTCCTAGTAGTGGCATTATAACAATGAAAATTGAGTTGGTAATTCAGAAGTAAGTATTCTGCAAATTAATCGTATTATTTTACAATCAGTTTCTGAGAAATTTTGTTCATTACAACTGTTTTCAGCTTAATTAGAACCTTAGTATATAAAATCCAACTGGGAAATTACCTACGGATTTGACATTTAATTGGTATAACTGGACCATAGTCTAAATACTATATAAGTTGTCTTCTTTCATGAGTTTCAGGGACTTTTGCTTTTAAATTAATGATGATGTTGCTAGATTTGTGATATTTAGCTGGTCACCTTTCAGCAAGGTTTCAATTAGGCTTTTCTGTGTCTTTAGGTTGAGATAACTTTTTTAAAATTAGCTCTTGTCCTCCCTCCCTCTACAGGAGAATTTGCAGCCTTCAAGTAGCCACACCATCATGGCAACATCTACTCTTATTTCTTAAGTCTTGTGTTCATACATTTTGTTAACATCAAAACACAGTTCTGTTCCTCAAAAAAATTTTTTAAAGATACAAAAGTTTCAATGCATAAGCTGATGTGGAACAGAATGGAATTTCCCATCCAACAAACGAGGGAAGAATGTTTTAGGAACCAGAATTCTCTGCTGCCAGTGTTTCTTCTTCAACACAAATACCACGTGCATACAGTCTGCTTACTCCCAGGAAGACAGAGGAGAGACCCTGAGTTCTGACCTTTTGATGGTCAGGCATGATGGAAAGAAACTGCTGCTACAGCTTGGGAGATTTGCTATGGAAAGTCTGCCAGTCAACTTTGCCCTTCTAACCACCAGATCAATATGTGGCTGATCATCTGATGGGGCAGTTGCAATCACCAAGCATCATTCTCTTTCCTGTTCTGGGATTTTGTTGTGGAGCTTTCCCCTAGCCACCGCCGGTCAGTTTCTGAGGGAAGGAACAAAAATGCAGCATGCCCTTTCTGTGTGGTGCATGTTCAGTTTTTGACAGATTTTTATCAAAATGAAGCTATTTTATTTCAATGGAAGTTGAGTTGTGAGGAGAAGATAGGTTTTGGTGTAGAGGACAAGGGAATGCTGCATCTTTCTCCCGACCTCCTGGGTCTCTGGCCTTCTGCTGCCTGGCTCACTGAGGGTGTCCTCGCGACCGCGCGGGCTGGAGAGTGCTGGCACACGCCGCCTTCTTTTCTCCCTGGGTCCAGCAATGAAGATGAGTGTTTGGGGATTTTTTTTTCCTCCACAGTATAGCAAGTTCTCAGGAAAATACAGTTGCTATCTTCCTCCTAAGCTCTTCCAGTCACCAAGTACTTATGTGGCTACTTTGTCCAGGCACAAAATGCCATGGTGGTATCTAATTAAAAGCCTGCAAAACTGCTTGATAACAGTTTTGAATGTGAGACATTTATGTAATTTAAATGTAAGGTACAAGTTTTAATTTCTGAGTTTCTTCTCTTATATTTTTATTAAGAAGAAAATAATTTTCAGATTGAATTGAATTGGAATAAAATAATACTTCCCACCAGAATTATATATCCTGGAAAATTGTATTTTTGTTATATAAATAGCTTTTAAAGAAAGATCATTATCCTTTTCTCTACCTAAATACAGGAATCTTAGCATAATGACAAATATTTATAATTTTTAAATTAATGGTACTTGCTGGATCCACACTAACATCTTTGCTAATATCTCATTGTTTCTTCCAACTTACTCCAACACTACGTCCTACATCCTCTTTTTAGTCTTTTATCTAGAATATACAATCTAAAATAAAAATGGTGGCATCTCCATTGATTCTCCTTCTTCCTTTTTTCCCAAGCCTGGTCTTCAAAAGGTTGGGTACTTTGGCAGCTGAGTTCCCCAGGCAGAAAGCAGAGCAATTTTCAGTGTATTGGGACTGAGGGAGGATGTATGAAGCCCAGCATCATTTTTTATAGAAGGAACTGCTGTGGTATTGAGAACCTCATTCTTTATCTTTGCATAAATGGAAAGTACAACCTAGTCATAGCTGCTTTGGCCTTTACTGAGGGGTGGTATAGATCACAGTTGTGGCAAAGAAAGTGACTCTGGATATATTAATGTCAAATTACTGACAAATACCTCCCTTATCAGGAGTCTAGAATCTCTTAAGATATAGGAATGTAAATCAAATCACATGTACATAGCCCAACCAAGCTATGTAGCCTAGGACCTGAAAAAAAATTAGGACCCATACAATGTGTTGGATAATTAGAAATTGTTATTTAAAAATTTTAAACTGTAACTCTCCCTATCTATTTCTCAGCCTACTAAAGCTTACTGCCATTAGATTTTTGCTGATGCAACTGTATTCAGAGGAAAGCCTACTGAAAATTCCATGGACTTGTAAAATGTTGTCCCAGTAAAATGGAAAGTATCCTGAAGTTGTTAGAGAGTTTAAATCAGTGTGTTCTTAAATCTTATGTGAACAGAGCAGTACCTTGACACAGTTCACAATTTGCAAAGATGGAGACGATTGGTGCTGATGAGATTATGCCTCTCTCTTAAAAGCATTGTTTGTTTTTTTATATGTCCCCATAGATGCTTTTAAACATTGTTGTATTCCCTTTACCAAGGTTGGAGAGAGCTGTGCATGAACAGTAGGCGTGTTGCACTGAGCAAGTAGAGTCTCCACAGGAGCCAGCACAGGAACTAGGTATGGAGGAAGCTTAGCATTGGAATTTCCACAACAAAATTCAAGGTGATATGCTTTTTTCTTCCCTTTGTTTTTAGCGTAAGTTGCTTATCTCATTTGGAAAAGGGATCAGACTTGATCTCAAATGAAGGTGTGCCCAGAAGCCAGGCTCAGGGTATTCTTGAGAGATTGTTATAGAGCCCTTAAAAAATAAAAAGTTAGTATTTCCATTTTGTCCCTTTTTTCCATCAAATAATTTTTTTCTCTAGTTTACAAATGACATGAAAAAGGGGTTTCCTCTGAGTTTTACTTGCTTTATTTTTTGATGCTTAGACTACAGGTAGACTTGTTGAGCTCCTAATACAAGGAAGACCTCTTTGTTTGTGCAAAGCACTTTATGAGTAATTTGTATAGATAGTTCGTGGCTGCTTCACTTTATCTCATAGAGCTGTACGGATCTGTCTTTTCTGTAAAGTGGCTGCAGTGCCTTCTGTAGTAGTGTATTTTATTTTGAGTGAGGAGAGGTGAAGCCGCCTGAAAATTTTGAGAGCAACCTTAAAAGATTGTTTTAAAATATGTAGTATTCCTGATGGACTTTTTCATCATTAAACTAGAGTCTATGGTCTAGATTTTTGCCACTGAAATAATACCAAAAAGTAGTTTATAAAAGGGATTTATGAATAGAAAATCCAATGTGGTCATTTGTATTTATGTGTACCTTAAAAGAAGATTCAGCCTAGCTGTTAAATTCTGGTTCCTGAACATCCAGTCCCTGATTATATTTGAGATCTTGTATGACATATTGGAGCATCCTAGAGGATAAAATCCCATGTAAAGTATATATGTTACATTTGTGTTGATGTTGGAGAGAAAAGAGCATTATATAGTTACAGTTCAAGACTTCAACACTGTCAACCTGAAACTTTGTAAATATTTTCTAGCTTCTTGTTGGGTGCAGTCACTGCTCTATTATCACGCAATGTTACCTTTTATTCATCAGGCAGTGTTCCAACTGCTGCATGCCCTCCTCAGATCTCACCTGCCCCTCCTGTACATTCACCTCTCCAGCCTCCTGCAAACCTCATCTAGCTTTAGTTTGAAACATATTGCAGGGTTCAGGTGACCTCTTCAAAAAACTACCTCCTCAGAATGAGGTAATGAATCGTTATTTAATTTAAAATATTAAAAGTTAGGAGCTCTAGAACATGAAGACAATTTGAGATTTTAATTTTTATGTGTACTTGTTTCTTGAGCACTCTCATTTTGTCCAAAATATGTTTAAGCAGTAATACTGAAAAATGTAGCTCAGACTATCTGAATGTTGTTGAAACTGGTGCCAGAATCTGTCTAGGGGTATGTTTCAGACTGGTAATCTTAAATCAGTTGCATGAAATTAAATAGTTATGGTAACAATTCACTAACAGTGATATAACCTTAATTTTCAGTAGGCTTGGCAAGACATACATCTTCATAATGAGTTAGCCACAGCTTTGTCCGTGCACAGGTAATTCCTACAAGAGAAACTGCCCAGCTAGGAGGGTGGAATGATTACCCATTTTGCAAGATTCTCTTGGTCCAAGTTGGCATTGTTAGTGCTAGAATATCAGCACCTTGAGACTAGCAGATTCCAACCATTAGGATATTTAAAACAAAACAAAAAAATAGCCAGACATGGAAAGTTTTACTGTATGAACAGCAGATAGCTTACAGGTCGAATGTTGAGGCTCTAGAAAAATACCTTGATGATTTGCCAAATGATCTTACTGTGCCTTCGTGATGCAATAAAAAAGCTAAAATTTTAGCAGAAATCTGATTTGTGAAGAGAGCAGTCATTCTGGTCTAACTCAGCTGTGTTAATGTTTTTTAGAGTGCTATTTAGACTGCAAAGATAAATGCACTAAAGAGTTTATAGCCAAAATCACATTTAAAAAATGAGAAAACAGGTAAATTTTCAGTGAAAAAAATTATTTTTTTAAAGCACATAATCCCTAGTGTAATCAGATGTATTTATCACATAGGCAACTAGGTTGAAATTATACTTCAGTGACGTTTCTAGAGAAACTTTTTCTACTCCCATAGGTTCTTCAAAGCTTGGAACTTTTATATAACACAACTGTTTGACAGACATCTAAAGAAGTTGCTGTGGGTTAGGGTTGAAGTACTGTATGCTGGGCAACAGTTACGCATTGACTAGTGGGGAGGGGCATTAACATGCAGGACAGAATTTGACTGTATCAGTTTCCCGCATCTGCTGCCAACCTAGACACTGATTTTTCAAAGTTTGAAATGTAAGCTTGCCTCCCAGACCTTGTTTGCCAATTAACTGGGACTGTCCTGCTCTTAAGACTGTGGAGGGGTCTTTGGGATAGTTAATGAGCTGGCCAGTGGGTGTGAACTGACACACTCCATGGTGTGTTTCTTGTATCTTGTTTCATTCCTCGCCACCCCGAGAAAGGCAATATACTGTGCTAAGTGAGTGCTCTAGCCATTTGACTGAGGTGCATTGCTAATGGCAGAGGTTGTTGAGCATATCAGGAGTGTAGTAGCGTCTTCCTATTTGTATATTGGCCAGAGGAGAATGAAGGGGCTAATGGCTCATGTTCCATGTTGCTAGCTCTGGTAAAATAGAAAATACTGGTAAGATTTTTGTTTTACCAGTACACTAAAGAGTAAACTTAGTCTTATTGTTTCCAGATAACTTACTTTCATTCTGTTTGAACAAAGACATTGAAATTGAAATTCAGTCCTAAATTTTGCCAGTCATGGAAAGGGTAATTAACATTTTCTACCATGTTTTTTAAAGGTAGAAGAGAACAGAAACTTAAGACCTAAAATCTTAAATTAAGGCAACAGTGCTTTATTCTAAAGCATATAGGGATCATTAGTCCCCACCTCAAAAAAGTGATTAAGTAGATCTTGCATTTCAACATCCACAACTTCAATTCTTGATTTTTAAAAATATTTTTAAAATTCTTCTTCTTAACCTTTTGGCTCCCTTTACCCAAGTATTAGTCTTATTAATTACTACATCAGTTTAATTAAGATGTTTAATTTTATTAGTTGTTTTGACTACTAATGACAATAATATAACCAGTTGTGCATGAAGATACAGCCATTGTATCCATTTTGGGGGGGTAAGAAGTTTTTTTTTTTAAGAATTCTATAGATTGACTACTTCAATCTACAGTTGAAAACAACTGAAATATGTTTACTCATGTTAGTATAAAAAAAAATTGTGGAAACCGTCTGCTTCTAGCACGTTGCCCAGCACCCATGAGCAGATGATTCTCATCCCTGAATCTGTGTAGGGAATCAGGTGAGATCCACTGAAGAGATGTGGCAGAGGCAGGGTTCTGTTTACAGGGGTGGAGATGGGGGTTATGAGTAAGATGCTTAGTACCGGTTTTGTTTTGAAAATTATTTTCTGTTGCATTTGTGTTAAGCTTAGCCCACATGTGTTTTGGTGAACAGAACTTCAGGCTAGCATAAGCCACAAAGCTCACGGACTAGGCATACATTTTTTTAAAATGGACCAAAATGGGAAGGGAGGGTGGTGTGGAAGCCTGGGGGTAGGTAAAAATTGATAGGGTGGTGGGAAATAAATTATGCTTACCTGAAATAAAATATAAGTGCAATAAGTGTGCTTTTTAGTCTAAGCTGTGAACAGTTTTTTAAAAAATCATTCCTTCCTAATACATTTATGTATGTTCCTAAGCTGATTAAAAACAGCTATGTAAACATATGCCTTTTTATTCGTGTTTATTACCAACGTAAGTGGCTAACCTTTATGTCTTATTTATCTTCATTTTATTAGTTTACATACAGGGGTGTGTGTGTATGCTGTACTCTTGTTCCTCCTTCATTTGAAAATGCATTCATTGGGCCCTGTTTTCTTTGGCCATAATACAAGTCTTAGTTTGGCCTTCATGATATCACCCGATTTGAAGAACTCTGTCACAGTGTGACATATTTTTGTGGTAATTGCATTTGTTGGTTGTCGCTCTGACCCTTTCCTCACTCAGCACTTTCTTTCTCCTGAAACAGGAGCATACAACTGATCAGGGGATTGAATTTGTTCATTGACTTACATCCCTTTGGATTCTGTTCAGTAGTTAGTATTGCTGTTTGGTTTAGACCAAGAAAAAGGAAATTACCCCACTTTTCACTTCTTGGTTTGAGGATAATTCTTCTGTAAGGGAGACGAAAGGGAAATCCTTCATGTTTTAACTGCAATGAATTAATGGCTCCTGGTTTACCACTCCAAACCTTATGGCAATTCACATATACATTCCTCTCTTGCTGCCAAAGGTTCAGGTTAGTTCATTTCAGTTCCACTCAAGCATTGAAAAGGTTCTCATGGAGTCTGGGTGTGCCCAGTGAAAAGGTGGGGACTTTGTAACTGTCCACAGACCTCTATACCTGCTTTGCAAAAATTACAATGGAGTAACTATTTTTAAAGCTTATTTTTCAATTAATATAAAAATACATTTATTTTCACTCAAATGGATGTTGTTGTCTCCCTGTTGTCCCTTAATCCTGTGTCTGCTTGAATCTTGTTTTGTTTTTTATTCTTCCCCACTTCTTGATACTTTCTCTTTCCTGCTCAGGTCCCTTCATTTGTACTTTGGAGTTTTTCTCATGTAAATTTGTACAATGGAAAATATTGTTCAGTTTGGATAGAAAGCATGGAAATTAAATAAAAAGATAGCTAAAATTCAGATTGAAGAAATTTATTTCTGTGTAAAGTTATTTAAAAACTGTATTATATATAAAAGGCGAAAAAGTTCTATGTATTTGATGTGAATATGCAAATACTGCTATAATAAAGATTGACTGCATGGAGAAGACTTTATCAAAATTATTTTCCTAGCACTTTTACATTCCATCATGGAAATAGGCAGGGGTAGGCAGTCTTTTGACAGTCGGTTCTTTAGGTACCAGAGGGACTAAGAATTGTACATTTTGTTTCATACATAATGTAAGTTACTGCTTGGTGGGTAGTAGTTAGTTCTTATGTGAGAACTATTTTTAAAGTAAGCTGTCCTGAATGCCTGGTACGTTTTACTGGCCGCACTGTTACAGTCTTTTGTCCGGAGTTCATGACCCTCAAGTATTTTATGGGGGTGAGACCTGGCTGTGCCCCTCTAGTGGCTCGGTTGAGTGGGTGCAGCAAGTGAGTCATTCAAAGAGTGACTGAAAAAGTTCTTAGAACTGAACCTTTTAAGTTTTTTAACACAACTTTCAGTAATACATTTTCTGTTGGAACACAGAATGTACACACAAACATATATTTGAAACTACGTTATCATGTTTTATACTTCATTTTTCTTAATGCTGGCTACTACCACAATGAGATGATTTTGTGCATCTGATTATGACCTGAAGTTTGAAAGACATCTAGAGTATCTTCAAATTGTGTCAAATTACAGGGCAAAGTTTCTAAGAGATACAATTTCAAAACTTCACCTGGAAACCCTGTGTGTGAGAACAGTATGAAGGAACGAAAAGGCTTCAAGATGACACACATTTGAGGAATCATGTTTCTGGACTCCATGCCCCTCCAACTAATAAAATGCTGTCCAGACAAGCATCTTCTCTGAACTGCAATTGTTTTCCTTGTAAAATAAAATTCTGTAATATAAATGTTATAGAAACTCATTTTTAAATAACCTCCATACATGATTGCAATAGAGTAACTGTGGCCTTATTTTTTAAGAATGTATTATTCTGTTAGGTTTTCCTTAAAATTTAGCCCAGAATTACGAATGCTTTAATTACTGTGGTAACATTCTATTTTAAAGAACCCAGCACACTGGCTCTTAAAATGTTACCAGGGGCTGTGATGACCAGCTTATATATACCAGGTTATATAGGCCTCCTAGACTCATAAAATGATAGAACAGAGTTCTAAAGATAATCCCCTCATACCAGTTACTGACTATGAGTCCCCAAGTTTGACTTAACCTAGGCCCACGCAGGCAGGACTCAAAGTCAGGACTTTGTTTCAAGGTCAGTACTATGCATTTATGTTACATATAAATTTGTTGTGGTTGTGATGGCTATAATGAGACTGGGTTAGAAATGGGTGTTGACTCTATGATGGTGAGTTTGTAGCTAGAAATAATGCACCAGGCATACTTGCCCTGCTGGCTTCACCAGTCAGGCAAGCCACTGCTCACGTAGATGCCCAAAGGCAGAGGCCCAACTGCTGAGGCAGGTTGGCACCAGCTCAGCACCCAACATCTTCACTGCACTCAACTGTCCCGTGGACACTCCCGATGAGGTGGCGGCAGTAACCAGGTCAGCCTCTTCTACACAATAGTCCTTGGGGCAAGTGGAACCAAGATGACTTCTGTACCTTCCTGAAATGTGCAAACACAGGCATTCCGCAGCCAGAACCTTCCTTGTCTCACAACTTTTTTAGATAAACAATTGGGTTATTACACTCAGGGTTCCATAGGGAACAAGTTACAAATTTATGTGTTAAAATTTGATGCTTGATCTTCTCTGTTGCCACCAGTAGTTCTTTCACCATCTACATTCCCGTTTTGAAGATACACCTCTCCCATCTACCAGGCCATGCCCTAAAGCTCAACTCTGAATGTACTGGCAGGTACTTGTCAGGAAGGGAGAGACATCCTACATGTCTGACTTGTTTTAGACAGACAGGGATGGCGCTGCAACTGCTGGAAGGTCTGTTTATAAGCTTAGTCTACCTCCATATGGAGGCTTTTTTATAAAAGTCAACTGGGATTCCAGGGTCACTGTTAGCTTAGCTTAGACCCAATGGTCTAGAAATAACAATTGCTTCCATTTACAATGTTTCCTTCATGTCAAACACAGTTCTAAGGGCTTTATATGGTAACCCATTTAATCTATTTAGTCCATTTTCCAAATGAGGAAATTGAGGCACAGATAAGTAATCTGCCTAAACTCACTGCAAGTAAGTTTTAGAGCTGTGAGTCAGATCCAGCCAGTTTGATTCCAGAGCCCGAGTTCTTTAAGCACTGTGCCAGTTTTTCAAACTGCAAGCACAGACCCATTAGTGGGTAGTAAAAGCAGCCTCAACCATTTTTTTATGTAGAATAGAATTAAAAATAGCAGTGTGCACCACAGGTAAGTACTGCTTTATGAACTTTTAGATTATATATGTGTGTGTGTGTACAGGAGCATATTTATATTTTAAGTTACAACATGAAATTATTTCTTAGAGGTCATGATCAAAAAGGCTTGGCACCATGCTGTGTTGACTCTCAAATCTGACTTGACCTAGAGCCAGCCAGCCAGGATTTCAACCTCAGCTGTCTAAAGAACCGTAAGCTTGGGCAAATTACCTAACGTATCAGCAGGTCAACTTTCTCATCTCTAAAAAGAATAATATGAGGACTTTATAAATTAATACAGATAAAGTGTTACTACAACAGTGCCTGGCCCATAGTTAAATTGTAGGCTTTTGCTCTTAATTATAGCCATCAATCAAATGTACTTAATGTCTCTTTGGGACCCTTTCTCACTAAAGTACTTTCCCATAAAACTGTAATAGCAGGGTGGAGGCCCATTCCTCCAAGAAAAGGCAAGGAACAATTTCTGCCACAGCTCAAATTGGCTTTACAGCCTTAGTATAGAAGAGGATCCAGTATGTGGACGCCACATTGGCTGAGTTTAGAAGGCTGCTGTTTATAAAGTTATCTTTCAATTCTAGTCAAACAACTCTGATTTCTAAGGAAAAGAACTAATGGGATCATCCTACTTGAGTTCATTGTTACAGACTGCATTCTTTCCCCAAAAAAACTTTCTATATGGGGGGAGAAGGGGACAAAAATGAAACCTAAAAAGTAGAGATCTGATGTATTTATCAGCTGAGACAGCTCCCCTCTTACACAGCAGTTCCACCTCCTTGTTTTTGCTGCTGTGATGCCCACTCTGATAACTGAGAACATAGTAGGAGTGGAAACCTAAGGATGAGAGACTTGGATCAGATCACCCGTGTGTGCAGCCAGCCAAAGGCTCTTCACTGCATTTAACATGACACCTAAACCTGCAACCACGGCCTACTAACCCCACCTAGTCCCACCCCCTCCTCTGCTAGAATGACGCTGCACTGACTGAAACACGGTGACCTTGGTCCCGCCAGAGACCATGATTCTTGCTGTTCCTTGTTCCCAGAGCACTCTACCCTTGCATAACTGGTTCCTTCTCCTCATTCAGGGTTCAGCTCAAATGCCCTCCCTCCCCACCCACCTCTAGCAACATTATTTTCTTCATTGCACTTAGTAAATCTCAACTATGTACTTGTCTGTCTTGCCTTCCTAAAATCTAAGTTCTCTGAGAACAGAATCTTACCTGTCTTCTTGACACTGTATTCCCAACACCTATGTGGTCAAAATCAGAAATTAGAAATATGAAGTTATGCTGGACAATTTATTAACCTACTCTATATTGCAGATTTTGTCTGTAGGACAGAGGAAAATTCTTTTATCTACTGTCAAAATTGTGATGCTATAGAATTTGGAAAGTATTTTGAAACAAATCACAGAAAAAGTAGAATATCCTATTTTCACCCTTATCTCCCATTCCTCCAATCCTAAGAATTCCTAGAAGTGTGTCTTAAGAATTCCACAAATGGCCACTCAATATAATGCCCAGCCCAAGAGAGATGTAAACAGTTAAGTGGGCTGCACTGACTTCTGGCCTGGGCAAGAATATACCAACAGTAGAGAAATGGCATGAGTTTTCACATTAACTCTCTACATACATACAACTACGTATTAGCTAAGGGGGCAAGTATGGTACTGCAGTTAAGTGTGGCATCAGACTTAATGTTGCCCCTTATCAGTATGTGACCCCAAGCAAGTTACTTCACCTCCTTGAGCCACCATGTCCTCATTGACTGGCGTTAATACCTATCTACACTGTGGGACACTAAATGGATCCCCTGAAAGGGCCTATAACCCATCAGCACAGCAGCTAAGACCACAGGAAATAGCCCATAGTGGGTGGTCATTATCAGAAACATCAAACTCAGTTCCTCATTCTTGACCAAAACAGTTTAATTTATAACTTCAATGTACAATATAAAGCATATTAATTTCTTGAAATTCTCACTTGGCTCCTGCAAGGAAACAAAAGTGGGAAGCTTTAAGTACCTTTATTTTCAATAATTCAAATGCATACTTCTTGTTCATTCAATCATTCAAGCATTCACTGAGCACCAGTCATGGGAGCAGTCTTGTGCAGGAGAAAAGAAAAATCACCATGCTTTCTCAAAAGTTTACAGTCTAGTCATTAAAACAAAATGTTAAGGATTGTGTGCAGAAATATTGGGAAATCTGTAAGATGACAGGGTTAGTGCTGGCAGATGCCAGTTACCATGGGAAGCCAGAGGCCTGATAAGTACCAGGCCCTCTGTCCACAGAAAAGCCAGAGAGAAAACGAACAGTCCAACAGCTTAACTGCCTGCTCTTTGGTGACATTTTTTCCCATCCCCTTCCTCCCTACACACCCCAAAACTGCTGTCATTTTCATGTCAATAAGCTACTTCTAATTAAATTTATAATGGCACACTAATAGTATGATTTAATGGGAACACTTTGGTATCATTTAAAGTTTCCTAGCCTTTAAAATAATTTCCAAGGCGTTCTGAATGACGGTAATCATTAATGTGCAATGATTTAAAAACATGTTAAATGAGAATGTCTTAACCCCTTAGGAGTTTGTGGAGAAAGGGACTCCTAGTACCTTCCTTCTGAAAAAAGAAAAACTCTGACTCTAATCTAGAAAATGAAAGGGCCAGAACCTTTTACTATTTAAAGAGTTAATGTCCATGAATGTCACATTTCCATATGCTGGAGCTTTCCATTCAAACACTGAGGGTAGAACACTGTTATTTCTGCAACTAGAAACACACACTATAAGCTCCCTGTCTTGTCCACTGTTGCAATTCTTGAGCAGAGTTGGTACTTAAAAGGTCTTTAATCAATAGATGGGTAAATGGGATCATAAATTGTAACACAATTTAGGAAAAGAACAGTTTTTAAAACACATAATGACAAGGAAGATGAGACCAAAAGAAAGGGGAGGGAGAAATACAGACAGCAAATGGGAAAACACTGAAGGCAGAAAATTGACATGATACGATTTTCTTCATCCTGTCAGAAAATGCAGTTCCTCTGAGACCATCATAGGTACAAAGTTAAAACATGTTTATTGACAAAGGTAAACAGAGCTTTAAAAAGGAACTTGAGACATACCGCTTATAAAGAGTTTGCGTCTACACTTTCAGTCTTCATCATCAGGAGGGATACCCAGTTCTTCATCTGTCCATTGGGAAGGATCTGGATACGCAAAGTGACCCTGGTAACAGCCATTTTAAAAAAGTCAAGAATCTATACTATACTACATACATCTATTTAAGTTTAAGAATTCTTGGAAAAAATGTGGTAAGGCGGCCGTACACACAAAGTCTCCCGTGACATACCACAGGAACAAATTTTACTATACTTTATCTGAAGGTCCAACTGTTCCTCAGTCTGTTCAATATGAGCTGTGGCCTGAATTATAAAATTCTGCTCATTTTGGAGCTGTCAGCCTGAGCATGTGTTTGTGATAGAGAGTGGGGGAATGGAGGCAACAGACTTCACAGATACCCCACATTTCACCAATGTCTTAAGTCCTAGCAAACAAAGTTTGAAACTCCTCATTCCTGCTAGGAGATCGGGAGCCTCAGGTGGACTCATCCACCTTCAATCCTGACCTAGGGCACATCTGCCCGCACATCCCCTCATGCCAAGCAGCCACATACATACTCCTGACAGCTGACCTACAGTAAAATAGGGGCATGTGTGTGCTGCCAGTTCAGACACCAGGCAGATCCTTCCTGGGTAACAAGGACAGAGAGAAGTTCTAAGAGAAATGGGATATTAATCAACCTGATGCTTCTAAAACATGTACACTGTTAATGATTTTTTCCCTATCCTAAAAACAAAACCAAACTTACTAAAATTCAAAGTATTCTGGATCAACAAGCACAGATTTCAATGGCTTAAAGGCCTAACTTCCTAGAGGAAAGGGTCTGGGCAAATTTGATAAAAACTCAGTTGAGGCTAATGACATGTTTGAAAATCGCTACAAACTTCTCTCAAGCCAAATTAGCCCACATGTACCCCACTTCAAACTGGGTGCCTTGGACAAACTAGATGACATTCACCATTTAAAGGAAGTTAAGTGTGTGACTTAACCACCAATGAACCTCTAGTTTGGAAAGTTAAAAGAATCAGTTTCTATTCTCCCTTCCAAATATGGCAATGTAACAGAAACTATAAGACATGGACCACCTACATGTACTTCCTTTAGAAGAAAAGGTCAGAGATAATAAGTTTCCATTAATAGGATTCCTGCACATACACAGGAACCACATGGTGAAGGGATATATCCAGACAGAAAAGCAGTTTACAAACAGAAAAAACAAGCTAAGCTATTAATATATCTTCCCTCCACCCACCTAAAGAAGGCCAAGATTCATTCTCCTGCACTTACCAGCACAGCGTCCGAGTCATGCCAAAAGCGCCAGAGAATCCAGAACCACATGGTTGCACTGAAGAACTCAGCCTGGATCACCTGGGACCTGGTCAGCTGGGGAAACTGTCTGTACCGGGGCTTGATGTGCACACCGCCACCAGCACTATGAGACAAAACGAACATGTTAAGCAGCTTGCTACATCTTCAAAGTATAATCTCATCGAAAACTGTGAGTTACATCTAGAAACTAAACCTAACTTTTCTCATGAAAACCAGAATGACAGAGTTCCACAATCCCTCAAAGTATTTGTTTTTCATAAGTTTGCCTTCAACTTGTAGAACAGCAAAACTGACCTGAATTGACAAGAGGCTAATGGTGATTTTCATCTATTGAATATTTATTTACACAGGAAATATGAATGATAATGGGGTACTGGCCCCAAGGGTTATGATTAAGGGATTGGGAACCTAGATTATCCAGAAAAACAAATCAGCGAATTAATTTTGTTCTGTTAACCATCTATTTCAAAAGCAAATTACGTCCTCTGCTTCATTACAATCTTTATTAAAAGACTACTATATGGGAAAGAGGGCTCAGCAACTCCTTTTTAATAAGCTAATAGCTCTGAACAAAGTGAAGAGACTTAAAGTCTAAGTCTGAACAAGTTTTTCTCATTCTTTTTTTTCAGTCAGATCCCAATGACAAATTATGGAATACAATCTGTAAGGGCTATACTCACTCAGCTGGATTACGATTATTATAGATTCAATCTAATTTAAATAATATAATTTGTACTTAATGGGGCTCCTTTCAAGTCCTATTCAGCAGCTATATGGATTCTACTACACAGAAACAGATAATAGAAATTTTAAAGAATTCCTATACAAAATGTGTTCACAAATTTCATTCCAGGTACGAATCAGTTTGTAAAACAATGTCATCTTTTGTGCAGCACAAAAATGAATACCTGTATCAAAATTGCACTAAAATTTCTTCAAAATGTCCTGATTTGTGAACATTAATATTTCCATGGTTTCTTGATACACATTACCTAATACCTCTTTATTATCCTCTCCCACTCTTAAGGATTAAGTTATTATTTATTGAGTATCTTTTTACCGGACACGACATTAAGCATTCTACATACATGCAGTATCATTTAATTTTCATAACAATCCTATGAGATAGCTCCTATGGTTATTAATGTTTACACATAAGGACACTGGGGTACTGTGTGGTGGCAAGGCCCAAGGTCTTTAAATACTGCTCCAAGCAACATTAACAATTTTCTCAAAGATACAGCTCATAATTCCCATCAACATGATAAACTTTGTCTATTATAAATTCACTTGGAAGGCTCTATATAACATATTAATAGTAACTAGCTATGGATGGTGTAAGATGTGGTATTTAATACATCACTATCAGGCAGAAGTTAGAAATCAACCAAGGGCAAAATCCAAGTGAAAACAAGGCCTGGCACTATCCAAGTGCTCAGCTGGCATCACCTTGAAAGTGTCTGCTAGTGCCCAGAGTCCTGGAACTTCTACCTGGACAGATACGGGATAGAGGACAGGAGAAGCAGCCTGAGACCCACCGAAGATGAGAAATGTATTTAGTAAACCCCTGAGTAAAGCTGCAGCCCCATGATTTAAGAGTGAATGGGAAATAAACCTGCCATGAAGAAAGGAACCAGAATTTGTTACCTGTAACAGTCATCAGGTAGATTTGCACCCAAATTCACACTATCTGGGTTGGCCATCTGTGGCCCAAAACACCCTTGAGCCAACAACTTAAACTGATCTTGGCTTTGCAGCAACCTCGAGAAGCAAGATCTCAAAGAATTCTGACAGACATATGTTCAAGGAAAACCGAGAAGCTCACAGTAAAAAAAATAACAAGGAATAAGAGACTGAGAATCACCAAAACAACAGACAGCAATAGTAAAGGCACAAGGCTCACAAACCATGATTTCAACTTCAAATAAATAAAAGTGTAAAGAGCAAGGAACAAGAAACTATAAAGAACAATCAGGTTTGAAAAAAAATTTCTAGAAATAAAAATGAGATCATTTGAAATAAAGCTTAAAGCCTGGTTTAGACACAGCTAATATAAAAAGAAGTTAGGAAGATGAGAAAATCTGACATATGCCTGATTGTATCCCATAAGGAGAAAACAGAATGGGGAAGAAACAATATCCAAGAAATAATGGCTGTTCCCACCCAGGATTTTTAAGTGTCAGGTTTAAAAACAAAAAATGCACCATAGTTCTGTGGAAGTTACTTTTAAAACATCAACCAGATCATATTCTTTCCTGATTTCTACAAAAGCCTCCAAGGGCTTCCCATCATTCTTAGGATAAAATCTCTCCTCCCAGAAGGCCATCCCTAATCTGGCCTCTGACCTCATCGCCAGCATGCTCCCCCCTTTGCTCACCGCACTCCAGCCTCACCCACAGCTTGCTTGCCCATCATCTACACTTGTCTCCTTCGTTTGAGAGGTTCTTCCCAGCATCTCTGCATGGCTGACTTCTCATCACTCAAGTCCTAGCTCAAATCTTAACTCGCAGGCCTGCATTCCCACATCATCCTAGGTTCACTAAGCCATCCATCCCACCCCAGACCCTCTCTACATTAATTCCCTGCTTTGTTCTCTTCATGCCACTTAAGAGTACTTGTTTGTGTTCACTCTCCAGAATGTAAGCTCCATTATCTTTCTTGTATTCTGCTCTATACAGCACTAGAAAGGATCCTGGCATCTAGAAGATGCTCCTTATTTTAATTATCACAGGCAATGAAACAAGTGTGTGTGATGGAGGTACCAAGACCTCAGAGAAGAGGAGCAACCCCTCAATCTTCCCAGCAAGGTCAAGGGCTATTGCTGGTGGCTCTCCCATCACTGTCCTTGCTTCCGTCACATAGGCCTTTTCCTTCTTCCCAGCCCATACCCGTCCCAGCTCCATATCCTTAACAGACATGTGACTTTAGTAAGTCACCCCTTTAATTTTCCAGAATCTGAGTTCCCTAATAACAGTTAAACAATACTTGTATTGGTACTTGGCACCAGGAACTGTCTTAATACATTTTAGAAAATTGTATTCTTTTAGTTCCCTGGAAATCGACATTATTATCCCCATTATATGGGTGAGAAAACTGAGGCATTATGAGATCAAGAAACTCTTCCAAGGTCATAGAGCTACAGTACGGCAGAAATGAAATTTGAACTGAGGCAGTCTGGGGCCAGAATCCTGCTTTTACACTATCCTCTTGGCAGTAGATGGTCTAAGGAACCTGGAAAATGGCCTGGAAAAATTCAGTGTACTATTATCAGTCCTATTACTGAATCAGTCTTCACTACCAGCTGGTTTTTTGTCAAATGTGCCCTCCCTAAGCACCCCACCGCTATGCTCTCCAGCTGGCTTCTTGGGCGACCTGAGGGGGTACTCTTCTCTCACTTACTCTCTTAAATTCTGGTGTTAAAAGAGAAAAATCCTATGGTAAATCATGGACTTCGGGCAATAGTATGTCAGTGTCAGCTCGTCAGTTTTAACAGATGCACCACTCTGATAGGTGTTGACAATGGAGGAGGCTATACATCTGTGGGGCAGGAGACTTAATGGAAAATCTTGATACCTTCCACTTAATTTTGCTGTGAAGCTAAAACTGCTCTGAAAAATAAAATCCATTAAAAAAAATTCTGATATTGCCAAGCATCCATTTTGGCTCTCTTCGCTTTCCACCCTTCAGCAGTCTCTCGGGGTGATCACTCCACTACCGTGTCTTAGAGAACTAATTCTCCAGCCTGCAGCAAGTTAATTTTTCAGAAATAAAATTTGGCCACGTGACCCCTCTGATTAAAACCTTTCAACGACTGCTATCGCCTCTATTCGAAATATTTCAGCCAGGCAACAGGACCCTCTCATTCCCTTCCTAAGCCCCAAAGTCTCCAGCTTCACCTCCGCCACTCCTGGCCTCGCATTTGACCTTTCAAAACACTGGGCAGGCTGTTTGCTCGGTTGGGAACACCCTCGCCTCCCCAACCCCTGCTCTCGCTTCCAGATTAGCACCAGCTTGTCCACACATTTGTTGTGGATTTCCCACGGACAGGCTCCCTGGGGCAGGGACTGCCCGATACACCGTCTCCCCGCCGCACAGATCCCCATTCTCCTCGTCCCCGACGCCGGCGAGCTGGACGGAGGCAGCGATCGGACTACAAGTCCCAGGGTGCCTCGGGGTGGAGGTCGCTGCAGGGACCCGGTCCGCCCCAGGCGCCTGGCGTCAAGGTGAGGGCGTCCGGAACACAGGCGCTTTCCGTTAGAAGCAGGCGAAGCCCCCTCCCCAGCCAACACTCACTGACGGACTCCACCGCCCCCGGCCGCCGGTGAGCGCCGGCCTCTGAAGAAGTGGCTTCCAACACGAACGTAAGGGACCAGCCGCGTCGGAGCCAACATGCCTACCACCATCCGGACCAGGTCGCACCGCCTCCTTGCGTCACTTCCGACGGCGCCCCACCCCTTTGCGTAAGCGGCGTCGCCCCGCCCATTTCCCTGGGATCGGGTGGTGAGCGCGAAGCCGCACTGTGTCCCAGTCTAGCCTTCCCGTTGCGTCTCTATCCTGGGGGCCGCCGCCGTTCTCCGACAGCGCCGTCCGCAAGGAGTGACCTGCGTGTCGTGACTTGGATGGTGAGGAGGCGCCCTCCGAAATGAGAATGGTATGGTGTGGACGGCCCTGAGAAGGTCGGCTGGGCGAGCCGCGCGGTACGACCCTGGGGGGGGCGTGCTGGTTCTCGGGGAGGGAGATGAAGACGCCCCCGGGGCTGGGCCTGGGCGCTCCTCTTCTGGAGTCTTTGTTACGCGGGTGCTAGAAAACCCCTTAACAGTGAGTCTGAACTCGCTCTTCCCTGCTGTGCTGATGTAGACGGTGTTTTCCCACCTCGACCTGCCACTCGGCCTGCTCCTTCTGAACTAACTGCCTTCCAGACCCTTTTAAGCTGCCAGATCTTTCCGAACCGTGGACCTTCCCAAAGCTAGCGCTTCGTATTCTGCCCTGTGAAAAAGACCACAGTTGCTTTAAAGGCTTGTTTTATTGTTGCTCTGCAAACTTGAACTTGATGACCAGCTGCAGCCATTGGTCCCCAAACATGAAGCCTGACCTCAGATGCTGTGCTTGAGTCTGTAGTAGGGCCAAGAAATCTGCATTTTAGCACGCCCTCCAGTCTCTGCAGGGCTAATTCCTTGATCCTGAGCCAAGCCCTGGATTCTTGGCTTTTGTTTCTTAATATTGCTTTCTATTAAATTCTGGATGGACTCCACAAGCTTCTCTGGACTGCCCTGTCCCTCAAATCCTTAGGATCTCTGCTATGGGTTCCAGTTTTCCTAAGAACCTCCATGTTTTATTAAATTATAAACTTAGTCTGCCAGCCTTACACACCATAAGAGATTTCAATTTGAAACGGATTGCTTGCTGTGCACTGAAGACTTCACACTCAGAGTAACAAGCATGAAAAATAGGATACTTATGGAGAGAAATGTAGACCTGAATTTAGGGATTCGAGTGCACTGAATAAATACTACTACTGTCACCCATATGCCCTATGACTAGAAACCTTTCTCCCTAGAGTTTGGCCCGTGTCCTTCTGAACAGCCTATTGATTGACCCTCTGGCCCTATAGGACTCTCTCCCTGTTCTCCTGCCCTCCTATCTTCTAAGTGGTATATAAATTGAGGAAGGAATCCACTATTTTCTGGATGAAAGTTGACTTTCCAGTTGATAATGCATTAGCATGACTTTCTCCGGGCTACCATTCACTGCTTATCTTTATAGTGATATGTACAAACCACTGAGATAATGAAGTTCATGAATTGGGTGGAAAAGGCTTTCCATCCTTCCTAGGGAGCTCACTGTCCAAGCTACACAGCTGCTTGCTTCCAGCAAAGAACAGTGCTGTGATGCCAAGACCACCAAAAACAAAAACAAAAAACCACAGCTTAAACAAAAAAGAGCACAGAACTTGACAGTCTGAAGATCTGGAGTCTTCAGCTCTACCAGTTATTGGCTGTATGAATTTGGACAATTTAATTTACTTCTCCAAGTGTTGATGCCCTTCATCTGAACATGAGTCATTTAAGAGAGTACCTAGCCCACAGCATGTATTCAAGAAATGTTGTTATATCTTCCTTTCCTGGAAGCTACTGAGGAGAATTAAAATTCATTCACCCTCCATGTCTTCCTTGCTGAATTACAAAACAAAGGTTTAACCTCAGTGCTTTCTTATATGTAAAGCAGTATTGTTCTAGAATTTTTTTACTATAAAAAGGGTATAGTCCCAATTAATAAACTGTTTTGACTGTGTGACAGCGACGCTTACTTGTTGTACAGGCATGCTCCAAGAAGTCCAAGGCAATATCCCTTACTGCCTTCTGCAGGTTACTTGATGGCCTTGGGTCTCAGATGAGCACCCTATGTGAATGGATGCTTTTTAGAAAGTAAGGGAAAAGATGCCAGGCCCTGAGCTGGCAACTTCTAAATGCAAATCAAGTTTCCAAATTTTAACAAACTGTGAGAACAGACTCTAAAAGACCTAACATACAGCAGTCCAACCCCAAATCAAGAACCTGTATGATAGCTTTTTGTCTAATCTTTTTGTCTAACATCTTAGTGAGGCTGCCATGATAGCCAAACTCTCTGAGTTTCATTATGCTGCCCAAAGACAAGAAAAAAGATGCCAGAAAGTCAGCCAAGAAAAAGATCCAGCGAACAAATCTGGGGCAAGGCCAAAAAGAAGAGGGTCCAAAGGCAAAGTTCGGGACAAGCTCAGTAACTTAGTCTTGTTTGACAAAGTGATATATATGGCAAACTCCATAAGGAAGTTCCCAGCTATGAGTTTATAACCCCAGCTGTCATCTTTGAGAGGTGGGAAGATTTGTGGTTCCCTGGCCAGGGCAGCCCTCCAGAAGCTCCTTAGTGAAGGATTTATTAAATTTGTTTCAAAGCACAGAGCTCAACTAATTTACACCAGAAATGCCACGGGTGGAGATGTCCCAGCTGCTGGGGAGGATGCATGAAGAGGTCCCACCAACTACATTTTGAAAAATAAAACTATTATATCACATAAATAAAGCAGTGAAACAGGGGGAAAAACTTTTGTTCTAACAAATTCATTTTTAATGTACTTCTTTCAAAAGTTTGCTTGATCTCCATCTCCCTATAAGTATAGAAAGAGAAAAGGAACTTGTCTTTCTAGTAGTTTCAGTAACCCAGAAATGAATGTTGCAGTTTCTACATTAGAAGGGTTTGAGTTGTGGTCTCTCTCCAGGAGAAATGCCATGCTGCCACTAAAGCCACTTCATCCCAGGAAGTAGCCCTTTCCCCTTAAGATAAGTTTATAAATTAAATTTAGCATTTTAAGATCATTATTTTTAAAAACCTTATATTAAAGCATATCAATTAACCATTTTTCTTGTCTTCAGTGCAGCTTGTGTTCATTTGTTGCTGCTCTAGTGGCTCCTGAGGAACTGAGGCCTCGGGTCCAACAGCCCACGAGAAACGATCATGCCAACAACCGTGTGAATGATCTTGGCATCAGACCCACCCCAGTGGAACCTGAAGGTGCCTGCAGCCTGTGGAAGACTGAGCAGAGGATCCAGCTAAAGTGTACCCAGATTTCTGACTTGTGGACACTGAGGTAACAAGTGGTGGTGTCTGAAGCACTCAGTTTTGAGGTAGTTCACATGCAGAGACAGATAACTAATACATGCACAAATGGCTGGATTAAATCCACTGGCTTTAAGGAAAGTCTCAGTGGTGCTGGTATAGGCTCAGACAGGCCCCGCCTCTCCTGCCCCACAGTGTAAGTGTATGTGCACTTGGCGTAAGGGCCATGTGTCTGGCTGCCATGCCCATGAGGAGGGCGCTGAATGGTGCCTGTGTCCTCCCCCAGCTACCTGGACCTACCCCAACCCCTCACTGCCTGCCACCCCTCAGGACTTGGTAAAGAAAAGTAACATCTCCACCCTTAGAAAAAACTGCACCGAAGGAAGCTCTGTCCAACTACACTTTAGTTGCTCCTAAAAGACAGAAATGAGAAACTTCATCCTTAGAAGGAAAAGAATGGAAGACTAGTCCTGTAACTGAAGCAGGACTTTGAGAGAGCAGGAAGGCTTGACTTTCCACTCACTGTCTAGAGCAGAAGTCTCCAAAACAAGCAAGACTAGGATGTGGGAGAAAATACTATTTTTTATTAAAAAATAAGAAATAAAGCTTTACTAGTAGCTACTCTACAAGCTGATCGTGGGACCCTCTTAGTCCAGATTAGCTTTGAGAAGAGCCCAGTGCAGAGCAGCAGACAGTGGCCACCGCCCCTTCATTCACTGTAGAACTGCCAGCAGGCACTGCTGATTTCAGGCCCTGCTTAGCAGGATGTACTGATCATACTGTCCGTATATTAATACTGACCAAATTAATCCTCAGCAAATGGACAAGGACCTGAACATTACCTAAAGAAACCAGTCTGAATGCTAATATGTGAGCACAGGGGAACTTTCAGGAAATGATGGAGCTGATTCTTCTATCCCTAGTATGTTAGCCACATTAATCCTTTTTTTTAAACCTTGTAATAAAATATAGTAGGAGGTCAGCAAAAAATATTAAAAATCATCAAGATAATCTGAAGTGTAGTAAAATTTGCTCTAAGCATATGTTGTGCCTCCAGAGATTTGCTAGTGGTATAAAATTTATAAATAAATTATATATGCATGTGTATAAATAAATATACTCAACTTTTACCAGTAGAGTACATAATCAAAAGCATTTAGAAGACGTGGGTCTACAGGACTCTGTGACATTTTCTAACCTAAATATCAGAGTCTGGGAACGACCAGCAGGACCCACCTCAAGGAGTATAGAGTGTTAAGAAGAGGAGAGAAAAATGAGAAAACAAAATAAGTTTATTTGTCTCCACCCACAGAACATTTTCCCTGAAATAGAGTCTCCCTAACACCAGGCCCAACTTCCAGGCTGAATGGATGGGACCCTTCCCTCCCTTTACTTCCCCAGTAACCCAAAACTTTTAAAACAAATGCCTAAAACCAAATCAGAGGGAAAAGCATTGGTATGCCTTCCACACATGTCAGTCTTAAAATGTTCAGGCTGCCACAGGAGAGGCTGCTGGGAGCAGCCTTTCGCTCTGAGACAAGAGGCCCACTGCACGCCTGCTGCTGCCGTCACAGGGAGGAGGCTGGTGCTTTCAGAAGGAAGGGCTTTGCTGCCTCCAGGATGTCCAGCTTGGGGTCCAGGGAGCGGCCAAGCCCCTCCAACACCATGATGGCAAACACAATTGAGGCAAAGTTGCTCTCAAGCTTTACCTGAAAGAGAAAAAACGGTTCTTTCTGAAGCCTACTGATACCAAGAGAGTGTCCTGGATGACCATGTCACTGTCCCCTCTTGGCCTTTTGTTCACTCCCATGTGATTTTTACTGTCTCCCTAACATTGTTTACCCATCATTTTCCCCACTATCTCATCTGCTCATCCAACCTTCCATCTGCTAGCAATATTAAGGAAAATTCTGGGGGATGCAATATGTCCTTGAGGGTGTGTGTGTGTGACTTAATAAAATGGACATTTCACACCTACACCAAAAACTAAATCTAAATAACGGTCATTCTTCAAAATATGCAGTAGCCTTTCTAAAACCATGCATAACTGGCTGTGCTCAAACAAAGCAGTTTCCTCCCTTTGGGAGGCAGGTTAATAGTAGTAACAATTCACCCGGATCACTCAGTTATTCTTCAGAAGTACCATCACTGTTCCCATTCTATACATAAGGAAGCCGGGGTCAGGGTGATTAAGTGACTTGCTCAGATCCTGGGATGAGGAAGAGGAGAGCCAGTATTTACACCTAGAAGAACAAGAATCTATTTTTCAAGTATACAGGTCAAGAAATGGAAGGTTGACTCTTGGGGAAAAAAATCTTTGTTAAAAGTAAAGGGTATTTATCTCTGTTAAGGCCTCAAAAGTTGTCTGGGGATCAGACTGGCTGGTCAGGAGAAAGCAGCATGCTCCCATTAGGGCGCGGGCCCCCCCAGCTGGGACGTGAGATGTGCACAGAGGACCGTTAGCCACACAGATCTGTTCAGGGCAGGGGACCTGGGGCTTCCACACTTTGGGGAATGCTTTCATTCTTTAGCCAAGTGGTGAATTCTTAAGTGTTTGTTGTATTCTTTCCATCTCTATTTCTGTCAGATATTTTATTTAAAAAATTAAGTGCCAAGTAAATAGACATTTCTCCAAAGAAGACAGAAAAATGGTCAACCATCTTATGAAAAGTAATAAGATCACTAATCAAATCATTAAAGAAATGTAATTAAAACCACAATGAAATAGCCCCTCACACCTATTAGGGTGACCATTATCAAAACAAACAAAAAGTAACAGTTGTTGGTGAGGATGTGGAGAATTGGAACCTTTGTACACTGAGGGTGGGAACGTGAAATTGTGCCTGCTACAGAACACGGTAAAGAACTTCCCCCCAAATAACCGTATGATCCGGCAATCCCACTTCTGGGTGAATTCTGTGTAAAGAAATGAAGGCAGGATCTCAGTTATTTGCACACCCATGTTCACTGCAGCATTACTCATATCAGCCACAAGGTAGAAGTGGCCCAAGTGTCCACTGATGGATGAACAAATAAAGAAAATAGGGTGCATATATCTATCTACACAAGGAATGTTATTCAGTCTTTAAAAAGGAGATCCTGTTACATGCTGCCACCTGGATGAACCTTGAGGACACTATGCTGAGTGAAATAAGACAGTCACAAAAGGACAAATACTATATAATCCCACTTACATGGGATATCTAGAGTCATCAGAATCATGGAGACAGAAAGTAGGAGGGTGGTTGCCAGGGACTGGGGGGAGGGCAAAATGGGCAGTTGTTCAGTGGGTAGAGAGTTTCAGTTTTACAAGATGAGAAAGTTCTGGAGATGTGTTACTCAACAGTGACACTGTTGAAGTGTTCACTTGGAGACAGTTGGGGTAAATTTTACTTTTTTTTAACCACAATTAAAATTTTTTTCATTAAAAAAAAATTAAGTGCCCAGTGAAGCGCTTAGAACTAGGCCCTCTCTCTGCTCTTCTATCCTGGGAATAACAACAGCAGACATTTAAGGAACCCTTAACCGTTGTGTCTCACACTGTGTAGGGAAGGCTAACTGCAGAGAAAGCACACAGGAGCCAGGAAAGCAAAGCAGCTCGGAACGGAGTCTCCGTGAAGTCTGCTAGGCCCTGGGCCCCCACACTGCCGCAGGCTCGTGGGGTCGTGGGTGAGTTGCTTGGCATCTTGCATTGCTGCCTGCCTTGAGAAATGTTGAGGGGTTTAAAATTGGACACTGATAGATGAGATAATAAGCTAAATTAGGTGCTGCTCACAGCACAATGCTAAGATTACTGTTGTTACGGCCTCATCCAGGCCTCACGGCAGCCCTGTGGGCTGGAGGAGGCTGGCACAGGTAGAGCTGGCGGCTGACCGAGCTGGGTGTGAGCCTCAGTCACCTGCCTCACGTCCTGTGCACCTGAGCTCCCAGGAGTGTGTGTGCATTCCCCTTTAATGCAAAGCCACCTCTCCCAATCTTGAAAGCCTCCCCAGTCCTAGGGTGATATTTCGCCATTTTTTAAATAGAACTTGTCAAAAGCTTTGGAAGGCATAAAGTTTTCCACCAAAAACAGAACTACAAAATCAGCCAGCCCTGGAGTCAGAGAGATGGGTGCAGACCTTGCCTCCGCCAAGCCCGTCAGTGGGGCTTGGGGAGTTATTTAACTTGCGTGCACCCCGTCTCCTTCTGGGGATAATACAATAGAGATCATACCTGCCTGTGGGGAATTGTGCTGGGATTTAAATGAGAAACTGGATGAAAATCCCCCAGTACAGCAGATCCCCAGTGGTGGGCTTCCCACATGCTAGCTGTATCCCTAACTTTTATCATTATGAGTCCATAGCATGCTTGGGGAGCCCCTTAGTATGTGTTTCTTGTCCCAAGAACACAGCTACCACAGAGTAGTTTTGGAGCAGCAAAGAGCAGTGGACTGAGATGCCTGGTGACCATCAAGTCCTGGCTCTGCCTGTGAGGCCTGACCCAACGAGCTGACTGCGCTGCACTTCTGTAAGGCACAGGCAGCTTTCTGACCTGTAATTCTATGTTACAATCATGGCCAAATGGCTGCCTCTTCCATGTCTTGTTTCATTATCAGATTACTGAACCTCAAGAGAAACCTTGGGTAAGGCCTTCAGATGAGAATCACCCTTCCCACCTCCACACCCTGTACCTTGGCTGGCAGCTTTACTGTGAAGAGTGGCCTGGGACTGCACTCCATCCCAAGGAGTGAGGGTAAAGGCCAGGGTGGAGAATGTGAGGCCCTCTCCAAGGGACTGGGGCAGCAGGCAGAGACCAGGATGGCCTTGCAGGGGCCTCTGAACACACCAGGACAAGAGGTACCTCTTGGGCCACCCCAGACCCTTAAGCCAGCATAGGAAAGAGCTAAGTGTGACACTAATGTCACACATCACTGGTGTGAACCGAGGAAGGAAAAGGCATGCAAAGCCTGAGTTAGATGGTGTTTACGTTCACACACACACATTTCTACAGCTACACATCACAGACACTTGGACTGCACAGACGGGCAGTCATAGACTGGCTCCACCTACGTCAGGAAACAAGCAGCCCTCTTCCCAAACGGATGAGTATGCAAAATGTTTTCAAAACTGAGATCTACAGAGAAGTACCTCTGAGGACCCTGTGGCCACCTGCTGGCCTCCCCTCCAGGCTGACCAGAGCACAGCACAGCCCCACCTGGGCCTCACCTTGTGAGTCATCAGCAACTTAAAGACATTCGCGAGAAGACTGGAAACTTGAAGCTGGAAAACAGAATAAAGCCAACTGCAGAACCCCCCCACCCCCGTCCCACCACCCACATTGTCCACACCCACCCGTACCCGCACCCTGGGTGCACACATTGTGACTAGGAGAAGGGGTGCATGCACAAGGCCAATGCCCATCTCACAGCTGAGTTCAAAGACCCCTTCAGGAGAACAAGCCTGGAGGCCTGACCACCCCAGCACACAAACCAACCATATCTGAAGTAAGTAAGATCGGCAGCACTGGGGTCAGCTGCTGCTGCTCACTGCCCGTGAGCCCCAGCTTGTTCTGACTCACTTCTGCTAGTGTAGACCATGAACTTGGGGAGAAAGCAGGTTTGTTAGAATGGTGTAAAATGCAAAGTGGGCTCTGGCTCTACATAAAGGACCTGAACGTTAGGGTGTGTCCCCTGGCTGCTCAGGGGCCTCAGTCCTCCCTCCCTCTGTGCAGCTGGGCCCCTGATACAGATGGAGCAGACCAGCTACACCGAAGATGAACACATGGCGGCACTGCAAATGTTACTGGCCAGCAGCCACCCAAGAGCCGGGAATTTCCATGGGCTGCCTCACACCTGGAAGAGGGCACGGAGGAATTCAAATCCTCCCGAGACCTCTCCACAAAGAGGTCACCCTCAGACCTGGGGTTTGCTCTGTCTCACAGCAAGGGTAGTGAACACCCCACGGCCCCTGACCCTCGAGTGGCCTGCGCACCTTTTCCAGGGTGATGGTGTTCTTTCTGGCCTGCGTCACCAGTGTGGCCATCTCAGCCTTGAATCCCTCCACGTCCCTGCACTCACTGGCCCGCGCATGATGCAGGACGAGCTCAGCCACTCTTTGGCCCTGGAAGATGCAAGAGAAAAGAAACTTGGTAGAGTCAAGAGGGCAGAAATCTAGGTGCTCTGCCCAACTTCATATTCTAGTTTCTCCACCCTAGTTTTTTGCAATCCTGCTTTTGGCCACCCAAACTTTTTAAATTTTGCCCCTCCAGAATACCTGGTAACCCACCAAAGTCTCCATTGGTCAGCGAGCCCCCACCTGTGCTTAGCACCTTCACCCTTCAGGGCAAAGCCAGCATCCTGCTGCTCATGTTCCACGACACACTGCCAACTAACTACCTGGGCCCAGGGTACCAGGGCCTGCCACGGGGCTGGACCAGCCACACTGTCCTCATGGGCTGTCTTCCTGCTGGAGCCAAATTCCCTCCTCACAGCCTCTGTGCTCCAGCCTTCTAGCTCCTCCTGCTTCACCAGGGCAGAAGGCCCACCCGCCCTGGTGGTCAGGCTCATGCCTTCACCTTCTGGAGCACTGCCCCCAGAGCCTAGCTCTTCCTCTGCCAGCTGTGACCTGCTTCCTTCACCCGAATCTGTGCGGAGGAGTGCGCCCCACCTCAGTGTTTAACCTGGGCCCAGGGGATGCTTTCCGACCGCTCAGCCTCACGCCTCTGGCTTACCCCCTCGGAAGCCTCCTCACCAGGGGCTCCCCTGAATGTGCCTGTCTTTTTTTTTAAGCCAGCTCTCTTTCCCAGGGTCTGTCTTACTGGTGAATTACACCAGCTGGCCAGACAATTTCTTCTTTGTCACCCCAATTTATCACTTTATGTTGACTCAGTAGAGGCTTTGCTAAGTCCTTCTCTAAATAATTCTCAGCTACTGGAGCCCCTCAGAGCCACAGGGTAGGAGGTTAAAAATGACTCTTGCTTCCCACCCCAGATTCCTATTCATCTTTCCACAGTTGGAGAGTAAGTTATCTATGCCTCTGCTTCTCACCAGCCCACTGTCTTGAGAAAATGGCACAGGCCACGGCAGTGTTAGTCAAAAACTAGCACCCCAGCACCCTGCCCAACACTTCCAAAGGAAGAGAAACTGCTAGCCTACAACAGCATTTGGGAAGGAGGCATTTCTTCCCATCATCCCAAACCATGAACTGCTTGGAACAGTCCTCAGACACAGGCACTGCCCATCTGACTATAGCCCCTGGATGGCTTTCTTCCCTCCTTCCGCTCACCCATTTCCATCAGGAACCCCTGGAAAACAGGCAGTTACAAGAGTGACGAAGGCTGAGTAGCTGCACATTTCACAAGAGTCTAAAAGGTTCGGTCCCACTCCCATGGGCCCGGCGGGTCTCACCTGCCCCATTGCCACAGCCATGAAAACTGCCCGGAAGTTCCTCAGGTCAGCGGCCTGCAGCTCGGCCACGATGCCGGCATCCAGCAGCACCAGGCGCAGAGGGCACTGCGCAGGCATCCTGGTAGCCGCTAGCGTGTCACAGACGGCCACCTGCTGCAGCCGCGCCTCTTGGCCCGTGCAGGGACCATCAGCACCCTGGACTAGGATGTTCCCAGGGTGAAGGTCTGCATGGACGAAGTTGTCCACAAACACCTTGAAAGAGATTAGCACTGTTCAAGGCTAAGCCAACCCTCACCACCCATCAACACCAGGCTACACGCAGAAAAGCTCTCCAGGGTGACAGTGAGATCCCAGGGATTAGTTAACAATGGCAGAGGGGTACACATTTTACAGAGCCTCATTGCTTAATGTCATCAGTTCAGAATTTGTATAGGGACAGGCCAGGTTGATGTTTTTAAGACAAAAGTTATTTTCAAAGTAAAAAGCATTAAAGAAGATTATAAGGGAACAAGAAAAATTTAAGACCAAACTGCATCTCAGAGGACTGATATTTAATCTATTAAGTAATTAATATTCTGATTAAAAATAATTACTGTTTAAAGATTTCCCCCAAACTATGTTCTTAAAATTTGTGGAACTACTAAAAGAATTTGTGAAACTATTCTTTGAAAGCATTTTATAAGTCAGACTTGCCCTCCATCACCCCATCTGTCCACAGAGTGCTGGCTTGAACCTTCTAAGCAGGTAAGAAAGCCCCAGAACTGTGATGGACAGGAAGTCAGGCATGACCTTGTGGAACAGGAATCAGCCTCCTGTGAAAGGTCGCCTTGGTGATGAGAGAAAACCCCAGCAGCTCTGTGAGGGGAAGGAGGGACCCAGGGGACAGCACAGAGCAGCTGCTCCCAGAGTGGTACTCAGGGACCTCCTGCTGGTACAGGCTGCAGACACACCAGGGTTCAGGTTCTGGCTTTGCAGGCGGTAAGAGGCTGCTGCCCTAACTGAAAATCCTGGGACCTGGGGAAGCTGGGGCCTGCATACCAGGATGTGGTCGCCAAAGGCTGGCTGACCGTGACTCTGGGCATTTTGCTATCAACTCGGCCACCTGGCCTACGCCCACATGCATGAGGCCATGAGCTGGAACCCCCTCATGATCTCACTGCTGCTGGTGCTGCTCAGCACTGCTGCTTCCTCGTACTCCCTGCTACACCCTCCCCTCTGGCCTAGGGTGCCCCTTGGGGCCCTGTCTTTGGGGACAAAGTCCCCTCTCTCCCCACTGAGTCTCCTGCACTGACTCACCAGAAACCTGGCTCTATGAGACAAACTGCCTTCTCCGGGAGCCCTGCAGGAGGGGGCTGTGGCTTTCTCATCCATGAACCCTGGGCCTGGAGGTAGAGTCAGGGTCCTGTTCAGCCAGCACCCTCTTTTGCCCTGAGCCCTCTCCACCCCAGCGACCCTGTGCTGCCAGCTTGCACCACACCACCAGCCTACTGTGAGCTATCATTCTTACCTCTGCCCACCTTCTGCCAGCTGCCTGGGCCCCCACAGCTCCACCTCAGTCACCTGGTTCTTTCCCCCCACTCTCTGGCCACACACCTGGTTCCTTCTCACCTGGATTCTGCATCCTCCAGACCTGGGCATACATCCTTTTTCTAGCCTAGACCCTGCCATCCATCCCCCAACTGCTCTCTCCTCACCCCTCAACCGCTAGGAACACATCAGACTGCAGACAATCTCAGGATCTTCTGTCTCCTCCTACAAGTGACCTGCTAACAGGGCTGGGTTGCTACTGTCACTACAGTGAGGGTGCCACTGACTAACGAGGCTTAGGGCTCACTGTCCTTGGACAAGTGTCAAAGTCATTTAATCACCATCAGGCCATCCACTGGCAGGTGAACCCTAGACTTCCTTTCTATCCCAGCTGAGACGGAGCCACTTCCTAAATGAATCCCTTAGCTGAGATGGGTCCCTCCTAAATGGCCCTTTGGTGCCCATACTGACCCTATGTCATTTACTTATTCAGGGCCTGTCTTCCCACCAAACAGGAGTTCCACGAACATTGTAGTGACTTATTTTGCTCACTGCTGTAAACTTACACCCAATGAATGAAGCCACATTAAACATCTTCAGCTGTTTGTCTAAACTGTAGGCGACTTGGGCAAAGCCTGGGTCCTGCTCACCACTCTTCCACAGCACCTTGCACAGTAACAGAGCACATGCCACTGAGAAAGTACTTAACCGAAAGTTGTAGACCAAGTAGGCACTTTGGTACGCTCAGCTATTTCTAGAGCAGACTCTTTACCAACACGGTGGCTTGCTGTGGCTCACCTCCCACCCACAGTACCCGAGCAGTGTCCCTGCTGTCTTCCCACATGCAGTTTGACACACACTGGGCCTGAGCACCCTCTCCGAGCCCAAGAGCTTACCATCTTCAGGAGCATGTTGATCCCCAGCCGCGCAATCTTTCTCTTCAAGTCAACGGGAATGCCTGCCTGCTGGTAACTGGATACAGGCACACTCTCCTTGAAGGAAGATCAGAGAGGGGCAGCTTTACCCTGGAGAGCCTGCAGACTGACCTGCTCCACATCCCCACATGGCACGTCGGTATTGCCTTCCCATTGATTGGTAAGTGACAAAGAATACTTCTGTAATACTTCTTAAAGGAAAACAAGTCCCATTGATCTGTTAGTGAGGAAACCTGTTAACTCCGCCACCCACAGGGAAGAGATGTTGGAATGTCATAGGGAAAGGTTGGAGCAGGCCCCGGGAGAGGTGGTTTCTGGTCTAGAATCAGCCAACAGGCATGAATGAGCTCTGTGACCTTGAGCAGGAAAAGGAAAAGGAAAAGAAAGGGAGAAGAGAAGAAAGTGGAGCTAAGAAACATTTCATACAGGTTAGTTATTTAGTTGTCAGAGCGCCCATTGAGCTGGACTTTGTTGTCCCTAATTAACAAATACAGTAACTAAACCCCAGAGAGTTGAAGTAACTTGCTCAGAGTCACACAGATAATAACACATCACTTCCCTGGACCTCATATTCCCATCTTTACAAAGGAGACTGGACCAGGAGACAGTTAAGGCAAATGACGTGACACAAATACATGCTGAGCACTTTCTCTGTGCTGAGGGCATTCTGCATTCAATGTGTCGTCGACTCCTGGGCTAACCAGGAACTGTTGCCCCTGGTACACATGAGAAAACTGAAGTCACCCTCAGGTGAAATGGCAGAGCAGATTTTCACATCCAGGAAGTCCAAGACCATGTCCAGGCTCTCAGCCGCCCTGCTGCGCTACCACCCACCCTCACGCCATGTCTGCACTCCTCTCGCCTTTACAGACAGTGATCACGTGCTCTCTCGGCTTTTGTCCTTTCTGACCAAAGCCTTCATGTGGAGCACAGGCAGCTGGCCAGGAGTGAAGGGCCCAGCCAGGGGGGCTCATACTCTTACTTCATAGGTTTCCACCAAGACATCCCTGGTGACAAAGGGACGCAGAGGGGTGGGGAATTTGACAGAATTCACATTCAGGAAGTTGCACTGGAAGTGTTCCAGATTCTGAGCTTCGTAACGCAGGTCGATCTGCAGGGAAATGAAGAGAAAATATGAGGGGTCATCTGGGCACAAAAACTTAGCAAGTCATGGAACTCACCTGCCTTCCTCCCTCCTTTGCTGTGTAACTCCCCAGGAAATCGGCAGAGCAGGGGCATTCTGTGACTCAGGGCCTCCCCAGAAGTCCTGAGCCTCCGTGTGAACTCCTCTAAGCTACAGACAGCAGAGACCCTTGCCCCTTCACACTAGCCGGTCCCCACACCACCTCCATCACCCAGGGGCTTCGCTTCACTGACTCTGTGGCCCACTGCCCCCCACTAGCCTGCCAACCAGCTCTTTACCCCCCGATTAAGGTCCACTTCCACCTGAGGGCTGGCCCCCCCACCGCCCCAGGACAGACACTCTTCCCCCTAAACTCACCAGAATCTCATTCACAGAATCCAAAGGGCCAGCCCAGTGTTGTCCTGATCAACCAGCGGTCTGGTGCCCCTGATGACCGGCCCTCCCTGAACAGCTCTTGGCACCTGCTCTCCCCTCTCCCCAGTTCTCCCCCGCCTCTCCAGCAGTTTCATCTTGGTCTGGCCTCCAGGCCACTCCTCCTCAGCGCACGCACAGATGCTGATGCGCTCCCCCTCCTCCCCATGACACAACCTTGATCTCCAGCCCAGACCCCTCTACCCGTTTCCAGACGTACTCAGGTACATCAGGCCATTGCCTCATGGAAGCCCAGAGACCCTGCTGTTCCCAAAGTGACTCTCAACCAGTCCCCTGAGGCCAACAGAGGTATCTTAATTGGGCTTCCTGACCCCGCCCCTTCCTTCATCCTAGTCCATCTGTGGGTGTCTCCCTGCTACCTGCAGGATAAGGTCTAAATTCTTTTGAATAACATCCAAGGTGGGTCACAGTTTGGCCCCTGCTTCTCCCTTCACGTCCACCTCCTGTGCCTCCCACATCCTCTCCCACCCTGAACTCTGGCTTCACCCAGTCTCTGCAGTGCCGAACGTGCCAGCCTGCCTGAGGCCGGCCCCTCTCCTTTGCCTTCCATATTCCCACTGATTGGAATGTTCTCCCCCATTTAGTCCAACTGTAAACACCCCTCAGCCTTCAAGACTCAGCTCAAGCCTAGGGAGCCTTGACCCTCAGGATGGAATGACTACTTCCTCCTTTGAGTCCCCATGGAACCTATAGAAACTCCTATTTTAACTCTGACCACACTCCATTTGCAAGTATTTACAGGTCAGCTCCCTTCTGCCTACCATGTATTCCTTACAGACAGGAAAATCTCACTTGTTTTCTTAGTTCAGCAGCTTCTAACAGAGTTCTTAATAAATGTTACATAAATTTATAAACAAATGAGGAAACTCCTACACATACACCCAGAGTCCAAGGTTCCCAGCACAGAAATGTGGTAGGATTGCTGAGAGAGACAGCTAGTATAAAGAGTTGATTTTTGAGGCAAAATGGGGAGAGATACAGAGATCTGAGATGAATGTGATGAGACCCCATGATGTCTGATTTCCAGAAGGGGAACTGAAATGCAGTGGGTGGTAGAACTCAGAATAATTAACACAGAGGTGGTGGTTGTAATAGAAGCTGTCTTTTCTGCTTTAATTTTCCTTTATTATTAAAACTCCATAACATAAAGCAAAGCTCTCTAAACATTAAAATGCAGCCCTGGGACAGGGAGGAGGTCCTTCTCTACTCAAAAGCCCTAGAAACAAAGCAAAGCAAAGGCAGAGTGCGTGACTTGGCTAATGCTCTTCTCACCCTGGGGTTCAGCCGTTGGCTGCACACAGAGGATGCTGTATTTCCACCAGAATCATTTCACTTTCCTCCGAGGTGGTAAGGAAGACTATTCCCCACACACCCTTGCTGTTACATCGGGCCCATGTGATTACAGCTCTGACCTGTAGACTAGGAAGAAGTGATGTGCATCACTTCCAGAACTGGCCACAGAATCTCATACATGATCTTCCATGGCCTCTCCCCCATCCCACAATGACCCTAGATGACACATGTGGAAGATGGCAGTGCCAAGCCTGGGAAGACAATGGGTCCCTGAATAACCATGGAAAGGAGCTCCCTTTCCCTCCTTCAGTTCACCTGCTTGAAACATTGATTTAAACAAGAAATAACCTTGTTGCATTAAAGCCACTGGGAATTTGGGAGTTCTTTATTATGTCAGCTAGCATTACCTACCCTGACTGATACGCCATACTGGCCATGACATTCTGGGAAGTTATTCATTCAGCACTTACTAAACAGCTGCTAACAAGAACTATGTTAGATGCTATTTACAACTGAGAGAAGAATTCACCTGTTGGACCATTAGCTTCTCAAATTCCTCCACAATCTCAGGCAAGCTAAGCCACTTGATTCCTGGCAAAAGGGCAAGGATTCGGCTGCCCATCTTCATCAGCAGCAGGTCCATCTGCACCTGAGTGAGCAAGCCAGGGTGCAACACCTGCCAGAATGGGGAACAGTGAGACAGAGAAGGGATCAGGAGGGCACATTCACCCAGCCAGGGCTGGTCCCACATCAAAGGAGAGCCAGGTTGACTTCTCATCAGAGCAAAGCAGACGTGTACCCAACTCCCAGGTTGCGCCTGCATCCCTTACTCCCATGGGCCTTCCCCGAGGAGATGCCGAGGGCAGATGGGCTCTTCCTTGCAAATATATTAAATTTAGATCAGTGGCTCCCAAACAGGAGAGTGCATAAAAGTCACCAATCATTGCCTGATGAAAGTGAAAATGTGGACCCCAAGGCCTCCTCCAAGACCTACTGAATCACCTACTCTGGAAGTGGGGCTGGAAATCTGCATTTAACCAAGCACACGGGGTTACTCTGAGCCAGGTAGTCCAAAACCTGGTAAATAAGGTTCTAGAGTCACAGAACTCCAGCAGGGGAGCACTGAGGTGGAATGGAAAGAGCTCTGCTTTCAAATTCCAGTTCTGCAACTTATTCTCAGAATGAAACTAGGCAAGCTACTAAACCTCTCTCAGTCTCATGTTCCGTCTTTTAAAACTTGGAGGTAATAGCCCCTACCTCCACCTCAAATCCCTTTAGGAATAAAGTGAAGCATAAATAAATAGATATAAGTAAAATAAATGTCTACCTCAAAGGCATCTAATAAAATGCTTTTTAAATAGAGGCATCTAATAAAGATCAAATAATACATCTGATATGACTGGCATGTTTTCCAGTACAGGGCAGGCATCCACTCCTGTCTCTTCCATAGAGCAGAGGGAACTTTCAGGATATTTTAGTCCAGTGTTTCCCGAACATGCCTGACCATGAGAATCACTTGCGGCATTTATAAAAAGCCAAGCCCCGGGCTCCTCTCTTGGAAAGTAAGATACAGTAGGTGTAAAGTGAGACACCCTTGGGAGGGTTTTTTCAGAGAGGGTGAAAGGGAGCATCAGAGGAATCCGCTACCTGTGCGTCCCTAATCACCTGGAGACATGCTGAATGGGGGTAGAAAAGTATGGAAACCAGGAACGGTGGGGCCCAGACCGGATGACCAGAAAGACAAGGAAACTCCTTCTGTGGAAATGAACACCACCATCCGGGCTCACCACAGCCCTTCTAACCTAGATGTCTGCAATTTATCCTGACCCCAGAGCACAGGGTCAGCTGGATGGTGGTTCCTCCACCTGAAGAGGCCACGGACTCCAAACCCTCTTCATTTTCTTTTATCAGACTATTTGCACCACTACTCTCTCAAGCCAAGAAATAAAACAAGCTTGTACATAGGCACTCAGATAATGGTCAACTAATAGAAATCAATGGAATATAATGTGAGGTGATTTGTAAAGTGGTGGGGGAGTTGGTCCAGATCTGGGATAGCTAAGGGTCAGTGAGATTTTGGAGATGGGAAGGGCCCAGCTGAAGACATCAGAGCACTTACTTTCACTGCCACAGGAATGAGGTGATCTGGCTCAGGTTGGTGGGCAGGGATTGAAGCCTGAGACACAACTGCATTTGATCCGACCAGGTCAGCTTTAGGGAGGAGGAGCCTTTCTAGAAGTGACTGGTCAGCCAGATTCCCTTGAGGCCTCCATCCTTTCCCCACGTGTCCAAAAAGTTCTCTTAGGCCTCCAACTGTCCCAGCTCCTGAAAAACGCTGGAGGCGGGAGGCCTTGGCAAGTCTCTGGATGCTGTCATTCTCCAGGAAGGCAGGATTGGCGCGTGCTTTGTACACTTGGGCCACACAGCCTGAACCCACAGGTTCCTGCTTATCAAAGCAGAGGACCTTCCCCCAGTCTTTCCCAAATGCTTGCTGCAGGAAGTGTTCAGTGTGAGTCCAAGGGTGGGGGGTCACTTGGACATGCAGCTTGGAGAAGTGGGCACAGAAAGCCTCTGAGAAGAGGTCTCGACGGGTGCTGGCCCACTGGCCCAGTTTGATGTACGTTGGACCTGAGGTCTCGGTGGCTTTCAGAAGCAGGTGGAGCCAGAGGTTGGAGACGCTGGGAGCCACGTAGGTGAGGGGGTACAGTAGAAGGAGGGGGAAGAATTTCATCAAGAGAGCCCCAGCTCGCAGCCAGATACGGAGATGGAGGAGAAGGAGGCAGCCTAACCGCCCCTCTTGGGAGACCGTCTCCAGTGGAAAATTTTCAGCCAAGTCACTCCAGCCGGCCCTTTGCTGGCACAGGCTGTCCGAGGCCCCCTCACCAATGTTCTCATGGGTTGAGATGAGTTTGGGCAGAGTGCCAAGCAGAAGCCAAGAGAGTCTGGCATTGCGAGGGCATCCAGAGGGTCTTAGAAGGCCGAGTTTCTTTCTGAGCTCAAAATTCCTTAGGTGCGACAAGCAGACCCTGACAGAGAACCACCAGGGGGTCACCATCCTCTCCCAGAGGTACACTGCCTGCCCTCAACCTAAGGGACACCCATCTATGTTTATACTTTAGGCAAAGCTACCGTGAGTCCAGGGCCACAGCCGAGTATTCCACCTAAGAGTGGGGCAGCAGCGGGATCCAGGGACGCTAAGAGCCCGCTTTCTGGGTGCAGCCTGGGGCGCCACCCCGTGGGCCGCACATCCCTGGCTTGCCTTCGCCACAGCGGAGGCGCCACACCCGGGTACCTCGCCTGGTCCTAGGGCTTGGGGCCTACGCCCGAGGCCGGCTGCACCAACGGAGATCTGTCGGAGCTGAACTGACTGCGAGAGTGGGAGGGGCCCATCCGGAGGCGAAGCCCGGCCCAAAGCGGGGACCCGGGCTGCGCGAGGCGGCCGCGCGGGCTGAGACTGGGCAGGAGCCGGGCGGCTGCAGGGTCATCGCTCGCCGGGGCCGGTGCGAAATCTCCGGGGTGGCCGGGTTCCCGCCGAGGGCCGGAGCGCGAGGGGCTGCGTGGGTCGGTGCGGAGGGCCGGAGAGCCGAGAGCCAGGGCTAGGAGCCGGCGGACTGCCGGGACCCGGGCACCGAGCGCCGGGCAGGGAGAAGCCAGGCGCGCGGGGAGGGGCTGCAGGGGTCGAAGCACCGAGCGCCGTGGGGGGCGGCGGCGCCAAGGGCGAAGGAAGAGGAAGGAGGGCTGGGAATTGGGGCACCGAGGGCAAGGGCGGAGGAGCGGAGGGCCAGAGATCGGAGCGCCAAGGGCGAGGGAGGAGGAGCGGACGGCCGGGGGTCGGGGCGCCGAGGGCGGGGGGCGGTGAGCGGCCGGCCGGGGGTCGGGGCGCCGGAGGTCGAGACAGCGCGCAGGCGGCCGGAATCCCGGCGCCGAGGCCGCGCGGCCCTCGTCTCGCGGAAGCGCCCCGCCCGCCGGCTCGGGGACCGCCCCTTAAAGCGGACGCGCCGCGGACAGAGCCTGCGGCGGCTGCTGAATCCCAGAAACGGATTCGACCCAATAAACGCGGACGCGCCCTCCACGCCCCCTTCTCCCAGTGCGTACGTCTCTCGGCTGATCTCCGTTGCTTTCCTTACGTGGAGTGGAAACGCAGACCCGCGCGACCCAGGGGGAGCCGGCTCCGAACCTGGGTCAGGATTTCTTCCGAGCGGATGGGATGGGCTCTGAGGGGAGCGGGGGGTGGGGCTGTAGGTTGTCCGTGGATGGCCGGGAGTCCCAGGCTGCATGGACTTGGGGAACGTGTTTGGACCTTGGGGAGTGGCACCTGAAAGGTTATATTCAGTCATTGAACTAATGCGTATTGAGCCCAGTAAATGTTTCTTAAAGCTGTATCTATTATTTATCGAGGCTCAATAATATGTATTGAACTAGGTCTCGTGCTGGGCCCTGGAGATGTAGAGACTCGCGTCCTGCCCGTACAAGCCGATGGCTTATGAAGGAGACCCCACAGGGGAACACAAAACAAACATTTCACAGTGTGGTAAAACCTACAAAAGGCAGGAAGAATCGGGAGAACGGATAGGATGGTGGCTACTTTGGAGAGGAAGGGAGGCCTTGCAGATGCGAGGCTTTCAGATACATAGAGGATAAAGGCCTAAATAAAATGGGAAGGCGTTTGGTGTGAGGTTTTGGCGGGTGTTTTGTTTGTTTTAACCGTGAAGAACTAAAAGGTCATATGGCTCTAGAGAGTAGGAGAGAGAAACAGAGCGTGGAAATCCGCCAACAGAGCCAGAGCCAGCCCAGTGGCGCTCAGCTCTTTGGGGTTTCTGAGGCTATCTGCCCTGGGTGCTACCACAGTCACCTCTACACATACAACCCTTTACCTTCCATGGAAGTCCACCTAGGGGTGCGTCTGTGGGCCTCCCAGATGGAGGGGCCCCTGGGGAGAGAACCATGGACATGGCCCATGCCCTGTTCTGCTGCTGGAAGTGTGACTGCCACTCAGCAGCCCTGAGGACAGCCAAAAGCTGTGGGGACCTGGGTCGGTCACTGATGCAGACGGGAATGGGGAGTGGCCAGTGGTTACTGCTGCACTGGTAACTACTAATGCATTTTCCATCTCCACAAGATGCTGCAGACCCCTTTGAAGTTCCCAAGACAAAAGTCATACCTATCACCGCTGGTTTGAAATACAGCCAGCCATTAATTATCCCCTTCCCAACTTCCTCTGGATTTATTTATCCACTCTGTCCCAAAGGTGCACAGACTAGTCTTGTCTACTTCTGATTCACCAAAGGGTTTACTGAAGACTTAATTTGAAACCAGAGCCCTGGGGTTAGCCGCCTAATTAGGAAGTAACAACATGACCTCACGATCTGCGCTTCTGTTTCTCCTTGAGCACATTGGGGGAGGGAATCCAACAAAAGCTGTACAAGTTCTCTAGACTTAAATTTATGATTTTGGCAATTAGTATCTTTAAAAGTATTTAAGAGCAAAATTCTGGAGCTAAATAAGTCTGCCTTTAATTCCTGGCTCTGTGTAAACTGTACAGCCTTGGGACAGATTACCTCACCTCTTGGGGTCCACATTTCTCACTTGGTAGGAGTAGGTCAGGATAGTGTCTGGCTCTCAAGCCAGAAACTATATGTGGTGTGCTTAGCACCCTCTGTCAATAAATGCTGGCAAATACTGCCATTTATATTATCCAGATAAGCACAAGTTACTCTGTTTCTCTTACGACTTCATGACAGACATATTTCACAAATTTGGAGGTTACGTTGTGGAAGGTCTGACTTAAAATAAGGCCTTTGTGGCACCTAAGAACTTTACCTAAAGCAGTGGCTCTCAAACTGTATCATCCACCAGAATCACTTGAGGACTGCCTTCATCTCACTATCTGGTTCTGCAGTGGGGCCCAAGAATTTACGTTTCTAACCATTTCCCCCATACTGCTGCTTCTCCTAGTCCCAGGAACTCAGTTTCGTGGGAATGTTCCTGGTAGTGTCGTTAACTCTAGTACCACTAGGTGGCACCATGCGCTTATGCTGTCCCACCGGAGTAGTTTCTGGGTTCTGAGACCTGGCTGAGAAGGTTGGGGGTAGGGGGAGGAGAGATGCAAAGACCCGCCTGAATGTACTTACCTTTCACAAGCTCCAGATGGCAGTGATTTTAGCTCCTCCCACATTGCACTATTACGGGGCAGATGTGATGCAGGCAAAGTACCTGCTCGAGACCCTGGGACGGTGGGGGAAGAGGGTGGGGAGGGGTTCTCAACCGCTGCACTTCTGACGTTTGGAGCAGGATATTTTCTTCGTGTGTGAAGGAGTTTGGGAAGGGGAAGCCGTCCTGCGCATTGTAGAACGTTTAGAGGCCAGAGCTTCTACCAGTGGAGGCCAGAAACGACCTCCTTTCCCAATTGGGACTTGAAAATATGCCTTTAAACGTTGCTAAATATCTCCTGGGAGCAAAGTTGTCCCTGGATGAGAACCACTGGGCTTAGCTCCTTGTAGAGCATGGTTCTCGCTGAGACCCTTTCGGCACCGCCCCCCACCTCCCTACACACACCCCTTAACTTGCTCAGAACAGAATCTGAGGGAAAGGAAACCGCACAAGCCTCCCGCCGACTGCCTTCCTCGCCTCCGTGGGGACTGGAGCCACCTCCACAAAAACACCCGGGGTACCTGTAAAACTGCAGATCCCCAGGCCCCATCTCAGCCCCCTGCGTTAGGGGATGTGGGGGGGATCATAATCCGCTTTTCCCCCCACAAACCAAGGGAATTATCAGGCAAAAAAAAAGAGAGGCACTGACCTCCGCCCCACCACCTTTGGTCCTGCTTGGTACACCTGGCCTGCAATTAGCTCCTAAGAGTTGGACCTTGGCGCAAAAATTCTGGCCCTGGGCCACCCGCATCCATCTACTCCCCAAACCTGTGGAACAGAAAATGTCAGAACAAATCCTGGAAAAGCCCCTGAGGGAGGGGCTGCTTCAGGCTTGCCTGCCTCATTCCCCACCTGCTGCACTGAGTCTCCCACCCCTTCCTCTTCAGCTCGCTGGCCGCCTGCTTCCTTTCTCTTTCTGTCTTGAGCTGAGTCGTCTCCATTACTTCCCACAAGAATTGCTCCTCATCCGGTCCCCGACTTCTGTTCTCCAGGTGGGTTGCTCCTGCACTACCCAGAGGCAGGTGCTGCTGCTCTCCTGGCACCGGTGGCCCAGGCAGGGACCCTCCCTCCTGCCTGAGGGACCTGGCAGTACCCATCTGTGAGGCCCCTTCCAGCTCTGCTACGCTGTGTGAACTTTGCTGCTCCTGATCCTTTAACATCTCTGTTCTGAAGTCAGGCAGATGGGGACAGTAGCTCCTGACAGGTTGTCCTGGGGTCAGACTCACTAGCATGTCTTTTGAAAGGACACCTACCTCTTTTTGGTTGTTTCTTCATTGGTAAGGGAGCTGATATTAGAACCTACCTCTCAGGTGATCTCTGCAAAGCCTTAACACTACCTGGCACCAACTCGGTCACACAGGAAAAGCAGAAGGGGAATGCGAACCCGCAGCTGCTTAGCTCTTTTTCTGCCTATTTGAGAAAGCTGGGAGCCAGGAGAGGCCTGCGGAACCTGAGACCAAGAAACAGGGTCACCTTGCCCAAGGCCACACTGCTGTCTAGGGCATCAGATGTCACCCTGCTTGCCTTTGGCCAGTATTTTTTATTTTGCTCCAGTTTGAAGTGAGAGATGTGGGAAGTGGATCAGATATTAGGCCCTTTCAGAAACATGTTCCCCCAAGCAAGGTGTGGCCTCTGAGAGTGCAGTGGTTTATAACCCCTGGGAGATCTAAAGGCCGAAATCAGGCCAGGGGGATGTTAGTGGGGGATGAGGCAGCAGGCTTTAAGTCCTATGTGCAGCACCAGTCATAACACAGTGTGATGAGAATGTGTGCAGAGGATCCTTGCCTCACACCTCAGGTCTGAGGACATTGCCTAGGGAGCCAGGAAATAATCAGGGAAGGCTCTGAGAAGTGAGATGGGGAAGGCCTGAGTCCTCAGCGTGGTCCAGAGCATGTGTTTCGGAATCACAGTGAACAGGAAGAGCTAGAACTGCTCACAGAAATTGGTGCTTCAAAAAGCGAATCTAAATCACCATACACTTGTGCCTTTCCTTAATGTTCGCCTCGGCCTCCCAAAAGGAACAGAAGAGGCTGTAAGCGCGGAGGGTATCTGGCACTGCAGGCCTGATACTTGAGGCTTTGCCTGCTAGGGAATGCTGCAGAGAGTCCGTGACTTTGTTCTCTGCGCCTCATCGTAAACATACCGATCCTCACAAAGTTATCAGTGCTTTAATTCTTTATGAGAAAAAAAAATGGCCCTCCAAAGTAAGCTCGGGACATAGAAATGAAACAGATGGTCTAAGCAAAAATTGTATGTTACTGTGGTATTTGCCAGGTCGGTGATTCTTGGAGATTTCAAGTGGCATCTTGACAAATACCAGCCATCTGTGGTGGCAAACAAATGCTGCTCTCTCCACAGCACCCCCTGCTGGGCGCCCTCAGCGTTTTCCAACCCCACACCCAGGTAGAGGCAGGAGAGCATGCCTGGAGGGGAAGGACAGGACAAAGCCATCTCAGGGAAGGTGGGCCCTGAGCAGCCAGGAGAGGGTGAGGGAGCCCCAGGGCGCCAGTCTGCGCCCTGCTCACCCCTTCCCTGGGTGGCCTCCACTGCCCCACCCAGCCTCCCGCAACCATCCCACACCTCCTGGATGACATTTGATTGGGACCGAGAACAAACCAAGCCTGGGATTGAGGTTTGGGTGTGATGCTTGGCTTGGTCTTGTTTTCTCAGAGGGAGGCAGCCAGTGGTTGTGGCAGGCCAGGAGGGACCTTGCGCCCAGCCGTCTCCAGGCAGGGGAAACAGGCCAAGGATGGGACAGCGGAGGAAGGAGATGGAAGGCGGGAGGCGGCCTCCTGAGGAAATGAGGGGAGGCCTGCAGAGGACCCGGGGGGCCTCTGCTGCTGGCCCAGATGGCTCTGAGGGCGCAGGTCTGCAGTCCCAGGGGTGGGAGAATCTTGGCCAAGGGTGAGTCAAGGAGAGGACTTTGCCCTGCCCCTAAATTAAGTTCCTTCCTTGCTCTACCTCATCCAAATGTTGTAGGTCCAAGTACAGATGAATGATTCCTCTCCCCATGCCAACTTTCTAGATAAAATAACAACCAAACCTCCATAGACACACAGTCATCTACTGTGTGTATACATTTCAGCTATGCACTGGCAGGCAGGTGGCAATGAGGTGGAAGCGGGTTGCTGCAAGTCAAGGGGCCAAGAAGCAACAGATCCCAGTGACCCAAGCAGGAGCACCCAGTCTCTAGGGAGGGGTGTCAGAGATATCCCGAGGAGCTGCACTGCCTGCGCCTTCCAGAAGAGGGAGCATAACCAGGACATGGCTTGAACCCTGATCTAGAAATGCCCCTCCAGAGTGGGGGGCATGGGGAGCCATTGCTCTCAGGCTACCTGGGGGAACAAAGAGAAGACAGCTTGAGTGATACAGGCCTGGGGCCCGTGTGCCCTTGGAATGTGGTTTTCAACCCATAAAATGGTGGGGATGATATTTAATTGCTCAGGAGTGTGGGGAGGACTATGTGACTTGACATATGTGAAATGCCTAGAAACCAAAAAAAGATGCTCAGCAAATATTTAGCATCCAGAAGAAATGTAAGTGGAAATTAAACAATCCTGGGGCGAGGAGATGTTCAAAGTCTTCTTCTCAGGCTCCTTCCCCATCTTACCCAGGCAAGCCTTCTGTCCCTCAGTTCTCCTTCACTGGGTTGGTGGCTGAGATGAAGTGGGCTCTTTGCTGCTGGCCAGGCTCTGGAGGAAGGTCCTGAACTTAAAAGGGGTAGGACAGAGGGGAGGCTCAACCCTGATGGAAGAGAATAAAAACGGCCTGCTCCCTCTAGTGAACCCTGAGCACCCTCGAGTTCCTGCAGAGAAAGCAAGAGATTAGGAAAAGAATAACAAAGAGGTGCTACCAAGACTGCTCCCCGTGGGCCAGGCCCAGTACTACATCCTTTACTTGCCCATCTGTTTGAATCCCCCAAACCCTGTGAGGCCATTTTAACCAACACTATTTCCACCTTACAGATGAAGATCCTGAGAGCTAAGAGGCAAAGCAATCTTCTCCAGAGCCCATGCCCCGCGCAGGCTGCTGGAGGAAGAGGAGGGAGAGGGAGGAGGTTCTGCATGCTCCATGGTTGCCCTAGGTGGAGAAAGCGAGATACAAGATCAGAAAAATCAACTCCGCCACTGTCCCCACCTCCCACCAGCTCCTTTCCCAGCTTGAGGCCAGGCAGTACCTCCTACCCTAGGTCTCATTTTCCAAAGTGGAGAGAAGCTGAGGACAGACAGGGAGGGCTGGGGGAGGGCCTGTTGGAGCAGTGGGTGTCAGGAGCTGGGAGGAGAGGGGCCCCCTGAAAGGACTGGCCAGGCTCTGGTGCACAGTCCCCACCTTGGATGCCTACGCCGCTCTTTGGAGCTGGTGAACCGGGGCTTGGGAGGGACCAGTAGTAGTAACAACTGGAAGGCTCCAGTGCTGAAGTGCCTGCAGGGCAGGACCTGGAGGAAGGGAAGAGGGAAGGAAGCCATGTGTGCGACCCTGCCGTGACAACAGAGCTGTTGATGACCCTGGGATGGGAGCGGCCAGCCCTGGGGAGCAGTGGGGTTGGGGGCTTTGACAGCCAGGCAGGCATGAAAACTTGCACAGCACAGGTTCCAGAGCCTGGCCCCAGGAGCTAGCATGGGGATCTTTTTCTAAAACAAGTTAGTGTCCAGAACTCAAAAATGAAGGAGCAGAGACCCACCATCTAGGAAGTGCCACTAAGGGCGCCCCAGCCTCCTCTGTGGCTTGCCCACCTAAGGTGCAACTGGCAATTTGAAAGCCACAAAATCAAAGGCAACAGACCCATTTTGTGCATTAGGTTGGGGGAGGCAGCCAGCAGGGCTCTCAGCTCAGTTGTTCTCCATTTGCTATTTTCTCCACTTTGCCAGCTTGCCTCAAGGTACTCCAGGATGCTGGGAGTAATTAACCCTGCAGAAGCCAAGTCTCTGATCTTTTCTTAGAAAGTGAAAACTGAATGATGCTTCAGCAAATGAAACAATCCAAATGCATACATCTTTTTTAAAATGGTTGCACCTTGCAGATTTGTATTCTTAAAGTTTACTGTGCTTAGTTGAAATGGGTATTTCAACTAAGCCCCCCGCCTGAAGGAGTTTAGGAAGCTTTAATAAGCCTGAGAAAAGCTTCAAAGATCTCAGAATGAGCAAAACCCTCAGGTAAGAAGGAGACAGAACTTGTTTCCTGTGACTGATACCTGAATAAGTCCTGTGGATCTCAGGCCCCAGCCTGTGGGGGCTTCTTGACAGTATCTAATGTTCCCCATATCTGGCCATCCTTTGTTTTCCCTTTTTTCTCTCTTCTGCACACCCCTTTTGTGGATTTGTAGGCTAAACTTCTCTCTTCCCTTTTCCCCTCTTGCCGAGGCTTTAGGCCTTCTCTTGGCGCCCCAGTGCTAAAGACAAGAAGGTCTCTCAGGGTATAGAAATTGGCCTGGAGCCTTCCACCCCATACATCACCCTTGCCAGTCCCATGTCCCTTTCATCAGGAAACTCCTCTGGCTCCAAAACCTCCTGTGGCCCCCCCATTGCCCTCAGCATAAAATGCCCATGTTTTTTCACATGGACTTTTTTTGGCAGTCCTAAATCATGAGATCTGTGTTCCTTGAATGTCTTATGTGAGTGGGGGAAGCGGGCACTGTAAAGTAATTTCCCTCCGGGAAGCTTTTCCTAGTCTGTCCCCACCCGGTTTGGAGGCCCCTGTGCCCCGCATTCAGGGCCCCTGGGCTTCAGTGCCTGTGACACACCCAGCCAGACTGCAAAAGCAGGGGGCAAGGGTGGTGGTGATTCATTGCCCGGGATGTCCCAGCCCCCAGCCCCGCGCCTCACCCGGGGGTGCCCCGTGAAAGACAACTGGAGTCAGCGCGGGGCAGGGGGAGGTGCAGCCTCTTGCGAGCATCCAGCTCAAGATCTCGGCCCTGGCTGAGCCCCCGCACCAATAAATGCCCGGCTCCGGGGACACGGAGAATGCAATCCCCGGCGCAGGAAGGGTTAAGCCCCCCTCTCCCCACCCCCGAAAAGGCGCGGGTAGAGTCCGGCAGAAGGTCCTGTTTACGGGAGCTGCCCGGGTCCGCGCGGCCCTGGGAGGCGTTGCCGTGGCGACGGGCCGGGCGCCCGCCAGCTGCGGATGAGCTCACCGCGCGGGCCGGGCGGGGCGGCGGTGGGGGGCGGCGGCGCCCGCCCAGCAGCCTGCACTCGCTCGCAGCGGCGGCCGGGCGGCGGGACGCGAGCGCGGAGGCCCGGCCCAGCCCAGAGCGGGGGGCTGCGGGCCATGGCGCCCCCGGCCCCAGCCGCCCGCCGCCCCCGCTCGCCCGGGCGTCCCCGAGCTGCGCCTGGGAGCCCGCGGAGCCGCGGCCCGAGAGGTAGGGCCAGGGGGCCGGGGAGCAAACGCGCGCGCGCACCGCGGAGGGGACGCACGGGGGCACCGTGGAGGGGACATACGGGGGGGGACAGAGGAGGGGACGCGCTGGGGAACAGGGAGAAGACGGCTGGAACTGCCCCAACCCGGAGCTGGGAAGTGGCTCTTTGCAGACCCGTCTGGGTTTCCTGTGTGCGGACGTAGGGACCCAGGCACTTCAGCCCGACCTGCGAGACTTCAGCAGAGTGCTGTCCAGGCGACCTCCCGGGGGCTCGGATGACTTCCAGGGCCGAGCCGGGACGCCATCGTCCCACGCCTCGGAAACCAAAAACTGGGCGGACCCCCGTCCTGCGCCCTGCTGGGTCCCAGGGGGCGTGAGAGAGGGGCGCGCGTGCGCGTGCAGGGAAAGAACCCAGAGGGGGTGAGCAGCCAGCCGGCGTCACTGTGGTCAGAATTTGTAGTCTTGGGAAAGCAGGAAGGTAAGGCTGTTCTTATTTCTTCCACTTAGACCCGAAGGATGAAGCTGGGAACAGATGGATCCCAGGGGAGTCCTCTAACACAGGATATAGTGCTGGTTAGGAGAACCGCAGAAAACTGGATTCAAACCGCCTAGGAGACCCGGGGGGTTCGCTGGGCAGTGCACTCTGGGGCATGGGCTGGGTGCAAGGGAAAGGCCCACACTACTTTAACCAGCTGGCGCTGGGGAAGGAGCAAGCCCACTTCTGGCGGCTGTTGAAACTGCTTCAGGATGGCTTCTCCAATGCCCCAAGTGACACCGGCACCAATGGCCTGGCTATAGGGTTGTAACTGGCAGTAGTTTTGTTACTAAACTCTCACACCTTCAGTGGTTGTTACATAAAAGAAAAGAACAAGATCTTTTCGGCTTGTGTCATCAAGTAACAAACACACCAAAGTGGAGGAGAAAGCCTTTGGGGTGGGCCGCTTAGATAGGACAGAACTCCGAGAAGTCAAGGGCAAACAGTGGCTGTGCGGGGGGAACGGTAGGCAAAAAGGCTGGCAGAGAGGCTGACTTTCAACCCTTTTATTCTGAAAGATCTGAAGCCTGCCTGTGTCGTGCTAGGTGTTAGGGACACAGTAACGAATAAGGTCTCTCCCTTTCTTCTAGGAACTCACCATCCTAGTTGGATAGTCAAACAAAAAATTAAAACCAGCCCTGGTCTGCCTGGCCCTAGGTGCTGCATGGCTAGGGGAACCCAGAGCAAGGCCACCCAGTTCAGGGGAGGCCCACAGAGCAGGCAAGGCAGGGGCTGGGCCCTGAAAACCTCTTCTCCAGGTAAACAAGGCAAAGAAGGCTGTTGCAGGCTCCAGGTCAACCAAGAGGGAGGGAGGAGGACAGGCGTCGGTGGGGAGAATTCGTGGCTGCAGTGTGCCCCCGCCAGGAAGGAGGCCCTCGCTGAAGGAGGAGCGGTGGGAACTGCTCGGTATCTTACACAGCTCGGCCTGGCTGTCCGGTGGAGGCCTGGACAATGAGACCAAGGCCTTGCAGCACCCAGGCCAGAACTACTGATGATGGCGGTGCTGAGGTGGGAAGCAAAGGTCCAAGAGATAAGGAGGTAGGGCCTATCGACAGGCTTGGGCACAGGAGAGAGAGAATAAAACTAAGTGCAGAAAAGCCCAGGAGAAAACAAAGCAAAAGGAATGGATGTTTTGAGTGGCCTGAATTTAGCAGATTACAACACTTGGACAATGAATTCGGCTCTAAATTTTCTGGCAGTTTAGAGACAAAGATACACTGGATTGCATAGTTTTGGTTTTTGGACAACAGAAAGCATGCGAATTAATTCTCAGAACAAGTTTTTTTCCTGGAATTGAACCCAACTGGGACTTTGTCGTGTGGAACTTTGTGTAAAGACTAAAGGTGACATAGAAAAAAAATCTTCATTGTTGGTGTTACAAAAGACAAGAAGATAAAATTCAAAATGACTCTCTTCCTATACCATTTTCTGTTATGTTATGACTTGGGAATGTGCTGCATCTCTGGGGGGTGGCTGAGTGTCAGCTCAGGCTTTTGGGCAATCATGGTCCCGGCAGCTAGGGCCAGGGACTCTTACAGCGAGGAGCCCATGGTCTCTCCAGGGTAGAAAGAGGGGACACCTGTTTTAATGAATATAGAGAGATGCTTCCACCTTGAAGGGGGAAGCAGGCATATCACAGTATGGCTCATAGGCAGCTGGGTTGGGACTCTAGTCTGGAAAAGGGGCCAGGGACAGCAGAGTGTGATGGGAAGATCAGCTAGCAGAAATCCTGACCAGAGGAACAGTCATGGAGCATTTGAAGATTCTGGTCAGATGGGCGAGTCCATGTCCTTGAGTGGGCCAGCTCCTTCTGCCCTCAGACCTCATGGTAGGCCTGCTTCTCAGGGGTGGGGAAGGGGGGTTCTCGGGAGACCAGAGATCCATGCCAAGTGAGTCCAGGCAGGGCGGGAATTTTGTTTGCTGCAACACAAGGAATGCTGCCTGCGAACAGGGAGTGCTAGCTGGGAGGCGCTGCAGACTCCTGGCCCTGCCCTGCCCTGCCCTTTGGTTTCTGCAGAGGGGACAGAATCTGCAGAATCTGTGTCAGTGCACTCCTAATGTGCCCTCTAAAGCTTAAGCCAATTTCTGCCAAATACAGATGTCTTAAAATTGAATCGGTCTGAGATTCTACTCCTCCCCCACCCCATCACATTTCTTCACATTTTTAAAGTAGGGGTACACATTAGAATACACATTTAAATGCCCTGAGGGGGCAGTTTTTTAAACAACTGATGGCTGGGCCCAACCCTACACTGATTAAATCAAAATCTTTGGGCCCGGGACATCAGTGTTTTTTAAAGGTCCTGGGTGATTTTAAAGTGCAGCCAAGGTTGAGAGTAGCTGCTTTAACAGCCACCTAGAGGGCTCATTACAGCAAGGAAGAGGAACCTCAGATTCCAAAAGCGAGGACCCCATAGAATTTTAAATTAGAAAGCTTATTACTTCTAATGAAATCAACTGGCTCATCAGCCTTCAACATCAAGATCTAAAGCCAGCTTGGACAGATACAGATAAGGGGGCTAATAACGAACACCCATATGTGAAGCTTCTGCATGTGTAAAGTATTCTTTTGAGCAGAAATTCTAAACACGTGATTACGAGGCGCCTGCAGTTAGATCCATCTGGTCTAATACAACTGTATGCAGTGCAGCACTTTAGCCAAAACTGAAAAGCTTCAGCACCTTTCTGTTTGCCTGGAACCTAAGTAGATCCACCTTTCTTCAGTGCTGAGCCTCTGAGCTTTGGGGTCTTTCTACTTGACTCCTGATAGTCAGGTGTTATTAGTTCTTAGATCCCTGTCTTCTGGATTGGAAAGCTGGGAGAAGTCATTTACAATTTAACATGCATAAATTCCAATAGAAAATGAATCTCTAAGGGCTGAATTTCAGCAATTCTGACAAAATGATAGGGATGTTGAGGCTCGATGACTTCCCCAATAACTCAAATACACCTTGTAGGCAGTTGCTTCTTTGGCTATGGGCAAAGTTGACCCAGCATCCGCCACTATTCCTGGAGCCCCTGCCCCTTCCTTTTTGCTCTCTGAGGGCCCATGGAATATCTCATAGTGACAGAGGCTGACCTCTGCTTGTGCCCTATGTCACACACAGTCTCCTGTGTCTAGGCGTGGACCCTTCTTCCTCCACCAGAGCCAAATGGCCTCCACAGGTACCACAGGCTCTCTTTGAATACCCCAAGCTGGCACATCTGCCCCTTTAACTATAGGGGGTAAGTCAGTGCCTGGAATAGAGGCAAATGATTAACTCAGTCCTCTACATTTGATGTCAAAAGACAGCAACATGTTGGGAAGCCAGATTCAGACCATCTTTTACCCTTCCATTAAAATTGCCTGATTTTGTAAAAACGTATCCCATTGACTCTCAGCTTGCCTAGAACTTAAGCTCTTTGCCAGCTGGAACCCGGAATTGCTTGTCTTTGGTTTCCCTTTGACACATTCATCCTTGGCCTGCAGTTCATCCTTGGCCTGCAGTTGGCTGAAAGTGATGTGAGCCCGAGATACCCTTTCCTGACTGACTAAATTACCAAAAACTAAGTTACCACCTTCCACCTGGCTTTAGGGGAGAAGGTATGAGTCATCTTCGCAGCAAGCTTAGGGAAAAGGTTAGCTTCCTTCAGTAGTGGGGAACTGGGAGGTTCCATGCTCCCCCCTTCAGAAGGAAATGAGAGCAGTATGGAGCTGGTGAGTGGGCTCAGGACAGGAAGCTCTGACTGACCTTGGCCATTCTTCATGGTACCCAGGCCTTCCATGGGCCACATGTCTTATCAGGAGGGCTTGTCGGACAAGTTCAAGCAGAGGATCAAATGCATTTCCTTTTGTTGTTTTGTTTTCTTAAAAAACATACTTTAAAATTTTAAGATTACTTTTATGTACATACTTTTATACATACATATTTGTATGTAAAATATAAAAGTTTTGGTTGTAAAGCATTTAAGGTATATAAAAAAGAATAAAATGAAAACTGTATGTTTACCCCAGACTGTCTCCCTCCTCAGAGGTAATCACTGTTCAGTACATCTACTAAATCCTCCTAGTCTTTTCTTTTTGTGTGTATGTATTGTGTTTGTTTGATTTACACAAATGGGCGCATCCTACCATAATTGAACCGCCTTTTGTGAGACTAATGCCATGTGAGAATAACTCCCTGCACATAGTCCTCTCCTTCAAGCTGCCTAGTGTTCCTTTGTATGGACTGACTTCATTGGTTTAACAAATTATCTATTTATGAGCAATTGGTTGTTTCTAATTTTAGCCACTACAAACACTCTCCAGCACTTGTGCCAATATTCTGTAAGGTAAATTCCTAAAAGTACAACTGCTAAATTAAAAGATATTTCAAAGCCAAATGCATATTGAGCATATTTGTACCCAGTGATAGGTATTTTTAAAATGAGATTCCGATATTCAGTCTTTAAAATAATTGTTAAATACGTTATTACCTCTCTCTCCCTTAACCAAGTGTCCCCACTGAATTTACTATGAGTTTCTATATTTAAGTGAATATGAAAATTTGAATTCATAGTGTGATTCATTCATAGAGGCAATCTGTGAATTGATCCCACATCTCACATAATCATGATCGCGCATGCTGTGTAGGCTGCAGCCTGGTGGTGGGGGGGCGGTTACACGCGTGAGCTGGTGCCGTGAAACAATCCTGAGTGCCTTGCTTTTGCTTCCTTCACGCCGCCTCACTTCTCAGAAGAGAAGCCGTTGTCAGGGTTGAATTTGACTAGGCACTAAGCTCTCTGCAAAGCCCCTGTGGGTAATGGATAGGATAAGCAAATATATGAAGGGGACACTTTGACAGTACAAAGCGAGGCTGTGAGATAAGTTGCTAGTTGATACGTGACAGGCCTACCCTGGGACGGTCTTGCAAACTGCAGCTTGTGGCTGCCTGGTACAGGGCAGGAGTGGGGCACACCCATCCATTCTCCCTGCTGGTTGGGTGCACTGACCCAGGCAGACATGATTTGGTGCCATCCTTCTGCCCTCCAGCCCTTCTTAGCCCAACTCAATTAGAAGCCTGAGCCCGGGGAAGGGGGAGGGGCAAGTGGACAACCCAATGGTGCCTGTGAACTTCGTTCCCAGTAAATGAGTAAAAGGAGGTGGGTGCCCCTGTCTCTGCCCCACCCCCCAGCTCACCATGGAAAAAAATAATAACTGGCTGTCGTTTCCCAGTAAATTGGAACCATTAAAGCAGGACACTATAGTTTTATTTGTGCTTCTCGCATCCCTGGGAAATATAGGCTCAACTTCCCCAGATGACCGAGAGAAGGCATTTCTATGGGATCAAGCAGCAAATCAGGATTAAAACTGACCTTGCATGGTTAGGGGAGAAGTTAGTTGCGGGAGAAGCCACAGAACAGTGATTTGGTCACTGGACAGAGCAGTGGGGCTGCCTGAGGCGCAGGGGAGTGGGATGACCCTCAGCCAACAGACGGTGTCAGGGTGGCGCTGGGAAGCTCTGCCTGCCAGCTCTCTGGGGGTGCACAGGGATTCTCTCCTTAATACTCTGAGCAGCGGGTGAGAGCTGTTCAGATGTGGAATGAAATATGTGGCCGTCCAGCGTCCCACTCCCTGGCATCTGTGGCTGCTGTCAGCCTTTACATCTGGTCCATCTCCTCATCTGCATCTGTGACCCTCAACAAACATAGCAAGCTCCCAGGACACCACAAAGGAACCAGTGCCCCGTTTGCCCTCCAGCTGAACTCCTGCATCTAACGGGATGGAAAACATGTCAGAGAGGAGGGAGCTCCTTGCTGCCTCCTCAAACAACCAGACTTGAGAGTCCAGCACCACAGAGACAGGGCCAAGAGAGGCTCTTATTCTAGGCCCTCTTTTCCCCAGGACACGGGACAGCTAAGATCCTGAGCCTAGGGCTGAGGAGAGAGGCGGGGAAGGTCAAAGAGGCTGCTTCTAGGTGCACACACAGCCCCAGGTCAGGAACAGAAGGAGGACGCTGCTTTCAGGCCCGCAGGCTCCTCCACATGGCCCTCCTGGGAGCTGGCTTCCTTCCCTAGCTGTCCGCCGAGCCCTCACCCCAGGTTACAATGACACACCCTGTGGCCAGGTCCCCCTAATGTCTGCAACACGACTGACCCAGGTCAAGGTCGATGTGGATCTGCCGTGCATTGACACAGCTATGCCACTTGTCAGCATGCCGGAATGCTTCTCTACTGGTGGGTAAAGTCGCAGCCCTGGGCCCCCAGCACCCCACATTACATTGCTGGGACCCAGGCTCCCACCCCCCACCCCCCCCCCCGCCATCCAGCCATTACAGGGTTAACAGTAGGGCCGTTCTGATTGGCTGGTGTCCCTGCCACACCTTTGTGGGGTATATGGACTACTGCCTCCTCGCCTGAGGCATCCTGCTATCACCCTGTCCTGGTTGTCCTGATTGTCTTTCAGAAAGGAGATCTTCACTGATTCCTCCTCTCATTCAACAAGCATTTATGTCTCACCCACAGGAAACCAAGATCTGGGCTAAACACTGTGGAGGAATAAAACAAAGCCTGGTGGTGGCTCTCTGCCCTCAGACCTCACCTTCTGCTTGGAAGGCCCAGATAAACAAAAGAAACAGCCACACTGAGTCACAGGGGCAGTGGGGGAGCAGCCCGCCTGGCTCCTCGCTCTGCCGGCCTCCACTTCCCCTCAGGGGGCCCGTCGGGGCACCCAGGCTCCCTCCCCAGGCTGTGCTCCCCCAGACCCTTAGCACTGCACCTCTCACGGCCTGCTCTGCACATCTCCCCCGGAGGCACCACTTTAACTTTCCATGCCAGGAGGAGCACGTGTCTGCATTGTGTGTCCTCATTTTCTGGGGGAGCAAACCTTAACTCCTCCCACTTGCAGGACATGCCCCAGTCCAGTCCGCCAGCCCGCTCCATCCTTTCCCGGCTCCCCACCCCATCCGTCTGTCCGCAGGTCAGGGGAGCACCCTCTCCTCCGTGCTCCTGCCCCCCCCCCCCCCCCCCGAACAATCCCTCCTTTCCTAGCTGCTGGAACCAAACCCAGTCCTCACAGGCCGCGGATTCAACCCCTGCTTTGGGGCAGTCTGGGACTCCTCAGACTTTCTCTGCCTGCCCCTGACTTCCTCCAGTTTATGTTTGTTTTGTAACATTTACCATTGTAGTTCAAATTTAGTCCTTAAACCAGTCTCACTTTGTGACTTTTGTTAGATGTGTGTCAAGCATTCCCCCGACTGATCTTGTCTTTTTGTCATTGAACGACTGCAATCTTTTATAGCCTTTAGCGACTTTTCTCTCTTATCCCCAACTCTAAGGTAGAGGTTTCTCCTTATTTTGGTGTATTTCCCAACAACTCACAGGGAGTACTGTGCACAGCCCCGTGATTAAGCTCATTGATTGATTTCAAACCGACCCATGCTGGTTCAGAATAGCTAAATAAAAGCCTAGAGGAAAGACCATTTCCCATATCTCAAAACTTAGCTAAACAAAAATGAACACGTTCCCAGGCATTGCACAACTTCAGAGTACAAAACCCCAGACACACATAGTAAACAAACAGAAAGAGGGCCTCCCCTTATAAGAAACCAGAAAACAGGGTTGGGGGAGGGGAGTCAGGACGAGCAGGCTGTGTGATCAGGCTGGGCTCCCGCTCCTGCCGCTGAGCGCAGTCTGACCAGGAAAGGGAAGGGGGTCCACTCCCCCTGCAATTTCAAAACCAACTTTTACATATTACACTGTAACAGCAGTTATACCTTTACCACACTTGCAAAACAATTGAGGCTGGATAAGGAGCCCTGCAGACCAATTGAGGAATTATTATTAATTCAGGCTCCTGTGTTATTACTCATATTTGTGTGAGCTAAGTTCACTTTATAACAGAAGACATGTTGAGGGCTTTTATAGGACCTGCCCTGTGCTGAGCGCTTTTCGGGTGTGATCTCATTTAACCCTTACTGCTGCCTTTCAGAGTAGGTGCTACAACTATCCCCATTTTACTGAGGAGAGAAGTGAGACTTAGAAAAGTAACGTGTCTGAGGTCCCACAGCTCTCAAGTGGCAGAACTGGAATTTGTGCGTCTGTCTGCCTCCAAATCCTTTGCTTTTAACTCCCACGATATTCCGTCTCTCAAGGCCTTTCCCAGAGCTGGAAGCGGTGGCGGCAAGAGCAGCCTCGGCCCCCTTCTGTCTTGGGGCCCAGGGAGCCACGGTGCTGGCCCCGGGGAAGGGGATGGGCGATGACGTCTTCCTCTAAGATCGCTGCCTTTTGTCCAAACGTGCTGGCTGGGAGCCAGGCTGGAAACGCTCTGCTCATGGAAAGTAAGAGAACAGAAGCCAGTGAAAGAGGGTGGGAACGGGTCTGAGGGGGAGGAAAGGAAGAGGAGGGCAGGAGTTAGGGAGAGAGGAGGTGGGGAAGGGAGGAGTTCGGGCCAGCACAGCTGGAGCCAGAGATGTGCCAGGAAGCAAAACAAAACGTGGCCGTCAGGTGCATCCCTTCAGGTGGCTGCTTGGTGGTGTGAGCATCCAGCCTGGGAGGCGCAGGCCCTGGGGCAGGCCATCCAGGTGCTCAGAGGCCAGGACAGACCGCACAGGGGGCCCTTCCTCCCCTCCTTAGTATTGCTGTTTTGTGATGTCAGGCTAAAAAGCAGCAAAGCCTTCAGAGGGGAAAACAAGGGACAACATGAAGTGGAAGGGATGGCCAGGTAGTGACCTGGCACCGGGCTGTGCATGGCGGGCAGGAAGGGGATAGAGGGGTGTGGGAGAGGGGAAGGGTGCTGGGTGCTTTGAGTAAAATCCAGTCTTAACAACTTACTGAGTAGCTACTCTGTATCTAGGAGGGGAAGGCCTGTCCCCTGTCCCCAAGGCAGTCGTTTGGGCCTTAGGCATTGGACCCTTAAATCTGACCACCTGGATTCATTCAGCATCCATGTGGCCTTGGGAAGAATTAATCCTTCCAGGCCTTAGTTTCCACATCTGTAAAGCGGAGGCAATAATGGGACTGTTGAAACCATTCCTGTAGAATCTTGCCTAAAGAACATCAAGTGCTCCAGAGAAGACAAGTAGGGACTCTGTGGCATCTTACTACACTAATGGACAGTGACTGCAGTGAGGTAAGGGGGGTACTTGATAATATGGGTGAGTATAGTGACCACAATGTTTTTCATGTGAAACCTTCATAAGAGTGCATATCAATGATAACTTAATAAAAAATGAAAATAAAAATAAAATAAAATGAAATAAAAACATGAATAGTAAGTTCTCAAGTAATGTTAGCCATTCATTCATTATTGCAGTTCAATTGGAGGTGCCAAACATAAATTTGTGAAGCCTGAATAAAACACATACATAACAATTGAAGGCAGCTACAGAAGAGATAACATAAAGTTATGCAGATTCAGTTGGATTCTCAGGGGTAGGTAAGTTAACAAGGGCTCTGGAAATGTGGAGAGAGGGAAGAACTTCAGAGCAAGGTGGCCAGGGCAAGCTTCATAGAGCAGGTAGGATTTGAACTGGATTTGGGGTGGGTGTATTTAATGGTGAGGCAAAAGCAGATGACGCTGAGTAAAAGAGTATGAACAGAAGTGTGGGGTGGGAAAATTCCAGATCCCTGGAGGCCAGTCCTTGCCAATAGGACATTCTAGCTGTTCTCTTGCCCATGACATACACTTGGGCAGGGCATTTCATTTATATACATTTCAGCTGCAAAAAGTTGACTGCTGGGGTGCTGTGTCAAAGGGAGAGGCGTCTGGATGCGACCTCATGAACCCCCCACCCCCACCCCGCTCAGCCCGCATCTTGATGGGCTTCTGGGGGGTTTCTCCTCCTCTGGGTTTAGGTACCACTTTCCCTGTTTCTTTCATTTTCAGACTCTGTGTCTCTTTCTGATTCTCTGTCTCTACTTCTCTCTGTCTTACCCGCCATCTTCAGTTCATTTCCTTTAGCCTGTTAACACTAAGTCTCTTCTTTTGTCCCTGGTATAGGGCAGAGAAGTTCTGAACACTATGTATATTTTTTAATTAAAAAAAAGAAGAAGAGAAAGCATTCAGTGGGAGCCAGTGGCTAATACTAGCTGGCAGCTGCGGGGCAAATGTTTTTGGGTTTTGTTGTCTAAAAAAAAATCTCTCTACATCCTAATAACAAAAAGCATTTCTCACTTCTTAAAAGGAAAACAAAACAAACAAAACCCCACTAACGCCAGGAAATCTCCCTGGGTTTCTGAAGAGACAGGCTCCTCTGCAGACCAAAAAGAGAAAAGACGAGAGCCACCTTCATCAAGAATATGTAACTGGTAGACTCCGGTTCTCCCGGGACGGCTTCTCCCATATCAGAATGGACCCATATCAAGTAGAGACCTGAGTCACCCGGGGAAGCAACAGGGGTGCAGAGCTGGTGGGTGAGTCCGAGACCGGGCGACAGTGCCTTGGGTCCTGCTGCTCTGCTGCCACCCAGCCAGGTGGCTGTGGCTGGGTGAGCCACAAAACTGCCAAGCTAGTGTTGTCATTTCTCGCCCGGACTTCCTCCCTGGTACCTTCCTGTGCACGTATTTGGGAGCTTCTCCACAGTAGGGGCTCTTATAGCTCCATTTTATATCCCTTTCTTCCCTTCCTCTTTCAATTTCCTCTAGACTGGGGCCTCCAAGAAGCACTGTCATTTACAGGCTGGGTTCCCAGTGACCGACTGGGTCAGGAGGGGAGAGTTGCTGGGGCCAGAAGGAGGATGTGGAAGGCTGGGTCAGCCAGTGCACGCGTCATTCCCAACAGGGTCCTGGGAGAAGGGGCTCAGCATTTCCGGAAGGGAAATGACTCCCATAAATAGAGGGATGGGAAAAGGGCTCGTCGGTCCATCCCTTTCCTCCCGTCAACTCAGCTCTTCCCTTTGGTGTCCAGACTATGCAACCTCTTGTAAATGTTTTTCATTCACATACATCCCTGCCAGTGTGTGTGTGTGTGTGTCTGTGTGTGTGTATGCAAGAGACACAGATCTGCTTTCTTGTATGCCCATAAAACCAAAATAAGAACTGAAGAAGACATGCATGCCCTTTATTTGTTCATTTACCCACAGTAACTGCCTTGGTCCATTCTGATGTGGGGCTGCAGTTTTTCAGTGGGGTTTTATTAGAAAGGAAGGAAGGAAACTGTACACCTTCTGATCCCATGTCCTATTTAACTTCATTCAAGGGTTCAGCAGATCTTCCTGTAGTAATGCCTATAAAATGCTGTTCATGTCCTTACCAAGGTTAGGTCTCCTGACATTGGGCTCACTAAGACTTCAGATGTTCGCAGCACTTCCGGTGTCACGAAGAGTGTCCTCAAGGCAGGAAAGAGACTTGTTGAGAGCTGCCCTTCTGACCCTCAGCGGTGTAATGGAAATGATCAGATCACACCCAACCTCTTGTGCCAGGCTAGAGGCAAACCTAAGGGGGGCTGTCATTTCTCTAGTAACTGAAGTTTGCTTGGCTTCAGCCATATGGATGCAGGGTCATGTTTAAAACCCAGGCAGTAGCTTTCCTTTTTCGCTTTGGGAAATGCAGTTGAACATAGACTGAACATGACACTGTGTGTTAGTAGATTCTTCTGGTTGCTCAAGCAAAGGCATGAAGATACCTGTGGGCAGGAATGCAGCCTGGCCTCAAGAGTGGATTGGATCCCAGACTGTGGAGCCATCTCTCCACTGGCATCATTTTTCTCCCGCACAGCCCAGCTCTCTCTGCTCCTTAGTCCACAGCCTGGAAAATGGCACCCTGTTTCTGGTTCCGTAAGTGCAGACCAACAGCTCCCCAGGAGCAGATCTGCTGGTCCGGCTTGAGTTAGACCTCCTCTAGAGCCAATCAGTTGTGCCTGGGGGTGGGATCATCATTCAAACATGGCTGCCAGTGTCCCTGTGACCCCTTGGATGAGGGAAGGGCATTTTGCAGAAAAAGGGACCTCCTTGTGAGGTAGGCAAGTTCCACACAGTGCCTGCCGTATCTGCCTGCTATGTTTCTTTTAACTGTTTTGTGTCTGTCTTAACCACTGTGTTCCTGAGAATGCTGGTTCCTCGGATTCACTCGCTAAATTACTTTGCCAGAGATTGCTTGTGAAGGAGATAATGGCATACTACAGCAGGGGCTTTGGGACCAGACACTAGAAAATCTCTGATACTATTATGACTTCCTATTATGTTCCTCATACTAGATGATTCTTTCCTTCTTTTCATCCTTTTTTTTTTTGCTAACCATATTATTGAGGTATAACTCACGTGCCATAAAAATTAATACATTTGAAGTGTAAAATTTAATGGTTTTTAGTATATTCACAGAGTTGTACAACCACCACCACAGTCAATTTTAGAACATTTCATCACCCCAAAGAAGAAACCCATACCCCTTAGCCATCACCCTCCCCCCATGATCCTCACCCTCAGCCCTAAATAACCACTAATCTGCTTTCTGTCACTATAGATTCCCCTGTTCCAGACATTTCCTATAAATGGATTCATACAATATGTAGACTTTTGTGATTGGCTTCTGTTCATTTAGCATAATATTTGCAACATCCATCCATGTTGTAGCATGCATCAGTACTTCATTCTGTTTACAGCCGAATAATACTCCATGGTGTGGGTAAACCACATTTTGATGATTTGGTCAGCTGACGGCATTTGATCAGCTGATGGCATTTGGTTTGTTTCCATTGTGTGGCTATTTGAATAAGGCTGCTGTGAATGTTAGTGTAGAAGAACTGTGGACATATGTTTTCGTTCTCTTAGGAGATGTATTATATCTATGATTATGTTTGTGAAGTGCTTAAATCAATGCCTGACAGATCATAGGATGTAACACTGCTAATTCCTGACCTTCCTAAAGGTTATGAATGAGAGCTATTTCCTGCTTGCTGCCCTTAGAAGAAAGGCAGGCTCCCCCAAAGAGCCTGACCCCTGTGAGTCAGACTGTGAGGTTATTGCCCCCGGAGGGCCTGGCATCACCAAGTAGCAGATTCTTGCATCAGGCTTGTGAGAAGTGCTGGTCTAGGGTTCCAGTGGTTCCAGATGAAGGTACTGAGAGAACAGACAGGGGTTTGAGCAGCAAAATACAGAATTTGCAGTTGAAAGATACAAATTGGACTCCCTGTTCTGCTGCTGAAACACTGAACCTGGGCAAGTCTCTGAACCTTGATCTCACCTTCAAAATGAGGACAACAATAATTTCAGAAAATGCTCAGAGGAAGGGGCTTATGTATGTTAGAATGTGTGTATAATATGGAAATCAGGTGCTGTACAAATGTATTATAAGCTCTAGGCAGCCATAGAAAAGGAATCAGACTTTTTCAACTGTTTCCATCACAGCGGGTTCAGAGGGCGGTTGGAGCTCCCCAGGAGTCAGGCAGGGCCTCTCAGGTCCTTTGGGCGCTGCCATTAGCCAGTCGGGCCCGCAGCCCTTCTGTGAAACCAGCGCTCGCCTGTGGCTGGCGAGCTCACTGAGAAACACCCGGGGGCCCTCAGTTCACCAGGCGGCAGACACATGGCATCTGCAGCGCTCTGACTTGAACCTCTTGGGGCTATTTGGTTTCCAGCACCATTTACTATTTAGTAAAAAGTCCATCTTTGCCCTAGTGATTTAAACTACCACCTTTACTACCTATACTGAGTTATAAACATAGTTATGTAACATTCAGTGTGGACTTGGGCCTGCATCTGTACTTGCTATTCTGTCCCACTGGTCTACTGAGCTATTCTTGTGGCAGTACCACAACTGTTATACTTATAGAGGCTTTGTAGTGTGTTTTAATATCTGGTAGGGCTGGTGGTCCCCCAACCCTCCCCACCTCCCTCAACACACACGCATCTTTGTAATTTTTCAGTGTTTTCTTAACTCTTCTTGCATGTTTGAGAATCTGGCCGTAATGTTTCCAGTGCCTTCCTGGGTGGCCCTGGTGCAGGGCCAGGGGTGGGCTTGGGGTTGTGTTTTCTTTTGGACCTGGGCATGTTCAGTTATTTCAGTAAACTGGTTTGTCAGATTCCATTTACTTTTAGATTCAGGAGCACAGAAGTGGCTCATGGTAGGATGCTACTCATTTTCACTGAACCTCCAGACAGCATTTTACAGCAGTCTTTAACTGAGAGAATGTTAAAACTTGATAAATGTAGGTATAGGATATATAAGAGTTTTCAGTACCATTCTTGTAACTGTTCAGCAAGCTTAAAATTACTTCAAAATCAGAACATTTAAGGTTATTCTGCTCTAGAAATATCTTGGTAGGAGTTTTCTGAAAATCCACACAAGTTGTGTTCCTAGATTCTGTGTTGGTTCACATGTTGATTGACCCCTGCGAAGAAATCCAGCAGCTCTATTGGGTGTAATCTGACAGTCGTGCTGCTTTTCACTGGGGCGTTGCGTTTCCTTAAGCAGTTAGTCATCCTGAGTTTATGCAAACATCTGTGCCTCTCACCCTTATTCCCCAAAGGAAAGTGGGCCCATCCTTCAAGCCCAGATCCACCACAGATCTCACCTAAATCTGTTTTGCTTATCATATTGTGTTTTATATTGGAGACATTTGCGTGCATCTCCCCACCACCAACTTTAATGACATATAACATTGTGTAAGTCTAAGGAAGGTGTATAACATGATGATCTGATACATGCATAGGTTGTGAAGTGATTGACCACGTAAGGTTAGTCAGCGCATCCGTCACCTCGCACAGTTAATGTGTGTGTGTGATGAGAACATTTAAGATCTAGCATCTTAGCAACTTTCAAGTATACAATACAGTATTGTACACCCTACTGCCTGTGTAAGAATGAAAACTCCCGGAGGGCAAGTAAATCTATTGATTTTATATTTCTCCCAGGCTTTATTCATTTCCCTGTGTGAAGGAGACACAACTAGTAGTTGGAAGAATGAGTTCATCTGATTACTTCCCTGTTAGTCATAGGTCCCCATAGAATCCCTCTTTGGACCATGGAAACATCTGTACTGGGAAGTGGTCACTGGAGAGCAGGATCCAGGTCTCGGCGGTCTCTTGAGAAGGACGTGCAGAGCCCCTGACCCTGCCATCCAGGAGGTGCTCTGGCCAAGCAGAACGGGGTGTACCGATGAGCTCAGCTGAGCCTGATGTCCCGCAGCCGTGTTTCTGGTGAGGCGACGACGAGGCTGACTGGTGTGCTGCAGGGCCGACCAGAGGTGCCCACGGAGAGCAGCAGGGTTTGCATTTCCCCCAAGTCTTTGTCATAATAATAATAACGCATGCTGATTATAGAAAACTTGGAAATCTGTTTTTTTGTTGTTGAAAATATAAATGAGTAGAGAGAAAGGGCAAACATCAAAGCTTCTTACCCAGTGACAACTACTGTTAACCCTTTGTTACATTTACTTCCAGTCATTTTCTTTTTTTTTTTTTTCCAGTCATTTTCTTAAACAGCTTTGAATAGGAGTAGATCTCTCCCCACCCTTTTCAACCATTTTTTAATTCATATTGGACACAAGTTTTTGTATCCTGTTTCTTTTGGCTAACATTAAAACAGCATTGTTCCATTTAATAATAATCCTTTTTTTTTTAGCTAGACTTTTAATTTGCCTTTTTAAAATAACAACTTTATTGAAATATAATTCACGTACAATTCACCCATGTCAAATGTAGTTTAATGGTTTTTAGTATATTCACATAGTGTGTAACCATCACCACAGTCAATTCTCATCACTCAAAAAAAAAACTCATACCCATTACAGTCATTCCCCTTTCCTCTTACCTACCCACTCCTGGCCTAGGCAGCCACAAATCTCCTTTCAGTCTCTATAGAATTGTATCTTTGTTAACATAATTAAATTTACTCTGAATAGGTATTTATAGGTTGTTATCATATTGCTTGACATTTATTTATTTTTTATTTTTCAATATTATAAATAACATAGTTATAAACATTTATGTAAATATTTTTTCATATTTAGAATTACTCTTAGGATAGATTCCCCAAGTATAGAAATTTATAATCACAGAACCATAAAAAGAGAGACCCTTAGAAAACCTTCACTCTCTCTCCCAACTCAGTTGGCATGTGTGCATGAACTTTGGCATGGTATAAATAAAATAACTATAAAACAGTTGCTATCTTGAAGAGCTGAATAAGACAGTCACTAAAATAATGATACAGAATCTAGTTCTAGTCTAGATTAGATACTATAAAAAGGCCACAGTGATGATGTATAAGGACTTAGCTTTGAAATCTACGCTCATTCCTGGCTCTATCACTTATGAGTTGTGTGAACTTAAGCAAGTGACCGAACTTCCATAAGCCTCCATTTCCTCATCAGAAAAATGGTAGGACCATTAATATTAACCTCTGTAGAGGTTAGATATAAATGGTTTCTGGCCTACCCAAGAACAGAGAGAAAGAAGAGCAAGTGTGTATATTTGGAAAATGCAAGAAGTTAGAACCCGACTCCTCCCAGTTTAGTGACCTGTAATACACAGAAGAACAGAAAGGAGGTGTGCTTTTTTACTTAAAAGAAAACATATTTACCTGGGTTCAGATTTTTAAGCCATATTTTGGCAACATTAGCATATTTCGTAACTTTCATAGCTCATACTGTCATGATTTATGGCAGACTCATACTAACTTTTTCCAGAGAGGGGGCGTGGGTAGTCACCAGCATTAACGCAGGAGGGGTGACGGCACGACTCCCTCATGGGCGCTGTGGTTTCAGCACCTGTGTGTCGTGCTGTCGGCCCTCCTGAGTTAATAGTGTTCAGATGCAAGATGGCCACCTAACTGTCCTTTTCTTCATTTTACCCTCTACCTAATGGTGAACCTAAAGGCAACATCTGGAAGCATTTCCACACTGCAAGTGAGTGAGGGAGAAAAAGAGGGATCTGCAAATGTTGTCAAGTGAAAAATGTGTTCCCATTCCACTGAGGTAGCCACTACATCTCTCTATGTGAGAATGATCTGAGGTGTGAAAAAATAATTCCTGGGCTCGTGAAAGAGAACAGTAAAAATTTTCAGCTGCCTCTGGCCTCGAGGAGCATTGTGAAGTGTGGTCCAGCCCGCAGGCTGAGGCTGCTCTAGCCACAGGTTCCCAGGGGCTTCATATGTCAGACAAACGGACAGGTGTTGGTCAGGAAAATACTGATCAAATTGTTAAAGGAAAGTGTTATTGTCAGTAACTGGGTATTCATACCAACAGAAAATCTTAAAAACCAGATTATATTCTTGGTCTTGAGGCCTCCTTTACAGTGACAATGAGCCTTGATATTGAAGTCTGTGTAGGGTGAGGCCCAGATCCTCACTTTTAGCAATTGTCTCTGCTTTTTTTTTTTTAAGTATATACTTGACATAATATTCTGTTAGTTTCAGTTGTACAACATTTTTTATAATAGTGTTATTGAGATATAATTCACATACATTTTGTTTTTTCATCAGTTTATCGACATTTCCAGATTTCACTTTTTATTTAGGCCATGATTTTCGTTTTAAGAGTTGGAAAAAATCAGAGCTCTCCTCCCAGTAGCTCAAACATGTCCAGATTGTTTTTCTAGCAGTCTCTAAAGCAGTAATATCTGAACTTCTTTTTGCAGGTGACTTTGATAGCAAAGTTCCTGTAGACCACATACCACTTACCCTGATGGCACAATAAAGCCTCACCAAAATAGTGGAAAAGCTTTATCAATGTTGGTGAGGGCTCAGTGACATCCAGTGTGATTTTTTAATATTATAAATGGATAATTAATATTTAGAATAAAGTAAACAGTGCTCTCTTATCAATAGGAGTCATCAGAGGCCAGGCTTCAGACCCCAAGTAGCAGACACACTAGGCTTCTAGCACTGAAGACTACACTGCCTTCACCAGACTGGTGTTTCCAGATGGTCTTTGCTGATTCCTCAAAGACAGGAGGAAAGAGAGCAGCTAGGCAGGCATGGAAGGACTGTAGAGGAGCTGCCCCCACCCTGGTCTGGTGATGGGTCAAGGGGCTCCTCGCTGTGTGCACTGGCTCACCCCTCCTTCCTGCAGGTACCCTCAGGCTCTCCGGCAAGAACAGCTCCCCAGAAAAGATCTGATACTGGTCACCTCCTCCTCCTATGTGTGCGAACACATTCTCTCTGTTTTAAAACCTGACCCTTTTCGGGAGGTATTCGTTTGTTAATTAATGATTTCACGTTTTAGCTCTCCAAGCCCCTTCAGAAAAGAAAAATAGTGTTTTTGGAGATCACGCTAGAACTTCAAGCCTTAGTGGGTCAACTTAAAGGAATTATAAAATAATACTAGTTTTTTGATTTGGTGATGTCAGTCAGAGCAATTATGTTTTTCTGTGGGCTTTTGAGACTGACCAGAAGCATCTCACTATGTATGATACATTCCCCCACCCCCTCCCCATCTCCCAAAATCAAAGGTTAATTCAGAGACGTTATTAGAAGAGATTTTCTCATTGTCAGCAGATCAAGACAGGAGAAGGCAGTTTCTAACAGATCAAAAGCTGAGAAGACTTTCCCACTGCTTCTTACCTTCCCCTGAGCCCCCAATGGACTTGACGTCGTTGATGCCCAAAGAGAACCTTCGCGTCACAAGCAGGTTTTACAGTATTTGGTTTAACAAGAAGAAAAACAAGATTTGATTATGACTGGATTATTAAATATAATTGGCTATAGATATTGGTATTTTTAAAATATTTTCCTTCAATTTGTAAGATAATTTTAAAACCTTAAGGAAATCTCAAATGTCCAAAAAAAATATGAACTGTCATGCACCCACCATCTAGCTTTATAATTTTATATGACATTTTAAATCTAAGTAAAGTTATTAATGAAGCCCATCTGGTGACTGGGAAATTCTATCTATATGTAAAGCTGTTGCATAGGAAAATGTGTTATTACTACTCCTACATACATTATGTCTCCTGGAAACCAGTCTTTTTGGGTCACAAGGGCAAATTACCTAGGAAAAAAGAAAGAATTTTGGGTTGTGTAAAAGTCACCTGAGGTCTTTAATTTACCATGTTTAAGTGCAGATTCCAGGCCTGTCCCTGGACAATCTGTTTGGAGTGGTGCCCAGCAATCTGTATGTCTGACAAGGTCCCCAAGTTGACTGGTACAGATCCCCAGCGGACTGTACTTGGGGAAACAGCTCCATCTTGCAATCCCTATAAAGTGGCCGTGAAGTTATCATGGCAATTTAAGTCACAGACTACTCCCACCTAGCAAATAAGGCTAGGCTTGTCACCTCATTAATGACTTTTAAACCTCAGAGGCGAAAGGGGAAGGGTCAGCGGTGCTGTGAGAGCAGGTCTGGCCGTTCCTGTGAATTCGGACCTGCTGGCGGGTGGATTGTTGAGCCATTGGGTTTCTTTGCCTTCGCAGTTCCAGCCCCTGAAGCCCACGTAAACTTGCCCCTCAGAGTAGGGCATCAGCCATTTCTCTGGAGCCATGGTTTCAGTCCTGGAAGTTATTATTGCCCGAGGGGATTCAAGTGCACTTAAGTACCATGTTGTTTAATGCTTCTTGTGATCTTTAAGTGCCAAGTCCATACTTGGTTCTGCGTCAGACACAGTGGGCTTTGTCCCTTTTGGAAAAGCCATGGCTTCTTGGGACACACAGGGAAATGGTTGCCTTGGGGAGAGCGGGGCTACAGGACGGAAGGTGGCCCAAGCTCAGCCCTGGGTGCTTTCTCCGAGGGCAGGCCCCGGGTCTTACTCGCGTTTGAGGCCGAGTGCACCCTGCCCAGGGCCCAGCACTGCAGTGAAATGGGATGCCAGCCTGAAGAAGAGGTTGGGCGGTGAGAGTTGCTGCTCACATGGAACTAGGCTGCATCAATGGGGTTTGCTCTGTGTGGAGGTGGGGTGCAGGCGCTGGGAGTCCTTCACATTCGATGGGGCCCCTGCCACAGGCAGGATAGGAGAGCAGTGTCTGTTGGCGCCACCAAATGGGGCTGCTCCAGAAGCTTTGCAGGGCGTTAGAGAGGGGCAGTGAGTTCCTTCCTGTCCCTGCAAGGCCTCTGAGGCTCTCCTCCATAACGGGAGGGGAGAGCCCCGGAACCTGGCTTCTTTAAAGAGCTGGGCTTGCTTTCAGCACTGGCGCCCCCAGGTACGGGGACCACTGGGGCCCCTGGGCAGGCCCGAGCTCCATCGTCCTCCCCAAACACACTTCCCTTCCCTGTCTTTTCAGCTCACCAGCGCCTAACCCCTGTCTTTTTAATGTGTGACCCACATTCCTTCTCCTTTTCTTTTTTCCTTTCCCCCTCCGGCTTCCCTCTCCCTGTTCCTTAGAGTTTTGTGTGTGTCTTGAAGCCCAGCCCTTGGGTGAGGGGATGGACTGGCAGGACCTTGGGCAGCCACCTCATCAGCTGGTGGGTAAGGCCTCCTGAGAGAGGAGAAAGGAATCTTGGAAATTTGAAAAGGAGTTGGGCGAGGGATTCCCTGGGAGTTAAGTGGAAAAGAAACATGAATCTCTGCTATCTGAATACTCAGAGTTACCTCCTCTCCATCCGGAGGGACCGGTCAGGAGGTATTCGAGCTCTACAGAAGAATTGCACGCCCCGTCCTGTCGGCATTCTCGGCGGGTCCCATGCCCACCTGAGTCCGTTGGTCCTGAATTGGAGAGACACCGAGTTCTGTAGGGACTTGCTGTAGAAATAATCCGTTTAATCTGTTACCTCAGTTCCTGCAGCTGTCAGGCCCTGGAGTATCACAAAGCTGCCGCTTCTGTGCGGAGGCTGCTGATTTGATAGCCATTCAGTCCTTGTTTTCTTCCAGGTTTGAGATGCCTGGAGTTCGCGGGTTTGCTGGGACCACCTCCCAGTTTCCCTTAGACCAGACAGATGACCTAGGGGTTGCCATTTCTTCCTCGGGGGTGAGGCTGTCTGTGCAGGGCTCCTAAGCCAAGGACTGTGGGTTTACACCTGCCGTGAGGGCCAGCAGGAGAGTGGACTGCCTCTGTGTAGATATTTCTGCTTTGGCAGCGGGTTTGTTTCTTGTTTCTGATAAAATAGCAACTCTTCTCTTCTATGAAAGAGCCTGGAAAAGTGTTGTGCTAGTACTTATGTTTTGCTTTTTAAAATTACATGTCTTAAAACTTTTTGTGGCCTTACTTCAAAGACATATATATGTTTACACACACACACGCACACACATATATATCTGAGACGAGGCAGCATGGAGTCTGATCAGGATTCTGTGCCTTGCCCCGCTCTCCCGGGTCAGGGATTCTAAATGGTGCATCCTGACATAAACACACACATACCCCGCCCAACTCCTGGGTGGACTCTATCAGGGAAAAATCATTTGGGGTGTGGCCTGAGATTTGCTGTCCTGGCTCACTGAGTGTGCCTCCTGTTCCCCCAGGCGACTTGCAGCTCCTCTCAGTGCTGACATGATGACAGTGTGCAGGCCGTCCAAGGGCAGCCACAGCCAGACTGAAAACCTAAGCTACAAATTGGCTGACAAGTAAGAACTTTTCTCCCCCGAGAGCATAGAAGTTGGCCCAGATTCTCTGTCTCCGTCCTTTCTCAAAGCCTGCGCTCCTTGCTAACCCCACTTCCGTGAACTAAGGAGCTTCTTTTCTGAGTCACTGTGATGTGCCTCCTGTAAATCGTCTCCATGCATTGCTCAGTTAAGAACCCAACGACCAAAGTGGTCAAGGGAAGGCCTGACGGGTGCCAGAGCTGCGAGGAGGATCCCACGGCAAACGCAGGCCCTGCCGCATATAATTATGCCTTCTGGTCCGGGGGTTGTTTTCTAACTATGAGGATGCTCAGGTGCTTTAGTTATCCCTGAGCCCTAAACCTTTGCAGCTGCATCTGTCTGTGAAGCCAGCTCTGCCCACCTCAGATCAGGAGGGTGGTTTTCTCTCCAGATGGAGCCCTTCCCTCTTATGCTCTCTCACACACCCTGCCACAGAGCTGTGGCTCACTCAGCTGTTCGCAGCTCGGCGTCCTGGACCAGACCCCCTCCTGGGGCAGTAAAGTCCTGGAAACAGGAACTCAAGAAACTCTTGGGTGCAGCAGCCGTGTGGAGAAGGCACTGTGCCCCCAGTTTTCATCATCCTCGCTTCTCTTGCCTGAGCTCTGTAAATCCAGTGTGGCCTTCCAGGAAGCCATCCTTTCTTCCTCTTCAGGCTTTAGATGGCTACGACAGTGATTATGAAGTCATTCCAGATGTTTTGGATCGTAGACAGTAACTATAATCATTACAATAACACTCGTTGCCATTGATTAATAACGTGTGTTATAATGTGTGCTGTACTCTGGGCACATTACATATAACTCATCCATTTATTCATCTAACAAATATTTATGGACTGCCTACTATGTGCTGGGCTCAGCAAACTAGATCAGTTTGGCCTGTGTACCAATAAAGTTCCAGTCTACAGACTGGAGACAGGGGTCTGATTTTAAGATGAAAAATGGAGTCAAGATTCGAATCCAGGTACCTCTGACTAAAGCCATGTATTTATCTACTGTCAAAGATATTTGTAACAGTACATGTGATATTAATGATTATATATCATCAGTTGTCACAAAAGCATGAATGAACCTGAATTGTGTTTATGTGTCTGTTCTGTCTCCTCTTCTTGCCTCTAGCCCAATGAGAGCAAGGACTTTAACTTCTGCCTTTTGAACTTTCAATAAAATATCAAGAAACTGATTCTGATTTTGATTCTAAAATCTGAATGCATGCTAATGTCCTCAGTAGTGACAGAACAGTTAAAAATGTGTTTCTCTTTTGTAAGCAGTCTGTTATGAATGCTAATTGTGTATTTAAATAAGGAATTCTGCTTTGCTAGCAGCATTTAACACGTGAAAATGTGTTTGCATTATCACAAGTTTTTAATTTATGCTGTAAGTTTAAGAGCCACAGTTTAAGTGCTAATGCCCCATCCAGGCAGACATCTGTATAAACACCTGCTGGTCTTTGGAACAGGATGCATGAAATTGCTAATTATTCACCCCTCACTGTGAACCTTAACTGGAGTTTCAGAATTCATATATAGTCAGATCTATATATTCAAAAAACATGTCCCATGAAGTTGGTCCATGTGTGTTTGCTAATCTTGGCATATCTAAGGTCACTGTGCTTAGTCATGACCTTAGCTAGTGGAGCAATGTTTTGCATTTGAAAACACAGATACTCCCATTCTCATTAGACTAGCTTTCAAATATTTCTCTGTTTTTCTTTCAAAATAACTTTTAACATCTTCATGGTACTAACTAATGTAAAAATCTTATTTGGAGCTACATGTCTGTTCTAGGCCGGAACGTTCTGTGATGATGGAAATATTCTTTTGCCCTGTCCAGTACAGTAGCCATCAAGGCTGGTGCAAGTAAAGAACTAAAGTTTGATTTGATTTAAGTTTATGTAGCTCCATGTGGCTAGTGACCACTTTATTGGACAGTGGATGAAACCTGAATCTGTTCATTCATTCATGCAATCAATTTTTATTGACTACCTACTCTGCCAGGCATTGTTCTAGGTGCTAGGGGTGCAACAGTAGCCAAACCAGGCCAAAATTCAAAACAATCCTTGTCCTTGCAGATAGATCAGCCTAATGGGACTTACATTCTAGAGGAGTTTCAATTCAAATGCAGCCAATAATTGTGACTTTATCTACTCAAATCAGGACAGGTATCAAGCCCAGAATTAACAAAAACTTCATGACTTATGCTGTTGTTTTGATTTTTGAATAGCTATTACATGGCTCATCTGTTGTTTACAGAAATAGAGGAAATTTATGCTATCTAATCTTATATCTCATAAAGTTTCTCCTCTTTTTATTGGAGTAAAAAGCTAATAATAACAAACACCATTTATTGTTCACTCATGACAGGCTCGATGCTGTATGTAGGCTGGTTCATCCAGTGCCTGCAGCCACCTTGTTAGGTACCTTTACTACTATTCCCACTTCACAGATGAGAAAAATGAGATTTAGGGAAGTTAAGCAACATGCCTGCGGTCACACAGCTGGTCGGTGGCTATTAGGATTTAAACCCAAGTCTGTTGGACCGCAGAGTCCAATAGTTCCTTTCATTCCACCAGGCTGTCTTCCCAAGAAAAGCATAAAGTGATTTTCTTAAATGGTGTTTCACTATTTGTGATTTGCGATGAGCATATAACATTTATATCTGAGTTCCAGAAAATCTGTATGACCAGCCAAGAACAATAACTAAAAATCCTCACCCAGTGTTTGTCTCTTGTTCAGGGTCAAGGTGGAAGGTCCAAAGACAGGCGAAGACCGTGGAAGGAAGCCATTTAGGTCCTCCTTTCCTTTCCTAGAGACTGATCGGGATTCGCCCTTCAGAAGAAGCCCACTGGCAAGCCTCAGCAACCTGGAGCTAGAGTCACGAGTGGACTGTTTCCAGCAGAACATGTTCAGCTCAGATATGATCATCAGTGACCCAGCCTCAGACCTTGGTGCTAAAGAAGCCAGTGGGGCCGGCAAGTGGCAGTTTAGTGGTGTTCAGAACCCCTGCCCTCCTGCCCGAGGTGGGGCCCGGCACAAGCCCCTCAGCATAAAGGACAAGATATCAGAATGGGAAGGGAAAAGGGAGCTGCCCCCTCCCGCACCTGGAAGGAAAGCAGATGGGCCAGCGGATTACCTGATGTCCTGTGAGGTGGAGAGCGGACGCAGTGATGGTGTGAGAGCTCAGGCCACGGAGGCTCAGGACGGAGGCAGGCCGGGAACAGAGAACCAGGAGAATGAGAGGAATAGAGGGGCAGTGACAGGTGGCGGACAGGACGCAGAGCGGAGGCACGACCGCAGTCCACCGGACAGGGGGCTGGCGCCGAGCTTGGGCAGAGCCCGGGAGCCCAGGCCTGGCAAACAGCGCTTCCAGAATGACAGCCTCTCGGTGCTGAAGCAGGTCAAGAAGCTTGAGCAGGCGCTGAGGGACGGGTCAGCAGGGTTGAATCCCCAGTTACCAGGGACTTGTTACTCCCCACACTGCCTGCCGGACAAGGCTGAGGAGCGGCCCACCCTTGCTGAGAACCATGGGGGCGGCAGTGGCTCAGAATTCAGGTCCCACCACGTGGAGCTGGAGGCCCGGGCGCCTGCCGCTGGGGCTGCAGAGGGAGAGAAGGGCCTATGCGGGAGGCCCAGGGAGCAGGAGCTGGAGGGTGTGTACCGGGGCTGGGAGGGCTGCCCTCCGAAACCCTTCATCAACCCCCTGCCCAAGCCCCGGAGAACGTTCACACATGACGGAGAAGGGGATGAGGACAGGAGCCCAGGCATCAGCTTGAGGAAGGATAAAAGGGACCTACCTCCTCTGCCCTCCCTACCTCCCCCGCCCCTGCCCTCCTCCCCACCGCCTTCCTCAGTGAACAGAAGACTGTGGAGTGGGCGACCGAAACCCAGCGCTGACCACAGGTGGGTGACACGACTGCTTAGGTAGTTTATGCTGTATCCCAGCCGCCTGTTTTTTATTTTAAACTACTTGAGTGTTGTAACTACAAGTCAAGACTGTTCATAGCTTAAGATACATTATTGATTAAAAGATGCTTGTATTTTGTGTGTGTTCACTGTCCTAAAAGAAGAATATTTGCTTTGAAAACTTACCCTTTGGGTACTATAAGTACTTGTAATTCAGACATGTTAGCAAGACTTAAAGGAAAGCTTGTGTTAACACTGGCAGTCTCCTAATCGGTGCTGACTGACGATCATTCTGCTACGACCGTCCCCAGCTAGGGCAAGGTGCTTCGAACCTTTCCCGGCTCTTTCCTCATGCTTTTTCTTAGTATGGGCTCTGGAAACACAGTGCCTGGGTCTGCTCTGGCCCCATCACTATCTACATGACCTTGAACAAGTTACTTAACTTCTTGAAGCCACAGCTTCCTCACTTATACATACAGATGCACATACTGTACATTTTATAATATTAAAGTAATACGTTACGTAATAAAGCATGTGAATACTTGGAGATAAATCTGTGCTTTGGAAACAATTTCTTTTCTGCTTTGAAACCTAATTTCTAGTCTATTTCTGCAATGTGCTTATTGGTTTGATACCTCCTACCCTGAATCCAGCTGTAGAGCAACACTCCTGAAGACCGTTGTCTATGCGTATTGTCATCATTTCTTCCTTCACTTTCCATGTTTCCTTGACCAACTGTAGATGGGCTTTTGCCGCTTATCCTGAAACTGCTGTTGACCACAGGACCTGTGACCTCCATCTTGTCAAATCCAATTGCCAGTTATTTGTTCTTGCCTTATTTGACCTCTCTTGGCATTTGGGGAATGACTTGACTTGCTCCACCTTGAAACACTGTGTTTACTTGGCTTCAAGGTCACCTACTTCCCTGGTAGTCCTGCTTCACTAGCTGCTGCTTCTCAGCTCGATTCTCCTCTCCCTCTGTACCCCTGCCCAAACCATCTACCCCTCAATGTGGGACCAGAGCAGGAAATTTTCTCCTCGTCTACGTTTATCCCCTAGATGAGCGCATCCAATCCCATGGCCTTCAATGTCAATTACATGCTTATGATTCCCAAATGTGTTCTCCAGCCATGATTCCCTCTCCAGCTTCTGGTAGTGTGTATAGTCATCTCTGTTTGGGTCTCCATTTGGTTACCTAATAGTTTGGACTTAACATTTCCAAAACTAAATTCTCAGTCCAAGTCACCACCAGCTGTCTCCTCCCCAAATAATTGTTATCTACTAAATGGCATCACTTTTCATTTTGCTTAGGCCCAAAACCTCAGAGTCATCTTTGGTTCCTCCCTTTTCACATACCCCCAGTCTAAGTCACCAGCGTATCTTTGGGTTCTAGTTTTGAACATGATCTTAAATCTGACATCTCCTCCACTGCTACTTAGTCATCTTGTATCTACCCCTCACCCCCAGTATATACTCCTTCTCAACAGCCAGAGGAATGGAGATTCTAGAAATGGAGATTCCATCGTGTCACTACGTACTCAACATGGTCTGTGAGGTAGGATTCTTTGGGCTGCAAAAAACATAGTTTCCTATGTTATTTTCTAGGGGAAAATGTTTGCATGTTTCTAGAATTTTATATATAAAAATCATATCCTTTTAAGAATGAAATCGTACTGTACGTACTGTTTTTTACTTAAGATATCACTGCAATCTTTCAATATTACCACCTTCCTTTTTTTCTACCTTTTTTAACTGCCACATTCTTTTTTTTTTTGCATTTCACTTTTTTTTATTAAGGTATCATTGATATACAATCTTATGAAGGTTTCACATGAGCAACATCATGGTTACTACATTCACCCATATTATTAAGTCGCCCCCACACACCCCATTACAGTCATTGTCCATCAGTGTAGAAAGATGCTATAGAGTCACTACTTATCTTCACTGTGCTATACTGCCTTCCCCGTGAACTGCCACATTCTTTACATTATGCAGATAAAAATCATGTTTTATTTAGCCATTCCCCTATTGATGGACACTTCAGTAGTTTCCAGTTTACAAACAATGCTGTGATGAGCAGTAGATATCATTAGAGAAGACTCACAGCCGGAGTTCTAACTAGCTCTGCTACTTACTAGCTATGTGACATTGGACAAGCTACTGAATTTGTCTTGGCCTTATTTGACTTATTTTACTTATTAGGGTATTTATTTCTCTTCCAGTACAAAACTTTTATTTAACTTAACCTTATAATATGTTCTCATATCTAGTAGAGCTTTCATAAATTTCTTATTTTTACTAATAGTTTGTCAGTTAATTTTATTGGACTTTCTATGTATATAATCATATTGTCTACAAGGAATTATTTAACCTCTTTCCTCTTAATTTATACCTCTGAATTCTTTTTCTTGCCAAATTGCACTGGCCAATACTTTCAGAACAGTGTTTAATAACAGTACTGATGCAATGGGCAGTCTATGTCATCCCTAACTTTAATGGTAGTGCTTCTGGTGTTCTCTCAAACACTCATGTTTGAGATGTGTTTTTATGTTGTCAAGACAGTATTCATTTATATTTCTTTTTCCATCAAGAGTTTTAAAAATTAGAGTTGCATGTTAGATTTTTGTCAAGTTACTTTTCAGTAGACTTATATGAGCATATATATGGCTCCTCTCCTTTGACCTATTAATAGTGAATTTATATCCTACATTAACCTATCCTTACATTTGGGGGATGAGCTTCCATTTGGATTATTATTCTTTTAATATACTGCTGAATTGCATTTACTAATATTTTGTTTAGAATTTTTGTATCAGTATCCCATAAATGGTACTGGTCTACACTTGGCCAGGTTTTGGTATCAGAGTTATGTGAGGGCTATAGGAAAATTGAGAGGCTTTCCTCTTTATGTTCTGAGAAGGTTTGTATCATCTCCAATTCAAAATCCCTTCCCAGACCAGTGCCAAAGCCCAGGTGCTCTGGGGACTTTTCTGCCGCTGTATCCCCATTGCTTCCTAACAGCAGTTCTTCCGTGCCCTTCTGGGCTCTTCCTCCAGAGAAGCCCAGCTCTCCCGGGGGCAGGTTGGTTCCAGGAAATGGGTTCTTTCATCTGTGCCATCACTGGGCAGACAGAGCAGCCCGATGAACAATTATTCTCATTATCTTTTCTTGCTTAGCTACCATCTGCTCTTTTCAGTCTTCCAGCAGTTTCTATAAAACCAGCTAAAGTTACTTAGTTTCCATCCAAAGATGAAATTTTTCTTGGCCAGATTGAGTATGGTTGCATAAGCTGTGTTTTAAGAATTTTGGCTTTGGATTTTTTCATTTTGTTTAAAATAGTACAATGGGGTGATTAGGGTAAGATGTTCACTTTCTACTCTTAAAAAATAATGTGCTTTTTATTGTGGTTCTATCTCTTAAAGAAAAGGCTCAACTCTGAATTTGGCAGGCTCACTGCCCTCTCTGCGGCAGGAAAGCCAGGCCAAGGCTGTAGAAAGAAATGATTAAGGATGCTAAGGTTGCGAGGGTTTACGATTACACGGCTGGGCTGTGTGCTTTGGAGAGCGAACCCAGCTTGTTTCCACAGGCCCACTAGGCCACTCGACAGTGGCCAAACCAGTGGGTTGAGATCTGCAGTTTGAGAAAACGTGTTTATCTCTCCTTTTCTTTTCTTCCTCTCTATTTTTCCCTTCTCTTTTTTCTCTTTCCTCTTTTCTCTCTCTTTCTTCTCTCGTCTTTCTTCATTTCTCTAAAGCCCCAGGAAATTAAATTCAAGGATTTATGCCTTCAATCCTATAATGGAAAATGAGAAACCCTCAAATGTCAGGAAATTCCAAAGATAAGGTTCCTGCAGCAGCATTACCTTGGTTATGTACGTTTTATGGCATATATTTAATAACTTTGGAAGGAATGCCTTAAGGCCAACATTTAATAAGAAAAAAAATGTTTTAAGTATAAGCAACATCCTGAATTCACATTTATCTATATGCCCAGAATATTCTAACTTGAATTCAGGTTTTTTAAATTTTAATTCAATTTGATCATATGACAGGAGTTTTTAGATCTTTGTGAAACCAAATAACTACATTGACCAAAATTTCAGCTTTTCAACTGATTATTTTGGCATCTTATAGATTCAGCCTTTCCTTAGGATGTTAGTGTAAGACTTTCAGAACTTTGTGAGGACCTAAGACCTCCATCATTGTATGGCTGCCAAATTGTGCTGTGCTGTTATTGATCCATAATTTCCATCTTCTATTGGGCTGATATGGATCCCACAGCACTCTGGCTCAGCAGCAACCCTCAGCTGTCATCAGGTGGTGGTTAGAGTTAACTTACCAGCCACGTGGTCTGTCCCTGTCATGAGTCTACTCCATCAGCATGACATGCGCGAGGCAACCTCCAACTATCATGTCTAAAACCTGAATGTTTGAATCTTCAAAGGGGCAAAATGTTTGATTAATTTGAGCTTTAGAGTAAAATTTACTTTGAAAGCATCTGAGAAGCTTGATATTGTAAATTCATTTATTTCAATAGTAGCTGCATTGGAAAATACAGTAGAGCGGGTGGCTGTTACTCCACATTTGGGCAGTGATTGTCATGTTTTATTTCTCACTGGAAGGTGGAAATGGTTGGATTTTAGACTCAGTGGTGGAAAGAGGGTTTTTCTTTTGATGTTTCTATTTTGGATCCAGGATAGGGATAAGCAGAAAGCCAGTGTGGGTGGTCATAGTACTTGGAGGAGGAGACACATGATAATGGAGGGCGAGCTAAGAGCTGACAGACGCATGCTCCCGCTTAGCCCCTCGTCTGGTCACCCTGTGGGATGAGCGTCCTTCCGAGGGTGTGGTGGGCCTTGGGAAAGAGCTGCCCATGGTCGCTGGGATGGAGGCCAGGAGGGAATCTGTGGCAGCTGGAGATGCACGAGAGAATCAGAACATGGCGTCCCTGGCTTCTAGCCCAGCTGAATGGCGTAAGTGGAAGTAGGCTCTGGCTATCCAAGCTAATTTAGCTTATAGCCGGAAATAATTCCAGGTGAAATAAACTCAAAATAATTGACTAAAAATTAACTCTATGAGTATAGCTGCTCTCTTTTTTTACTCTAAAGTAGGGATAACTTATAAGCAGTAAATGTGGCCATTAAAACCAGCTTTTAAAATATTCCTTCACTTAATTCAACCAACAAATATTTACTGTGCATCTATGTACTGTTCGAATATGGCAGTGAACAAGACAGACCGACACCCTGCACTCATGGAACTCCCGGACTAGAAAGAGTTAGAAGCACGCCACAGTTATGTGGCTGTAACTACACTTAGGCTGTGGTGCTATGGAATGTTCAGCAGGAGTGTCTAGCCTGTCACCGACATAGGGCCAGCAGGAAGAGGAAGTGACGCTCAGACTGAGGTCTGAGACTTCCAGGCAAGGGGGAGGGTGGGTGATGGGTATTCAGTTTGAGCGAACAAACAGGTGAAGGCCCTGGGGCAAGAGAGCCTTCAGGGCGCTGGAGTCTGAAAGGGAGGAGTATGTCCAGAGGGGTCAGCAGGGTGTGAGCTGAGTCCCAGAGGTCTTCTGGAGCCAGCTCTGGAAGAGTCCCATAGGCCAGGTAAGGATTTGGGCCTATTGCCTAAGGGGAGACGAAGCATTTTTAAAGTTTTTAAGAAGTGGAGACACACCATCCGACTTGCACTTTTAAAAGTTCACCCTTGCAGTAGCATGGAGATTGGAAGTGGCACCAGTGGACAGAGCGGTGGTTGTGGGGGTGGGAGAAGAGCGAGGAGAGGTCTGGGGGTTCCCCTGTGGGGTAACTGCAACGGGGATCAAGGAAAGAGGTGAATTGAGAGGAGCACCTCACAGGTAGAACCCCTGTGAGTGTTTAGACGTGGGCTAATGTTAATGGAGAGGGAGACTCAGACAGGACTTTCAGTGTAAGGCGTGAACGTTTGGGTGGATGGTGATGGCCTTCGCTGGGGTGGCAGCCCTGGCGGAGGGTCCGGTCCTCCTTGGGGAGTGAGGGGAAGGAGTTCCAGTTGGGGATTGTTAGTTTTGAGATTCCGTGCATGATCCGAATGGAGATGTGGGATGAGGTCTTAAGTAGTATTCCATTTACAAAAATATGGAAAAGTTACAAATAACATTCAAAATATTATTTGGAGTTCACAGTATTTGGCCTTAGGTGTAGGTTATAACCCATACAGAGGCTGACGTCAGTGGGCCAGTCAGATGATTCCAGCATCTCTGGAGAACTAAGCAATATCAAAATCACATGATTTGAGGTCCCAGGAAGCACACCCAGAAAGAGAGGAGGTGACAGCCCTTCACCAGGCTGTGCCCCCTCCCCCAGCAGGAATATTTGGCATCACCAGCTGGGAGCTGACTCGGAAGAGCTTATTAAACATGCAGGCTGGATGTGGGACGAATGTGGAAGTTTTTATTTGAGAAGCCAATTTGGGTGTGGTTGTCGCGATCCTTCTGAAATTTCCTTTCTGTCAATGTTAATATATAAATAAAGGTATTAAAACCATTTTTCAAGTTAAAAAAAATTTTATAGAAAAGACTTAGAACTGCTTGACTGGATGATTAGTTTAATCGTAGGTCTCCTCTTCTGGAAGCCTAATCAACTACCTGAGTCCCAGAATGGGAGAGCTTCAGTCCCTCAAGGCATTTATGCAGATTATAGAAATAGTGGTTAAAACCATTGCTTGCAAATATGTTAGCAACACATGATGATGAAAAGTCAGACTTTGTATTTGGAATTCTATTTTCCCACTGGCTCCACAAATTTGGCCCATAAATATTCAGTTTCTCCTTGATCTTGTATGGACAGTGGCCTCATGCTCATTTAAAAGTTTGTCTTTCAGGCTTCCTATATAGGAATTGTTCATCTGAAAACCAACATTTTAATACAGCAATAGAGCTGCTATTTAACAAATTTTGTGATGAATTCTTTCTCAAATTAAATGAGGCTTGCAATGTAAATAACCATCCTCTAATCAGTTTTTTGCAATGAAGTTTGTAGAATTTTGAAATTGGCCTTATCTAATGCTGTTTAAACTGGTGTTACCTTTTCTATGTTGGGAATCAAATGCAAAATATAGCTGAACTCTTGCAATTAGCATCTTCTTGGAAATTTGGAAGGATTACAAGAAACATTCAAACTATGGCTTGAAATCCCAGGGTGTCTGACAGCATATGGAGACAGGCTAATCCCATCACAACAATCCTCAGCAGAGGATCCAGATTGTTGATGGTGTTACATATGGTCTAAATGAGTGAGCCATCCGCTGGCTTGGAGAGTCTTTAACATAAAACATCTTTATTGTTAGGGCATTTATTCTTAAAACATTTTAACTATTCAGATATTTCCTAGATACTTTGTAATAATTATATTATTTTTAAATCTGACATATAGAAATACTACTTCACAGGTACCTCAAATGAGACTTTTAAAAATAAAAACAATTACAGAGCTCTCTCCAGGGCAAAGCACTGCACAGTTGTAGCCCCTTTCTGAAATCAAAGAAAAGGCCAAGCTTAGCCAGGGTCACACTTGAATCCCAGGTAGTTGAGGCTTGGCCTATAAATGGCAGCCACTGTCCTGTCCCTCAGCTGCCAGGAGAGGGGTTTCCTGACATTGGGGAGAAACTGCTCAGCTCCCAGGGCAGCAACCCCCACCTCTCACATCATTTAGTTTCATTATGAGGGCAATAGAGGGCTTACCTGGGTCATGCACAGTAATGTGTGGTATGGTTGGGTGTGGAAAATGAGTTCAAGTCCCTAACAACAAACTGGAAATGCAGCCTGTTTTACTTTGGGGACTCTGACTGTAGCTTTCTTCCTGTGCTATCTCACTCGCCGGCTCTGCTTAATGCCTGGTTAGTATTCTCCAGCCAGGCTTCCTGGCTCTGACCCTGACTCCACCACTTTCTCCCAATGTGACCTTGAGCAATTTATCTATCTTCTCTATGACTCTTATTTTCTCACATATAAAATATGTATAATAGTCATTCTTCACAAGGTTGTTGCCAAGTTTGAATGTGCTAATCTGAGTGTTGTTGGGCAGCTGTGTCTGGGGAGGGCTCTCCCTGCGCACTAGGTGAAACTTCGGCCTGGACCAGGGAGGGTTCTTGACTCTGAATGAGAAAGAATTCTCAAACAGGTTGGACGAGTGTAGATAAGGAAGGAATTCATGAAAGCAAGAGTAGAAGCAAATGTCAGCAGGCTTGCAGGCAGCAGAGAACAAGGAAGACTACAGGGAGGAAGGGGGAAGTTCTTTGAACTCCTACTCGGCGTTGGGCAAATCCTCACCAACTCCTAAAGCCCGGGTCACCTGGCATCCAGTGTCTGCTTGAATCTGCATGGTGTGGGGACTAAGCCCCCACCACCCCAGGATTTGGGGGAGCCACAGAGCACTGGAGGGAGGGAGATTATGTTCTGAGAACCTCCCAAAGCAAAGAAAGGAGGTTTTTCGGGCAGGCTACAAAAGAGAATGGTCTCACGGCTGCAGTCCTGTCCTAGTCACCCAGGAGATGGGAACTTGCAAGCCCAGATCAGAGATCTTAGTAGCCCTTCCCTAATTGTCTGAAGTAGAACAGAGAGAGAGACGACTTGTGCTTAAGTCTAGAAAATAGAATTAAATAGCAAAGCAACAAAGACACTTACCACTGGAAGAGCACAGAGACAAAACACAGTAAGTTGAACAGTGAGAAATATTTTTTAAGGCAAAAAGTACACACTGAAAGACATGGGAGTGCTGTCAGCCTTAGAGGGGAGGTGTGCTCAAAGGCTTAGGATTCTGTCTTTTAAGGCTTTCAAGAATGGGGCAAAGAGCGGAGAGGGGGGGAGCATCAGCTTGACATGTGGTCTCATGATGTCTCTCCAGTGAGAGACATTATGTCACCGTCCACAGTCAGTCCTCTAGATACTCTGTAAGATAAACTTAACACAAGGAATTTCTTGATCCCGTTCTTCTCCAAGATGGTGGTTACTCTCAAGCACTGGGAACATATCAGTTAGGATTGCTTGCCCTGCCCTAAGATGGTTGGTGTGTTACCAAAGAATATGTTAGGAATCTTACCTCCTAACTCCCTGGTTTTTAAAATGGAATCTTAGCCTTAAAATGGAGTCCCTCCTGTTCTTACTATACTGTTTATGTCTTGGCATTTTTCATCATAGGCAGGAAAAGTTAATTATGATGCTTGTCCCACATCCCTGCCCTGTCTCATAAGCACTTGGTCAGTACTCAGTGAATGTTGAATGGAGGATTCAGCGGTCTCTCTGGACAGTTTGCGTCCTTCCAATGAAATCTAGGTGGTGTGCATACTGAGGACTCTAGCTAATGGAATCTGGCTAGCTTGCCAGGGGGCACAAGGAGTCATGGCCCACGCCAGGCCAGTAACTTCACACTGCTCTGGGCCACAGACCACCCACCTTAGTCCCCTAGCAGCTGCCTGGCTAATGGCAACCTGGACTAGGAAATGCCCAGGGTGGGCTCACAGCACAGCCGTTTCCATCCTGGAGAAAGCAGCTCAGACCCGCTTCCCACCCTCCAGACCCCATCTCCTGCAGGCTCTGAAGCTCAGTCCTTCCTCCCCTGGGTGGACACCTCAAGAGGAGGCAGAGAGGGCTCATGGATTGGTAGGCCCTTCTCTTAGGCACGAGCACTTCTGTCAGTAAGTCAGGCACCTGGGGGCATGATTGACTTTCAGCCTCGTGGTCTGACTTAAGGCCATAGAGGCCCAGCCTGGAAGCTGTTGGCTCGGCCCTTTGTGCTCCTGCCCAGAGTGCCAAGTTCAAGTTCATAAAGCAAGGGGAGTGGGGTGGAGACAAGGGGTGATGAATGCAGTTGTAGACATATTAAAGTTTAGAGTCCATACACTTTGGGAAAACTTCTGGGCTTGGGAAATGCCCATAGCCCCTAAAAAGGAATCAAAAGGGAAGGGAGCTGCCAGCGAAGGCTCAGGAGGGGCTGTCTGAAGGGATCCAGTTGGGGCCACCTGGCACCGGGCTTCTCAAACCACCAGGAGGGCCTGTGTGCAGGTGTTTCCAATCTCTTGCAAAAAACAAAACAAAACAGTACTTTTGTCAAATATAGTAGGAGGAATTACCATAGAAATGAAATTAGAAAAGACAATATACAAGCCTCAGTTTGTTTCTTTTAAAATGTATTCTGTCCCCTTGCTTTAACTGTTTGTAAACGCCTGCTCTCAGTTTCTGCACTGGCCTCATCAGCACACTGGCCCTGGCCCGCCAATTGCACTGGGAGCACTGTTGTCTGACACCATAGAAACCAAGTGGTGTCGTGTAAAGAAAGGACCGAGAAAGTGGGTAGGTTTTATCAGAAACTCACTAGTGACCTTCAGGGGGCAGTTTCAGAAAAGGGATGCATGCAGACACCAGGTTGAGAAGATGAAGGAACGAAAACCTGGAGAACCCAGGTGGACTAATGGACAGTCAGAATAGTCTCTGCTCTACCCTGCCCCCCAGTTTTAAAATGTTGGTAAGGAAGATAAGAAATAACAGAACCACAAGGGTTGTTGCTTCAAATGAAAGGTTTTCAGAATAGAGGAATCCTGTGCTTGATTAAAGAAAGAGGGAAAGGGGCTGGTACAGAGAGAAAGATTTAAAAGCAAGAATCCCCAAAGCTTGGAGAGCAGGCCAATGTCCTCTGCCTGGTTCCACCACCGCTCTGCACGGCACTCACCACCCTTGTTCCCTGCAGTCCAGCCTCGCTGAATGTCTGTCTGTCCTTTCCACAGATGCACCAAGTTCTCTGTGGCTGCAGGTCCTTCACACGCCCTTCCACCTTGGAATGCTCTTCCCTGCGCTCAGGTGTTTTTATCCTGGTCTCAGGATGAAATGTCAGGTCTCAGCTTGAATGGGTGACTTTCTTGGCGAGGCCTTCCCTGGCTCACCCCCCAACCTAAGTTGAGTCCTCTTTGGTATTCTCCCTTGCGGCAACCTGTTCTTTTCCATCATTGGATGTAACACAGTTATAATTGCATTTATCTGTGCATGCCCTGGCTGAACACCTGTCCCCCACCCTGGAGTATGAGTTCTTTGAGGCGGGCACCATAACTGGTTTAGTTACTCCTTATTTACTGAACTGAGCACAGTGCCTCCCCTTAGTAAAGGTTCAACATAAAATATTTGCTACATAAATAATAGCACAGCAGCAGTAATAGCAATGGCTGACATTTGTTGACTGCTTGTTAGGTACTAAGGACTTTACAGACATTATCTTTTCCATTCTTTGGACAATCTGAGGTAATCACTATTTTACAAAACAGGACAATGAGTTTCAGCCCAGTTAAGTGGTTCATCTAAGGTTAAAAGATTTGTGAGTGAAGGAGCCGGGGTCGGTACAGAGTTTTGGTGAACCCTAGAGTGGCCCGTTTGATCCTTAATCCTGGGGGCTGGAGGGAGAGGAGGGGAAGTGAGGGTGAGGATTGCGGCTTCCTGAGCAATGGGAGGGTTGAGACCATCCTGCACGAGGAGGCACGAAGGGTCAGGACCAAGGCCACCGGATGTGCCCTGTTCAGTGCGGATGAACCCACACTCACCTAAATCCCACTCACAGAAGCCTCAAGTGTGCTTGGCAGGAATTCCTGACAAATCTGCTGGCTTGGAAGGTGCACCTCCAGAGCCTGAGGGGCAGGGCTGCTCGGCTCCTGCTGTGGGAGTTGCGGCCCCTTTGGAAAGACAGGGACAGAGAAGCGAAGGGGGCGGGTTTGTTGTGAGGGGGCTGATGTTCTGTATGTTGCACAGTATGACCCACCTCATGACCTCCCAGAGGTCCAGTTAACTTACCAAATCACAAAAATTCCAGGTGAGCAGCTCTGTATGTGTGACAGTTGGAGAAGGGCCTGGATTTTGCATTGGGATCAACACCAGCAGAACGGGGCTGGTGGATGTAGGGTGGGGTGAGGGTGACAGAAAGCCGTGGAGTGAGCCAAGCCACAGACAGAGCTCAGCCCCATGGCACAGATCCTGAGGGTGCCTCAGCTGGCCTCCAGCTCCGCTCCGAGAGTAACCACCTGGCTGAGGGGAACGGGGAGGTGCCCAGGCCTCCGGTCCCAATGGAACTGGCCAATCCCTCAGTGCTCCTTTTGGATTATTAATGTGTGCGCTGTACACATTATAAGACATTTGAAAAGTCTAGCAAAGTAAAAGTGAAGAGAAGCCATGAGCCATTCCTCAGTCCTGAGAAAGCAGCTATATGTTTCACTGCCTTCCCTTTTTATTTTCTATATATATGCTTGCTTACAAAGGTGGGATTGTATTTTATAGATATGCTTTACTAGCTCTACTTGGCCTGATAGCATCAACATTCTTTCAAGTAAAAGCTGTATCTCTGATGTGAGGATTATCACACCTATTACAAAAAAAGAGTTGATTTCAGTAAGATAAATTTTTGCAAGGAAAAAAATTGGGTGTATATATTCTTTGAATCAGCCTAATTTGATTCAAGTTCTTGTTTTTTTACCTTCCATCTTGTACAAACCAGAAAGTCCTATGAGTTTGAAGACCTACTGCAGTCTTCCTCTGAGAACAGCAGGGTGGACTGGTACGCGCAGACAAAGTTGGGGCTCACACGCACTTTATCGGAGGAAAACGTCTATGAAGACATTCTAGGTAAGAGACCGGAGTGTGTGGGTATAAGACTGTCTGGGAGAAAGGGGAGAGGGGACGTGGGGCTGGCTGCCTGAAACACACACTCACTCACTCGAAGACATACATGTCCTCCAGTGAAGGAGAGAGCAGGTGGCAGAGGGGTCTGGGAGAGAAAATCGGGCTGGAGGGGAGAGCAAAGCCTGGCGATGAAGGCGCAGAGCTGCAGGATGCGACCGGAAACACTTGAGACCTGGAGGCTCAATATTCATGACAGAAGCTTGGCTCTGCTGCTGATTCGCGGTAGGACACTGAGCTGGTGACTACCTTCTCCGAACTCATGTCCTCTTTTCTGTATGAGGATGATGGTAGCTACCTTGCAGGATTGTTTGGGGACTGGAGAAAATAGTATGTAAAGCGCCTGGCTTATCACAGGTGCTCAGTAAATTGTAGGGCTTACTAGATAAAAGAACTAAAGACCACCATCCTCTTTCTGAAACTGTAGGAGTGTGATAGTAACTGGGTGTCCAAACTCGGACCGAAGTGAATGTCTGCTGTTCAAAAAGTAACTTTGACCTCGCTCAGAGGAATGTGTTCAGATTCCAAAGTAAGGCTCAGATTCAGAGTTTGCATTCAAACCCTGCGAGTTAAGTCATCTTCCGGGAATATCCCAGTTTCAGTGAGGTGTGAGCTCAGGCCTGCAGCTGCTTGGTGGGGCTGGGAGTTGCAGTGAGGGGAGAAATCCACATGTGACCGTGTGCAAGGGGCAGATAGGGCAGATACACATTCACGTGATCAGCCGTACAGAAAACACTCCATGCTAGGAGGAGACCCAAGACTTGCGGAAGGGCATGTACTTAGCTGAGCTACGACTTGACCACAGACTATTTGAACTGCAGCGTCTAAGCTGCTGGAGAGGCTCCTGCCAAAGCAGGGGGCTTCCCACATCCAAAGTGGGAATGAGATCTGGACTTCTCTTAGTGGTGTGTACCTTTCAGCCACAAGGAACAGAAACCCCAGCTGAAACAACAAAGGGTGTTTGTTGCTCATATGACCAGATCTGGCTTTTTCTCCCATGTTTCTTAGCTCTCAGATTAGGCCCATTCTCAGCAGGGTTACCAGGATCCCCGTGATGGTTGCCATCAGCTCCCTGGAATCCACACCTTCCATGTGTGGGGAGGAAAGCCTGTGTCCTGCAGGTCCCAGACAAAATCCTGAGGTTCGCTCTCACGGGACTGGTTTAGGTCCCTTGTTCACCTTCAGAGCCCAGGAATGGCGTGTAGTGGGCGGCGGAAGCTTGGGATAAGAACGCTCCCCAGAACTAAATACTGAGGCAGGGATTCAAGGTACTCAGATTGGCTAAGCTCTGAAACTTGGAGTGGAGTTAATCTCACATTTGAGAATGGGAAGACGGGGCGTTACCCCCATAGAAATCAGGGTCTGTTACCAAGAGGAAGGGAATGAGTGGACAGCAAAGCGTCAGACATCCCCACACGGAGAGGCCGACGTGGGGCAGAGGGCCAATAGGGAAACTTCCTCAGGTTCCCAGTTCCTGACCTGCTGCCTTTGGCTACAGACCCACCAGTGAAGGAAAACCCTTATGAGGACGTTGAGTTACACGGTCGCTGCCTGGGGAAGAAGTGTGTCTTGAGCTTCCCTGGTTCGCCCACCTCTTCCATCCCTGACACACCCACCAAGGTAGGAGCCCCCCGGGGACTGGTGGGGAGAGGTGGGTCCCCAGCACTGTGGCCGTGAGCAGCCTGGAATTCTGGGGGACCCTGGAATGCCAGGCCATCCGCAGTGCCAGCCTCCTGGATTTGTATCCGCTGCCTGCCTGCTCATCCTGCTCTAGTTCTCCTGGAACCCCTCTGTTCCACAAAGCTTCCTAATACATCATTTTAGCTTCTGGGTCAGGAGTCTCCCCAAACTGGGTAAATAAGATAGCAAGTCATATTATACACCCACGAAGAAGAATGTCCTGATGTAAAAAAAACCTCCAAAGTACTAGACTGAAAGGCATGGTACAGAAACAGTATTTTTTTAGTATACCACCATTTGTGCGTTTCTTAATGAAGGAATATGTAAACTCACAGATACTGGTACACATGGAAGAATGTCTCTGTTAAGGAAATGAGGAAGTGGGTCCCCAGCTTCATCTGTGGAGATGTCTGAGTATGAGTACCTGGAGGTCAAGGTCGAAGACTGATATTATTTACAGAATTTTCTTTTGAACCTTTTGGAATTTTGTATATGTACATATAGATACTCTAACTATATTCGTGTACACGATAATTTCAACCCATTGCCTATAGGACTGAACTCATATTCCTTAGTTCGGCATTAAATGTCCTTTATAATGGATCCCGGGCACTATCATTACCTAATTTCCTACATTCCAAAGCACCCCTGAGTGAGAGCCCACTAGCTGCCCCTCTGATATTATAGGCCCAGGATAGGCTTTCCTCTAAAGGGCTACAGAGTAAATATGTCATCTCTGTTGTGATTCTTCAGCACTGGCATTGTAGTGCCAAGAGGCCATAGACAATATGCAAATAAATGAGTGTGGCTGTGTTTCCGTAAAACTTCATTCATGGACCCTGAAATTTGAATTTTATGTTATTTTCATGTGTCGTGAAATATTACTTATTTTTTTCAGCCATTAAAAAATATAAAAACTATTCTTAGCTCATGGCCTGTTTAAAGACAGGTGGTGGGCCAGTTGTGGCCCACAGGCCATGATTTGTCTACTCCTCTGCTAGGTCATTTACACCTCTGCCCTTGGCTCCTGCCTGGGCCTTTCTCTCCCCATACTTTAAGGCTCAGCTTAATCATGCCTCCTTCAGGAAGCTTCCAGGCCATCCTAGCCCCCTGGGACTTATTTCCCTCTGCCTACCTATAATATTCAGTGGGCTAAAGTATTCACTTCACACCAAATTATATATGCCATTTTATGACATCTCTTACTTTGATGATTTGAATTCTGATTTAAGTCATGTATCTTAAAAACATCTCTCCAACTAGATTGTAAATTCCTCAATGTCAGAAAGTATGTATTCTGTTTCTTTGTGTTTCCTGTAAGTAGTTATAGACATTGAAGACATTGATTAAGGAAGGCCAAATCTGGGCTGCAAGTGCCAGTTTAATCCCATTGAAAGAATGCTTCCAGCCTAAGAAAGGAAGCCATCACCCTCCCTGGGCTCCATTCACGTGGCCACTATTTGCTGGCGGGTGGGGGTGTCTGCACAGGCGGCATACCTTTTGTGCTTGATGGTCACAAAAGTAATCTTTCTGCCACCAGTCCTCCGGAAGAGAATGAGAACCTGTTAGGAAAGGTGGGTCTTACCAAACCAAATCAATTGCTACCAATTCTTGCCAAAGCCACTTAACTGCTGTTTTTCTCCTCCTATGGAAGAGTGTCATCATGAATAGGCAGGAAAACCAAAAAGCAGCAGTTTCCACTTGCCTTTGAAATGTGTTTTTATTGGCTATGGGTGTCTTCAACGTCCAGGAAATCCTTCGTTTCCCAGAGTGGATGAGCCTGGCTCAGCAGAAAGGCTGTCTCACACAGGCTGCCCTTTGCATTCTCCCCGGCTCTCCACTTCCTGCAGGGAGTGACCAACTTGCCTCTTCAGAACACAAATGTCTACCCAAAGAGCTCTGCCATCAGAGCTGGTTGCTCCTCCCTAATACCAGAATAGCCGTTTTCTTCCCTTTCTGCTGGGCTAAAGAAACCTGAGGTCCTCTGTCACCAAAGCAGCTAAACACAGTAGGTAACCATGCACTTGAAGCCCAGGTGCAGCTGACCTGCAGGAAAGTAATCCAGTTGTCCAGTGCACATGGCTGATTGCACTGATCCTTGCGGGCTGTTGTGGGCCTTTCCAGGTCATCAGCATGACTGTGTCCACACTCATTCCTCTGCTCCCCACATTTGCGTGTCTGCTTTGTGTCCCCGTTCTTGGGGACAGCTGCAGGTTTCTCCACTTTCTCCATTTAGCTCATCAAGTATTCATGGAGCATCTGCCACATCAGGGTTGTGTCTGGGACCTTAGAACCTCCTGAAGCAGTCCCTCTGTGGTGACCTCCTCTACCAGCCGCAGAAAGGTCCTAAGACGTGTTTGGGGGTTTTTCTTTAATCAGATCATGCCTGCTCCTGGTAGAGAGGTGAGGGTCAGTTGAACAGACTTTCCTTAGAAAGGAGCAGACAGTGTGCAGCTGAGGGCAGATGCTAGTGATTACAAACACAAGGCAAGCTCCTGAGAGGGGGCCGTACCCACCATTCCCATACCTAGAACAACACAGTGAATATAGTAGGAGCTCATTTTTATAATAAAGGAAATCTAGGCTAACATGAGATACTCTTTTTTATTATTGACACATAAAGGAAAAAAAAAACATCACTAACTAGCATTCTCTGGTTGCCTGGATAGCCTGCCCACCTATATACATATACCACAGATCCTATACCACATGGCCATAGCTATGGAGAGGCAGTATCCGGTCAAGTGTGCAGGGTCTAGAACCTGACTGCCTCCATTCAGAACTTGCCTAGACCTCTTGCTGACTGTGTGACCCTGGGCAAGTGATTTGCATCAGTTTTTCCCTTGATGAGATAGGAATGATAATAGTTCACTTCTCTGGGGAGTTTCATGAAGATTAATCAAATTAATGCTTGCAAACCACTTATACTAGTGCCTGCAATGTAAATGCTATTTATATGTGTTTGCTAAATATATAGAATTATGCTTTCCAACAGGTGTCATTTTTAAAAATAAGTTTATTGTCTAACAGAACATTTCATCCTAAAAAAATTTTAAATACCATGAAGTATAATGGAGAAAATAAAATTCATCCATAATTGGGGATTTCATTTTTTTTATGTTCACCTATGTTTTTTCTATAATAGATTGTTATGTGTATTATATATACATATATACATATACACACACACACACACACATATGCACACCTGTGTTTTAAAGTCTTCTTAAAAATTGCATATAATCCCAACACCCAGAGATAACCACTGTTAACCATTTTGGTTTATTTCCTCCCAGACTGCCTCACTGTGTGTGTGTGTGTGTGTGTGTGTGTGTGTGTGTGTGTGTGTGTGTGTGAACATGTGTGTGTATAAAAAGATTTTAGATGTTATTAAATGTATACTTTTGCTGCTCTTTTATAAGTATTTCCCGTTGTCATTAATTTCTTTATAAAAACCATTTTTATTGCCTGTATCATTTTAATATAATGTCATTAATTATATTAGCATATGTCCCAATTTTGGGGATGTGCATGTATGCCTTCCTGTGAACAGCTGGCCCTTGAACACATAGGGGTTAGAGACACCAAATACACCCTACCCTCTCACCGTCAAAAATCCACGTGTAAATTGACTCTCCCAAAACTTAATTACTAATAGCCTACTCTTCACTGGAAGCCTACCAATAATATAAACAGGGAACACATATTTCATATGCTATATATATTATATACTATATTCTTACAATATAGTAAGCTAGAGGAAAAAAATGTTTTTCAAATTGTCCAAAATCTCCAAAAAAAGTTCCAATATGTTTATTGAAAAAAATCCACACATATGTAGCCCCACAGAGTTCAAACCCATGTTGTTAAAGAGTCAACTGTATTTCTATGTATGTATATTTAAGAGAGTGGCTGTGTATTCATGTACATCTATGTACCTCTGGGCATATATGAACAAATGTGTATGTTTGTGGCAAATGACATCTGAGTTCCTCTTTGGGAAAGGCCTATGTAAAACAGAATAGGAATGAGGTTGACATAGGTAAGGAAGATATAGGACCCTTTTAGTCTTGTGTCATCAGTGCCTCCTGAGGTAGTAAAACAGGGACAGTAGAGGACAGGAAGGGGGGTTAAGCCATTAGCCACCATTCACCACCAGGAAGAATGAATGAACCTGGCTTGCTTCCAGGTTGGTTCCCCCACCCTGGGAAGCTTGCAGCTTCCTTGTGCCCCTTTTCCTCGCCAGGATGCCCCTTGGCCAAGACCCATCATGCTCTGTGATCTGAAATAACTCAAGAGGTTTCAACAGAGGATCCATGTCTGCTTTTCCCTCTTGGATACTTATTGTTGAGGCCATTGTGAATCCAGAACTCATACCCTCACTTCCACAGACGATTCCGTGCCTCCACTGGTATCATCTCCTCTTCCATCTGCTTCACTGCCCCCGCTCTAAGCCAAGAACAGTCTCTTCAGTCTCCTTTACTCTTCCTCACCTCTTTGCCTAGTCTCAGACTGTGCTGTGTGCTTGATAATTCTCTCCCCCTGAGCTGGCTAAATCCTCTTCTTCTCAGTTAAAGAGCTACTGAAACTCCACCCCCTTGTGAGAGCTGCCTGGACATTTGGTGGCTTACTTTGAGTGCTCCGGGACATACCGGGCCGCTTTGTCTAGCAGCAGGACCACCGAGAGATGCAGTCCACACACAGCCTCCATCCGGCCTCTTGACACCCTCAGAAAGTTGTGTGTCACATTCTGATTTCCTTTCTGGCTTTTTCTTCTCAGACCTTTTCATAGGTCATATCTTTGAACAAACACTATCACAATCTAAATCTCTAATGAAAACAGATAACCTGCTTCTTGCCATCCATTTGGTATGAGATGTCAATGTACTGAAAGAATTGGGGCCATTTCCTTGGATTTCACTGCAGATGGAATTTGGTCTTTAAGACTTATCATTATTATTTCTTCTTGTGCCAGTTTCATTATTAAGATGCACATAGCAAACTACACTGGCTTCTACTCAGGGCTTGTGGTGCTAAGCAATTAATTGCTGCCTATAGCCTCACAGTGAAACACTGGAGCAGGCTGCTTAGGAAGGCCAAGAGTCTTTATTCCTGGAAATCTTTAAAAAGAAAAGGTTCTGGAGTTATTGTTACATTGTTGTTTGAAACTGTTGGGGGGTTGAATTTGTTCTCTTCAGTTCTTGTCTCCACTGCAACAAAGAATTGAAGGGCAGAGACAAAATAGCGAAGCAGAGTTAAGGTTTTATTTGAATATACTCTAAGGGAGTAGCAGGCTACAGTCAAGGTAGACAAAGACAGGTTTACTTGAATAAAGCAGAGAGGAAGGAAAAACGGAGGAAAGGGAAGCTCACCGAACTGCTGCTTGGCATTGGGCATCATACCTTACTAACTCTTAAAACCAGTGTCACCTAGAGTTTAGGGTCTGCTTGAATCTGCACAGCGTGGGAACTAAGCCCCTGCCATCACAGGAGTTGGGGGAGCTACAGAGCACTGGAAGGAGTGAGATTATGTTCTGAGAACTTCCTAAAGGCAAAGAAAAGAGATTTTTAGGCGGGCTATAAGGAGCATGATCAAATAGCCGCAGTTCCGTCTGGGTCACCTAGTCGAAGGGAACTTGCAAGACCAAATCCGAGCTCTCAGAAGCCCCTCCCTGCTTATCTGGAGTAGGAGAGAGTGACATTCTTGAAGAAAGGCGAGTGAGGCAACGTCAGAGAGGAAGAGCACTTAAGGGCTTGGGATTTTTGTCTTTTAAGGCTTTCAAGAAGGGGATAAAGGTAAAGGGTCAGGAGGCACAGGTTTGTCAGGCGGTCTTATGATGTCTATCTCTGGTGAGAGACAATAGGTCATTATCTACAGCTAGTCCTCTAGGTAATTCCGTAGAATAAACTTCTTGTTCCTTTCCAAGATAGTGGCTTCTCTTAAGCACTGGGAACATATCAGTTAAGCTGCTTGCCTTGCCTTAAAGATAAGTCCGTTGGCTGATTACCAAAGAATATGTTAGGAATCTAACTTCTCAACTCTCTGCTTTTAAAATGGAATCTTAGCCTTAAGATGGAGTCCCTCCTCTTCTTACTCTACTGTTTATATTTCAGCATTTTTCATCAAAGGCAGGAAAAGGTAATCGTGCTGGTTGTCTCACACCTCAGCTCCATCTCGCCTGTATTAGCTAGAGCAAGTCTCAACATCAGCTCAGGTTCAGAGCGTGTGGAATGAACTCATATTGCAAAAGCACATTAATTCTATGAGTTCTCTGGCTCTCTGGCTTTATCTGATTAGCTCCCTGAGTTCTAGGCAGGCTCCACTTTCTTTTCATCCACTCATACCTGTTTCTGTTTAACAGAACTAAGCAAGAAGGGAGAAATCAATGGAACAAAATATTCTATGAGTTTAAGATATGATAAATGTGGCCTTATAAATTGATACAGAAAGAAAGGCTTATTTATTAAATGAAATAGGGCTAAGTCAGCTTGTGAAAAAAATTGATTTAGGCTAACATACAATAAAATAAATTAATGATGAATTAATGTATAAAATATGTTCAGAATAAACTAATAAAATCCAAAAGAAAATGGAATTCAATATGTACTATACCTCTAAAAAGACATAGATTTTCCAGGCAAATGAAGAGATAAAATCAATCACAAAAGAGCAGATTTTTATATATAAAAAATGTTATGTGAAAAATTCCACATAACTGAAATAAAAGTACAAACAAACCACACGGGGAAAACATACTTGTAGCATAAACTGGTAAATAGTTCACATCTGTATGGAGAGTTCATCCAAATTAATAAGAAAAACACTAGGATCCTAAAAGATAAACAAAGAACATAAACAGTGTATTAAAAGAAAAATGTAGTTAGCACATTAAAGTATGAAAAAATGTCAATATCTTAAGAGGAAGAAAGAGAAAACTTACACTGAATGCCTGTTGTAAATTGGGTACTCTGCCAGGTGCTTAGAAAAAAATTTTTTGATTGAAATATAGTAGACATACAATGCTAGGTGCCTTACCTATAGTATCTCACCTAAAAATTAATCTCTTAAAAAGAAACTTTGCAACTCTAATTATGGTTATAAAATGTGCATCCCGGAAATATCTTTAGAAAAGATGTAGTCAAAATAGCATTAATATTCCTTAGTGAATAGTTCCAACATTTTGTGTTTACAAGCCATGGCACAGTGTACAATATACTTTGCACAGTATAACTTCCCTTGTGCACTCTAAGTTTGCACAAGCATATCAGTAGGGTGGATTCCTAGAGGTGGAATTGCTGTGTGAAAGGGAATACACGTTTGTGATTTTGTTGATACTGCTAGATTGCCTTCCATGGAGTTGTACCCATTTCCAGTCCCACCAACAGGGCTTGACAGTGAGAAAGTGACTGTTTTTCCTCCCTTTCACTAACAGAGTGAGTTATCACATATTTTTACCATTGCTAATCTTTGGAGAAAAATATTTTTTAAATAGAATTTTAATTTTCTTATACCTGAAGCTAAGAATCATTTTATATATCTAAGGATCAATGAATTTATGTTTTTATAAGCTTGCCCTTCCTTTGCCTGTTTTTCTTTGGAATTGTTGGTCGTGTTCTTATTAATTTGTATATATGAGAAAATGAGTTTTATAGTTGCAATTTTTCTCCATTTTTTTCTTTAACAAGACACTGAGGCCCACAGAAGTGAAATTCTTTGTGTAGGAGGCACTCGTACTGCCAGCAGCAGGGTCAAAGCTGGGCTTAGGCCTTGTTACTGCCAGTACAGTGTGTGTTGGATTATCAGAAAGCCTCAGTTGTAAAGGTAGGGGATTGAGCCAGGTGAGTTCCCACTTATGCAAAAAGAGAAACTGGATTAGATCTGCATCGTGTGTCAGACTGATTTTCCATAGTTCTCCATAATATTCTCCTAAGTGTGTATTGAGAATTTGTTAGCCTAGAGAAACTCCACATTCCCCGGGAACTCAGAGCAGCGTCCCTTCTCCATCACGTGGTCTCCATCACCGGCACCCCCAGGTATCTCCTCTAAGCCTATGTTTATTATTCACTCTTCTTGTCTCCTTTCCCTCCCAACAGCCATTGTCCAAACCTGTTTTTTTCCGGCAAAATTCAGAGAGGAGGAACTTCAAACTGCTGGACACTAGGAAGCTGAGTAGGGATGGAACTGGGTCCCCTTCCAAAATCAGCCCTCCCTCCACCCCCAGCAGCCCTGATGACACTTTATTTAACCTTGGAGACCCACAGAATGGCAGGAAGAAGAGAAAGATACCCAAGGTAAGGCTTGCAACAAGCTGCGTGTGCAGATACGCATCCCCCTTCCCTATAAAGGAAGGCTGCAGAGGAGGCTGGGCAGTGAGCGAATCACTGAGCCCTCATCTACCCATTTCATCAGAGGCTAGAGGACCTGCTGAAGCCCGCAGGCTGGGCTCCTGGGCCTTTGTCGTCTCACTGATTGTGGTCCTGTAGCCTTCGTCTTAGCCAGCCCTCCCAGCCTAACTGTGCTCACATCCCAGACTGTGTTTCCAGTGCCGGGCCTGAAAGGCCACATCCTCCTCCCTCATGGCCTCAAACAGTAGAGTCCATGGCCCGCGCTGCTCCTCAGGCCCGGTCAGCACCTGCTGCGCCAGCACACGGAGCCTGTGCTCCGCGGCCGCACTTGGCACAAGTACCTCTGTCCCAGCTCTGAGAGCCCGGAACGTAGACCGTGCCTGTGGCTTGGGAGTGCATCCTAATGTGTCTGCCCTGGTAGGCCTCGTTTCGCTCAGGCCCAGCCCTGCCGTGCCTGGCACTTTCTTTGGTTGGTCTGGTTCCAGTTTCCTACAAGAACTTTTAGATCAGGGAGTCTTCACTTCAGAGTCCGTGGATGGGCTTGAGGGGGTCTCAAACCCATGAAATTGTGTAAAACTTTGGGTGGATGGGCTTAAGGGGTGGGGAAAGGGAGGAGATTGTCTCTAGGTTTCATCAGATTTCTCAGTGACCCGTTGGCCTGACAGCCAAGGCACATCTTCACAGCTGGTGCCCCCGACACAGTTTGGTTAGTCGGTGTTTTGAGCCATAGTTTCACCCTCACCAACCCCACTCCCAACATTCTTATTCAAGGGAGGCTAAGTCACCTGGACCATCAGTGCATTCTGAAGGGGGAAAGGAAGTGCAGGTCAGGTGGTCAAGAAAAGACCAAAGACCTGCAGCCTGGAGGTGGGGCAGTAGGACTGGGGAGATGTCTGGCTTTGTCTTGTTGACGGAGGGCCGCGGGGCCGGTGCAGGAGCCAGGCCTCGTCCCCTCCTGCTCTCCTGGTCCCGCCTTGCCCAGCCCCAGGTGCAGCTCATGTTGCATGTTGATTATCTGATGTCGGTGGAATGAGCTCCACTGCCATGTGGGTCCCCGTCTCTTCGGGGCCTGGCACAGAGCCACTCCTGTGTCTCCCTTTGGCTGCTTTCCAGAGCCACTGTCCCGTGCTGTCATGATAGCTGCTCATGAGAACCCCAGAGTGGGGGGTCTCAAGCCACTCCCTTGTTCTGGCACGGTTCATACACACTTGCAATGGCAAAAGCCTGCAATTGTGGAATAATTGAAAGTGGCTGTTAACATGTGTACAGACTCACCATTACTTTAGCAAATTAAACAGGAATAATCAGACAAATTAGCTGTTCAGCTAAAAGAGCTCAGATACAACTCTCAGTTTGATGTGCGATGTCTTCATAAGCATTTAACCTCTGTCTTCCACCCAGTGCTTCAACCATCCCTTTTTAATATCAAAAAAGATATTTTGAGACTAAGGGACAGAGAATATGAGAGGTGGAAAGGAAGGTTGAACTATTGCTGCCACTTAATGTGTGTTTCATTTGCAAGTGCAGCCATCCATTTCCTCTACATTTTGCCTGAAATCCAAATGAGTTGCCACCACTTAACTAGCACACAGGGGCCTCATCAATAGGCTTTGACAAGTGTAATCAAGCCAAGAGAAAAATCAGCATGTTTTACCGTCCCTTCTACACCAACTACAGTAAAACCTTACTAAAACTTTCATCGTTAAGATGTGGGACATAATTCTTCACACATATGCTTTAAATGAAAACCAAGGACTATAGTTTGTTAGAAGTCTCATTAATCCTGTTTCACTTGCTACTTAATTTTAACCTAGACTTATCCCCATTCTTGGGTCCTATGTTCCTTTCTTTCAAAATGCTCTGAATCCTTTACCTGAAGGCAAATGTTCTTTGCTGGGCACATTCATGACTTCCATAGTTTGGAACCTTAAACCAGTGGCTCCCAAATCCTCATTTTTGTGTATTTATCTAGCAAGAAGGACTTCACAGTCTGCTCACAGCTCCTCAGACAGTGGGTTGGCCCTTAAGCTGCCTCTGCTGTAAGAGGCCCTCCGGGCAGGCTTCATGCTTCCCTTGCCCTCTCCCTGCTTCCACCGTGAGGAATGAAGGGCCCAGTGAAAAAGACAGTCCTTCCCTATCTTCTCCCAATGCTGTACCTTCATTAAGGTGGCAAATGAAACAGGGCAGTTAATTGCACAGCGTGTAATATCCTTAGGATTCGTGAAGCACTGTGATGTCCATTTAAAATGAGAAGATGGCTTCTCTGGCCACTCGGACACCTGCCTCCCCTGGACACACTTTAGGAGTTTGTGTGAAATCCTGTGTTTCCTTAGCAGCCACGCAGGCAGAATTAGACAGCAGGCAAATGAGCTTTGAATGAGCTTATAGTGAAAATATTTATAGTGAAAAATAAGCTTCAAAGGCCAATCCTAGTGCAGACACTTAAAATGACAAAACATATCTCCTGTTGAAATGCAATTTATGTGAAAGCATGTCTAAAGTTTTGCTCCCTGGGACAAATTTTTTTTGAGTAAAAAGGAATAAAGATTGATTGAAGCATATTTGCTTCCACTTATTCTGTGATCTGATTTAAAGTGAGAAAACCTTGTGTCACATTGTTTATGCCGCTCACATAGGGCTTGTGATTGTCTTGTATGACAGTTGTGAATGCATCTTAGTTCTCATTATTAGCTTATAAACTGCCTGAGAAAGGGTGCCAGGCCTGTATATCTTTTTATTTCTCACAGCTCCTAGCAAAATCCCGTACACATAGGAGATGCTCAATATTCATTCAACAAATTCATAATCAACAAATATTTATTGAGTACCTACTGTGTGCCAGGCATTGTTCCATACCATTCGGGTACTGTCCCTGCATACATGGTGCCTACATTCTAGCATTTGTTGTATTTGAATATGTGGAAGGATGTTAACTATATTGTGGCTGTCTTCTTTCCAGTTACTTTTGGATATTTTGTGGGGAGATTTTTGAATGGATTTAAAAATGTCCTCCTCCCCAAAAAACAAGTTGACCAAGCAACTCATTTGTTTTTTTACATTATTTAAATTGTGGTAAAATATACATAACATAAAACTTAGCATTTTCACCATTTTTAAATGTACAGTTTAGTGACATTCAGTACGTTCACATTGTCATGTGCCCGTCACCACCATCCCTCTCCAGAGCTTATCCAACTTCCTCAAACTGAAATTCTGCCCCCATTAAACACTAACTATCCACTCCCCCTTCCTCCAGCCCCTGGCAATCCATCCTACTTTTTGTTACTATGAATTTGCCTATTTCAGGTACCTCGTATAAGTGGATTCACATAATATTTGTCCTTTTGTGACTGGCTTATTTCACTTAGCGTAATATCCTCAAGGTTCAGTCATGTGGGAGCATGTGTAAGAACTTCCTCACTTTTTAAGGCCAAATAATATTCCATTGGTTGCCTACACCACCTTTTGTTTATCCATTCATCCATCGATATCCATTCATCCATCGATCAACATTTGAGTGTTTTCACTTCTTGGCTATTGTGAATACTAGCTAGCCTTGCATTTAATACATGGCTTCTTCTGTGGAAACTGGGGTTGGCGTGAACATCCCAGTGGCCAGAGAGTGTGCACAAGAGAAGAGATGGCCGTTTCAGGGCTGTGAGGTCTCCAGGAAGGAGCTGGTTCACGAGAGCAAATATAAAAACCTGCCACACAGCAGGGATCTGCGGGTAAAGACAGAGACCTCATTCAAGTTCAAGGCAAAACAGTGACCAAGCCGGCACACTGCTAGGGATGAAGTGTTCACACAGAGCCTCACGGCCAGGCTGGGCCACCCATCGGGAGCTGGGGGAACACGGGTGTCTGAAGTATGGCAATACAGTGGCAGTAAGAGTCTGCAGAGTTGGAGGGATGGGGCCCCGGCCCCTGACAAGGAGATCATGGAATAAGCTACGTCCTCCCTAGGTGGGCAGTGCTCCAGGTTGTGGAAGGAAGCTAGCAGGCTACTTCAGGGAGTGGGTGAGAGGAGTAGAAGGCAAACTAGTAACCACCGCCTCCTGCACCCACCTGGGTACCCATCACCCAGTTTACTCCCTCCTATTCTTTCCAGTGCATAAAAGAGTTGAACACTTTTCAAGGCATCTTAACCAACACAGCTCCCCTTTAAAATCGCTGGTTACTTTGCCTCAATTATGCATGGGAAGACTTCCCTTTCTCCCAACCAGGTGGACCCCAGGACGCTCCCACTCCCAAAAGCTGCGGGTGGTGCTGTAAAGCCTGGTGAGAAGTGACCCAGGGCTTCAATCACCGGATGGTTTCTGCTATGATCAGCCTGAAGAAGGTGCTGCTAAGCAGGGCTGTCTGCTGAATGACTCGGCTTCCAGTACTAGGAGAGGCCATGCAAGGCCTCAGCGAGCCGGAAGCGAGTGTTCCTATGCAGAGGGGCACTACTCAGGTGGCCCCAAGCCAGCACCCAGGACCCACAGTAATCCCTCCTCCCTTCCCACTCAGCTGCTCACACTTTGTTGGCGTGGTTCCCACGAAAGGGGCCCTGATGGGAAGCTTTTTTATTGCTGGCTCTTAATGTTTTGGGGGCAAAAGCTCATCCCAAACCACAGTGACATGGCAGTACCGAAGGGCAGCAGCCGTCACGCCATCAGCCAGTGGAATCGGCGCCCTCTGTGTCTCAGCTGGATGCGATGGCGTGGTTAGACAGCCCCGCTCATTCCTCAGCAAGCCTCGTGCCTCTGTTAGGCAGCCTTAGTGTTCTCCACCGTCACGTTCCTGGCTGGCAGAAAAGAATGATTGAAAGACACCAGTGGGCTGGTGGGAAATGTCCCCTCCCTCCGCTTTCCCTGTCTCTCCATCACCCTAGAAGAGAACAGGCAACCAAGGAGCCCCAGCTGCACGTGGGCAGGAGGCGCTGACACTGGCTTTCCTTCTGTCTGGCAGCTGGTGTTGCGAATCAATGCCATTTATGAGGCCCGGAGAGGAAAGAAACGGGTGAAGAGGCTGTCCCAGTCAACGGAGAGCAACTCAGGAAAAGGTAGGGGCCCCGGCCCACCCTCCCCTGCCGAGAATCTGAAAACAGATCCTTCCTAGAAGCCATTTCCTGGTGTTCTGCGGTGGCTCACCAAGGAGGAGAGCAAGTTGGTGCTTTGTAAATGTGTCCCACTGTCCCAGGAGCTCAGCCTGGTGGCATGTCCTCTCTCCCTGCCCACCCATCGGTCCGCCCAGTGCTGCGCGCTCTGACCACTGGGGGAGCGACTTTCTTTGCCTCGCACGTGAAAAGGGGCCAGTATCTTCGGCTGGATTATTTGACATAGGTGCCATCTGAACTAGAGCCAAATTAATTTGAAAATACATTTAGCTGGACAAATACATAGTTTGTCCATTACATTTAAGTGGACAAACAGAAAAGAGCCCCTGTGAACTAGAAATCTTGGGTCTGTGCAACCACCTGTAAAAAATTTCCCACATTAGGAAAACTCACATTTGCAACTTTTCTTCCTTTGTTGGTATTGGTGTTTTTGTTTGTTTTTTATCTAGTGACAGATGAGAACAGTGAGTCTGACAGTGACACCGAGGAGAAGCTGAAAGGTGAGGAGAGCAGTTGCTATGCAGGGCGCGTGCGGGTGGCTGGGCAGCCTCCTGCCCAGTGTGAGGGACGGGCCAGAGCCCCTGCCCAGGCTTGTTGGACAGGGTGCGACTGTCTGAGGGGATGGGGCACCCACAGGGTTCTCGGGGGAGCGTCAGTGCTGAGCATGGCCGGAATGCGCCTATTCAGTCACTGAGCCTGTGGCTTCGCTGCAGGTGCAGTGACCCTCTGTTCCCATGCCCTCCTGTGTGCCATAGGTGTTTGTCACTCCTGTGTAAGGTAACAGCATTGCTGGCCTGGGACGCCAGAGACCTGGGCTCTTGCCCTGCTCCTGTTAAAACTGCTGTATGAGCTGGAGGAAATCACTTAAGCTCTCAGGGCCGCTAGTTCCTCATCTGTCAGATGAGGTCACTCAAATAATTGGTCCCTGTGGATCTAAGTTCAGCAATCTGGGTCTAGGTTTTAGTGAATTTTCTGCAATTTCTCAGTCTCCAGGGGGAAGCCAAAGAAAGCCAGAGTCCAGGGCTGCCGAGTGAGGTGATGGGGACCTGTCCTCTCGGCGGCGCTGCCTTACTCGCCCTGACGCCCCTCTGCTCCTGGCCCACCGCTGGAACGGGGCAAGTCCGCTTCCACGCATAGAATGGTGGCCTGAGAGAAGGTGCTGGGAGCGCTTGAGTCAGTCAGGTCTCTGCCAGTTGAGTCACGAGGGATGTTTACAAAGCTCCCAGCTCCGAAAGCTCTGTGGTCTGGATTTTGTCACATCGCACAAACTGAAAGATGAAGGCAATGAGTGAGGGGAGGAGTCAGGGTCCCCACCCCCTCTGCCGCAGGGACGCAAGTACTCCCGCCCTCCAGCCCCGCGCCAGCTCCGGACTGCAAATCCGCGGCGGAGCGGAGTCCCCGCATTCCAGGCTCTTGGCCGCGGCCCATCCAGTGTGGCTCCTCCCAGAACTTTGGCAAGAATCCCAAATAGAGTTTTGTACTAATTTGTTAAATGTGGGAACACTTTTTTTAGGATTAGGAAAAGTACCTTGAGGTGGGAATTACATAACCTGTTGCAACTCTTCGCGGTTGCACGCTGGGCAGTGAGCCGTTCTCGGGCGTGCGCTCTCCCCCCAGCTCACAGCCAGCGCCTGGTCAACGTGAAGTCACGCCTGAAGCAGGCGCCGAGGTACCCGTCGCTGGACCGGGAGCTCATCGAGTACCAGGAGAGGCAGCTCTTCGAGTACTTCGTGGTCGTGTCGTTGCACAAGAAGCCGGCCGGCGCGGCGTACGTGCCCGAGCTCACCCAGCAGTTCCCTGTCAAGGTGCGTCCTGCCCGGGGCTGCGGTGAGCCTGCCGCCATCTCGGTGGAGCTCGTGCTTCCAGGGAGCCGGGAGTCTGAGGAGCACTGAGTGTCTAGCATCTCGAAAATGGGTTCTAATTAGGGTATATCTAATGAAAACAACCTCTGCTGGAGAATGTGGGGGGCTCCAGGAGGTGAGATGCAATGACTCCAGTATGGCCAGAAATACTCACTCCCGTGGTCACTGGGCTGACCACATTGCCCTCTTCGTCCTCCCCACTTCCCTATCCAGCCGTGCCTCCTCCCAACCCATCCTAGAAGTCCCCGTCCCATCAAGCCGCCGGGCTCTCCCTAAGGAGGTCATGTTTGTGTCCATGCTAAACACCTGTACGTGCTAAACGTGGTGTACCTCTGCATCTGTGTAAGCACAGGATCCTGTTCTGCCCTAGCGTGGCTCATGGCTGTGTGGATTTGGCTCTACCGTATTTTAAATCATGGCACCTAAAATGAGATGGTCCTCAGTAAAGCCTAAAATGGCATGGCAAATAACATAAATTATTCTTACACTTTGACACCAGAATTACATGGTGTCTACCACATTCTAATTCAGTTCAGCCAGAATTTACTGAGACCCTTTTCCATTCAGGCTGTTTTCTGCTTGGCCCTGGAGGTTTACAAAGATGAGCAAAGGGTGTTTCCTGTCCTGAAAGGAGGGTGTAGAGAAGCTTACAAAGGCTCACAAGGTCGAGTGTGACACTCTCCATACAGTTCGCACACTGAGGTGCTCTAAGGCAGGAAGACGGGAGGGTGGCACACCCTAGTCCCCTCAGGGCTTCCCTTTACTGCCCCCACCCATGCATAACCCTGATATCTGTCAAGGTCCTGGCCCCTGCTGTCCCTCCCCTTCTTTCCTGGGCCACCCCACCTCCGGTCCCGCCCACTGTGGTCCAGCACAGCAGTCAAGTCCTGCCCTTGGAGTTCAGAGGGGGCATGACGTCTAATTCAGGTAAACCAGACACCCCAGGCCTCCACATGGGTACTTACTCCAGTTGACTGCTAGGGGTGACCCCCTGAAAAGGCCAGTGCTATGGTCTACCCCCGTTTAGCTGAGTCCCCCACAGAACAAGCGCCAAAGCACACAGGGCTTGTCTGGTCCCCTGTTTGCTCCCCGCAGGGCCTAGCACAGTGCTGTATATGTGGCAATACTTAATGTCCCAGGAATAAAGGCTGTAAGTCATGAATTAATTAATGAATCACCATAACTATTGAATGCTTATAGTTTCCAACCTGGAGTCTCTAGTCTCCTAGATGTCTACATTAAAGCTTTTTTTGAGTGGAAAATTACCTAGTCACTGTTGAAAGGAGACCAATCTGGAAATGTGTAAAGAAAAAAATCACCTATAATCCCACTCCCCCGAGATCATCACTGTTGGCAGTTTGTTGTATTTTCTTCCAGGCTTTTCTCCTAGTGTAATTTTCTTACAAAACTGGGATTGTACATTGTATAATTTTAATATCATGTTTTATAAGCCTATCATTTATAAACATATTTAATACAAATTCTGAAACATCATTTTTTAAATTACATTTAGCTGTGTTATATGGGTATAGCCTGATCTGTTTAACCAGACTCCTGCTAGAAATGTGTCTTGATGCCAGTATTTTTTTAGGGACATAGATTTTTAATGTCATTGTAATCATTCTGTATATGCATTTTTTTCTTTTTTTTAATTGAAGTATAGTTGATATACAATCTATATTGGTTTCAAGTATACAACACAGTGGCTCAGCAGTTACCCATATTATTAAATTCTCACCTCCATTAGTGCAGTTACTACCTGTCAACATTCTAAGATGTTACAGAACCATTGGCCATATTCTCCATGCTGTACTACCGTCCCCATGACCAGTCTATATTATGATTGAGAATCTTTGTGCCCCTTTATCCCCGTCCCCGTCCCCTTCAACTCCATCCCAACCCCTCCCCCGTGGTGGCCATCAGTCACTTCTCAGTGGCTGTGAGTCTACTGCTCTTTTGTTCATTTTGTTTTGTTTAGTTTTTAGATTCCACAAATAAGTGGAATCATATGGTATTTGTCTTTCTCCGCCTGTTATTTCACTTAGCATAATACACATGCATTCTTGTGTCAGGCTATTTCATATCTCTTTGCCTTCACTACTCCCTTTGCCAGAAGGACCTTTTCCTCCTTTCTAACTTTTTTTCATGATTTTTATCCCCCATTCCTATAGTCATCTTTTTCAAGGTTCACACTCCATATCTGCATGCTAGAGATCATGCCTGCCCATTTCATTAAAATGTATGATATCATGCATTTGTCTGTATGACAGTTCACAGAGACTGGAGTATTTTCCTGGTTTCTGTGACTGAGTGTATTTGTGAGTGAGATCTCTATGTGCCACTTCCTGTTGAAATGTGCTCGCGTGCATAAGAGAGCACGTATGTGCACATTCGGACTGATAACTCATATGCTGATGACAGTGTGTGTAGGCCCACATGTGTATACACATATTTGTGTGCATCATGCAAGTATCTGAAAGCGCATGTATCCAGATGGTAACTGGACTGTGTTAAAAAGTGCTGCAACTCACTTCTATACAAGGCCTCATTTTCAGTTCTCTAATGCTGTTTCCACTATGGAGAAATGTCACTGTTCCTTCCTTTTGTATTCTTTAAAGTTTGTGGTCCTTCTCTCTGTGGTGGTGAGTGACCCCTTCCATCAACTAGGCCAAACTTACGTTTGCTTCTCTGAGAGACAATCCAAGGGTAATCAAAAATTACTGCTTTGGCAACCGCCTGAACTAGTTAATTGTCAGCTCAAAGACTGTTGCAGGACCAGTTAGAATCTTCTGGGTCATGAATAGAAGAGAGAACTGTTACATAGAAAAGAAATAGTGACTGTTTTGAAAAAGAAAAACCAAAGGTTAACAGATGACTGGTTTTAAGTTGATAAGTGGTGACGTGACTATGCTTTATTCATTGATAGTTGTCTCAACCATTAATATTAGTAGCAGCTTTAATTAAATTTGCTGTAGCCCAAACGGAATCATACCAGAAGTGGGTTTTAAAATTGGAAACCATCAGCTCTGTTCCTTTGGACGCTGTCTTCAGAGAGCACCTCCCTCAAATTTAGTGGCCCTGGGAAAGCTTATAAAGTGGTCATCAGTACTGCCAGCCCGTAGACTTCTGGAACAGCAAGGCTGGTTTGAAGTGGAGCTCAGTGGCAAGCTCTGAGAGCAAAATAAGAAATGGTAAATTTACAGAAGGAATTTAGGTTAGACATTACAACTTCCTAACTTCAGAAATCCAGACTATACTCACTTCAAATATCCGATATTTCAAATTACTGAAGGTAACTTTAGCATTATTTTTTAACTGTTTATAAAGAAAATATAAAAACTATAAACTTATCAACAGTGACAAAAAGCCAATAATTCTTACCATCACTTCAGAGGTAAGTCGATACCAATTCATAAGCAAACATGCTAGTTACAGATTATCCTTTTTTGCTTCCCAAACTTGTACCTAGAGTGCTTTTTTTAAAGTGGCAAAAACACGCATAACGTAGAATTCATGCCCCTGACATTTCCAAGTGTAAAGTACTATGTTGTCAACTACATGCACACTGCAGGTCCCCAGAATGGGGTGCTTTTTAAAAACACAGATTCTTGTTCATACACAAAATAAGCAAGCATATGGCTTCAAATATCATCTCTAATCAGATCTTATTAGTTCGTTTTTTACAAAAAGAGATTGCAAAAACAACAATCTTAGATTAAGATTCCTAACTAGATTCTATGCTAGCTGTGTGATCACGGTCAGCTACTTAACATCTCAGAGCTTATTTCCTCTTCGCTAAAATAAGAATGTCAGACTGGATGATGTCCAGTGTCTTTCTAGTTCTGACATTCAAGGACTCTGAAATTAGTTGAATTAGATAGTGGAATATAATTTAACTAGCCCTATCCACTAAATATTATAAAATGTGTTTGCCTGGATCCAGGAGGGACAGCTTTGCCTGGGCCAGAGGTTGGAAGGCCAGATTTGAGGCTGCCTTATAGATTCATGAGTCTCTTCAGTGTTTATAACAGCTCAATAAGCGAGTTAAGTTAGATAGTAAGATACTAAAGAAGCTAACCTTGAACCTTTGGTAACCACGAATCTAAAGCCTGCAATGGCAATAAGTACATATCTTTCAATAATCACCCTAAATGTAAATGGACTGAACGCACCAATCAAAAGACACAGAGTCACTGAATGGATAACAAAGCAAGACCCATCTATATGCTGCTTACAAGAGACTCACCTCAAACCCAAAGACATGCACAGACTAAAAGTCAAGGGATGGAAAAAGATATTTCATGCAAACAACAGGGAGAAAAAAGCAGGTGTTGCAGTACTAGTATTAGACAAAATAGACTTCAAAACAAAGAAAGTCACAAGAGATAAAGAAGGACATTACATAATGATAAAGGGCTCAGTCCAACAAGAGGATATAACCATTCTAAATATATATGCACCCAACACAGGAGCACCAGCATATGTGAAACAAATACTAACAGAACTAAAATGGGAAATAGAATGCAATGCATTCATTTTGGGAGACTTCAACACACCATTCACTCCAAAGGACAGATCCACAAAACAGGAAATAAGTAAGGACACAGAGGCACTGAACAACACACTAGAACAGATTCATGAGTCTCTTATGGAAGTGTTTGCTATGACACTTTTTCCTTAGGAATATGGTTATATTCCAGAATGTTAGGCATCAAGAACATTTCTCTAAAGTATGCTATTTTTTTCTTCCTGACTTCCCCCAAGGGACTGGAGTTGGAATTGCTCTAGGGGAGAAGAACCCTAACTGACTGAGCTATAAACCTTCCCGAGGGAGGAGGTGGCGGTCACAGTTGCAGGAAGGTGGGAGGCATGGTCTTGCCAAGCATCTGCCTTACTCCCCCATGCTGGGGTTTATCCACCAACCTTCTGTCACCCTTCTCTCTGCAGTTGGAAAGGTCTTTCAAGTTCATGAGAGAGGCCGAGGACCAGCTGAAGGCTATCCCCCAATTCTGTTTTCCCGATGCCAAGGATTGGACTCCTGTCCAGCAGTTTACCAGGTATGTGCTAGCATCTCTCCTCTGCACCCCAAAGATTAAGATGAGGACTAGAGAGGGGGTCAGAGAGGGCAGAGCCCATAATTCAATACTACTCTTAAGTGATTCTGATGGGCACAGGGCTCATAGTTTCCCCCACTGGTATTTCAAAACTTCCTTGAAGATAAGAATCACTTCTCTAAGGATGCAGATTCCCAGGCCTCCTGTGCAGTCTGGGAATATGTTTGCTTCATAAGCCTGTATGAAGGGCAATAAGTCATTCTTAGTCCAGGAAAAGTTAGAAAAACATTTCCCATGCCCCAACCTTGTCTATTGCTCCAAAAACATTTCTTTTAACAGTCTGTCCAGCTGTTACTCGGACTGTAATAAGTTTACTTTTAACCCATGCTGTTAGATACCAGTATTTTTATCAGATGTTTCAGATGGACCAACTCAGTAGGCTGCATATCCTAAGTGTTTGAGAAATGCTGTGCTCCTTGAAGTTGGCCCAGCAGTCCTTAAGGACCATCCAAGACTCATGATAGCTCTGGACAGACAGTTCCCTGGAGAGCCACACCAGGGGCAGCCCCAGGAGGAGCACAGAACTGTCCCACTCCTCAGCTGCTCCCTCACTGAGTCCCCTCCCTACATCAGTGGACACCACCTCACCCTCAAGCACCCTAAGGGCAGTGGCCACCGTAGATGCTCCGTAAATGACTGTGTGTCTGTGCAACGGGATGGCTCAGGTGGTGATATTGTAGGAGAGCCCAGGGTGAAAAACAACCCCTCATTTCCTCTCAGGACACAGTGAACGTTACAGCTCCCTCTCCCTGACATAGACTTGGACTCTACAGGCACCCAGAGTCCAGCACAGGTGCGAAAGCAGGACAGAGAGCTACCCGCCTTGCCAGCCTCCTCCAGAATGTCACCCAATCACCCACTGTGATGTCTTTGGTTTTGCTTTGTAACACACTTTCATTTTTCCATCCACAGTGAAACATTCTCATTTGTCTTAACTGGAGAAGATGGGAGTAGAAGGTTCGGGTACTGCCGCAGACTGCTGGTTAGTACATTCCACCGTCGGCAGAAGCTCTGTGCAGAGCCAGAGCTGGCTTCCTAAGGTTTCTCCATGTGCCGCGAGAGAAGGGACAGGAGGTTGGCAGGTTAATTGGGTTGTTAAAAGCATGGAAGAAGATCTGGGGGGTTGCCTGAGTCTTCCCGATAGATACGACCAACATCTGTGTCTCCTTTGGAAAGAAAACACTTTCTCCGTTCTTTTTCCTGCCACATAGAAGACCTTTCTCTCCTTAAGCCAAATATCCTTTCTAATAAAACATGCTAAACAGACCCCAGTAGGTTAGAGGAACATTTCTAACAGCTAATAAGGGAAGAAGGATAGTTTTATTGTTCATGACCCAAATAATTTGAGTGTCTCCTTCAGAGCAATCACCTTTAAAAGTCAGGAACTTATTCCAGTGGAATACCATCTTAAAAAAAGTTAGAGTTTTGTCTTTTTGAGACCCATTCTTTTGAAAATCTTCAGTAGTGGCAAATCCATTTCCTCTGGAAGTATATTTGAGTCTTAAAAATAGGCTTTTATAATTTTGAGTCAAGAATAATGCATGTCACATAGTAGGTGTTCAATATAGAATCGTTGACTTAGTGAATAAAAAGTATGGATAATTGAAAAAAATGAAGTGGTATAATAATTTTTGTTGGTAAAATTACTTTATAAAGTATTAAGATTGATATATATATATATATTTTTGGTTTGAACACTAGCTTAAAATATTGTTTCCAAAGGGATTTTCAGAAATTACTACTTGTTTGGAATTATCATTATAATAAGCATATGGTTTCAGGGTAACTCCTTAAGAGGACCTACAGGGATTTGGGTAAATAAGTTAAGCCCCTCCTTACTTTATGGTTCATTAAGCCATATTGAACACCTACTGTGTGTACAACACACTTGATTTAGTCCCTTCGGGAGAATAAAAATATATTTACCATGTGACTAGAAGTACTCCCCACCTATAAAATGCCATAACTACTTACCTCACTGGGTTTTCAAAAGCTACAGTATGTGGAAATACTCAAAACACTCAAAAATGGTCAGGTTCTTTTCTTCCCTGAGTTGGTGACACTCATGATTTCCTTGTATTTCACCCAAAAAGCCTGGTGGCAAAGGGAAGCGCCTGCCTGAAGTGTACTGCATCGTGAGCCGCCTGGGATGCTTCAGCCTCTTCTCAAGGGTGAGGACTCGGGCCCCAGGAGGGGGCAGGGCGGCCCAGGGGACACAGGAGACCCCCACTCGAGACTGTGTGATTAGATCTGCACCTAAACCTCCTCCCTTCACCACCTCCTTTATCCTCTTATCGCTGGCACTGGAAGTAAGAGCCGCAGGGTGAGGGTCAGGGCCTGGAAGATGGGGGAGGTAAGAGGGTCAGAGTGATTGCAGTTGAGGAGGGGAGGGCAGAGGATTTTCCCAGAACATTCCATGTGTTTTACTTTCCTCCTTCAAAGCATTGGCTTTCACATGACATTAGCTTTTGCATGACAAAAAAGACCTCTGTGATGGATGGGCATTTATGTATATATATGTGTTGTATGTGTGTGTCTGTGTGAGATTTATTATAATAGTGCTGTACATCCATCAAAATGTTAATATAATTTGGTCCTCTTTTTTGGGAAAAGGAGCCAATATATCAAGACATAGGAATTGCCACGTTGAATCGGCTCACCCACTATTCTGGATTGGTGTATAGGAGATAGTTACTATCCTATATGATGCTAGTCTCAAAAATTATAAATAATCCAACATTTATTTCCTATATTAACCAGATATGAGTATATAATCCATAAATTTATTTAAAACCCTTCTTGAGCATATACTTCAATCTGAGCTTTCTTTTAAAGAATTGAAGCCTTATATCTATTCCCCATAGATGTAAAGCAGCACTTCCTAAAATCTTCCCGAAACAAATCTACCTCCTGTCCACCCTCCATCTGAACCCAGAGGAAGCCTGATTTATACTGATCTAGTGTAACCTCTGGCCATAGCAGGACTTGCACTTCTATGTAAGTCTGCGTGAAATAATTAATGTTATCAATGTAGCTGAGATGTGGTCCTGCCCACCCGACCCAGGTGGTGATCATCTCACATTACAGTTGGTGGGTTACAAGCTCCAGCACCACGAGGCAGTGCTCCCCCTGCCAGTCTTCCCCACGGGTTTGCTTGAACGTGGGACTGAGGCTGTAGGGCACAGCCTCGGTTGTGGGAGTGCTTCTGTGAGCTGGGAGTGAAGCAGCATCTGGGGGTTAGCCCAGCAGCGGCTCTGGGATCACATAAGCCTCACTGTTTCGTCCTGGCAGTGGGTGTGGAGCACGTAGACACAGTAGCATACTTAGGAGATGCTCAGCCCTGTGTTTCCATGGCAGTTTTGTGACCAGCCGTGGCTACTTCATGAGTGTACTGGGATGAGTTGCCCAGGACCACGCAGCAGATTCTCAGGACAGAGACAGAAACAGAGCTTCGGCTGACTGATCCCCAGAATCCAAACTATTTCCAGATGGTAAGGGACAAGGATGACTAAAATGGCCAATCATCCTTTAGTACAGAAAGAGGGATCATGGATAAGAATCTCTGGAGAAAGGCCTATCATTGACTATTGCTGCCATGATGCTATGTGGCTTAAAGCAGCAGCCGTTTGTTCCCACAGCCAGGAAGGTCGGCGGGGACTGTGCTCTGCCCACCTCCAGTGGGCTCCCTCACATGTCGCAAGTAGGCTGGTGGTGCGCTGATCTGGGCTGACTGGTCTCTGCTTCAGGCTGCGTGTCCGGCCGGGGCTGGCCCACATCCACCTTCCTCCTTGGACAGAGAGCTGGCCCGTGCGTGCCCTTCTCGTGGCTGTGGCAGAGGCGTGAGAGGGCAGGCCTCCTAAGGTCTGGGCTCAGAGCCGGCATGCTAGCACTTCTGCCTCAGTGTTCCTCATCCTCTTTATTGCTTCCTTATACAGCCTTTCCAGATAACTTTTTCCCTTAATGGCTTCCCCCCATGAAATTCTTTTTAATTTTTTGTCATATTCTTTTCTTTTTATTGGGCTAAAACATGTAACATATAATTTACCATTTTAGCCATTTTTAATTGTATAGTTGATTGGCATTATGTTCATTCATATTGTTGTGCAGCCATCACCAGCATCCATCTCCAGAGCTTTTTCACCATCCCCAGCTGAAACTCTGCACCCATTTAGTGCTAACTCCCCATTTCATCCTCCTCCAGCCCTGGGCAACCACATTCATGTCTATTTTAGGATCTATTTTAGGATCTCATGTACATGGGACAATACAGTATTTGTCCTTTTGTGACTGCCTTATATCACTTAGTATATGTCTTCGGGGTTCATCCATGTTGGAATATATGTCAGAATGTCTTTCCTTTTTAAGGCTGAATAATATTCCACTGTATGTACCATATTGTCTATCTCTATCCATTGATGGACATTGGGTTGTTTCCAATCTTTTAGCTATTTTGAGTTAATGCTTCTATGTGTGGGTGTACAAATATCTATTTGAGTCCCTGCTTTCAATTCTTTGGGGTATATACCTATAATTGTGGGATTAGAGGGTCATATGGTAATTCATATGCTTAATTTTTTGAGGAACTACCATACTTTTTAATTTTAATAATATAAATTTTACTTAACCCTATCATCTATCTATCAATTCAACATGTAGTCAATATGAAAAGCCATTGATATTTTTTAATCTGCATATTTTGTACTTACAACACATCTCAATTCAGGCTGGCCATATTTCTGGAAGTCAGTAGCTATATATGATATTAATAAGTGGTATTTTTATTTCAATTATTTGATTTACTAGATTGTAGGGGGTTCTTGTGTTTGGATTTTTTTTAAGCAAAGTTGGTTGAGACATAATTTGCAAACCATACAATTAACCCATTTACAATATACAAGCCTTTGGGTTTTAGCCTATTCAGAGTTGTGTAATCATCCTTACAACTTCAGGACATTTCGTTACCCTAACAAGAAACCCTATATCCATTAGTAGTCACTTCCCAACCCTAGGCAACCTCCAGATTACTTTCTGTCTCTATGGATTTGCCTATTCTGGACACACCGTCCAAAAGGAATCATACAGTATGTGGCCTTTTGTGACTGGCTTATCTCACTTAGCATAGTGTTTTCTAGGTTCATCCGTGTTGTGGAATATATCAGTATTTAATTCCTTTTTATGGCTGAATAATATTCTACTACATGAATATTATATTGTATCTATCCATTCATCAGTTGATGGACATTTAGGTTGTTTCCTCTTTTTGGCTATTATTAATAATGCTGCTATGAACATTAATGTACTAGTTTTTGTGTGAACGTGTGTTTTCATTTCTTTTGGGCGAATATCTAGGAGTAGAATTGCTGAGTCATATGATAACTCTATGTTTAACTTTTTAAGGAATGCCAGATTGTTTTGCAAAGGGGCTTCACTACTTTACATTTCCAGCAGTGTATGAGGGTTGCAATTCCTCTACTTCCTCACCAACACTTGTTATTATCTGTCTTTTTATTATAGCCATCCTCAGGGATTTGAAGTAGTGGTATCATTTGTGGTTTGGGTTTGCATTTCCCCAATGGCTATCCCCAGAGAAATTTTAATTCCACAGATGCACCATATATCTGTGTACTATGGCCCTTTAGAAGGCTACAAACCATTATAAGTTTTTTTTTACCACCACCAAGAATCAATTTTTACCCCCCTGAGGGCAATATTGCTCCCACTGAGAATGCATACATTGGCCCAATAAGTGACATGGCCAAACTCAAGAGTCCAGGGGGCCAAGGAACTATACTTTACCCCTTTAGTGGGAAGAATTGCAAAGTCACAAGGCAAAGGAATAGACACACAGAGGAGGAACACTGGGGCAATAACACATGGGGTGAAAGAGGACAGCTTGACCTGATGAGCATGGCAGGGCTTCCCCATAATTCTTCAGTCACTGTGGCAGGCCCACTTCATCCAGAACAGAGCAATGCCTTGGTGCCCTGACCTTGGGATAGCTGAGCTGCTTTTCTGACCTTTGCAGATCTTGGATGAGGTGGAAAAACGGCGAGGCATCTCTCCAGCCCTGGTACAGCCCCTCATGAGGAGTGTCATGGAAGCCCCTTTCCCAGCCCTGGGTAAAACCATCATTGTCAAGAACTTCTTGCCAGGATCAGGAACTGAGGTGAGCCATCAGCTTCCTCTCCTCTCCTAAGGGAAGGAGCGGCCCAGTCAGCTAAATCGCTGTGGTCCAAGGCACTGGCCTCAGGGGGTTCTCACATTCGGCGATGGCCTCTTGCTCCTTGAGCATCAGAAATTGCAGCCTGGGTCCCATGCAACCGCCCCAGGATTCAGTCCCAGAGAGCAGCCCGCATAGCTCCGCCACGGCACCCATGGTGTTTCTTTGCATGACATTGGCCTCATAGGTTAGGGACCTGTGCTGAGCATCCTTAACTTCTTTCGTAAAGTCCATTACATTTGTAACTGTATTTGAATCTCTTTACATTTATAATCTGCATCACCTCTATAAATTCATAATGTGAAACAGATTCTTTTCAGGGAAGACAAGTTCAGGTACAATTTTTTGTTCACCCTTTCCATGGCTGGGCTGCGATTTGATGCAGGCAGTCTTTCTCATTGCCTTTACGTGGCTCAGTGGACATCAGAAGGCAGATCCCATTCAGCCTTGAATCTCCAGTTCCAGAGGCCCTCAGGAAAGGTCACCTCTGGAGACGGAAGGGATGAGGATGGGTCTGGGACATCCTGGAACAAGGCAATTTCCCAGCACAGTCAGGAGCAGTCTCCCTGTTAGGGAGAAGCCTAACCATCCCGTATGTGCTGGTGGCTGGGCCACAGGGAGGTTAACGTTCGTTAGCCCCGCTGTGCAGGCAGCACCTGGCAGGTGCTATGCTGAGTGAAACCCAGGCCTGGCTCACCATGGAGGAGTTAGCTATTTAAAGAGAGAAACATACACAGGAGTAGCAACTTGAGATGAATTCAGTAACATTCCAACAAATACAGAATGAGAAGAGGTGCCCACTAAACACCCAAGCAGAGAGAGGCCTTGTCAGGAAGGGCCTGGGATGGAGTTGGTTTCACTAGGAAATGCCTTCCAGAGAAGGTGAGTCTGGAAAGTGCTGCTTGGAGCTGCTGGTCCTTCTCTGTGAGCCTGTGATTCATTCCAGCTGGTGATACTTCCCTGTGAGACCAAGATGCCTTCCTGTGGGGTGTGATGGATAAGACATCAGTAGGCACAGCACCCCCTGTAGGGGTCCATATGTGTCATTGCCAGAGACGGCCTCCAGCCATTTCAGGCCAAAGGCTGTTGACTCTGCCACCCTCCTCCCCAGCCTCCTGAGCTCACCTCACACTCAGTTACAAGACTGAGTCCCTATCAAATGTGCCTCCTTCCCTGCCTCCTGGGATCTTTCTTTACCCCGATTCCTTTTGTTTTCCTTTTTTTCCTTTCCCCTTTCCCCTGCTGGTTGGTCACCCCTGCTAGTTGGTCACCCCTGCTGAGGACCTTTGAGCCCCAGGCCTGCGGCACACGTGAGAGGCCTGGCTGAGCAGGCCAGGCCCCGCCTCATGCCGACTCCTGTTCCCTGGCAGGTGATTGAACTGTGCCGCCCACTGGATTCCCGGCTCGAACACGTGGACTTCGAGTCTCTCTTCTCCTCTCTCAGTGTCCGCCACCTGCTGTGTGTTTTTGCCTCCCTGCTTCTGGAAAGGAGAGTCATCTTCATTGCAGACAAGCTCAGGTACTGGCCTTGGCTACTTGTGCTAAAATGTTTGAATGACAGCCAGTCTCGGAGTCTGTAGGGCAGGTGATTTCTTAGGATTGCCGAGGAAGCTCCTTTGGGGTAAGAGTGTGAGTCAGTGAACGACCAAGATTAGAAGTTTGTAGGCATACAGGTTGTGTAAAATGAGGTAAGCCTGCACTTCTGGGCACACTCACCTAGTACTAGGCCTACTTTCACTCACCCTGCTATGTGCTGGGCACTCTGCTGTGTGCTGGGGAAACAGAGGCAAGAGACCAGAGCTGTCCTCAAAGAGTTGCAGCCCAGTGTGGGGAAGGGAGAAGTAAACAGACCCCTCAGTACCAGGTCATAAAGGCTATGAGAGGCAGGCCAGGGAGAACATTCATTCCCAGGGAGGCAAGTTCCAGCTGAGTCTGAAGACTAAGAGCAAAAAGAAAGCACTTCTAGGCAAAAGGAGCCTTCCACAAAGGCAAGGAGACAGGCGAGGCCAAGACATCACCGTCAGGAGCGGCAGAGCAGTTCGCCATGGCTGAGTAGAGAGAGGAAAGCGGGGTAGGAAGCAGGGAGCAGGCAGAGGTGGACAGGACCCAGTTCCCAGAAGGGCTGCAGAGTCGTATGAGATGCGGCTTAAAGGCATCCCTTCCTCTCAGTATTAAAACAAGTCATGCAGAATCCTACCCGCACACCCATTGCCCGGTAGGCTGCCCCCCGCATCCTGATGGTCACATTCAGTGATTTACAAAGCCCATGTCACAGATCGAAGACAACCTGGAGGGGGATGTACATGGACATTTGGGTTTATTGTGAGCTTAAAAAAAAAAAAGAATTCCTGGCATTTTCATCATTTCAGAATACTTAATCCAAGCCTTCTTTGCTTTGTAACCAAGGGCACAGCAGCCTGAGTGAGTGGTGGCTGTAACAGCAGGAAGGGCTGGGGTGTGGGGCCCAGCCAGAGATAGAACCAGGAAAAGCCGATGGGGCCAACTGAGAAGTCCGTCTGGAAAGAAAAAATGCCAAAAACACAAAAATCGAAGAACTGTGGTTTGGAGAGGAAATCTGACTCTCGACTCTGGAAAACAAAAGTGGGGAAGAAGAAAAGGGAAGGAAGGATGGAAAGGACAAAATGGGAACGTGGAGTCCGTGAGCATGGCGGGAAGTGGAGGCCGGCCCTGTCCTCCCCCTGCAGCCATCTGGTCACCTGGTGATGCGCCCCTTTGGACGGCAGCCCCTGGCTGTCCCAGCGTGCTGCCGCCCTGGGTGTGAGTTAGCCCTTCGCTTTCACTGCCAGAGCTGCCGCACTCCCGCTGCACCTGTCCTGTGTCGGCTCAGGGGGCGGGACCGTGTCTAAGCCTGCAGCTGGCGCTGCGCAGCTCGCCCCGCTTCCTGGGCACTGGGGAATTCAGCTGAGAAGCGTTCTCAAGGCCGGGGCCCTGGAAGTGAGGATGAGTAATAACCCCTCGGTGACCAGGATCGGATTTCACCAGCACTCCAGTAACTGTGTTTTCAAGGAGCCCCGCCCCATCCCCCACGTCTTCTAGCTGTAGAATTCTCAGCCTTGCTGTGGGCGGAGGCGCCAGTGGTGGACCCCAGAGACCCTCGGCCGGAAGTGAGGGCCCGTGGGTGCACCGAGAGCCCACCAGGCATGGCGATGGGGGCAGTCCGTCCCAAGGAGCTCGCTTTGCGGTTAAAGATGTCAGACTGAGGGGGTGGTGGGGAGGGTCCAGCCTGAAAATCAGTCTGAGCGGATGGGTGTGGCAGGAGACCCGGCCAGGCAGGGGCAGTGCCCACCCAGGATTCCTCCGGGGAAAAGAACAGTGAGCATCATCTGTTTTTCTTACTGAAAGACAGTAAAGGAGATGGTGGGGATGGAAAGGGAGGGCACATCAAACACACCCTGGCCGGCGGCAGAGGGGGTGTCAGAGGCTCAGGGCACACCTGGGTGCTTACCACGGAGGTGGCTGCGAGGGGGTGTGGCCACCTCTCCCTCCTCCCCCAAAGATTTCTGGGTTGACAGGTTGGGGGCTGGGACCGCCCCTCGCACAGAGCTGCGGAAATGAGGCAGATAAAGGGCCCGTCCCGGTGAGTGGAGCCCACCCAGCCGCCCCCTCCTGCTCTGGGGCAGCTTTGTGGAGGCGACGCGTCACCCATGCGGTCTGATAGGAGGCGCCGTGGGGTTTCTCTTCTCACCCCACCTTCCCTGGTCAGTGTTCTGCCCGCAGAAGTTTATTCTCTTCGAACAGCAAACACCCACGAGAGGGGTAGAACGCCAGCTGTGGCTGCTGCAGGCCTCTCGGGCACATATTGCCCGCTGGGTGTTTTCTTCTGCAGCAGCTGCCAGATATGTGGCGCTGAGGAGATGGGGTTTTTGTAGAGGAGGGGACGGCAGGGTCATGGATAGTTTGGGTGCCCGCCTAGGGTGCAGAGCCAGGACAGAGTGCAGTAATTGGTGTGTGTGTGGTGCGTGTATAAAATACCTTGATTATGTTTTTAGACCCTTTACAGCTTTCAGACTTACACATGCACCTCTCATCACATGGGGAAAGGGGCAGGAAGCCTGAACATCCTCAGCTGCGGGCTCTGGGTTTCCTCATTTGGGAAACTAGGCCCGTCTGCACCAGGCCCCTCGTAGCTCTAACTTAGTAGGGCTCTGCTGTCTCATCCCCAAAGGCAGCCTGTGCTTTTCCTGTTAGAAACAGCTCAAATTGTTTTCTCTTGCCCAAGAAATTGCCTTTCCCATCCACTACTAGTTCCATGCAGACCTGAAGAGGTGGAAAATTAAATAAATAAAGGCCCATAGAGCCCTAAGGCAGGAAAAGAAGAAAACAGTGTGAGCGAACCTGATGAGAAAAACAACGTGGCAGGAGCGCTGGAAGGCGGCCTCCGGCCCAGGCTCTCCGAAGGGTTTGACTGGTATTCTTTCAGGCTCTTGACAACTCAATCGGATAGGCTCTGTTATTAGGGAACAAAAAAGCACACAGAGGTTAAGTCGCTTTGCTCAAAGAAGCGGTCAGTGGGAGAGCTCAGATTCAGAAGCGGGCTCCGTTTTCTCTGGCTCCAGAGAAAATCAGAGGCTGCATTGGTCTGGGGGTGGAGTGGAGGCAGTGCCTGTGACCCTATCTACAGAAATATATAAGGAAAGTCTTTTTTTAAACCTTCCATTAGGACCTCCTTTGTGCTCGGCAGTCAGGCCAGAATTGGCTCCTGAAAAGCTAAGACATCTGTGCTCCTCTCCCAGGGCCCACCCTCCCTCACGGCCCAGCGGGGGCCCCAGTGAGGCGGGTGGGACTGGGCACGCCCCGGAGTCTCTCCAGCTCGCAGGTCTCTGACCCCATGGGCCGGTGCTCTGGGACTCCTGGGACTGGGCTCCTTGGTGCCCGCCTTCCCGGCCACCCCGTCCCAGAACCTGTTACGCTCCCATTCCTGATGCAGAACTCATCCCGTCAGGCATCCTGCGCCTTCCAAAGTGTCCCAGGGGCAGCCACCTCATCTGCGCAGCTGTGAGATGGGGGTGGGCTGTGTAAGCCCTGAGGGAGCCCCACGGCTCAGATGCTATGCGATTCTGTGCTATGCTGCTGTGGCCAAGTCAGCACTCAAGCCCTACGCCCCCCAAGATGCTCACTCCTCTCTCAGGGTATCTGACTCGGTGGAAATCACCTGGCCAGTACAGCCCTGCAGCTGCTGCCTGCCTTAGACTGATTCTCGCCACAGGCCCTTCAGAGCGGGAGAGATGCTGAGGTGACTGTGAGTGCCCATTTAATGTCCCTCTTCACCTTGTTTGCGTTAAGGTTAGATGCGTGCCATGCTGTGGGTCCCCTGTCACAGGATTCCCAGGCCTCTGCTCTAGACTGTGGATGGAAGTGGGGCACCTCCTGTGCCTCCTCTCATGGCTTTAACTGCCTGCTTCTGGAGGCCTCAGTTCAGCCTTCCTTTGGGGTCTCTCTGACCCTCAGTTGTGCCCCCTCCGCTAAAAGTGGAGTAAGCCAGGACGGGGGAGTCTGACTCACCTGCCAGAAAGTGACTTAGCAAATGGTCAAAGCGCAGAAACTCCAGCAAAGAACATGGTGTGTGTGAAGTTCCTGAGTGAGAAAGCCAGACACCTCTTCTCTTCCAGCCCGCTCTGCCTACTGGGTGTTCCACCCGGGGCATCAGCGTCCACCTGGTTCTGTCTGGCTGATGGAAAATAACCACAGGGAACTGAAGGGTTCTTTGGCCAGGCCATGACAGACCAGGTCTTGGGGGGCAGTAGCTGGCTGCAAGTTGTCCAGCCTGGAAGTCTGAAGGAAGCCATCAACACAAGTTCCAGCCGGCGTTCTCCTCCTGCTCACCAACCCAGTACCTCCCCCGACCCCACCCCTGCCCCAGCACAGGCACTGATTTCTAGCCCTGTGCAGCTGTTAGTGGAAGCAAGCCCCCCCCATCCTGCTGACTTCCATCTGTTTTCCCAGTCTTTGTGAGACCACAGAACACGTGAGAGCAGGATGTGCGCAGGGTCAGTGCATGGCCCTGTGACAGCCCAGGGTGGACATTGGCCTGTTTCGGGCCTGTAGTCGCTGCCTACTGTAAGAGGAAATAGCAGGGAGTTGTGGCAAATATTGTATGAGTTATAAAAGGTTTTAAGTTGAGCCAAAAATCCATCAAACTTAGAATAACATTTTGCTCCGTTTCATCTTTAGGGTGGACATTGAGTGTTTCTTTAGGCTCTGTCAAGCCAAAGTTTGACAGATGGAAGAGAAAGAATGTTGTTGTGACAGCTTGTTCTGTTGTCATGACAACCCAAATAAATATTTCCCTATACCCCTTTCTTCATTTCCTTGATGATAATCATTTTGTTTTTTGGTTTAATTTCAATTGCCAAAGTGTTGGCTAAATCTATAGACCAGGCTGAATGATCAAATGAGAGCTGCCTATAAATTGGTATAAAGGTTTTATATGGACAAAGTTTTTAATATTCAAGAAATGTAATTTTTATCTTTTTGTAGTGCGCTAAGACCATAAGCTGAATGACAGGCTACTGGCTGATAAGTAGGATTAAGTGGTCAAATCTTGACAAATGCTAGTTTGAACCTTGGCTTTGACACATGGGTAACTGTCTTGCTAATGGCTTTCAGCCCCAGGCAAGTTCACTATGGACTCAATGAGACCAAAAAATGACAACAGAATGTTCTCCGGGTGAAAGAGTTTATACCCAACTTTATTCCCACGGTGGCAGGTCAATCACTAGAATCCCATCCACTCAGAACGAGTCTGCATGCAGCAGGCCGGTCTCTGCCTCTGGCTCTCTCTGCCCCCACAGCCGTCTCAGTCTCTGTCCTTGGCGCTGCCACCACTCCAGCCTCTGCTCTCCTGCAGCCGTGTGGCCATGCCACTGCGTCACCCAAAGCACTGGGCAGAGCTCTTTAAAGAGTCAGTAACAACGTATTGCCCACACATGTGTACTGAGCTAGCTGACCAGGGTGAGGTGAGAATCCTGGCCATAGGAACCTTCACTTTATCCACAGTAACACAGATAAGTTCATCTGGAGCTGTGCACCTTCCTCCTCTGTGTGCTACTTTTGCAAACCTTCCCCCCCCCCCTTTTTTTTTATCAGTTTCCACAGGGGGGTCTGAACCCTGATGAGAACCGGGCGTGCTCAGCAATGTTTGCCATCTCAGAGAAAGGCTCTGTCAGCGAGCGTGCCCTCTCCAGGCAGATGAGCTTGCCCAAGGCCCAGCTGAAAGTGTTAGCAGCTGCCACCAGGGCAGATGGCTGTCCAAAGTACTACTTCGGAGATCCTCAGGGTGGCTGGAGGTCTTAGAGATGCAGACATTGAATTCAGCAAAATCCTCTGCAAATGCAGTTTTCATAACATTATGGCATCAGCCAGGTGAAATATTCAGTACGAACTACCTATTTTTGCATCAGAATACCAAGAAGATACCATCTGGAGCAAGATGTAGAAAGTAGCATAGCCACAAATTGTTGCCTTCCACTCCAAATCCATTGCTTACAGATTCTTGGGCTGAAACCTACCCCAGTTCTTCTGGCGGGGCCAGATCCCTCCCAGGCTGTGCTTGCTGTGTGAGGCAATCTTTTGAGAGCTCGCTGCAGTGGCTCAAAACCTCTCCAATACTTTTACCTATTTGTTTCTCAGAGTGAGATGTCACCATTGCTCTTTTATCCTGTCCCTATTAACGAGCCCTAGAATTACCTGCGGGTGACAATTTCCAGCTTCATTCTTTTCGATTTCCAGCTATTTCCAGCTCCTGGCTTCCTCTTTTTTCTTATAAATTCAGTTGGTAGATGTCAAAGCTTGAAAGACACTAAAAAATTATATTTATTTAATAGATGAGGAATCTGAGGCCCAGCCTGTTTTCTTTTATACCCAGTGACACATTACTTCAGGGTTTGAAAGTAAAGGGAATATGGCAGGCACTGCATGGTGACACCCACCCCCCACCAGGTCTCACCAGCCACCAGCCCAGGCCAGAGTTTGCATTTTGCTTATGTTCCTGGGGCTGATGTACCAGTCGGAGAGGTGATCTGCGTGGGATGCTGAAGGATGCTGACGGGCTCATTCTTCAAGTTCCTGGGGTGTCAGGCTCACTCAGGAAACTCATCGTTTACTTTTCTGGTAGCATCTTATGGTCCATCTTTTCTGACCCCTAGATGAGTTGGAAGGCTGCTGAGCATAGTAACTCCATGTACGGCACAGGGGCTTGGTAGCAAGTTTCTCCCCCAGGAGAACTCCGGCCTTCACAAGTGCATTCTGCTGTCTCTGGACTAAGACTTCAACCTTCAGGAACCTCCACCAAATAGCAAAGCATTCTGGGACCCGACCCTTCTCACCTGTGCCCATCTTTTAATCCCCCCCACCCCATGGCCCAGCCAGCCTCCCACTGGGGCATCTCCTCCCTCCCCACTTTTGTACAAATTGATCACAGCTGTGGGCTGGTATTCCTTTCCTCCACCCCCACTATAATTCGAGCCAGCTGTGAGAGCTCTCCGCCTAAGACTTCCTTCAAAAACACTGCCTCTCCTGCAACCAGCAGACTCTTAGTAAGGCTATGTGGCAAGCTCACTTGTGGAGTCATCCTTAGCATTCCCAGAACCATAGACTATTCTTTACATTTTCTTAAGAAACCATCAATTCTAACAGTGCCTGCCCGTCCACCCCACATGGAAGGCTCCTGCAGCCTTCATGAGTCAGGAATAAAAAATCATTAGCACTTGCAGCAGAGATTGGGAAAAGCACTTAAATTACACTGAAAATAATCCCTTCTTTTCTCCTCTATGATTTATTTTGGGCAAAGAGCTGCCACTAACTGTATTATTTGCAGAATTTGACCTTTCCTTCTAGTGTTCCAAGAGTCAGAATTTTTTTTAGAATATTGGTGGCCTTTTCTTTGAGTTGGGAAGAAAAAGTTCAACAGATTGCTTTTTCTATTGCAGTGATTGAGAAAAACACAAAGGCTTCTCACTGTGCCTCCTCCAGTCCACAGGCCTCTTCTCTCCCTGCCATGACCCCTCCCTAAATTTAGAGGTTACCTTGATCTCCTTTAGCCTCAGTCTCCTTAGCTATGAAATTCCAAAGATGAACTCTGTCTCTGAGGTCTCTTCCAGGTCTAACATTCTGTGATCCTGTCCCCTCCCTGGAACTAAAAATGCTTAAAGCACAGCTCTGAAAGGTGAGAGGACTCGTCAGCATGAGCACAACTTTCTTAGTTCATGAGCTGATTAAAGTGAGAGTTTCAAAGATGGCTGGAGTGGACAGTAGATGTCAGTGTCCACCACCTGTTCTCCAAGTCATATTTAGGAATGTAACAGCAACTGTGCTATAAAGGGATGGGTTTCAGACACAAGGCTTCATTCAGGGAGTCCCTTCTTAGCATTTCTCTTAACTGACTCCCTCTAGTCACTTGGAAATGAAAGCCAGCAGTAAAACATGTAACATATCAAAAGTCCAACTCAACCATTGCTGTCTGCCTGCCTCCACCCCCTCCCTGCACAGTGTTTGGAACCGTCACCACTATCCATTCTCAGAACTTTCCATCAGCTCAAACTTACCTCTATGCATTTAGCAAAAAGACCCCATTCTCCCTCTCCCCCAGCCCCTAGGAACCTGTTTTACTAGGTCTTAATAATTTGCCTATTCTAAATCCCTCACGTAGGGGGAACCATATAATATTTGTCTTTTTCTGTCTGGTTTATTTCACTTGCTAGCTGGTATCTTTTATTCCACTTCTTTTCTCCCTAAGTAAGCCAGAGCTAAGTGATTTTTTTCTAAATGGACTCAGGAAAGTTTTAGGATAATGAAATTGTAGGTGCCTGATATCATGTCCAGAAAAGGAACATTCCTCCATCCAGAACTCAGCTTCCTTGCAACTTTCCCTAAACAGAGCACAGCTTAGAACCAGAGCTGGCGTTCCAAAGGCTGTGTAACACATGGAATGCTGGGTGGGGGCCCGTGCCCTAAGAGGACACAGGACACTCGGGGAACCCACTGGCCCTCACGTCTACCTTATCCTAACATTACCCATACTTCTAACCAGCTTCTCAAGCTCCCTACCCCATGCATAGTTTTTAGAAGCAGCAGGTTAGAGTGAGCGGAGGGAGGAGCTGCCATGAGCAGGCTCCTGAGCCGTGAGAAATGACTGCAAGGAGGAAGAGAAAGTCAGCCCTCGCTCCCCGGGAAAGCTGCCAGTCGTCACTGTCCTGCAGCGCAGTGGGGCCAGCGCTCACGGTGACGGTCTCGGATAAGCCACCCATTCACCCAGCGAACCGAGCTGAACCCAGGCAAAGCACTGGGGGTAGTGATCAAATAAAGGCTGCGTTATAATCATTTTTCATTAGGATTAGACTCACCACTTTATTTTTTGAAGTTTTGAATCCTGGGTAAGGTTTAACTGTTCAGGAGTTTCCCTTGTGTGCAGGGGGATACCAAAGGGACTACCCTGTCTTCCCTGATTGCACCGAGGCGTTTGTACTTGGCTGGGAGAACATGCGGGAGAGAACAAAGGAAAAGCTACAATGTTAGAATATAAGCATCTTCAGTAAGAGAATGAGCATCCATGACAAATGAGGCTGTAGTGGTTTTGGGGAGCAAGAGCATGGGGTAAAGGGATGGGAGTGAAAGATTTGGTTGAAACCTTACAAGAATGTAGCTCACGTGTGAAGGCACACTAGCACAGATTAGCTAGGGCTTTATATTCGTCGCTGTAGCTGTATCTCAAAGCGTCACAGACGCCCTGTGTGCCTGGGTTAGGACTGTGAACCGTGATACACCTAAAATGCACGTGATGCCTTTTCTGCCCAGCATGCCTTGGGGCTGGGTCCCCACACCCTCCCTGAAGCAGCCCTCCCCCCTTCTCTCCCCGCTGCAGCACGCTGTCCAAGTGCTGCCATGCGATGGTGGCTGTCATCTACCCCTTCACCTGGCAGCACACCTACATCCCCGTGCTGCCGCCCGCCATGATCGACATTGTGTGCTCGCCCACCCCCTTCCTCATCGGGCTGCTCACCAGCTCGCTGCCGCTGCTCAGGGAGCTGCCACTGGAGGAGGTGAGCCCCGGGATGTCCTGGGCCCTCCCTGGGGGGCGCAGGGGAGAAGTGCCAGCTCAGGCTCTGCCGCAAAGTGGTGTCCAGGGAGTGTGGGGATCCCATGGCTTTGTCTATGCAGAAGGCACCCCCAGGGCTGCCTCAGGTGACCCTCAGTGACTGCAAACTCATTTTCCCCTCTAAATGAACCTACTGGCATGAACACCCATTAGGAAGGCAGCAGTCAACAACGTAACCAGATGTTAAAACACTTAATCCATAAATTGCCTTCTATTCTATCCTATCCCTCCCACCCCCAAGGCTGTGGGAAGAAAGCACACAAAGAGCTAACAATAACTGAAACTTATATTTAGATTAACAGCAAAGGTGACAAAGATGGTGCTCCTCCAAACAGGTCCTTTCTCGTGTCAGTTAAAAAGACAGCAACCAAAATGTGTTTCATGATCAAGTGCTGGGTGTTCAAGTTTGCATCCAAATGGAGAAAGCCCTACTCAGCATCTCTGCAGGTGCTGTCCCAGCCCCTTCCTCTAAGTAACCTCTGTTCCCGGGTGCTGAGAACTTCCAGCAGCCAGAGAGGGAGCCCCAGGGAACAAATGACCGTGCTCACTCCTGAACCCCAGGGCAGTGCCAGGCCCTGACATTCCACCCAGGCCCCAGATGTGGCTCCTCTAATTGCCCAGGTTGTCCTGCAGTCACATTAAATATTAAACAGCAGATTCAGGTCTTCCGGTGTGGGTTGTTTGTCCGGGTACCCTGTGGTCCCAAAAATCCAGAAGCGTGTTTGGGAAGGAAGGAGAGAGCTCCCTCAGCTCCTGGGCAGGGTCTCTGGACTGTGGTAGAGCCCATGTTTCCAGCTGGTGGGGAAAATACGGAGACCATGCAGGCCCCCTGCTCCTCCATTCTAGCCAGTGGCCCACGCTGAGGCCCGAGTAGCAACTCACTGCCAGGGTCATGCAGGCAAAGGCCCGGGGGTGAGTGCCTCCCTCGGTTTTGCGCCCTAAGTGCCTCCCTTGCCCTGCCCTGCTTCTGGCCCTGGGTCTCAGGCTCCCTCCGAGGAGGGAGGGGAGAGGTGCTGTACCCTGAAAGCCTTGACCGAGGAAAGCCCAACATTTGCAGCTTGACTGACTCTCCAGTCGAATCCACTCCTCTGGGTCTCTCTCTCTTTCTGTCCCATTAAGAGAAGTGACAAGGCCAAGTGGGCAGCTGGGAGGAAAGATGCAGAAGTCCTGGGGGTGGGGGGTAGCAGAGTTCAGTGCAATGGGAAGAAGAGGGGCCTCTAGCGTCTTCCCCCTGCTCAGCAATCTCCACGTGAAAAGTCAGCCGTAGTGGCTCTGCCGCAGCCAGTCTGGAAGCAGGGCAGGCAGTCCGGCCCGTGGCACTCGCATAGCCCAGCCTGCAGTCTCAGTGTTGAAAGCATGCAGTTCTGGAAAGCCCTTGCCCGCTCCCCACCTCCCCTCTTCATAGTTTGTGGCTACTGTGGCAACCACAAACGGCCCACCCCACCCCCACCCCAGCTGCCTCTCTTGGTGCCAAGAGGGAAGAAAGCTAAGAATCCATCACTGTATCCCAGAAACCTGATGACATCATAGACCTCTTCCTCATCTTGCAGGTCCTCGTGGTCGACCTCGTCAACAATCGGTTCCTCAGACAGGTGAGTGAGAAGCCCGGCTTCACCCTGCTGCTCTCTCTGTTTTCACCTCTTTGTTCTTTAGGACATAGATTTCCAGCTCCCGAAAGGTTCCTTGGTGGGACTGAGACTGCAAAACAGGCTGGCAGGCTTGGGCGACTGAGGGTAAGAGAGAAGGCAGGGGTCAAAGAGGACGGGTTAGGCAAAGGATCCGTTCCCATGTGTTCTGTCACAAAATGGATCTAACAGGATCTGTGTATAGGCTATAACTGTAAACATTTGTCTTTAACGTGCTTTTAAAGAATATTTGATAACAAAGTTCATGATATTCAGTAGAAAAAAAGCAGGGTGCAAAGTCATAGTATACATTATATTACAAATATAAATATATGCCTCTTAAAAAGATGAAAGGAGAACTCAGCAAAATATTAACGCTGGTTGTCTTGGAATGGGAGACTGAAAAGGAGACAGGTTATCAGTAGTTTTAAATCCTTTTAAAATCTCACGTATTTTCTATAAAGATCATAAAGTACTTGCATTACCAGAGCAAGTAATACACATTTGTTTTCTTGTTTTCGCTGGCCAGAGAGGTCTGACTCCTATCGGATCTCGCAGAAAGTCATTACAGAAAGCTTCCCAGGGCACTCTGTTGGATTGCTTTTAAATTGGAGTTGCCACACTGCTGGGAAGTTCTGTCATGTTAATGTTTTGGGTTTTTTTTTTTAACTCGTCAGTTCCATCCACTTTCACTTCCCAAAGGCCCTCCGAGTAGGCCCTTCCCTGGGCCCTCCTGCTCAGAGGCCCAGATGGCAAAGCCAGCTTTGGACCATACTGGTCATCTGACCAGAGTGCCCTGATGAGCAGTAGCCACCCTACAGGGTGAGGGCGGTGGGAAACACGGATCGAGTATCCCCCAGGTGCCAAGCACTTTCACAAGGCAATCGTATTTCATCTTTTCCCCCCAGTTCTATTGACATATTATTGACATAAGACATATGCAGATTTATGATGTACAACATGAGGATTTGATACACGTATGTACTACAAAATGATTGCCACAATAAGGTTAGTTAACACCTCCATCCCCTCACATGATTACCTTTTTTTTTTTTGGTGTTGAGACTGTTCAGACTTACTCTCTTGGCAACTTTCAAGTATATAATACAGTGTTGTCAACTATAGTCACTGTGCTGTCCACTAGAGCCCCAGAAATTATCTTATAACTGGAAGTTTGTACCCTTTGACCAACGGTCTCATCAATTTTCCTCACTCTTCAGCCCCTGGAAACCACCATTCTACTATGAGTTCAGGGCTTTTAGATTTTATATAGAAGTGAGAAAATACAGTATTTGTATCTCTCTGACTTACTTCACTTAGCGTAATACCTTCAGGGTACATCCATGTTATCACAAGAGGCAGGATTTCCTGCCTTTTTATAGCTAATATTCCATTGGGTATGTGTGAATGTGTGTGTATATTCCTATTTTCTTTATCCATTCATCCATCAATGGACACTTAAGTTTCCATGTCTTGGCTATTGTAAATAATGCTGCAGAGAATATGGGGGTGCAGATATCTCTTCAAGGTAGTGATTTCACCCATACACAAAAGTAAATTCAAAATGGATCAAAGACCTGAATGTAAGTCATGAAACCATAAAACTCTTAGAAAAAAACATAGGCAAAAATCTCTTAGACATAAATATGAGCAACTTCTTCATGAACATATCTCCATGGGCAAGGGAAACAAAAGCAAAAGTGAACAAGTGGGACTATATCAAGCTGAAAAGCTTCTGTACAGCAAAGGACACCACCAATAGAACAAAAAGGTATCCTACACTATGGGAGAATATATTCATAAATGACAGATCCGATAAAGGGTTGACATCCAAAATATATAAAGAGCTCACGCACCTCAACAAACAAAAAGCAAATAATCCAATTAAAAAATGGGCAGAGGAGCTGAACAGACAGTTCTCCAAAGAAGAAATTCAGATGGCCAATAGGCACATGAAAACATGCTCCACATCGCTAATCATCAGAGAAATGCAAATTAAAACCACAATGAGATATCACCTCACACCAGTAAGGATGGCTACCATCCAAAAGACAAACAACAAATGTTGGCGAGGTTGTGGAGAAAGGGGAACCCTCCTACAGTGCTGGTGGGAATGTAAATTAGTTCAACCATTGTGGAAAGCAGCATGGAGGTTCCTCAAAATGCTCAAAATAGACTTACCATTTGACCCAGGAATTCCACTCCTAGGAATTTACCCCAAGAATGCAGCACTCCAGTTTGAAAAAGACAGATGCACCCCTATGTTTATCGCAGCACTATTTACAATAGCCAAGAATTGGAAGCAACCTAAGTGTCCATCAGTAGATGAATGGATAAAGAAGATGTGGTACATATACACAATGGACTATTATTCAGCCATAAGAAGAAAACAAATCCTACCATTTGCAACAACATGGATGGAGCTAGAGGTATTATGCTCAATGAAATAAGCCAGGTGAAGAAAGACAAGTATCAAATGATTTCCCTTATTTGTGGAGTATAAGAACAAAGAAAAAAACTGAAGGAACAAAACAGCAGCAGACTCACAGAACCCAAGAATGAACTAACAGTTACCAAAGGGAAAGGGACTGGGGAGGATGGGTGGGAAGGGAGGGACAAGGGGGGAAAAACGGGTCATCACTATTAGCAGACATAATGTATAGGGGGGCATGGGGAGGGCTGTACAACGCAGAGAAGACAAGTAGTGACTCTATAGCATCCTACTATGCTGATGAACAGTGACTGTAATGGGGTATGTGGGGGGGACTTGGTGATCAGGGGAGTCTAGTAAACATAATGTTCCTCATGTAAATGTAGACTAATGATACCAAAAAAAAAAAGATAGTGATTTTATTTCCTTTGGATATATATCCAGAAGTGGGATTACTGGATCATATGGTAGTTCTATTTTTAACTTTTTACATCATAGTGTTTTCTATAGTGTCTGCTCCAAATTACATTCCCACCAACAGTGCACAGGGGTTCCCTTTCCTTGGTAGCTTCACCAGCTTGTTTTCTCTAGTCTTCTTAATAATGGACAGGTTCTTACAGGTGTGAGACAATATCTCAGTGTAGTTTTGATTTGCATTTCCCTAATGTTGAGCATCTTCTCATGTACCTATTGGCCATCTGTATGTCTTCTTTGGAGAAATGTCTTTCCAAGTCCTCTGCCCATTTTTTAAATCAGATTGTTTAGGGTTGTTTTGCTATTGAGTTTGCATGAGTTATTTATGTATTTTGAATATGAACCCCTTACCAGTCATATGGTTTGCAGATATCTTCTCCCATTCCATAGATTGCCTTTTCATTTTGCTGATCATTTCTTTCACTGTGCAGAAGCTTTTTAGTTTGATGTAGTCACACTTCCTTATTTTTCTTTGGTTGCCTGTGCTTTTGATGTCATACCCAAAAAATCCTTGCCAAGAGCAATGTCAAGGAGCTTTTTCCCTAAGTTTTCTTCTAGTAGTTTCACAGTTTCTGGTCTTACATTTAAGTCTTTAATCCATCTTAAGTTCATTTTTGTGAGTGTTAGAAGATAGGGGTTCAGTTTCATTCCTTTGCATGTGAATAGCCAGTCTTCCCAGCCCCGTTTCCCAATAATGGGAAAGAGACCATTGTTTCCCCCATTGAAAATTCTTAGCTCCCTTGTTAAATATTAGTTGACTACATAGGCATGCGTCTATTTCTGGGCTCTCAATTCTGTTCCATTAGTCTGTGTGTCTGTATGTCAGTACCATTCTGTCTTGATTATTAATGCTTGTAATACAGTTTGATACCAGGAATTGTGATGCCTCCAGCTTTGTTCTTCTTCAGCTAATTCAGGGTCTTTTGTGATTCCATACAAATTTTAGGATTGTTTCTTCTATTTCTGCAAAAAATGCCATTGAAATTTTGGTAGGGATTGTACTAAATCTATAGATGGCTTTGGGTAATGTGGATATTTTAACATAATAATTCTTCCAAACTATGAACATAGGATATCTTTCCACTTGGATATCTATTTCATCAATATCATGTATTGCATTTAATCTTCACTATGAAGTAATTGATTTACAGCCCATTTTTTAAATGGGGAAGTTATGCTCACATAGCTTATAAAAAATGGAACCAAGATTCAAACATCAGACTTCTGTCTCTAAATCATGTTGCTTGTACTAAACCAGGAACTGTGCTAGGCCTGCCCTGTGGTGTCCCCAGGGTGTCCTGCTGGCCAGGATGCAGCTGCCATCCTCAGAGGCCCAGGGGCCATGATCCACCTGCTTTTCCTGCCTTACAGATGGATGATGAGGATTCCATTCTCCCCCGGAAGCTCCAGGTAGCCCTGGAACACATTCTGGAACAAAGGAACGACCTGGCTAGTGACCAGGAGGAAGGGCCCCCAGACTGCAAGCATGGTAAGTGTTCAGTCACTTCCCAGACTGCATCTCTGCCCTCCACCATCACAGGCAGGGAACAAGTGGGCAGGGGCCACCCACTCCACGTGGCAGTGGGTGGAGTAGGAATTGGGTGAGAAGCATGGAAGGAGAGTGAGTGGGTGTGTAATCCCTTTATCTGCGTCTGAATTATGGAAAAATTTTTCTGTCCTCCCCAGTTTTGTCCTTAAATACCTGTTTAAAGGGGGAAATAAATAACTTAGTCAGTTCGGTAACCTTTGCAATTGATAATTAAGATGGCCACTGAGGGAGCTAGCTACTTACTTGTAGAACTGATCGGCTTGTCCCAGAGGCTCGGCCTTCCGCCCTCACCGGGCCTGGCCCTTCCCCTCGTTGCGCAGGCCCTCAGTGCAGCCCCTTGAACGAGCTGGTGTCTGAAGCCTTTGTCCGCTTCTTCGTGGAGATCGTGGGCCACTACTCCTTGTTCCTGACGGTGGGCGAGCGCGAGGAGAGGACCCTGCAGCGCGAGGCCTTCCGCAAAGCTGTCTCCTCCAAGAGCCTCCGCCGTTTCCTGGAGGTCTTCATGGAGACCCAGACATTTCGGGGCTTCATCCAGGAGCGGGAGCTGCGCCGGCAGGATGCCAAAGGTTAGGGGGTGTCTTCTATGTTGGGGGCCAAGACAGCCAGGGATGCCCAGGCGCCCAGGGGCTGACGAGCAGGGAGCAAAGGCCCAGGGCCAGCACACAGGCGGGGGCAGTGCTGCAGCCTCCTCTGAGGAGTGTTCCTTCTCGCCACCTCTGAGCTGGCAGAAGTGTCCCAGCCCCCTGCCTCTCTCCCGGGCGGGCTCCTTCCCCTACTGGCCCACCCCCAGAACCACACTCCAGGCCCTGGTAGGAAGTTCCTTTGTGCCGTTCTTCCCAGCATGATGAAACTCTCAAGGACACCCTTTCCTTCCTCTCTCTGTGGCGCCTCTTCTCCTTTTCCCCAGGCCTCCTCTTGTCCTTTCTGCCCTTTTTTCCTGCCTCTTTCCCCAGGTGTGGAGCTAGCAGGCCAGAGCTGGACTCCCGCCCCGGCTCCGTGGGCACTGCGGGCTGGCCGCATGGCAGGTGGGACAGCAGTGACTCTGCCAGCCTCGCTGCGGGAACCACCCGTCCTCCTCCTGCCCGCTCGCTCTCCTCAAGTTCTTGTTTTCTGTCCTCCCTTCTCCCTGTCCCCCTCTGCTGGGCTCCATCACACTTCTAGGGATGGAGTGGGGCAGTGTGCAAAGGAAGAAGACATAGCTCCGTCTCTTTCACACATCATCTCAAGTCCTTTGGGAATCCCAAGACTAGGAATGTTGGTAAAGGCTGTCACATATGAGAGTTAGACCTGGTAGGGGAGAGACGCTCTCCACCAAGAATCCTGCACAGCCACCAAGAGATAGGCAGGGAGCAGGGAGGGCCCCCAGGGGGCAGCCTGCCCAGGCCTGTGTCCTCCGGGGCTGCGCTCACAGAGGCTAAGGATCCAGCCCTGTGTTCCCAGAGCTCCTTGGAGAGCAGACAGGCTGGCCCCACACAGGCGGTTCTGATGAGAGGTATCGGAAAGGCAAAAGAAAATCGATTAGAGGATATGAGTCACACAACTCCTGATGCAAGGGCTCTTTTCAAGAGAAGACCTGCTGGGTACATGTAAGTATCTGTGCACAGATCACTATTTGATAGAAACGTCAGAGACATAAAAGCTTAAAAAGGAGCATGGAAGAAGCCCCCTGCCCATGGAAGAGGGAGAAATGCAGACAGAGTACCTGGGGCTCACAGCTGGGTTAGAGCTGAAGGCAACTATGAGTGGTCGGCACGCAGCCTTTCCGAGTTCACAGATGGCAAACGGATTCCCAGGAAGCTCAGCCACTTGGCCACATTCCTTACGGGGGAATGTGAGGAGAAGGGAGACCACAGGCGCTCCTGAGAGCCCGGACCAGCTGGCTCTTCTTGGAAACTGTGTGCCTGGCACGGTGTAGACACTTGGAAGGTGTTTGTTGAGTAAAAATAGGATTTCATGTATGAGCTAGCTTTACAGCTTTCCAAAAACAGTTATTGCACAAGGTTGGGCGATTAAAAGGGTAATAAAAACCCTTATAAACCCCGTGATTCAGAGCATGTTTATAGGAGCAGCTCAACTCAGAGGCAAGGTTTCTCTTTTCAGTGGCCGTAAGGAAATGGGTATGTTTAGAAGTGCAAAGAGAAGAAACTACAATGTCTGGGATTTCTCTCATCAACAGGTCTGTTTGAGGTCCGAGCCCAGGAGTACCTGGAAACACTTCCCATTGGAGAACACAGCGGCGTGAATAAGTTCCTGAAGGGCCTAGGTAAGGCCCAGGGTCGCAGTCCCCATCTCCGTCCGCTGGCCCACGGGGTCTTGGCCAGGTCCCTCCACTGGAGCTGGGTCCTAAATAATGCAGAGTTCTGTGGCCGGTGGCATCTGACCCCAAAGTATAAGCAAGGAAACAAATGAGCCCCTCCCTGCTTTGCCGGGCCGGCCCGACTTGCTATCTTTATTCACTATTATCTCCCACTCTCTTACCATCTGGGGAATTGAGCTTAGGAAGCATAAAGGGAACCAGAGGAGGGAGTCTGGTAGGAAAGACCTGGACCAACCTCCAAATGGCCCTGAAAGTGGGATGTAAGGATCATGAGGACTGCGGTGTAATGAGTAGAAAGACCCTTACTGGAAGGGAGAGGATGAAGAAGAAGGCGAAAAGAGGGGGTGAGGGGACAGGTCCCCGGGGGAAGAGCTGCGTAGGCCTGTTGTTGTGCCTCCCGTAGGGCTGGACCCCTAGCCACCCACACTGCTGGGAACTTTCTCCCCACTCGGTTCCCCAGGGATGTGTTACATTCAGTGCTTCCTGTACCACCACCGCAGAAGCAGACCCTCTACAGCTCTGACTCTTCCTTTCAAAACCCCCCAAGTCTGAGGAAGATGGCTTTTCAATGGGGAGGTGCCTGAGGCATGCAGGGGCAACCTCTCCTAGCTCCTCCCAGGCATGGATGAGGTCCTGGAGGGGGCGTGAGAGGCCATGGTGCCCACACTGCATCTGGGATAAAAAGAGCAGGATTTAACTCGGCCCTCTTTGCCTGGTGAAATGCTCTTGTTTTCTTTTTCTAGGCAATAAAATGAAGTTTCTCCACAAGAAGTAACCCTCAGCTCAACCTCAAGGGGAAACCTCCTCCTAGTGCAACCATATGTTTTTAAAACAGTCCTGGTAGCCTTTCTGAAGCGCCGAGTCCTTAGCTGTCCTGGGTGCCGGCATGTGGGTGTGGGGGGTTTCCAGCCACCGCCAGGCCCTCCGCAGGCCCCAGAGCCCCAGAGCTGCTGGGAAGGCTCCCCTTCTTGAGAACAGCACTGGGAAGGGGACCTGAGACCAGGCATGTCGCCGACATTCAGATGGATGGCTCCGGTCGTTGGTTTGGTGATATTTTTGTATTTTTAATCTTAGATATTAAAAAAAAAGAAAAGTGTTTGTGTTTTCTTTTTATTCTGCCAGGGCTAAGAAACCTCCTGCCCTGTGTCATCTTCCCCGGCTCACCCTGCTGGCAGCTCAGCGCTGCAGCCCAGAGGAGGGGGAGACTGGAAGGGGCTTTGACCAGACTTAGAAACAAGGGCTGCCCTGGGCGAACTGGGCACAGCTGAGACTGTTAGGAGAGGGGCGCCGTGCCCACAGGTGTCAGGGCCGAGGCCTTTTGCGGGGGTTGGGGGCACAGACTGGCCCAAACACGGCATGGGGTCAGATAGGGCGGGAAGGGAGAAGGGGAGCAGGAGACGGGTGCGGCCTCCTGCAACGAGCTGCGCTTCCAGGCTGGCAGTGATGCCACCTGGTGGATGAGGCCGTTGTGGTCTTGCCACCAGGTCCTCTCATCCCAAATGACCCACCCGGCTGCACTGCCTTTGTCTCTTAGAGGCCACAGGTCTGTCCACCGACAGAGCAGTCCAAGACTTTTAGAGGAATGCACAAAAAGAGGAAACCTCCTAATAAGATCTGTTAATAAAATGTTCGTGGGATCCTAAAGTTCATGATACTGCCTAGACCCCACCTTAAGACACTAAAGCCACAGACTGGACCCTGTTCCCATTTAGACTATGTGAAATATTCTCCTCTCGTTGTAGGGGCCCAGATCAGCATAAATGAAATGGTACCTGTGCAGGATAAACAGAGGGACTTTTGTTGTTGACACTGGTAAGAGGGAGCAGCAAAACTCTGGGGTCAGCCTCATGGGGTCACACAGGGAGGCGTGGGGGAGGGGCGCAGCAGGGGGGCGGAAACGAACGATGGGACTCAGTTCTCAAAGCAGGCCACCCCGCTGCCCGCACGCCTCACTAGCGGGTGCCCGCTGGATGGCACCGGCAAGAACATGCAAAAGGGATGTGCCCCAGCTGTGGCAGTGGCCCAGGGCCTGGGCAGCCTGGCAGAGGTTCTCACCTTTAGGGGTCAGCAAGGGATCTTCTGAGGAAAAAAAAGAACAAAAGGAAAATGAGAAGGTTGACCTCTTGTAATAGGAGTCTTTAACTGGACTCATGGAAAATGTATCTGTGTGGTGTGTCCGTTTGTTTTTTAGGAGAGAGGCTTCATAGTTTATATCGGATTTTCAAAGGGGTCCAGGTCCCCCTGGAGTGGTAGCAACTAGTCCATTCATAAAAATTAACATGGGTAGGTGGTTGTGGTGGGTTGGGGAGAAGACTAAATGGGAATCTCTTGAGAGGGGGGCCTCAGGAATTTGTACCTAAAAAGCTCCTCAGATTAGTTAACTTTATTCATACCAATATTCTACCTAGAGATGATCACTTTTGATATTTTTTAAAATATACTTTATTTTCTAACTTATTTCATACTATATTGTTAATACCGCCAAGTGAATAAATATACATCTTTGCCAATATTTCTAATGATTGCATAATACTCTCTTTTATAGATACACTAAAAATTATTTTATCACTCCTCTTATGTGTGCAGGGTATTTCCAATTTTTAATATCATAAAGAGCATTAAGAATAATACCTTTGTACAAATACCTTAGCATATTTGCCCTATTTTCATTTTCCTCTTTGCTTGAAGTGCAACATACATGCAGAAATATGCTCAGATCATGTGTGTGCAGCCTGACAAGCTTTCACTAGTGAACATGTCCGTGTAACCAGCCCCCAGGTCAAGAAGCAGAACATCACTGAACCCTGAAGGCCCTCCTGCCCACCTCCCCAACATCCCTCCCATCCTCCTCTGCTTACCTTTGCACCAAATCAGCTAACAAGTTGCCTACAACTTGCAAAGTGGAGAAGGTCACAGGCAAGAGAAAAAATGTCAAGCTGTGATTCCTGCTCATGGTCTAGGGTAGACTCTGGATGGAGAATGCTGTTTATGTGCATATTTTGTTTATGTTTATAGCTCACCTATACAACGTGAGAGTGCTGGGCCAGATTGCTGCCACTCAGCCTTTGTGTCTTCCCTCATCACAGCAACTGTCAGTCCCAGAACCAAGTCCTCTAATTCCAACAAAAAGCATATATTTTCCATGAAGAATATGTGTTTAAAAGCTTTCCATTATTGTGTTTCAGTTCACGATGAATCACATGGTCATGAAAAAAAGTTGGAGCAAAACTGTTGGGTGGGTTTTATTATTATGGAATGTTGGAACCGCTGGTGGGCAAGGGAGAAGGCGAGTGGAGGCAGGTACAGCTGACACGACTTGGTGAGAGGCCACAGACAGCGAGTCTGAGACAGAGCAACCATTACCACTGCTGGGAGGAGGAAAAATGAATTCTTAGAAATTATCACAAAACCTCTAATCACTCAGATAAGAGTAATGATAAGATCTGCCATTTTTGGAGCATTCCTTTCCACCAATCACAAGGTTGATTTCATCACATGTGTTATGATGAGATTAAAATATAAGCCTTATCAGGGTCGGGAGTGTGAACTTCACGTTCACTGCTGAATCCCCAGAACTTAAAACCAGTGAGTGGCACAGAGTAGGCTTTTTCTAAGTGTTTGCTACCAAAGAAACAATTCCTACGAGAGCACTAAGAATGGTACTCATTAGAGATGGATGCATATGCACAAAGCCAAAGAGGTCTTTTATCCAGAGGGTCCACCTGTCTTGACAATGATCAAGTTGCTCGCTGTGTAGGAAGTCAGAGCAGAGGGCGTTGGAGAGCAGAGGGACATCTCCCCAGGGGAGAGATTTTCCCGGTCTCGTAGAAGGTCTGTGTCCCCCAGACAGTGCTGGATAATCCTGCCAACAATTTAAATCTTGCCATTTCCCCATACCCCGTCTTTCCCCTTTCTTTATTATATTGGGGTGAAATTCACAGCATAAAATTAATCATTTTAAAGTGAACAACTCAGTGGCCTTTAGTCCACTGACAGTGTCACGCAGCCAGCAGACATTTTCATCCCCCACTATGCAGCCACCCACCCCCTGGCAATCACCAGTCTGCCTGCCATCTCTATGGAGTTACCCACTTTGGACATTTCATATAAATGGAATCACAATATGCCACCTTTTGTGTCTTCTTTCACTTAGCACATAATGTTTTCAAAGTTCATCCACATTGTAGCATGTATCAGTACTTCGTTGCCTTTCATGACTGAATAATATTCATCACATGGATAGAATGGACACATCCTGTGTATCCATTCGTCCATCGGTAGGACTTCGGTTGTAAACCTTTTGGCTATTGTGAACAGTGGTGCTGCAAACGTGTGTGCATGTATTTATTTGAGCACCTGTTTCCAGTTTCTTGGGGTATATATACCTAGGAGTGAAATCACTAGGTCATACAGAAATTTCTACATTTACATTTTTGAGAGACCATCAAACTGTTCTCCATGGTGGCTGCACCATTTTACATTCATACCCACAATGTACAAGAGCACCCCCCTTCCTCTGTTCCCTTTCTTTCTTCAACAGATTCCAGCTTTCTTAGCTATACTCAGCACCTTCCAGCCATACTTCCCAGAGGGACCCCATGTTTCCTAAGGGTGATTGGCACCACCTCTATCGCATTCACCTGGTATGCTAGCTGAAAGGCAGATTCCTGGGGTCCACCTTGACCTGTCTGGGATTAAGGCCCTAGAACCCTTGATTGGCTGAGATTTCCTCAAACATCTAACATGTACAGGACTCTGTCTTAGGTGACACTTCTTCACGTGACTCATCTCCCTTATATGCAAATTCTCCCTTAAATTACGCTGACAGAGAGTAATCTTAAGGCCAAGTTTTGGAAATAAGGCTTTTGCCTGCATGTCTTGAGTTCAGCATTACTTAGGAGCTTCTAAAATGCGCTGAAAAATAGAAACATGGATGAAATGGGTGTAAGCTTCATAATGTGTTGGTGGGACACAGGGAAGGCAGTATAGCACCGAGAAGACAAGCAGTGACTCTATAGCATCTTATTACACTGATGGACAGTGACTAATGGGGTATGTGGGGGGGACTTGATAATGGGGGGAATGTAGTAACCACAATGTTGCTCATGTGAAATCTTCATAAGATTGTATATCAATGATACCTTAATAAAAAATAAAAATAAAAAAGAAATGGGTGTAAGCTTATAAGGGGCTACAGAGGGGCCCTTTGAGTAGATCAAACCTCATGAATTTATTGGTTATTTTTGAGGGTCCCATTACTCGTTACCTTGCATAGGCTCTAAAGCAAACCGAAGGCAGTACGTGTTCAGCCCAAAAACATCCTGAGAAAAGATCGCTGTGAGCTGAGAGGAGGGCAACGTGGGCAGGAGCTGGAGGCTCAGACTCCATGGGGGGGTTGACGTGAGCTGAGAAGTCGGGGGCTGGACCTCTGAAACAGGCCGAGGAGGAAGGGGCATTCAGGCCTAAGCAAAGATTACTAAGAAAAGCAAAAGGCAGGCGAGAGGGGCCATTTAACCACTGGCACCTGTCAAGGCCAGTTAACTTCACTCCCCGGCTTGTCCAGTGACCACACCTTACTCTCACCCAGCTCTTGGGTCGGGTTCAGCTGCCAACCTCTAACTTCTTTTTGGTTACAATTAACAGAGGCCTGGTGCCAACTTCCCCAGCAGCAGGCCAAAGAGCAGTCTCACCTTTGATCAACCCTGAGTTGCTGAGCTGCCCCTTCCTCTTCTCTGCCTACGCCCATCACCCCACCCCACCCCAGCCCTAATCCTGAGAGCACACGGTTAAGTCCTGCATCCAGATCTCCCTGCCGCCGTGGGCAGAATGTGCACCGAGCTGCTTTTCTGGCACAGAACTCCAGATTCATGGGACCCACCCTTCTCTCTCTCACCAGGGCCCAGACAGGTGTGAAAGGGCTCATCGAGCAGGGCTCCAGGAAGCAGCAGGACCTGACAAGCCGGGAGGCAGCAGGCCAGGAGTCCAGGCGTCCAGCGAGTGGCGGGGCCTGGCGGGCAGACATCTCCCTGGGCAGAGCAGAGCTCCCGCACCTGCCTCTGGCCGCGCAGATGGCCCCTGGAGGCTAGTTAAGCCTCTGCTCTTCGGGAGATGGGGCTGCGGAGGCAAAGAGTGAAGCCAGAGCTGCTCCACGTGTGGAGCTGGGGGAGCAAGTGAGGTAAGGGCCTGGCTACACCTAGTGGGACCTACATCATGCTTCACTTTTGAAATGCTACAGTCAAAATATTGCTCTTTAAAAATAAAAAACAGAACCTGGTGGTAGTTGAATGCACTTAATGCTACTAAAGTGTATAGCTAAAAACTACAACTGTATAAATTAAAATGATACATTTTATGTTAGGTACCTGTTACCAGACATACACACACACAGTGATAATGTTGCAGTGCATTTTCATTCTACTACAATTATTTTAATCTTTCTACAGACAAATGCCAACTTCCTCTATGCAATTGTTTCCTCCCATTCCACAGATCCTGATCCTACAAGGACTTCCTACTAAATGCACATACTAAGGTTATATATATTCCTCTCACAACTTTGTTTTCTTGGTATTCCAGGACTGGTTCCCGATTGTAAAGGAATTCTTTAGTGCCTTCCTCCAAGACTTAAGAAGGACAAATGTAGCCTTTCCCCTCTCGCCCCAGAACTCAGTCTTCCCTTCCCTCAGGGCATCTGAGATAAGCTACCTCAGAGGAAAGGGCCAGGGGAGATAGCAGTTTAAGGAGTCACCCCTCCAAGGACTTTCTGTTTCAGCTGCTGACCCCGGAGCTGTAATCTCAAGTGTGGATTGCAGAGCTGAGGCTGGTGGCTCAGGGAGGTGTCGCTGGGGGCGCTGTCCTGCATCTTGTCCCTTGATCTGCCACCCTGCTCCCTGAGAGTACCCGCCTACCCATGCAGGTCCTTCCCACCCAAACCCTCCATCATCTGAGGCAACACCACATACCCCCAAACACACACTGGGGAGCCCAAGGGAACTCTGAAACCTCTTCACTTTACACTGCATGCAGAAAAGATACCAAGGTTCCCAAACCCACAGCTCCTTCATTCCAGGTGTCATCCATGGTGCCTCCCACAGCAGTTAAAAAGAGATGAGAATGTTCTGGAATTAGTGGTGGTGGTTGCACAGTCCTGTAGCCATACTAAAAGCCCCCAAATTGTACACTTCTTCTAAAAGTGTTGTCAGGCAGCTGCGTCTGGGGAAGTCTCTCCCTGCGCATTGGGTGAAACCTCAGCCTCGACGGGGGAGGGTTCTTGACTCTGATTGAGAAAGAATTCTCAAGCAGGTCAGGCTAATGTAGGTAAGGAAGGAATTCATGAAAGCAAGAGTAGAAGCAAAATGTCAGCAGGTGTGCTGGCAGCAGAGAGCAAGGAAGAACACAAGGAGGAAAGGGAAGCCCTTTGAACTTCTCGGCGTTGGGCAAATCCTCGCCAACTCCTACAGCCCGGGTCACCTGGCATCCAGTGTCCGCTTGAATCTGCATGGTGTGGGTACTAAGCCCCCACCACCCCAGGATTTGGGGGAGCCACAGAGCACTGGAGGGAGGGAGATTATGTTCTGAGAACCTCCCAAAGCAAAGAAAGGAGGTTTTCGGGCAGGCTGCAAAAGAGCATGGTCTCACGGCTGCAGTCCTGTCCTAGTCACCCAGGAGATGGGAACTTGCAAGCCCAGATCAGAGATCTTAGTAGCCCTTCCCCACTCGTCTGAAGTAGAACAGAGAGAGGGAGACGACTTGTGCTTAAGTCTAGAAAATAAAATTAAATAGCAAAGCAACAAGGACACAACACTGGAAGAGCAACAGAGACAAAATGCAATTAAGTTGAGCAGAGAGGTTTTATTTGAGGCAAAGAGTACACACTTGGAGAAGGGGGAGTGTAGGCAGCCTCCGCATGGAGGTGTGCTTGAGGGCTTAGGATTCTGGCTTTCGGGAATGGGGCAAAGGGCAGGGGTGGGGAGGAGCTATGAGCATAGGCTTGACATGTGGTCTTACGATGTCTGTCTCTGGTGAGAGACATTATGTCACCACCCACAGTCTGTCCTCTAGATATTCTGTAAGATAAACTAAACACAAGGAGTTTCTTGATCCCATTCTTCTCCAAGATAGTGATTACCCTCAAGCCCTGCGGAACATTTCATTCATGACTACTTGCCCTGCCTTACCTGCCTTACGACAGGGTCGGTCATTGGCTAATTACCATAAAATATGTTAGGAATCTTACTTCCTAACTCTCTGGTTTTTAAAATGGAATCTTAGCCTTAACATGGAGTCCCTCCGCTTCTTAGTATACTATTTATATGGCAACATTTTTAGGAAAATTAATCATGATGTTTGTCCCATGTCCCTGCCCTCCCTCAAAAGGGTGAACTTTATGATATGTGAATTATATTTCAATTTAAAATAAAAGACAAGACCAGCCACGGGGGGCCAAGGGGAAATAGAGCTTGGGGTGGGGGAACAGGCTGAGCCCACAGCTGCCTGAGGTCATGGGGCCTCATGAGCTGCAGAAAGTGGAAGCAGCCCCCACACCCTCAGCAGGAGAGCCCCCGAGTCGATGTTCAGCCCAGAGGCTGGGGGTTGGGGCCATTGTCACAGCAACTCCTGGGGCTAACAACTACCCCAGACGTGGGGGCACAGTTCCTTGTGACTATGGAAGACGGCCCGTTGGAGAAGCCCGTTTGCCCTGCAAAAGCTGAGCGCACTGCCCGCAGGACCTTGGGCGGTGGGGGTGCGGAGTGCGTGCTCTGTACACACAACTCACAACAGCACCGCCCGGACCGATCCTCTTCCCAGAGGCGCGTCAACCACCCCACCCGCACTTCCGACACGTCGCCGGACCTTGGCATTGCTTCCAGCCCAGGAAGCCCGCAACAGCTCAAAGGCTGGGCAGGCCAGCCCTCCCTCCTTGGCAGGCTGCCCGCCGCCCCGTGCCCCAGGCCCCCTACCATCCCCACACTGGGGGCTTGTCGCCAGTGTCACAGTGTCACACAATGACACTTTGTCCTCTGCAAAAGAGACCAGGACGGACATCAGCTTCATTCTTCCAAAAAGAGAAATGAGAAAGCCAGGGTGGGGGGGCGGGGGTGTGTGTCCACTTTTCCCCTTCAGGTGGCTAAATGAGGCCATTTCGAATGTTTGTGCACCATGTTGGGAAGGAAAGACCGGGGCCCAAGATGGGGGAGAGAGGTGCCCACAGCCCTCCAAGGCCTGCAGAGCCCAGGGTCAGGAGGACAGGTGCCTGAGGGGGGCGCCTGTACTTGGTCTTTTTTTTCTTTAATGCTGAAAAACAGTGATCTGTTCTGAAGCTTCTTCAAAGTAGCTTCACAGTACCACCACGTGGTGCTGGGAAAAGTGGTTTTCCATCTGGAAAAAGAAGAAAATTGGCCCCCCCACCTCAGACCATGCACACAAATTAATTCCAGGTCACCAACAAAATATGTCAACTGTTAGAGCATAGGTTCTGGGTTTGAAGTCTGGCTGCCCTCACTAGTGGGGGACTCGGAGCAAGTTACTGCCTTCTCTGCCTCCGAGGAAAGTTTTCTCCTCTATAAAATTGAAAGAATAAATAGAGTTTTTATAAGATTCACATTAGTTAATATTTTTAGATATTAAAAATGGTAAGCACTATTTAAGTGCTTGTAAAAACAAATCAAAATGTAAAAAGCTAAAACCATCACTTTTAGAAGACCATATGGGAGACTCTGACCTCAAGGTGGGGAAGTTCTTCGACAAGACACAAAGAGGGCAAACTACAAAGTAAATGACTGATAAATTTGAATATAGTAAATACTGAGGAGGAGATCTGGGCTCAGGGGACCATAAAGTGTGGAAAAGCAACTGGGAAATGTCTGGGGAAGCAAAGATAAGGGTTCTGTCAGCAGACTTGGTTAAGCTGCCTGCTCTCAAGGCTGACTGTCCAGCTCCTGGGATGTGAGGTGCTCCTCCCTGTCTGGTGTGGGAGAGGGGGTGCCCGCACAAGGAAACCGGGGCCCTGCTTTTGGGTGGATAAGCGGTGGGAGGGCAGAGAACTCGTCTTGCATCTGTTGAGTCTCATTGTCTTCAGCTCAAAATAATCCTTATACGAAAATGGCATATTTGGCGGTGGCATATACTGATCCCCTTCAGTTTAGACGGTGCACGTGTGTTTAGAGTGGTTTTACACACTCTTCTGTTGGCTGATACGCACACCTCCACGTGTGCACATGGCCAAAAAGGAAAAAGTCATCATCCGCCTGGCGTGTTATGTGCCAAGCCCAGCAGATGGACATCTCACTGGCAGACAGATCATATCCTGGCCTCACCTAGGGAGGCGAAGGAGATTTATTCCAACCACCACTCCAGATTCTTACCTGTCCTCAAGGGAGCTCCTGGCTCACCTACTGCCCTCGTATGTCCCCATGTGGGAAATGGGAGAAGAGGTCCCTTCTGACCCCAGACTTGGCCGACTCCTGGAGCACCTGTGGCCTCCCACCCCTCAGAAGTGTGGCCTAGGCGCCTGGTCAGGGCCAGATCCCAGGGCCCCCAGCTGATGGGGCCACTGAGCAGATGTGAGGGGAGGGAGGCGTTGGAGCCTGTGGCAAGACAGATGGTGGGTGAGGAGGGAGGAGACAGGGAGCTATAGCCCAGGTCTCCAGGCGCTAACAGCTGGGCTGATCTTAAAGTCAGAGCATTCCTCGATTAGTCTTACCAGCTATTTATAGCTCGTCCGCCTCCTTACTTGGTAACTACCGGGTGCTGGGTCTCCTCTCCTGGTGGTGTCTGCCTTCCTGATGAGCAGGGCAGGCTCCTGGTGAAGCTCTGGCTCACGCAGCGCTTCACACAGAACAGGCAGTCAACCGTGTAAGCCTAATCTATTCCAAACTCTCCTAAATCCATGCATTTTTAAAATTTTACTTGTGTTGTTACATATAAAATTTACCATGTTAGTGATTTCTAAGTGTACAGCACCTTAGTGTTCCATATATCTACCTTGTTGTGCAACCATCACCACCTTCCCACTCCAGAACTTTCCGCCATCCACAACTGAAAGCTTGCGCCCATTAAAGAACTCCCCGTTCTCGCCTCCCCCCGGCCACTGACAACCTTTATTCTACTTTCTGTCTCTATAGATCTAACTAGTCTAGGCCCCTCACGTAAGTGCAATTATGCAGCATTTGTCCTTTTGTGACTGGTGTATTTCACCGAGCATAAAGTCCTCAAGGTTCATCCATGGTGGAGCATGTGTCAGAATTTCATTCTATTTCAAAGTAATATTCATTCATTGTATGTATATACTACATTTTGTTCATTTACTCATCTGTAGATGGACGTTTGGGCCACCCCATACATTTTAACATTTCCAGTGTAGTGCTGGAACCAGAATCCCACTACCAGATTATAATCAAGCGGAATCAGCCAGCTTTCGAGTTAAATCCTACAGTCTTTCATCAATTTAGCTGAGTCTGGTGACCAAGAGAGAAGATTTTATGACAAATTGCATCTTCTTGGGGGGTCCTGGGCTCACAAGATGGTTGTCCCTGAATCTCCTACTAGATTGAGTTCCAAAGAAGAAACACAGAGAACAGGCAGGAAGAGCGCTGGATGGAGGCAGAGCAGTTATGGGGGCTGAAAAGGCTTGGGTGTAAACTCTAGAGAGGGTACCTGGGATAAAAATAAAGCAAAAGGAATAGGCCACTGAGGATGAGGGTGTGTAACATTGGAGGTCAGGGTGGTCCATGGATTTCAAAGCACGCGGCATTGTGATCTGGCTTGGGGTAGAGAGACGGCCGGACAGATGCCAACGTCCCTGATGAATTGTAAGGACCTGTTTACTTGATTCAGTTAACAGGGTTGATTTGTTTTCGAGAACAGCTTGTGTGTAGAGACCTTGTGTGGGCTTGGAAGCATCCCAGGTAGAAAGATAGATAACGATGGCAGAGCTGACAGCTTCCGGACCCCGCGCAACCTTGCCTCCACTGCTGGAGTGCGATCTGACCAACTGCGCCAGTGTCCTGCCCCAAACCTTCCAGGGGCTCCCCACGGTCTGCAGGACCAAGTCCAACTCCTCCCTGACCCCACCCCACCCCCAGCTGGCTGCAACATGCCCCTTCCTGCCTAGGACTTGCTGTTCCAACAGTGAAGGCAGAGCTGCTTCCAGCTTCCCTCCTACACTCCACGCCTGAGCTTCTGCAAATCTGTGGCAAGGGCACAGGGCGAACTCAACTCCCTTAACACTCAGCTCATATTGCGCCTTCCCTGCTGCCCCCACTTCCATCCAGTCAGGCTTACAGGCTACTTCTCTGAGTTCTGACAGCACCTGGCAGATGCCTCTGTACTGTGCATTCCCCATAAAATGCTCTGCTTTGGGCTCGCCTTCCCCTCTTAGGTTGGAAGCTCCCCAGGGACAGGTGCTGTTTCTTCTTATCTTTGTATCCCCCATCGATTCATTCATTTACTCACTGTCACATAATTACTGAATTGCAGTGATATGCCAGACTCTAGTTGGAATGAATGCATGCTTCGGGGCTGGGCCTTCTTGTCATTCATTCATTCTATGCATGTTGAATGTGAGAGACACTCAGTACAGGTCCCTACTCACCCCTCTAGCTTCACCTCTTGAGGTGCAACAATGAACAAATACAGATATGGTTCCTGATCTCAAGGGTTTACGAGAGAAGACAGACATTCAAATAATCATACACAAAGGTCACGTTGTCATCATGACAGACATTATGAAGGACAAGGAACTGGAGTGTGAGAGTGGGTCACAGGGCATTGGACCTGGTCAGGAGCCTAGAGAACATCTCCCTGGAAAGTGGCATTTGAGCTGAAATCTAAGGAGAGGAGGAGCAGCAGTCCAGAAACAGGAAGCAACATGTGCTAAGCCTTGAGTCTTATATTGGTTAGAAATGTTTTTGGCTCCCAGAAACAGATAATCTGATGGCTAGTGGCTTAACCAAATTGAGTTATTTTTTTCCCACAAGAAGTGTGGAAGCGGTGGCTGCCAACACCAGTCCTGCTGCTCCACGCCATCGTTAAGGGGCCCGGCTCATTCTGTTCTCCGCTCCACCATCTTCTGTGTGTTGCTTCTTGTTCTCAGGCTTATCCGCCTATCAACCCAGCTCCAGACGTCAGGATGGTTTTCAAAGGCGGGGAGCTGGGAGAGCCCAGGGGATCCTGTCTCTTACCCAGGATATCTTTTGCAGAAGCTGCCCTGCGATTTTCTCTTACAGCTCATTGGCCAAGCTGATCATACGGCCATTTCCTGCTGCCCAGGATGCCAGAAAGCCAGTACGTGTTTGGCAAGGGGAGAAGATGGGGAATGGTTTGAGGTAACCATTGGGGGGAAAAGGCAAGGCTCTAGAGGGAGTTCTAGAAACTGAGCAAAGGGAGGTTTGTTGAGATGTGGAGCTAGAGGGGAGAGTAGGGGGCATATTACTTGGCTAGGGCTGCCATAACAGAGTACTGCAGACTGGGTAACAACCGAAATTTATTGTCTCAGTTCTGGAGGCCAGAAGCCCAAGCACTGGTTTCTTCTAAAGCTTCTTTCCTTAGCTTCTAGATAGCTGTCTTCTTCTTGTATCTTCCTATCATCTTTCCTCTGTATATCTCTGTGTCCTGAACACTTCTATTTATAAGGACATCAGGCATACTGGATTAGGGGCCGCCCCAAGGACCTCATTTGATCTTGACTACCTCTTTAAAGGCTCTGTCTCCAAATACAGTCACATTCTGAGGTTAGAGGCTTGTATGGATTAGGGGCTTCTACACAGCCATTGGAGTTGGGGAGACAATTCAGTCCATAACAGGACTAAACTTTGTAAGGCCTGTAAATCATATTAAGAATTTAAATCTTTATTCTAAAAGTAACCAGCAACTATGAGAAAGTTTTAGGCAAGAGAATGACAAAAGTAACTTCAGATATAAAAGATGACTGGCTGCAATGCAGAAAATGGAGTGGAAAGGGCCAGAGTGGATACCCACAGGCCAGTGATGGGGACACTGAAATAGCCCAGCCCAAGAAACTCAGACATCTTGGCTTAACGTAGTGGTGGTAGGGATGAGAGAAGGGGGCAAATTTGGAATAGCTTCCAAAAATAAAAGGCCAAGACTTGGTCACTGGGAGCTATGGGGAAAGAGGGAGAAGAAGGCATTGGTAGCCTCTGGGCCTCACTGGGGTTCCTGTATGGGCACCAGTGCTGGGAGAGGGAACAGGGGGCTGCAGCATCAGGCTGAGGTGGGAGGCAAGGTAGGTCTCCCTGCAGGTTGAGGGCAGGTGGTCTGTACTGCATTTCGGGGATGAGCTCAGATCCTAGTCCTATTAGAACATAGAGACGCAGGTATTCTCTGTCCAGCTGTCTGACCCCAGGGCATTGGCCTCATCCATCACTTACACACATATTTTCAGGTTTTGGACAATAGACACAGGGTACCGTGAAATACGTTTGGCAGTGTGGGGACCCATTCAGAGCCCCAGGGTGCCCAGGGGTTATTTTAAGCTGAAGACATTGGAGATTCAACAGATGCAGAAAAGATGTCTTTTCAGGGCTTCCCTTACCTGACTAAAAACAGCAACTTCTGGAAAATGAGGTTACCATAAATCCCCTTTATGGTCCTTAAGAAAACAGAAAGACCCCCTCATACCTGTATGACAGGTATGTGTGATAACCTTAGCACAAACCTTCTTATCTGTCGTCTATTCTCCTGAAAACCCATTTGTCTTACTATAGAAACCTATTTGTTTTTCCCTCAGAGGCTTTTCTTCCTCATCCCTTACCCCTACTAAGGGAGATGTGTAAGCCTTATTTAACTCTGGCTGTTTCAAGAGGCAGCTACTTCTTTTGTTGGTTCTCTTTATGCATATGAAATAAATCATTTCCTCCTGTTAATTTCTCTTTTGTCCATTTAATTCACAGACACAACCTAAGAAGATAGAGGAAAAGTTTTTCTACCCCCTTCCAATAACTGTCAAATCCAGAATAAGCTGCTCTAATCCTTCGGATCAAAGCCTGCTGATAAGTGTGAAGCTGGCACCAGAAGCAACCAGAAAGCTAGACAGAAGCTAATTCCTCTGCAATTGTAATTATCCAAGGGTAAAAAGGGTAAAAAAGTGTTGCCCCTACCCCTCACTCACAACATTCTCTGCAAGTAGCCACCCCAGGATGCCCACTGCTTCTTCACTGAGACTATGATCTCATTGAGTTTGATAACTTGAGCCTGGCTGGTAGAGTCACACCTGAAGGTTACCCCAAAGAAAAAATAATATTCTGTTAAAGAAAAAACTATCCAACAACATTTGTGATAACACAGCAAGATAGATTTATTTAAAGGGAGCCATGGAGATGGTCATAGGGACCCTTGCACCGGGGTCTTGCAATGGAGGAGAAATTGGTCTCAACTCTGTAAGCTTGGGCAAGTGGGAATGTATAGCTGAAGAGCGGCATCCGGGGTGAGGGTGGGGTGTCAGTGGGTGGAAAATTCTAAGAGGAAACATCAAGGGTGAGGGGGAATGCTGGTTAAACCATTGTAACAGAATTCTAGCTGGAGGCAGGCAGGGTAACCAGACATCACCTGAGGGATGGTGGAGGGTGACTGACAGATAGGGAGGGTGATCAGATATGGAAGATGGGGGATTGTGGCTAAACCAATTTAGCAGGAGTCTTGCTGAAACTGGACAAAGCGGAGATGAACATGGAAGTCCAAAAACTGAGGCCTCATTGAAAAGTTCAGGGGACACTGAGTAGAATATAGTCAAGGAGTGAATCTTTGTCATGCCTTTTTCTACTTTTAAAAATATTTTGGGTCACATGACTGCATTCTTAAAATATTTTTATACAAATTAAATTTAAGGTAGCGTTTCCTATAAAATAATTCAGAAATTGTGGGAGAAGACACCTATACTTAAAAAGGCAGGGAACCCCTGGCCTATGAGAGAATACAGACTGTTTTTACAGGGACCAAATCATTATTTAAATCCCCTTTGGAAAGAAAAGAACACGTGGATTAACACTGTTTATTGTGTAGACTAGTTTCCAGGTTAAGGTCCTCCAAGTGTGCTCAACACAGTACAAACTGGGCCTGCTCACAGTAACACATGTGCACCGTCTCTGCTACTTTCTTTAACTTTGTAGCGCTCAGTGACTAGTGTGACTGTCCTGCTTTCCCTATTCCCTTTCAAATTAAAAGCCTCCCCAGGACAGGGCCTGAGAAGGGGGAGGAGCACCAGCCCAGAGACTAACATTCCTCCAGCTCTGAGCTCTGCTCTCTTTCTGGGCTGTGCGATGCAGGAGAGCAACCCGGCCTGGCGCCAACCTCATCCTCTCAGATGGAAAGGGGCAAAGTAATCTGTGCTTGTCCTACTTCAAAAGTCTGTGTGACACTGGAACTAGATCAGGTAGGAGAAACGCCTTTGAAAACCGTCAAGTGTAGTTCTAATGTAGCATTGCCAGATAAAATACAGGACATTTAGTTAGATTTGGCTCAAACAATGAATAATTTTAAGTTTAAGTATATCCCACTCAATTCTGGGGTTATATTACACTAAAAACGGATTTATTTATCTGAAGTTCTAATTTAACTGGGTCTCCTGTATTTTTATTTGCTAAATCTAGCAATTCCATTTTAATATCATATAACAACAGCAGCGGAAATAGAGCAAATATTTATCCAACAGTTAGTGAGTCCAGCTACTGTCCTTTGAGCATTACATATGTCAACTCATTTAAATATTTATAAGGAAGGTATATTGCTAGCTTTATTTCACCAGTGAGGAAACTGAGGCAGTAACTTGCCCAATGTCACACAGCTACTGTCTCCAGGCACTAAATTGCTTTCATGAATCCTATATAATGGGAATTTTCTGCCCAGGCCTGACTTTAAGCTTCCTGTTCTCCTGACAGGTTCACTGCACCCTCCTTGTCAAGCCATGTAACATGTTTGTTTTAAGACTTATGATCACTATAGTGAGGAAATGACTATAGCTTTATGCAAATCACAAAGGAGCTAGCCACCACCCCCTTCCTTGGTAAACTACCTTTCTCTCCTCCCCTTGGCTCTGCCAAGTGTTCCTGAGCTGGCCTTGACCCCCAGGCAGAGGAGGCAGGTAAAGAGAGTGCTCCCAGGGGAGTCTTCCCCACCATACAGCCGTTCCCCTCTGGACTTTGGCATCTGCAAAGGCAATAATAATCTGAGAAGGCTCTTGGTGCCCTCATACCGTGCAGGCAGCTATTACCCTACCTGCAAATTAGAACCTGACTGTCTGGGTGGCACTGGTATAGCAGAGTCCTTAGTAAGTATTGCATGAATGAAGAAATGCATGAGTTGCCCTTGTGTTGAACTTTTCTCCCAGTAAGCTAAAACAGAGATAACTCTTTGTATAGCTTGTTTCCCTATAATACAAAAAAAAAAAAATCATTATTTCTATTGGTACAGATGGTAAGCCAAGGCACAGTAATTTTTAGGACATCAGAGGATCCTTTCAATCATTGCCCAAGTATTAGCACCTACTATGTGCCAGACACTGTTCTAGGGACTTGGTATACATGTGAACAAAACAAGAACCAAACAAAAAAAAGATCCCTGCGCTTGGACAGCTTATGTTCTAGCTAGGAGAGTCAGACAAAAACTAAACAGAAGCAACTTCTATAGTAAGTTAGAAGGTAAATACTATGGAATTAAGAAAAACAGCAGCATAAGGGGATTAAGGATACAGGGGGTGAGGGGTGAGGAAACAGGTTGCAATATTTTAAAGGGCAATCAGAAGAGAAATCGAAATTTGAGAATTTCTTGTTGAGATTTGGCAAAAGTTGGGGAAGCTCGCCGAGGAATCACACGGTGATGAGGTTCCCAGCAGAGAGAGGGACCACGAATGCAAAGAGGGTGACTAGTATGTAGGGTCAGCATGAGGCCAGCATTCTTGGAAACAGGTGAGAAAGGGGCAGAGGAGAGTTGAAGTCCCAGACAGTAGAGAAGCCACATCACCTAGGGCCTCGGAAGGACTTAACCCTACTTGGAGGACTTTGAGCAGAAAGTGACATGATCACTCTGGCATCAGGGTCTAGCTGAAAGATCTAAAATTCAGAACCCAGCTTGGTTTGGGCACATGTGGGTAGCCCTGGGCCCCATCCTCCTTCCATCTTAGGACCAGGTATGTATTATTTCTGAAGTTGAGGCCCAGTGCCTTTCTGTGTGTGTCACCGAGATACAGATCTTTAATGACCTCAAATGACTGCACCAAGGGCTCTGAGCTGGGCACCAGTGCTTCCAGGTGAGGGAGAGAAAAGAATCCATAATTTACAGGAGCATTTTCCTAAAATAGAAGAACTGCTTTAAGTTGAAGTGACCCTTTTTCTTAACAAAAAAACTTCATTTGCTTCCCCACTTCTCATTTTTGGAAAACAATTTATTGCTTGACTGATAAAACCTAACAGATAAAAACTACCAGGAATACATCTGTAGGCCAACAAAGTAAATCCTATTAACTTACTGCAGCGAGAGACCACTGCAGCCAAGGAATCGAAGGCATCTTGGGAAGGGCAGTAGAGAGGGATGGTCCTCTCCCAGGGAGGAAGCTGGCAGGGTGATTCTGGGGAGGCACAAGCAGAAGGGGAGACCAGCCCCGGATTAAGTGCTGTCATGAGGTAGGGCAGTTTAGGATCTGGGTGTCTCAGAAATTTCTGTGAGGCAGGAGACAGACATGGAATGGGACTGGGAAGACATGAGTGAAAGCTGTAGTTATTCAAAAGAAGAGGATTGTTAGTTTTAGTGCAGCCATGGCATGGCCTTGGGAGAAGCATTGTTTTCTGTTGGCTTTGGCACTCTCCTTGTTTGTTTCGGTTAGGTACATTGTGGTCTGATTATCAGTGGGGTGGAATTTCACTTTCTCAAAGTAGAGACTATAAAAAAGCAAATTAAGGGTATATAGAAAACTGCCTATGGAAGCTCAGAAACTTAACATGCAGCATCTGAGAGGACAGTGGGTATCAATAGGGAAATAGCATCATATACATGTTAATTTTCAGTTTTACAAATAACTCTTAGAAACTAGGATATTCCAGACACCTTTTGTTATTATCTCTTAAGGATTGACTGTAGTGTGAAAGTACAGTGCTAAGAGTTTTCCGTGGATTCTCATTTAATTTTCACAGTCAACTCTGGGGGAGGTACTACTATTATTATTTTTAATTATTATTGTTGTCATCGTTATTGTTTTATAGAGGGAAAAAGGAATACTAAAAGCTCAAAGACAGTTAGGAATGGGAGAAGCCAGGAGGTACTGGAGACAAAGAGGTTCCAGAGCCTTTGCATAGCCACCATGCTTATTCTCTTGGGCTTAGAGATCACACCTCTGACTAGAGGAACAAGAGAGAACATTTTTTACTATGTACCAGGCGCTAGGCTCAGTGATTGCCAAGCATACCATATAATCCTCACAGCGATTTAATGAATTAGGGCCTACTCTTATTCCCATTTGAGAGACGAAGAAACTGAGGTTCAGAGAGAATAGGTATCTAGCTCAAGGTTATACAGCTAGTAATTGGTAGAGCCAGTCAATGGGAAGGTCTAGATTCAAACCCAGGACCCAAATCTGCACCCCTTCCCCAAGCTTCTGCTAGAAGTACCGCTCTGGGTTAGCAGCCCTGAATTGCGGACTTTGCCTTCCCAGAGACGGAGCCTGGGCGCAGCAGGGGATTGGGGGGGGTGTCCCTCGGCGGAACCGGCCTCGCCCCGCCCCGCCCCGGCCGTCCCCGCCGCCAATCAGAGAGCGCCAGGGGCGGGCCGCGGGCGCTCGGGCTCCGGCCGGCAGTGGAGCCGCGAGAGGGCTCGGAGATGCGACGCGGCACGGAGGGGAGCGAACGAGAGCCTCGGGTCTCATTCCCCTCCCTCGCCTCGCCACCTTCTCCTCCCCGCGGCCGGGCCGGAACTATGTGATCCCGGAAGTTCCGGTGCCATTGCTGTGTGGGATAAACAGTAATGGCGGAGGCTGCAGCTCCCGGAACAACAGCCACAACAGCAGGAGCGGCAGCGGCGGCGGTGGCAGCGGCCTCCCCCACCCCTATCCCCACAGTCACCTCCCCGTCCCCGGGGGCGGGGGGAGGGGTAGCAGGCAGCGACGGCGGCGGCGGCGGCTGGACTAAGCAGGTCACCTGCAGGTGAGACGCTGCGCGGCCGAGCGCTGGGCGCGGAGGGGGCGCGGAGGGGGGCGCGGGCGGCCGGGTGGTGGTGGGGTCCCGGCGCTTCGCCGCCGCTGCCGTCTCGGCAGCCGCCGCAGCCTCCCCGCCCGCGCTGCGTCAGTCGCCGCCGGCCGCCGAGGCCCGGGCGCGCGCAGCCCCGCTGCGGAGCCGCCCGGCCGAGGGGCGCGCGCAGGGAGAGCGGGATGACTCCTCCCTCCTCCTCACTGTCGCGGCCTCCCGCGTCCCCCCTTCCCCGTCCCCTGCCTTCAGCTCCGCAGGCCCGGGAAGGGCGGGTGCTATCGCCTGGAGCCGGTCTCCTTGCGGTCCTGCCGGCCGGGGAGCCAGGGCGCCCGGTGGCCAGGCCCGGCAGTGGTGTCATTCGTTTGTAACGTCTCCTCGCGTCTCCGCCCTCCGTCCCGCGCGGAGAAGTAGCTTTTGTTATTTCTTCTTTGTATGTTTATCGGGGTTGGCGTTTCTGAGCGTTGTCTTAGAACGAAAGGCCGGGTTTGTCTCCGCCTTAAATTTTACGAGCTGCCATTCCCCTCCCCCGGAGAAACGTTTCCCTTTTGAAACCCATGCATCTAACTGCCGGAGGGGGTCAAAGAGCTGGTCGCTCCCCAAGGAGAGAGGTTTTGTTTGGTTTGGTATGTGAGATGAAAATATTTGGAAAATTAAGGAATTAGGGAATGGCAATTATAGGGACGTGTATACGCATGTAAAAAATGATCCGCCTGCACATAAAAGATTAGGGCATTTAATGGGATGTTACACTTGGATTTTTGAAAAGTGATGGGTAGCGACTAGAAGCTTTTGTTTTTTATCGGTTGAAAAAATCCATCTGAAACGCGGGTTTTCACCTAGTTGGGATGATTTATGTGCAGAAACGTAAAAAAAAAATTCTTAATACACAGAACTCACTGTCCTAGTGTTAACAGCGAGATTGAAGCGTTCCCGGTGTTTAGTATGTATGATACATTTAAGGCATGAATGATAAGCTGAATTAAATTAATTTTCAGTAACGAGATGGAGAAAGCATAAAAGCAATTTTGGTAGCTTATCTAACCAGTTACCTGGAGATCCTAGGAATGGAATGAATTGCATATTACAAAGAATGGTAATTTTAAAAGATCTGTCGTGGAGCCAATTATTTGGGTCTCTGCTTCTCTTTTCTTTGCAATGCTGCAGTTGATTTTTACTTGCTTCTTGAATTTTTTCAAAATAATTCAAGTAACCTTGATATTCCTGAACTTTTAGCCATTCACCCTGCAGCATCAAATCTACCTCTATACACTGAAAATAATCTTCCTTGAATATGTAAATTCTTTAAGAACTCCATACAATGTCTTGATTGTACCCATCATCTCCCACCTCCATATCATCTGACCTTGAATCCCCCTCCACCACCCCGACATTGCTATAGTTATCTCATTATTATCCTGTTGTGTCTGTAACTTGAGCCCAACTTTACATCTCTGCACAGGTTTCATGATCACGTCTACACTTGCCCCTCCGCTAGGCACTTTTCCCTGGTTTATTTCCTCTTTTCTAGTTCTTCACTGGTTATCGAGTTCACAACAGAGCTTCCCAGATCAGTCATCCTCTTTGCCGGCCTTTAGGATCTTTGAGTTAATTAAATAGCCTAGAACATTCCTGGACCAGTGGAGAGCTCTTTGCCCATGAACCAATAGGTTAATCTGATATTTTGAAAAGCATTATTTAGAAGTTCAGGCTTAGATCTGCTAGTTTTTGTTTTTCATATGAACCTGTCGTAGCTTTTACTTGAGAAAGTTACCTAAAAAAAAAGTACAGGTTAGTTGATGTGTCCTAGGTTTTAATATTTGACATCATTTTCAGTTGTTACAGGTACCAACATGATGTCCTATTTTAAAAAGTTTCTCCTTCGAATAGGGGAATATCCAATATAGACTTTGAGCTCTTTAGAGCAGGGGCCCTGTTTTATGGTGGTATCTGTAGGTAGTGCCTAGTTTACTCAGTCAGTGCTTGAATTGATATTGATAAACCTACACCCAAAATTACCCACTTCAGTATGTGCTTGTAAGATTCCTCTGCTTTCATTAAAAAAAAAAATGCTTGTAAATTAGCAAAGACAATGGATTTAACAGAACGTGTGTATTTTTCTGGCACAACCTCATTCAGTTACTCAGTGAATAAGCATTAGTTCCTAAAGTGGGAGATCATACTGCTAGATATTAAAGGGAATGTAGAAATGCCCAGTGTTGTAAATGTTTTCATTGTGTTTGATAGCTAAATCTCCTTCAAAGAGAATTCAAAATAGTGATCTATTAAGAATACCTGTTTCCCCAATTTTGGAATTTGCCTGAGGCTATTTTCTTCACTGATCATATAATCCTCCTAAAGGTTGTTTGGACGGTGGGCCCTTGTCTTTAATTGTTCAGAATCATCTGTATTTTCTTGTTGGTTACTGCTTTCTTAATATCTCTTGAAATTCTGTTACATTCTGTTTTTTCTCTGCAGCATAAGGAAAGCTGACTGGTACCTTTCCCAAGCAACCGTATTGTGCTGCCACCACCAGGCCGTTTTTCATATCTTTTGTTAACAGAAATAATACGAAACAAATGTTATTGCTTCTAGTTTTTCTTGAGTGTGTGGGGTTACAATACTTAAAGAAAAGTTGAAACTTGCAAATTGTAATTTCGAATGTAGACACCGCTTTATTGGGGTACTTCTACGGTGGTAGGTGAGTGTTCTGGTGGCTCAAGTAGTACACATAAACCAAGTGCTTTTTCATTTTGATTTTTGAAAACATTTTTTTTAAGTGTAGTTATATAGCTTAAAATGAATTAAATTCTCCCACAAAGCCTTTATCCAAATGTTGTGATGTCCATAGTGTCTGTATCTATGTATTATTTGCAAACTATGTAGTGTTTTTTTGAAAGGGTGACATTGAAAAAGTTAATGCAGCCCAGAGAAAGAAAAATTAATTTGCTACTGGCACTGTGTTTCACCATGACACCTAGCTGTCTTTTTAGTTTTTATTAAACAAATATGTATTACATGTGTAGGTACAATAAGAGGTAAGAAGCAGAATAGATCATGGTCCTTAACCACCAGGATTTTACAGTCTAGTTTGAATAACAGGGTACATGCATGCATCAAAAAGTAAATGTCAAGATAAGAAATGTCACAGCAGATTAAATGATTAAACGCCAAATTAATTCATATTCTGTAATTTCTATAAATCCCCTGTCAGGTTGTTAGGATGCCTAGAGGTGTAGGGGAGGGTATTGCTTCATTCTGTTGTACCATTACAGGTTCTTATTGGGGTTTCTTGTGATGGATTTGGTGACCATGCTTAGATTTCTAAGAGGTACAGCTGTAGGACCATTCTAGTGAATTTTATTTGTCTTTATTACTGGACAATGTCTGCTTGGAGTCTTAGAATCTTCAAGGTGGAAGGAATCCTAGAAGTTCTGTGGTCCAGCCTTTCACCAAAGGCACCCTCAGCCCAGGCAGTGGCATCAAGGTGAACTTGGATGGTGGATTTTTGGTGGTGGCATTTAAAAACAAAACAACAGTGCTTATTTTGTTTGGTTTTGTTTTGGGGAGAAATTCTTGGGAATGTGTTGCCTCTTTTCCTCTTTCTGTTACTACACTATCATGTCATAATCTCTTAGTAAGAAGGGATCTCACTGGGGATTATTTATAATTCTGGGTATAATGTTAGTATCACTGAAAGACAAAAGGCAAGTAAAACAACCGAAAACCCAGACCATACCTACCAAACTGCCACATAAAGTAATGTGGCAGTAACAAATTAGGGCTTGTTTTCCAGTGTTTCTGTTGATTCTGCAGGATCAGGTGATTTTGTGTCTTGAATTCCTTCAGTGATGCTAGTTCTGGACTTCAGGAACTTTTCATTGCTGGATAGTTCTATTTCTCAGACCTTAATGTTGAGCCAGACTCATGATGTAACTTCTTGCCTATGTTCACTTCGTCAGGAATGGTGCTGGAAAGAAAAAGTTATCCTTTTGTCTCCTCCCACCTAAACTACTCTAGCTACTTAAAATCTCGTGGCATGACATCTAGGTCTTGGTTGCCGTACTCTTTCTTAACTAATTGGTTCATGTGTACCTCTTAATGCACGGTCAGAAATAAATGTGGCCAGGGTATGGGCTGGTGGGGCAGAGGAGAGATGTGAGAATGAATGTGCACAGTAGTAACGACACTGCAGTTACTTTTTTTTAAGTTCTTAAATCTAAAAGGGTGGGTGAAAGAGCTTACTGAGGGCCACACAGCCAATAAGTGACAAAGCTGGGATTTAAACAGTTTTCCTAATGCTGAGCCTATGTACTTTTTATTACTTTACTTGACTTTGTTAAGTTACTTAACAGGTTAAGGTCAGCAGCTGTCAGGTAGTGTTTTGTGGAAGACATCATTTGACATAATGAAGAGCATCGTAAACCTAAGTGGAACGGTTAAATGAATGAGGGCATGGCAAAAAGGGATTAAAGAACAAACCTAAAATTCCAAGTATTTTGCCTGAGATTTAGAAATGACCTTCCCAGCTGTGATCTCTAAGTAGATAGTTTATCAAGTCTGAAAAATTCTAACAGTATGTACATCTCTGACCTCAAATTGACCCCAAAGAAAAATTGACAGTGTAGATACCTTTGTCATAAGTTTACAGTGTGAGAGTGAAAGTTCCCGCTGGGCCTGGCTAATAGTAAACAACTGTATTAAAACAGTGACACTTTAAAATGAACAACTGTGGATACCTTTAGATAGATATTTTGAAGCATAATTATGCCTTAGTGGTTGATTACAATGTAATTATCCCTGGCTTCTTTAGTTGGTTTTGTTTTCAGTGTTAATCTCTTCATTTATGCAGTCAAAAATTAGCTACTGATAAAAGTGGTTTAACTCAAATTTGGGATACAGCTTCAAAGCTTGCAGAACGTTGCCCTGTAATTGAGCAGAAGTTCAAATCTGAGTTAGGTTAAGTTAAATCTAATGGGAGTTGAAATTAGGTTAATTATCATTATAATTTGACTTCCTGTTACATTTTTATGTTTTCTTATGGACTACAACCCTAGGGCTCCTCAGGATCTTGATGATCAGAACTGTTTGACCAAGAGTTAACATTCTTTCATTCCGTATTATCTGTTGTCACATAGAAGGTTCACTAGACCCTAATCTCGGAATAGGACCTTTCACATTTCAATTGGAGGCAGCCTTCAAGTCTCCTTGGGTCAATAGGAGTCTGTTTTCTCTGTATCATTCAAATCAGAGGGCAAGTGGAGTGAGCTTACTGCTATTTTACCTACCATCTCTAGGTAATTAACTTTCTTGGATACACTGATGTCCTCTTCAAGGCCAATTAACACACCCAGGAAATAGGTACTTTTTCCTACCTGGTACCAGCTGTACATAGATGCATCTTTGGGGAGTTGTGGCCTGGCAAAATTAAATCTTCATAACCCTGCTCAAGAGACAGAGACCAGTAAAGGACCAAAGCATAAGACAGTGAACCCTGACAAAAGCCAGTGATGGGATGATCGTGGTGGTGGTGGTTGTATTCACTTTTGAGGATTAGGGTTATTTACACAACAGAAAACCGACCTGCCACTTCCTAATCCAGTTCTTTAGAGAAATACAGATAGCTACTCCACTCCCACTTCTGACTTAGTGGATCTAGGGTCTCAGTTCGCATTTTTAGCAAATTCCCAAGTGGTGCTGCTGGGGTAGGTCCACTTAGAAACTGAGTTGGACTGAGTCAGACTCTGATACTTGGCATTAGAAACTGCTAGTTAGGTATACATGGAATCCTTTAAGGCAGAGGAGAAACCGCTGAGTGAAGAACGTAAGTGATTTCCCTGTGCCTCTACTTGTGCCGCAGTCTTTACTTGTATATTTACATGTGGCTTTAAAAGAATTAAAATGGTTTCCTGAAGAACTAAAACATATATAGTAGTCTGACCCTTTCTGGTCTGAGTTGTTTCTTGCTTCTTTATCTTTGATTTTTTTACAGCTAGAGCTGCCATTATGGCTAAAGTTAATGGAAAATGAGAAGCTACCTCCCTGTGACGGTAAACCGAGAACAGTGGTCAGACTTAACCTGCAGAGACAAGATTAATGGGACCTCAAAGTTTAGACTTAAATTGATACATGTATCTATAAGCAGCCCTCCTGTGGTGCTCTAAAGGATAATTGTATGGTCGTACAGTTAGTTCCTACTTTGTGTTCATTTCACATGTATGTGTAGAATATAATAATAGAATGTGTAACTGGTATACAGCACTAGTATATTACTGGTGGGATATATTGGCCCTGAGTTTTTTGAGTACTGGCTTTAGTCTTTTTTAACCCAACTTTGTTGTTGTTTGACTCGCAGGTATTTCATGCATGGGGTTTGTAAGGAAGGAGAGAACTGTCGCTACTCGCACGACCTCTCTGACAGTCCATATGGTGTAGTGTGCAAGTATTTTCAGCGAGGGTACTGTATTTATGGAGACCGCTGCAGGTAAGAATTTGTTTACAAATCAGTTTTGTTCGGGGGTGGGTTAGGATAAAAAAAATTAGAATAAAATGCATAATTCCAATAGCCTTCAAGTAATAGATTTAAAATAATTCTTCGAAACATACTTCTTAGGAATGATAGTACACTGACAGACATTCCTCACTTGGAATGTATTGCTACATTAAAAAAAAAATCAGTTTGTAATAGAGCCCTGAATTTAAATAATGCCTGAAGAGCAACTTCTGCAAACCTAGGACTAGGGTGAACATGTGTTTATATATGGCATTTCCTTTTCTTTTCTTTTCTTTTTTATTGTTTATTTGTTTGTTTTTATTAAAGTATCACTGATATACAATCTTATGTTGGTTTCAAATACACAACCAACCTATATTGTGCTTGTGAATTATTGTGCCTCTTAATCCCCTTCCCTCTCTCCCCCAACCCTCTCCAGCCCATCCCCTTTGGTAACCACTAGTCCCTTCTTGGTGGGCATTTTCTTTTCAAGACCAAGAATGAGGTGCATATTTGACCAAACAGGACTTTTGAAACAAGTTTCAGTTGTTCTCTGTTAATACAAATTATGGAGAGAAACTAGGATTATAGTCATTTGAAATAGTGTATTAGGTTACTAGTTAAGAGGCTTGTGAATCCAACTAAACTTTCCTAAACTCCCACCCCTGAACTTACAAGAGTAATTATAAGCTCAGATTTAAGGAAAATGCTTGAGAAATGTCTCCAGTATCCATCTCAGAATGTTAGAGAACCTAGAGGGATTATTTATGAAGTAATCTATCCTTATTCATTGAATTACTGCCATAATCCTGTTAAATTGCAGTTCAGCAATAGTAAGTTGTGCTTAGAAATTGAATAGAGCTTTTCTTTATCTTCCCAAGTCTGAAAACATCTAGGCATATTTTCTACTGATGTTGAACAAGTTACTCTGAACTTTAGCAGCTTAAAAACATGTATTATCTCATAGTTACTGGGGATCTGGAATTTAGGTGTGGCTTATCTGGGTGGTTCTAGCTCAGAGACTGTCAGGGGATGGCAATCAGGATTTTGACCAGGGCTGCCACCCTCTGAGGTCTTGACAGGGGTGGACGATCACTTTTAAGATGGCTAACTCACATAGCTGTTGATGGGAGACCTTATTTCCTCACCATATAGACTTTTCCCTAGGGCTGCTCTAGTGCCCTCACACCTGGCAGCTAACTTTCCCTGGAGCAAGCAGTTTGAGAGAGAAAGCAAAGATGAAGCCACGGTATCTTTTATGACCTAGTCCCAGAAGGTACACACTGTCACTTCTACTATATTCTGTTCATTACAAGCAAGTCACTAAGCCCAGCCCACATTCAAGAGGAGAGATTGGCTCCACCTTTTCAAGGATAGAATGTTGAAGAATTTTGGACATACTTTAAACCGTCACACTAGGTAAGGCATTTTGGCAATGTCATAGCCAATTTTAGTGTCCTGTTACCAGAAAAGAATCATGTCAACTGTTGGGTTCAAATGCTTAGGTTTCAAAAGATAGGAAATTACTGATGGGTGGAATATTAATCTTAGGTCATTCAACATCTAGTATACTAGGAAATCTGGTAAAGAGGAAAAGAACAAGATACTCATGCGATTGTAGGAGCTCGGAAATGGAGCCCCCCGATACCTGAGCTTTGTGCTTACCTGCTTATTTTTTTTATTGCACTATTGCTGGATGAAAAAAAAATGGCACAATGACACTCTCCTCAAAGAAACAAAAATACCCAGATATGTCTTTTGTAGTCACAGTATTAAAGGGGGAAAATTTGTTAGAACTCCGTCCTACTGTGAATGAACAGTTCTTTGTAGTAGGATGGTCTCTGCAGGGTTTCTAGACCAGCTTAATTGTAGGGAAGCTGGGTTCCTTGACTAGTCAGTTAGTTGAGACTCCTTATAAATTCTGTCCAGGGAGAGAACAATTAAATGTTGAGAACGGAGATGAGACTCTAAAATGCTCAGCAGAGAGAGACAGGGAGCATGCTGTATGACCAAATGAAGAAAAGTGTGGCTGGTTAACAGATGAACCTCTTATTTCAGAAGAGGTACTCATCTGATTGAGTATGTAGGCAGAATGCATGGGAAATAAGGTTAAATTTAAGAAATGTAAGCTAAGGCCTAGGCTCTGTGTTAATCAGCTTATTTTGTCAGGTAGCTTTGCTAGCCCCAAATGGCATTCCATGTGCCCCTTGAGAGTAAGTATACAAGCCCATCTTCAGCATAACGTGGTATTCAGTGGGCCTCCTTGTGGGAAACGGAGGTTGAAGGCCAGGGAGTGAGGTAGGTGCCCTGTTTTGGTGAGGCTCTGGTGTTCAGGCAGATGCAGTCTCTTCATGAACTGCTTTTCTTTTCAGTTTTCTTGATAGTAAAGGTAACAGCTTCCTCTTCCTCTTTGAGGAATGATCCTGAGTTGAGCTGGTTTTAGAGTTCTTAGTATAAAGTCGAAGAAGGTAGGAAAACCTATGTACTGATAGTGTTCCTACAGGGAAAGTTTAGTGGTAATTGTTTGCAACAGGCTGATACAGGTGATTATTATTATTATTATTATTATTTTTAATTTTGGACATAGGAGTTTAATTAATTACCCACTAGACCATCCCCATGGAAACGTGGTAAATAGATGGAAACAAGGTTCATAAACTTAGGAGAGAGGCAGGCATTTTTAGATCAGTTTCGCTTTAGACAATCACCAGACTGGACTACTTTTTAACATTTAAAATAAAACTTTTTTTTACCACAATAAACAAAACAATGTATTAAAACTGACTTCCAGAATTGCCCAAATTATTTTTTTAAACATGATTTAAACTTTTTTTCTACATTACTTTAAATGTAAAGTTTTCTTTTGCAAATTTTTCCAAAATACCAAATTTTCAATTTAGAAATTATTTATATTTTTATGAGGCCCTAAATTGATGTTCGTTAAGATACCTTTCTCTAAGCCCTAATAGTTTATACCTTCCATTTAAAATATATAAGTATCTTTAAAGTTGTCATTCTCAAAGACATTCTTGAAAAAATTATGAATTAAACACCTATAAATTCTTCTTCACTTCTGTTAAAGTGTAGCAGTTTATCATCTAATCCATACTGGTCTATCAACTGAGTGAGGCTGAGTTTCTTGTTTTCCTCAGATATAACTGACTGCAACTCATAAAGCAACAGCTGGCTACAGCTTCTCCACTTCTTTATTAACAACTGTAACTGAGACAGGTCATTCTTCGATCTATACATTTTGACTAGTTTTAGCCTCCGAAGAAGGTCTTCTTTCTCCTGAATCTGCTTCACCAATTTTGCTTTTTCTTCATTTAATTCTTTTTTTGGAAGATTTTCATTCACAAAGTCATCCTGGAGATCAGTACATGACCCACTATCAAGTGACTTGGATTCACATACATTGATATTCTTGAAGGTATTTTTTAAATATGTATTTTCTTCAGATTCATCGTCTATGTGTTTAATACTTTCTCGAAATTCCAAACAGTTTTCTTCTGTTGGAGATGGTTTTTCTGAAAAGGTCTTATTTTCTTCATTTTCTACTTTAAGACGTTTTACCACACTGGAGCAGGAATTAAATGAAGATCTAGTTTTCCTTAGTCGTTCTCTAAGTGTTGCACTCATAGGTTGTTTTCTTGAACTACTTGTACAGGGAGATGGTAGACTGTCGCAGGCCTGTGGAGTGCTAGGTAAAATCACAGCTGAGTCGGATGGACTTTCCATCTTGAAAATGAAATCTTGGTTTACGTCTCCCTACGGCATTCCCAGTGTAGAACACGCGCGCAGCCGAAGCCATGAGCGGGTCCGGCTCAGGGGCCCAGGTGATTATTAAAAGCTTGATTATAGACTAGCTAAAGAAGTTATCTTATGGAAGGGCTTGTTCTTTTTTTTGAGAGGGCTTCTCTCATATTTATTGATCAAATGGTTGTTAACAACAATAAAATTCTGTACAGGGGACTCAATGCTCAATGCACAATCATTAATCCACCCCAAGCCTAATACTCGTCAGTCTCCAATCTTCTGAAGCATAACAGACAAGTTCTTACATGGAGAACAAATTCTTACATAATGAATAAGTTACATGGTGAACAGTGCAAGGGCAGTCATCACAAAAACTTTCGGTTTTTTTTTTTTTTATTGACCATTAAGGAAAGTTTCATTTATTTATTTATTTATTTATTTTTTTAAGATAATTATTTTTTATTGAAGGGTAGTTGACGCACAGTATTACATTACATTAGTTTCAAGTGTACAACACAGTGATAAAGCATTTATATACATAATTCTAGGTTCCAGCTATCACCCTACCAAGCTGTTATAATATCTTGACTATATTCCTTATGCTATACATTACATACTGGTTACTTATTTATTTTACCATTGGAAGTCTGTCCTTTTTTTTTTTTTTTTTTTTTTTGGTGAGGGCATCTCTCATATTTATTGATCAAATGGTTGTTAACGACAATAAAATTCTGTATAGGGGAGTCAATGCTCAATGCACAATCATTAATCCACCCCAAGCCTAATTTTCGTCAGTCTCCAATCTTCTGAGGCATAACAAACAAAAAACTTTCGGTTTTGATCACACATTATGAACTATAAACAATCAGGTCAAATATGAATATTCGTTTGATTTTTATACTTGATTTATATGTGAATCCCACATTTCTCCCTTATTATTATTATTATTATTTTGAATAAAATGCTGAAGTGGTAGGTAGATGCAAGATAAAGGTAGAAAACATAGTTTAGTGTTGTAAGAGAGCAAATGTAGATGATCAGGTGTGTGCCTGTAGACTATGTGTTAATCCAAGCTAGACAAGGGCAATAAAACATCCACGGATGCAGAAGATTTCTCTCAAAACAGCGAGGGGTGAGGTTCTAAGCCTCACCTCTGTTGATCCCCAATTTCTCACCTGATGGCCCCCCTGCGACTGTGCCTGTCTTAGGTTGTTCCTCCCTTGAGGAATCTTACCCGTCTCTGGCTAACCAGTCATCTTCCGGGGCCATACAGGGAAATGTAAAGTTGGTAAGTGAGAGAGAAGCAATATTGTTTGAAAAGGTTAGCTTTTTACTTCTTTGCATATTTATGCCCTGTGGCTTCTATGCCCAGCATTTGTCTTGAGGTATCTTTACCACTTGGAAGAATTATGATACTCGGTAAATTCGATATGAGGCACAAATTCTATTTAAGGGTTGTAATTAGGAAGGAAGAAGAAAAGCTATAGAAGTAGCAGACGGAAGAAAACATGGGAAGATTGATTATTTCTTTGACATATCTTCTTGTAGAGTAACTTAAGCATGTATAGGTTTTAAACTACTAATTAAATTGCATACACACATTAACATAATAGGAATACAGTTACATAACCAAAGCAGACCTATATTTACCAGCCATCTCCAGTGAAACCAAGAAAACCAAACTGAACTTGAACAGTCTGAGAGAAATCAGACAAGTTAAAACAACCCATTCCTGGGAACTGTTCACATCCCATATATTCTTTTAACAGTAGATAGTCTGTAGTTGTAAGATTTTGGAGTGCTACAACTTGCACTTCTCCTAATTCTTGGTTGAGTTCGACAGTATAGATCCAGTCAAATTTGTTGTTTTATGGAAGGGCTTGTTTTAAGACTGCTTATTTTCTTGTTAAAATTATACCTGGGGATTTAAACCAACTTTTCTCTCTTACTCTGTAGGGATCTTTTTGTACAACTTGATGCTTTAATAATTTCATATAATTTAACTCTTCATTGAGGGAACAGTTCATAATGAAAGGAGACATCCTAGTCCCAATAATTCAGAAATGTTAGAGCATCAGGGTTTCATAGTGGTGGTGCTGTTAATTAGTGAGGCCAGGTCTTCATTGCTCAGGTTCTTGTGCACATTACAGGACATCTAGCATCCTTTGCCACCACCTCCTAATGCCACTGGAACTGCTGGTCATCATTTCTGAGCACCCTCTGGAGAAAGGGCGGTGTTGCCTTGGTGGGCAGCCACGCTTGTGGTGGATCTTGCTTCCTTTGGAGGCGCTTTTCCCTGTGGACCTACTGAATTCCTTAAGTTCAACTCTTAAAGGCAGCTGTCAGAACTCAGAGTGATTGGGGTGGGGAGTTGCAAGCCAAGTAGAGGGAAAAGTGTCTATCTTCTCTTGATTAGAGGTAGAAGAAAACTTAAACTTCCTTAGATAAGAAAATACTTTATATCAAAGTACTCTTTGCAAGATGTGAAAGAAAAGCTCAATATTGGTTTCAGTGTTGTCTCAGCATTCATTCATCACTTAACTGACTAAAAGAATCAGGATTCTGTGATAATCCATTAAATAATTAATTTAATCACTGTAGCAAAGCTGCTGTTGTAGATGGTTAAGCAGGAGTTGGCAGACTTTTTCTGTACCCAGCCAGAGAGTATGTATTTTTGACTGCATAGGTCCTACAGTCTCCTGTAGTGCAAAAGCAGCTATAGACAATACAGAAGCTAGTGGATGTGGTTATTTTCCAATGAAACTTTATTTGGGGACACTAAAATCTGAATTTCATGTACTTTTCTTGTGTCATAAAATGGTCTTTTTTCCAACCATTTAAAAATATCAGAAGCTTTGTTAGCTCTAGCTGGATTTGACCTGCAGGCTGTAGTCGGCCATCCCTGCTCTTAAGGAGATCGTGCTTCACTGAACCATATTTGTCATAAGCACATTTCAAAATGGGAGCCTTGCTTTTTCTTTTTCTTCTTACTTTATTAGTTTTATCTTATTTGTACTTGTCTTTCTTGGTGCTTACTCACAAGCCTTCAGTTCAGAAGTATATTTTATACAGCTCTACTCTGCACTAAGGAAGTAACTGTCTTACTTCCTTAATGTTCTGTAATGTCTTTCTCTAAATTGATATTATTTTCCCTTCAATATAATTCCATAGAATAAAGTTATATTTTTATTTGATAGGCTTTCCTTCTCTAGAGGAGCTCTGAAGTTGACTAAAAAGTTAATTTTTAAGATAGGTTCATACAGTGTGCAAGGACACTATTTTATTTGTATTTGACTCCTTAGTAGGTGGTGCAGTTCTTAATGCATGGTAGATGCATTATTTTTATTGCCAGACTTATTTCCTAGTTTATTACTTGGTGTTGATCCAAAAACCTGTTGGAGTATGTTCATTTCAATCATTTAGTCTGTACTTGAAACAGATTCTTTTTCTATGACCATAGAAAACTGTAGAATACTTGAAAGCAAGAAAACTTCATTTTTTGAAGAAATGTGGACATTCTAGAGAACTGATAATTCTGTGCTTTCAAAAATTGTATTATACCTTGTTGATTCCTTGATAAATGTACCTTAAAACCAAAATGTTCTCCTTTGAAAAACTTCGTAGTATTTGCGATTTGTTAAATAGATGTCGATTTGCATAAAGGGTCTATGAAATAGGTATGACACCCATATTTCTCTCCTTTGCCATATGCATTTTAAGAAGTTTTCAGGGTAAATGACTAAAAAACAAGAGTTAATACACAAGACTTGAATGCTCATGTACAAGAACTAAGTACATATAACACAGTTTAGATTTACTACCTAGATTATGATGGTGATGAGCATTCAAGTCTTGTGTATTAACTGTTGTTTTTTAGTCATTTACCCTGAAAACTTCTTAAAATGCATATGGCAAAGGAGAGAAATATGGGTGTCATACCTATTTCATAGACCCTTTATGCAAATCGACATTTAATTTTTATTTAATCCTTTAAAACTTTCAGAAAGCCTTAAAGGCTTTCTGTGATAGTGGAGCTGGCATTTTAAATTCAAGCCTCTCTTAATTCCAAATCGCAGGTTTTTTTCTAACCTAAAGAATGTAAAAATAATTTAAATATTTATCAAATTCCCTTTCAAACCAGCAAATTACTTAATCTGTAAAATGAGGATTTGGAGCTGGATTTCTGAGGTTCTCTACAACTCACAGTAAACTTCAGAGCAGTGCTGTCCAGTGGAACTTCATGTGACCATGTAACTGCTCTATCCCGCTGTCTAATAAGGTAACTGCTAGTTACCCATCTTTTGAACACTGGCTAGTGCAAGGACCAATGCACTGAGTTTTAAATTTTATTTAGGTACAAATAACTAAATATGGCCAATGGCTGCCATATCGTATAGCTTTAGAGCCACATTAGACCTAGACCACCACTTATTTGGCAGTTACATCATTTGCATCTTCTGTAAAATGATAAAAACACAAACAAACCCAAAAAAACCTTGAAGATGAAGTGAGGTAGTCCAAGTGAAAGAGCTTATTTATGCTAGTTTCTTCCCCTGCTTCAGGTTGCATGATTGCAGTCTGGAATAAAATACTTTGGATTTTCATAGCAGGATATTCAAATTCATTGTACTGCAAACAAAGTAGGTTCCCTAATGGTTAGAGCAGGAATATGAAAGTTTGAGATAATATAATGATAAAGGTAGTGCAGCAAATGTTTGCCATAAGCTAAAGGATAGTCTGTAGTTTTACTTCTTTTTTAGATGTAAAAATAGACACTTGTAACACACATGACTGATGGTTAGTTTTGCCCAGTTAATTAGTTGCAAGAACTGCTAAGTACATATAACACAGTTTAGATTTACTACCTAGATTATTAACTTACTGTGTCTGAATGAATCTTAGCATAAAATGCTCAAAGAGTTATAAGGATTTTCTCAAGCAGAAGGTTGCTTCTTGAAGGAATAGAGTTTTTTCTATATTTAGAGATTCAGCTTAATGGTTTAATGATAATTTTATAAATGAAAAGGAATGAGAAAATGTGTAAGGTAAGAATTTGGAAAAAAGTAATTAGGTGAATGAGTGGATATAGGAAAAGACAATACATACTGTAGATTTTGTAAATATTGTCTTGCCCTTTTAATTTGGAGCATTTTATGTGTTGATATAATGTTCCACATTTCTGTTGTTGAATTTGAGTGTCATCCTTGTTCTGATCAGTCAGTTTTGCCTATACAGTTTGCTTAGCAGAGTTGCCATGGGAGCTATAGATTGTGAACTATCAGAAACTCCTGATTAGAGTGAAATCTGAAAGGTAATAGATCTATAGCAGGAGTGGGCAAACTATGGACCATAGGCCAAACCTGGCTGAAGGCTTTTTTTTTTTTTTAAGTAAAGTTTTACTGGGCCACAGCTACACGTGGTTGTTTAAATGATGACCTGAGGCTGCTTTTGAGCTATAATTGCAGAGTTGAATGGTTGTAACATTGATGGTATGACTTGCAAAGCCTAAAATATTTAGTGTTTGACCCTTGAAAGTTCTCTGACTACTGGCCTATGGCCTTGATTCTCAAAGTATGGTCTCTGGACCAGCAGTATTAGCATCATGTAGGGGCTTCTTAGACATGCAGAATCATGGGCTCCACTCCAGACTTAGAAATTAGGCATCTGCCTTTTAACAGTTTCCCAGTTGATTCATATGCATAGTATTTTGAAAAGAAAAGGACAGGATCAGGGAATAGATGTATACATTGCATCTAGAGGCTTCTGGTTAGACAGTGACTGCAGACTTTTTAATTTTTTCAGATACGAACACAGTAAACCATTGAAACAGGAAGAAGCTACTGCTACAGATCTAACTGCAAAATCATCCCTTGCTGCCTCTTCAAATCTCTCATCAGTAATTGGACCAACTGTTGAAATGAATACAGGCGAAGCTGAGTCAAGAAATTCAAACTTTGCAACTGTAGGAGCAGGTTCAGAAGATTGGGTGAATGCCATTGAGTTTGTTCCTGGGCAGCCCTACTGTGGCCGTAGTGAGTATTTTGAAGAATAAAAACAAGATAGGGGGCTAGACAGTACTTCCTCAATTAGCTGACTTTTTACAACCTTCCTGCTTCTACTCTTCATATTTAGCCTTATCTTAATACTCTAAATTGGATTACCGAAGACTTTAACAGATTGAGAGAGTCCCAGTAGTTAATGAATTTAGAGTGTTTAAAAAAAACTGAAGCCTCTCTTCTTTAATCAATACAGTTGCACAAGAAATACATAGAAAACTTTAAAAAAAAATACAGAAACCTAATCTTGGAAATACTGGCATTAGAAGAAATTCTTTTCTTTCAAGAGTAAGGGAATTAATTCCATAGACTGTTTTGGAGTTTAAAAGTTCCTTTCACTTTTCTGTTCAGTTAGGTTCTCAGTTATCTTTTAGTTCATATATCTGTCTTACCCATTTTGGACCTTTACCGCCCTTTTAAACATTTTCAGCTGCCCCTTCCTGCACTGAGGCACCCCTGCAGGGGTCAGTGATTAAGGAGGAGTCCGAGAAGGAGCAAACCGCAGTGGAAACAAAGCAGCAGCTCTGCCCCTACGCTGCAGTGGGAGAGTGCCGCTACGGGGAGAACTGTGTGTACCTCCACGGAGACTCGTGTGACATGTGCGGGCTGCAGGTCCTCCACCCGACGGATGCCGCCCAGAGGTCACAACATATAAAAGTAAGTCTTCAGGGAGATACTGTGTTAACAGGTGCATCTTCCCTTTCACAACATTGTTGGTTTATTTCAGAGAAACATTTGATAAATTGAATGGTTTTCCTCCCTGGGCTTCTTGAATGGTTTATCAAGAAATCATTGCTTTCAGAACCTCAGACTATGGTCTTTTTTTCTTTTTCTTTTTTTAATAACAGCTTTTCTGAGATTCACGTTCCTAATAGTTTACTCTTCTAAGATGCACATTTAATATATTTATATGTAATATGATGATAATGTTATGTCAATTACACCTCAATTAAAATTAAAAGTATGTGATGTCTTCACAAAAACTTATGCATGAATATTCGTAACAGCACTATTCTTAAATAGTCCCAAAGTGGAAATAGCTAAAATGTCTATCATCTGATGATTGGATAAATAAATTATAGTCTCTCCATATGATGGAATATTACTAAGAAACAAAATACTAATACCTTCTAAAATATGGATAATCTTGAAAATATGCCAGGTGAACAGAGCCAGTCAGAAAAGGCCCCTTATTTATATGAAATGTCCTGAATATGCACATCCACACGTGAGTGGTTGCCTAAGATGGAAGTGTTTAGGGAGAAGGAGGGACTGGGTTTGGGCTTTCTCTCTGAGGTGATGAAAATACTCTAGAAATATTGACTGTGGTGATGGTTGCATACCTCTGCATATACCCAAACCCAGTTGTGTACTTAAATGGATTCTATGGTATGTGAATTGTATCTCAGTAAAGCTCTTCTGTTTTTTTAATGTGAAAATTATGTGCCTGGTACATAAATGTCACCTAATAATGTTAGTTTCCTTCACCCTTATTTTTGACAGGTTGTAAATTAGGGCCTTAATCGTAATTGCATTTTCCATCTAGAAACCAGAAAATCACCAAACTTGGAAAATTGTGTTTAGTGTAGGTAACAACAGGGGTTGAGCTGCAGGGTAGAGAAAATGAGGTAATTTTTCAGTTCCTGAAGTTGAGTCCGCATAGTTTGACTCTATAGTAAACTCGCCAAATGTCAGTGTGCCTGTATTCACGTGTGACCACAGCTGCTTTTAATATCAGACTGGGGTAACGCATCATGAGCTGTAAGCGAAAGCCTTTCATTATTATTCATTGACTTGGTTATACTTCTTCTCTTTCCACCTCTTCTAGTCTTGCATCGAGGCCCACGAGAAGGACATGGAGCTGTCCTTCGCCGTCCAGCGCAGCAAGGACATGGTGTGTGGGATCTGCATGGAGGTGGTCTATGAGAAAGCCAGTCCCAGTGAGCGCCGCTTTGGGATTCTCTCCAACTGCAACCACACCTACTGTCTCAAGTGTATTCGCAAGTGGAGGAGTGCTAAGCAATTTGAGAGCAAGATCATAAAGTGAGACTCCTCCCCAATCTTCGTTTGTGCTTTCTATTTTGGGGAAGAATTTAGTATCTTGTGCCAACTTTCAACCAGATGGACCGCATTTAAGTGCATGCATTTTATCTTGAAACGGGGGTATTCTGATTGGGATTTCTTTGTATTTCAGCTAGCTTCTAGGTTAGTTGGTATATCTACGTTTATTTGAATGAGGAAACCCTATGTATCAGTTAGTAGAATCTTCGTGCTTTTTCTGAGGAGATTGTGTTTAATGGATTAGCCAGTTTAGGCTCAGTGAACAAACTTATCTAGCTCTGAATGTATGTTTCCTGACGTTTTACATTTTCCACTTTCCTATTCCATCCATTAAGCTAGCCAATAATCCACCATCCTTTAAAGATTGTTCTCATAACTGAACAAAAACTACATAATCTAAACAGAGCAAAGTTACAAGAAATAAATTTATTTAAACGAAAGAAAAAGGAGTCTGTGTGAAATGTCTTCTTTTGTTGTTTTTTGGGTTTTTTTTTTTTACCTAAGATTTTTTTAACAAACTGGCTAGCCTTTGAGTTGACCTTACGAAGGAGTTTCTCTTGCCTCAGAAGAAGTGGGCAGTTGTTGACAGTGTGTGGAACCCCATTAGGAAATGCCCATGTGCCTTTCAGTTAAGTCTTTAAATCTGGAGGAGACACACCAGGGTGTGGCCTTGAAGAAGCTGGGCCTGTAAAGGGGAATTTGCATTGCAGCCTGTTCATTGTTTCCCAGGTCCTGCCCAGAATGCCGGATCACATCTAACTTTGTCATTCCAAGTGAGTACTGGGTGGAGGAGAAAGAAGAGAAGCAGAAACTCATTCAGAAATACAAGGAGGCAATGAGGTATGGGCACTGCAGCCTTTCTCAAGCTAAGATCCCAGGGCAGCTTGGGGCTCCCTCTGAAAAGAACAGTGCTGCATTATATACTCCTACCTCCTTCCTACCCTTTCTTTGACTTCCCAGTACAGTTTATTTTGTCACCCCAATAACACCTCCCGTTAAGAATCTTGCTATAACACAGTCCTTGGGGTGCATGCCAAGGGACTGTGTTGTAATGAAGTCTGCTGCTGGTAGCTAGAGCCCCATGTGTGGGGCTCTACCTTACTCTGAGTCTGTGTCGTAGTTGTCCTATATTCTTGTGTGGGGGCTTTCTAGAAGATTTTCTCTCTGCTGGATCTGTGGTACTAGAGCTGTTCAACAGCATGGACTTAAACAGAGCGTCTGTTTCTGTTAGTGTTTCTTGCATTAGCACACACGTTTAAGAACACACCTTGGGGAGGGTTGTAGACAGGCATACTGGTTCTACCCCTACCTGTCTAAAGAAACCCTGGATGATAGTCAAATACAGTACAGACCTGAAATCCACTGTGAATAAGGGTTGCGATATTTTCCTTTCCAGCAACAAGGCGTGCAGGTATTTTGATGAAGGACGTGGGAGCTGCCCATTTGGAGGGAACTGTTTTTACAAGCATGCGTACCCTGATGGCCGTAGAGAGGAGCCACAGAGACAGAAAGTGGGAACATCAAGCAGATACCGGGTAACTCTCACTGTTTTTTTAAAGGAGGGGAAGTTCCACGCTATCAGTTGAGCCCTGCACAGGTTGGGGTAGGGGAAGGAGAAGATTAACACTCAGGTCTGGGAGTGAGACTATAGTATTAGAGGAGGAAACCAACCTCAGAAAACGGGGAGGGCTGTGAAAGGAAAAAATAGAATGCTTAAAGCTCTAGCCTAAACAGTTTGCATCAAGTAACCAGAGGGGAGGAGTTGGTAAAGTCGAAACCCTAAATGAGAAGTCTGGTTCGTCATGCCCTCTGTGTGCTGGACGTTTTGCCTTAGAAACCACAGAATAGAAGATGCTACTCGACAGTGCCCTCCCTATCACGGCCTTGTTTTTTACAGGCCCAACGAAGGAACCACTTCTGGGAGCTCATTGAGGAAAGAGAGAACAGCCACCCCTTTGAGAACGATGAAGAAGAGGTGGTCACCTTTGAGCTGGGCGAGATGTTGCTTATGCTTTTGGCTGCAGGTGGGGACGACGACCTGACAGACTCTGAAGACGAGTGGGACTTGTTTCATGATGAGCTGGAAGATTTTTATGACTTGGATCTATAGCAACTTTGCGTGGCGTGTGAACTGGTCTGCTGAGCCCCAGACAGTGGCCGTCCCCTGTGGTGGTGTGGCAGCGCCCGTGTCTCTCTCCTAGGCAGGCCTACCAACTCCAGGTGCTGTCGTAATAATATGTTCCCAGGGCCTGTCTTCTCAATCCCTTGCCTTTACCCCAGGAGTGTGGTGTTCTCCCTGTTTAAAAAAGTTACAAAAATAAATCTTAAAGTTAGTTTTTTTGTAACCTGAATTTAACTGTCAGACAGTTAGTGTAGGTTTGTTGCGTCGCCTGTTTTCGACCAGACTCACACAGTCCCAGGGTGATGTTTATGGACTTCCCATACTCGTTTTGAGGACTCCAGGTTCAAAAGTAACAGCATTGGCCCTGCTTTGGGGTCCAAGAGTGGGGTGATGGTGAAGGATCTGAGCTGTGGCAAGTAGCCTGCTCCAGACTTAAGAGGTGGAGACTTGAGGTTTCTGGTGGAACCTGCACATATGTGTTTTTACATCTTTCCCCTCCCTGTGCTCCCCACCGTGTGCACTCGTTCAGTGGTTTTGGTCTCTTGTTTAATTGCACACACGTAATACTACTGGGTACCAGAACCAGGTGCGAATGTGTTGAGATTTTTACTGTGTTTAGCATGATAGGAAAATTACAAAAGAACACATATGGAAGAAAACAGTGGCATAAAATAAGTGCAGAGTTGGCAGTTGACTCCCAAGGGCTGATAGATGGTGTGAGTGTGTGTGTGCATGTGTGATAAGCTTCTCATCCCTGCATAGACGCAGTGCTCTTAGCCTTAGTGGAAAACTCGGTCTAGTGGTTTGTCAGCCAGTGTGGCAAATAGATCTTAAAGGGCAAAGCAGTGTATTGGTAACTGTTAGTAGAGCAGTGCTAACTCTGTCTACATAAACAGAGAAGTGGACTTAGCCGTAGCTATTGGCTATCCCATTATGTCACCACAGGCTGGGGCTCGGCTACACAGTTGTACTTACTGCTTTATGATCTCCAAGCCTTTCCGGTCCGGCACTTTTTGACAAAGTTTTGTCCTCGTTTGGAGTTTTGTTGTCAAGTTTTTGTGGGTATTTGCCTCGTTCATCCCTGAGCTTTGCAGGTAGACAGACTTGATTCAAAACTGTGTCCTAAGGTGTTTCTTGTAGTGGAGTAACTGTTTGCAGTAACAAGTCACGCTTTTCCACTAAAGGGGGAGGAGGTGGACATCCACAAGGCACGCTAAAGTTAAGTTGTTAGAAGAGTTTCTTGATTGGACATTTTAGCTTTGAATTTTGTTGCTCTATTTCCTACAAATACCTTGGAGATACTCCTGATTCGTCCATCTACTGCATTGATTCCTTGGATCCCACCCATTCTTTCACTTTAAGAAAAAAGTAATCGTTGCAGAGGTCTCTGTATTTTGCAGCTGCCCTTTTGTAAGAAGCACTTTTCCCAAATAAAACAATAAAAAAAAACCTTAAGTTGGCTTTCCGTTTTGTGTTGTGTTGTTCTGAGATGTCAAAGCATAATAATTGTTCCTTTCATTGATCCTCTGATCAGTTCATCAGTTAGTTTCTGTGGCTGTAGTTTCATTTCTGTTGATACAGTTTCACTGAGGGAACTATATCCAGACATCTCGCCTGCTTAGAAGGGTTTGAGAGCTAAGAGGACCCCATACCAGCTGGGATCCTCAAGCTCTTCTGTGTGTGAGAATTTGCAAAACTACCTTGGTTGCCTTTGTCGACCAGTTTTCTGCTGCCGTGTGCTTGTAGTTGAATCTGCTTTGTACCTGCAAATAGCAGGTAGGTCACAACTCTTTGAAAGGGTATTTTGTATCCTAATTATATAGATTTTTGTATTAATAAAATAACCATTTTGCCACTCCTGTGGAAGACCTTTGGTGACTTTTTGCAGTGCCTATTTGTAAAAACATTGCTCCTTAGTTTTAGTATCTCTGTTATGAATTTTTGCCATTGAAAATGTTCCCACATCTAGGAGTGATGACTTATGGTAGTCATGGTAACGGGTGGATCTGCTGAGTGGTCTGTTTCTGTCAGCTCATGGCCCAGCTGCTCCCTTATGCAAGTGTTGAAAAGTCCACCTTCAGCTGCTACTCATCAGGCCCCGCTGGGGACTGTGTGTACCTCCAGAGTGATGCTGGAGGGCCTCAGGCGAGGCAGACATGTTGAGGCTGTGAGTGGGGGAGAGAGATTTAAAGCCTCTGTTTTTTGATGTCTTTAAAGTAGGAAGAGGCGCATCAAAAGCTGTGCTATTGGCGTTATCTGAGTCTGCTGTGGGGAGAACGGAGTAGGGACGGCCCAGGAGATGATAACATTGCTTCTGGAGGGAGGGAGGCTGATGTTAGGACCAGCCCCCTTTGTGTCCTGGAAAGAGCATTGGAAGCTTATCTGTTGGCCAGTTCCTAGTGTGCGTTGCTGCCCGGTCACTGTCTTGAGGGTGGTTGCCAATTGCAAAAACAGGTGGGGGACCAACAGTGATGGGTGAAACTTCTCACTCTCATTCACACAAAACTACAATCTCAACCTCTCCTGCCACCACACAAAGTAAGTGGTATTCACATCTGTGACTAACTCCTGTGGACATAACACAGATTATTTTTTTAAATGTTGCTGGAAACAGTGAAGCAAATACTGCCAAAGATTTGGTGGAGGGAGGAGGTATGATACTGATAAAGGTACTTGTAGTCATTGTTACTAGTGCCATTCACCAAATTTCCAAGAGTCTGCTTTCTGGGTGCCCATCTGACCTTCTTAGGCTGATGAAATGGGAGCAGAAGTGGTATCCTTTCCAGATGAAAGTTTTTTTAAGAACCAGTCCATGTTTGGCCTCATTCTCCCCTTTTCCAAAGCAACAGATCATTTCTGAGAAGGTGACCTTCCACCAGCCTGGGTTGCGGTGTGGGAGAGAGGTGGAGTGGGGCATTCAGTTGACCTCTGAGGGACATAGAACATGAGCATGAAATAAACCTTTGGGGTAAACAGCCACTAAGATTTTGGATCCTTTTCTTATCACAGCATAACAGCCTGTCCTGGGTTGAAATACCTGTTTAAAGAACTTAACTGTCATTTCCTAAGGAAAACTAAATAAAAGACTTAGTATTTATAAAATATTCAGTTATTTTTCCAGTTTATTTTAGGTACCTCTATTCAGGGTAATCAAGTAAAAAGTAAATTACAGAGTCATGAATACATGGTATACAGTTGTTATTAAGAAAAGCATTATTTCAAACAACTTCTTTGCCTATGCTTTGATAAAAAATACTACTAATGGACATATGTACTTTTGTATAGAAGGATGAGGCTTTGCTATAGTTTTTAAATATGTCAGAAGCATTTTTTAGTTAAGTTGAGGTAAATAAGCTAGCTAAAAGATACATTTTTAAATCTCAGACACTAGAAGCAGTTCCTGAGAGTTTCATGGGCTTGAGGAGCAAAGTGACTTACCTCTAAATGGGAAATGAATTTTTAAAAAATTTAAACAGGGAACCTTTGTGATTCTTATTTCTGGAGTGATTACCACAGGCTCATTATCTCCTCCCATCACCGTGTTTTATTTCTTCTCATAGTAGGACTCACTTCACAAACATTTGAACAGGCTTGCATTTTAGGTAAGAGAAGTGCTCTGCAGCGAGTCATTTTAACAAGAAATGCGTATTTCTTTGTATTGAATGACAGGATGAGATCCATTGCTGATAATAGAAAATATCTAAGATTTTACCCAGAACTAATCAGGTCTTTATTCCAGCTCCCTCATCAGTGCATAAAGAAACATACCACACAGTGCCCAAAATAAAAGTATTTTTAGGTTCAGATGATATGTTACGTTTCTTTTTTACCAAAAGTTTATTCTCCTCAATAAATACTAGAAATTGACTCCAGAAGCCTTGACCCCACTCCTGTCATTGCCAGTAGTGGACATAATCTAAAATGTAAAACTACTGAGACAAAAGGTTGGTTTAAAGGAAAACTCATGTATGGTGATATATTTGCCCTCTTAGAAGGGGCAGCTTTTGTTTTTACTTAGATGCATGCAGGTGCACAAACTCACTTTCTTCCCCTGCTCTTGCCTTCTGTGTTAAACTGGTAATGGATAACATTTTTAATGAAAGGAGGGTAACCATTTGTTTTACTATTTGAGCCCTTGCTGGGCACTGTCCTTGCACTGGAGATGCTGTGAGTGCAGATGAGGCCAGAACGGTGTTTGTTGCCATTGTCCACCTGATCCCCTCCATTTCCGACGTCTTCACAGTTAAGTTGGTGCCATGTGACCATCCCTCCTGCATGGAGGTGAAAGCCACACGACGAATCAGCATTTACAGGATGGTGGGATCCTGAATCCCTAAGTCACTGGAGAGGAGGCCCTCCACCTCAAATCATGAGCAAGAGAAACATGGAGATTTGGGCTAATATAAGCCTGGCATGAGATATCCTGATACAAAGTCATGATTCTTGTCTTCATGGAGTTTTAGATATTTATGTGCTTAGTTTTAATAATGATAAATTGTGATAGCTACATGAAGGTGTAGAGTTGAATGAGAACTTCAATAGGAAGCCCGGCTAGCCTTTGGCCAGGGAAAGCTCATTTGAGCTGGCATCTGAAGGGGTGAAAGGGCACCCATCAGACTGAAGACGTGCGCCAAAGCCCTGCAGCAGGCAGAGGCAGACCGTGACAGCTTTGCTGGATGCTACCATCACAGGCATTTGGTGGCCTGCTGGATATGGCCGGCTTAACTACATTAACTGTAACAACTTTTCTCCTTTTAGAAGAGTATATCAATGCAAGTGTGTCAGTAAAATTTACAGGGATAATTTTAGATTGCTCTACCACATCAAGACAGTCTTCATAAGTTTTTTAGTACTTTGGTGAAACACACCAACTGGTCCTGAGAGTCTCACACAGTGCTTCTCAGACTTAAGTGTGCTAATCGGTGGGGAGGGGAATCTTGTTAAAATACAGCTTCTGATGTAGTAGGTCTGGAGTGGGTGGTGCCAATCCAGCTAGTCCAGGGACCATAACTGCAGCAGGAGAACTCTGCTGAAGTAAGTAAGATGCCCCAAGCAGGAGCTTGCTGCTAGCCCTGCCTACCACTGGGAAAGCACTGTCATTTCATTGGTTGTTTAGTCTTTGTAAGTTTGCTTTTTGCTCTTGGTGCCATAAACCAAATCCCATCAGGTAAAGAAATGGAATGGAATTTTGATACTTTTGAAACAATTTCCAACTGAAAATGAGCATATGGAAGTACAGACTTTGTATTGAGAAGGAGATCAAGGATACTGTTAACCTCAAACAAAGCAGTTTTACCTTGCTAGTGTTCAATAACCAGTAGTCAAGTTAGTGATCTGTAAACCAGAATGCATGCAACTTGAAAGGCTCAGTCCTTTCCTTAGTCTAAGTTAAGAGTTCTTTTTTTCTTTTAATTAAGGTATCATTAATATACAATCTTATGAAGGTTTCACATGAGCAACATTGTGTTTACTACACTCACCCATATTATCAAGTCCCCACACACACACCCCATTGCAGTCACTGTCCATCAGCATAGCAAGTGCTATAGAGTCACTGCTTGATTTCTCTGTGCTATACTGCCTTTCCCATGCCACCACCACCCCTGCTACATTATGTGTGCTAATCGTAATGCCCCTCAATCCCCTTCTCCCTCCCTCTCCCACCCCTTTCCCTTTGGTTACCACTAGTCTTTTCTTGGAGTCTGTGAGTCCGCTGCTGTTTTGTTCCTCCAGTTTTGCTTTGTTGTTATACTCCACAAATGAGTGAAATCATTTGATACATGTCTTTCTCCACCTGGCTTATTTCACTGAGTATAATACCCTCCAGCCCCATCCACGTTGTTGCAAATAGTAGAGTTTGTTTTCTTCTTATGGCTGAATAAGAATTTTGAATATTCTAATAAATAAAATCAGCCATTCTGATACCTAAACTAGTAAATATTCAGTAAACATTTCTGATGAGTGTCAGGGAAGAAATTGAATTTGAGAGGCCATGTACAATTAGAAAAATAATTGATTGGCCCAGATGCTCTTTCAGTTTTTGTAGGTCAGATCAATATATATATATTACATTTTGAGTCCCAACTCCCTGGATACTTGGGATATAAGGAGAAACAAAATGGAATCCCTGCCCTCCTGATGTTTACATATTAACAGATCCTTAATGAACCTATTCTTTCTCTGGTTTATTCTAGTCAGTGAGTAGACTTGCCATTTCCAGCATTGCCCCCTTTCTGATCCCAATCTCAGCCCTTAGCACCTTTGGGACCTACGCATGCTGTGGGGGCCATGCGCATGCCACCCTCCGTCCCACTGCTCTTGCTCTCCCTCTCAGCGCTGAACTTTATCCCCCTCCCATCATACTATAGATCACCTATGAGAAAATCCTTGATCTTGACCCATTTCTTCTAACATTGTTTTTTTAATTGAGATATAAATCTCATACCATAAAATTCACCCCTTTAGAATGTACAATTCAGTACACTTTAAAAAATATTCACAGCATCATGCAGTCCTTACCGCTGTATAATTTCAGAGCATTTTCATCATCCCCAAAAGAAACCCCGTCCCCATTAGTCATCCCATTCCTCCCTTCCCTCAGCCCCTGGTAAACACTGGCTCTTGGCAGTCACACCAGAGAGATAGGCTTTATGTCTCTAGATTTGTCTATTCTGAACATTTTATGTAAATGGAATCATACAGTATGTGGCATTTGTGACTGGCTTCTTTGACTTCCCATAATGTTTTCAAGGTTCATTTATAGCACATATCAGTACTTCATTCCTTTTTATGGCTGGATAGTATTCCATTGTGTGACTCTATCGTGTTTTATTTATCCATTCATCAGTTAATGACACTTGGGTTTCCATTCTGGGCTATTATGAATAATGCTTCAATGAACACTCATATACAAGTTTTTGTGTGGACATATGTTTTTTTTTCTCCCTCCCCACCCACCTTTCCCAACCCCTTCCCTTTGGTAGCTACTAGTCCCTACTTGGAGTCTGTGACTCTGCTGCTGTTTTTTTCTTTCAGTTTTGCTTTGTTGTTATACTCTACAAATGAGGGAAATAATTTGGTACTTGTTTTTCTCTGCCTGCCTTATTTCACTGAGCATAATACCCTCTATCTCCATCCATGTTGTTGTAAATGGTAGGATTTCTTTTCTTTTTATGGCTGAATAATACTCCATTGTGTATATGTACCACATCTTCTTTATTCATTCGTATAGTGATGGACACTTAGGTTGCTTGCATATGTTGGCTATTGTAAATAGTGCAGCGATTAACATAGGGGCATATATATCTTTTTGAATCTGGGATCTTGTTTTCTTTGGGTAAATTCTTAGGAGTGGAATTCCTGGGTCAAATGGTATTTCTATTTTTAATTTTTTTGAGGGACCTCCATATTACTTTCCACAATGGTTGAACCAATTTACATTCCCACCAACAGTGTAGGAGGGTGTGGACATATATTTCTCTTGCATATATAACTAATAAAATTGCTGGGTCATATGGTAAATGTTCGACATTTTAAGCAACCACCAAGCTTTTCCAAAGTGGTGCACCCTTTTACACTCTCTCCAACAATGCATGAGGATTCCAATTTCTTTACATCCTCACCAACACTTGTTGTTGTCCATCTTTTTTATCGTAGCTATCCAAGTGGATATAAAGTAGTAATCTTGTGGTTTTGATTGTGCCATTTTTCCATGCTCTTGGCCTACCTGGAACTTAGCCTTCCATTGAAGTCACTGCACTCCCAGAATCCTGTCCCCAAAGCACCTCAGCCATCATTCTTCTAAAGCCACTTTCACATTTTTGGATCACCTGTGCCATAATTTGAAGTCCATGCTACTTAGCCATGGCACTGTCTTCAAATGATAACTTGCATAATGCTTTATAAAGCACTTTTACAACTTTCTTAATTGATCCTCACAAATTGTGAAGTAGTTAAAGGCCAGTATCCATCTCATTTTGCAAATGATTCTAAGGTTCAGGTAAGTAGCCTGGTGTCAAACAGAATATGAATGGTAGACATGGCTGTTGGCTCCACATCTAAGTCTCTACACAAATCTGCTCCTGTTTGCTTCCTTTCTGGGCCTAGCTCACTTTTCTGGGTGACTTTAATAACAGATTTACATTCCTCACCATACTACCCCCTTCATCAGTGATCTTTTGTGACTTTAACATCTGTTTGCTCTTGACCTTGCAGATTCCTAAGCTTCAGGGTTTTGGGGAAATTATTTCTCTTTGTGTTTCATTTTGAAGTTGCATCAAGAGGTTTAAATATACAATTTTTTAGTTTCTTACAGAGTATATACTTAAGTATTTGTTTAAATCCTGTAGATTACAAAGATACCCAAACATAACTCTTACCCACAGTCTGGTCTAAGTGCCTGGGATTGTCAGTGCCCTGAAGTGGCTTACCGGCTTATCGTATCGCTCGTACACACCGAAGCATAGTGGAGACACAGAGCCTCCCTTCTAGAGCAGTGTTCTGCACTCCAGGTGGTGATCCACCACAGGCTGGGAAAATGTTTTACTGGGTCACAAGCAATATTTAAGAAAATGAATGTTATATTGATTTCAGAGTGCATCTCCTCCTAAGGGTGCATTTTACTAGGTAGAAATGTAAAATGTGTTCCTTAATTATAGTCAAAGTTTCAAAAATGTTGTAGTAGCTTACAGTTTTAGGGGCCCTAAAGGACATTTCCACAGAGACAAAGAAGTCTATGGCCTGCAGCTTGAGACACATTGCATTACACATTCTGTTACCAACACAATTATAAAAAGAAAGGCCAAATCTTACTACACTGATGGACAGTGACTGCAGTGGGGATGGGGGGGACTCAATAATATGGGTGAATGTAGTAACCACATTGTTTTTTTCACAGGTTTCTATGAATAGGATTTTTTAAATTATAGAAATGTAACAGAAAATCATTAAGAGGAAAGTCTAAAACCCAAAGAATCCAGTGTGATGAGCAGAACTCTAGGACGATCCCCGTGACCCTCGCTCAGATATAATACCTTCCCCTTTGTGTGGGACAGAACTTGGGGATACGATGGGAGAGATCCATGAAATTAGTCCATTAGGAGGCAAAAGGCAGCTTATCCTGAGCGGGCTTAACCTAATCAGGCGAGCCCTTTCAAACCGGAGAGTTTTCACAGGGTGGCTGCAGAAAAGAAAGTCAAGAGATGCTCCAGCTGGCCTGGCTGAAAATGAAGTAGTGGAGCAGGCACCGGTACTGCCTTGCTGATACGAATCCCCAGAACCTCTTCATCACCTGGAGGTCTGCAAGCTGCCCAAAGGGAGTGCTGATGGATGCCTGCCTTGCTCAGTTCTTCCTGTCCTCTCCATCGACTGTTGGGGGAATGGGTCGCCTTGGGTTGCCCATATAACCTTGCACAGGAGTTGGGCACAGAAGGAAGTGGGCTCAGGCTGGCTTGGGCATATCTCAGGCACAGCTCCCGCATCACTCCCCTGCGGTTAGGTAGGACCAGCCTAATCCACCAGCCAGCTGTCCTTTCTCCCCTCGCCCGACGCCCCCATCGTCTCCTTCAGCTTCCTTCCAGAGGCAGTGGCATGACTTCACTTTGAAAGATATTGAGATGCATGTATGAGTATACTTCTTGGAATGAGTACATTTCTCTTTCTGTGCGTGTGTGTTAGATGATAGGGGTTGACGTGATGGAGCCCACATCCAGGGCTGGTCATTATCTGAGAGGGAAAAGAGCATGACTGTTAAGAGGGGGCTCTGGAACCGGGTTGTCTGGGTTTGAATCCTGGTCCTGTCACTTACTAGCTGTGGGAACTTAATCTTTCTATACCTCATATCCTTATTTTAAAAAAGGAATTACAAATAGTACCTACTTCGGAATTCATTGGGTTAGTATAATGAAAGTGTTTGGTACAGTGCTGGGCACATAGTAACTGCTCTAAGTGTTTGCCATTATTAATACTAAATAGATATGTTCAGTAATAAAGTGGAGGAGAGATTCAGGAACAATCCATGAACAATGAAATATTAACTGAGAGAGTTTCTCAGACATGGAAATGTAGTTGACGTTGACAGACAAAGTATCAAGACGTTTATAATCTTTTTATTCTTCCAAAATAACCCTTTTAGAACTTAATTTCATATGCCTCACTGGTCACCAACTATACAATTTTGAGGGTGAGAAAAATGCCAGAATTCCTGGACCAAAGCTATAAAGAGGAGCCTGCCTGAGACCGTGCAGAGCTTCAGAGAAGTCTTCTCAGAGCAGACCTTGTGTGCCCCCACCCAGCCACACACTCCACTCGGGACGCGCTTCCAACTGTCCTTGAGGGTTGCTGTCCTGGCACTAAATTTAAACAGAAGCCCACGCTGGTTAATTACAGGTTGCTGGTGTTGAGGTGAGCTTGTTCTCACATGTGCAACCTGCTGGTAGGAATATTTTAATTGCGGATAATCCCCAGAGTGCATAGTCCTAGAAGCTGATGACACTTTCAGGGTATTGACGACACTGATGTGCAGAGAAATGGAGGCAAATTTGTGAGAGTCCTCATTCTCAGCCACTTTCATCTATGCTCGCTCTCTCCCCGATCCACTCAATTTTCCTTACCCTTCTACACGGCTGTCTGCTCACTGCCACCCCTGAAGATTGTTGGCAGCTTGAGGCAGGTATTTTCCCATCTGCCTTGTGAGATCCTGCTTTGCATAAATCTTTCTTTAGAACAATAATGTGCATGTGAAAAAGGTTAACCTTTTTCATTTATGCACTTACTCTCTCTGGCAAATAACTAGATTTCCCTCATGTTTCCAAAAGGTAGGTTTTTCATTTCAACGACAGATATATTGAAAGGAATTAAAATGTAATTAGTTCTCAGATCTTACTCCCGTCCTCACCTACCTCTGTATATAGTTCTCAAGTCCTGAGTAGCAGTAGTTCTCAAGTGTCAGTGTGGGGAAGAATCACCTGGCAAGTTTGGGTGAAGTGTGGATTTCTGAAAAGGTTCTGATGTAGTACGTCAGTTCCGGGTGTCAGGAGTCTGTCACAAGCATCCCTGGCCACCCTCATGCCTGTGGCTGGTGAACTGCACTTTGAGAAGTATCGCTCTGTTGTACTATCCAATAGATACCTGCTATAAGCCACATGAGTAATTTAAAGTTTTCTAGTAGCCACATTATAAAAGTAAAAAGAAACAGGTGAAATAATAATATATTTATTTAACCTATTTAACCTAGTGTATCTAAAATATCCCTTCAACATATAGTCAATATAAGAATTATTCGTAAGTTACATCACTATTTTTGTGTTGAGCTCATCTCAAATTCAAATTAAGCACATTTCAAGTACTCAATAGCCATCTGTGGCTAGTGGCTATTTGTTTTGTGCTGGTCTCAGCCTATCCAGAGTGATGCTATTGGCTAGAAATACCTGGCAGCCTGGGCCCGAGCTGAGCTCCCACAGACATTACCCCTTTGGGAGCCAAGGCTGTGGCTGGAGCAGCCCTTGTGGTTCTTACTATGATTGCAAGGCACACGTCAGCAACAACCTTCAAGGAACTTTGAGAAAACAAGGTTTATTACTTACAAGTTCTGCAGGGTACAGGGCATGCCCAGGGCCACCTGGTGAGGTCAGTATTGGTTTGATGTTCATATATGAGCCAATTTAATTTCAATTCAGAAAGATTTCCAATCCTACAGCTAATTTGGTGTTTTTAGAAAGAGATTATATGCGTCTCCTGCATCCTAGGAGGGTGTTCAAAGGAGCCCAAGTAGAATAAAGTGAAATGCAATTCTATCTCTATCACATGGCTCGTGACCGTTTGGCAAGATAGTATTTATGGTCTTTTTGTCAAAAGGCTTTGCTCCCAAATTAAAGACCCAAGGTGTGAATATCAGGAAGCAAACATTAGCAGCATTCTGGTTTCTCATTGCAGGCTTTTCCCATCCTCCCATGCCTGAGCTGTTTTTAACTGCTCCAGAATGTTCCAAACATCCTCTCCCCTGTCTTGATATTCCTCCTCTTTCCTTCACTACTATCTTCTTCAAGCAAGAAGTAAAATACAGTAGAAAACAGTTGAAGGGCTGAGGAGACAGAAAAGAGAAAGATGAAAAAGAGCAAACCTTGTCCTACTACCCCCGAGCCTTAAGTCCCAGGAAAGACCCATAACACAAGTGGTGCCCCCTTCCTCAGAGTCAGCAGTATGGCTGCTGGGGTGAACAGAGGTGGGGAAGATTCAGGACTAGCAGCTAGTCTATGCTTTGGTCTGAAATGCTACTCAGATACCCTAGTGGGTATCTGGCTACCTCTGGTTTCAGAGATGGCCTCCGGGGGTGCAACTGGCCTCATGAACATATTTAACATGTGCACTGGGTCTTTTCACTTGGAACCTGAGCCATAAGAACTGGACTGGAATCCAGGGGGAGGTTGTTCAGGTCGTTCTCCCCACACAAGTGCAGGCTGTTGCGGGCGATCAGCTCCCTGGCCATCAGCACAAAGACTTCGTCTATGTTCTTGGACTCCTTGGCAGATGTCTCCAAAACAGCAAGGAGGCCATACTTCTCAGCCAGTGTGCAAGCATCCTCAAACAGAACATGCCGCTTTTCCCACATGTCACATTTGTTCCCTGGGAGTGAGACAGAAGCGATTATTCTGCTGAGTAACTTAATGTAGTTTTTTTTTTTTAAGTGAACTCGGAAAAGAACATTTTAGTTCAGCGATATGCACATATGTATTCATTTACAAATTGTGATCGAGGGCAATTTTACTGAAAATGAAACCACTAATGGATGGAATTGGAGCCTCTATCTTGATTCACTGTTCTGTAAGATCTTTCAGGGCTGTGAGGGATGGCAGGGGCTGGGGGGAAGAGGGGTGCTTATTGGTTGGGACAAGTGGAGCCCCTGTGTTCTTAGGAAGGACTGTCATTCCTTCTGAGTCTGACAAGGTAAAGAATGTGCCAGAATGACTCTCCTAGGCTTCTCTCTCCTTCTTTCAAGTCTTGTTCTTCCTTTTGTTCTTTTTTCCCAGACTATGAAGTGCTGGATTCTATGAGGTGGGGCCTGGCCTAGCGAGGAGACTGTGATCAGGATTTGCTGGACTGATAGTGCAGAATGAATAATGAAGGTTCTGGCCACAATTCACATTCAATAAAATGCACAGACTTTAAACATACAGCTCAGTGAGGTCCTGGAGACTTGGAACTGACATAGACTCATTTCCAGAAAACATAAGCTACTCCTAGGAATCAATAAGAAAAAGACAAATAGCAAATAGAAAAAAATGGGTGGGAAAATTGAAAGCTTTTTACAAAAGAGAATATTCAAATATAGCAAATGTATGAAAAGATATTCAACCTCATTCATACACAGAGAAATGAGAATTAAAACCACCAGTGATAACATAATACGTTTATCAGGATGGATGAAATTTAAAAGACTGATAATCAAGCGTGGGAGAGGATGTGGAAACGTAGAGCTCACCTACCCAGCTGGCGGAAGTACACAGGCCAACAACCACTTTGGCCAGTGGTTTGACACTGAGATAGGCAGAGGAAAAAAGGGGAGACCAGTCTTTCCCCACATTCCTAAGTCCTGACAAAGAGCCTGTGACTTGGACCACTGGCTCTGTAAGGTTCCAATAGATCTTGTTTTTCATGTCAACCAATTGGTTTAACAAGTTTTAATAGCTGCCATGTCCTAAGTTTAGAGACCCCTTGGTTAGATAATCAATGGACCAAAACACAAACAACTTGTGACATGCGCATAAGGAAAATTTGGTGTCCGATAGTTGCCTCTTCATCATTATAATACTAAATTTACCCCCCACCCCAGATGACATAGCACTATATATGTATGTATGTAATCCAACTGCACATATGCTAACTGAAGCCTTCCCTCCCTACTCATGCTAGGCGACCTAATAACTGATGAATAAACATTTTCATTCCCCATAATGGGAGCTACCCTGATTTTTCTCAGGGTTGACTCTCTCTTGAGCAGCCCACCTTGGTCTATCAGGGTGTTTCTAATAAAGTGCACTGCTTGCTTGCATAGTCCTAAGTCTCAGTGTAAAATTCTTTTCCTCTGTGAAGACGAGGACCAAGGCCCCTGTTCTGGTGTCTGCCGGTAACAAGATCATCAAGAGTTGCAAGATGATGCAGTTCTGCTCCAAAGTACATAGCCGCCAGAAACAAGTACCCGTGTATGTCAGTAAACATACAAGAATGTTCAGAGCATTCCTGATTTTTCTGATTGACAACTCAAATGTCTGTCACCAACAGAAAGAGCTACTTTGCAGCATATTCATGCAAGGAAATACTCTACAAATTATGCAAAAGAATAAATTACACCGACATGCAACAGTGTGGATCAAATTTATAAACTTAATGTTGAAGGAAAGAAGCTTAGACAAGAAAGGACATTCTGTATGATTCCTTTTATCTAATATTCAAAAACAGTAGCAAAATAAAACTTCAGGATCTAGGATGTGGGCTTAGGTAGTAAAATGACAGAGAAAAGCAAGGGAGTGATTACTGTAAAGGTCCCATAGTTCTTCCCGTGGGGGGAGAAGGAGAGGGAGTAACCGAGAGGGGCCTGCAGGGGGCTTGAGGGAGGGTGCTGGCAATATTCCCTTTCTTGACCCTGGCGGAGTTTACACAAGCGTTCCCTTGGCAATAAATCTTTGTGTGTTTTTCTTTATATGTGTTAATATGTCCCAATAAAGAGGATTGAAAAAAAGGCTTTCCCAGTGTCACAGTCACCAACTTGCTCATTGACAAAGCTTGACTTAGATCGTAATTATCCCCAAATAAGGTTATTCCAAGATTCTTTTCAGTGGACATCACTGCTGTACTGTGGTAGGCTGACCAGTGACCCCCACCCCAAGAAACCAGGTTCTAACCTCTGGGAACTGTAAACATGACATTATTTGGAAAAAGGGTCTTTGCAGATGTAATTAAGTGAAGAATCCTGAGATGGGCAGTTAATCCTGGATTAGCTGGGTGGGCCCCGATGCACCCGCATGTATCCTTATAAGGGGTAGAGGGAGACCACCCAAGCAGAGGAGGTGATGTGAAGAGGGAGGCAGGCCCTGGAGAGATGCAGCCACCAGCCAAAGGACGCTGCCGACCACCAGAAGCTGGAAGAGGCAAGGAACAGCTTCTCCCCCAGAGCCTCCAGAGGAGCGTGGCCCTGCTGACACCTTGATTTCAGCCCAGTGGTACTAAGTTCAGATTTCTGGTCTCTAGAATGGAGAGAGAACAAATTTGTGCTGTTTCAAAGCCATCGGTTTATGGTAATTTGTTACAGCAGCTGCAGGGAACGAATTCAGGTACATACCTTCAAGAGAACTGTATGCATTTTTATAGCGAGGGAGCTTTAAGCCCAAGGCCCAGCTCTGCTTCTAGAAGAAAGGTACAAGAGCCCTTAGGTGGGGAAGAGATGTTGCAGGAGTCGGAGTCTCTGAGGAGCAGTCTGACCTGCCCCTTGTATCCCTTACTCTGATCTGCAGATTCTGGGCTGGGTTACACTGGTTCTGACTTTTACGACGTGCCCCTCCCACTGTCCCATTGCCACAGCCGGTTAACAGCACTGACTGTCTAGTTGCTTCACCTCCCAAAAGCTGGTGGCCGCGCACCTCAGGATGAGCCAGGACACCTGGTGGAAGGGACTGAAAGCAGGTGCTTGCTGCTTGCAAACTGAGTCCTTGCTTGCTAAGTGCTGTGTGCGCTGGGCCCCCAGAGACATGGGCCCCAAGGGAGGGAAAAGGAACATGCGGACAATCAAATAGCTGTACAGAAGTGACTGATCCAAGTCAGGCCACAAAAGAATATATGCTGAGGACCAGGTGAATGGTACACTTTCTTAGTAGTACAGGTGACCAATCCCTTATCTGTGTTTCCCAAATCCAAAAACCACTGAAACCCATCAGATTTTTAATTCATCAGATAGTAAAATCTGCCCTAAACTGGCCATTTGAAGTTTTTCTCAACCTGCTTTGTATGACTAGTCACACATTTCATTGCATGAATGTTAATGCATTTGACCATGGGGTGTTGGCCCAGGCCCTGCTGAGGGTGTCATGTCACATGGCAGGCACTGAGATCTAACATGTAGAATGACCTAAGATCGGGAAGATTCTGAACTCTGAAATCCTAGGCACTAAGAGTTTTTGCTGAGAGACTGTGAACCTGTAAATGTAACAGGAGTTTCAGTGCAAGGTTTGCCTGAGATGAGAAGGGGACAAAGAGCAGATGCTGAAGAAAGTTACAAGGCGGAGCATCCAGTATAACCGGCAGAAGGGAGTTGCCTCCTGAGCCCTTACTCTGACAGAGAGCATGGAGTTAGGAGGTCAGACACCACCCAGGGGATGAGAAAGAGAAGCCAGCCAGCTCCAGGGGGCCAGCAGGGTGCTTGCCAGTTGTGGTCAGGAAGTTGTGCATTATCTTGAGGGCAGTGGGAGAGCACGGAGGGTTTTGAACAGAGGGACATTACAGAGTTGCTGGGCTTGCCAGGACGGCGGGGGGTGAGGAATGGTGCAAATCAAAGCACAGTCAGCTCTTTGGCCTGTGTGCGGTGAAGGGGTTGAAGGGGAGGGGGCAAATCCATGCGAGAGAGAGACACAGTGTGTGTGGAGACAGAATGGAGGAGGTAGTGAAAGGGGCAGGGACACTTGGTGTGGGAACAGCACGTTTGACTCTTCTAGATTAAGGGGAGGAGGCCACTGAGAGAAAACAGGAAGACCCAGTGCGTCAGCCCTCAGGACTGGACACCCGTGAACTGGGACACCGTGGATGCATCCAGATCATCTTGGGGGGCATTTCTAGAACCAATTAAGAAAGTGAGGCAGAGACGGTTGTTATGAAAGACAGATTAGTGTGCAAATACCACAAAACTGTGAGAGATTCCTAGAAATCGGGCCCCACCGTGGTGCTTGTGACCCTCCTCTGCCCCACCTGTTTCTGCGGCAAAGTGATTGGTAGTTAAGGCTGGCGTCTGCTGGGGAAAGCCAGCGAGGAAGGCCGGGCCTGGCAGGAAGGGGCTGCCTTCCAAAGACAGCTCAGGGGGCAGGGGCCCTGGAGGCGGGGCAGCTTCACGCTGAGGGCTTCAAGGCCCCAAGGAAGAGCTGCTTCAGTGTTTCCTGGGAAGCCTGAGACTTCAATGGGAACGAGATGCAGCCGCCTTCCTGAGGAAACCTCCAGTGTGACTGGAGCCCTTCATTTGCCTCAGTGAGGCGCAAGCTCGTCACACCTGTGCGTCCCTTCTCTGGGAGTGCCATCGGTGAGGTCACAGATGTCCTTCACCCTGTGCTCTGAGCCCCTCTACACAGCAGGCAAGCCCCTCTTTCTCTCCCAGGAACTAGCGTCTTCCCTCGACTGAGGCCTTAGCACTGTGCTAAGTGCCTTACATGTGGTATCTTATTTAACCCTTTCAACTCAACAATACCTCTGAAGCAGGTAGTGATTTTAGAGCTGAAGAGGTAGAAATTCAGAGAGAGGAATGTGCCCAATTTCAATCAAGAAGGACAGAGAGGGAGATTTGAACCCAAATCTGTCTGACTCCACAGTCCAAGCACTTGAGTAGATGTAGACGCTGCCTAAACCAGAGCTTCAGGGTCCCTGGGTGACTGACTGTCTCACCAGCTCTTGGGAAGTAGTCGATAAGGAACTGATCCCACCAGGGGCTCTGGGAGCCAGTGGCTGAGTTCAGGTCCTGCCTCACCTGTCAGTAGAGAGCAAGGCTGGTGTGGGGAAGTTGGGGTTCCTATGGCCAGGATCCTCACTGAGCTTAAACCACCTGATGGTGTAACTGGCCTGTTGCTGGGCTGCCACTTCCATACGTGTGGGCAATAAGCTATTGCGCTATGTAGAGAGCTCGGCCCAGTGCTCTGGGCGGAGGCGGAGACGCTAGTGCTCAACCTACCACCGGGAGAACAAGTCGGGTAATAAACCTTTTCGCCCCAAAGAAACCTTCTACTGTCATTTCTTCAGTCACACTGAATCCATAGCGAACTTGCCAGGGGCTGAAACCCATTGGCAAGACAGCTGAGTTCCTCGGAAGGACACTTAACCTCCAGACGCCTGGGAAATGGGATAGGAGTCTTTGCTTCTGTACTAAAGGATTCCACGAGGGGACCTGGGAGAGGACTCAGAAAAGTGCCTGGAACCTACTGTTTAGTGACTGTCCCCTGTTATCAGCATCCTCCTAGCACCTGCCCTGCTCCTCACACCTCAGGGGCGGGGCCCTGCTCATCAGGAAGCAGCTGTTGTGAAGGGCGTTGGACACCTTGGTGAGCTTCCTCCTTGGGGCTTCCCCAAGTTGTTGAGGAAAAAATATGGCTTTTTTTTTTTCAAGGTGAGTGTGAGTGTTTATTTTTATAACTTTGAATTCTGCCGTTAGAACTGTCCTTTATATCAGGAGTCAAATCACAAAAGTTTCAGGTGCCAAAGGGGACCTTAGGTGAGAAACCAAAGGAGAAGGGAGGCATCTTGCCCTCTGTGTGGAAGCACCGCCCAGCCTCATGCTCTTGTTTCTGGTTTCTTCCATGTGGGGCAACACACAGCCCCTCTGAAAAAAACCAAGGGGTTACATCTGGCAGCAGACTGTGGGGTCTGGGCTTTCGATCGGCCGCAGAGGAAGGGGGGCAGGTCCTGTCCAGGCTCTCACAGTGACTCTGATTCTTGTTTGTTTTTATCAAGGTATCACTGATGTACAATCTTATGCTGAGGTTTCATGTGAACAACATTGTGGTCCCTACATTCCCCCTTTTATCAAGTCCCCACCACATGCCCCATTACAGGGAAGCAGATTGAGCTCCGAAGCAGCATTCTCTTCAAGTCTGTGTAAGATGGGCGCTAGACTATGAATCAAAACAACATACTTTGGAAAAAGATGGTTCTGAAATAACAAGTCCCTTCTGGAATCACAATGGATAAAAAATGGACTAGATGTGCCAAGACCATGTGCCAATGGTCTCTTTTACAGCCCGTCCATAGCCAGGCTTCCCATCCTGTGACTGCCTCCTCCATCAGGGCCCAATGCTTGGTCCACAGTACACACCTTGCCCCAGGCCTGCCTGTCCTTATGCTGGCCAGCTGCCTGTTCCAGGCTTTGCCTGAAAAGAAGGAATGGGGTTGTAGGATTCCCTTTCTGAGAAATGTGAGCCTGCAGATGCTGAGAGAATGAGGGAGGTTGTGAGAGGTGAAGGCCGGGTGATGCTTTGAGAGACTCATGTGGGAGGGAGAGGGGGAGAGACAGGCAGGCACAGGTTATCTGGCATTGAGAAGCAGCTCTCTGAGAGGAAACATATTCAGGAGAGAGCGCAGAAGACTGGTTCAGGGAGCCCGGCACTGACAGCCCAGGGTCTCGCTTGTTGGCGGTGGCCTGGCTGCACTGCTGTTCCTGCTCTGGTTGGGGCTTGATCGCTGGCTTTTCCTAGGTTCCAGGACTTGTACCCTCGCCATAAGCCCCAAATCATTTGAGAAACAGATGAGTTAGTCCCTCAAATGAGCTTTCTAGAAACAAATCCTACCCTTTATTAAGCACTTACTATGTGCCAAGCACTGCTGAGAATTTATGTACATTATCAAATTAAATTTTTACAACTCCATTAAGTATTCATTGCATCTTATAGATGAGGAAACTAAGGCTCAGAGGGTGAGATGCCAGGGAGCTGGGATATGCTTATCGCTGGATGAGTAAGCCATTAAACATGGTACATTTTGCTTTTTCTCAGTCTCACAGCTCATCCTTTAGATCTGCGCTCTGCAAACTTTACTTTGCATATGAATCTCTTTAGGATCCTGTTAAAATCAAATGATGACTTAAATGTAGTTGGTCTAGGATGGGACCAGAGATCTTGCACTTTTAACAAACCCCAGCTGATGCTGCTGGTCCACGGACCACACTTTGAGTAGCAAGGGCCTAAACCAACTTGCCAGAGTTAAGCAGCCACTTGGTAAACTGTCTTGTACTTGGAAGGGAGGAAAGATGGCTCTGCTCACACAGCTAATACTGTAGAGAAGTGACAGACCCATCACGCTTTTCTGAATCACAATAGGCGGCTCGTTTCAAGCTGTGAGTTTCCTTTGTGGGCTTGAAGTTGCTGTTAATTTGATGTTGATTTGTTAAGATTTGCTGACTGTGTTACTGGATATAAGAAGTAATTCGAGGGTAGCCAGTCATAGTCATCTGAGTAGCTCCCTCTGGGAATTCAGGCATCTGACCCTGAACCTCAGACTACAGAGTACCTCCTTTCTGATCTACACAAATGTGTGCATCAAATCACCCTCCATCTAGATGTCTGTCCCCATTCCAGGTGTCTAGGCCCCAATCCCAGGTCTCTGGAATGAGAAATTCTAGGATGGGACTTTGGAATCTGTGTTCTTAGCAAGTTCACACCATCTCACTCTTATTCTCAAGTGAATCTGATGGGAATTTTGGGGTCAGACACTTTCTGAGTTCTGTCTACCACTTGCACTTCTATAATTTCAGGTTCCACGGCCATTGGAAACACAGAAAAAGCTGAGTATCAGCAAAGGGGGCCAACAAAGAAAAGCGAAACGCTTTAAAAATGCCATACCAATTAGTATAATGACCAAGTTTGCTGCTCCATATTTTTCTATTTCGTGAATCCAGTGGGGAACAGACTCAAACGTGGACTGCCGGGTGAGGTCATAGGCGATGATGGCTGCGTGGGCGCTGCGATAGTAGCTCTGGGTGATGGTCCGGAATCGCTCCTGGCCTGCGGTGTCCCACACCTGCATCTGGAGGAGGCAGAGAGGGGTCTGCATGAGGGGTTCCCATGCCTGACAGGAACTTGCTCACCTCTCACCTGAAAAACAGTTTACTGCGTCTGCTCCCTAGGGCAACTTGGATGTACATTCACATCTGGGAGCCGCCGCCTAAGGATGGTTTGTTTGGAGAGACGGAGCCAGTGTCCTGGGGTGTGCAGCTTTCTTGCCTTTTCACCTCAATCATCCCTGTGTCTAGATTTTGGGGTTTATCTTTTGAGCCTGTGCATTGATATTCACAAAGGTGATAGTATTTGTTGAACTGTTTTGATTTGAAAGGACCACTCAGCTATTCATATTTAGGGGTGTCTTCATGATAATACCCTCTAAATTACCATCCCAATCAGCGGTAACAAATTTATACCCTTCAATAGTGTCTGAAGGTACCTGTTTCTTCATACCTCACACTACTTATAAACTGTATTTTTTTAAAGAAAGTTTATGAACATACACCAAACTAGAGAGCATAGAACCACGAATTCACATATCCATCAACCAGATTCAATAATTATCAAGATTTTGCCACTGTTAATTTATCTAGCTCTTTCTGTTGATTTCTTTGAGGTGCTATTTTATTAAAGTGAATCCCAGACTTCATGTCATTTCATCTCAACTTACATCAATATATATCCCTATAAAAATGGACTTTTTCTTATAACCACAATACCATTATTACTGCCAATAAACTTTTCAGTAACTCCTTGGTTTTATCTAATGCTCAGACCATATTAAATTTTTCCTGATTGTCTCTAAAATGTCTTTTCACTGTTGTTTTTCATCAGGACCGCAAACAAGATCGACTTTCTACATTTTCACTAACACTTTTTGATCTTTTCTAGTCAAATGGGTAAAAAGAGAGTATCTCACTGTTATTTTAATTGGCACTTCTTTCATTATGAGTGAGCATGGGCAACTTTCCATCTTTATATAAATTTATGAGCTAGTTCTTATAAAATTTGTGAAATAGGAGTTTTGTCCAATCTGTGAATTGCCTACTTTTCATATTTCGTTGTTGGTCTTTTTTCTTAGATACTGATCAGGGCTCTTTTCACATTTGAGAAATTGGCCCTTTTTCAGTCCCATATTTGCAAATATTTCTTTCCAGTTTGTCATTCATCTTTTGTCTTTGTTTATGGTATTTTCGAGTATGTAGAAATTTGGCCTTTTTATAACATCATATACAAGGGTATATAAATTTGACCTTTAGACAACTAAGTAATATTTTCCTTTATGGGTTCTTGTCTTAAAAGCCTGACTTCCCCATTGCACAATGATAAAAATTTCTCCAGGGTGTTGTTTTTTTTTCTGGTACTTTTATGATTTCATGTTTTATACTTAAATCCTTTATTCCTCAGGCATGTGTTTCTGTATTGTAAGTCTGGCTCCAGAGGCAGAGCCAGCGCCCAGCACCTCTGACCTTCACTTTCTTGCCATCGATCTCGAGGGAGCGCACGGTGAAGTCCACCCCAATAGTGTTTTGCTGTGTCTCTGTGTAGACCCCGGATTTGAAATGCTGCACCACACATGTCTTGCCCACATTGGAATCTCCGATGAGGATAATCTTGAACAAATAGTCAAAGTTCTCATCTGCTGCCCTGGCTAAGCTGGAGAACTGCATGACTCTTGCCACCTAGAATAGACCTAAGAAGAAAAGAAGGAATTCAGTGTCTCTTTAGCAAGCACCAGGCACTGTGCTAGCACTCTGAGTCCAGTACAGGACAAGACAGAGGGAGGTCACAGCTTTCACAGCACCAACGTCCTCGTGGGAGGGCACTAATCACTGGTCAGGTGCGAGGGAACTGCCCCACAAGCCCACACCTGCCCTAGGGGGTTGCCATTACTTTGGGGCTGCCCTCAGAATGAAGAGTCTGTGCCATTCTCACTGGGCCTAGTACACGGCAACACTACAGATAACCACACAGACTGAAATCTTAGTCACTGAGGCCAGGTGCCTTTGCTCTGTCAGTTGCCCAAGAGCAGGAGGGTGGCAGAGAGGATGCCCATAGGAGTGTTTTACCTGCCTTTCTGGCTGGCATCCAATCTCTATTTCACATGGGGAGGAAAACTCCCAACTGCTGGCAGACTGGATGTCCAGGCAACCGGCAACAAGGCCCGACAAGGTGTGCTGGAGAGGTCAGTTTAGGGAAGAGTGCCGTGGCCTGTTCCTTCTGGTTGATGCCTAAGTTTTCTTGACTGGGAAATTAGGATTTTGAGAATATTAAAAATGAAAACTATGATTTAAATTTATGTTACGCTTTATCATAGGCTGGAAAGTAACTTAATGCTTCTAATGACAATATTTCCCAAACTAACTGATTATATCAGAATTATCAGGGAAGATTACTAAAAATAAATATTCCTGAAGCCCATCCCAGATCTCCTAAATATATTTAAAAACATGTACACACACAGGCATATACTCTTCAGGTAATTCTGATGACCAGTCAGGTTTGGGAAGCATTGATCAACACAGTCATTCACCTGAAACTTTATTCCCACTTCAGCATCTCTAAATATCTATGCTCAAAAATATCTATGCTTTAACATCATGCTTAAATATCTATTTATGCTTCAATATTTTTGATCAGTAGGAACGCACTAACTCCTTGAAAAAAATCCATTTTGTGTGCACAGCTCTACTTTACATGGGGTTGAATCTCTCTGGGGTTTCCGTCTGTTGACCCTGTGCTATGGCAGACTGACAGATTCCTATGCCACCCCACAGCCCATTAGATACTGGAAGCAACAAGCATACCCCCTCGAGTCAAATCTCCCTGCGCCCTTTAACTGTTCTTCACATGATATTGTGTTGGGTCCCCTCATCAAATGTCTCATACAAATACATGAAACCTTATGCCATTTGACGATCACATTTGATGTGGGGCAAATTGCTCCTGCTTTATGACACCCTTCCCCATCCCCTCCCACTGTTATTCTTTGGTTTTCTCTGAAGTCCTAGAAAAGGAAAATTCTGCAGCATCACACAAATTAAAACGTACACAAATATCCAATCCGTATGTAAAAACCCTGAGCGTTCCATGAAGAAGGCATTTGAAATCACCTGTGGCTAAATGATGTAGCCGACAAGAGGCAAGCCACTTTCCCCCCGCCTCTGACTTTTCAAATGAAGCCATTCCACTTCCGGTGTCTTATCACTGTAATTTGAGCTGCATTCTTGCTTCCGTGTCTTTTGCACCCCCGTCCCCGCCCCTCCCCCAACGACAGTCCTGGGGTCCCCACAAAAGCCCCCTTTACCTTAGCCTGCTGGACACCCTGCTAGGAGAGCCGAGCAGTGTCCCTCGCCCCCGCCCCCAGGACACCCTCCATCTGCATCCTGTAGCCTTCACCTTCCTCCTTCACCTGTTGCTTACCTGGCTTGCTCTCACCTCTGCCAGCAGGTAAGGTTTTCTTTTTCTCCTTGTTTTCCTTTTCGGCCCTCAGTGCCCCTTCTTCCTCCTGCCTCGCAAGCGTGGTGGGACCTGTAGTCCTGTCCCCAGGTGTCAGGTTGGGCGGCCTGAGAAAGTGAAAGGAAGGCGCAAACCCTTCCACCGCCCCGGAGCTCAGCGGGAGCTGCCGGCTGGGGACGAAGCAGGTGAGGCGCCGGCCAGCGCGCGCCGTGCAAAGCCAGCTTCCCGGCGCACATTCATTTGTCGCCTAGCAAGGCCAATGCCAAGACGAGCCAGAGAGCTCAGCCAGCGCCTAGTGGGTCGCCCTGCACCTTCTTTCTGCTCACCTCCGCTTATGCAGCCTTTGCCCCCAGTTTTCGCTGATGTCCCTTGTTTGGCTGGGCGGGGGGTGCCCAGCTGTGACGACAGCAACTTAAAGGAAGATTCAAATCTGGGTCTTGAGTCATTTACTTGTTTTGTGGACGTGAATAACTCTTTCTGAGGCGTCACTGAGATCCAAAGATGAAGGTTAAGAAAACCAAAACGGCTTTGAATTTGCATGGGAAGAGCTGAAAACTTTTTCATCTCTTTCTTCCCTCAAAAGATCTACCACAGAATGAAAGTTAAATTCGAAGTCTAAGGAAACCTAGAGTTTTTCAGTCCACATTTCTGGTGGTAGAAGCATAAAGCTGAGGCTTAATTTTTTCTCCTACAGTGTCTGGAAGAGTCACTGCTTCTCATATTTTAGGGACAGGAATTTTAAGATTGCTATAATATCTTAAAACAGTGGGCTGAGACCCATTTATGAGTCCTGAACTCAGTTTTAGTGGGTTGTAACCAGCATTTTTATGAAGGAGATTAGGAAAAAATTTCAGAATGTATCTTGTGTAGCAAGGTTAAGTACTGTTCTGTGAAATGTTTGGGTCAGTTGTGTCCATGCATGCATGTAGTGGGGTGATAGAAAATGTTTTTCTTCCTGCGGGTTGAGGTCTAAAAAAGATTGAGAAACACTGAAATAGAGGACAGTTCATCCACCATCCAAGAACATTTCTTTCTATGATTCATTCAGAAAACCTTTACATTTTGATTTTTCCCAGCCTGAATTCCATTCACACATCACTTTTCAGGAACCTCTTTTTGGGGTAAGGTACCATAATGCTGGCAGGAAGAGTGGGAAAACAAAAGACCCTGCCAGATACTGCTGCACATCATCGCCTCAAGAGCCAGTCATCTGACTATGAAATGTCATGTATGCCTGGAAATGAAATGTAGGTCAAGATCCACCACAAAGGATGGGCAGGGGGCAGGAAATAAAATCCGTTAGATGTCAGTGTTGGTGAGGTTAGGTGTCAAAATGTTTTCTTCTTCTGGTAACAGTTCTGTGAAAGGAAAAAAAAAGTCAGTTAACTCAGACCCATACATGGAGAACATCTAGAAGTAGAAATCAAATGGAAAATGTCCAGGTAGTTATGGAAGTCACGGAGAGAGAATCTGCCTCCCCCTATTCTGACCCTCTCCACCAGCATGACTGTAAAGTGCAGGGGAAGAAGGCATTCTTGACCTGGGCAGTGGTGACACAGGTGATACACTTATTTTATATGCACACACACATATACACGTAGGTACATATACATACAGTTCACAGTACATACATTTCACCATTTTAAACATTTTTAAGTGTGCATATATTTAATTCCCTGACATTAAATATATGCACATTTTTGTGCAACTGTCATCACAACGATCCATCTCCAGAACTTTTTCATCATCCCCAACTGAAACTCTATACCCATCAAACAATAACTCTCATTTGCCCCTTACCCCAGGCCCTGGCAACTATTATACCACTTTCTGTCCCTGTGAATTTGATGACTCTAGGTACCTCACATAAGTGGAATAACACAATATTTGTCCTTTTGTGTCTGGCTTATTTCCTTTAGAATAATGTTATCAAGGTTCATCCATGTTATAGCATGTATCAGAACTTCATTCCTTTTTTAAGGATGAAAATATTCCACAACATATTTTAAAAATAAGAGCAGAATGATTGGCTGATTGATTTCTGCTCACCCTGACATCACATTCACCCAGCTACACCCTCAGATGACTGGAAACAAAACTACGACTGTGTTGTGTAAAGACAAAGACAATTTGAGCAGAAGAGACTTAATTCTCCCTGCCGAAATATGGAGAGAAAATAAGGGAGAACTCCCAACTCCCACTGCCTTTTTCTTTCAAAATTTCTTTCTGTGTCCTTTTCAAATATAGGTCTATCTTTATAATGGCTAAATAACCTCCCGTCTGCCTCGCACCAGGACCATTTCCTCCAGGACCTGAGAGCCATCTTTTGAAATACACACATTCGGAGAGATAGTGTCCCAGTCTTCCAGTTCCTGGGGAAGCTAAGAGTCTAACTTCTGTGGACGCCTTGCTCCAATTTGCAAAACTATCTCCTGTCCTAAAGATAGGAGAAGTTTGTTTCTCCTCTGGGGAAGTCAACACAGGTGGTCTCCCAGTTACCATGATAAAGTCAGGACAAATGATGTGTGACCAAAGGTCCCTGTCAAGCCTTCTCCTTTGAGGACTAGTGATCGTTTATCTTGAGAACATGCATGAAATGGGTTCTATCTGCTTGGCTATATGTAAAGCAGAGATTGTGTCTTTGCAATCTTTTAGCACCTTGACTGTCATGAGCATCACATTCACTTTTAAGGCTTATTCAGCAGTAAAACTACTTTCTTTCTCTACTGCCTTCGTGGAGAGGTTTCTGGGTTGGGGGAAGATTTTTTTTTAATTGTAGTTCCCCAACAGTTGAAGGAGCCTGGGAGGGCAGAAGAGTATTCTTCAGAGTTGTGTGTCTGAGGCCTTTGACTTTTTGCTGGAGGCTGCCACGATCTTAACATTCACTTATTTGTTTGGGTGGGTGGAGTGGGGTGCAGAACAATGAATGATACTGGCCGACTGATGGCCTTGCCCGCATGGGCAACTGCATTTAATTAAAGCTCATGCTTTAGCAGCAATGGCAAGTCAGTAGCACACTTAGCACATTATTTTTTCTTCTCTTAATTAAAGTATCATTGATACACAATCTTATGATGGTTTCCCATGAACGCTGCGGTTTCAACATTCACCCATATTATCAAGTCCTCACCCCCTCTATTCACTACCAGCGTAGTAAGATGCTATGGAGTCATGACTTGTCTTCTCCGTAGCATGTTACTTTTTCTAAAAAGAGCGCCATAAAGGTTTTTTGACAAAAAGATATCTATACAGCATTTCTCCCCAGATCATATCTTTTTTTTTTTTTTTCCGGATAATTATTTTTTATTGAAGGGTAGTTGACACACAGTATTACATTAGTTTCAGGTGTACAACACAGTGATTCAACATTTATATACATGATAATTCTAGGTACCAGCTATCACCATACCAAGTTGTTACAATATTTTGACTATATTCCTTATGCTATACATTACATCCCGGTTACTTATTTATTTTACAATTGGAAGTGCGTTTATATATATATATATATATATATATATATATATATACTTTTTTTTGTGTGTGTGTGAGGGCATCTCTCATATTTATTGATCAAATGGTTGTTAACAACAATAAAATTCTGTATAGGGGGGTCAATACTCAATGCACAATCATTAATCCACACCAAGCCTAATTTTCGTCAGTCTCCAATCTTCTGATGCATAACGAACAAGTTCTTACATGGAGAACAAATTCTTACATAGTGAATAAGTTACATGGTGAACATTATAAGGGCAGTCATCACAGAAGCTTTCGGTTTTGTTCATGCATTATGAACTATAAACAGTTCAAATATGAATATTCATTTGATTTTTATACTTGATTTATATGTGGATACCACATTTCTCTCTTTATTATTATTATTTTTAATAAAATGCTGAAGTGGTAGGTAGATACGAGATAAAGGTAGAAAACATAGTTTAGTGTTGTAAGAGAGCAAATGTAGATGATCAGGTGTGTGCCTGTAGACTATGTGTTAATCCAAGCTAGACAAGGGCAATAAAACATCCACGTATGCAGAAGATTTCTCTCAGAACGGGGGGGTGAGGTTCTAAGCCTCACCTCTGTTGATCCCCATTTTCTCACCTGATGGCCCCCCTGCGACTGTGCCTGTCTTAGGTTGTCCCAGATCATATCTTATCTTTTCCTCACTGCCTTTCCCCGCCAACATTCCTGGCCGGTGACCCCTCAGCCCTGCAGCCGGCTCAGGACACCTCTGCCCGCGGCGGAAAGCGGCGGACCCCGCCCTCCCAGTCCCTTCCAGCCCCCCGCCCGCCAGTGAAGCTGCGCCGTCGGACTACAGCTCCCAGCAGGCCCCGGGGGAACAGGCTGGTCACGTGAGCGCCCGGAAACCCTGGCGGCAGCGGCGGGGGTGAGGTGGCGGGGTGGCCGGCGGCGTGCGGTTGAGCAGAGCTGTGCGAACCGAAAGGTGGGCTGGAGCGAGGCGACTCCTGCGCGTCTCGGGTTCGCGAGCCGCGGCGCGTGGGCCCGGGCCGAGAAGGGTCCGGCGAGGGGCGGGGGCGCCGCGCGCGAGGTCCGGCGAGGGGCGATGCGGTGGTGAAGCTGCTGGCGCCCGGTGGGTGTGGCGCCCGCCCGGTTGGCCGGCCTCTGGCTCCCGGCCACGCCTGGCCCGGCTCTTCGGCCCGCGGTCCTGCGGGCAAGCGGGGGCCCATGCCGCAGGAAGAGGGCGGGAGGATCGGGGGGTGCCCCGGGCAGGGTTGGTGGCTGGCCGGCGGCGGCGGGGCTCCTGTCCAACAAAAGGGCCTGGAGTTCAGAGCAGGTGAAGGGACGCTTTTGAGGAAGGGCGGGGAAGCCTTTGGAAAGGATGTGCTGGGGCCAGAGAGGGAAAAGGGGTTTGTTTTTTGGTAACTACCATGGTCGCAGTCTAGGAATTTGGTCAGATTACTTATTCCTCATTCCTTAAGTATTCTTATTTGCAGAATGTGGTCTGTTTATTCTCCCTTTTGACAGGGCTTAATGGGAGTGAGTTCACAGGGTTTTTGGTGTTTCCTTGAAATACAAGGTTGTGGGTGATTTCATGGTAACTTTTACTGAAGTGTTCCTGGGGAGAATGTACCTGCGGTGAGCAAAATCTGATTGATTGCCGTCTCCGTTCTTCAGTGTCTTGGTGCTGAATTCTTTCTTTCCCACTTCTTGGATGTTTACTGTGTGCCAGGCTGTATACTAGGAACTTTTAATAAATGACCTCATTTAATCCTTACATGAGAAAATTGAGGCTCAAAGAAGTTAATGAAGTGGAGGGTCTTGGATTCCAACTCGAATTTTAATGCCCTTTTGTGGGCCACACGTGGCTTCAGATGACATCATTCTTCTGTTAATCTTTCGTTGCCATCAGAAAATGACCCCCAAACAATACTTTTATAAATTAAAATCAGTGCAACGTCTCGTTGCTGTCAGGATCAGGTGTATCACTGAAGGTTCTTTTTGTCCATGTTCATCAGTGATATGAAATGCCACAGCAATGACCATTAGCTGGAGTAAAAAGTCCTCTGTCTTGGAGAGGGAAAGATTTTTATTTTGAAAACGAGTTGTTTTTGGAATCTGTTCAAAAATAGGAAGAAAGTGATTTTGGGAACCCTGGAGTAAGATGAGAGAATTTTACCGGTAAATGCTAGGTGTTTTACATCTGTGGTAATGAAACAATTTAAGAAGAGAAAAATTACAGTAAGACTTGGTTTTAAATAAAAAGTTTTATGTGGTACAGGTAAATGGCCCTAATATGGCATAAAAAAGATACTCGTTTAAGTGTGGAGCATTGGGGTGCTAAATTACAACATAATACTCTCAAAATGGGTAAACTAAACTATCCATTTAATACTTTTTCACCTACCTCTTTATACTATGGGTACACATAACCTTTTCACTTTGCAAACGTAAAAACTGAGGTCTGGGAAGTGTAGTAATTGAGCAGCTAATGCTCTTTTCATTTGAGTGTAGTGTATGAGAGAACCACTATTATAAGAAGTGTTTCCTTTCTTTTTCCATCCTGGATTTATACCTCGAAGTTTAAGGTGAGATATTTAAATTACTGTGTTTTATCCAACTTGGGATATTTTATATTTTAACGTTTCTTATACAGCATAACATAGGGTCTAGGGTCAGGTCTGGTTTTGAATGCTTGCTTCATCTCTTAAGAGATATTACTTTCTAAAATCTTTTTTCTCTTCTGTAAGGTGTGTGAGAACTAAATGCAATCATGCATGGCAGGTACCTAGCACAGTGCCTGGCACTTTGAAAGCTTTCAGTGTTGGCCATCAAAGAATTCACTCATTCAAAAAATCTTTATTATCATTCTAAATGATCTGCTGGGTGTTGGGGACATAGCTGTGGACTTAAGACAGATAAGGCCACTGCTTTTGTGGAGTTTACAGATGAACGATAAACCTGTAAACAGTTAAACCAGATAATTCTATTGGGAGAAATGCCAAGAAGGAAAGAAACTTGAGATGAGAGAGGTAGGGACTGAGGGAGACTGTTGAGACAGGGTGATCAGGACAGACCACTCTAGAAGGCAACATTTGAGGATGATCCAGGAAGAGGGAAGAGCAGGCAGTTTGCAGAGAACCAGGAGAAGGCGTTTCAGACAGTGGAACAGCAAATGCAAAGGCCCAGTGCAGGTTCAGGGTGGTTCAGGGACAAGAAAGGGATTAGGTGTGGAAGAGATGGAGTGAGCATGAAGGAGTGCTGCTGGGGAGGGAGAGGAGGAAGGTAGGCAAAGGGGAGGAAGGAGATGTGCTGGCTTCTCCCTGTGTATACTGGCAAAGGGTTGGGGACCACCCAGACGCCCAGCTGGAGACTGGAGTGCCAAAGCTTTGTAGCTGCAGAAATGGACAACCTTTGATAATGAAGAAAAAAGGTGCAGAGTGGTGTGTTTCATATGTTCACTTGTGTATGTGTGTGAGAGGCTATGCCTGGAATGTAGGCAAGGTAGAGATGCTGCAAGGATGCAGAAGAAACTGGCAGGAGCACAGTGTGACTTGAGAGTAGGGAGGCAGATGCCACTGTGTATGTACTCTGGTGGCTTTTGAATTTCCTACCTTATGCATTTATAACCTATGAAAATAAAATAATTAGAAAAGAACCCAACCTCGCTCATCATTGTGCAGGCATCCCTGCCTTCACCCTTAGCCTCTTGCCAGTCTGCTCCCCACCCCTTAGTCTTCTACTTTACCACACAGGACTGGGGCATGCAGGCTTCGAAGGCCATGGCAGAGTTTTGTGTTTTTATCTGAGTCTTGGGAAGCCATCAAAGTGTTTTAGTTAGAGGATTAACAGCTGATTTATGTTTTAAGATGTGTTTCTGGCTGATGTGTGGAGAATGAGTGGAGGTGAGGGGTTTAGATGTAGAGCAGTGACCCCCTGCAGGAGGCTGCTGAGGTAGGCTTGGAGGGAGAGCTGGGTGGTTTATCTTGGTGGCAACAGTGGGGATGGAGAAAAGAGGATGGCTTTGGGAAGCGTTTTGGAGGGAATACAAACTGGGCTTAGTAATAGGTGAGATGTGGAAGCTGGAAGAAAAGGCAAAATGAGGGAGAAGTCCTGGTTACTTTGGGCAGCTTGGAGGAAGGGTGGTATCAGTTACTGAGGAGGGGCTCCTGGCGGGGAGCGGTCTTTGTGGGAGGAGATGAAGAATCCTGCTCTCCACACTCTAGGGATATCAAGCGGTCAGTTGGCTGTCCTGTGTGGATCTGGGAGTCACTGGCAGAAGGCCATCGTACTACAAGATGCAGGAAAGATCAGGAATTTTTAGGAGTAAAGTATGAAATTGTCCTTGAGGTTAAGAAAGCAAAATTATTAGGGAAGTGAAGATTTGCTGCACACTGTTGCATGCCCTTTGAGGTTTGTGGTTTTGAATCTAAAAAGTGAAACCAGCCTGCTCACGTGATTTTTCTATGGCAAAACTCAACTGCTTGGATGCAGGGAAGAAGGACAGAGGCAATGAGAACAAAGGCCCATGAGGGAGGGAGAGAGGTTAGATTCTAAGTTGGCAAAGAAGGCAGTGAGGGCACGAGGAAAGTAACAGGTAACACAGAAAATGGTGAGGTGACCGAATTGGGAGTCTTGCTGATGGAAAACGACTATTGGTGCGGGAAGTAGGGAAATAAGCAGGTTTCAGGAAGGAAAGAAAGGATGTTTGAAATACAGCTTGGAGAGGCGATGTAGTTATTGGTGATGACAAGGACCAGGTTTTGACCATGGAGTGGGTTTGTATTGTGGAATAGGGGTGAAGAGGGCGGAAAAGTGACAGGTGACCCGCCTGGATGTTGAAGGGAGGCAGAAGCAGTGGTGGGTGGGAGCTTCCGCAGTGAGAGGGTGGTGGTGGGTGCTGGCACACGCCAGCTGGGAGGGGCAGCTTCAAAGAAACCGGGGTCTTGTAAGGAGGAAGTTATGATGCTGGTGAGTTTATTGACCATGTATCTAGATTTCCAGTGAGCATGGGAAGAAGGCTGGGGTTGGGTGAGGACTGGGTCAGATGGGATGGGCACAAGGGGCTGGATGATATACATACACTGTCTCCTTTCTTACCAGTGTCTCCCCTTCTTGAGGTGCAGTCCATTCCTCCATAGCGTTCTTAATACAGGACAGCTTTAAATCTTAACTATATTTGGATTGGAATGAACTCTAAATATCTATGAAAAGTGAAAAATTTGGGATGTCTTATATTCCAAAGCTTTGTTCTGTAAAGAGGAGATTGGCTTCCATCTGGACATGTTATACGTGAAGCTGTCTTTTATTCAACATTGATTGCACAATATGGAGTGCTCCAATCTAGAAAATAACTTTTGTGGGTGATCTTCTAGGACGGACAAAAGCTTCATTACAAATCAGATGAGTTAGTAATTATGAACTTGCTTTGAAAAGTAGGGCAGAGCTCAGTCGTTCTGGATCCATTTTGATGGCAAGGATCTTATTTTCATCAAGCTTTTTTTTTTTTTTAAAGATAATCCTTGTTCTCACTTGATAGTTGTATATTCAGTATCTATTGATTAAGAAAATACTAAGTGACAAGCTACTATGAATTCAGAACCCTTAAATGAATTTTGGTTTTATTATAACAGTATTTACATACTCTTGAAAAGTGTTAGATGTCTGCTCAGTTTGTATTTAGAGCAGGAAAGAAAATTGGTCTTCAGAAAGTAGGATGTGCTTGATGGACTCAGACTTGGCAAAAACTGTGCCTCCCCAGGGTCCCAGAGATCACAGATGATTAGAAATCACTTCTGTAATGTGAAGGATATAAGTGTAAGGTATTACTGTTAATTATTATAATTACATAGGACCAGATGTTACAATAGTATTCATTTTAAATGGCATTCTGCCAACAGCAGGTGAATGTTTAAAACTATTTTCCCAATATACATTTCTCCCATCACTGTAGTGAAGGAAAAGGTGTTTTATTAGAAACTATATCCAAATGATCCGAAACAGCTCAGTAGTCATTTAAAGCTATTAATGGGACACCATCAGCAGAACAAAAAGGCATCCCACAATATGGGAGAATATATTTGCAAATGACATATATGACAAGGTGTTAACATCCAAAATATATAAAGAACTCACATGCCTCAACACCCAAAAAGCAAATAACCTTATTAAAAAAATGGGTGGAGGATGTGAACAGACACTTCTCCAAAGAAGAAATTCACATGGCCAACAGGCACATTAAAAAATGCTCCACATTGCTAATTATCAGGAAAATGCAAATTAAAAGCACAATGAGATAATACCTCACAGCAGTTAGGATGGCCAACATCCAAAAGACAAGAAACAACAAATGCTGGTGAGGATGTGGAGAAAGGGGAACCCTCCTACACTGCTGGTGGGAATGTAAACTAGTTCAACCATTGTGGAAAGCAATATGGAGGTTCCTCAAAAAACTAAAAATAGAAATACCATTTCACCCAGGAATTCCACTCCTAGGAATTTACCCAAAGAAAACAAGTTCTCGGATTCAAAAAGACATATGCACCCCTATGTTTATCGTAGCACTATTTACAATAGTCAAGATATGGAAGCAACGTAAGTGTCCATCAGTAGATGAATGGATAAAGAAGAGGTAGTACATATACACAATGGAATACTATTCAGCCATAAGAAAGAAACAAATCCTACCATTTGCAATAACATGGATGGAGCTGGAGGATATTATGCTCAGTGAAATAAGTCAGGCAGAGAAAGACAAATACCAATGATTTCCCTCATTTGTGGAGTATAACAACAAAGCAAAACTGAAGGAACAAAACAGCAGCAGACTCCCAGACTCGAAGAAGGAACTAGTGGTTACTAAAGGGGAGGGGTGTGGGAGGGCAGGTAGGGAGGGAGAGAGAAAGGGATTGTGGGGTATCATGATTGGTGCACATGGTGTGTGTGGGGTCACGGGGAAGACAGTGTAGCTCAGAGAAGACAAATAGGGACTCTGTGGCATCTTACTACACTGATGGGCAGTGACTTCAATGGGGTATAGGGGGGACTCAATAATAAGGGTGAAAGTAATAACCACATTGTTTTTCTTGTGAAACCTTCATAAGAGTGTATATCAATGATACCTTAATTTAAAAAAAATGAAAAAAATTAAAAATTAAAGCTATTAATGTAACTGTATGTCCTTGAAATACACAACCATTTCTGTCTAAGCAAGGTAATACCAATCTGTTGGTGCATACGTTTTTGGAATTACTGGTTTACTCAATAAATTATTGAATTTCATAACACATATTCTTTTCTGAAGTACTCAGTTTTTGAGGTGTGAATTGTTTAATTCAAAGAGCTCCTATTTAGAAAGAATGGTTAAAGCTTTGAGGTGTTCCACTTGGGTTTCATGTTTAATTTTGAGGGCAGAGATAAATTTAGCAACACGAATAGCTCTTGGTTTTGTAACTTCCTGGTACAGACAGAAAATATATTTACTATGTTTTGTGAGTGGAATTATGTAGTCTTACTTAGCTCATAATTTTGTTGATATTTTTCAGGGGAATGATTTAATTGAAATTAGGTACATTCTACTGATGTGGGATTAATCATGGGCAGATCAGTGGCTAAAATAATTATCTTAATACCTTACATATGTTGTTTATTTTAGTCTTATAACTCTCTGAAGAGATAAGCCATTTTACAGATGACCATTTCCATGTCATAGGGATTGGCTTGTCCAAGGGCTCACAGCTGGTGAGTGAAACAGCCATAATGTTTATATAGTTTTAATCATCACAACTTTGTACCTTTTATCCAAAAGTTTCAAGAATGGCCTTTCACCTGGGGCTGCCAGCCTTTGAGGTTTGGACACATCTATTGCTGTGGCCAGTGAGAACAGGAGCATAGTATCAATTACAGGGGCTCAGCGTTGAAAACAAAGCCCTGTGATTTGCTGCTTTTAGTATTGGGAGCTCTTGAGTTTGTCTTCTGTCTTGACTATTGTAGTATATTTATCATACAAGTCATTCTGTTAACTTTGTTTTGTTCCTAATATGTAGTTAAATTATAGATCTTTTCCAAAGCTGTGGATGTTTTCCCTTCTGATTATAAAAGTTATATACACATTTACGGTACAGTGTTTAAGAAAGTATATTGAAAATTAAAATTATCCATAATCCCACTACCCAAAGAAAACTAGTATATTCCCCATTTATTTGTAAATATTATATAAACAGAGTAGAGTTGATATTCATAAGTCATATCCTACTTTTTTCACTTGACATTTTCTCATTAAGAAATCCTAATTTATCATGTCATGATTATAAAATCCTCAGCCATATGGATATACTGCATTCTCTTTTTACTATATATAGGGGTTGTTTCTGTGGACTGGGAACTGGAGACCTTAAGGTTGGATGCTTCTGTTATGCTTAACTGTTGGTTGCAGCTTTCAGAGAAGACAGAAGAGAGGTGAGAGGGATGTCATAGGAGGAGTTGCCTCCCTCTTCCCCTGATTCCCTTATGACTGACACAAAGTTCATTTCTTTAATATGAAATGGCTCTTTGATACTTTGTAAAAACTACCTTTGTTTGTAGACCTGAATGCATCTTGTATTTCTTTAGGAATAGATCCCTGGAAATGGAATTTTTGTGTCAGAGGCTCTTGATAAAAATGGCCAGATTGTCTCCCTATAATTTTGTGCTAAATTTTCACTTCCATCAGCAGTATATGAGAGTTCAGGAATCCTTAGATCTTGAGCTACAATCTTTTCTAACTATGCAAACATTTTCTTCCTTTAATAAGCATTTCTTGTATTACTAGTGAGATTGGAAGTTTTATTTGATTAAGTCTAATAGCCCTGAGTTGTCTATTCATTTCCTTTGCTCATATTTCTGTCACCATTTGTGATTTTCTTAGCAGTTTATATGAGAGTTCTTTTTCTTCTTAAGGAGTAGTTAAAAGTAATTATTAATCTAGTTTTCTAGTGTCACCTAGCCCACGTGATTTTTTTCAAGCCCCGATGTTATGCTGACTGATTGTAAGTCTAATTAATTCAGTTTTTGCAATACGGTACTGGCTCAAGAAGAGACCCATAGATCAATGGAACAGAATAGAGAGCCCAGATATAAACCCATGCATATATGGCCAATTAATATGTGATGAAAGAGCCATGAATATACAGTGGGGAAAAGACAACCTATTCAATAACTGCTGCTGTGAAAACTGGACAGCTACATGTAAGACAATGAAACTGGATTATTGCCTAACTCCATACACAAAAGTAAATTTGAAATGAATCAAAGACTAAATTTAAGACATAAAACCATAAAATTCTTAGAAGGAACATAGGCAAAAATCTCTTGAACATGAGTATGAGCAATTTTTTCCTGGACATGTCTTATTGGGCAAGGGAAACAAAAAATGAACAAGAGGTACTACATCAAACTAAAAAGCTTCTGTACATCAAAGGACACCATCAGCAGAACAAAAGGCAGGCTACAGTATGGGAGAATATATTCATAAAAGATTTAGCTGATAAGGTCCAAGATATATAAAAAGCTCATATTCCTCAACACCAAAAAAACAAATAACACGATTAAAAAATGGGCAGAGGACCTCAATAGACATTTTTCCAGAGAAGAAATACAGATGGCCAACAGGCACATGAAAAGATGCTCCACATCTCTAACCATCAGGGAAATGCAAATCAGAACCACACTGAGATATCACCTCACACCAGTCAGAATAGCTGGGAATCCAAAAGACAAGATAACAGTGTTGGTGAGGGTGTGGAGAAATGAGAACCCTCCTACACTGTTGGTGGGAATGTAAATTGGTGCAGCCACTGTGGAAGGCAATATCAAGGTTCCTCAAAAAAACAAAAATATAAAAACCATTCGACCTAGCAATTCCACTTCTAGGAATTTACCTGAAGAAAAAATCCTTGATCTGAAAAGACATGTGCACCCCTATATGTTCATTGTCACATTATTTACAATAGCTAAGATATGGAAGTAACCTAAGTGTCCATCAGTAGATGAATGGATTGAGAGATGTGTTACATATACACAATGGAATATTATTCAGCCATAAAAAATAGTCCTGCAATTTGCAACAGCATGGATGGCTCTAGAGGGTATTATACTCAGTTAAATAAGCCAGGTGGAGAAAGACATATAAAACAAAGCAAAGCAGAAGGAACAAAAGACACTGAGAAGGGACTGGTGGTTACCATGGGGGAGGGGTTGGGATGGGTAGTTGGGGAAGTTGAGGGGGATAAAGGGGCACAAAAATCCTCAGTCATAATGTAGATTGGTCTCGGGGATGGTAGTACAGCATGGAGAATATAGTAAATGATTCTGTAACATCATCCTATGCTGATAGATAATAGCTGTACTAGTGGGGCTGAGGATTTAATAATATGGGTAACTGTTGAACCACTGTTGTATACTTGACACTAAAATAAGACTATATCAATTAAAATAAATAAATAAATAATTCAGTTTTGGGATAAACTTTCTATTCTGAATAATGCTAATAATGTGTTTTGTCTTTCCAGAGAGAAGAAATAATGTAAATCATTCACTCTCTAAACATTAAAGTCAAAAGTGAGGAAAGTCAGGGAGAACATGGCATGGCCAAATATTTTTCAAAGAGGAACTTTGCTGTCCCGGTTCAGCCATCATCATGTTGTTGTCTTCCTGCTCACTTTCTTCAGGTACTTGGATTGCTAATGTGCTCTTGTATTTTTTTTCCCTGTTGAGGGAGATATTTATTGCATGGCAAGTGTTTAATACAGTAATTGGCATGGATGTATCAATGAAGTACGATGAACTACTCCTTCTGTTGTACTTTCTGATAGGTCCAATGAAGTAAGTCCTCCAGGGCTGTTTTGTCCATTTGCCTCAGTGTATGGAGTCATTTTTGGTTGGAGTGCTGGCTGGAGGGAGCCTCTTGTATCTAGTGTGTTGAGACCAGGGGGTTCAGTTAAACCTCCTGTGATGCACAGGACAGCCCCCGACAGTGGAGAATCTCTGGGACCAAACTGTCAGTAGTGCTGTGGCTGAGTAACCCTGACCTAATAAAAAGTCCTACTGTATTTGTTAAACCTGGAGCTTGAGAACACAGGATGTGCACTCAGGGAACAGTGAGTGCCTCCGTGAGCGGTAAAGATGGTATGAGACAATTGTGAGGAACTTCGATAACTCATGTGAGATTCTGGGTGTTAGCATGTTTCTAATTCTGTGGCCTTCAGTGACTCTCTTTAGTGGTCTGTAGATAACAAAAACCAAGCTGTTTGGTGGTAGGATCGTGTTATTTGTCAGCTGCGACTCAGCTATTTTGATGATTTCTTCTGCATAAATTTTATATTAATCTTTACTGAAGGTGCCACAAATGATGATGGTTTGTTTTTTTTATGGCAGAAACTAGGAAAATCCATAATTATTGATAGGTAATTTGGATGCTTGGTTTAGGAATGTCTGTTTATGTGGTGGTGGGGGAGGCATTAGTATGAAGAAAACACAGGGCTCTAGAAGAAGCTATGAATGGCTAAAGCAATGAGTGGTCATTGGTTGCTAATGACTTAAAATCCTTCCCAGAATTGCAACCTTGATTTAGAGCAGATTGGGATTGGTCACATCTCCATCTTCTAAGTCCAGAGATAAATTGAGAGTGAACACAGGCACATATTTAAAGACTAGTCAATTTTTTCCTTGCTTAGTAGAGACTGTTTCAATTGATAGTTCCTCTAAAGCAGTTTTCCTTTCTTTCCTTTTTTTTTTAAAGAGAAGAATCCTAAAATTAAATAAAACAAATGGGAATATATCCGTGATTTCATTGAATGCCATTTTCTTTGCTATTCATTTAGATGGTTTTCTTCTCTCTTTTATAGTTACTCGTTGCTCCACGCGTCAAGAAAAACTTTTAGCAATGTCAAAGTCAGTATCTCTAATCAGTGGACCCCAAGTGATTTTAACAAATCTGTTGAGCTGCCTGTAGAGGTAAGCAGAACAAAGGGCTGAAATGGATTTAAGAAGAGAACTGTGCTCGTCCCTGAATTCTTCTTAAATTCTTCTATTTTGTTTCATTCATCTGCTTAGGACTCTAAAATGGCCTGTTGTTTCCAATGGCATATAATCCAAGCTATTCTGTGTGATTTCTTAGTTTGCTCTAGTTCAGGCCTGTTTTACTATTCCAACCAGCTTGTTTCTCCCTGCTTTGAAGTCACACAATTCTGGCAAGGCTATTTATTGAGTTTCACAAATACCATACTCATTTCTGCCTTTGAGATTTTGCTCATCTTCTTTTGTATGCTCTTCCACCTTCTTCCCAGCCATCTAAATTTTGCTTTTCCTTTTGGGTTAAGATAAAATGCCACTTTTTTCTATCAAGTTTTTCCCCAGCTTCTGCTAATTTTTTTTCCTTCCAAATTGTGCATACTGTATGTTATATAGCTTAATGTCTCAGTATTTCAGTTACTTGTGTCTTCCCTAAGAGTCTTGAGATCAGGGAAATATATCCAGTTCCTTTAATTAATATTCATAGTGTGTTTTATTTCTTAAAAATTATTTCCCCTATTTGGATTAATTCAGAGTTGACATAAATTTATAGGTTCTGTATACTCACGTATATGGTAATTCAGTAATTGTATATTGAGAGTCTGTCTTACATAAACACTGTTCTAGAAGCCCTTCCTAATGGAGCAGACATTCTAATAGAGATGGTTCTGAAAAGTTTTTATCAAGTTTAAGTTATTAGGAACTTTTGAAAGGAGAGATGTTAAGAATAGAGGGCTAAATATCAGACTGAGTCTTGGTTAGTGCTGTGTGTACAGTGAGTATGTCTAAATGATCATTAACTGACATGTTATAAACCTGCCAGGCAGTATAGAACCTCTCTTTGTCATTATTGAAACAAGACCACCCAGCTTCTGCTTTACTACTTCTTGGGAGAAGAAACTCCCTATCTTCTGACATGGACAACTTCCTATTCAGCTCTCATTATGAGGAAGTTCTTTCTTATATTGAGGTCAAAGTGTTCTACTTTTTAATTTTGATCTTGGGTTTTATCTTCAATGCTAAGTTGATTCCTGCTGCATGACAGCCAATTATTTGCAGAAAACCTGTCTTCCTGTGTAGTCTGCTCCTTCAACTGTACTTTAGTGACACTGCACTAAATGTGCTGTTACAGGAATGGTCTGACCAATGTACAGAAGACTAGGATTTAATTTAGGCACTACATTTTTGGTTATGCTGCCTAAGGCTGCTTTTGTTTTTTAGGTAGTGAAGTTGAGGGTTCCCAAGATCATTTCCAGGTTTGATAATTCACCAAGAAGACTCACAGGACTCCACATATAGTCACACTTACAGCTATGATTTATTACAGTGAAAGGATGAAGTGAAGAATCACCAAAGGGGAAAGCGCAAAGTTTGGGGAGGCCTGGAGAAACCAGATGCAAGTGTCCGCGTCCAAGAGTCCTTTTCCAGTGGAGTCACAGAAATGTGCCTATTTCTGCTTAGATATTTTATTTACTTATTCTAACTGCTGTTAAAATAGGTTTCACCATTCTGATATTCAGAACTATGGATTATGTAGTTTGGACAGATTGGTTATACAGAAGTCAAGTTCAGGCTTATCCTGGGTCTTCGTATTTCCGTACCTGCCCTCACGAGAACAGTGCTGGCTGTCCGTTCCTTTCTTTGGACTTCAAAGTCTAGGTTTCTTCTTTCCTGAGGCCTGCGGCAGGGAGCGGAGTGTCTCAGGTCATGTGTGCTTTCACTCCTCCTGTGCTGTTGGGTGTTAGCTGTCTGAACTCTAGCTTCCCTTTGAGTCTTTTCCAAAGTGGAAAGGGTTCTTAGAACCAGAAGTTTATATAAAATTAGTCTGAAAAATGTTTTACCAATGTATCATTAAACATTTCTTAAGTGTCCTACATAGTATCCTCAAAAGGTATTTATAGCTTTCATTTTTATGCATAGCTATCTTAGGTGATTTACAAAAGAAATTAAGCAGTCTTTTAATTTTATTTTTTAAATTAAATTAATTATTTTTATTAAAGTTTCATTGATATACAACCTTATGATAGTTTTACATAAACAACACTGTGGTTTCAGCATTCACCCATATTGTCAAGTCCTCACCCCCTCTGTTAAGGTCGCAGTCTGTCAGCTGTTAATGTAAGTTAATAGTAAGATAGTTAATAGTTAGATGTTAATAGTAGTTAATAGTAAGATGCTATAGAGTCATTACTTCAGGCACAGTCTCTTTACCTTGAGAATTTATAATGGATTGCATGGAAATGGACAAACATTGAAAATAGTAAGTGAATATAAGATAAGATCTGTGTTTATAGATAATAAAGAGGAATAGTTAAATCTAGTATTTGAGGACAACTTGACTGAAAATTGTAAACAAAAATTTGTTCTTTTAAATTAAAAAGCCTTCCCCCTCCAGACAGTACACTCTTCCCATGAGAATAGCGTGCGGGAGTCTAAACTTCTCCAGGAGAGGGAAGCGAGTTTCAAGGCGTCCTCAGCGGCCCGTCTCTGCCTCACCTCAGCTCCTCCTCTGCAGATTCTCACAGAAGCTGATACCACTTGCCTTAGGCAGAGCACAGACCTGAGAACCAAGGCAGCGTCGGCGCATCCTCTGCTCACCACCTCAGGAAGCTCTCCGTGTCAGTAGCGTCCCCACCCCCATGCACAGCCCTTAGTTTGTGACACACATTCTCAGGAAACCCACACTGTGACCTTCCATATGTGCACATCATTTCATGCTTCCAGGAAGTGCCCCAGCATGGTGCAACCGCAGTAGGGGTTCAGCCTGTCCCCCCACGGCACAGAAACCCCTCTGTACATACAGCCAGTACACTCACGATTATTGCACATATGTGCAGGCTGGCTTTGAATCACTGGAGTGTGTGGGATTTTAACATGTTAAAGTCATTAAATGTTGGATGAGTGACTGTATGCTTGGACCATTTCTCACCTACTAGTATAGTTGTCTTGATCTGAGCTACATTACCAAAGTAAACTTTCTTCACTAGACTTTTTCTTTTATCTTATTTTCTGAATCTTTTTGTTAGTTCTACTTTGTTTTTTTAGTTTTTAGTTTAGTTCTGTTTTCCTCTTGTAAAGTAGGCAATCAAAAGTATATTTCAGCTGAATTCTGGCAGCAAAACAGAGAAAAGCTGTTTAAAATTTATCAGTTCTTGTGAAAGCCACACCTGCAGGAAGTTTGGTGACTTGAGAGAGTAAAGAGAACCCCCTGAGACAGAGCCAGCAGCTTGAGGCCCCTGTCTTTAGCTCACATTGGTGTGTGCCCAACGGGGCTTAGTCCTGGGTCCTAGTGAACCCATATGACATCAGGGACAAAGATTGTGGGCAGGGGAAAATGTGGCAAAATAACTCTAATTGGAGAAATTTAAGGCCCTAGTTGCCATGCTGAAATGCTAGATGTTCAATAAATATTTGTTGAGCAATAAAAATTACTAATTTTATTTAATCTAGCCCCCAAGTACACTATTTTTAATATTCTGTGTGATGAAGCAGAAAGTATGCATATCTGCCAAATACCCAAATCTGAATAATTGTCGCTTGTCTGCAGTGCACCCAACTGTGCAGGTGCTTTTCCTCAAGAAGCCGTCATTACTTTGGTTGACAGAAGTGCTTTATTTATGCTTTCTACTTTATCACACAGAATATTAAAAAAGAAGTGGACTCGGGCCAGATTTAATAAAATTAATAATATTAACTGCTCAACAAATATTTAGTGAGCATTGAGCATGTGCCAGGGATATTCTTATGTGAAATTGGCTTAAAGCTGGGAGTATGGAAATGAAGTATACAGTGCTTACTGGTATAGGGGATGTAACTTGTGATTTCATGCTAAGGCACAGGAGTTTCACCCACCACTACTTTTGCACCATCAATGGACAAGTCAAAGGGAAAAAGCAGATAACATTTCAGTGTTATGCAGATAGTTTTGACCTTGTGGACCTTTTTGCATTGTTTCCTTATCTATGGAGTGCTAAATTACTCTTTTCAACATCACCAGGTTTCCGAGAGGGTGGGCAGAGGTTGTATGAGAAACAAAGTCTGACAGACACCAGCAGGGACTGACTTGCTCTTGTTGCAGATCTGGAGCAGCAACCATTTGTTTCCCAGCGCAGAGGAAGCCACTCTTTTCCTTGGAACACTGGATACTATTTTCCTCTTCTCCTATGCAGTGGTAAGTTTTAGAATTCTAAAGTTTTAAGTTGAGGAAAGATGTAAAAGGAAATGACTCTAAACCTTATGAAGTTCGTGAAGGACTTTGAATTTGCTGACTGAGGAGAGTTCAATATTGCTAAAGTTTATATTTTGTGCCCTTGCCACCCAACTATCCATCCATGCATTTGACAAATATTTATTGAGCACCTGGCATGTGCCAGATACTTTCCTAGTAGTAGTCATTAGTGAGTATCACAGGAAAAATCCCTACCTTTATAAAGCTTATATTGGGGTGGGTACTAAGGGAGCTGGGTAGTAACACAGTGTTATAAATAAGTAAATTATGGAGCATATTTGAAAGTGATAAATGCTATAGAGAAAATTAAAGCAGGAAAAAGGGAATAAATAGCCCTGGATGGGTTGTAGTTTTAAGTAGGGTGGCTGGGGCAGCGCTTGTGTAAAAAGAGATTATTTGAACAAAGACCTGATGTGGGTAAGTGAGGTCGCTGTGACCAGGAGTGAGTGGCAGGAGTGAGGCTGAAGAGATGATGGGGCTCAGATCTGTAGGGCTTTGGTGCCTTGGTCGGGGCTTTGGCTGTAACCCTGAGTGAGAGGGGAGCCCTGGAAGGTTTTGCACAGAGGAGTGTCAGGATCTGGCTTATACAGGAGGGGTGCACCTGACTCTCTAGGAGACTAGTCTGTAGGGGAGAACAGGGAGATGAGTTAGTATTCTAACTTTGAGGTGAAGGATGATGGTACCTTGGTTCCAAGGATAGCAGGAATAGAGGTAGAAGATGGAGATTTTAGCTGTGCTTTGAAGGTAGAGCTAATAACATTTTTCTTTGTTCAACATGGACTATAAGAGAAAGAGAGGTGTGAAGGACAACTCACGGATGGAAGCGTCACAGTGGAGTTGAGGACTGGGGGAAGGGCAGGCTTTGGGGGAAATCGCTTTTGGAAATGTCACATTTGAGATACTATTATTGCCCAAATGACGAAGAGTAGACACTTGTTTATGATTCTGGAGTTCAAGGTCAGGTTCAGGCTGGCGGTTCAGACTTCAGAGTCCTTAGCATATAGATGACTTTCAGAATTCTGAGCCTGGATGAAATCATCAGGAGGTAGGTGAGGATGGGGGAGAGGAGGGACAGCTGAGCTGTAGGGCTTCCAGTGTTTAGAGGGCAGGAAGATGAGGAATGGCAGGGGAGGCTGAGGGGAGCAGAAAGGAGGAGAGCCTCCGGGGGCTGGTATCCTGGGAGCCATGCTAGGAGGGCAGGGGCTAATTTACTGTCTGAGGTGGTCTTTTGGGATTGGGCTGCCAGAATCTCTGTCTGGTTGTAGGGAACTCTGGTGGCTGCTCAATTAGAACTGTGGGGCAGTGGCAACAGTGGGAGCCATGCACTGAAGGAGCAGTCACATCTTTTCTTCTAGCGTTATTTTCCCTCTTTAAAATGTTATAAAAAGTCTTTTCTTTATGAATGTCCATGTGATGTGAAATACTGGGTGCAAGTCCCAAAGTCATCTCTAAGTTCATTTGGGTAATTATTAGCATATCTTTTCTTCAAAGAGGAAACTTAGAGAAGCAGTTGGAGCAGATCTTAGGTCATTTAGCCTTACTACTTCCCTGGGTGTTTTCTGTTCAAAATCCCAATGTATAGTCGTTTGTCTTAGGCTGGAGCAGTCCAGTAATGCTTCTCTCTAAGCCTTCCATGGAGTATTTTAAGAAGCTGGAAAGACCAGATCTGCCACTGTCCACTAGCTATGTTAAACTTGGTTTTGAAATGGTATTAACCTTCTGTTGACATTTACAGAGTTATGATGGTAATACCTACCTGCAGGATTACATCGGTTTAGGAGTTGAAAGATAAGTGCCATGAAGAATCAGCTATCACAGTTCTGTGTATTGAGCTGCATTGCCTTCTATACCTTCCAGGCATTGTGCAGGCATTTGGAGCAACAGAATAAATTGATTCTGTAATCTGAAACATATTTGAGAGCTCTTCTTCACCTCCTTTACTGTATGTAGCATGAGAACACATGAGTGACTGCTATCAAACGTAGAACCTAATGCTTACCGGTATCTCTTTTGAGGTAGTGAAAGCTTGACCCTTGTGAGGGAGAGACATTTATTATGATATACATCATCTAAATATTCTCTAGTATAGATAGAGTCCATTTACTAAAAACACTTATATCTGAATTTGGCCTACTTACTCTGCTGTGTTGGTCTTGCTTCCCCTTGTAGTGTGTAGCACAGTGGCCAAGATCAGGGGCTTCCCGAGGCCTGGACAGCCTGCGATTCAGTCCCTCTTCTGCGGTTTCCTAGCGATGATTTCTCAGCTGCAGCTCCCTCATTTGAATACCTCCACCAAGGGCTGTGGACAGGGTTATAGGAGTCACCGTGAGGCATTTGGAACAATGCCTGACTATAGAGGGCAAGCAAGATCCATATTTGAGTCTGTTTTTTTTTCTTTTTTCCTTCCTGTCTTCTAATGAATTTAGGTTTATAGTCAAAGTATTTATTCCTTTTACATATTTATGAAAGAAACCTAAAATATGGTGTCTTAGTTCTAGTCTGCCTTGCTGCCATGACCTTAGCATTTTAATTTCTGCCACTCATAGGGAGGAGAGCAGAAGGCAGGACATTTGTAACTATCTTCAGCTAATTATTGTCTCTGCCTCCCTCCTCTCCCTGCTTCATGATGTCATGAAACCCAAGGGTCAGATTAAACCGGCAGTGCATGTGCCCCAGAAGCTTCTGTTCTGCAGGACATGTTGTAACACATCTTAATTTAGAATGCAAATGGCCAGGAGGAATCCCTTTGGGTAAGCAGATAACTGGTGCCTAGGAGTATTTGTTCTAGAAAATGAAATACATTTATGTGCTTGTTTTGTTAGAATTATTGCTTTTTTATTCCAGTCTCCATTTGGGAAGTTAGGGGATGAGGTAGAACCAAAGTTTACACTAGATGGTGATGACTTACTTGTGCATTAGATGTTTATAGTATAGTGTGCAGAAGCCCATTGTCATTTCATGAAACATTTGTGAAACTGATAGAGACAGCTCATCTAGGCATGAGGATGAGGTTTACTTTTAAGTTATCTCAGTGTTTTGTGTCTCATTTGCTTTGCAGTGCATTTTACTTGTTCAGGCTATGTTGTTTTCAGAGTTGTAAAATAAAACGCTGTGTTTTTAGGGCCTTTTCATCAGTGGTATTGTTGGAGATCGGCTTAATTTACGATGGGTTCTGTCTTTTGGCATGTGCTCTTCTGCATTAGTGGTAAGTCGGAAAGATATTATTATTATTATTGTTATTATTTTGGCCAGATGTTTTAGAATCCAAGTAATCCCCCTGCTTTTATATGTAGAATAGAAGAGTAAAATTACTCTTCATTTTCCCAATCCTTTTTGTGTGCCTTTCAGTTAGGGAGACTTCTAAAGTATGATTTGGATCACGCCCTTCCTTGACTCAGTCACCAGTGAAGTCAGAGAGAGCATAAACAGCATGGCACTTAGTGCTCTGCAGAACCTGCTCCCAGCCCGGGTCTGTCAGTGTGCCCCACCACCTTGTGGTGGCCAAGCTAAACTATTTTCCTTGGCCCTAGCGTGCTAGGTTCCTTTCTGCCCCTGTGCTTTTGCTCCTGTTCCTCCTGCCTCAAGTGGCTCTCTTTTCAGCTCTCCATAGTCTAACTCAGCATCTCCTTCAAGTCATTGGCCAAATGACACTTCTTTCATAAAAGCCTGACTTCACGGACACCACACCATTCCCTCTCTCAGCTCCTGTACTGGTATTTCTTTGCAGGCACTTACACTGTCTATTACTTGGCCTACTTACTGCTGTGTTGGTCTTGCTTCCCCTTGTAGTGTGTAGCACAGTGGCCAAGATCAGGGGCTTCCCGAGGCCTGGACAGCCTGCGATTCAGTCCCTCTTCTGCGGTTTCCTAGCGATGATTTCTCAGCTGCAGCTCCCTCATTTGAATACCTCCACCAAGGGCTGTGGACAGGGTTATAGGAGTCACCGTGAGGCATTTGGAACAATGCCTGACTATAGAGGGCAAGCAAGATCCATATTTGAGTCTGTTTTTTTTTCTTTTTTCCTTCCTGTCTTCTAATGAGGAATGTTTACTAATTGAATAAAGCATGGAGTTTAGACCCTACTACTACTACTACTGTTTTTCAGTATCTGCATTTTAGAGATTGAAGCACTTTAATCACAGGCTGCTCATCTACACCTATACATACAATTTAGAACATGTAAACAAATTTTGTGTTTTTTACATTTTTGAAAAGCTGATGTACATAAACTCATCCTTTTTGGTGTGTGCTACCACCGCCCTCTCCCCCCAGCCTCTGGCAACCACTGATTTTTTTGCCCTTAGAGTTTGGCTTATTCCAGAATGTCATGTAACTGGAACCATAAGTATTATACATAACCATTTTTTTGACTACAAATAAAATGTCCACTTGAGCAAAATGCCTGGAAAAAAGCAGTCACTTGATGAATGCTACTGAATGATTGAGCAGATCACAAGTCACATTGGCTCACTTAGTAGCTGCAGAAATAACACGGGTGCTTCCCAGTTATTTGGGAATGTGGGCACCAGGCTGACCGAATATACAAACATGCACTCATTTCCCACAGCACAAGCCTGAGGAAGAGGGAATGGCAGTAGTTGTAAAATGAGGTTGAACAGCACAGACTTACTTTTTACCACTGAAGGTATAAGTTGGAGGGCTGATCACTATGAGTTATGTTGTTTGGCATCTTTGCCCCTCCAGTCAGTGGTGGCTTAGTGGCGTCTCACCTGCTCAGTGCTGCTCTGAGCAGGAGCATCTGAAGAGTTGGCCACACTGCTGTTGGGCCCCTGACATTTGATTCCTGGAGTCTCTTCGTGCGGGAATGTGAATGGTGAGCAAGGCTGCTTCGAGTGTCCATGTGGATGTTACATGTCCTTTCTCTTCCATCTTCCCCAAGGTGTTTGTCTTTGGCACTCTCACAGAGTGGCTGCACTTCTACAACAAGGGCCTGTACTGCTGCCTGTGGATTGTGAACGGCCTGCTGCAATCCACTGGTTGGCCCTGTGTGGTTGCTGTTATGGGCAACTGGTTTGGGAAAGCTGGGTAAGCTACTTTCTTCCTCTTTAATTTCTCTTTTCAAGTAGTTTTAACGTAGGATTCTTCAGATTTGTCATCAGTTAACTTGACCCCTTCAACACTACCCACATCTTCCCACTATTTCAGAAAGTTACAGTAGTTCAGGGAACAATTTCACATCAAAGTATATTAGAAGTGGTACAACCTTCTGGATGATGTAGCCTGGGGAGAAGCATTCGTGACACTTTCCTGGCCATGATGGGATTTTGAGTGTGGCTGAGGCAATACATCTCTCAATTAAAAAAAAAAAATCTTCCCTTGAGAGAGCATAAATAATATAACATGATAAGATAAATCTCACGTGCCATCTCACCATGTACCTTTCTGTGGATTTGGCCTTCTCTTCCTTTTTTGAGACTCAGGAATCTATTTTAACTTTCTTACATTAAGATAAGGAAACTGAGGCCAAATGTTATTAATGGGTCTTGCCTAAGGTGTCGTAACAAAGGCACTAATAAGATGAAGATGAAGAATGCCAAACTTGGGGGCTTAAAAGCCCACATTGGACATTATTCCCTAAACCTTCAAATAGTTACCAGATTATGTATGAGTTTGTGTGTGGTGTGGGCTGTGGTATGAGGATGGGCATCTGATAAAGTATCTTCTAGGCCCCCAGGAAGAACCATATACCTAATTTTCAGGGTGGAAAATAAGTCGAGATACCAAAGACTTGACTTTATTGTTTAAAATTATTGTGACACTCTGATTTCAGGAATATTATTACTTTGGATTTCTATCATTTTTCCTGGGTAAATATTTATGTGCTGTGAGATACACATTGATATCATTGATGGTTCTTTTTTGTTTATATACTCTATTAAATAGGATTTCTCAGACATTATTGCCACCATGGTGATGAGTGCATATTCTGACCAGTCCCTCTCTGTCTTCAGGCTTCCCCAGTGTCATAATGGAAATAATGATGCTTGCTGGCTAATGATCTGTCATGTTGTGAAAGTTCAGCTATAAAATGTCTTGTGGTTCGAACAAGCATCACTCAATGAGAATGCTGTGATTGTATGTCAGTGTGCTAGTGGTTTCTGTTTCACTCTAGCATCTCTGGTTTAATAATTGGTTTTTTAAGAGGTGCTTGTTCCCTTATGATATTTTAGTTTTTGTTTGGTGTAGGTGTCAGCTTGTGTGTGGGTTATTTGTACTAATTTTTTTCAGGTAATTTTTTTCATCCATGTTTTTTGAAAATTATATAAAATCTACTTGCGTATTGTAGAAAAGCCAGATAATACAAATGAACAAAGAGGAACAAATCAAAACCACCTGAAATCCTATCACTCAAGGATAATCACTTTGACACATATCATTTTGAGATAATTCTTATGTGACCTTTTATAAATTGGATGACACTGGGTGTTTGATGGCAGTGACTGGACAGGCTGACCATTTCACTATTTCTGTGGATCAGTCACAAAGAAAAAAATTCCAGAAAGCCTTTACAGTTTATTTTTGAAAATGAGACCATTTATTTTTTAAATGAATAGCGCTAGTAAGTGAAATTGATGATGTGCTGTTTGAGACACAGTAACTTTTCCTCTGAAGCATAACAGTAAACCAAAAAGTATCCATAAGACTATGACAACTTAGAATCATGGCTATTTTCAGCCAGTTTCTTGTAAAATCATGTCTTTGGTCAGCCAGTGCTGGTCAGAGCCTGACCTTCCAACTCTTTCCTCCTGGGTCCTCTTGTAGGTTTTGTGTATTTTAGGAAATTGGGGCATTTTAATACTGGGGAGGAACATAGAGATTACATAGGTCAAATTATTTCTTTTCCAGGTGAAAGAAGTTGGGGCCCCAGGGAATTAAGTGACCAACTGAGGATATTGCCCTAAAAACTTAGCTTGGATCAGTGAGTCCTGCCCCTTCTCAATTGTCAGGGTCATACTTTTTTTTTTTAATAATTTTTTTTATTAAGGTGTTATTGATATACACTCTTATGAAGGTTTCACATGAAAAACAATGTGGTTACTACATTCACCCATATTATTTAGTCCCCCTCATAGCCCGTTGCAGTCACTGTCCATCAGTGTAATAAGATGCCACAGAGTCACTACTTGTCTTCTCTGTGCTACACTGTCTTCTCAGGATCATACTTTTTAAAGCCCACTTAGGGTAATACAGTATGTGCACTTGCACAGCACCAAGCCCTTTCATGTAGATCGATGCACTCAGTCTTTGAGGGGCACAGTTAGTATTTTCCACTAGAACCCTGAGCCTTAGCTGTGCCTTGCTTGAGACGTCACAGCTGGAAGCAGCAGACCAGGGCTTCTGAACACATCTTACTTTTCACCACGCAGTGCTGTCTCCCTGTTCATTTCTAAGATTCTTGTGTCTCAGTGAGGTTATAAAAATGTTCAAAGAGCTAAAAAATCTAGACCTAAACACAACGTGTTATTAATATGTATCAAATAGAATAAAATACAAATTTGAACATTAAGAAATTAGCTTTTCTTAACTCCTTTTTCTGTCACCAGCCTTACTGCCATTGCATATGTTCAGAGCTAATCATTTTCTCTAGGACTATTTTAATAGCTAGTGACCCTTCCATCGGAGTCTTTACCTACCCGTCCATTTTTTTTAACAGCTTTACTGAGGTATACAATAAGCTGCACATGTTTAAAATGTCCCATTTGATGAATTTGGGCATGCATGCACCCTTAAAACCGTCATCACAATTCAGATGACCCCCATCACCCCTAGAAGTTTCCTCATGCCCCTTGGTAATTCCTGTCCCCCCATCCCTCCTACCACCTCTCTCTTTGTCCCTTGTAATCTCCAGGCAACTACTGATCTGCTGTCACTTTAGATTATGTGAATTTTCTAAAATTTTACATAAATGGAATATACAGTATGTATGTATTCTTTCTTGCCTTTCTTCTTTCATTCAGCGTACTTCTTTTGAGATTCATTCAGGTTGTGGATAGTTCATTCCTTTGTGGAGCTGAGTAGTAACTGCTGTACCGCAATTTGTTTATCTGTTCACCCGCTGATGAACATTTGGGTTGTTTTCAGTTTTGGCTGCTGCAGATGAAGCTACATGAACATTTGTGTACAAATTGTTGTATGGACATCATTTGCTTTCCTTTCCCTTGGATGAATACCTTGGAGTAGAATGGCTGGTTCTTATGGCAAGTGCATGGGTATCTTTTTAAGAAACTGGTGGTCTCTCCCAAAGTGGTTGTGCCATTTTACATTCCCACCAGCAGAGTGTAAGGATCCTAGTTGCTGTTATATCCTTGCCAATACTTGGTCTTTTTGATTTTTGCTATTCTAGTAGGTGTGTAGTGATAGCTCATTTTGGTTTTAATTTGCATTTCTATGTCTGATTATGTTGAGCATCTTTTCATACACTTATTTTATCATACTTTGTGTGTGAAGTATCTAATAAAATTTTTTGCCCCCTTTCAAAGTCCTTTTATTTTGAGATTATTTAGATTCATACTCTTTAACATTGTATTGTATTGTTTGTTTCATACTAAGTTTTGAGGATTCTTTATATTCCAGGTCAGTGATACACAAATATTTCCTCCCAATCTGTGACTTACATTTTGAATTCTCTTAATGGTGTCTTTCAGTGAGCCCCAAATTGAACTTTAGTATAATAAAATCTTAGAGTTAGGAGAGACTTTTTTGGGTGTACTTTAAAAAAATATTAAAATGTTGATTCTTTGTAATGTGAACGTGTAGTGTTTTGGCCATTTTGTAATTGCCCTGCACAAGAACCCCTTCTGATTCTGTTGTCTGGTTTTCCACTGTTCTCTGTCTTAGACGAGGTGTTATTTTTGGTCTCTGGAGTGCCTGTGCTTCGGTGGGCAATATTTTGGGAGCGTGCCTCGCTTCTTCTGTTCTGCAGTATGGTTATGAGGTAGGTATCTCTTTCTAGCTTTTTCTTGAGTATATAAGCATTTTGTTTTTTAGGTAATTATATTGGCCATTTAAGACTTCCTAGAACTGTATTTGGGTGGGGCACAGCTTGTATTAAAAGCGGACAAACTTTTGACTAATTCAAACACATAAGAGAACTATTCATGGGAAAGCATCCAGGTCTAAAGGCAACTTAATCAGCTGGGAAAAGTATTTGCAACTCATGTTACAAATAAAGAGCTAATGTCCTTATAAAGCTATAATCTTTATATATTATATAAAGAGCACCTGCCAAATAATAAGAAAAAGACCAATAACATGCATAAAGAAATGTAAAGAATTTGAATGTGTAGTTCATGAAAAGAAAATAGAAATGGCTTGTAATCATAGGATAGTATACTCTACTTCACTTATAACTTATTCATTAATCCAATGAATATTTATTAAGCTCCTCTAAGTGCCCCTAGGCAGTAGAGAATAGAGCACTGGCCAAAAAAGACAAAAATCTCTGCCCTTATGGAGCTTGGTATTCATTGGTGGAGAAATGCAAATTAAAACTACACTAACAAAGAAAGAAAGAAGAAAAGCAAGCAAGCAAAAGAACTGTAGTGTATGCGTATTAGATTTGTGAGCATCCTAAACTTTGGTAATAATTTGTGTTAATGAGGATGTGACGAGAAAGGCATTGTGGCTGGGAAAGGAACTAACCCCTCTTGGGGTCAACATGGGACTGTCTGTCAGAATCACAGCTGCTCTGACAGAGCAGCTCCAATGCCAGGACTTAGTCCCACAGGCAAATGGACTTCAGTATGCGCAAAGCCAACATCTGCGGGGCCATTTCTCTTCTGCATTGTTTGTGATAGCAAAACTTGATAACAAATGTCAGCCAAGAGGGAAATAGCCAAGCTATGATAGACCCTTCCTGCAGCTGTCAGGTAGCATTAGGGGGCTCTTGTGGGCTGATAGGGAAGGAGCAGGGTGGTATGTTAAGTGAAGAAAGGAAAGGGGCAAACTGTGTGTTGAATGATGCCATTTGTGTAAAAATGGAGGATGGATTGAAGAGTATATATTTATATTGGCCTGTATGTTTCTAAAACAATCTCTGGGAAGTGAAAATTAAATTAACAACAATAGCTATGTGTTGGGAAAATGAGGATTGAGTGGTGGGAGAAGGGGCAGGAGGGAGTTTTTACTATATATATCTTTTTGTTTCTTGGATCATGTGAATGTATTGCCTATTCAAAATTCTAAATAATTAAAGGTAAGTACATTGCTCTTTTAAAAAATAGATAAATTTTTAAACAGCTCACCAAGTGTTTGGTCTCAGTCAGGGTCACTGGAAAGTCCTTCCTCTATTCACAGTCGCCTTTTCTAGGCTCCTTAGCGTCGCACCTGGATTGTACTAATTGGTTCAGGTGGGAATTTCAGTTCACCTTATGTGCTGCTCCCAGATTTGACTTCTGGAAACACTAATTTGTCACTGACGCGTCCAAGAATTCAGACTGTCTGTCCACCTCATGCTCCATTTTCTGTCAATTAAAATTCAGCTTGGCAGCCTGGCTTTTGAGATTTTTTATTCTTGATGTCACCTTTCCAGATCAATTTTATTCCCTGTTGTTCCTCAGCAGACGCTCTCTGCTTTGACCATGGCTCATTCCCACCCTGTGCCTTTGCTTCACTTTGCCAGGAAGACAACCTATCGGTTTTTTAGCCCTTCCTTTAGACCTTGTCTCACTACTCCAGTCTCTTTAGCTGCTTCCTTCTTCTAAATTACTATGTAAGTTTCTTATTAGGACTGTGTCTTCTCATCTATTTGGCTACATGATACCTTATATTTTTGTTCTGTGTATTGGTTAATTCCTTCAACTGGATAGAATCTTCAAGGGCAGATACTGTCTGTGGTGAGAGGCTGTGTGGTGCAAAGGAGTGAGTTTTTTAGAGTGAGTCTTGATTTCACAGTTGTTACAGTGCCACTCAGTGTCCATGGGACCTAAATATCCTCTCTGAGCCTTAAGGAAAAATTAATGGGAACATGCACTAAAACTGCTCAGCGCCTGGCATGGCTAACCTCCCGGTGTTCCTTCCTCCCCACATGTGCCTCCAAGCATGTCCCAGAGGTGTAAGAAGCATCTCTGTCCTCTCTCCCTCCAGTATGCCTTTCTGGTGACGGCAGCTGTGCAGTTTGCTGGTGGGATCATCATCTTCTTTGGACTCCTGGTGTCACCAGAAGAAATTGGTGAGAAGCTGTCTCTTCTGTTCAGAACCTCTTATGCTAATAGGCGAGGAGAAATCTAAGGCCAGGACAGCCAGTCTTCCTAGCAGAACTGTGAGCTGCTTTCAGTGAATGAAAGAAACAGTATTGCAATTTGTGTCCTGTGGACGCCGTGGCTAGGCCTGGCACAGCTGCAGATGTTTGAGGGAGTGAGGCTCACCTTTTACAGAGTCAGGGGAGACTCCTCATTTGCAAATGAGTTTTATGATTTAGACACTGACTAGAAATTAGCATGGATGTATTTCTAATTTCACTTCTTGAGACAGATTTTTTTTCCTTCATGAAAGTATTTTAGTTTGATACATACCTATGGTTCAATACAGAATATGTACAAGCAAAACCACAGAAGCAAATACATGTACATGTACAATTCTTCTATCTTTGGAGTATTACTAAAGAGAGTCATCAAGTTAATAGTATGTAGTCAATATTTTTTTTGTATAAGAGAGATAGTGTGTTGTAATTGAAAAGCATTGCTGAAGCCAGATAAAGTAGAATTAGAGTTCTGGGTTTGTTGTCCATTGGCCGTGACCTTCATTGACCTTAGTTGACCTTGGCTTCTGAACCTTACTTGCTTCTTCTGTAAAATGGAAATAAAAATAATATTGACCCTGTAAGTAATGATACGTGCAAAGCACTAGTGCAATGCCAGGCACCAAGACGGCACTTTGTAAATTGTGGCTCTTACTGTTTTAGGTCTTCCAGATATTGAGGCAGAGGAAAATTTTGAAGAAGACTCACACAAGCCATTAATTCATGGTGCTGAAAATGAAGATGAATATGAGCCTAATTATTCAATCCAAGAAGACAGTACTATTACCCAAGTCAAGGCAATAAGCTTTTATCAGGCTTGTTGTCTTCCTGGAGTTCTACCAGTAAGGACTGTTCAGATCTCCTTACCACAACCAGTGAGATATTGTGATGAGATATTAACTCTGCCTGGGATAAAGCATCTTCAAATATTTAGTTTATTTTTGATACTTTATTTTAGGAATTTTTGTTTAGAGGAATATTGTATAGTGCCCTTCAGCTTGTTTCTATACCAGCACCACCTGAAATCTCATCTGACATCTAATGCAGGGGTTGGCAGGCCTTTTCTGTGAGGAGCCAGATAGTAAATGTTTTCAGCTTTGGGGGGACTGTATGATCTCTGCCACAGGCACTAAACTCTGCAGAGCAAATGATACCATCAACAACATGGAGCAACTGGGCACGGCCAGATTTGGCCTGTGAGCCCTAGTCTGCTGACCCTGATCTAGCATTTGAGTAAGAAGGTACAATTGATACTGTTGAATATGCCCTTCTTGGCCTATTGAAGTATTCTAGGATTATATGTATACCAAGAGGGATTTTGAATGGCTCAATAAGACTGCCTATTTGCCTATATTCTTATCATTCCAGGGGAAAAAAATTGCCCTTTTATTAAAAGGTCTAAGAGCAAAATACTCCACAGTATTTCTTGGTAATACATTCCAGTGTTTCCACAACCTTTACAGTTGGGAGAACTTTTTAATGTCTGAAGTAAATCCCTTCTACTGCAGTTCTGTCTTGGTGTTTTGGGCGCTCTAGCGCTCTTCGGGAGTGGAAGTTAAAGAGGCCTAGGTTATGTTTCCAGCTTACCCACTAACTCTCTTTGAGGCCTGGGGTAAGTCACTCAGCCCATCCTTTGTCTCAGTTTCCCTTCCCGTGGAATAGAAGGTATGCCAGTCTTCCGTAGGGTCTGTAATGGTGAGTTACTGTATTGTAAATAAGCACCCGATTTTGATAATTTTTTTGTTGAATGGCACTTTATGAATATAACCCCTCCAGTAGATTCAGGGTCTGCAGGTTGCCATATTTCATACTTACCAGTTCCCTTCTACCTATGCCCCTAAGCTAAGAGAACTGAAATTTGCAAAGAGATAGTTTAGTATGAGTTAAAATGTAAATGTGAGATCCCACAATTCTTTTACCAAAAGATGATGTAATGTAAGGGCAATGAAAGTTCCATTAGGCCTGTTCTTATGCTAATGATTAGTATTTTTTAACTAGTTATTACAGTATTCTGCTGGTAGCATTTTAATTTCTGAGAGAACTTAAATTTTTTGTGACTAAATGTGGAACTCTTTTGTTACTCCTTTGTGTTTCACAAGCAATTGTTCCCTGACGCAGGCAGGGATGTGCAGAAAATCTAGTAAACTTAATTCCTTTGTCTTTGTAGCAGGCTGTGTGGACACGACACAGTCAAGACTGGGATTTGGCTCTCTAGGGGGTGGCTATTGCCCTGCCAGGGAAACTGTTTTAAAACAAGTGATACCTGGGGAATAACTGGCAGCTCTAGGGAAAAGAATATTCTAGCCAGACACCCTTTGAAGTCCATCTCTGTTCTTTCCCCTTTTTCCTTTGATGCTAATGTCAGGATTTCCTGGTAATAATGTGCTGAATATAGGAGTCTTAGCCTCACTGCCATCTTAAGGCAGCTGCAACTTTTATTCCTCGTAAAGCCATAAGGCCCATGATGATCAGGTTCTTTCCTTTTTGACTCACCAAAGGTACTCTTTGCTTTTCCACTGGATGTGAGAATACAAAGCTTTTGGAAACTACAGTGTGAAAGTAGTTTTAATGTTGATGCTTTTCTTAGACCTTGAAACTATAGGTTAGTCACATGGCTCTCCATGGTTCACAGTATCAACTTTGCAGGAAGTAGAAGAACCAGAAAACTTTGGCTGCTTGCAATGAAAGCTGTGGTGTTTGCTGACTTTATTTGCTTATGATTAATGCTAGCTAGTGGCATGAATATGTTTTGTCTTTGTCTAAATAAAGAACTGTGAGTATGTGCCCTGCCTTATAGGTTCAAAACACTGGTTTGCTTCTACCAGAGAACTGAAAGGAGAAGAACCAATTAAGAAATAGTCAATATGTTTTTTTATTCCAAAGGTCTGCTGTCCATGTCTTTCTAGAAGCTAATGGGGACACAGAGAAGAGAGAGACTAGGTAAAGCCAGGCAGATGGGAATTTGTAGAAATGTTTAATTTAAAAATCAGCTACTGTTTGTCCCAAACTCCTCTATTTTGTTTTGCTTTTCTATTGCATGAAAAATGGTGGTCATGCTGTGCTGTTTGTTCCCTATTGATAGGTGAATGTTTTTCTTGCAGTATTCACTGGCCTATGCCTGCTTGAAGTTAGTGAATTACTCTTTCTTCTTCTGGTTGCCCTTTTATCTGAGTAACAACTTTGGATGGAAGGAGGCTGAAGCTGACAAACTGTCCATTTGGTACGATGTTGGAGGAATTATAGGTAATGCCAGTTACATATCTTTTTTTAAATAAAAGAGTTAGTCACTGGTAACATTTTAATGGGTGGTGAAATCTGGCATCATTTTAAGTTTTATTATTTATTCCACAGCCATTTTTCCTAAAGTGTTCTACCAGTAAACAGACAAACTCTTAAGACAAAAAAAAAAGTCCGTAAAAAGGAAGACCCAGCCTAAGGCTGCCCTGTGATTTATAGGCCCTTTTTTTCTCAGTCCTTTGTTGACAGATCAGTTCTTTTGTCTTAGGAAGCACAGGGGTGTGTCCCTCTGTGATCTCTTTAGATGTAACCCTTTGATACACTTTCGGTGGTACCTCGACTCCAAAGCTAATTGTGGGTCAGAGATCTAAGAATGTGAATGTGTTCACTTCATCCCCCTCCCCCACTTTCCCACTACCCACAGCCAAAGAAGGGAAGACAGTAGCTTAGCGTATAGATTATCAGATCACAGAAGTTGGAATGATAGGGATTGATTTTTGTATGTTGCAGTTGTTTCATTGTACCCAGCTGATTTTAATAGTGACTTTTACTGTGGCTGGAAGTCTAAACAAAAAGAAACTTTTAAGTAGAAGACAGATGTACATAAGCGTTTTAGTAGGTGTTACTGGTATGACTATGGCTAAACCTTACGTCCTTTCTGGAACATTTACATTTAGAACTGTGATAAGGCTAAACTGCCTTGGATGCATGAAAGCACACAGTGTACCTTTAGGTGATGTACTGTTACTGTGTTTGAACGTGTCTGCCCTTATTCTTGGATTCAGAGTCAAAGGTGAGGTTGGTCCCTTTAGACTCTAACCATACTTCTGGGTCCTGCTGTCTGATGTGGATGCACCAGATGTCCCATGGCCCCAGGAACTCCAAATGGGACTGTATCTCAATGACTGTGTTGCCTGAAGGATTCCTATTACCTGTTTTTAAACATCTTGACCTGTTGGTTATTACCAAACCATAGTTGCTGCTTTTAATTTTAGTGACTGCTTATTGGCTGCTACTAATAGCCTATGAGGCATGGTCCTTAATTATTCATCTTTTAAAATAACAGCAGAAAAATCAAGAAAAGCCTTCACAGCTGGCTTGAGAAGGGAAAATGGCAGGGGACAGTCAGTGGTTTTGATGATTTTTCCTTTTTCCTTGTTTTCGTGTTTGATTCGTGGTGTTCTGTCCCCATCAGCCGTCATGGCAATTAACAAGTCAGGTAGTCTTCCTCAAAGGAAATTATGGAGGCAGCTTTTTAGGAGAGTCGGCCATGTTTCTGGTAGAACAGTGTTTGGACCCTGAGAGTGGGTAGAGGTACATGGTGAGCAGGTTTCAGGTAACTCAACAAATCATGAACGGTTTTGACTGAGATGTGCTCTGTACTCACAGGTGGAACTTTGCAAGGCTTCATCTCTGACGTGTTACGGAAGAGAGCACCAGTTTTAGCTCTAAGTCTCCTTCTGGCAGTTGGGTCCCTCGTTGGATATAGCCGTGAGTATTCCCCTGCAATTCAGTTCTTCTCCTGATCTGTTAGGACTAAGGCATTTGCCTTGAGTTAGTGGTCAACCCCAGGGAGATCTTGACACCACAAGGCTAGCTACAAAGGCTGATATGAGACCTTTGTATTGTCCTGTAAATGCCCGGTGACAGTATGATCACATAGTTTTATTTGCTGGGGAGGAAACTGGCATCTCTTCTGCTTTGTTGGTTTGTTTAAAAGCTTGCTGGGAGAGTGTGTATGCTTTGTTTGAGGGTAGGCTCCAGAGGGATAGCATTAGAGCCAATAAAACAATAAAAGGGAAAAGCTTTCAGAAGAGGAAAGATGGTAATTAGTAGGTTTGGTATATGTCCCTTCAGATGCTGCTGAGATGGGAGTAGAGTTTTTCTTTAGCTTTAGGAGTCTCATTAGCTTGAGCCACCAGCAAGAGGCAGACATTACAGATAGAAGTTGGAATTGGCGGTGAGAGTGTTGAATCCCTTTGCTGTCTCTGGGCGTGATGTGTGAGGGCGCAGAGATCCAGATCTTTGGCACCGTTCAGTGGGGGCTTTTAAGGTCAGCATGCTGTGTTTGTGTCTCCCTTTGCAGGCTCTCCAAACGATACATCCATCAACGCACTTCTGATGACTGTTACAGGTATGGCACGAGGTGCCCTTTCACTGTTCTCTTACAATTGCTCTATAAATAAAGAGCAAAAAATGAAACTTTTCTCCCTCAGTCTGAATGATACCAAAACCTTAATTCTAGAGAACTCAGGTGGTGAAGGGGAAGATGTGTCCTCCAGATTCTTTTTCTCTGCTCTTAACATGACCTGCATAGTCCTGTTGTGACAAAAGCAGTCCCTTTTGACAGAAGTTTTCTAAAAGTGTTGCTTGCTGCCCCTGCTTCTCATATTAATTCTGGAACTGGCCTTAGGAAGATGGTGCATTGGAAACCAGTTCCCCAGCTTTCAGAAAGTTCAGTTTAGCTAGTTTTTCCTCGTATGTTGGAGTTGGTCAGGATTTTTTCACTTGAGCACTAGACAAAACAGTTGCATGCAACTGTGGGCCGCATTATAGAAAAATGACTTATTTCTAAACTTTAGATCATACTCAGGATAGTGAGAGCTGCTCATGATACAGGGGGCCAGCCATGTGAACAGACTCACACGCACCAACTGCTGCTCCATCCTTGGACAGCCTCACAGCAGTGGCGGATAGAACTGCCTGCACTATTTAAATGGCTTTTTCTCTTCTCTTTTTATTTTTCAGTATGTGTGGTTGAATTTGGGTAGTCAAATGCTCAAGTGATGCAACTCTACAATAACAAGTTGACAGGGGAGTGTAGTTAATGAATGCATACGTCACAGGATTAGAAAGGCTGTGTGTTCACTGTATTTTCTGTATCTTTAGTTTTTATAAAACATATTAGATGCCACATAATTGAGGTTGGGATTTTGGAGAATTGAATGCGAACTACTTTGAGGATAATATTGTCTGAGAGAATTTCCGCTTTTACTGGTTATTTTTTTTCCCTTATTCTCTTTGTCTCCAACGTACTGATAAAATATTGGGGTAAGAACTTGCCTTATCCAGAGGTTCCTAGTGGTGTCATGAGTGGTGTTTTAATGAGGTCCTGTTCTGTTCCTGACTTCAGGATTTTTTATTGGTGGGCCTTCTAACATGATCAGCTCTGCTATTTCCGCGGACTTGGGTCGCCAAGAGCTGATCCAGGGGAGCAACGAGGCTTTGGCGACTGTCACAGGAATTGTGGATGGAACTGGGAGCATTGGAGCTGCGGTGGGCCAGGTGAGAGGATGGGGTGGGGGTGAAACTGAGTGTCAAGTAGCCTTTTGGTGGTGGGAGCATTTACACTGGGCCGCAGAACAGGTGGCTCTCTTGTGCTGTGGCACGCTTTAAGCCGTAGGTTTTTCATCTCTGAGGTCCAGCCGATGTGACATTATATGGAAGGTCCCTCTACATCTTTTAGTTACTTCTTCCCACTTTTAATTCCAGATTATTACTGTCTGGAAATAAGGTGACACCTCATAAGACAGATCCCTCAGTCCCAGTCTGCTACCGCCTTATCAGCCTGAACTTAACACTGCAAGGGGACTGTGAGACGTGCTTCTCGTTAAGCCCCAGCCTGGCTCGCAGATGCCTCCTCTTCCCCACCACACACACACACATGTTCACACATTCTTCACGTGGATCACCACCCAAAATTGCCGTGGAACTTGCAGCTGCTCTGAGTCATTTTCCCTGCTTCCTATAACTGCGTCTCAAAGGGCAGTTCATAAATGTGTTGTATCAGAATCATCTGGGATATTCATTAAAGTACAAACACTAAGCTTACTATAGACTTGCTGAGTTAGAGCCTGGAGATTTCGACAAGCCTTCCTGCTGATTCTCATGCACTCTAAAACTTGGGACTTCTAGGCTAAGACTGGCCTACTGTGAGTAGTCAGAACTATAAATACAGATCTTTTTTTTTGCTTACATTCAGCCTTCTCTCAGAATGATCTCTCTTCCCTAGACCTTGCACGAGTCATGCCTCTCCTAGGGTATACCATTCCTGGTCATTTAGTGCTAATTTTGCAAAAATGGGGACTTGAGAATCATCTGCGTGGATAAAATACTTGAAACTTTGGAAATGAGTGAAATATTTAAAGGGGAAAGAAAATATAGGTAAAGCCTCAGGAGATGCCTGGCAGTCAAAGAAATAGAAAGCTAGCAGAGTGAAGTGTAGTCCAGGAGACAGAATTTGAGGAGGTGATCATTAAGATCATAGATACAGAGAGGTCAGGAGAAGGAGAATGGAAGGCAAAAGGCTTTGGGTTTTGACACTTAGGTTATTCTTAGCCTTGAAAATTATCGTATTGCCTGTTTAGTGGAGATGGATCGCTCATGTCCGACTGCTGGTGGTTAATGAAAGCAAGTACTGAAGAAAATAAGCCATCTCAATGCTTATCACTCTGCAGCCATATGTTATATACTGAGCTGTTCATGTCTGTCTCTCCCACTATGATTTAAGCTTCATAAGGCAGCATTTTATTCTGTTTTGTCATCTACTGTAGCCCTGGGACCTAGAACAGTGCCTGGCACATGGTGAACATCAGATATCCATGAATGGTTGTAGGATGAATGATTGAGGTGATTGATGTGCTTAGCCTATTTGATTATGAGATAAAAGAGAAAAGAAAGCTTAGCAGAGGAAGGAGAAACTATGCTCTGGAGTAGGACAAAAATGTCATCAGCCACCAGTTCAAATGCCTTCATTTAAGGGGTGAAGGGTGACAGTACTGGGGATCCTTTTCTGAAATTGGTGCATTTTAAATTATCCTTCCTCACTAATGTTTTCTTCATTAATCAGATGGGTGGATTATGTTAATGAGCATGTCAGGAAGTTCATTTTTATTTAGATTGTCTCACCTGCCAGTGTTCAGATTCCTAACTCTGAGCTTGGATCAGCATTCACCTGACTTCCATGGTTGGGGAAGCAGGATCCGGAGTAAATCATTGTTAACTTTGCTTATTCCTCTTCCGTGGTGATTTTTAAATAATTTCTCATTGCCTTGGGGATAAAATCCCAAACTCCATGACTTAATATTAAAAACTCTATCAACCTTGTCCCTAGCCACTCTCCTAACTTACCCTGAATAATCTAGTTCCCCCAACTTCCTTGACTTCACAAGAAACAAAATTGTTTTTTCCTCCTGATTTCCATAGCGGTTGATGCATACCTGTAATAGAGCACTTATCACGGTGTGTCTCATCCACTGGTTTATTGTCCACGGTACCAGACTCGCTTTCCTTGGGAACGGGCACTCTGTTGCCTTCATATTTGTGTTCCCAATGCTTAGTATGTTTTTGACACATAGTAGGGGCTCAGTAAGATTAAGTTGCAGTATCTACCCAAGAGAAATGAGAGTAAATGTCCACATAAACACTTGTACACATATGTTCATTACAGCTAAGAAGTAGAAACAACCCAAATGTCCATCAGCTGATGAGTGGGTAAACAAAATGTGGTATTTTGTTTATGTTGGAGTGTTATTTGGCAATTAAAAAGGATAGATGTTACGTGAATGACCCTAAAAAATAGTCTAAGTGAAAGAAGCAAGTCACATAAGACCACTTATTGGAAATGATTTCATTCGTGTGAGGTATCCAGAATAGGCAAATCTATAGGGAAAGAAATTAGATTAGTGGTTGCCTAGCATTGGGTGGGTTTGCAGAGTGACTACTGATGGATACAAGGTTTCTTTTGGATGGATCCAAAAGTGACTACTTTTGGATACAATGGTCTAAAAATAGATTATGGTGATAACTGTAGTTCTGTGAATACACTAGAAACCATTGAGTTGCCCACTTCAAATGGGTGGACTTGTTATGTAATTTAAATATCAATTAAAGCTGTTTAAAAGAAAGATAAAGTAGTAGTCAGAGAGTTTGGAGGGCCACTATTGCTTTCTTGAGTGAGTGACTCAACCTCTGCGTTTTCACTTTCCATGATGTGAACTTGGCTAAATCACTGACTGGTTCTGCTTTAACTTCTCCACTTAATAAATTTCACTAATAGTGTGATCAGAGACCATGGGTGAAACTCTCACATCTATGTCAGTTGATTTTTGAAGTGGGTGCCAAAACCATTCAATGGGGAAAGAACAGTTTCTTCATCAAGTAGTCCTGGGAATACTGGATATTAACACACACAAAATAATGAAGTTGGACCTTTTTTTAATACCATGTACAAAAAATTAACTCAAAATAGATCAAATACCTAACTTTAAGGACTAGAACTATAAAAACTCTTGGAAGAAAACATAGGGACAAATCTTCATGGCAAATATATACAAATGGCCAGTAAGCACATGAAAAGATCCTCAACATCCTTAGTCTTTATAGAAATGCAGATCAGAAACAATGAGTATCACTTCACACCTATTAGGATGGCTATAATTTAAAAAAACAAACAGGTATTTGTGAGGCTGTGGAGAAATTGGAACAGTCTCATACATTGCTGGTGGAAATGTAAAGTGATAAAACTGCTGTGGAAAATGCTTTGGTGGTTCCTCCAAAAGTTATACATAAGTTACCATAAGCCCCAGCAAGCCCAATCTTAGGTGTATACTCCAGAGAATGGAAAATAGAGACTCAGATATTTGTATGTCAGTGTTCATTGCAGCACTATTCATAGTAGCCAAAAAGTTGGAACAACCCAAAAGTCCGCTGGCTGATGAATAGATAAGCAGCATGTGGTCTGTCCATACAGTGGAATATTATTCATAAAAGAAGTGAAGTTATGACACAGGCCACAACATGAACTTTGAAAAAGTATCCTAAGTGAAATAAGCCAGACACGAAAGGACAAATATTGTGTGATTCCACTTAACATGAACTGTCTAGAGTAGGCACTTTCATGGAGACAGCAAGTAGATTAGAGGTTACCAGGGGATGGTGAGAGGAAGTGATAAGGATTTACTGCTCAATGACTAGAGTTTCTGTGGAGGGTGATGAAAAATTTTGGAGATAGATAGTGGTGATGGTTGTGCAGCGTTATGAATGACTTGATGACACTGAGCTGTACACTTAAAAATGTTTAACTGGTATATTTTGTGTTATATATATTTTACCGTAATAAAAAAAGTGGGTAAAATGTTATTAAATCCTTTTCAGTAATCAAAATAAAGTAAAAGAATATTCTGTATAATGTTAAAGCTGTACAGTAATCTTATGAGGAAATAACATAATTGAAAACTGAGCAGCATACTTAAAAATTAAAAGGTAAACTATTTCTGAAAGTATCGATTATCGTACCTTTCAGTGGAAGAAGGAACCATTAAATAAATAGCTTGAGATTGTTCATCTTCCTCTCTTAATAGCAAAGTGAATAAAAGTAAAATTCCTGTCTTCTCTTACACAGTGTTTGTACTTAAACTCTGCAAGCTGAAGGCTGCTAATAAAACTTAAACAGGAGCATGTATGTGAAGGAGCTTTGTAAACTGCAGGTCATTATACAAATCCTAATTCCTTCATATTTTCTAAAAGGGCCATGCTTACATTACCTTTTAGCTACTTCATTTTATTAATTTATAAAGGATTATGTTCTATTCTTTTTCTCCCTTTTAGTATTTAGTGTCTTTGATCCAGGACAACCTAGGGTGGATGTGGGTTTTCTACTTTTTCATTCTCATGGTAAGTGTGTGTCCTCTTTTTTTTTTTTTTTTCCTTTAGCTAGTAGTTTTTCTAACTGATTTAGTTCAGAGCATTTACTTAAATCATCTCTTAAACAAGCAGAATTGGTGATTGCTTTTAGAGACCCTTTTATGAAAAGTAGCATTTTTTTTACTGTGAAAGACATTCTTTTTTCAGGAAGGAAAGGGCCTTTAGTTTGCCCTTGACCTGAGCCTCCTGAGTGTTGTCATTTATAATTCTGGAAAAAATGATGAGTCTTATTGGAAGTATCACTGACTGTTAATCAGTGTACTCTTCCAGAATACTCTCTCTGTTAAGTAGAATCTAGGAATTTTGAAGGAAATTACACCAGGCAACTTCAGGTTTGAAAAGTGATTAACACTACAGTGGATAGGTTCTGAAGTGATGAGAGTTTTGTGAGAAAATATTTCTTGTGCCTTAGACAATCTTGGCTGGAATTGTATATACTTTCTGGAAATAGCCAACACAAAATAAGGCTTTATGCTTTTAGAATGTTGCTGTCTGTTGAATAAGCATGTGACATACTCTTACATTATTGGTGAAGTGGTGCTCAAGACCAGGTCTACTTGAGAGAGCTTCACCCAGCAGGGGATGCATTCGGTGTCGCATCCCGGAATCTCGTGCATCCCACTTGGAGGCAGCCTCCATTGCCCCAAGTCCAGACACTGTCCTCTAGCCTTGTCCGAGGAACCTGAGGAGAGTTCAGCTCCTGGAAGTCCCTGGAGCCGCCTAACGGCTGATGTCCTCTGCCATCACAAAAGATGCTTTCTTCTGCCTAACTGCCTAGCTTCTAAAGGCTGGACCGTACAACTCTGTGTTCTACTTCTGACATCTGTGCTAAATAGAAGGAAAGCCCTCCTGATGAACCTGCTGCTGGTGTGATCACACCAGAAGTTGTAATAGAAGGAAAACTGGATCTATTTGTTTTTGACAGCTCCAGTACCAAATTTCTGCTCTGTGTATGGCAAATTATTTAATTTGCATGCCTTAGTTCTTTTTTTGGAGATTATGTAACATTAAGTATTTTGTAGTATTGACTCTAATTTTAAAAATCATTTTATCTTTTAATATTAAAGATTGAGTTATCTTTGTATGAAGTCAAAATGAATCTAATTGTCTAAATTCGTTATTATGTTCAGAACATGACGCTCTAACAATTAATTAAATTGTCACTGCATATTTAATGCTTTTTTCTCTCTGCAGACAAGTTGTACAATTGTATTTATATCACCGTTAATAGTGAGGGAACTATGCTATCTGGTACAAAGACGACAGACTCGCATATTGAGTGAGTGAGCGAGCGAGCAGTGCCCACAGGAGACAAGAACAATGGGATATACACCGGAACTATATTTTAATTCACCCTGTTTGGGGTTTATCTTAAGAGCTCCAACACAACCTCAGATTGTCAAGCTTCTTTAGACGGTGCCGGCCACCTGAGAGCTGACTGGCAGTGAGGCTGGGCTGTTTTTCTGCACTACAGAAATTGTTGATGATTTTTATTGTTGCTTCATGAATGTATTGAACGGCCTATGAATCTTCCAGCGTCTGTCTTTGGCCCACTGGGGTTTATCCCTTTTACCTTAAATGCCCTGTTGGACTTGGATCCTAGTTCTCCAGCCTGGGAAGTTGAGTGACTGTGCATGGTTTGTATCAATGACACGCTCCATGAATAGAAAGGGTTGTTGCATTTTGCTTTGGTGATGAGTTTGCAGAGAGTGGCTCATCTTTGAAGCATCAAATCCTGATAAAGTGCTCCAGCTGGATCAGGCATTTGCTGTAGACAAAGAATCCCTTTGTTAACTACGGTGGGAAAAAAAATCACACTACAGGCTGATTGACTCAGTCACTCTGTATCGGATCTAAAGTCATTCAGCTTCAGAAACAGGAGTGTCCTCAAATTATTGTCAACTTGATCTCCTCCATCTTCATTCAAAATTAACTTTGACTCCAGGAACTATTTAGTCTTCCTTTCAAGGACCATAAGGCACATCAGCTGTGAACATTCTAGTGTGTAATTCACATTCGAAGTCCTCAGCCTCAGATTTGTTGTCTGGGAAGTTCAGGATCCATTAGGAAGCTAATATGCTTTGCCGTATTTTCAGAGGATTGATCTCTGTCACTACGTGGTTCCTTGAGTTACCTCAGAAGAAGACTGGAGAAAAAGGGAAGACCCTTTGTCCTAGTAAGCATGAAGAATGTGACACTGAATCACATTAATGGATTACTGGGGCCTGAGGGGTTTTTAGGTACCTGTTCTTTTAAAGACAGTAGAGGGTATGTCTTTAAGACTGTGAGTTCTATACTAATTATCACTATTTTAAGGTCATTCTGTATATTTTAAATTCTGTAAGAGAACTGGGGGAGAATGTGCAATTTTGTGGGCTGACTAATTTACAGTGGATAGGGAATATTTTCACCCTCCTGCTTTATACTCTGAAGTGTGGTGTGTTTATGATCTTAAGTGGTAATATTATTTAATCAAGGATATTTCCAATCAGTTAATTGTTCATTACTGACAAAGGAAAATATGAAACACAGGAAAGGAAAATAAACTGACTTTTATAACAAATATCTGGCTGTCTGGTTATTTCAGTATATACTGGGAGTTCCCCGTTTTGGAATGTGATTCATGCCTTACGATTGCCAGCCGCTCAGTGCTCCCTAGTGCCCATTCACTGGTCCTACCGTGTGGCCAGATTGTACAGCTTCTCCCCTTCTCGGTGCTGGGATGGCCCTGTTACTTTCAGGTGCCATGAAAGCCTTCCTTCCCCTCTGTGTAAGATTGTTCTAAGTTTGGATGAGTTGCCTAGTTGTAAGAATTATCAGTAGATGACCCCATTTTTACTATTAACTACTTTCTCACATTTGGCTGAGAGACTTTCCTCTCCCCCCACATAATCAGAATCTTAATCAGGCTGCATCTTTGCATCCTGCCGCCAACCGTTGTTTTCTTACCCAGTTTAAATTTAGCTGGGTGAGTATTCCCCTGACCTCTTAGCAAGAGGTACCTGAAGAAGGTACCTGATTGTGGGAAACCTCCTGCCAGGGGTACCTGAAATGATATTATAAATGAAGCACTTAGTACTGAATGGAATTATATATTGCACTGTGGATATATTTCCTTATTCTAGTTTGGCAATCTATGTAGGAATTGCCTTTAAAAACCCCTCTAAGAGTTAACCTCACTTTCTTGCTAACTTTTTTCCCTTGAAGTAAAGGCCATAGAGCAGGCTAATTTGAAAGTGCATTCTCCTTTGACAGCCAGATCTCTCATACTCACTGGGTTGAAATAAAATGCTGTGTTCTGCCTTTTCTTACCATATGGGGTTTTCTGTTCTCTTCTTCCATATAGTTGCAAAGGAAGAAAAGCCCCTCCCCTGTCCTGATTATTCTGTTCTTCCTGCTTCCTGGAGGACCAGAGTCCCACAGTGAACATTCATACAAGACATGCCCTCTGGCCCTCTGTGCATCTGGTGCTCAGTGGGGTGGAGGATACAGGACGCTGTCATCCTTTCACACCTTCCCTTCTCCTTTAAACCTCCGGAACTCTACTCTGCCTTCCAGATAAGTCACTGATAAAGCCTGTTCTTATCCCTACTAGTTCTTCTGAGTGTCCTCTATTTTTCTTTTCACGAGATGCTGTCTGCTGCCTTCCTGGCTGTACTACTAACTTCTTCCTCCATTAGGTAACTAACTCTGTAGCTGTTTACCCAGGACAGTCCTGGTTTATGCCTGGTTTATGTTCTGACATAATTATCAATAGCACCTCCCTCTTCTACAAGTGCCCCAGTTTGGACACTTATGCTTAACCTCTGACCTCTTATCACCCTACAGAAACTATGCATCAGAAAGTCATTGCATTTAGAGATCTTTTTTCTCATTCCTTATCTTCCTTCTCTTACTCTTGACACTGGTACCACTTCATCTTCCCCAGGACTATTTTCTGTGGCTAATACAGTGTTTTAATTCATTTAATTCTCTTACCTGGAAACCTGTTCTTGGGCCACAAAGTTAGAAACCTTGGATGAGAGAATCAAGTGCTACCTGGCATGAGGTTTCCCACAATCCTTCTTTAATCTACTTCTTTACCAAATCTCCCATTGCCTCTCTGCACAGACTGTCTGCAAAATCAGATCAGTCAGCTTATTCCTTGCTACAAATGGCACTGTGTATTCATATCGACTGTCTTCATAAACAATTTCTTTTTAGGAAGCACCTGGTTTTTTTAAAATTAAAGTATCATTGATACACAATCTTCTGTTGGTTTCAAATACACAACACAGCGGTTCAGCATTCACCCATATTTTCAAGTCCTCACCCCTCAGTGCAGTCACTGTCCATCAACATAGTAAGATGTTACAGAATCATTAACTGTATTCTCTGTGCTGTACCACCATCCCCATGACCAACCTACATTGTGATTACGAATTATTGTTCTCCTTGATCCCCTTCTCCCTCCTCCCTCCCAACCCCTTCCCCTTGGTAACCACTAGTTCCTTCTCCATGTCTATTAGTCTTCTACTATTTTGTTCCTTCTGTTTTGCTTTGTTTTTATATTCCACAAATAAGTGAAATCATATGGTATTTGTCTTTCTCTGCCTGGCTTATTTCACTGAGCATAATACCTTTCAGATCCATCCAGGTTGTTGCAAATGGGAGGATTTCTTTTCATGGATGAATAATACTCCATTGTGGGTATTCGTGGGTATGTACTGCATCTTCTTTATCCATTCATCTATTGATGGACACTTAGGTTGCTTCCCTATCTTGGCTACTGCAAATAGAGGAAGCACCTGGTTTCTTTTTTGAATTAAAAAATTTAATTGTGATAAAATACACTTAACAAAATTTACCATCTTACTCATTTTAGATGTACAGTTCAGTAATGTTAAATGTATCCACATCATTGGGCATACCTTCTTGCCTTGATTTACATTTGTCTGTATTAGACCCTTTCTAACTCTTAGCTTTGTGAATCTCAGTTTTCTGTCAAGGCTTGGCCAAGCACCATCTGTCTAGTCCAGGAAATCTTACCTAGCCAGCCTTACTAGCCCTCCTCTGTTTCACCGTTTTTTGATAGCAGTATCAATATTACTTACTTGGTGCTTACTTACTGGCTTCTGTCTTACCTACTTTTATATCAAACCTTGGATGAGAGAATCAAGTGCTACTTGCCTTTTTCTCCAGTGGTTGGTTCTGAGTGAATGTTAATCATGTTGGAAAAGGTGGAAGGAAAATGAGAGAGTGGAGGGTGGGCAAAGGGGGTATGGGCCCCTGATCCTGCAAATGGCCCTTCCCCTTGCTTTACACATGATATTGTGTCTTGCAGTTAATGGCCAGGTTGTCTGTCAGTTAATGGCCAGGTTGTCTGTCCGGCACAGACGGCACATTATCCTCTCCTCAGGCTCTGGTAGACCCATCAGCTCTTCCAGCGGGCTAAGCAACAGTGAACAGTGAGCTTTTGGTTCATGTTGCTCAATCTACTGTCTTTATTCCTTCTGCACGTTTTTACCGGGCTGTCCCTTGCTTCCATTGCCCTTCCTGTTCTGCTCGTCTCTCTCTGACCCTGATGTGGCGCCTCCACAGAGCTTGTCCTGATTACCCTGCTTCTAATGCTCTTGCCCTTTAAACTTCTAGAGCTATTAAAGGTAGAGCACACAGTCTCACCCAGACTAATTGATTTTACTGCCTTATTTTGTTCTCTGGTTGTTTCTGGTTGTCATTTCCTCAATTAAGGTGGGAGTGTCAAAGAGTCAGCTCCATGGCCAAGGATGCAGCAGCCATTTGATCAAGACACTGATTTACCTTCCTATGTGGCCTCTTGGACTTTGAGATTCAGGCTCATCTTCCTTTTGCTTTTCCTTAAATGCCCTGATCATTTCTTGTGACCAAGTTTGTTTCAGCATGTATCTAGAATAAGTCAGATTAAATATGAAATACTGTTGTTTACATATGTGAACAGATAGTGTAAATCAAATGGTTTTATATATGCCTGTGTTATATGTAATTATGGGTGACAAGATATATGTAGTTACACATATTACATGTAACTATACACAGACACATATCTCAAGTCTAATACTTGGAAGGCAGTCGTGTGCAGGAGCACCTCCGGGTGGGGTCCTCCCATCACTGCCAGTGTAATGCTCCATATGTGCACACATCTTTGACAAGTGCCCTCCGCTCACCACTCTTATGCCCACCACATAATGGTGAGGGAGGCAGGATAGGTGGTTCTGTTCCTTAGGTGAGAGCTGACGCTTGGGAACGCTCAGTGGTTGGCCCGGAGTCACACAGTCTAGTCAGGACTCAATAAAAACCCAGGTCCTTGACTTAACTCCCAGGTTTTTTCCATTATGCCATGCAGCTTCTTCTCATTTAATGTAATCTCAGCCTCGGCTTACTTCCAAGGTATAAATGTGCAGCTGCTTTTTTCTGAGGGCCAGAGTCCCTGAGTGGGAGCAGGCCTGTTGGACACCCGGAAGCTTGCGTGAAAACTGCCTCCAGCCCTTCACCTGCTGCCCGCCTCGCCCTTGGCCGCCCTGGCGCCCACGCCTCAGCCTCTGCTCCAGGTTCACCTTACAAACAATACCTCTTCCTCTTTTTCTTGGTCCTTCTGTTGGAGGCTCAGGAGGACTCTTGCACCTGGCAGACTTGTCCTGTAATTTCTTCCCTCCTCCGGGGCCCCTGGGTGGCTAGAGGAGGTGGGATTATTTCAGGTGCCCACCTTGGCCAGGTCTGTCTCTTCACCAACGACTTGGCTCTTACGCTCTTTATAAGGAATGTTTGATTAACTTTAAGGGTCTTTCTTCTAAAACGCCATTAGCTTTTACTGTCTGCTTTTGCCCTCTGATTAAAGAAGGAGGTTTTTTCTCTTTTTGCCTTCTCAGAAATTAGATAAGAAGTAGCAAAATCATTTCAAACTGTTTTAAAACCCCTTTTTATAAGGAAGTTGTCATGTTAGAATGCCAGCATCAGTAAAATGCTGATAAAAGGGCCACCCTATTTGACCAGATAATGTTGTGGATTTTAATGGGATAATTGTGTTTAGGTAAAACCTTTCATCTGAAGACTTCAAAGGCCTTCACCTTGTTTAATGGTTATTATCATGTCCTAAAGAGTGATATCAGGGTGCCATAGTCCTAGATTTTGTGAGTGCATGTGCACACATTTGCTTATTTATTTAGTGTTCTGTTTTTCTAGCCTCACCGTAGGAAGTTTCAGGTGCCTAACAGCATTACAGTTAATTTCCATTGAAAAATAGTGCTTAATGAATAGCATACACTGCCTTTGTTTCATGGAATGAAGGTGTTGATGGGATTATAAAATAGACGCTCTAGAGCCGGGAGTGGGGCTGCGAGGGCAGGCAGCAGAAAGGCTGCCCCCGGTGCCCCGACATTTATTAAGTTTCATGTTGTTTACACTGCTAGTTGAGTTCACATAAAAGATGATCCTGTGAACAAGTTCCTGGAGGGACTATAAGTGCTGCATAATCACCCAGGTTTGTCATTTAAGAGAACTTCTGAGGAATAAGCCTGTGTCATGACTGAAAGACAGGTCCCTAATGAGGTTAAAACAAGACCAAAGCCCCCTCCCTCCCATGACCCCCAAGTAGACCCCCACCCCTGGTCTCTGCAGTCGCTTAGAGGTTGTCCAAACAGCCTCTGGATAAAGGGATGGCTAGTTAAAAGGCAAGAGTGGCCCCTGGGAATGACCCAGTGCCATCCCCTTTCCACGTCCGTCTGCTCTTTGGCTGTGGCACAGCCGTGCAACTTTTTACCAGCTCACTTAATGCTGCAGGATCCCGGCGGTTCTAATTATAAGGAGATTCATATCAACATAGATGTTTTCTTCCCTCTACCACGTCAAAAGAAACAGTTCTTAACCTGTTAAGCTCTTCTCTGTGTCTCAGGCGGCTCAGACCTCTTGACTCAGCAGGGGGAGACAAAGTTCCAAGACCTGCCTGTCTACTTGCAGCCCCAGGAAGGGCCACATGTTCTTATTCCATTATTTATACGCATTTGTTTTGAGACCCTCCTGGCCAGTTATTCTCTCTGACGTATGCCACTGGGCCTCTCCCTCCCAGGGCCCCCACCGCCCCCACCAACCTCCTATCACCAGCCTGGTTTACTGTAAGATCAAGATCATCTGGAGGTCCTCTTGGACAATTCTCTGCCTCTCAGAGGAACTGATGCCTTCACGCACCCTATATCCCACGCCCTTTGATTAGCTTCTTGCCAGCATTTTTTTTTTCAGTCTTTAAATTCTACAGGTCTCTCAATTGAGATCCTCAACTGTCCGCCCCATGCCTTGCCCCTACTGCCCCTTCTACAAAGAACAGCGAATCCAAATCCAAATCCACATGACGGTCTATGCACACAAACCTTTTCTTTTCCCCACCGATTAATCCCTCCCTCATCTGGACTCCAGCCTGAAATTACAGACATGAGAGTTAAAGAGAGGTTATTCTCCCGGCCCCCGGGTGTCATCCCTCACAGCCGCTCACGGGCTTGCGCTTGGCAATGTACTCTTGCAGCAACAGCACGCTCTCCGTTGGGAGGCCATTCCATTGTTGGAGAGCTCTGGTTGTTAGAAAATTCGTTCTCCTACTGAGTGAACATTGCCTTACAGTTCTTCCGTGGGTCCTAATTCTACCTTCCAATGCAACACAGACAGGTATACTTGAAGACAACTTTAATCCCTCCTTTCAGCTTCTTACGCTTCTAATTAAAAACTTTTATTGAAACCATTCCTCCAGCTATCGGTTTCTGAACAGATCTGGCAGTCCAGTTGTCTACTAACGTAGTAATCTTCTTGTTCTTTGAACTCTACTTTTCTCTCTAATTCTAATGACCCTCTTCCTCCTAATCCTCAACTCCGAGAACTCTCTAGACAGAGTTGTTGTGACTTGTGTATTCCAGAGACTCTTGTTCACACTCTATTTACAGCTTTGTCTTCACCAGTCTACAAAACTCTAGAGAGTCAAGACAACCTTCTAATCATTTGAAAACTTCCCTCATTACAGTGCCTGGTAAGTGGAAAATAGAACTTAGTTAATGTTTATTTTTCTCTGTTCTAGCTCCAGTACTTCCTTTACAAAGCTCACTTTTTTAAAAATTTGATTTAATTTTTTAAATTAGGCTATCACTGATATAGTCATATGAAGGTTTCACATGAGCAACATTGTGGTTACTACATTCACCCATATTATCAAGTCCCCACCACACCTCATTGCAGTCACTGTCCATCAGCACAGTAAGATGCCACAGAGTCACTACTTGTCTTCTCTGTGCTATACTGCCTTCTCCATGAACCCCCTACATTATGTGTGCTAATCATAATGCCCCTTAATCCCCTTCTCCCTCCCTCCCCATGCACCCTCCCACCTCCTCTGCCAGTCTCTTCTTAGAGTCTGTGAGTCTGCTGCTGTTTTGTTCCTTCAGTTTTGCTTTGTTGTTATACTCCACAAATGAGTGAAAGCCATTGTTACTTGTCTTTCTCTGCCTGGCTTGTTTCACTGAGCATATGCCCTCCAGCTCCATCCATGTTGTTGCAAATGGTAAGATTTTTTTTCTTCTTATGGCTGAATAATATACAATTGTGTATATGTACCACATCCTCTTTATCCATTCATCTACTGATGGACACTTAGGTTGCTTCCATATCTTGGCTATTGTAAATAGTGCTACAAAAAACACAGGGGTGCATATGTCCTTTTGAATCTGGGATCTTGTATTCTTTGGGTAAATTTCTAGGCGTGGAATTCCTGGGTGAAATGGTATTTCTATTTTTAGTTTTTTGAGGAACCTCCATATTGCTTTCCACAATGGTTGAACTAGTTTACATTCCCACCAGCAGTGTAGGAGGGTTCCCCTTTCTCCACATCCTCGCCAACATTTGTTGTTCCTTGTCTTTTGGATGTTGGCCATCCTAACTGCTGTGAGGTATTATCTCATTGTGCTTTTAATTTGCATTTTCCTGATAATTAGCAATGTGGAGCATTTTTTAATGTGCCTGTTGGCCATGTGAATTTCTTCTTTGGAGAAGTGTCTGTTCACATCCTCCACCCATTTTTTTAATAAGGTTATTTGCTTTTTTGGTGTTGAGGTGTGTGAGTTCTTTATATATTTTGTATGTTAACCCCTTATTGGATATATTGTTTACAAATACATTCTCCCATACTGCAGGATGCCTTTTTGTTCTGTTGATGGTGTCCTTTGCTGTACAGAAGCTTTTTACTTTGATGTAGTCTCATTTGTTCATTTTTGCTTTTGTTTCCCTTGCCCAAGGAGATGTTTACAGAAAAAAGTTGCTCATGTTTATATTCAAGAGATTTTTGCCTATGTTTCCTAAGAGTTTTATGGTTTCATGACTTTCATTCAGGTCTTTCATCCATTTCGAGTCTTCTTTTGTATATGGGGTTAGACAGTGATCCAGTTTCATTCTCTTACATGTAGCTGTCCAGTTTTGCCAACACCATCTGTTGAAGAGGCTGTCATTTCCCCACTGTATATCCATGGCTCCTTTATCATATATTAATTGACCATATATGCTTGGGTTTATATTTGGGCTCTCTAGTCTGTTCTTGTGCCAGTATCAAATTGTCTTGATTACTGTGGCTTTGTAATAGAGCTTGAAGTTGGAGAGTGCAACCCCCCCCAGCTTTATTCTTCTTTCTCAGGATTGTTTTGGCTATTGGGGGTCTTTTGTGGTTCCATATGAATTTTAGAACTATTTGTTCTAGTTTGTTGAAGAATGCTGTTGTTATTTTGAGAGGGATTGCATTGAATTTGTAGATTGCTTTAGGCAGGATGGCCATTTTGACGATATTAATTCTTCCCATCCATGAGCACGGGATGTATTTCCATTTATTGGTGTCTTCTTTAATTTCTTATGAATGTCTTGTAGTTTTCAGGGTATAGGTCTTTCACCTCCTAGGTTAGGTTTATTCCTAGGTATTTTCTTCTTTTTGATGCAATTGTAAATGGTATTGTTTTTCTGATTTCTCTTTCTGCTACTTTACTGTTAGTATATAGGAATGCAACAGATTTCCGTGTATTAATTTTGTACCCTGCACCTTTCTGAATTCAGTCATTAGTTCTAATAGTTTTGGGGTGGATTCTACTTTTTTATATTTTCCTAAAATCTATAGATAACTACCAAATATCTCTAGCTGCAATTTGATACTCATTTTCCAGTCTTTAATTGCCTGGAGATCAGTAGGATATCCTGCTGATAGCCCACTGTAATATTGCTCATTTTCTTTTCCTCGTCCCTACAAACCCTCTATCCATATATAACTTTGCTAGTGGTCTTTGCTTACTAAGCTTATTGAAACCCTTTTGAGTAACCGTAGGCATCAAGGCATATTGTGATTCTTTGTCAGAGAGTAGCATGGTGGACAGTGAGCCCTTGACTGTGCCACAATTCTCACTTTCTGGCTTCTCTTTCACTGTCCCTGACAACACCATCCTCCAGTCCCCCCAGGCTCACAGCCTTAAGGGTCACTGTCAACACAACTTTTCCTCTCACCTCGTAGTCAGCCTCCCAGTGTTAATTGTTCTTTCTTGCTTTTCCAATTCATCTTTTCTGTTGATTTCTAAGCCACCTTCCTCTACCTGAATTATTCACAACAGCCTATTTTTGGTGTTCCCCCTTCCAGTTTTGCACTGCCTCATGCTTAACTCAGAATAATCTTGTTAAGCACTATTTTTATGGTGCTATTCTCCTGCTTAGATATCAAAAGAGACTCTCATTTATTGGGTTAATTTTGATCTCTTGCACAAATTAATCTCTAGCTAGAAAATCTCAGAGACCCTAGACCTGAGGGCAAGCAGTGCTGATACTTCTCTTCACAGACGTCTTGTTTGTGATCATATTGAACACTTTTCTTCCCTTGTCTTTTTTTAAAAAACAACTGTATTGACATATAATTTACACGTACCATATAAGTCACCCATTTAAAGTGTACAGTGGTTTTAGGGGTATTCACAGTGTTGTGCATCCATCACTACTATCCAATTTTAGAACATTTCCATCACCCCCAAAAGAAACCCCATTCCCATTAGCAGTCACTATTCTCCCTTCTCCTCAGCTTCTAGAAACTACTGATTGACGTTCTGTACCTATGGATTTGCCTATTCTGGATGTTTCATATAAATGGAGTCATAATACATAGTCTTTTGTAATTGGCTTCTTTCACTTAGCATAATGTTTTCAAGGCTGTTCTAACTGGTTTTTCTTGGATTCTGTGTTTATCTGGTTGGCATCCATTCATCAGAGGGCCAACTGTATTTAACTGCATTTTCTTATTTTCTGTATTCTTGATGCTCTGGCATTTGTAGTCTCCTGGACTGGGCAGAGACTGCCCCTCCCAGCGCTAGCCACTTGTTAGAGATAGCAAAGGAGTGGCTCTGGAGCACACTTTTCATATCCAGACAAACCAGTCCAGAATCCACATGCTAAACCACCCATCTCTTTTATCAAACTCTCACACACCAAGCCAATATTTTCCCTGCCCTAAATCAACCCAGGGCCAGGTACCAGACAGCTAGGGTCAGCCCCTATGCTCCAAAACCTGCCAGAATTATTTAGACTGGCCGATCCTAATCTGTTTACCCTGTCCTGCTTTGCCTTTCCTGCAGAAAACAAAGGCTTTGGCTAGGGCTTTCCCCCACTCCTTTTTCCTCCAGACCCAAACTGGAGCTTCTCCATATGGCCTGTATGGCGTGGTGTGCCCTCCTCTTAGGAGCTGTAAGTAAAAAAAATCTTTCAGTGGCATTGACTTTTGTGTGCCATCACTCAGTCATGTCCATAAATTAAAATCCCATGGGTACAATGAAGACAAAGGCTCATTTATGTTGTGGCATGTGTTAGTTCTTCAGTCCTTTTTATGACTTCCAGTTGTATGCATATACTACATTTTGTTTATTAATTCATCATGGACATTTGGGTTATTCCCACTTTTTGGCTATAATGAATAATGCGCTATGAGCATTTGTGTACAAGTTTTTGTATGGGTATATGTTTTCAGGTGGCTTGGGTGTATACCTAGGTGTGGAATTGGGGGGTCATTTGGTAACTCTGTTTAACATGTAGAACTGCCTAACAATTTTCCGAAGTGGCTGCATCATTGTACAATCCCACCAGAAATCTGTGAAAGTTCCAGTTTCTCCATGTCCTCATCTACACTTATTATTGTCAGTCTTTTAAGAAAATTTTAGCCATCCTAACAGGTTTGAAGTTGTGTCTTACTGTGGTGTTGATTTGAACACCTTAGGATATTGAGCATCTATCTTTTCATGGGGCTTATTGGCCATTTGTGTATCTTCTTGGAAAAATGTCTCCCTCACCAATTTAAAAATTGGGTTGTTAATCATTTTATTGTTGAGTTGTAAGAGTTCTTTATGTACTTATTCTGGATACAAGTCCCTTACCACATATATGATTTGAAAATGTTTTTACCTATTCCGTAGGTTGTCTTTTCACTTTCTTGCTGGTGTCCTTTGAAACACAAATTTTTTATTTTGATGAAGTCCTATTTACCTATTTTTTCTTTCATTCCTTTTGATTTTAGTATCATATATAAGGTACCTAACCCAAGGTCATGAAGATTTGACGTTTTCTTGTAAGACTTTTATTGTTTTAGCTCTTACCTTTAGGTGATCCATTTTGAATCAATTTTTGTATGTGGTAGAATCCAACTTCATTCTTTTGCATGTGGATATCCAGTCGTCCCAGCATTATTTGTTGAAAAGACTGTTCTTTCCATTGAATTGCCTTAGCATCCTGTTGAAGATCAGCTGACCATAAATGCAAGGGTTTATTTCTGGACTGTCAGTTCTCATCCATTGATCTATAGGTCTATTTGATTTATATGGATTCGTGTCAGTACCACACAGTCCTGGTTATTGTAGCTTTGTAGTAAGCATTAAAATCAGGAAGTGTGAATCCCCCACCTTTGTTCTTTTTCAAAATTGGCTTGTGGTTTGTGTCCCTTGCATTTCCACATGAATTTTAGAATTAGTTTGTTGACTTTTACCAAAAAGAAAAAAAGAAAGGGTGGTTGGAATTTTGAAAGGGACTGTGTTGACTCTGTAGATCAATTTGGGGAGCACTGCATTCTTAACAATAATAATCTTCCAGTCTATGAATATGGGATGTCTTTCCATCTATTCAGTCTTCTTTAATTTTTCAGTGATATTTCATAGTTTTCAGTGTATGCATAGTTTCAGTGTTATATTTATTCCTAAGTATTTTTTCTTTTTGATGCTATTGTAAATGGGATTGTGTGCTTAATTTCATTTCATATTGTTCATTGCTAGTGTATAGAGATAAAATTGATTTTGTATATTGCTCTTGTATTCTGCAACCTAGCTGAACTTGTTTTGTAATTCTTTTGTGGATTCCTTAGGACTTTTTATATACAAATTTATGTCATCTGGGAATAGAGAGTTTTACTTCTTCATTTCCAATATGGATGACTTAATAATTGTTTTTCCTTCTTAATTTCCCTGGCTAGAACCTCCTATACAATGTTTAACAGAAGTGGTGACAGTGGCCGTCCTTGTCCTCCTCCTGATCTTAGAAGAAGACATACAGTCTTTCACCATTAAATATGGTGCTAGCTATGGTTTTTTCAAAGATGGCCTCTCGCATTTTTGTCATCCTATATTATCCTGTTCCTCTTTTTACTCTCTGACTTTATAGTATAATGTGTGAACCTCAGAATCAGATTTGGGTTTGAACTGATTGCTTTATTAACCCTACCAGGAAATGTTGGGTGTTAGACACCAGTATATGAAAGAAAATCCCTGCTCCCAAACTGCTGCTAAATACAGCAAGACTGTCACATGGATTAAATATTGTAATATGTTAAGTGCTGTGATGGGGGTATGACCAGGCAGTGAGGAGCACAGAAAACGGGCCCCTGGGAAGATAAGCACAGCTTGAGAATATGCTGCCTAAATTGCTCTTGAACAGTAGGAGATAGTCTTGGAAGAGAGGGAACGTGTGCAGAAATGGGAAGGCGGCTGGATTCTGTGAACCATGAGTAGATCTGTGAGGCTCGAGTGTGGGGTACCTACAGGTGAGAGCCTGAAATGATTCTAGAGAGTTAGTGAAGCCATCTCACCAATGGCACGGGCTCCTGACGGCCTTGTGAAAACTGGATTTGTGTGTCAGAACTCTTGGGTGGTAGGGGAGGAGATGACTTGGTGATGGGTAAGACCATGAACGGGGAGACCTGAAGATAGGAGGCTATTGCCCAAGCAGGGAAGAACTGACAGCCTAAAGTAAGGTTGGAAAAAGGGGACAGAGTCAAGTACGATTTGAAGGTAGAATTAACAAGGTATATTGCAGTTGACTGTGAGAGGAGAAAGAAAGAGCTTGGAAGGGAATGATCCTTGGGTTTCTGATGTGGACATCAGGGTTGTTTTGTGAACTAATCTGAGATTCAGTTTTCTCATCAGTGAATGGGCAAAGTGCTTCACATATAACAGTATATACAAATCTCCTAGCACAAGTATATCATTGGGACTCAATAAATATTCATCCTTCTTTTCCCCCCATTGTTTCTATTTCTTCCATTCTCTAAATGTACATCTTCATTTGGTTAGTTTCACCTTAAGAGTGCTTTTCTTTGCTGTGTCCCACAGTTCCCACTGTTGCCTCTTTGTGAATGACTGCCAGATCTCTCCACCCTCGTCTCTCATGATCACAAGTATTTTCGACTGTGTTCTAGGCATCTAAAAGGTGTCGCAACCCTCACAAGGGAGAACCATCTATCCCCCGCCATCTGTTCCTCCTCTTCAAGTCCATAGGCCTATTAATGGCACTGTCATTTTCTCTGTCACTAAAAATCATTTTTTTTCTACTTGTAAAAACATATATATCTCTAGTCGTTTCTAGGTTTCCAGCATCATTTGATGTCTGTATCCCCCTCTCATTTCCTCACATTCAGTGAAAATCCAGGCTCTGTTTAGTCTCTTCCATAACATTGCACACACATTTCCTTTTCTGTCCCCTTTGCTACCTCCTTCATTCAGGCCTCCTTCATTCCCACCTGAGCTAAAACGCTAGCTCTCTTCATCTAATTTCTCTTTTGATCCATCCTGCAGGCAACTGCCAGACGGAGCTCCTGGAGATTCGGATTCAGTTATGACTCTCACCCTATTGAGAGTCTTCAGGGAGTTCTCTGCACCTATTGGATTGTCATTTAAGGCACCATGTGTCCAAACTATGTGCCTCTCCACATTCTTGTAGAAAAGTGAGACAACTTTCTGCACCTTGAGTATTACCACTTGAGTATTTCCCTTGTGGAAATTACACTTGTTCTCCAAGGCACAGTTCATGAATCCTGCCTGGCTTTCATCAAACCAGATAATTCTCCTTCCTCATATCCTGTAGGACTTTGCTTATTTAAAATTATTTGTGGACATGTCTTATCTCTCCTAGTAGATTTAATCTCCTTGAAGGTGCCTCTTTCATCTCTGTAATGCCAAAAATGCCTTCCTCATATTCTATAAATATTTGTTAATGGAATGTACTACATTTCTCATCTTCCTGAAGCATGAGCTCTCTTTTTCCACACGGCTGTCCCCAAGGGTCTGTGACACAGACAGTGAGAGAATGAAGGACAACTGACTTCCCTCTGTGGATCCTTTTGTAATTTAATAGAGTAATGTGAAGGTATTACAAAGGTACACTGTTATTTAAATTCTGGGTAACTGAGTCCAGCAGCATTGAGTGGGCTTGATGTACAGCACTTAACTCTCTATATGGCTCGCGTGGGCATAATGGAATGTCTGAGAGCTGGATAGACTGAGAAATTAAGCCAAGCGCCAGTCAGTTACTGCAGAGCTGTAGGTATCAGTGTGATTTTTCCTTGTAGAATCTAGAACTTGAACTTGGGTACTTTCAGTCAAAATAAACAGGCAGCTGATTCATTTGGGAAATTCCACAAGGTGTGCCCTGCCTCCCCTGCCCTTCCCCTGAAATAGCTTCTCAGCAAGGCTGCCACAGCTGATCTTGGGGGGAGGCGGCTCTTAGTCTCAGTTGCCTATCAGTGATTTCCAGGTACTAAGAAGAGAAGCAGGAAAAACAAAAAGTTAGATAGTTTCTGTCTTGGGCTAAAAAAATGAAAATACTCAATTCCTTCAGTCAGACTTGTCTCCTGGCAGCCAGATGAGGAAGGAGAGAAACTGTGAAGGGTGCCAGGGTGCCAACAGAGTATCCGTGTCCTTGGCAGAGCTCAGAATAGCACTCAGAGCTTTGGTGATTCATCGTGCACAGGCCTGCCCACCCAGGATCCCAGTGGCGGAGGACGGGGTGAGTCAGGCCTCCTGCAGCTTTCTCCCCAACCTCAGGTCCCTGCCCTCCCCAGGCTCGTTGGGTTGCGGAGCAGAGGGGAGGCCCGTGGTACACGAGTCCGTGCTTGTGAGCAGAAGCTGCCTGCTCTGCCTGTTCCTTCTTGAAGGGCTTCCTGCTCCCATCTGCACTAAGCCCCAGGGGAATTTGGGGAAGAAGGGAATCCTGCTATTTGGAAGATTCAGCAGTTTTGGGGACCTACCTAAATTCAGGGCCTTCTTGGCTCTTTGAGCGGAGCACTGTTCCTGTTGATCTCTGCAGTATTGCTCATTCTGTTTTACCCCTCTTAAATCTGATCCCAAATTCTGTTCACTTTCTTTGTCCACTCTTCTCTTGCTCAGCAAGAATTATATTGGCTTAAGGAATCAGGGCTGTTAGAGTTTTCTTTCTTGGGATAGTTTTTCAACCAGGTGCATCCATATCTCTTGGTTGGTCCTCGCTATTTCTGACCCTAATGGAGAGAGACCCCAGCGGTCTCAACACTACACCCCACAGTGGGGATCTAGGCCTGGAGTTCACCACGTTTGTCTCCCTTTGACCTGCAGCAGAATTACTAGTGTAAAAAATCATCCTAATGCCATCTGATGCTTAAAAATAGACCATTCTTCATCTAGCCCACCCAAGACAGGCCGTGGTTCTGTCTCCTTTTAGCTAGGCTTCTCATTCTCTCCTCAATGTACAACTCTTGCTGCGTGTCCCACTTTACTTTTAGGGCAAGTCATTTTTCCTCTTGCCACTTGCCCAGCACTGACCTTCTGGGATCCGCTCAAATTAAAGTTCTGATGTGTCACTGTTCCTCCCTCACAGTGGGAGCCCCTTGCCTTTCAGCTCCGCACACGTCTATCACCAGAAGTGTTCCAGGATACTTTGGAGAAATCCAGGCACAGCTAAGTTGGGTAACTTATGTAGAGTGTCATAACACTGTCTGGATGAGAATGATAATTTACTTACTGCTTTATAGGTTTCCAATTTTCCCTTCATTGTGGCTGCAAGGCACACATGCTCTGAGAAAATGCAGCTTTAGTAACAAAACATCCAAGTACATTTACTTCTACAAAGAGCTAGACAAGCTGGAGCACTGGAGGCTGTGTGGGTCATCCCTCGAGTGAGGGTAGAACACAGAAAGGGTTGGGAGTAACACTTTACTTTTGTAAGGGGGTCAACACTTAATAATAAATACAAAGAGGCCTCTGGATCCCAGCTAATTCTAAGCCCCAGTGGATGACCTCCTTATTTCCAACATGTTACACAGTATTTTAAAGCACAAGAGATAGTTACTTAAATTCATTGCAATGGGATAGCTTGGGGTGCTTAAATGTGAATGGTATACTGCTTGCGACCTGGAGATGCTTCCCTTCATTCCACAAATAACTTCTGAGCGCCTGATGTGTGTTGGGTTACCTGATTGTACTGTCTATCATTACCATGTCCATCTGCTGACTTCAGGGAAGCTCTCCCTTTTCCCAGAATGCGTTTACTGTTGGACTGATAGGATTCCACCCCCTTTACTTCCATTGCTGCCAAGGAATTGATTGTCCATGTTACTGACCATCCAAGCATCCCACCCTTCTAGTTTCTAGACCTTAACTATGGTACCTCCATTTGAAGGATCCTGCAGTCACCCATGAAGGTGATTAGGTTTATTGTACTTCCTAAGCATGTGGGACTGTTCCTCCTTCAACCTTCCCAGCTCAACATCTTTCTGACCATGTTTCATAGGATCGACAGGCTGTCATCACACCTCTTCTGTCCCTTCCCTTGTCTTTGACAGACGTCAGTAATTGATAGCCAGGGCACCTGGCCCAGCTGAGCCTGGACACAGGCTTGAAAGTCCTTCTCAACACAAATTCTAGTGCTACTACATCCATCATATTTGGCCAAAGGGGTTACAACTATTTTCAAAACATTTGGAGATCACAACCTCTTTCTGCCTCTCCCACCTCCACTCATTCTGCCCTCTAGGCCCGGATCTCTTCTTCTCCCAGTCACTCTCAACTGCCTACTCTGTTTCCCTGAAAGGCTCAGAAAACCCTGTGGTTGACCATTTCAAAGATGTTCCTTCTATGATCCTTTTATGCCTCACCCTTTGGATACATAATCCTAAGCACACTTAGAAGCCATCTCCCACCATAAGCTTTTCCCAGCCTCCCCACACAGTGCCAAGCAGTGATGGCTGGGCCACGGTGTGCCTTTGCTACGTACGCGGGGCCCTCCAGCCTCATCCGGGCTCTGGTGACACGCAGCCGTTTAGTTCTTCCTCTGCTGGCCCCCCGCGTCACATGCTGCAGTGGGTGTGCTGTTGCCGGGCCAGCAGAACCGCCCACCTCTTGGAGCGCATGACTTCGTTTCTTATTGGTAAGTAGGAAGCCATCTTTCTCTCCACTAAACATCGTCGTTACTTTCTCCCATCCTTTCTCCTCGATTCTTTCTGCATCATCCTAGCTGTTTGCCAACCCTCTCCATTCTGCTGCCACCTGCGTCTTCTGCTCCATTCATCCATTTTTCTTTCTCTTTCCAATCTCTTGTCTGCTCCATGCCATTATTTCTTTCTACTCCTTCAGTCTCTCCCAACTTAAAAAACACAAAACTCATGGGTCAAAATGCCAAAAAACCATTCCCCTCAGCATATGACCCCCCTCTTCTCATCATTTTTGTTAAATGAACTGAAAATCGCCTGCACCCTAATAATGTGGCCACCACCTTCTGTCTCGTATTGACACCCTCTCACCCATGCAGCCAGCAGCTTCTATTTGTTACTCCTCCAAAGATCCACCCCCATTTCCCACGGCCACCATTCAGGCCCAGACCCTCCATTCTTCTCACCTAGTTGTTCAGGAGCCTCTGGCCCCTCTTTTCAATCCATTTTAGACACTGATACCTCGCCAATCAATCTCAGGGACAGCTTTGGGAACTTAATTCTTCTGCTCAATTAAGTGGAAAGTCCTTGATTTGGCAGTCATGGCACCCTGGTCCTGGGCCTCTCCTACCTCTATGGCCACCTCTCCACCTGGATTCTTGTCCAGCCACATTGGACTCCATACTAACTATACCGTTTGCTCTTGACTCATGCTGTTCCTTGTGGAGCAGCCTCACCTTCTCACCTACCCTCCAGTGCTCAGCCAAGTTCATCACCTACATGAATCGTTTTATGATCCCCACCATCAGGTATGATCTCCTTTCCAAACCTCTTGAAGCACATTTTTGGGACCTCTTGGAAGTACTGCTCTATTAGTATTATTAGGTTTATTTCTAGTCTTTCATCTCCCTGACGATAAGGAATATATATTTAAAATTTTATCCACCTCCTCAGCCCTGACTCCAGTGTCTAGCTTTGCATTATTGCTCAGCCCTTTCTTCCCTCAGTGTACATAAGTTGTCCAGTATGAATTCCTCTGAGCCCAAGGTCCTAAACTGGTGGCCCACAGCTCACATAATAATCCCTGGCATTTTATTTAGCCACCGCAGAGTTGGATTCTTCTTTTCTTGCTGGTAAAATACATAAAAGATAAAATTTGCCATTTTAACCACTTCTAAGTATACAATTCAGCGGCATTAATTACATCCACAGTGTTGTGCAACTGTCAGCACTATCAGTTTCTAAAACGTTTTCATCACCCCAAACAGAACTTCTATAACCATTAAGCAATAGCTCCCAAGAACCTGGTAATCTCTTATCTACTTTATATGAATTTGCCTCTTCTAGATATATCATATAAGTGGAATCATACAATATCTGTGCTTTTGTGTCTGGTTTATTTCACTTAGCATGTTGTCAAGGTTCATCCATGCTGTAGCATGTATCAATACCTCATTCCTCTTTATGGCTGAATAATATTCCATGGCATGCCACATTTTGTTTGTCCATTCATTTGTTGGTGGATAGTTGGTTTGTTTGGCTATTAGGAATAATACTGCAGTGAACACTGGCATATAGATAATTGTTAGAGTCTCTGTTTTCAATTCTTTTGGGCATATACCTAGAAGTGGAATTGCTAGGTCATATGGTAATTCTATATTTAGCTTTTTGAGGAGCCCACTGAAGAATTTTTAAAATTCAGAGTACTTAACAGCTTTTTAAAATGAGGAATTATACATACAAATTAGATTTTTTTCAACTTCTCTTGAAAACAATTAGAAGTCTTGCACTTCTGGGTGATGGAGTAAGCCAACTCAGTGCTAGGCTGCCTTGTGGAATATCATAAGAAAATGGGGAAATGTCTAAAATTGGGGAAATGAATTTCAGATTACGGGCAATGAGGGAAGGGCTAACCACTTCCTCATTTAAAATATTTTTTTATTAGGGTTTTATTTTTTATCACACTAGGCTGTAATCTGATAAAAATAATCTAAAGGATGATTTATGGGAATCCGAGGTAGAATATCATACAAATTAATAGAAATAGAATTAAAATGTAATGCCTGTATCCACATGCAAAAGAATAAATTTGGTTCACTTACCATACACTATATACAAAAAATAATGCAAACAATGAACTAGCAGAGAGAGAAATCAGGAAAACAATTCCATTCACAATTGCATCAAAAAGAAGAAAATACCTAGGAATAAACCTAACCAAGGAAGTGAAAGACCTATACTCTGACACTCATGAGAGAAATTAAAGAAGGTACCAATAAATGGAAACACATCTTGTGCTCATGGATAGGAAGAATTAATATTGTCAAAATGACCATCCTGCCTAAAGCAATCTATAGATTCAATGCAATTCCTATCAAAATACCAACAGCATTCTTCAATGAACTAGAGAAAATTGTTCTAAAATTCATATGGAACCACAAAAGACCTCGAATAGCAAAAGCAATTCTGAGAAGGAAGAATAAAGCTTGGGGAATTATGCTCCCCAACTTCAAGCTCTAATACAAAGCCACAGTAATCAAGACAATTTGGTACTAGCACTAGAACAGACCCATAGACCAATGGAACAGACTAGAGAGCCCTGATATAAACCTAACCATATATGGTCAATTAATATATGATAAATGAGCCATGGACATACAATGAGGAAATGATAGCCTCTTCAACAGCTGGTGTTGGCAAAACTGGACAGCTATATGTAAGAGAATGAAACTGGATTATTGTTTAACCCCATAAACAAAAGTAAACTTGAAATGGATCAAAGACCTGAATGTAAGTCATGAAACCATAAAACTCTTAGAAGACAACATAGGCAAAAATCTCCTGAATATAAGCATGAGCAACTTCTTCCTGAACGCATCTCCTTGAGCAAGGGAAACAAAAGCAAAAATGAACTCATGGGACTACATCAAACTAAAAAGTTTCTGTATGGCAAAGGACACCATCAACAGAACAAAAAGGCATCCTACAGTATGGGAGAATATATTTGTAAATGACATATCTGACAAGGGGTTAACATCCAAAATATATTAAGAACTTACATGCCTCAACACCCAAAAAGCAAATAACCTGATTAACAAATGGACAGAGTATGAAGAGACAGTTCTCCAAAGAAGAAATTCAGATGGCCAACAGACACATGAAAAGATGCTCCACATCACTAATCATCAGGGAAATGCAAATTAAAACCACAATAAGATATCACCTCACACCAGTAAGGATGGCCAGCATTGAAAAGACTAAGAACAAATGCTGGCGAGGATGTGGAGAAAGGGGAACCCTCCTACACTGCTGGTGGGAATGTAAGCTCATTCAACCATTGTGGAAAGCAATATGGAGGTTCCTCAAAAAACTAAAAATACAAATACTATTTGACCCGGGAATCCCATTCCTTGGAATTTACTCAAAGAATACAACTTCTCAGATTCGAAAAGACATATTCACCCCTATGTTTATCGCAGCACTTTTTACAATAGCCAAGATATGGAAGCAACCTAAATGTCCATCAGTAGATGAATGGATAAAGAAGAGGTGGTATATATACACAATGGAATACTATTCAGCCATAAGAAAGAAACAAATCCTACATTTTGCAACAACATGGATGGAGCTAGAGGACATTATACTCAGTGAAATAAGCCAGGCGGAGAAAGACAAGTGCCAAATGATTTCCCTCATTTGTGGGGTATAACAATGAAGCAAAACTGAAGGAACAAAATAGCAGCAGACTCAGAGACTCCAAGAAGGGACTAGTGGTTACCAAAGGGGAGGAGTGTGGGAGGGAGTAGGGGATTGAGGGGTATTATGTTTGGTACACATGGTGTGGGAGATCACGGGGAGAACAGTGTATCACAGAGAAGGGACATAGTGGATCTGTGGGATCTTGCTGCATTGATGGACAGTGACTGCATCGGGGCATGGGTGGGGACTTGATAATATGGGTAAATGTAGTAACCACATTGTTTTTTCATGTGAAACCTTCATAAGAGTGTATATCAATAATACCTTAATAAAAATTTTAAAAATAATAACGCAAAATGGGTTATCACCTAAATGTAAGAGCTAAAGTTATAAAATTCTTAAAAGGAAATGTAAGAATAAATCTTTATGATACTGAATCAGGCAGTGATTTCCTTTATACAAAACATCAAAAGCACAGGCAATAAAAGAATAAATAAATAAATTAGGCTTCAGCAATTGAAAATGTTTGTGTTTCAAAGGACTGTCAAGAATGTGAAAAGTTCTCAGAATGGGAAAAATATTTGTAAACTATGTATCTGATAAGGAACTTGTATCCAGAATATATAAAGAGCTCTTACAACTCAACCATAAAATGGCAAATAGCTCAATTAAAAAATAGGTAAAGAATCTGAGGAGATATTTCTCCAAAGAAGTTAACCAATGGCCAATAAGCATATGAAAAAGCTCAATATTACTATATTACTAGTTATTAGGGAAACACAAATCAAAACCACAAGGAGATACCACCACTTCACACCCTCTAGGATGGTTACAATAATTTTAAAAAATGACAATAATGTGTTAGAGAATTTGTGAAGAAATTAGAACCCTCATACACTGCTGATGGGATCGTAAATGGTATAGCCACTTTGGAAAACAGTTTGGTGGTTCCTTAAAATGTTAAACATAGAGTTACCATATGACCCAGCAATTCCACTCTTAGGTATAGACACCAGAGGATGAAAACATATGTCCATGCAAAAGCTTGTACAAGGTTGTTCATTTAGCATTCTTCATAATAGCCAAAAGATGAGATGCAACTCAAATTTCTATCAACTAATGAGTGGATAAAAATGTGGTATATCCATGCAATGGAATATTATTCAGTCATAAAAAAGGAATGAAGTATTAATATATGCTGTAAAATAGATGCATCTTGTAAACATTATGCCAAGTGAAAGAGGTAAGATAGAGGAGACTACAGATTATATGATTCTGTTCATATGAAATGTTCGCAATAGGCAAATCTGTAGAGATAGAAAGTAGATTAGTGGTTGCCTGGGCCTGGGGAGAAGGAGAATGAGGAGTAACTGCCAATGGGTAGAGGATTTCTTTTTGGGATGATGAAAAATAAGGTTGAGTGATAGTTGCACAAGTCTGTAAATATATTAAAAAACACTGAACTGTAAAAGAAGAAAAGAAAAGAAACAGAGAACTCAGACATAAAATGTTATTCATTCCTTTTACCTAACTAATGAAACTAAAGATGATTTTTTAAAATGTGCCTGAAGTAGTTAAGACTAAAGCATTTACAGATTACCTGAAATGAGGTGTTGAGTTTACTTTAAAACTAAGGGGTTCCACGCAGCCCTTCTATGCAGAATAAATTCTCCATGCAGAATAAATTCCATAAATGAAATAAAATGGGCAAATGGTGATAATTGTTGAAGCTGGGGAGCACACAGGAATTCATGATATTGCTATAGTTCTGTGAATGTTAAGAAGTTTGTCCGTAATAGAAGTTTAAAAAAAAAAAAGACGGATAAAGCATCTGCAGTTCGGTAGATACACACAAAATATGTCTGTGTTTTTTGGGGGAGCCCTGTGCAGATGGCTGTGTCTGCAGACTCCGTGGTTATCCTAGTACATGTATATCTTTGTGGATGAGGCGAAATGAGGCCTTGCCAAAGCACTTTTGGGGGTGCATTCATTTTCTAGGGCTGCTGTGCAAAGTACCACAAACCAAGGGGCTTACAGCAACAGAAACTTATTCTCCCACAGTTCTGGAGTACTATAAGCGTGAAATCAAGGTGTTGGTTGGGCTGGCTCTCTCTGGAGCTTTAGGGGAAGATCCTTCCTTGTCTCTTCCAGCTTCTGGTAGTGCTGGCAGTCCTTGGAGATTGTGGCTTATAAACGAACCACTCCAATCTCTGCATCCGTTCTCACTTGGGGTTCTCCCTGGCTCTCTTACATTGTCTTTCCTCATGTATGTCTGTCTCCCCGTCTGTTTTCTCTACTGATAAGGATACCGCTCTATCAGAGCCCACCCTGAGTATTAACTTGATCACATCTGCAAAGACCCTGAATAAGGTCACATTCACAGGTAATGGGGGTTACCACTTCAGAGTATCTTTTGGGAGGAAACAGCATAACCCACAAAAGTGCACAAGGCAGAATAAGCAGAAAAACAAACAGGTGCCTAGCAGTGCACATCTCTGCTGCTGAATCTTCCGCTGTCCAATAGGCAGGCTGTGGTGGACACAGTGTTCACAGCGACCAGACTCACATGAAATGCATCCCTCCCTGGCCAGCTTTATCTTTTCCAACCGAGACAAATATTTTCTGGAGCCCATTCCCACTTGGCAGCCTTGACTGATGAGCCATACATCTAGGCTTTCCTAGTTTACCAACTTCTTTCATCAGACTTCTTGGGGATCATTCTAACCAGTATTTACTTAAAGTATGTTTCAGAAAGGTCATTTTCTTACTCTTTGACACAGACAGGCACATTACTTTTAGAGTTAATCTTTTGAGCTGGCTGCTGAAGTTATTTTAGACTCTACAGTTAAGTTGACCCAGAAATCGTTCCTCCCTTTGAAACTCTGACTCTCTAACTCAGGGTCATGTCGTGCTGTCCTTACTCTGTAATCTTACTCTGGCCTTTGATCAAAAGCAATAAAATTGGATCTCTATGTTAAATGGTACTTAAAATATATATGATTTTATTCCAGTAAACCAGATTATCTGATCACCGCCCTGTACCTTCCGATAATCACCTGAAGAGTTGCATGGTTGTAAGCTCCTCCGTGCTGCAGAACTGTGCGGGCCGCGGGCTATTGGTTACTTTCCAGAGGACGCTGGGGGGAGTAGAGTTTGGAGGAGAAGGGGCTGGACTTTGGACTCATTCTCTTTTGCTACAGCTACCTCACCTAGTTCCAGGTGGTGGGAGTGAATTCAGCCCATCTGTTCTCATCTCTCAGGGGAGTGGGAAAGGCCCAGGCAGGAAGGAGCTGAGGTACAGAGGAGAGGGACGAGGCGGGCCTGACCCAGCGGGGGGAGATGAGGGCCACAGCCAACTGGGGAGCTTGGATTTGAACCCCTGTGGGTTCCCGGCAGAGAGAAGGGGATTGGTGAGCATTAGATGAAATGCTGATCTGGGTGCCCTGGCCCCTGCGTTCAGATGGAGGGTAAGGGACTAGCAGTACCCAAACAAGGCCGGTAGTGCTATTGCAAGAGCTTCCGTGTATTGCCTATGACCTAAGGGCTAGGCACTGTGCCAACAGCTCTAAGTGCAGTGGGTACCTGCCGGCGGCCCTGAGTTCTGTCCTGTGTATGAGAGTAATCCATTCTCTTACCTTGGGTGGGCTTTTCCATCTTGCTTTTCAAAATCCAGATTTACAGAAGATCCTCAGTTTTACAGTAAAGCTCATTTCTTCTACCTCCTATAGTGCAGTTAATATACTATATACAATTTGTAGAAAGTCTGTTTACAAAGGGTTCTGTAAGAAGATCCCTTTTGAAAGCACAGAAACATGAATAACAGAAAGATTCCGACTCTCTTGATGATTCACTTACCACAAGCAATATTTAATGCAGGAGAATTAATTGTACTGCTAGAAAGGACTGGGACTGAGGTCCTAGGAGCTCTTTATAACTGGATTGAAAGGATCCATAGACTCACCCTGACATCCAGTCAGAACTGCTCCTAACCCACAATAGAGCCAGGGCGATTTTTTTAAAGCTAGCCATTAAAAAGATCTTCTGAGGCGAGCCCATTGTTTGCTTTGTTAGTTTGGCTCAGAGTCTAACAGCCTTAACAAGTCAAAATCCTTTTGTGCTCTTGCTGTGATGTGAGTTTCTTCCTTTAATGTCGTGTTCTCAGTGACCATAGAAAAGCCACTGTCACCTTCCAGCATATGTATACCTGTTAAGTTCCTGAAAACGGCTAACTGGAGCATCTAAATAATTGCTACCTTCTTTTTGAGTGTGTATTTCTGACCTCTTGGTTATTTTCTTTCTATTGCCATTTTCGGTTTTTCCATGTTTCTTTTAAAAAGTAGCGCCTCAGTATGTTCACATCCTAATCGCTTTAGTTTATTTTGCATCTTCCTTTTCTCAAGAGACGTAAGGAAAAGCGAGTTCTGTAAACTGCTGAAAACTGTGGAAACAGAGTGAAGGAAAATTGTGGTGATAATTACAGGAGATCAGGAATCCCTAGCCTCCTTCAGGGACAGGTACTGTCCAGATGAGGGCTTCTTGCTAATTTCACGTCTTTTCTCTTAGCCCAGATTTGCAGGCTTAGCAAACCTAATGTACCGAGTGTTAGTTACCTGGAGTACACAGTGAGCATCTGCTTGTCACTCCATGGTCTTTACCCCAGGTTCTTGCCGGTACCCTCGCCAGTTACTGGTTCTAGATGAGTGGCCCTGCAAGAGTTTCATCTTCTAGTCGACTGCTGCTTTACTCTGAACAGCAACTATTATGGCACACCTCCTGTCCTGCAATGGTGTAAAAACGAGAAAATAGAACCGACCTCGCACATTTTGTGCCCGCTCTAGGGAACGACCCGCACCTCTTGGACAATCATTCCTTCACGGCGGGTGTCTCAGGGGTAGCCCACACCACCAGGGATCATCTGGAGGGGTTACGAACAACATTTAACAAACCATTCATAGGCACGGGTCTATGTCAATGTGTATTGGAAAAAATAAAGCAAGCACACAGGAGATAGGAACGGTGTTTTCAAGAGTAATCGAAGCTTAAAAGTGAGTCAGCTTTTAACACCATTAAATAGGTACATATAGGAGGCAGCACGTGGCCCCGCCGAGCGCCGAGAGTGTGGACCCCACGCCGCGCGGGGAGGGCAGAGACCTTAGGCCCCCGGGCCGCCGGCCGCTCCCGCGCCCCTTCTCTCCTTGCCCTGCCCCCCTCTCCCTCCCCACTGCTCCCTCTCTCCTCTCTCCAAGCTTCTCCGCTTCTGGGACTGTTCCTCCTCCTTCCTCAAAACGCCCCTGCAGGCCCTCTGGGTTTCCAGAGGGAGGAGGAGGAGGGCTCGCATTTATTGATCATTGATGACGTGCTGGAAGGTCACGGGTGTAAGCGAGGCGCTGGCTGCTGGTGGGGGTTTGGGTGACTCCTCGGGAGACCCGAGTAAGAGGCGGATTCCCGGCCGGTAGGGCTGGGCGGGGTCGGGCTCCTCGCCTTCCTGAGGAGCCCCCACAGGCTGCTGCGGGCGCCCGGCGCACACCCCGGGGCGGAGGAAGCAGGGGCGCAAGACGGGGCTGTACGTCCGTAGAGAGAGGCTATTCCTGGAAGAGGGGTTCCGAGACCACCTCTTCCATCTGCGGCGAAACCAATAGAATTATTAAGAACACTGTTTACAAGGCCAGCGTGTCTTGTTCTATGGAAGGAATACAAAACGTTTCCTTAGACCGACCGGCGCGGTTTGTAATGAAAACTTTTGGCTACAGTTGCGAGGGCGCTGCCCTGGGAACCAGCCACACAGAGGGGGGACCTGTAACCTAATATTACCGAGTGTGAAATAACGAGCTCTGCCCGTAGAGAGGCAGGAGGGGTCCCGTTTCACTCCTTTGCCCAAGTGACAGGCTAGCACTGAGATCTGCTAGGCAAACCTGAGTGCGTTTCTCCACATGCGGCTGCTGCAGAACCTTTCTCTGGGTAGAGAAAATTGAACTCGAATTGTTCAGACTGTATCGGTATGTTCACATCTCTTTGGTTAGAGAACCAGACCTGCCAATGAGTTCTGAAGCCTCAGTAGATACAATGTGTCGAAAACAAGTCAATTAAATACAATAGAACCCAGAGTGAAGTCCTGGTAAAACCAAGGGACTGGAGCCAGGGTCATGCTATTTTAAATGAAATGACCCTTGATGTTATCTTACCTGTAGGGATCAGAGAGAGACGCTATTGCGCTGGATTGCAGTTTTACAGTGTCCTCTCTGTTCGGGCAGGAAAATCTACAGAAAGAAAACAGAAAGACCACCTTTTCTTTCTGAGATTCACCTGGCATCAGATACTAAGCAAAAATCAAGCCACGGGATTACAGAATACTAAGGGCTAAAAAGGTTCTTGGGGATCACCTACACAATGCTGTTTAATTTTGGGGGATCGTTGTACGCTGGACTCTCTTCCATCAAAAACACACATGTTCACAATCTTAGATGTAATTTCCAGGGATTAATGGATTCCCTAGCAAATCCATAGATTAAAGACCCCAGATGTAGTACACTTCCTTCTTTTTGTAGATGAGAAAATTGAAGCCCAGAAAGTAGGTGACTGACCATTGGTCTCATGGCAGTGCTTATGGTGAGCTGATTAGACAAGAGGATTTAAGTACCACAAATGTCCACGGGAAACCAGTGGTGAGTATCTGAGTATAACTTATTTCTGAAGGCCTTGAGAAGCACAAGTACCAAGAGTTTTCTGAGATAATTAGGAACTTTAGCTGGGAGAATCCCAATACTTAGCCAAATAACATTTGAAGAAAAGTAGAAATAATAATTGAGCCAGAAACTTACTGGACCTAGATTTTATGATGTGTTCAAAAGACGTAAGAGAGAGCCCTAGCGCTATTTGGTAGCTGTGTGCTAAGCTGCAGTTTGGGCTGTTTTTTAGGGCAGGCAATAAATTCCTTTCAAAGTTTGAGGTCACATACCAATGTGAATCTTCCACATGCCCAAAAACTACTTAAGCAGGCTGCCTCATTGAAACAGAAGTCTCAGTTTGGCAACACTCTTTGGGGTTCAGCCCCTAACATGATCCCTGTTACAGTCCAGATGCTCAATAAATATTTATTTGAATAAATAGGCTTTATTTAACATTATTTCCATTTTCTGAAGATGAGGGATGCAGGAAGCTGGAGAGAGACCAATACACAATGTATAAATACACAGTGGAGAGCTGGAGGTCCTAGTGAAGGTTTTGCAATCTCCAAACATGACGTTGAGCAAACGAAGGCAGACACACAAAAATTCTTACAGTATGAGTCCACTTATGTGAAGAACAATATGGACTAAATTAACCTGTGCTATTAGAAGCTGGAGTTCTGGCTACTTTTGCAAAGTGAGTGGGGGGTTTAGGAATGGAGGGCCTGTGACAAAAGGGGCTTCTAGGGCACTGGAATGTTCTATTTCTTAATCTGGGTGCTGGGTACTCCTGTGGGTTCATTTTGTGACAGTTCATCAAATGATACTCTAATGGCTTAGCAGTCTTCTATATGTGTGGTATACTTCATAGAAATACTCATTTAAAACACACAAAATGAAATATCTAGGCCAGCGGTTCTCAAACTTGAATGTACATACAATCACTTGGTAATATTATTAAAATGAAAAATTTTGATTCATTTGGTCTCGGATGGGGCATGAGATTCTATATTACCAAAGACTGGTATCTTTAGGATCTTTTTAAAGAGAGAGCCAGGGGTCTGATGCAAGCTTCCTGGGCTATCTTCACATGCCGGGAAGGAGACAATGTGCAGGCCCAATAACCGACACAGCAGTGGTGCCCAAGACCCGCCCATACCTTGAACAGGGTCTGTGAGGTTTGCCTGCTCACAGCTCCTTTGCACATGACTTTTTCACTGCTGGATGGTGATCAGGGCCTGGAGTTGTGCCACTTCAGTGAAGTGACCAGCTGGTGACCAGCTCCATGCTAGGGCTCCTGGCCTGTCTGCCCCATAGAAGCCACTGGAGACCCCCTGGTTACCCCAAAGAGCATGATGATGGCATCAGGAGCCTTGCTTCCCCTCCATCCACATGCACAGGCAAAACTGGATTTCCAGGCCTGACTGCTATGTAAGTGAAGTGGACGTCCCAGCTCCTCTTTGTCAAACTCTGTAGGACATAGGTCTCCAAACAGCAAACTGGTATCAAGAAAAACATTGTTTTGCGTGAAGAAAGTCAAGTTATTCACAATATGGCTCCTTTCACAGAAGTAGTAAACCCAGGAAAAACTAATCAATGCCTTGCCAGGAAAAACTAATCAATGCCTTGTTCAGGGATAGAAACCTAGGCAGTAAAATGCAAGAAAAGACAGGAAACTATTACTGCATACGACAAGGATGGTTCTCTGGGAGCCGCAGAGAAAAGTGGGGAGGGGACCGAGGGCTTCCCAAGGTATCAGGAATGGTTTTTTTATGCTATGTATCTTTATGAATGTATTTTATGCTAGGTGATGGGCACACAGCTGTGTGTTTTATTATTACTCTTTAAGCTGTATATATGCACATTATATGTACTCTTTTACTTTCAGCCAATGTTCACAATCTATAAATGGAAATGCAATGCAATGTCTTAAGATTACATTTCATGTTGGGATTTCTTTTTGCTTGAGGGTTTTTAGGATATTCTGTGTTAAAAAATTATTTTGACATTATCAGAGCAGACTGGCAACTAATTTTTGGAAGGACACTTTATTTGGAGATTCTGCCCCTCTTACTGTTTTGGTGTTAGACTGCCCCTTCCTGTGATGACATTTGAATGAAATGTTGGTGATAGTAACAGTATATTTGGGATTTGAAAATGAAAAAGGTCCCTTACAGGTTAAATAATAAATTAACACTGTATTACCCCCACTGGCTTCCTTTTTTAAAAAGTTGACTTATCTGTGACATTCAAAAGACTGGGAAATACAGGCATAGACAACTTTTCTTTGGGAAAGGAAGACATTGCCTTAGTATCCAGCCTGAAGGAGTTTACAAGGAAAAGAAAAAAGAAAGAAGGAAAAGAAGGAAGGGAGGAAGGAAGGGAGGGAGGGAGGGAAAAAGGGAAAGGGAGGGAAAGGAAAAAGGGGGCAGGCAGGTGTCGTGGAGGAGAAATGCCTGAGATGGTGAAAGGGATGGGTAGCATCTTCTAAAGTTTTTTCAGAGCTTTTGATATCCTCAGATACACTGTATGTTAGTTTGGTAATTCTCATGGTCTTAAAAGAAGAAAATGGAATGGGGAGAAATAGCATTCCTGTATATCATATTTAGTTAGGACACTGGCAAGTGGAACCACGTTGCAACTTTACTTACCTAAAAACTGAAGCTGTAAGGATACTGCCATCAGGTTAACAGTACTCACAGAATCTGAGAGGTGGAAGGGAATTTAGAGGTCATATAATAACTATTATAATGTCTTGCATTTATTGACCTTTAACTGTGTCCCCTGTGTAAGTGCTTTACTGATATCAGCTCATTGAATCCTTTCATCAGCCTTAAGGGTAGGTACATATCCCATTTGATCTTAAGACTTAAAATTATATATGTATATGTATCTGGAGGAAGGTAGTTTTAGATTTACAGAAAATTTGCAAAGATAGTATAGAGAGTTCTCATGAATCCTTTGTCCATCTCCTAATGTTAACATCTTATGTAACCATGATGCATTTGTCAAAACTAAGAAATTAATATTGATATAATACTGTTAACTCAACTACAGATTGTGTTAGGATTTCATCGTTTCCCACTAATGTCTGTTTACTGTGCTATGACTCAATCAAGATAGAACATTATATTGTTGTGTCTCTTTAGTCTTCTTTGATCTGTGACAGTTTTTTAGTCATCCCTTAAGATGATACATTTAATTATAAAAAATTCAAGCCAAAGGAAACAATCAACAGAGTGAAAAGGCAACCTACAAAATAGGAGAAAATATCTGCAAACTATATATCTGATAAGGGAGTAATATCCAGAATACATCAAGAACTTCTATAGCTCACCACCCAAAACCCAAATAACCTGATTAACATATGGCCAAAGGACTTGAAAAGACATTTTTCCAAAGAAGATAATACAGATGGCCAACAAGCATATGAAAAGATGCTCAACACCACTAATCATCAGGGAAATATAAATCAAAACCACAATGAGATACCACCTCACACCCACAAGGATGGCCATGAACAGAACAAAACAACGGTGTTGGTGAGAACATACAGAAATTAGAAACTTGGTGTACTGTTAGTGGGAATGTAAAATGGTGCAGCCACTATGGAAAAGAGTATAGAGTTTCCTTAAAAAACAAACAAACAGAATTACCTTATGAGCCTCTCTTGGCTATATATCCAAAAGAATTGAAAAAACAGGATCTCAAAGAGAGATTTGCATACCCAAGTTTACTGCAGCATTACTTACAGTAAGTAGCCAAGAGGTGGGAGCAACTTAAATGTCCACAGGCAAATGAACGGATAAAGAAAATGGAATGGTATTCAGCCTTAAGAAGGAAGGAAATCCTGACATATGCTACAACACGGATGAACCTTAAGGACATTGTGCTAAGTGAAATAAGCCAGTCACAAAAAGATAAATACAGCTTATATACCAAAGACTCCACTTATACGAGGCACCCAAAGTAGTCGAACTCTTAGAAATGGGAAGTAGAATGGTGGTTGCCAGGCGAGAGGGAAAAGCAGAGCTGCTGTTCATTGAGTATAGAATTTCAGTTTTGCAAGATGAGAAAGTTCTAGAGATCCGTACAAAAATGTGCATATAGTTAACACTTACTGAACCATACACTTAAAAATTGTTAAGGAGGTAAATTTTATGTTATGTGTTTTTGTCCATAACAATTCTTATAGATACTCTAATGGCTTAGCACTCTTAGTACAAAGGAAAAAACAACAAACCAGCCAGAAAGAACAAGAACAAATATTTGCTAAACTCTTTTCTGGAGCAGACCCTCTTCATGGTTCATATCCATCCACTGCCCTCCTTCTTTCTTGCAGAGACTCAGTTTTGTCTGACCACTTGCTCTTCAAATGGCATGTGCTCTGGAAGGGGGCCCTGCTTTGGGGAAGGTTTTACTTACTCTTAAAAAAAGATTTGCAAGGGTGCGTTTTCTGCCTCTGGATGTAGTTCTCAGAATGTGCCTCTTATGATATAAGCTACTTTTAGCTGAATATTTTGTTTCCTTGCAGGCAAAAACATCCTAATTGATTCTCACATATAGTGGACTACTACAGCCCTGCAGTCCCACTGTGAGAAGAACGGGAAGGACAGTGATGGAGGAAAATCCTCCCAGGGGGCAGTTCACCTGGTTGCTTGTTCTGCACGGAAGGAGAGATGGCTCTAGAGGTATGGGTTTACATCAATTCATGCGCTGTGGCTGGGTAGTCAGGGACTTGGAAGAACCATGATCAGAAAATTGATAACAAGGAGGTCTAGAGAACAGGTAGATTGATAGATTTCTCTGAATGGAAATGAAAGGGTGATCTCAGCAGAGGAGGATTTTTAAATCAGGTGGATAGGATGATCCATTCTGTGGATGTCAGCCTCCTTCGCCAGCCACCCCAGCCGTTGCCCAGTGTCAAGGATAAAGATGATGCATGGGCTCAGCAACTTGGACTTCCACACACCGAGACTATGCATAGCCATTGCTGAGTGCCCAGTCCGCCAGCACCAGAGACCAACACTGAGGCGCTGATACGGCACTATTCCCTGGGGTGATCAGCCAGCTACCTGTGACAGATTGATTATATTGGGCCACTCCCACCGAGGAATGGGCAGTGTTTTGTTCTTACTCGAACAAACACTTACTCTAGTTGTAGATTTGCCTTCTCCCCCCACAATGCTTCTGCCAACACCGCCATCTGTGGACTTGCAGAGTGCCTTACCCACCAGCAGTGCATTCCACTTTGACTAGAAACTCATTTCACTGCAGTGAAGTGAGACAGCTGGCCCAGGGTCATGGAATTCACTGGTTTTAGCATATTCCCCATTATCCAGAAGGAGCTGGCTTGATAGAGTAGTGGAAATGGCCTTTTAAAGACTTTCGCAAGCTAGGGGGCAACACCTTTTGGGTGTGGGGCAGTGTCCTCTACGATGCACAGCGTGCTGTAAATCAGCATCTAATATCGGGTGCTGTTTCTCCCATGGCCAGGATTCACACTCTGGGAATGAAGGGGCGGGAAGGGGAGAGGTCCCTCTCACTATTCCCTCTAGTGATCTACTAGGAAGTTTGGCTCTCTGTCCCTGCAACTTCGGGCTCTGCTAGTTTAGAGGTCTTAGTTCCCGAGGGAAGAATGCTTCTACCAGGGACATAACAGTGATTCCATTGAACTGAGAACTGATACAATCATGTGGCCACACTGGGCTCCTCATGTCGGTGAATCAACAGGCAAAGAAGGGAGTTACTGTACTGCCTGGGGTAATCAACCTTGACTATCAAGGGAAATTGGGTTGCAGCTACACCGTGTGGGTAAGAAGGAGTATGCTTGGCATACAGACAGTCCCCTGTGGGATATCTTAGTGCTCCATGTTCTGAGATTAAAGTCAATGGAAAACTACAACACAGTTCAGGCAAGACTGTCAATGGCCCAGACCCTTCAAAAATGGAGCTTTGGGTCACTGTGCCAGGCAACGACTCACAGCCTGTTGAGGTGCTTGCTGAGGGCAAAGGGGTTATGGGGTAGTAGAAGGTAAATAAAAACACCAGCTATGACTATGTAGCCAATAGCAGAAAGAAGACTGTAATAGTTTGATTTTGATATGACTATGTTTGTATATGGAAATTAATCAAATACTTTTGTTTTCTCCCCCTTTCCTATCCCTTATCACCTAACGTAAGACATGCTAATAGTAATTAACATCATAGCTCCATATTTTAGCTACAGGCTCACTAAGGGGGAATGTGTGTCAGCTGCAAGAGGGAACATCACCCAAAGACAACAAGGGGCTTTGTATCTCTTCTCGGGAAAGGGTTAGTGTCTGTTGGTGGAATGTGGAGTAGTTGTATCTTGTCAGGTGGAAGCATTTGTTTTGTTACTGTCTTTATCTGGAGGTTAAGTATGGCTTAAAGAGGGGAAGAGGGGACTGTGGTGACTTTACGATGTGTCAACTTGGCCAGGCTCACAGACATTTCCCAGAATCCCTTCCTTGTATGTTTCCAGTTAGGGTGGGCCACAAGAGAGAATTAGAAGGTAGAAGTGAAGCAGTAGGCTTTTTTTTTCTTTTTAAGTTCCAGAATGATTTCCTTTTTTTAAAATTGAAGTATCATTAGTATACAATCTTATATTGGTTTCAAATGTACAACACAATGGTTCAACAGTTACCCGTATTATTAAACCCTCACTCCCTCTAGTGTGGTTACTACCTATCAACATAGAAAGATGTTACAGAATCACTGATTATATTCTCCATGCTGTACTGCCATACCTGTGACCAAATTACATTGTGACTGTAAATTATTATGCTGCTTTATCCCCTCTCCCCACAACCTGCCTCAACCCCTCCCCCTTGGTAACTACTAATCACTTCTCAATGTCTATGAGTCTACTGGTGTTTTGTTCCTTCTGTTTAGCTTTGTTTTTATATTCCACAAATAAGTAAAATCATATGGTATTTGTCTTTCTCCTCCTGGCTTATTTCACTGAGCATAATACCCTCTAGATCCATCCATGTTGTTGCAAATGGTAGGATTGTTTTCTTCTTAAGGCTGAATAATACTCCATTGTGTATATGTACCACATCTTCTTTATCCATTCATCTATTGATAGACATTTAGGTTGCTTCCATATCTTGGCTATTGCAAATAATGTGGCAATAAACATAGGGGTGCATATATCTTTCCAAATCAGGGATTTTGTTTTCTTCAGGTAAATTCCTAGAAGTGGAATTACTGGGTTGTATGGTATTTCTATTTTTAGTTTTTTGAGGAACCTCCATACTGCTTTCCACAGAGGTTGCACCAGTTTACATTCCCACCAAGTATAGGAGGTTCTCTTTTCTCCACATCCTCGCCATCATTTCTTATTTCTTGTCTTTTGAATAGTGGCCATCCTAACTGGTGTGAGGTGATATCTCATTGTTGTTTTGATTTGCATTTCCCTGATGATGAGTGATATTGCACATCTTTTCATGTGACTGTTGGCCATTCTTCTTGGGAGAAGAGGATCTGTTCAGATCCTCTGCCCATTTTTTAATCACGTTTTTTGTTTTTTGGGTGTTGAGGCATATAAGTTCTTTATGTATTTTGGATGAACCACTTATCAGATGAGTCATTTACAAGTATTTTCTCCCATACTCTAGGATGCTTTTTTGTTCTGCTGATGGTGTTTTTTGCTGTACAGGTGCATTTTAGTCTGATGTAGTCCTACTTGTTCATTTTTTATTTTGTTTCTCTTGCCTGAGGAGATGTGTGCAGGAAAAAGTTGCTCATACTCATGTTCAAGAGAGTTTTGCCTGTGTTCTCTTCTAAGAGTTTTATGGTTTTTATGACTTACATTCAGGTCTTTGATCCAGTTCAAGTTTACTTTTGTGTATGCAGTTAGACAATAATCTAGTTTCATTCTCTTACATGTAGTCATCCAGTTTTCCCAGCATCAGTTGTTGAAGAGGCTGTCATTTCCCTATTGTATATTCATGGCTCCTTTACCATATATTAATTGACCATATATTTGTGGGCTTATACCTAGTTCTTTATTCTGTTCCACTGATCTATGGGTCTGTTTTGTGATAGTACCAAACTGTTTCGCTTACTACAGCTTTGTTGTAGAGCTTGGAGTCAGGGAGCATAATCCCCCCAGCTTTGTCCTTCTTTCTCAGGATTGCTTTGGCTATTCAGGGTCTTTTGTGGTTCCATATGAATTTTAGAACTATTTGTTCTAGTTCATTGAAAAATGCTGTTGGTAACATGGATGGAGCTAGAGGGTATTATGCTCAGTGAAATAAGCCAGGTGGAGAAAGACAAGTACCAAATTTCCCTCATTTATGGAGTGTAACAACACAGGAAAACCGAAGGAACAAAACAGCAGCAGACTCACGACTCCAAGAAGGGACTAGTGGTTACCAAAGGGGTTGAGTGGAGGAGGGTGGGTGGGGAGGGAGGGAGAAGGGGATTGAGGGGTGTTATGATTGGTATACATGGTGTTGGAGGGGTCACAGAGAAGACAGTGTAGCACAGGGAAGACAAGTAGTGACTGTGGCATCTTACTGATGGGCAGTGACTTCAATGGGGTATGGGGGGACTTGATAATATGGGTGAATGTAGTAAGCACAATGTTTTTCATGTGAAACCTTCATAAGAGTGTATATCAGTGATACCTTAAAAAGAAAGAAAAATGCTGTTGGTATTTTGATAGGGATTGCACTGAATCTGTAAATTGCTTTGGGCAGGATAACCATTTTGACAATATTAATTCTTCCTGTCCATGAGCACAGGATAGATTTCCATTTATTGGTGTCTTCTTTAATTTCTCTCCTGAGTGTCTTGTAGTTTTCAGAGTATAGGTCTTTCTCCTCCTTGATTAGATTTATTCCTAGGTATTTTTTATTCTCTTTGATGCAATTGTAAATGGAGTTGTTTTTCTGATTTCTGTTTCTGCTAATTCATTGTTAGTAGGCAGGAATGTGACAGATTTCTGTGTGTTAATTTTGTATCTTGCACCTTGAAGCAGTAGCCATTTTGCAGCTTACCTGTTGTCACTTCCCCGCTGGCTGACCCACTAGTGAGGGGTGGTAGCCAGGCCTTCAGCTGTTCACCTGTCCCCAATGCTCCTTCAGCAGCTCCAGCTCCTGGGTGAGATGTGTGAGGCCCTCCATGACAAAGGGCACTGGCTTCTTCTGCAGGACCCCCAGGCCCTCAAGTTTGGGGTAGTGAGAACTGACAGTTTCCATCATTCTAGAGGGTTCCAGCTTGTGCTTATGGGTTCCAGCCTGGCTTTGCTCTCTTGTATCTTACATCCATTTCCCTCCTGCCTGCCTGCCCTTCATATTTTGAGCTCTAGCATCTGACCTCATGTAAGTGAAGACAATATACACACACAATTCTTTTTTTTTTTTATTGAAGTTTTTTATTGAAGTTTTATTGAAGTTTTTTTTATTGAAGTTTATTGAAGTTGACACACAGTATTACATTACATTAGTTTCAGGTGTACAACACAGTGATTCAACATTTATATACATGATAATTCTAGGTACCAGCTATCACCATACCAATACACACACAATTCTTTAACTAGTTCGCATAGTTGCTAAGGTCAAATCTCTGCAAAAGTGTATACACACACACATACATGTATATGGGTATACACACACAAACACACATATATACAATATATATAGTCACGGGCATACCTTGTTTTAGTGTGCTTCACTTTATTGCACTTCACATACACTGTGTTTTTTATGAATTGAAGGTTTGTGGCAACCTGTATCGAACAAGTCAATTGGTGCCACTTTTCCAACAGCATTTGTTCACTTTGTGTCTCTGTGTCTCATTTGGGTAATTTTCACAATATTTCAAACTTTTTCACCATCGTTATATTTGTTATGGTGTTATGTGCTCAGTGATCTTTGATGTTACTATTGTCATTGTGTTGGGGTGCCAGGAACTGCGCCCGTATAAGGTAGCTCATCAATGAATGTGTGTGTGCCGACTGCTGCACCTGCCGGCCATTCCCTGTCTCTCTCCCGCTCCTCGGGCCTCCCTATTTCCTGAGGCACAACAGTATTTAAATTAGGCCCATTAATAATCCTATAGTGGCCTCTAAATGTGCAACTGAAAGGAAGAACCACACGTCTTTCACTTTAAACCAAAAGCTAGAAACGATTAAGCTTAGCAAGGAACATGTGTCGAAAGGTGAGGTAAGTTGACAGCTAGGCTTCTGTGCCAGCTAGCCAAGTTGTGAATGCAAAGGAAAGGTTCTTAAAGGAAATTAAAAATGCCCCTCCAAAGATAATTAATGACTCTGTAACATCTTACTACGCTGATAGACAGTGACCACAACAGAGGGGGTGAGGACATGATAATATGGGTGAATGCTGAAACTACCATGTTGCTTATGTGAAACCATCATAAGATTGTATATCAATGATACGTTAATAAAAAAAATGCCCCTCCAGTGAAAACATGAATGATAAGGAAGCAAAACAGCCTGATATGGAGAAAGTTGTAGTGGTCTAGAGGGTAGATCTATACCACAACATTCACTTATGCCTGGTTCAGAGCAAGGCCCTAACTCTCTTCAAATCTGTGAAGACTGAGAGAGGTGGTGGAGCTGCAGAAGAAAAGTTAGTAGAGATTGGTTTGTGAGGTTTGTGGAAAGAAGCTGTCTCTACAACATGAAAGTGCAAGGCAAAGCAGCAAGGGCTGATACAGAAGCTAAGGCAAGTTATTCAGAAGATCTAGCCAAGATAACTAGTGAAGGGGGCTCCACTAAACCACAGATCCTCAATGCAGACAAAACACTCTTCTGTTGGAAAAAGATGTCATCCAAGACTTTCATAGCATGAGAGAAGTCAATACCTGGCTTCATAGGACAGGCTGACTCTCGTTAGGGTCTAAGGCAGCTTGTGACTTGCTCATTTACCATAATGAAAATCTTAGGGCCCTTGAGAATTATGCTAAATCTACTCTGCCTGTCTTCTATAAATGGAACAAAAAAGCCTGGATCACAGTGCAACTCTGTACAACATGGTTCAGTGAGTATTTTAAGCTGGTTGTTCAGAAAAAAAGATTCCTTTCAAAACATTACTGCTCATTGACAGTGCACCTGGTCACCCAAGAGCTCTGATGGAGATGGACATGAGATGAATGTTGTTTTCATGCTGCTAACATGACATCCATTCTGCAGCCTACAGGTCAAGGGGTCATTTTGACTGAATTGCTGCAATGTCATGGAAAAACTTGAGGGTGAGGACTTGCTTCTTATAGATGAGCAAGAAAAGTGGCTTCTTGAGATGGAGTCTACTCCTGGTGAAGATGCTGAAGATGTTGAAATGACAACAAAGGATTTAGAATATGACATAGTTGATAAAGAGTTTGAGAGGATTGACTCCAATTTTGAAAGATCTTCTACTGTGGGTCAGGTGCTATCAAACAACATCTCATACTACAGAGAAATCATTTGTGAAAGGAAGGGTCAATCTATGTGGCACACTTCATTGTTGTCTTGTTTTAAGAAATTGTCACAGCCACCCCACCCTGCAGGAATCAACACCCCGATCAGTCAGCTGCCATGAACAACAAAGCAAGACCCTCCATCAGCAAAAAGATGATGATTTGCTGAAAGCTCAGGTGATGGGTAGCATTTTTTAGCAATAAAGTATTTTTTAATTAAGGTATGTACATTGTTTTTTTAGACATAATGCTATTGTGCACTTAAGAGACTATAGGATGGTGTAAACATAACTTTTATATGCACTGGGAAACCAAAAAGTTCAATAGGCTTGCTTTATTGTAATATTTGCTTTATTGCAGTGACCTGGAACCAAAAACCAAACCCACATTGTCTCTGGTATCCCTGTATACATATATATGTATATGTATATCTCTCAATGGATCTGCTTCAGTGCTTAATGTACTCATTCTGTGGGTGTCATCCATCTCTTCCCCCAGCCACCCTGTCTTTGCTCAGTGAGCTCACAAACAAAGAGACAGTAACAACAGAGGTATGCATGGGCTCAGCAACCTGGTTTTCTCTTCTCCAGTGCTCATCTTGCTACAGCCACTGCTGAACATCCAAACTGCCACAGCAGAGCCTGTACTAAGCCCCAAAGATGGCACCATTCTACAAGAGGACCAACCAGTTGCCTGGTGGCAGGTTGATTACATTGGCCTCAATCATTATAAAAGGAGAGGTGCTTTGTTCTCACTGAAATGACACGCAGAATATGGATTTCCTTCCCCACCCACAATACTCCGTCAAAACCACAATACATGGACTTACAGAATGCTTTACCCATTATCAAGGTAGACCATACAGCATTGTTTCTGGCAAGGGAAGTCAATTCACAACAAATGAAGTATAACGTTGGACTTGTGCACATGAAATTTACTGGTCTTACCATGTTCCCCATCATCCCAAAACAGCTGTTATGATAGAAGAGTTGAATGAACTTTGGAAGATTCAGTCACCAAACCTTCTGGGTGGTAACACCTTATGGGGTTGGCTGATATCCTATAAGATGTGGTAGATGTTCTCCACCAGTGGCCAATATATGATGCATACCATCTACAGTCAGTGTTCTTGGGGCCAAGAGTAGGGGGTGGAAAAGGGAGTGGTCCTTCTCACTATTACCCTTAATGATGCACCTGTGAAATTTATCTGTCCTGTTTCCACAACTTTGGGTTCTGCCGGTCTAGAAGATTTAGTTACCAAGAGATGAATGTGTACATTAGAGGGACACAACAATATTTACAATAAATTGGAAGTTGAGACTGTCACCTGGCCACTTTGGGCTCCTCATGTTCAGTGAACCAATAGGCAAAGAAGGAGGTTTACCATTTTGGCCAGAGTAATCGATCGTGAATCAAGAGGAAATTGGGCTGCTACTTCACAGTGTGGGTATGGAGGTCTATGTGTGGAACGCAGGAGGTCCTCAGGGACACCTCTTAGTGCTACGACATCCTATGGTAAAAGTTAATGGAAAATTACAGTGCCATCCAGCAGGATCGTTAATGTCACAAACACTGCAAAAATGCAGGCTTGAGTTGCCGGGTCAGGCAAGAACCAGCTGAGGTTCTAGCTGAGGGCAAAGGAGATGTGGAATTGGTGGAGTAGAAGGGTACCTGCTACTTCATGTGACAAGCTACGCAAATGAGGACTGTGGTAGTTATAAGCATTTCCTCTTACTTTAATATGAATGTATTTGTATATATGTTATCCAACTTTTTCTTTTCTTTTTTCCACCTCTCTCATGCCCTTACTATCTAATTGAGATGTGCTAATAAGTTAACCTTTTATTTCAGTATTTAAGTCACAGGATATCAAAGAGGGAATGAGCTAGAAGAATGAGTAGTTCCCAAAGATGTGTAAAGAAGCTATGTAACTTTGTATTCTCTTTTGGCAAGAGATTAGTGTATTATTGTTGTATAAAGGATAATTGTATCATGCATTGGGTGAATGCATGGTTTTACTGTTGTTTTTATTTGGAAGTTAAATGTGATTCAAAGATTTATGTATGGATGACAAAGCATGGACTGTGGCAATTTGTATTGTGTCAAATGGTCTAAGTTGAAACTACATTTCCCAAAACCCTCTTCACTATAGAGCTCACCAAAAGAGGAATTTATATGAGATTTGAAAAGCAGAAATGGAGCAACAGACATTACTCTCTGAAAGTCATTATGGTTAAATGCAATGACAGACACAGAAGTGCTGGTGGGTTCCATCTTGTCCTTGCTGCCTCTGTTCCTTTTAGAGCTCTTCCCAGCAGCTGATCCTGTTAACCAGTAGAGGCCTCAGGAACCACTGGTCTCTGGGCAGCAGACTCAGGGAGGGAGCAGCCAGTCAGAGGCCTGGCTTCCCATTGATCTCCCCATGAACTTGCCCTTTGCAGACCCACTTTGGTGGCTGGATGTGCTTGGGTTTCAGATTGACTAATGGGTGACTCATGTTTCATCTTGCAACTTCCCTCCTTGATATTTGCTTTCCCAAAAGTAAGGTCTAACTCCAGTTATAAATCCCTTACATATTAACTCAGGAGTTTCCAAACTATGACTCATGGGTCAAGTCCAACCTGCCACTTGTTTTTATAAAGTTGTATTGGAACATGGTTATGCCCATTCATTTACCTATTGTCTATGGCTGCATAATGGCCAAGATGAGTAGGTTTGATAGAGACTGTATGGCCCCCAAAGCCTACAATATTTATTATCTGGCACTTGAAAAAATTTGCCAACCCCTGCTATTCAGAGTGGGTCTCCTTCTCTGACTGGAAACTGACTGATGCACATGGCCAACCCAAACCTCAGTGGGGAAGGGAAAAATAGTCTGCTGCTAGTGAAAAGAATTCTAGAGTTACAAGGTGAAGGACATGGTGCAGAGAGGGTTGAAAAATTAGGAAAACTAATGCCCTGTACCATACATGCTAATTTAAATCTAAAGTCTATTTAAATTTATTTTAATTTAAAAGAAAAAAGTGAAACGTAAGAAATTGCTGAACTTAAGATAAATGTTTCTTTACCAGAGATGGTAGTTCCTAAAATATTCTAAGTCTAAACTAAAAAAGACTATGAATAATGAAAACCCTTAGAGGTTGAATTCATCATAGCTTTTGAAATCACATTTCAGTTTTAGACAGAACTGATTTACTCCGCGAGGTCATTGATGCTGTTACCTTGCCTTCCTTCTTCCCTCTTCTCACTCCCAATTTTTGCTTATACTGGTTTTCCTTCAGTCCCAGATCTCCATTTAGGTGGATTCAAAGCCTACTGTCTACTGCGCGATGTGGCTTTCCCCTTTCAGAGTTCTTTATTTTGATTTGTGTTTTGGCTAAATTTCATCATCAATACTTTTTTTTTTAAGAGAAGAGCTCATGATGACTGTAATTTCTGATTTATTTCATGTTGGTGAGTGTCTGCCTCTTGGTTCTATGCTGGTTTGACTAGATATAATATTTTTAGGTCACACTTCTTCCCCTTAGACCTTTTTCAACAAACTCTATGTCCTGTGTCACTGAATGTTGCCATAAAGGGAGTCTGAGACCAGCTTGATTTTTTCCTCCCTTTAAAAACAAATCTGTTTAAATTTTTTCCTTCTACCTGTATATCTGAACAACTCTTTTCTTTCCCCCTTGAAATCTCTGTAGCTCAGAATCTTAAATAGGATATGTCAATGGTAGTTGTATTGAAACAATTTTTCCTGACATATACACTATCTTGTCAATCTTCAGATCGAATTTTTCATTCAAGTCAGAGAAATTTTCCTATATTATATCTCTGAATAATTTTAAGTTCTTTTTGTTGATATCTATACACAAGGGACATCAATTATCCTTAATTTGTAGAACGTCTTTGACTTCTGTATCTCACTCTCATTGCCTCAATCTCTGTCTTTTCCTTGTATATTCACTATTTTCTTAAGTCTCTCCTCCATGAGGTTAATTTGATTTTTAACCATGATTATTTTATTATTTTCTCTTCTATTTATCGATCACATCTGTAATCATAGTATTTTGGTTTTCAGTTTCTTTCCTAAGTTTTGTAACCTCCCTTTTCATCTCTTCTGTTATTTTATTATTTCGAGTTTTTGTGTTATTAAACCCATATTACATTGTTCTAAAATGCAAAACACTTGCAAAGAATCTATCTCTAATTTGAATTCCATTCTCCAGAACTGAGACAATATATTTCTCTTGTTTAAGCCACCCAACTTGTCGTACTTTGTGGTGGCATCCCAAGCAAACTAAAATATCCAGCCACCTTATTTAACATTTCAACCAGCCCCCAGCACTCGCCGTCTTCTCTGCTTTATTTATTTATTTATTTTTGCAATTTATCCCCTTCCAATATACTGTATAATTTCTTTATATATTTTATTGCCTATTCCCCCCAACTAGAATAAGGGCAGGGATTTTTGCTTTTTTACACCAGTTTATATCTAGATCCTAACACATAGTAGAAGCTCAATAAATAGTTGTTGAGTGAATAAATACAACCAATCTGACACTAGTCTATGATCAGAAATGACCCATTGTTAGGCCTGTTGAGAACTAATGAAATCACATTGACTATTGCTTTGTGATTTTTTTGGAAAATGTCTTTGGATTTACTAATCCATTCAGGAGTACTTATCAGGAATCTGCTGTATGACTGGGACTGTTCTCAGTGGTAAGCATACAGCAGTAAACAAAACCAAAAGGGAGAAAGAGACAATAAAAAAATAGTTTATGATATACTGTCAAGTGGTGATAGGTACTGTGAAAATTAATTAAGGAAGGCTACCCTGAAACTTCGTGGCCTAAAACAACAATGTCATACTCTCTCTCATGGTTCTTTGGTGGACAGGGCCCATAAGGATGATTCTTGCTGGGGGTCTCACACGTGGTACAGTCAGATGTTGGCCATACCTCCAGTCATTTAACGCACCAGCTGTGGTGCACATCCACGGCGGCTCAGGCACTTGGCTGCATTTGTTGGCCACCAGCTGGATGCTCAGCTGGTCTGCTGCCTGGTGCACCTACTCGCAGCCTCTCTGGGTGACCCAGGCGTAGTGGAGAAACTGTAGTTTTGGAAGGAGCTCTCCAAGAGCAAGTGTTCCAAGAAGCAGGAAGCAGAAGCTGCCAGAGAAGTTAAGGGTTATGCTTAAGTCACCATCACTTCTACTATATTCTGTTGTTAAATCAGTCACAAGGTGCCCCCCTCCCCCAACTCCCAGATTGATTGTTGCAGAATCTTTGAAAACACAACCCACACAGTTAGGGGATATTATGTCATGGGCAAGTGGGAGAGAGAGGTGCCCTATGTAGGGAAGTCCTCCCTAATACGGTGACCTTTGAGCACGGCCTAAGGTGACTGAGGAAATGAGCCATGTGGCTGTGTGGGGGGCTGAGGATGGCAAGTACAGAAGCCCAGAGGCAGGAGCGGGTTGGCGTGGTAAGGGAGAGCTGAGGGAAGATCTGCAGGGAGCTGTGGCTCTGCGCGGTGAGACTCAGTGGGATATGAGTACAGGGTCTTACCCGCGGGACCGAGGAGTTCCCAGATGGGTAAGGGGTTTTTAGTGGGGGGGTCAGGGGAGACAGGGGAGCCTGCGATGCAGCCCTTTCAGGTGCCTTTTCCTTCCCCATCCTGAAACCACTGGCGCTCTGGCCTGCAAGTTTGCCCTTTGCTCCTTGACCTCCACTGACCTGTGAGGCCTTGTCATTAGGTCACCTTCCTCTACCCAGAAGCCTGGTGCCAGCCAGGTCATGCATGTTGTTATGTTTATTGCTGTGCAACGTGGGATTGGGTGCCCCCGGGCAAGTCTGCGTCACAGCCTTGCCGTCACAGCACTCCTGCTTCAGGTCGGCACAGCAGGGCCCCAGCCCAGAAATAGGGCAGCAGTGCAGAGCCAAAGGGGCCCACGTAGGTCTCCCTTCGCTGGGACTGCAGCCTGTCCTGCCTCCGGCCCAGCGCTGGGTGGGCCCCTTCTGTGGGTCCCAATTCTTAGCCCATGCCCCAGCCCACTGGCTGGCTGAGCCCGCTTCACACCATCGGTTATCTGGAGCTGTGACTGCCCCAGCCTGGCTCCTGATCTCCTGGCTTCCCCGCCAGGGGGCCGCCTGTCTGATTTGCCCCGCAGTGGGGGGAGTGGTTACGTGGCAGGTAAGGGAAGCCACCTGCTTGCGTTTGGGTCTGGCTGTGGCACATATTCACCGCATTACCTTGGACAAGTAATTCAATCTCCCTGAGCTTTTTTGTTCTTCAATAGAAGGCTTTATTCTATCTTTTAAATATTTCAAATCGGTCTGAAGAATGATCTGTCATCTTGTTATTCCCATAGCTGGACAGCTCTTAGATCTTCATCAGCCTACTAACTGTCGCTTTTTCCGAGACATTGATGCTATCCTTGTTTTTAACTGTTGTGGCTTTCAGAATCAAAGTGGCAACCCAAATTTGAGACAAGTTCAATGTCTTTTTCTTTAAAAATTAATTTATCTTCCTGGACTTGAAATACAGAATAAGCAATGCTTGGCCTCATTCAAATACTGCTGATGTATCTCTCACCCAAGGAATTTTAGGTTTCAGTAAGAAACCTGGTCTCCTGCATGGCAGTGGGGATGGGAAGTGAGCACACAGACCTCCTCTTGTAACAGAAGCTAGGGTGACATCCTCCATCATGTTTTATATGTGACAACAGAGAGTGTAAACCGTAGCCAGTTGCTTCCTATTTCCCCACCATTTGTCCACCCAGAGTCTCTTTTCTTTTCTTTCCAAAGAGACAGTTCTACAGTAATGTGATTGAAGCCCTTCTGGGGCCTCTCATTATGCCTGTGCATCCCTTCCTAGTGATGTTGACATTTTCTGGAATGTCAGTGGTCTGGTTGTGGAGAATAGTCTTTGTTCTCATGGCAGATGTGGCACAGGGAGACCCCTCCTTATGCTTTTGTTTCTGCACATGTAAAATGGGGTGTATAATAGTACTGACCTCACAGATTTGCTGTGATAATCATTGAGTTCATGCATATAAAGGGCTTGGAAGGATGCCTGGTATGTAAGTGTTGGCTCTAATTTTTTTTTTTTACTACATTAGAGTCTGTGACTCCTTGGATGAAGCTCCCCTCCTTTCTGTGCTGCTCCCTAGAGCCAGGCCATACAGTTGGACCCCAGCTCAAGATCCCATGACTACAGGGCCTCTCAGGTCATGTACGTCCCCTTTCTGGTTGGCCCCACTATCCTGATAACCCATTGTGCCCCCACCTGGGCCTACTCAGAGGGCTGAGGAGGGAGAGTGTAGAGTCCATCTCAGCAAGAGTCCATTTGGGTTTCCAGCGCTGGACCACAGGACCCAGAGTGGGCACTGGCACCTTTGGAGGCCAAGCAGACGTCTCAGTAATTGCCAAGCTTCAGCAGTGTCTGTGCAAATGGGAGCACTGGTTGCTCACTCGGGAGGTGGCAGAATTTCTTGGTAATAGGCACTGGGCAGGAAAGGGGGCAGCGTGGGTGGATGATGCCAAGAGACCTGGCTTGAGGTTTTGCTTCGATCGCTATCCACCAGCACGTGGTGTCTGGGAGTGCTTATGGGACAGGGAGGGAGGCAAAGTCCCCCACGCTCTGGGGGTGAGGAGCAGGCGGTCTAGCTTTGTCCCCCCTTGGGGAATGCAGATCCATGGGTCAGCGTGAGCACAGAGGCGTACAGAACCAGGGAATGTTTGAAGGTCAGAAACAGGCTCGGGTTTCTATGTTACTTTTTCTTGTAAAATATGTGTATCATAAAGTTTGCCACATTAACAATTTCTAAGTGTTCAGTAGTGTTAGGTGTATTCACATTGTTGTGTTGCCAACCCCCAGAATTTTTTTGTCTTGTAAACTGAAACTATATGGTTATTAAACAACAGCTGCTTTCCCTTCCCCCCAGTCCCTGGCAATCACCATTCTTCTTTCTGTTTCTATTCTGTGGCGACCCCTTCTCGGTCTCCCCTTGGGGTCTCCTGCCTGTGTTCATCCCATAGGTACTGCTCTCCACCCTACTTAGCCCTTGGCCAGTGTATCCCCCCTTTGTACTTTTCCTGGGTGAGCTCCCTGAGCCATGGTTCCAAGCACTTTCTCATAGCTGATGGCTCCTGCACCCCTTAAGGCTCTATCCTCCCTGGGCCGCAGCCCTGAAGCCCCTGTCCCATTGAGCCCCTTCCCTTTGGCTCACTCCTGATCAACCTTTAGGGCTCAGCATTTTGAACAAGCACCAGGGAGATTCTTGCATGGGTGGTCCAGGAATCATATCTTAAACAGCACAGCTGCATTGTAAGGACCGGTTTCCCTGTCTCTCTCTCCCACCAGTATCAGCTCTGTGAAGGCTGACTGGCTCTGTCCTCCTGACAGCCCAGTCTCACAAACATTGGGAGATCAGGAAATATTTGGCAAGTGAGTGAATAAAGGAATCCTAAAACACAGCTCAGTGGAAAAGTAAGACCAAGAAAAAGGATTCCAGGTGAAGATGGTGGATTGAACACAAGCATCTTTTCCTAAGGAAAACTCACTGAAACCATAGCAAAGGGATTTGAAAGCCACAAACCCACAAGGATGGTGAAGTGGCAGACTGAGTCACAAGCAGCCAGTGGAAAGAGCAAAGAACCATTGAATCCACAGAAGGTGCAAGAACAGGTGTCACTAGCGACCCCTGAAAGTGGGGTGAAGATGAGGGAGGACCTTTGGGGGCCACCTTAGAGGCTCCCAGCCATGCTATATGAGCTTACAAGCACAAAATGCAGCCTGTTTACCCAGTCATCTTTCTGCCAGGTGCCCAGTATCTTGTCTACACAGGTGCACTAATCCTGGTGAGCCCTGGGTTGTCCAAGATGTACCCACAATCCCAGAGGGGCTTTGAACACTCAGGGGAGCTGAGATCCTCTGATCTGGAGATCCTATTTGGAATAACTCATCCTGGGATCCTTCACCCAGAAGTGTTGATACTGTGCGTCCCTTATACATTGGGTTTGTGTTTAATACCCAGCTTTTCAAAACTCAATGATATTTGGCGTGGTATGCATATTACATGGGAAAATTTATCAAAAGTAAACAAATGATTAACACAAAAAATTCAGACAAGTGGTTACCTGTTTGGGGAGGGGAGGAGTATGTGATGGGGTAGGGACACACCGGGGGCTGTGTAGTGCACTGAATTGTGTTCCTCCAAAAGACATGGGCAGTCCTAACCCCAGTACCTGTGAATGTGACTTTATTTGGTAATAGGATCTTTGCAGACACAATCAAATTAAGATGGGTCATACCGACTGGATTAGAGTAGGCTCTAAATCCAATGGCTGGTGTCTTTGTAAGAGAAAGGAGAGGGAGATTTGAGTACAGACACATGGAGAAGAAGCCCACGTGATGACAGAGGCAGAGATTCAAGCAATGCAGCTACAAGCCAAGGATGCTGGGAGCCCAGACACCAGGAAGAAGCAAAGACTCTCCTCAGGAGGCTTCAGAGGGAGTGTGGTCCTGCAGACACTGTGATTTCAGACTTCTAGCCCCCATCTGTGAGAATAAATTTCTGTTGTTTTAAGCCACTCAGTTTGCAATAATTTGTTACAGCAGAAGTAGGAAACTGATATAAGCCCCAAAGCTTTATTAACGTTATATTTCTCGACCTGGGTTACAAGTACATGAGGGTTGGCTTTATTGTTTTTCAACTATACATATATGTTTTATATACATACATGATTTTATAATAACGAAGTAAAACAACAGCAAAAAACGGAACATCTGGAGAGTGTCTAGGCTTTAACGATGTGTTCAGGTTGGGCACATTTGGCTATGGGTTTGCTGCGTGCCAAGACCGAGGCAGGTCTGTGGGGCATGTGCAGAAGGGAATTTCTGAGCTGAGCCTGAACGTTGTGATAATGGGATTCAGCAAATAGCAGAGGGGCTGTGGAAGCTTCATGTCTTAGAAGCAAAAATTTCGTGCTATCATAGACCAGACCCCATGCCAGTAGGTGCAACGTCGACAAGAAGATGAGATGCCCTTCTTCCTACGTGCACAGGCTGTGCGCCCTCATGGGGAGGGTCCTGGATAGGGAAGCTTCAGTGTCTGGGGGGTGGAGCATGCAGGTGTCCCTCAGAAAGCTCTGCGGGAGCCCGCTGACCTGCAGCAACTGTTTGGTATGCAGTCAGAGGGGTGCCATCTTCCATCTGATGGCAGATATTTTGGTAATGGCCAAGCAACAGGCCTGTCTACCTCAAAGTGGGCAAGATCTGAGCAGCCTTACCATCTTCCAGGTGCTCATTACAATCCTGGGCCATACCTGGCTCTCTGGGGATGGCCCTGTGGAGCTTGCAGGGGGAAGGCCTCATGAAGGGCCAGAAAGAGCTCCCTCAAGACACTGATCTAGACAGAGGAGCCAGTGGTAGGAGAGAATAGCACCCCCTCCCCCCAGCCCCGTGTCATGGGGCTTCCTCTGGACAGGCCTCCTTCAAATCCCCGTTGGCCTCAAGAAAACTGACCTGACCTCTGGAGCAAACTCTCTCATCCCTTTTCTCAGCCAGAACTATCAGGACCATGTGATTTCTCAGTGATTTTTTTTTTCTCTACTTGGTTCCCTGCCTTGCAGTTAGAGGAGAAAACAGCCATCCTAGGAATTCTCAGTAAGTGTATTTTATTGTAGCTGAAAAAATATATATTTTTAAGGATGTGAAAATGAATATTATACACCTTATAGAACAACTCTCCTAAACTGAATGTTAAAAAATGGTGGCTAAACAGCTGATGTAAGATCAAAATGGACTTTGAAAAGTGGATAGAAATGGAAGAAAATCACTTAAAACTTTTCTTAACACTGTGTTAAATTCTGTTCAATGGATATTCTGGGAAAATGATATAATTCCTTTAAAAGCTGGGCTTCCCTGCAGCTGCAGCCAAGTTGTAAAACTGGGATGTAGAATGTAAGGAGGCCAATCTTACGGTCATTTTTAACAATCTGATGGGAGGGGTATTTAGAATGGTTTGAACGCTGGCTGCCCAGGAAACCAATGGTAGGAAAAATAACATCACAGGGCCTTTTATATGGCCCACTGGTATGGTGATGCAATGTGATTATTTTCCTGACTTTCTGTTTTTGCCACAGGAAAAGGAAGAGGCGAGGGAATCAGAAAAGTGCTCAGTTGCCTAATTACCAATGCTTCTCTCAGATAAATTATAAACAGGCTGTTACAGGATTCTCTGCCACAGCAAAGAAACAAAGCAGCCTTTAAACACTTTGGGTGTCAGCATGCCCTAATTTCGAAAGCACTAGAGCTATGTATAACCCCAAAGATAATCTTTCTCCAAGGAATGATAAAAGAAAAGTTTAAAAAAAAAAAAAAAGTAAACTCAACTCCCCATTCCTGGGCCTGTGGCAGACATCATTAATCAATCAAGGCCAAATTTTCCCTGGAACCTAAATGATGCTCCAGAATTCTTCTCAACAATGTGTGCCTGACAGCTACTAGAAATAGATTAGGATTGGCATGTGAGCTGAGCCAACTAAAGAGGCTCCCAGTCTGGTGGTTTAAAATGTGGTCTTTGGAGTCAAATCTTGGTTCAGCCACTTAAGCTATCAGATAAATTTCCTTATCTGTGAGATGCAGATAATAGTACCTATCTCATTGGATTGTTATAAAGATTAAATTACCAGACCTAAAGAGCTTAGAAGAGGACAAATAGTAAATACTGAATAAGCATTACTTTTTATTTTTCTAGAATAAACACTTAGAGATCATTTACTCTTTAACCCTGGAGAAAGACCTAGATTAAGATTTAGTAGTAACCTATGACTTGACGATCTAGTCAACAAAAGATATATTTAGCAATGATTATATGCCAGAGTGTGTATAAAATGTTGGGAATTCTGTGGCTAGCTAGACAAAGCACCAGTTTTACCTAGGTGATATAAATCTTGCTCAAAGTTGGCATCCTTTGGTTTATTTTCAGTTGGCATCCTTTGACAAGTTGTTGGTTTATATTCAATTATTTTAAACCACAATTCTGTTTAATAGAAAAAGAATAATTGAGAAGCTAAGTGGCCAATTACATATGGAAAGCTGCTTAACCTCATTAAGAAACAGGAAAATGACAATAATGGGAGGGGTAAGATGAGAGAAACAGAAAATCAATCTAGGCATTCAACATCCAAATATAAGGAATTCCAGGAAGAGAGACAAGAAGCAATTAAGAGAAGAAAAATCATCAAAGATATAATATAAAAATATCTCCAGACCTGAGAACAGGTATTTCTAGACGTTACTGAACCAAGTTGGGCCCATTTGTCTGTGCACATTGTAAAACCAATCACTGAGGCTCTGGTCTTTTGCAGAAAGTTTTATTGCAAGGAGGCCCAGCAAGAAGACAGGCGGCAAGGATCAAATTGGTCTCCCTGAGCTCAGATGGAGTACAGAATTTATACAGAAGGTTTATGCATATTCAGCAGGGGCTGATAAAATTAACAGTTGGGGGCAGAACTTTTTTCCTGCACCTCTGTAGCATGTTAACATGTTACTACATATGCTGAATGTTCAAAAATGGTGGCTAAACAGCTCAGCAGTGGAAATTTTAATAAGGAAATGAGAAAAAGGTAACTTGAGGTCATCTGGAACTGTTTCTGCATAGGCTCAGGTGAGGGTCTTCTCTGAGTGAAGTTGGCTCCAAGAGTCCTGCAGAGCAACTCATGACTTTGTTGTCTTAGAAAAGATAGCTTATGGCCAACATGGAAAAGAATAGGAACAACAAATGCTGGCGAGGATGTGGAGAAAGGGGAATCCTCCTACACTGCTGGTGGGAATGTAAATTAGTTCAACCATTGTGGAAAGCAGTATGGAGGTTTCTCAAAAAACTAAAAATAGAAATGCCATTTGACCCAGGAATTCCACTCCTAGGAATTTACCATAAGAATGCAGGAGCCCAGTTTGAAAAAGACATATGCACCCCTATGTTTATCGCAGCACTTTTTACAGTAGCTAAGAGATGGAAGCAACCTAAGTGTCCATCAGTAGATGAATGGATAAAGAAGATGTAGTACATATACACAATGGAATATTATTCAGCCATAAGAAGAAAACAAATCCTACCACTTGCAACAACATGGATGGAGCTAGAGGGTATTATGCTCAGTGAAATAAGCCAGGTAGAGAAAGACAAGTACCAAATGATTTCACTCATCTGTGGAGCATAAGAACAAAGCAAAAACTGAAGGAACAAAAGAACATCAGACTCACAGAACCCAAGAATGGACTAACAGTTGCCAAAGGGAAAGGGACTTGGGGGGGAAAGGGAGGGAGAAGGAGAATAAGGGGCATTACCATTGGCACACATAATGTGGGGGGGGCACAGGGAAGGCAGTATAGCACAGATAGGATGAGTAGTAACTCTATAGCATCTTACTATGCTGATGGACAGTGACTATAATAGGGTATGTGGTGGGGACTTGATAATGGAGGGTATCTATAACCACAATGTTGCTTATGTAATTGTATCTTGATGATACCAAAATAAAAAAAGAAAAGAAAAGAAAAGATAGCTTAGAAAGTGGTAATGAATTTTAACAATGCAGTGAGTAACCTGAGGCAGGGAATGACTTTTGGCTTTTTAATTAAAAGGCCACAGTTTCATAGATGTAAAGGTCCACTGAGCTGCATGGCAAAATGAATGAAAAAGATCCTCATCAAGGCATATTATCATCCATGGATAAAGAAAAAAATAGGATGGGGGGGTGGGGTGTGTTAGAAACCAGTTATATGTAAAGAAACAGAAGTCAAAATGACATTGGATTTTTAACCTCTAATTTTATACCCAGCCAATCTATCAGTGAAGTGTGAAGATAGAACAAAGATATTTGTAGACTTCAGTGACTTGAAAAATATACTTATGTTAAAGGATACATTTTTTTAAGTTAAACAATGACTCTCATAAACATAAAACATGAACATGTGTTAAATATCTTACTTAACTCATTATTGATGAGGGAATCAACAAGATGTTACAACCAGTTCAAAGAAGTCAAAGAAACATTTATATGGAATAAAGGGATTATGAAATGAACTTACAGGTAGATATAAAATTGCCTTTTTGTATGTCCCATGGAGAGGGACATGGATTATTTATTTGCATATCTATATATAAGAATCACTCTGCTTGCTGTCAGTTTTCTACAATTAACTGAGTTGTAAAATAGCTCAAAGGCAATGAAAGGCATGGAGCACCCATAGAATCAAAATCAGTTAACTCCAAAAGATATGCTCTAAACGAGGCACAATTTTTCACTGAAGCACAGAATTTTCCAAGTACACTCCCAAGTGACTTTTATTAGGACCCTGCTAGTCAGTATGCTTCAACAAAAGGAGGGAGTAGATTTTTTTAAAAAGAGAGAGAAATGGGATCCTCCAAACAGGAATAAGGTATCCAATACTGGAGGGGGTGAGGATGAGCCACAGGACTAGAGCAGAGCATTAGGCCAGAGCCCAGCCAGCTCAGAGTACAGGAGGAAGGGGGACTCTTGAGGGGCTCCAGAAAGAAGAAATGTAACTGATGTGCTTAAACATATGGAAAATATCATGGAAAGGCTTTAGGCAGAAGTGTTAAATCTTTTAGAGAACACTGATAATAAGTAATAGGAAATAAAGCAAAATTTAAAAAATGAGTCCATTATTAACTTAAGGATTTATACTGGAGGGTTGCACAAGAATGGAGCTCAGTAATGCTTGACTCAGCAGCAAGTAGTACTTCCATGGTCATTATAATGAGAACACTATCTATTTATCCAAAAAGTGTAATAGAATTATGTTGGGATGATGGGAGAGGAGAGGTGATGGATGTACATATGGGAGAGTTAGGTACTCACCCACCAAAGTCAGTGAATAATGTCTAAAATGACAAATTAACAAATAGCAGTAGAAGCATGTTATTCACAAATATGGAGATGAAATACCAGAAAAAAATAGCTAGAAATGTTGCCAGTGGCTGCCTCTGGGAAGTAGATCCTGGGGATAAGCAAGCTTAGGGCAGAGAACTGTTTTTCATGAAAAACCTATGTACATGCATACACATATACATCCGTATATATGTGTATTTATTAAAAATAAAATGGAAAAAAATACTTTACCTAAAAAAGGCATCTATTATTAAGTTCTGGTGAGGTGTGGATAATCTCAAATACTACTAGTGAAGGATAATTTGGCACAGATATTTTGGAAAGGTCACTTGGCAGAATCTGATGAAATTTCACATGTACATACTTTTCAGCTCAGCAGTCATACCACTTGACCTTTATCCTCAGAGAAACACTTGTATATGTGTTCAAGGAAGCATGCCTAAGGATGTTCACGGAGAATTGTTTATAAGGTAAGAAAATGATTATGCTCTAATGTCCAATAAAGGGCGAATGGCAGTACAACAACAAAAACAAAAAGTCTGGTTTTATACTGTGCTACTGACATGAACAGTACGTTAGGCAGTATCTCTCTGACATTGTTTAATGAAAAACACAAGTTCCATAGCAACTTTGTTGTTAAAATTGCAATCATACCCACACAAAATGAAACAGTATATATGTTTTTATTGATATATATATAATTGACATACAAAATTATATTAGTTTCAGATGTACATCATGATTTGACATTTATGTACATTGTGAAATGATCACCACAATATGTCTAATTACTTTCTGTCACCAAAGTTAGAAAAATTATTTTTCTTGTGATGAGAAATTTTAAGATTTGCTTTCTTGGCAACTTTTAAATTTGCAATACAATATTATTGTTATAGTCACCATGCTGTACATTACATTCCCATGACTTACCTGTTTTATAACTGAAGTTGTTCTTCTTGATCCCCTTCACCCATTTTGCGCATCCCTCCACTCTACCACTCTGGTAATCACCAGTCTCTTCTTTTTTCTATGAAGTTCTGTTTTATTTGTTCATTTGTTTTTCAGATTCCACATGTAAATGAAATCACACAGTATTTGTCTTTCTCTGTCTAACTTATTTCACTGAGCATCATACTCTTAAGGTCTCTCCATGTTGTTGCAAATGGAAGGATTTCATCCTTTTTTATGGATGAGTAGTGCCCATTGTATATATACCACATCTTATCTAGTCATCTATTGATATAAACACAGGTTGTTTCCGTATCTTGGCTATTGTAAATAGTTCTATGATGAACATAGGGATGCATATATCTTTTAAAATTAGTGTTTTGTTTCCTTGGATAAATACCCAGAAATGGAATTGCTGGATCATAGGTAGTTCTATTTTTAATTTTTTTAGGACCCTCTATACTGTTTCCCAGAGTAGCCACACCAATTTACATTCTCACTAATGGTGCACGAAGTGACTTTTTCACCACATCGTCACCAACACTTATGTCATTTTGATAACAGCATTCTTAGGAGTGAGGTGATACCTCCTTGTAGTTCGACTTACATTTACTTGATGATTAATGATTTTGAGCATCTTCTCATGTGCCTGTTGGCCTTCTGTATGCATGTGGCTGTCCAGTTTTACCAAAATCATTTATTGAAGAGACTGTCCTTTCTCACTGTATATTCTTGCCTCTTTTGTTGTAAATTCATTAACCATATATTCTTGGGTTTATTTCTGGGCTCTCTATTCTGTTCTATTGATCTATGTGTCTGATTTTATGCTAATACCATATTGTTTTGATTATTATCATCTCATAATATAGTTTGAAATCAGGGGATATAATACTCTCAGCTTTGTTCTTTTTTCTCCAGATTGCTTTGTCTATTCGAAATCATTTGTGGTTCCATACAAATTTTAGGATTGTATGTTCTATTCCTGTGAAAAGTGCCATTAGAATTTTGATAGGGATTGCACTGAATCTTTAGATTGCTTCAGATAATATGGACATTTTTACAATATTAACTCTTCAAATGCATGAGCATGGACTATCTTTCCATTTATTTGAGTCATCTTTAATTTCTTTCATCAATGTCTATTTATAGTTTTTAGTGTATAGATGTAAAGAATAAAATAAAAGGTGTTTTATTCTTTTTGATGCAATTTTAAATGGGATTGTTTTCTTAATTTCTCTTCTGATAGTTTGTTGTTAGTGTATAAAAATGCAACCAATTTTTATAAAGTATATTAAAAAATCACTGTATACATACAAAATCACTTGTATACTACAACCCAATTCATTTATTAGTTCTAACAGTTTTTTGATGGAGTCTTTAGGGTTTTCTATATGTAAAATCATGTCATCTGCGAATAGTAATAGTTTTACTTCTTCCTTTCTAGTTTTGATGGCTTTTATTTCTTTTTCCTTCCTAATTTCCCTGGCTAGGACTTCAACACTGTGTTGACTAAAAGTGGCAGGAGTGGGAATCCTTGTCTCATTCCTGATCTTTTTTTTTGATATTGTTAATGTACAATTACTTGAACAACATTATGGTAACTAGACTCTCCCTATTATCAAGTCCCCCCCACCACATACCCCATTACAGTCACTGTCCATCAGCATAGTAAGATGATATAGAATCATTACTTGTCTTCTCTGTATATACTGCCTTTTCCGTGTCCCCCACCACTACATTATGTTTGCTAATCATAGTGCCCCCTTTTCCCCCTTATCCCTCCCTTCCCACCCATCCTCCCCAGTCCCTTTCCCTTTGGTAACTGTTAGTCCATTCTTGGGTTCTGTGATTCTGCTGCTGTTTGTTCCTTCAGTTTTTTTTTTGTTCTTACACTCCACATATGAGTGAAATCATTTGGTATTTGTCTTTCTCCACCTGGCTTATTTCACTGAGCATAATACCCTCTAGCTCCATCCATGTTGTTGCAAATGGTAGGATTTGTTTTCTTCTTATGGCTGAATAATATTCCATTGTGTATATGTACCACATCTTCTTTATCCATTCATCTACTGATGGACACTTAGGTTGCTTCCATTTCTTGGCTACTGTAAATAGTGCTGTGATAAACATAGGGGTGCATCTGTCTTTTTCAAACTGGGCTGCTGAATTCTTAGGGTAAATTCCTAGGAGTGGAATTCCTGGGTCAAATGGTATTTGTATTTTGAGCTTTTTGAGGAACCTCCATACTGCTTTCCACAATGGTTGAACTAATTTACATTCCCACCAGCAGTGTAACAGGGTTCCCCTTTCTCCACATCCTCGCCAACATTTGTTGTTGCTTGCTTTTGGATGTTGGCGATCCTTACTGGTGTGAGGTGATATCTCATTGCATTTCTCTGATGATTAGCAATGTGGAGTATTTTTTCATGTGGCTGTTGGCCATCTGAATTTCTTCTTTGGAGAAGTGTCTGTTCAGCTCCTCTCATTCCTGATCTTAAGGAGAAAGCTTTCAGCTTTTCACCACTGAGGATAATGTTAGCTGTGTGCTTGTTAAATAGGGCCTTTATTATGCTGAGGTATGTTCCATTCTATACTAATTTTGTTGAGGCCTCTCTTTTTTCTTAGTGAGTCTAAAAGTTTGTCAATTTTATTTTTTTCAAAGAACTAGCTTTTAGTTTCATTGATCTTTTCTGTTATCTCTTTAGTCTTTATTCATCTTTATTATTTCCTTCTATTAACTTTGAGGTTTGTTTTTATTTTTCTAGTTCCTTTTGGTGTAGTTACTTTACTTGAGATTTTTCTTGTTTCTTAAGGTAGGCCTGTATTGCTATAAACTTCCCTTTTAGAACTGCTTTTGTTACATCCAATAGATTTTGATGTGTTGTAGGTCCATAATCATTTGTTTCAATGTATTTTTTATTTTTTTCTTTTATTTCTTTGTTGATACATTTGGTTGTTCAGTAGTATCTTGTTTAGTCTCCACATATTTGTAAAATTTTCAGTTTTCTTTTTGTAATTGGTTTCTAGTTTCATACCACTGTCAGAAAAGATGCTTAATATAATTTCAACCTTCTTAAATTTATTGAGACTTGTCATCTAGCACATGATCTATCTGGAGAATGTTCCATGTGCACTTGAGAAGAATGTGTATTCTGCTGCTTTTGGTTGGAATGTTCTGTATATATCTAGTTAAGTCCATCTGGTCTAATGTGTCATTTAAGGCCTATGTTTCCTTATTGATTTTCTGTTGGGATGATCTATCCATTGATATAAGTGAGGTATTAAAGTTCCCTACTGTTATTATATGGCTGTAAATTTCTCCCTTTAGATCTATTAATGTTTGCTTTATATATTTAGATGCTCTTATTTGGGGCATATAAATATTTACAAATATTATACCTTCTTATTGGATTGACCTCTTTATCATTATGTAATGCCCATCTTTGTCTCTTATTACAGTCTTTGCTTTAAGTCTATTTTGTCTGATTAAGTATAACTACTTTAGCTTTCTTTTGGTTTCCATTTGCATGAAACATGTTTTCCATCCATTCACTTCCAGCATGTGTGTATCCTTATATCTGAAGTGGGTCTTTTGTAGGCAACATGTAGATGGGTCTTGTTTTTTAAATCCATTCAGCCACTCTATGTTTTTTGATTTGAGAGTTTAGTCCACTTACATTTAAACTAATTATTGATAGACATGTACTTATTGCCGTTTTTAGTTATTTTGTGGTTCTCTTTCCTTTCTTCTTTTCTTTCTTTCTTCCCTTATGTTTTTGTAGCTTTCTGTAGTATGCTTAGATCCCTTTCTCATTATTTCTTGTGCATCTACTATAGGTTTTTACTTTGTGGTTACCATGAAGCTCAGATATGATAGCCTGCACGTATAACAGTCTACTTAAAGTTGATAGCATTTCAAGTTTGAATACGTTCTGAAACTGCATTTTTACTCACATCTCCTATGTTTTATATTTTTGTAGTCACATTTTTCATCTTTTAATTGTGTTTCCCTTATTTATTGTAGTATTCTTACTACTTTTGTCTTTGAACCTTCCTACTAGCTTTATAAGTGAGTCATCCTCTTCCTTTACTATGTATTTACCAGTGTGATTTTTTCTTTCATGTTTTATTACTAACTAGTGTCCTTTCTTTTCAGCTTAAAAGGGCCAATTTAGCAGTGATGAACTCCTTCAGCCTTTTCTTGTGTGGGAAACTCTTTATTCCTCTTTCAATTCTAAATGATAGCCTTGCTGGGTAGAAAATTCTTGGTTGGAAGTTTTTTTTCGTTCAGCATGCTGAATATATTGTGCCACTCCCTTCTGGCCTGGAAAGTTTCTGCTGAAAAATCTGCTGATCATTTTATGGGGGTTCCCTTTTATGTAATAAGTTGTTTTTCTCTTGCTGCTTTTAAGATTCTCTCTTTAACTTTTGACATTTTAATTACAGTGTATCTTGGTGTGGGTCTTTTTGGTTTCATCTTGTTTGGAACTCTGTGGGCTTCCTGGATCTGGATGTCTGTTTCCTTCCCCAGGTGAGGGAAGTTTTCATCCATTATTTCTTCAAATAAGTTTTTTGCCCCTTTCTCTCTCTTTTCTTCTGGGACCCCTATAATGTGAATATTATTCTACTTGATGTTGTCTCATAGATCCCTTAAGCTATCTTCCAGAGCATTGATTCTTTCTTCTGGTTCATCGAGTCTGCTCCTGAACCCCTTAGTGTATTTTTCAATTCAGTTATTCTTCAGCTTTGTGACTTCTGTTTAATACTTTCTTATATTTTCTATCTCTTTGTTGAAGTTCTCTCTGTTCAGTTATTCTTCTTTTGCATTCAGTGAGCATCTTTATGAGCATTACTTTGAACTCTTTATCAGATGAATTACTTTTATCAGGTAAATTACTTACAAATCTCCATTAAGTCTTTTTTCTGGGGTTGTACCTTGTTCTTTTATTTGGAACATATTCCTCTGTTTCCTCAATTTCTTGACTCTGTGTTTGTTTCTCTGTGTTAGGCAAAACAGCCCTCTCTTCCAGTCTTGAAGGGGTGGCAATAAACCTTGCCCTAAGTTTTTGGTCATCTCTCAAACTGTCTCTCCTATTGTTTCAGACTCATGGGACCCAGAAACGCAATTCCCCCTGGCCACCAAAGCCCAGCAGTCAAGAGGCATCCCCTGTGTGGGCTGCACACACCTACTGGCTTTGGAGGGCCACAGAGGGAGTGAGATACTTATCTTCCACCTCTGGTGGGACTGTGTCCATGGTGCTAGCTCAGGCACTACTAGGTTAGAGTGAGAATGCAAAAATGGTGCCTGCCAGCACTAGCACTAACAGGGTAGAGAATGTAAAAATGTCACCCACCAGTGTATTCATCCCTGGAGAGAGTCCCAACAGTCTTTTATTCCTCTGGAAGAAGCTTTAAGATTTGCAAACATATCTCCTTCAAATATGGTCTAGGCTCTTTCAAACTGCTGCTTTTGTGTTGGGTCCCAGGGTGAGTGAGTTTTCACATGAGCCCTTTAAGAGCAATATCTCCCTAGATGATATGGTTCTCCTGGATGTAAGCCCTATTGGTTTTCAAAGCTGGATATTCTGGGAGCTCATCCTTCTAGTGCAAGTCCCAAGGGTTGAGGTATCTGATGTGGGGCACAAACCCCTGGCTCCTCAGGGAGCAGTTCTGTATTTGTGAGGACCCTACTGATGGTTGGCCACTGCGCCATGGTTCAGGTTTTTGGCGAGACTGAGTTTCTGCCTCTCCTACCCATCTCAGTGTGGCCCTTTTATCCTTTGTTGTGGAGTAGCTCTTCAGCTAGTACTCAGGTTCTTTTCAGAGTTGATTATCTCATATATAGCTATAGATTTGTTGTATCTAGGAGGAGGTGAGTTGAGGATCTTCCTCCATCACCATCTTGAATTGGAATCGGGAACCAAAAACTCTCTTTTGGAATCAGTCATTCCCAGCCCAGTCCCCATATTCAGAAGTGTCAAGTCTCTGATCACATGCCAAAATAAAGGTAGGTGGTTTGGGAACTTTCACATATTCAATATATATAAAACGTTGGGCTGTGTGGGGAAGTCCTGTGACCCCAATCCTCTTTGTCTCCAGGTGAAACAGCATATTTTTTTAATGTTCATGTAAGTATGTCTATGCATAGGAAAAGTTCTGGAGACATACATACATACCTAACTAATAAGAGTAATCAAGTGGAGACTTTACTATACCTGTACTATCTTTTTGGGAAGGAGGGAAAATGCAAATATATTTTTTTAATTAAAAATATTTGTATAATTGTGGTGAAATAAACATAACATAAATTTACTATCTTAACCATTTTTAAGTGTACAGTTCATAGTATTACATAATTCACATTGTTGTAACAACCGATCTCCAGTAATCTTTTCATGCAAATCTGAAACTCTAATATCCTTAAAACAACAATTCCCCCATTCCTCCCTCCCCATAGCCCCTGGCAACCATCACTCTACTTTCTATCTGTGAATCTGACCACTGTAGGTACCTCATATACGTGAATTATACAGTGTTTGTGACTGGCTTATTTAACTTAGCATCACATCTTCAAGGGTTCATCCATGTTGTGGCCTGAGTCAGAATTTCCTCCCTTTTTAAAGCTGAATTATAGTATCTTTTTAGGAGCATATAGGCCTGTATTTTCAGTGAAATTAAAACTAAATACAGTTTTCAAGAGAAAAAGCAAATAAAAACAGAAAAATAAACTGAAAGTAAATACCCAAAAATGTTACCCATTTATTTCTGGGTCAGGCAATAGTGGTCATTTACATTTTCTTTCATACTCTCTTTTGTTTGGATTATAAATTATTTTAACACCAGAAGAATATTAAAACTAGAAAGGAAGAAAGTGTGCATTCTTGTTTTGGCATGTCACCTGGGGAAGCCCTGCCATTTGGAAAGAAGCACCCAACTTGGCACCTTTGGATGTGACTCTGTGACTCTGGACATAGGGATGGAGCACTGGTGCTCAAGGCCTGGCCGGTGGCTGCGGCCCACCCCCAGACTGGGGTCATAAACCTTAAACCCCTAAATGTAAAAAGATGCTCAGTCTAACTCATAGTACACTTTTGTTGCCTATAAATTTGGCAAAGTTTTATGATATTTTGTTGGGGTGTCGATGAAGCTATGGCAAAACAGCTGGTCTCCAGCATTATTGATGAGAGGGCAATTTGGTTCAATCTCTATGGAGAGCAATACCTATCAAAATTACAAACGCATATGTCCTTTAACTCAGAAATCCCACCTCTAAAAATTCATCTAACAGATAAACATACAGGCAAAATTATATATATATATATATATATATATATACACATATACACACATACACATATATATACACACAAAATTATATACACATACACAAAGATATTTGTTGCAGCATTGTTTATGATAGCAAAAGTTTAGAAATAACCACTGGGCACTGGTTAAATTTTCTGATTTTAAGCCACCCAGTCTGTGTTGTGGACCTATAGTAGCGGTGAGGGTAGGATAGGAGTTGAAGGAGGATTTGCACTTAGTTCCCTGTGTGACATTTTGTCCTATGTTCTGTTTTAGGACAAAATGTGATACAGTGAAACAAATGTGCTCTGTGCCTCAGTTTCTTCATCTCTAAAAAGGAGATGATTCTAACTTCCCAGGGATGCTATGAGGAGTTTATGAGCTGATCCACATCAGATACTTAGATCAAAACCTGGCACAGAGTGAGCACTGAGTAAGTTGATTACCCAGCATTCTATGTGTAGCAGAGGGTGGACTTGCACCTCCAAGGGATGGGCTCATCAGCCATGTGAGGGCAGCTCTAGCAGTCAAGTTCAGCAAGCTTGGAGGCAGAAAATAGGGTATGTCAGAAAAGGAGTCAAATAGGAATATATCGAGATGGATCTCTAGCCAGGACCATAGGCAGAGCCGGCAGCCTGTTACCTTGGTGGGCCTCCAAAGAGCCATACATGCTTCTCCCACACCCCTGCGTGGATGCAGGCTAGGCCTGCGACTTGGTTTGCTCAGCAGCTTGTGCAGTGGGAGCTCCTCCTTCCAGAGACCTGTACGACCCTCAGCAAGGGTGAGAACCCCAGCTAAGCCAGCTCCTCCGTCAGACCTCTAGATGCACAGCTGATGTTTAAGGTCAGCAGAAGAATCAGCAGAGGACAAAAGGGCGCCACTTCCTTTTAAGGAGCCTTCCTAGGAGTTCCTCACGCTTCTGCTTACATTCCTTTGGGTAAAACCTAGTCACAAAGCCACACCTGGCTTCAAGGGAAGTTGAGAAATGAAGCCTTAGAGCTGGCAGCATTACCACTCTGAATAAAATAAATCCTATGGGTGATAAAAATGTTCTGGAACTAGATAGTGGTGATGGTTGTTCAGCCTCGTGAATGTGCCAAATACTGAATCGTATTCTTTAAAAGTGTGTATTTTGCTATTTGAGTTTTACCACAATTTAAAAAAATTGGGCTTCTGTTTCTAAGGAGTAAGGTGAACATGAACACTGGAGTAGGCAATACCACATCTACGCTGTCATTGCAACCACTTAATTGCATGAGGTCCCTCTTGGCTATGGGGCACCAGGATCGGGAATGTGGCCCACATGATTGGACAGTCTGGTCATGTGCACACCCTTAGTTGGGGGCTGGGGGCTGGGGGCTGTGTCTAGGAGAAGCTGGGGCAGGCACTGGGTAGACATACAACATTTGTGCTGACATTTGTCGTTTGGACTCAGCTACCAAGCCTCCTTAAAGTGAGGCATAGCTGTGTTGGTAACCAGAGGGTCATGCCCATTACCTGAAGCTCCTTAGTCACTAGTGGGTTTTGAGACAAGTATCCTTAGGTGGTGTAGGGAAAATTCAAATTCCTATGGCCAGGATCCTCACCTGACCCTACACTACTTGATGATGTAATTGGCCTACTGGTAGGCCCGTTGGCAATGAGCCATTATTGTCAGTGTTACTATGCCAAGAGCTCTGCCCAGTGCTCTGCCTGGAGACAGAGACAGATGGATTGCGAATGCCCCAGAGGCGGATGTGATGCCAGCACTAGACCTGTCACCCTAAGAATAAAGCTTGGTATAAATCCTTTTACCCTTAGGCTCTCTTGTTGTTGTTTGGTCTCACTGAATCCAGGGTGAACTTGCCCAGGGGCAGTCCCCCTCAGTTGAGACAGGTGGTCAGGATATAATCTCTAATTAATGCAAAAAAAAAAAATGAAGTTACAACACCTTGACTAGTTTTCTAGAGACTGTCATAGATAGAGCTCCATTAATCACTTCCCCGTTTCATGGCCATTTTCTCCATTGTTTTCCTGAACAGCCCAGGCCAAGCCAGGTATTTGCTTTTGAACTTGATCTGTTGGTCCTTTGTAAGCCACTCCCCACGCTAAGGACGGCTCTGTCTGAGAACACCAGGGGAAGTTTTGTCCAGATGGACCTGCATTTCCTCCACATCCCAAAAATGAAGGGGGTGGTTTCCCAACTTTCATGAAATGTTACCTAGAAAGAAAGGGGCAAGCAAAATGCAGAGAGCAAGGAGGGTGAAAACTAGACAGTAGCTTAGCTGCTCTCCTGCCTGCAGGTCCCCAGAAGTCTGAGTCCTGCCCATGTGCCTGAAGCTCAGAAGGAGCAGGGCAGGAAACAGAAGAGGAGGAGGCTAAAAAAGGGTTAAGTCTGCCCATCAACGTGATGAAACCAGGGTGGACAGTCTGCCAAGAACAGGTCAGGTTCAAAACAGGAAGCCCCAGGGTAGTGATAAATGGACACCGCTCTATAGATTATACATGGAAAATGCTAGGGAAAAGTGCTGGAACTGATCTCTTTCAACATTTTTTTTTTACAAATCACGTTGGAGAGGAAGTGCACAATGAGCTCTCCAGGTTTGCCAATGACACTAATCTCTTCCAGGCTCCAGGCGCTGAAATGCTAAGGTAATGGGGAAAGGCCGCAGGAAGCTCCTCCAGCGCTTGCTGGGAGGGGCCGGGAAGGTGGACCACAAAGGGGCGGGAGGAAAAGGGAGTTCTGGGAGAGCCCAGCGGACCTGCTGCCCTGAGTTCCCACAAGCACCATGAATACGCTTCCCCGGGTTCCTGCAGCAAGTGTTGGTGTGCGCAGTGGGGGAGAGGCGGCACGGGAGTGCTGGGGTTCCTGGCCTGCTGGGAGCCCCTGTGACAGCCCACTCCTCCGGGCTTATACACAGAAGTGGTGCTTTTCTGGATACCCTGCAGTCGCAGAATTCCCTCAGGAACACTTATCTTGCCCCCCTTATGCAGTGCTTGGCTCTGTGGTCGCCTCCACAAGTTCTCTCCTATTCTTGCCACGTCCCTCCTGAAAGGAAAGGAGCGACACACAGCAGCAATTCACCGGAGAATTCCGCTTTATTGGGGAAAGGTGCTGGGTTATATAGGAAGGGGCATGGGGTGATTGTGGTGTTACTTCTACGGGGCTGGTGGCTATTGGCTAGGTGCTGGGAGTGGGAGGGGGGCGAGGGGTGATTGGGCTTCAGGTGGCGCCGGCGGGAACCGAGGACCCGGAAGAGAAGCAGGAGGTTCGCCATCTTATGGGTGGGGGCCCTTCATTCCCTCCTTTCTCCTCTATGGGGTTGTGAACATTGCTTTCTTTCTGACTGCTTCCTGCTGAACGGGGGCGGAGAAGGGAGTGAGGGCTTGAGGATTGGGGGGAAAGGGTTGATAGGACTCCCCACAGTAAGGACGAGTAGATGTGGGCTTCTTCAGGTTGGAAATCAGTGAAGGTTCCCTGTAACCATAGGTCGAGGACTTGTTGATTCTAATGGTGCCAAGAGGATACGGGTGCCAGAAGCCAGGCGTCTGCAGCCATTGTTTCCAGGAACAGTTTCCAGCGGAGAGAGGGGTCCATCTCAGCGTGTGGTGGGGAGGTTACGTGAGGGTGAGGGATCTTCTGTGGCTAAAAGCTGGTAGTTCCTGAGTAAAAGCTGGTTGAAAGTTTGATTAGAGATTTTACCGACTTGGGATTTGACAAACTTTACTATACAAGGTAAGAAGAGACAGGCGAGGAGAATGATTATTATAGGGCCTGCAATGGGCCAAAGCCAGGTAAGGAAGGGGTTTGTTAGTATTGAAGAGAATGGGTTGGAGGAGTAATACTGTGGGTACCGGGAGTTATTCATGTCAATGAGGGCAGTAACTTTTGTTTGATGCTGTGTGTAAGTCTGTCTGACTTTGAATCGCCATACAAAGGAGGCTGGGGTGGCAGGGAAGACAATAGGAATGAGGGAAAAAAACGAGAGAGAGCGAGGGAGCAGTAAAGGAGGAACAAGTCATGATTCGGGTATGGATGGCAAAGGGGGTGAACGGGATTTTGGAGGAAAGAGGACAGTAAGGTCAGGAGTCTGGAGGGAGGGAGAGTCTGTAAACTTTTGTAGGTTAAGAGATCCTTTAGGTGATGTGGGGACAGAATGGTAAGGGGTGCCCCGAATGTCAGTTTATGAGCTTCCTTCTGCAAGAGCTGCCCAGCGGCTAATGCCTGTAGGCAGGGGGCCCATCCCCGAACTGTGGGGTCTAATTGCTTGGAAAGATAAGCTACTGGGGCAAAGGATGGGCCATAATATTGGCCTAGGACTCCTAGAGCTTGACTGGACCTCTCATGAATGTATAATGAGAAGGGCTTCGACAAATCAGGAAGATGGAGAGCTGGGGCTTCCACAAGGGCTCCACGGAGCTTAATGAAGGAGTGTCGGGGTGAGGAGGATAATGGTTCTTCAGGGGGGCCCTTGCTGAGGTCGTATAGGGGTCTTGCCAACAGGGAGAAGTTAGGGATCCACGCTCTAAAATACCCAGCCAGGCTTAGAAAGGAAAGGATTTCTGTCTTGGTTTTGGGAATGGGAATGTCAGAGAGGAGCCGTTTTCTGTCTAAGGTAATGGACTTTCTTTGTTGAGATAGAAGGAATCCGAGGTAAGTGACAGAAGGGGAAGAGATTTGAGCTTTGATGGGGGATACCCGGTAACCTCTGGAAGCTAGAAGGTTAAGTAGGGAGGCAGTGTCAAGTTGAAACTGTTCCCACGAGGGACTGCAGAGTACAAGATCGTCCACGTATTGTAATAAGGTGGACTCAGAGTGATCATGATGAAACTGTTTGAGGTCTTGAACTAGGACCTGTGCAAAAATATGGGGACTATCTCGGAAGCCTTGTGGCAAAACTGTCCAAGTGAGTTGTTCAGAATGTCTTGTGTATGGGTCCGTCCAGGTGAAGGCGAAAAAATCTTGGGAGGAGGGGTCCAGAGGGATAGAAAAAAATGCGTCCTTGAGATCTAGGACTGAGAAGTGGGAGGCCGAGGCAGGGATCTGCGATAAAAGGGTGTATGGATTTGGGACTAAGGGATGGATAGGGACGATGGCCATGTTGATGAGGCAAAGGTCTTGGACAAGGTGGAAAGATCTGTTGGTTTTTTTAACAGCTGATATGGGGGTATTAAACGGGGAGTGAGTGGGTCTGAGGTAATTTTTGTTTAAAAGATCTTGAATGATGGGTTGGAGGCCTATGAGGGCTGAAGTGGTTGGGGGGCATTGGGCCTGACAGATATACTGAGAGGCGTCACGTAATTTGATAGAGGCAGGAGGACATAGAGCCACGGAGGGGCTTGTAATGTCTCAAACTTTGGGATTTACAGGGTGTATGAGGGCGGAACTGGAGCTTTCATTGGGTAGAGGGGGGTCGTCGGCTATGAGGGCCATCAGAAAGGGGGTACTGGGGGCTGTGGGAGTGGATATAGTTATGGAAACATGGAGGAGAGAAAGGATGTCCCGTCCTAGTAAGGGGATGGGACACTGGGGCATAACCAGGAAGGAGTGGGAGAAAGGTATGGGATTGTCCTGGATTGTGCATAAAAGGGGGGGTTTTTAATGGGAAAATCTATTTACCTCCTACCCCGACTATAGGAGTAATGGCAGGCGTGGTAGGGCCCCGGTATTCCCGCAAGACTGAGAAGGTGGCTCCTGTGTCTAGGAGGAAGGATATGGGGCGACTGTCTACTATTAAAGTAACCCTGGGCTCCTGTTTGGTGATGGAAATGGTCGGGCGAGAAGCCCCCGGGCCCCGTCAATCTTCTTCTGCCAGCCCCACTACGGCGGGCTTAGGATGGGGGTTGTTCGTCCAGCCTCCCCTTTGGGTGGCTGGGCAATCAGACCCCCAGTGGCCCTTTTTGTGGCATCTGGGGCATGGGGTGGTAGGAGATCTGGGGGAGGGGCATGCCCTTGACCAATGTCCTTCTTGTCCGCACTTGAAACAAGCTCCTGGGGGTGCCTTGTCTGTAGAGGGGCGCCCAGGTTGTGGTTTTATCAGCTGGGCCAACATTTGGAAATTGGCCTGATCAGCCTTTTGTTTACGGCGTTCTTTCTCCTCTTCCCGGTTATGGAAGACTTTAAAGGCCACTGTTAGGATCTCAGTCTGTGGGGTAGCGGGGCCCTGTTCTAACTTTTTGAGTTTAGCTTTAATGTCGGGGTGGCTTTGAGCTAGGAAGTATGTCATAAGGACATGTCTCCCGTCAGGCGTTTCTGGGTCCAGGCTGGTAACTGTAATAGGGCTTGAGTGAGTCTGTCTAAGAACTCAGAGGGTGTCTCCTCCCTCCTTTGAATTATGTCTTGGAGCTTTTGAAAATTGACTACTTTACGAGCTGCCTTTTTGCCTGCTATTAAGCAGAAGGCAAAAATATCTCGAGAGCGGAGACCCACGGCGGTGTTATAATCCCAGTGTGGGTCTTGTTCGGGGACAGCGGTGGGGCCAGGGGAGTAGGTGGGGTCAGTCCTGTGGGTTTCGGTGGCGTGCATTTGGGCGAAGTCCCAAACTCGTCTGCGCTCTTCAGGAAGGAGGGTATTGGCCAGGAGCATGAAAATGTCATGATGTGTGAGGCTGTATGACTGCAGGGTCCATTGAAACTCCCTGATATATGTCGTGGGATCAGTGGAAAAGGAACCTAGGCGTTTCTCCAGTTGGGCTAAATCTCCTAAGGAGAAAGGGACGTGAACACGCACGATGCCTTCGGATCCTGCTACCTCCCAGAGGGGGGGGGGCGATAATTTTGGGAGGCCCTCGGGACCGAGTCTGAGGGGGACTGAAGGGTTCTGGCTCAGTCTGTGGGGGAGAAACAGGTGATGGGGGCAAAGACAGAGGAGGCTCCTGGAACTTAGTTAGAGGGGGGCTGAAAGGCTCAGGCATGAACTGCAGGGGGGTGAGGTGGGGGAGGAGATGGTGGTGGAGGAAGGGGAAGGGGCTGCTGTGGGAGAGGAGGGGGCTGAGGGTCCGTCGCAGCCGTGAAGGCCTAAGGCGGGGAGAGCAAAGGAGTCACCTCGTTTATGGCTGTTGGAGGGGGGGCCTGGGGGTCCACCACAGCGGTGAACGCCTAAGGCGGGGAGAGTTCCCTCCTCGTCCCCGAGCCTCAGGGCCTTGCCGGACGATCACGGTCAATGGCCCTGCGATAGCTCGGGGAAGAGCGGCCCGCTCTGGGGGAAAACTTACCCAAAGGCCAGAGAGGAGTGGTGAGTGTGAGGAGCCAGAGCTGGAAAAAGAGGACGAGGGCAAGCTGCTGCTGGTGTCGGGGGGAAGGGGGAAGACGGGGCCCAGTTGGGGTGTCCCGTCTCCCGGGTTTTGGCACCAATGAAAGGAAGGAGCGACACACAGCAGCAATTCACCAGAGAATTCCGCTTTATTAGGGAAAGGTGCTGGGTTATATAGGAAGGGGCATGGGGTGATTGTGGTGTTACTTCTACGGGGCTGGTGGCTATTGGCCAGGTGCTGGGATTGGGAGGGGGGCGAGGGGTGATTGGGCTTCAGGTGGCGCCGGCGGGAACCGAGGACCTGGAAGAGAAGCAGGAGGTTCACCATCTTATGGGTGGGGGCCCTTCACCTCCTTCCTGGTGCAGGAATTGTTGGCTTCCCTTGGCTTCTGACCTTAACGCTCCTCTCTGCTTGGATGGAGTGTGGTGTGAGCTCAGCCTGTCCCTGCCTGGATCCTGCACCCTCTGGCATCATTTGGTCTTCCTCTCCCTTTCAGTAGACCTCACCTGCTGTACATCTCTTGGTCCCCAACCCCTCTCTCCTCCAACAAGCATTCACTAGGAGAACAGAGAGCCTCACCTCAAAATATTTCTCTAGAATCCAGGCAGATGCTCACCGTCCTGCTAGTTCTTTGACAGCAGCTTCACCAGCTTACCTTCCCTGGGTCCCTCGTTGCTGCTGGGACCTTCAGTCAGCATCAGGTACCTCAGCATGTTCTGCTCTGAATCTCACATACGTGTATTAAGTTTGTTTTATTTCGCCGTGGCACTTCTCCTCCCCTCCACCCGCCTCTGCAAATGGTTCTGATTTTTGTTTTCAGGCACCACAACCAAAGATGACAAAATGTTTTCCTGGTGTTTAATTTCCAGGCACCAGGGAACCAACCAGCCAGGCCTGGTTTCCACAGACTGAGAGTTAAATTAGAGGATTCCTAGGAAAAGGAAAGGCTTCTAAGGGTGAGGGATTTAGCTTCATCCTACCACTCATGGTAGTTACTGGATATTAAGCTGTGGCCTTTTGAGGGGCAAACCTTTCCTAAGTTTAAATTGTTGGGAGGGCAACCAGTGACATAATTGATTCAGGCAGGGATTGTCAATACCAAAAGCATTAGGTGAAAATGAGTTGAGAAACAGAATATTTGCATGATGCCAAAAAATATCACCCCACAGAATCACTTGTGACAAGGGGAAAAAAATAACTTTACAAAAACAGAAATCAATGATCAAGTGACCAAGTTTAATTTTATTAATAGGAGACCTCCAACACATTAGGGGGTTCCTGATGTCATATGATGTGAAATATTCTTGCCCCAAATGAATAACCTTAATCTATTCACCTTAATTTCTCAACCAGGGTTCTGGGAGACAAATGAGCCCCTAATGATCTAAGGCATGGGAATGAGTTCTCCAGAAAAACAGCACCAATAGGGGATGGGTAGACAAATGGTTATATCTATATATCTATATGCATATAAAGGTTTATTGTAAAGAACTGACTCATGCAATTATGGAGGCTGAGAAGTCTCAGTATCTGCAGCTGGTGAGCTGAAGACTCAGAAGAGCCAGTGGTTAAGTTCTAGTCTGAAAGTCAATAGGCTCCAGCCTGGATATTAGATAATAGTAGAATTAGATGATATTAGACCAGGTAGTAGATGAAAATGACTATGAATTTTCTTTGGCATGATAATGGCACTGTATTTTCAGGAGGTGTGTACTGAAATACTTAGGGGTAAGATAAGATTGATAAAATTTATTTTCAAACATTTTAGCAAAAAAAAATACACATGTAGATAAAGCAAAAATGGCAAAATGTCAGTTATTAAATCATGATGGTGGGGAGATGGACGGTCATTGTGCCACTCTTTCAAGTTTTCTGTATGTGCTCTGAACTACATGTTTGTGTCCTGCCAGGATTTGTGTAGTGAAGCTACCCCGCAATATCATGGTATTTGGGGGTGGAGCCTTTGGGAGATAATTAGGCTAAGACGAGGTCGTGAGGGTGGGGCCCTGTTGTTAGGGATTGAATGTTTGTGTCCTCCACAATTCATGTGTTGAAACTACATCCTGCTCAGTCTGAGTATCAGGAGGTGGGGCTTCTGGGAGGATATTAGCATTAGTAGCAATGGTGGAGCCCTTATGGGTCAGATTTGCGTCTTTCTACCAGGCAACAGAGAGCTTGCCTCCTCTGCTCTGCTCTCTGCCATGTGGGGATGCAAGAAGTTGGCAGTCTGCAACCTGCAAGAAGGCCCTCGCCAGAATGTGACCAATGCTGGCACTCTGAACTTGGACTTCCAGCCTCCAGAACTGTGAGAAATAACCTTCTGTTGTTTATGAGCCACCCAATTTATGATATTTTGTTATAGCAGCCTGGGCTCAGGCAGACCTTCATGATGGGATTCTTGCCCTTGTAAAAAGAAGAGATACCAGAACTTTCTCCACCATGTGAGGAGACAGTGATAAGGGGGCTGCCTCCAAGCCAGAAAGAGCACTGTCAACAGACGCTGACTAGGCTGGCTCCCTGATCTTGGATTTCTGGTCTTCAGAGCTGTGAGAAAACAAATTTCTGTTGTTTAAGCCCCCAAGTCTTTGGTGTTTTGTTACGACAGCCCATGCAGACTGATACATGATATGCAGACACAAGGAGAAGACAGCCATCTACGAGCCAAGGAGAGAGGCCTCAGAATGAACTCACTTTACCTCAGCTTCACCAGCACCTTCACCTCAAACGTCCAGCCTCCAGAACCATGAGACATTTCTGTCATCTAAGGCCTGTCATCAGGGCAGCCCTAGCAAACTGATGCAAGTATCATTCACCATTGTCTGCTCATCCCTTAAATGAGGCACGGCTCCCACACAGGAAAGAGATCAAACGAGACGAAGGTTAAACTCTTCTGTGCTTCCTAATGTCCCAGCTCAAATATCTCTATATTCCCCATGTCCCTGTTCTCTGAATTTTTTGCTAAGACCTCTTTGGACATGTATTGGATACCAATAAATATTTATTGAATGATTTCATGTAGGCAGCGTATTAATTTCCTAGGGCTGCCAGAACAAAGTACCACAAATGGGTGGCTTAAAACAATGGAAATTTTATACTTCTGGAGGCTAGAAGTTCAAAACCAAGATGTCAGCAGGGCCACGCCACTCGGAACACTCTAAGGCAGGGTCTTTCCGTGCCTCTTCCTAGCTTCCGGCGGCCCCAGGCATTCCTTGGCCTTTGGCAATGTAACTCCTCCAATCTCCGCCTCTCTTTCCACAGGACTTTCTTCCCTGTGTCTCTATGTCTTTGTTTTCTCCTCATCTTACGACACCAGTCATTAGATTTGGGGTACAGCCTACATCCAAGATGATTTCATTTCAATGTCCTTAACTAGTTACAACTTCAAAGACCCTATTTTCAAATAAGGTCACATTCTGAAATTCTAGGTGGATGTGAATTTGGGAGGGACATTATTCAAACTATAGTTGCAAATTGCAGATAACCCCATATAATTAACTTAAACTAATAAAAAGAATTATTGGGACAATTAACAGAAAAGTCTAGGAATATGGAACATCAGGAATGGCTTGACAAAGGAGCTCAGTTTCTTTCATGCAGATCTGTCTTTTGCTCATTGGCCTTATTCTTAGGTTCCATCTTATGGCTTCTGGCAACTCCAGGCTCATATCATCCTTATCAGTAGCAACCCTAGCAAAAAGTATCTAGTACCTCTCCCTGAATGATAACAGCAGACATCTCACGTGCATCACTGGATTTGATTAGGTTGCATGCCCACCTCTAAACCAGTCACTGCGGCCTGAGTCTATGCCTCAGCTCCAGATCCAGGGATAGATTCTTTCCATTGAAGTAGCCATCCACTAAAATACCAGTTTTCTACCAGAGTCATAAGGCTCCTGGAAGGCAGCAGCTCTGGTTTTCATGTTTGTATTCCAGAGCCCTGGATAGCAGCAGTCCCTCAAATAAATATTTGTTGAGTTGTTTTGAATTTTTAACATGATTTAGTCTCTGAGGATTTTATCCACTATAAATCTGAGACCAGGGTGACTCCAACCCACCAAGATACTTCCTTTTGTAAAGCCCTATGTAGGTAGACAGCTGACCAGCTTTTGTGAAATCATTTTTTTAAAACTTCCATGAAAGGGAACTGAGAAAAAAAGTCCATGTTTGGGTCGACACGGCAGGAAAGAAACCCAAGTGGTAGGTGAAACTGAGGGACAAAGAAATACATCCTCACCTCCCTGCTTCGTCCCAATATACACGCACAGATCTTGGTAACAATACACAGAGTATTGTTACTCTCACATACCCTGGAGTCCTGGTGGATAAGATGAGGTTAGGTATGTGTCATCCAGTGGTTTAGGTCTGAAGTGTTGTAACTTAAACACCCGTAGAGGACCTTGTATCCCAAGCCCCAGGAGAGCCGATGCCCAGAGAGTGAAATCAGGCAGCCCTTTAACTAGATGAAGCTGGACTCAATAACCACACTGTGGAGTTTAATTTGCTGACCCAGATGTAGTATGCAGCCCACAAAACTTCATACCACAGCAAAGCTTTTCTTGTGCTGAGACAGCTGGCTGATGTTGCAATGACTCAGTTCTTGGTAAAGGGTCTGAAGAAATTAGGGGCAGGGCTATAGCCCTAACACCACAGCCCCGAGACCTTCCTGTTTATTCCGGGGTGAGAGAAGGGGAACCTTCAGTTTGTGGGCACTGTGTTTCATCAGCAGGGACAAGGCTGGGGCTTTGGGTTTGAGCTGTGTATACACAGTCCATACATGACGGTCAGACAATTTACTTAGACTGATAATTCAGACTTAACCACACAGGCCAAAAGCATTTTTGGAGAGTGGTCTTCAAACTGTGTGAATCAAGCCCTATTTCTCTTTGATTCCACTTTGAAATAGGACTAGGTTTATATGAGGAAGCCTACTTCAACAAAACGAGTTGAGAATTGTGGGTTCTCAGGCCTTCCCATTAATCATAGCAGATTGAACGTGTACATACGTCCCGGCTTCTTTTCCAAACCCCACTAAAATGTAAGTAAAGACTTAAAAAAATTTAAAGGCATATATCCATAGGAGAGATAAGAGTAGAAAGAAGGACGCAAAAATCCTAGCTGAAGCTATCAGTGTTCAAGAGAAATAAATTTACTTTGGATGTATTTCCCTAATGTGAAATATGTATCTAAGAATAATTTGTTAGTCATTGTTACATCGATCAGCACCCACTGAAATATTCGCCATCATTGTGTGACCGTAGGTGCGTGCTGTGTTGGTTGATGTAATTTTACATGAATTTATGCTCTCCAAAGAACTCATCATAGAGATCTTAGAGTATGTTGGCAGAAAGAAGACAGCAGGGGATTTAAATATATCTGTGTGAGTCTATAACATCAAATAGTATTTTATTTTTCAACCCCAGCAGTGCATTAGAATCACCTTCAAGTGCTTATTGAAATGGGAATGCTTATTAAAAATACATATCCCTGTGCCCTATCCCAGATACAGGAAACAGAACAGGATTGTGGGTAGGGGACTTGCCAGGAATCTGTTTTTCCTTCACTTTTTATTTTGAAAATGTACAAATTTACAGAAAAGTTGAAAGCATATAATGCTCCCCCCTATACCTTCCACCTAGATTCCGCAGTTATTAGCGTTTCACTACATTTGGGTTTTTTCCCCCTCTGTCTCTCTGGCTGTAAAAAATCTTTACTGAGACACATTAATGTAAATTTCAGACATCCTGACATTTCACCTTTGTTGTACGTTGAATTGTGTTCTCCCCAAAATAGGCTAAAGTCTCAACTCCTGGTACCAGTGAATGTAACCATTTATAAATAGGGGGTCTTTGCAGATGTAACCAAGTTAAGATGAGAGGATACTGGAAGAGGGTGGGTCCTATCCAAGAACTGGAGTCATTATAATGAGAGAGAAATCCGAACACCAGAAACTAGGAAGAATCTTCCTCTAGAGCCTTAAGATAGCATGGCCCCGCTGATACCTTGATTTCAGACTTCTAGCCTGAACTGAGAGGTTTTCTATCGCAAAACACCCAGTTTTTAATCATTTGTTATATCAGTTCTAGAAAACTAATATAACCTCTAAGTACAGATGTTACCAAAATGCAGGAATTTCACAGGAGTAAGGATATTTTTCTCATAGCCAAATCCATTATCACATCTAAGAAAACTGACAATAATTCTATAATATTGTAAGTTGGAGAGAGGAAATCCCGGGGCAAAATATCTCTAAAAACTGAAATCAGTCAAAGGGAGAAATAAAGTTTAAAACCCATTTATTACTTAAAAACTGCAGTCCAGGGCCATCTCTCTCCTGAAGAATCAAGCAAGCAAGCAAGCAAGCAAGCCAGCGGCTCCCTTTAAACTCTCAGGTTCAGACACGCCCTCGGGTTGCCCAGGTAATTACCCATTGATATGGAGATGAACTTCTCTCCACCCCTGAGGATATGCAAATGCACTAAAGCCAGGCGAGATATTCTGGAAATGTTACAATTTTACCCACAGGCCACCCCTCCAGGAATCTCACCTTACAATCCACTCGTTCCCCTTCTTCTGCAATGGTCCCTGGGTGAGAAAACTGGAGCACTGTGACCAGACTAATGACATAGCAATAGCAACAGCAATAAAATTATGACAATCCTCAAGCCCAAGAATTCAGCTAGGTTCAAAGTCTTATGCAGATTAAGTCCACAGGCAGGCAGTAGCTGAGGGTTCAGAGCAATCACCAGGGGGCAGCTGCAGCCAGGGGGCACATTCAGGCCACTAGGACTGTAGGAGAAAATCACCTTAAGGGCGATAAGATAAGATACATGTTTTAATGACACCGGCATAGGCAAATCTTGTCCATCAGGTAGGATACATGCAAGAGAGTGGTCCTGTGATAAAACAGTGGCAGAAATGGTATCTTGTCCTGGTCTAGTATATGACACGTGCACCCCCCTCCCTGTGGGAGTTAGAGATGGGTCAATATATAGGGCTATGGGAGGTACATGCACTGGCCATGAAGATAAAACAAAACTTCCCCACAAGATGCTCTTACCTCCTGGATGTTTTGGGTACACTACTGTGACCTTTGGGGACCACTCTGCTGTTACTCCAGGAATACACATGAGGCCAGCTTCCAGGCCTTTCCCCCAAGGAGCCAGAAGGGCCAGCCATCACTGGTCCATGTGTCAATATGTTCAGGGCCAGGTCCATTCAACAGTGTCTCCAGGGCTTAATGCAGTCGGGACTGGCAGCAGGATGTTGCTCTGCTGGCCATATCCGGGCTTCAATAATTCTTCTTTGGTTTGCACATTCAGTTGTATAGGAGAGGCAGCAAGGTGTGTGAGCATATCCACAGGGCTCAAGGCTCCTTTACGTGGCTTCTCATTCAAACGCCGTAGCACTGTCCATACGTGAACTGAAAAACCCTGTCAACTACTGGTGTCCGACTTCAGGCCAGATTTCAACAAACCATTGTACCTCTCTCTCATGCCTGCCCCGGTAGGATTATATGGTACATGAAATTTCCACTTTATTCCTAATTGCTGCACCCATCCTTGTAATGCATGTCTAATAAGGTGGGGTGCCTTGATCGCTCTCAATCACCTGCGGCTGGCCATAGGCTGCACAGATTCTCCAGGCCCCTCTTGGTGGTTTGCTGATCTGCACGATGTGCAGGAAAAGCAACCAATAGTCCAGTATCCATGTCCACACAAGTCATGGCATACCAATATCCTTCTGATATGGGCAGAGGCCCAATATAGACTATCTGCCACCTGGCAAGGGGTATTGGTCCCCTTACTATTGTCCCATGTTGTTGTGGACTCGGTGTAACTCCCTCTTAGAGCACACAAGGCACTCCTTCTGGGCTCTGCTGACCTCTTCAAAGGTCAGTGGCAAGCCCCACCGATGGGCTACAGCTGTTTTTTGCCCCACTTGCAATAAACGCTGGTGCAGCCATTGGGCCACATCAGAGGCAGGCTTTCCTTCTGGCCAGCGCACCTGGGCCAATGTGTCTGCTTCCTCATTCCCTGGGGATGCCAAAGGCAAATGGCCAGTCACATGATACACAGTAACTGTCTAAGTCTGACCAGAGGCCCATAGGTCTTGCCACAACTCTTGCGCCCAAAGGGGCCGGTGATCAACCACCAAGTTGGCATGATACCATGTTGGTAGCCACAGGGTCAAGCCCCAATAGACGGCCCAGCTCTCAGTGCAGACAACTATGGGGGAAGGCTCCTGGGTGATCATGAGCCATACTGCCCACAACTCAGCCCATTGACTGCTCTTCCCCTCTCCATCCTCCATCCATATTGTCTCAGTCTTAGGATGGAAAGCCAGTCGGGGGCAACTCCACCTTGGGGGCTGCCCCCAACTGAAGCCATCTGTGTACCAAGCATCTTCAGGTATTGTGGCTTTTTACTCCTGATAAGGAGTCTCAGCTACCAAGGGCTGAAAAGCAAGTTCTTCCTGCTTTCCCCTGGTGTAGGTCACTAGCCCCAATAAGCACTGGAGTTCTCCACTCAAGGGGCTAGTAGAGAGGGCGCTGTGCTGCTGTAAATATGCGACCCATTTGGCCAGTGTAGGTGTCTGTGCCACGCCACTCCGTGGCCTTTGGGTCCAGTCTCGCACCCACCCTATGATGGGATAGGTTGTTATTACCTTGGTTGGAGCTGTTCCAGCAATGGGCTCCTTAGCCAGCAAGAAGTGGTACACAGCAGCCAGTTGCTTTTCTGTCAAGGTGACCCGGACCTCTGCTCCTTTCCATAGTTGTGACCAGAATCTAATAGGTTGGTGTGTCTGTTCGAGCCAAAGACCCCATCCATAATGATCTTCGGTTACATGAACAACTAGTTCACACGGCCTTGATGAGTCCATTACACTCGAGGCCTGTACGGCCTTGACTGCCCACTTGGCAGCAGTAAAAGCAGCTGCACATGTCTCATCCCCGTCCCACCTGATGTCCTTTTGTACCAACTGGTATAAGGGCTTCAGAATTTGTGCCAAGTGCAGGATAAACACTCTCCAGTAGCCCAGAAGACCCAAAAACTCTTATAATACTGCCACAGTGGTAGGGGTGGGGAAAGCCTGGACCTTGTCTATGACTGCTTCAGGAACAACTTTAGTTTACCTAACCAGTCAACCCCCAGGAATTTCACAGACAAACCAGGTCCCTGAACCTTAGTGCTGTTCACAGCCCATCCTTTTTCCTGTAGATGTTGCAGCAGTCTAGGAACTGCTCCTTCTAAATCTGGAAGAGAATCAGATGTGAGCATAATGTCATCAACATAATGATTCCACCACACTGTTTGCAGTTTCCTCCATGTGGCCAAGTCCTGGGCTACAAGTCCATGACAGATGGTGGGACTGTGGTGGTATCCCTGTGGAAGGACAGTGAATGTCCACTGCCGGCCTTCCCACATGAAGGCAAATGGTTCCTGGCTTTCCTGTGCTATGTCAGTAGAGAAGAAAGCATTAGCAAGGTCTACTACAGAATGATACATTCCCAGTTTATGACTGAGGGTGTCCAGAATGTCTGCTATAGAGGGGACAGAAGCATGCAAAGGGGGTGTGACTTTATTCAATTCCCTGTAATCCACAGTCATACACCAGGAGCCATCTGACTTTCTCACTGGCCACACTGGGGAATTAAAAGGACTATGAGTGGGCTTTATGATGCCCACCCTCTCCAACTCCTATAGAGTTTCTCCAATTTCCTTGTGTCCCCCAGGCAATTTATACTGCTTAATATTTGTCACCTGCCGAGGTACAGGCAGAGCTACAAGTGGGTGCTTAGCCTGTCCCCTCAGAACTGCCTTTACCACACGTACCCTCAGTCTGAACTCACCTGCAGTGCTCTGTAACCACAGGCCCTGCAAGATATCTACCCCCAAAATATATTCAGGGATGGGAGAAATGTACACGGTATACTTCTTTGGGGGTAAACTCCCTATTCCCAATGGGATTTGGGCTTTCTTCACTCTAATTGCCTTCCCCCCATAGCCATCTATCACAGCAGGGGTCCCGGGAAACCGCTCAGGGTTGCCACGAATCAGAGAACACTCAGCTCACGTGTCCACCAGCACCAGGACACATTGTACATTCACAGGGACCAATGAATTGCTAATTCTACAGGTGGCCTCTGGTCCCCATCATGTTCCCCAAGGTGGGACTTTGACACCCCCTCCCCCAGTTGAACTGTGATGCCCAATCATCCTCCCATGGGGGTGAGGGCTCAGGTGAATCCTGAGCACTGCCTCCCAGGAAGTTTTGCAGGGACACAGGCCAGGCATGAGGCCTTGACTCTGGTTTCCATGTCCTGAATCTCAGTGGCTGAAACTGCTGCTCTGGCTTTAATTGGTGCCACAGTTCTAACGAGAGTCTATTGGGCTGCCCATCAAGTTTTTCTTTCACTATCCTGGCCTTTATCAAATCAACCCACATCTGGGTCCTCGAGCCTTCACGGGGCCTTTTGCACTCCTCCTTTCAGTTGTGGTCCGTACTTCCCTCTGTGCCCTTATTGTTTCAACCTCCCCCAGATCTGCTAAAGTAACGAGTAACCTCTTCTGGGTTGCCCTAGGCGGGGGGCAAGAGTATTCAGTAGGGACCCACAGAGAGATGTGGGAGCTGTAGGCAGCACCAGATTTCTCATTCCTACAGTGAACATCTCCTCATTGGGGCCCTGGGGGTCCATATTGTAGACGATGTTTTTCATACCCAATTCCCGCAGTACCTGTTGGAGATCTGCATACATTTTCCAACCACTGGGAAAATATGGTAAATCACCCTGATTAGGCCAAATTATCCTGATGGCAGCCGTCAGCCATTCCAGGAGTGTCTGATTCCCTGAGGTGTGACAGACATTTTGCAACCACTGCCGGAGGGAAGGGTGAGTTGTCAGAGAAGTCGGTCTTCTCATCTCAGTACCCGACGCAACGATGTTTTCCACCCCCTTATCCCAGAGATGTAAAAGCCTTGTAGGCAGAGATTCTGAGGGCTTCTGCCTGTACTGGATGCTCATGTCCACCAGCTCATCCCGGGTATAGGGGTGGAGCATGGAGTGCCCCACAACCTGGGGAGGGGCTGCTCCTCCCCATGAGGAGTCCCCGGTTGTTTTGTTTTTATTTTCTTAATTACAGCTGGGGGGGCCTTTAGAGCAGGAGAAGATGGTACCTCTAGTGGTGGCCTGGGTAGCAGATCGGCCGGGGGCCCCGCCGCCTCCTCTTCTCCCTCCGGCTCCTCTACCAACGGCTCCTCCTCCACCATCCCCGGGGCTGAAGGCACTACTTCTTCCTCCCCCTCCCCCACGGCCTCCTGCAACCGGCTTTTCCTGCCGTCTCCCCATCACCACTGCTAAGGAATCTTCTAGGAGAGTGACCTGCCTTTTCAGTCACTGCCTCTCTTCTTTAACAGCATCCCATAGGTTATCGCCCAGCTCCTCGAAGCGGTACCAAAGGGTGTCTCTCTCCCGCCTAAGTCACTCCATAATCCTCTCTTTCTCCTGTATAACATTTTCCACTATCTTGAAAAGAGACCTGACAACGCCAGCCACTACATGGCCCCCTAAGGTCTCCAAGCAGTCTTCCAACTCACGGAGGGCTAATTCTGCAGCTTCCGGTGTTTGCACCCTTCCCCAGTTCTGGGGAAGGCCCCACCCCTCTGGGAGGTTTTTTACCCTAGACCAATTCCCCACTAGGGGCTCCCAACTTGGAAGCCCCACAGTTGGGGGGATAATAACAGGTGAAGTGGCACCCTCTGCCGCTGCATCCACTGGGGCCTCCACACCATCCACAGGAGCAGCCCTCCCAAAGGTTTCACCCCTTATGACAGATTTCGGGTTCAGAGGCACCCTGCCGACTGCCACCAGATGTAAGTCCGGGGAGAGGAAACCTCAGGGCAAAATACCTCTAAAATCCAAATCAGTCAAATATCCAATCTATAATCAAAAGGATCCAATTGTCCTCAAAATATCTTTTGTAGATTTTTTTTTCTTTTTTGGTCAGGAGCCAGTCAAGGTATGTTCATTTGATTGCTATGTCTCTATGTTCTTTTATTCTGAAGTAATCCACCTTCTTTAATGACATTAACTTTTTGAAGTGTCTGTGTGTTAAAGAAAAATTATTCTCAAATGATAAGGAAGACTTGATTCAAGATTATTGTAATAGGGGAGACAGATGGGGTTCAACTCCAAATGCAAGTAGAGATTTGTAGCCAAAGAGCAGGAGAAGGCCAGTGGGTGGAAAGTACTAAGAGAAGATATCAGGGTAGGGGATTCTTGCTAAAATAGCCTAAAGGATTCTTGCTAAAAACATCAAAGGTGGGGGATGAGGAACTTGATCAAGTATCAAGGGCAGTGAGCAAGATTCTTTGCTAAGACTGGCCTGGGTAGGCCCAAAAGGGTGGGGACCAAGGTCAAAGCCTAGTCAAAGAGGGTTCAAAGGAGCCTGACTGAAGTCTGGTCAGAGAGAGTGTTAGTCACAGGTCAGTTGTTTTATAGTGTGTTCCACACTGTGCATTTGTGTTTTTGATACTTCCTGGTGTAATTTAACTTGTTCCTCTATCTCCATATTTCCTGTAACTTGGAATGTAGGTCATGAGGCTTGATTAGATTCATGTTAGTCACTTTGGCAGGAATAATTCATAGGTGGTATTGTGTATTTTGGGTTATATCACATCAGAAGGTGCATACTTGTTGCACAGTTAGTGAATCTCAGTTTGATCACTTAGATTAAGATGACGACTACCATATATCTCTACTGTAAAGGGAAATTTCTGCCTTGGTAATTTGTAAGTTAGCTGCGTGATACTTTAACCCAATGTAAATATCTTAATCTTTAATAACCTTTTGTCCAATGGTTCCATTGATAATCTTTGCCTACATCACTTATTTTATTGGGGGCTGCAAAACAGTGGTTTCCAATTCTATCATTCTTTCCATATTTATTAGCTGGTATTTGCTTTCCTTTCCCTCTTGTTTGAATATCACTATGGATACATGGACTTTGCTTTATTGATTGTGTTATCAATTATAGTCAATATTCATTTTGATACTCATGTTGTCCCAAATTTGGCTAGTAGCTAACACCTCTGTCTTTGAATACTTCCTTGTCCTGTGGCACAGTTTGATGCATTAGGCTTACTTCCCTGTCCTAGACTTGGGATCATCCATTTCTCCAAGGGGCAGAAAACATGGTCATCCTTCTCAGCAACCCCCGCAAGTAAAGTGTCACTTTCCTTATCCATTTAAAATAAGCTTAATAGTAGCTAATGTTTATTAGGTCTGTATGCCAGGCACCGTGCAAGTGTTTTCCATGTATCATCTCATTTAATTCACATATTGATTCTTTACAGTAAATACTCTTATTACTTATCCCCATTTTACAAATGAGGAAACCAGGGTGTGGAGAAGTTAAGTAAATTGCACAGGGCCTCTCAGCTAGCAAGTGGAGGAGTTAAAATTGGAATTAAGCTCATTCTGACTCCAGAATCAAGCTTGGAACCACCATGCTATATGGCCAGTTTTGCCACAGAAAAAGAAAACTACTTAAAAAGAAGTGAACTTTATAATATCTGCAATTAAAAACAAAACCCATGCTTTAAGATGGTGGGCATTAAGCACAATTTAAAGAAAAAAATCCTTGAGAAAGCTGGTACCTTTCTCATTAATTCTAAATTGCCAAGAGTCACAGGTCAAGATAACCTGGGTCAGGCCTGGGGCACAATGAGAGAGCCTTCTGACAACTCACCCCGAGCCTTATCATGGAATGAACTGTTGCAGGGACTTTGGACCAAGTTCATGTTAAAAGCCTTTCCAGCTTCTCACAGCCAAAGCAGCGTTTTCTGCTGCTGGGGTGGTCCGTTCAGGGCTTACGCTGTCCAGCCTGCTGGACGGAAGCTAGGGGAAGAGGGAACACGGCTGTGGTTATGTAACTGTGTCCTGGTTCTTAGTGTCCCAGGAGGCCAGGGAAGTGAGGAGGGGGCTCTGAGTGCCTGGAGGAAGGGGCCCCTTTTTCTACCCTGCACAAAGGTGCCCTGTGGGTTAGCGGGGCCCTATCTCAGTCAAGTTCTTCAAACATGAAACTGACTGTTCTTTCTGGGTTCAAGGGTGAGTGACTCTATTATCTCTTAATGAGAGAAAACTTCCTCCTCCCAACAGGAATTTCCAGTTGTAGTTATTACCTGAGGTGTAACCCGAAATTTAAATGTAATTACATTTCTCTTGGAACTAAGTTGCCCTAGCAACCTGCCAGTTTCCTGCTTTCCTGCTCTGGAGGAGTCTTGGGCCTTTTACTCTTTTCCTGCTTTTGGCCTTAGGGTTCAGTGGAGCCTGGGGCGGTGTGTAGTTAAGTCCCTACCCCAGGACACCCGTCTCTGGCGTGTCCTCTCTCATCCCCTCCTTCCCTAGGTCTTTGCAGGGCAGGAAGAGGGACTTGAGAGGTGGAGTGGTGGGGGGAGGGTATGCCTGGGAGTGACAGGTGACCCGTCAAGATAAAGAGGGAGAATAAACAGAAGCATATGGGCCTTCAGCCCAGGTCCCCGGCCCCCTGAAAACAGGAAACGGGGATGGCAGTTTGTCTCCAGGGCTGGGCCTGGCCTCCTTGGAGCCAGGAGCTGGGTTGGGCTTCCCAGTCCTCACCTTGCCCGTGGACCCCGTTTCCCCTCCCTGGAGACAGGCCAGAGGAACTTTGCCTCCACACGGTACAAATAAAATATATTCACATTCTAACTGTTATTGCCAATGGCTCCTCTAAATTTTAAAAGATGTGCACAGACAACCATTCTCTGGTGAACTACAAAGATGGAGACTGCCCACACATACGTGTACACATTGAATGGAGGCTGAGATTAAAAAGCCCTGAGGTGACTCTAATTCCCTGGAGTGATGGTCCCCCAAAGTTATGGGACCCCCCTCTATAGGATGGATTGTCCAAGTTTTGCTTAAGTTCTCAGGCCTAGGGTAGGAGAGTGAACCAGAACCTCCAGGACCCTGTCTGGCTCTAAAATCCTCTGGCACTCAGGGCCGTTCCAGGCTACCCACCCCCAGCCAGGAGGGATCCACGTGCTAGCCCGGTGTGGAGGGCTGTGGCTGGGCCCAACCGTGGAGTTTCCCTTTAAAAAAAAAAATATCATGGACCCTGAATGGACTTAAAAGTTTTAATTTTTAATATTATCTAAATATGTGCAAAAGTGTTCAAGTATTAAGCCTAGGTATAAAGTCTGTGTTGCTTATATGTAACATAATCTATGATCATGAAATTCAAGCAGGAGGGAAGGAAGAAATCAGGGTCTTACCCACCCACCCCCACCTCCGGGGTGTCTCCACTAGCGGCTCTGTTTCTTCCAGAGGGACGCACTGTGACCCACGGGGTCCAGCTTTGGCTGGGTGGCCTCTGGCCTCAGCTAACACCACCCCCACTTCTGTCCCTCCAGTCTAGGGGTGGTGGTGGCTTCCTGCTGGTGTCCATCTCTGGGTTACCTCGCCTCCTCCCACCCATTTGCATTCTTGGCTTTTCCACCCTGGCAGGCTTGCGGTGGGGAGGCAGCACTTCCCAAGGGCGGGACCCTTTTCTTAGGTTTCTTTGGGCAGCTGCCCCAAAAGTGAACTCTAAGGGGGAGATCTGCATGCAGAGAGTTTACTGGGGACTGTGCCCAGCAGCAGCAGCAGCCCTGGGGCAGTGAGCGAAGCAGGACTGGGCAGAGGGGACGTTGAGATGCAGTGCAGTGGCCACACACCCCATCCGAGCCTGGGAGGAGCTCTGAGGCCAGGATGGCCCTTCAGTCACCCCAAAGAGAGGCAAGGAGTTGGGTTTCTGACACCGCCCCCGCCCCCCGCATGGTTGAGTGGGACTGAGGCTGACTCCAGGAAGGGGCCGGTGGGGGACACTGGCGGCAGCTCTCGTCCGGCAGGGCCATTCCTGGGGAGGGACTGGCTGTGGGCGTCTTCACCTGGGCAGAGGCCACACAGTCCACCCCTGCAACTTACTAGTTATGTGACCTTGACTAAACTTCTTACCCTTGCTTAGCTTGTGTCTCAGTTTCTCATCTGTGAAAAAGGAAATTGTGAGGATCGAATGAGACTGGTCCCCACTGGGGAGGGAAGGCCTCTCCCTCTGCTGGCTTCCCTCCTGGGAGCTGCTGTCATGGGTGTGGCCAGCACCCAGGACACCAGTTCAGCTCCACTTCCGCGGGGGGGCGAGGTCCTGTGCGATAAACGGGGTAAAGAGTCATGTGCCAGGTGTGGCCTTGCCCCTCCCTTCTGTCCCCAGGGTGCGTCTTGCTCTCCTTGCTGAGCTTTCTAGCTCTGGGGACTGAATGACGAAGCTGGACCGAGGCCCTCTTACAGCCTGGCTCCCTGCCGCCTTGTCTCGCTGGCACTGGCCGGTCGGGACTTGTGCTGGGTGGCAGGGCAGTAAGAGCATTGGATCCTGGTGTCCTGAGCCTCAGCCCTGCCCTGGCGCATATGTCAGGCCCTGTGCTGTGTTTCTTTATCCTCTGTGTGCTGATCCCAGGAGCCCCGCAGGAAGGGAGTGGGGATGAGCCAGAGCAGAACTCAGGCACTCCTCGGTCCCCCAAATCCACCTGCACTCTCAGTAGTAGAAAAGATGGAAAGAAATAGAATAGAATGGTGGCTGATGGAAGGGAACAGCAACACCCTAAACTTCTTCACAGTCCCCCTGGTATATATGGGGACTCGCTGTTAGACAAGGTCCCTCCTCTGGGTGGACACAGCCCCATGAGTGCTTAGCTTAGCAAACAGATAGTACCTTTGTATAAAATGGAAAAGGCCCCAGGGGCCCCCCTGCACTTGAGGTGCACTGTTCCATCTGCCCAACCCCATGGTACGGCCCTGACTGAAAGCCACACTGGAGGCCACAGGCTCCTCGCCCTGCCTCTGGCCTGCCAGCTTTCCCACCACACCAGATCTAGGTGTGGCCTTGTGCTCTGCACATTTTGTGTGGTTCATGTGCTAATTATGGACAATCAGGTTATAAGCCACAGGGCCTGTCTTCCCACACATCAAACATCTCTGCCTTAGAGCCCTACATGTTGCTTTCTGTTGGTGACATTCATAGATTCACTGAGCCCTGGATAGATTACTAATCACTGATGAGTGACAGGGGCACCAAGCCTTGTCCTTTGGGGACAGACCCTCCCTGACACAAGCACCCTAGCCTGGCAGCCTTTGTCCCATGAGTCTGCCCTGCCAGTCACTGCTTGGCTCAGAGCCGATGCCTAGTAACTGTGTCATCTGTGGACAGGGACGATAGCGTCCTGTCCATAAGGCATGGCACTGGCAAGGTGGTGTGGGCAGAGCAGTGGTCAGGAGCTGGATGACTCTGGCCTGGATTTAGCTGCAGTTGTTCCATCTGGAACCCAGTGCTGACGTTCATGACTTTTCTTAAGAAAACCGATATGGCCACAATGGGTCTGCATTCCTTCACGGCACATGGCAACACTGACTGTAGCTGAGCAGTGTCACCCCTGCAGAATTGCAGGAATGGCCTTCACCCCAGTTTCATAGGGAAGTAGTAATTATGTACAGTCAACCTGAATTTTAATCCTGGGTCACTTATTAGCTGTGGGACCTTGAAAAAGCTGTTGTCTGTGCCTCAGTTTCCCCATCTGTCAAGTAGGATGATGAAATAGTAGTACCCATCTTACAGCGTTGTTATAAGGATTAAGTAAGTGCTTATAACAGCACATGGCACATAATATATGTTGGATATTGTAATGACAACAGGTGAGCTCCCATTGGGTAGAGCAGACATTTATGTAAAGTTTCATCTGTGAGGTGTCCCCTCCCCTGAGCAAGGCAATCTTCCAAACTGCCAGGGCACACGGGGCAGCCTCAGTTCCTGGTCTTGCCCTGTTCTGAACTCTGGAGGAAGGGAAGCACTGTGAACAACCAGTCATGCTCCCTGTCAGTGACCCCCAAGAGCATATCCTGGTATCCCAAGGCATCTTCATTCCCCTAAGCCATTTCGACACCCAGCAGTCTTCCATGGTGTCGCTGGACATTCTCATTTCCAGACTGACCCCTGCTTGGGGTGATGAGGTCCGGGGGCATATCACCCACTAAGCGGAGTCAGGTTTTCTTTTGTTATTCCTTAACATAATTCTCTCAAACTTTTAGAGGTGCCCCCTGGTTCTATTCTAGTTGAGGATTTGTGAGTTCATGACCATCTTAACATAACGTTCGTGATCAGACAGCTGCTATTCCATCTTAGGCTTTATCTTTCTAGATGGAAGAACGCTTGATGTATTGCTCTGTATTTTTATGGCAGCTTCCTTATTTCCTTGACAACTTGGCTGGCCCTTTCTCTAGTTTGCCTCTCTTTTTTGAGGTGTCGTAAGCACATGGGATGGAAATCCCTCACCAGCTGTAAATTCATCCTATGCCACTTTCTATTATAGTCTGATGCATTTCCAAGTACTAAATGAGAATTTCAGTTCAATACATGACAGTTGCAGTCATTTTGTTGAAGAAAGCTGGAAAAAGGGGATTGGCAGATTGGAAAAGGAAAGAGTAAAAGCAGCAGGCAGTGCACAAGCAGAGGAGCTTGCCATGGAGGCATGGGAATGATGCAAGGTGAGATCCGAGACCTCTGGCTCAGAACTCCAGCCTGCACTGCCTGTCCTACCCAAGGATGCCCTCCCAGGGGGCTGGTGGGGGCTGGAATCCGGTCATCACCCACTCACCATGGTCCTGCATCAGCCAAAGGGAGTCACCTTTCCCTGATCTGCATAAAGACTCCTTGTGGACATCCCTGTCCATCCCTGCATTGGTCAGTAAGGGACAGCTGTGTCACCTAGACAGGGAGGGCGGAAAACCCAAGTCAAAGCTAGGTGCTGGGTCCTGACGTGCTCTGCCGTGAAGTATTCATCATCATTCACCCAGTGAGTACTGAGCACCTACTATGTGCTCAGCACTATTTTAGGTGTTGAGAGACAGTGGTGAACAAGACAGACATGGTTCCTGCCTTTGTGGAGCTGACATTATGGTCAGGAAACAAATTAACAAGGTAAATTTAGATACCATAAGCACCATAATGGTCTAGACCAGGGATGGCAAACTATGGCCTTAGGGTCAAACCTGTCCCTTCCCTATTTTTTGTAAGACCCATGAGCTAAGGATGACTTTTATATTCTAAAGTGTTGTAAAGCCAAACAAACAAAACCTTCAAAGTCATGCAAATCCTAATTGTCTACCTCATGGCCCTTTACTGAACGTTTTGCTGAGCGCTGATCTGGACAGTGACTTGAGGCAGTAGGGTGGTCTAATGGTCTAATGGGCTACCTCCCCAGCACCCATCCATATCTTCCCCAAGCCTTGAGATTTGGGTGGCATGGGGCTTTACCTGCCTAAGCCTAACTAGGGTCCTTTTAGCAGTTAACTGGTTCAGGGATTGGTTCAGGGTTATGCCAGTCAGTGTTTGGGATTCTCCTAGGCTAAGGGATTGGTTAGGTGAAGTCCAGTTCTTTCCTTTGGAGTGTTGGAGGACAAGAAATTCTCTCTTATTTTACTGTTAAGTAAAAATAAGCCAGGTGGAGAGAGACAAATACCATATGATTTCACTTATTTGTGGAGTATAAAAACAAAGCAAAACAGAAGAAATTCTCTCTTTCTGGGTGGGGTGGGATATGGATGTGAAGCCAGGGATTGCTGCAGCTATTTTGCTAACATACAGGAGATCAGCATGAGGATAAAGCTGAGCCACTGCAGAGGCGACTGCCCAGAGAATCACAGAGAAAAGGATTCGGGACCAGGACAATACCCTGACTGGACTCTGATTGGCTTCTGGACTTAGTAGTTCCACAAGGCAATACATTTCCATCTATTTAGGCCAATTTGGGTTTCTTATTTTTTTGACCAAAAACATCCTAACCAATGTACATAGTCAAGAAAAGAGGTGGTTGTTGAGTGGAGACATGAATGAAAATGAAGATCCTTATCACTGCACTATTTGCAATAGCCAAATATGGAAGCAACCTAAGTGTCCATCAGTAGATGAATGGATAAAGATGTGGTACATACACGCAATGGAATATCATTCAGCCATAGAAAGAAAAGAAATCCTCCCATTTGCAACAATATGGATGGATCTAGAGGGTATTATGTTAAGTAAAATAAGCCAGGTGGAGAGAGACAAATACCATATGATTTCACTTATTTGTGGAGTATAAAACAAAGCAAAACAGAAGGAACAAAATAGCAGTAGATTCACAGACACCAAGAAGGGACTAATGGTTACCAAGGGGGACAGGTTGGGGTGGGGAGCGGGAAGGGTGAAGGGGATAAAGGGGCACAATAATTCACAGTCACAACATAAGTTGGTCATGGGGATGGTAGTGTAGCATGGAGAATATAGTCAATGATTCTGTAACATCTTACTACATTGACAGATAGTAACCACACTAGAAGGGGTGAGGATTTAATATGGGTAACTGTTGAACCACTGTGTTGTATATTTGAAACCAACATAAGACTGTATATCAATAATAGTTTAATTTCTTTAAAAAAAGAAAGAAAATGAAGATCTGCAGGAAGAACCTTCCAACAGAGGAAAAGACAAATGCAAATACCCCATGGAGGGCATGAGCCAGGCACGCCTGGAAAGCAGGATGGTCAGTGAGCCATGGGGAGAGTGGTATCAGGTGAGGTAGAGAAGTTGGCCAGGTATGGTGGCCATGGAGAGGAGCTTAGCTTTTGCTCTAAGTGCAGCAGGAAGCCATTGTCAGTTTGTTTTTAAATTTTTAACTCCTTTTTATTTTTATACAACAGTACAATGCACAAAGCTTAAAGGCATGGTTTGATGAATTTCAGTCCCCACAAACATACATCTCCATCACTCAGATCAAGAATGTTTCGAGTCCTCACAAGCATATAAAACAGATAAATATAATTTACAACCTCTGCTTGTGCACTGCCTGCTGCTTTTACTCTTTCCTTTTCCAATCAACCAGTCCCCCTTTTCCAGATTTCTTCAACAAAATGGCAGCAGTGTGCATGTATTGAACTGAAATTCTCATTGAGTACTGGAAGTGCATCCTACTGTAATACAAAGGGGCCTAGGGTGAATTTATGGCTGGTGAGGGATTTCTGTCCCATGTGCTTACACCTCAAGATATAAAATACAGATAAATATAATTTAGAAATTTCTTGGAGCCACATTAAAATGAGTAAAAAGAGGTGAAATGAATTTTAATCATTTATGTGATTTACCTCAATGGATCCAAAATATTGTTTTAACATGTAATCAGTGTTAAAGAATGTTAGTGAGTTATTTCATTTTTTCCTAAGTCTTTGAAATATAGTGTGCAGCACACCTCAGTCTGGCCTAATCACACTGCAGGTGCTCAGTAGTCGCATGTGGCCAGTGGCTACTGTATGGACAGGGCAGGTCTAGGGAGTAAGGTGAGAAAAATGGCAATGAAGCAAACCACATCCATTGATCAGAATGAAAGTCATGTAAGATGTAAGACACTGACCTTATCTCTAGAGTACTGACTTAAAATTTTATTTTGGTGAACATAATTTCCTACCCATTCTTGGTCCTCTACCCTTATATTCCTCTAAGGTCTTAGATTACTTAACACAGAATTTTCCTGTCACGAGGGGGGGTTTTAGTTCCCTTTGGGCTCTCTCATGAGGAGAGTTGTCTTTCCACACATTCTTAGGCAGTATGGACATCTGAACGACAAGTTCTTCATTTGGCCAATAATCCACCAATTTCATCCTTGAGTTACTGCAGACTTGTCAAATGGAAGTCGTTCTTTATCTGTGGGTTCTATATGTGGCTGGTCCTGTGACTCACTTCAGAGTATTTAGAACAAAACAAAATAACACATATCCAGGACCTCCAGAATTCCAGTTCAGAGACGTGTTGAGTGATGTGCATTTTTAAAAAGCTCTACAGAATACTATTCAGCCATAAAAAAGAAACAAGTCCTACCATTTGCAACAACATGGATGGAGCTAGAGGGTATTATGCTCAGTGAAATAAGTCAGGCAGAGAAAGACAAGTACCAAGTGATTTCCCTCATTTGTGGAGTATAACAATGAAGCAAAACTGAAGAAACAAAATAGCAGCAGACTCAGAGACTCCAAGAAGGGACTAGTGGTTAACAAAGAGGAGAGGAGGAAGGATGGGGAGGGAGGGGGAAGGGGATTGTGGGGTATTATGATTGGTGCACATGGTGTGTGTGGGGTCATGGGGAAGACAGTGTAGCTCAGAGAAGACAGATAGGGACTCTGTGGCATCTTACTACACTGATGGGCAGTGACTGCAATGGGGTATGGGGGGGCTCGATAATAAGAGTGAATGTAACAACCACATTGTTTTTCTTGTTAAACCTTCATAAGAGTGCATATCAATGATACCTTAATAAAACAAACAAACAAACGAACAAAAAAAGTTCTACAGACAACTCATGGGCATTCAGCCTTGGGATCCCTGAGGGTTATCCACTTTGCCAAACAGGCCAGAGACTTCATCTGGCTCTGTGGCAGAGACACAGTGAGTCCTTGAGTGACAAATAGTCTAGGAGCAAACTCTTTTTAACAATGTCCTCATAGCCACGGGAGAGGTGGGACGCTTTTGTTTCCTCAGGGCTGGGACAATGGTGGTGGCTGAGGTGCAAGCCTCAGAGGTCCCCTGGTAAGCCTATTACAGGCAGGCAGAGCCTAGCCTGGCACAGTGTGGGTAAAGTGAAGGTTCCTGTGGCCAGGATTCTCACCTGGCCCTGGGTGGCTAGCTCACTACACATGTGTGGGCAATACGTTGTTATTGATTCTATATAAAGAGCTCCACCCAGTGCTCAGGGCGACACGGCGGCACAGCTGTAAGGCTGCAGGAGAGCAGAGACAAGGACAGAGACTGAGACAGCTGCACAGGCAGAGAGGCCCAGAGGCAGAGACTGGCTTGCTGCCTGCAGACTCGCTCTGAGTGGATGGGATTCTAGTGTTTGACCTGCCGCGGTGGAAATAAAGTTGGGTATAACCCTTTCACCCCAAGAACATTCTACTGTCATTTCTTTGGTCACATTGAATCCATTGTGAACTTGTCCAGGGCTGACACCCATTGGCAAGTGTGGATAAAATGAGAGTTCCTGTGGCCAGGATTCTCACCTGGCCCTGGTTGACTAGCTCACTGCACACCTGTGGACAATACATGGCTGTTGACCCTATATAATGAGTTCAGCCCAGTGCTCTGGGTGCGACATGGTGGCAGGGCTGCAAGGCTGCAGGAGAGCAGAGCAGAGGCTGGAGTGTGGCAGTGCCGAGGACAGAGGCCCAGAAGACAGCTGTGCGGGACAACTGTGCAGAGAGGCCCAGAGGACGACTGTGTGGACAGAGGGGCCCAGAGGCAGAGACCGGCTTGCTGCCTGAGGACTCGCTCTGAGTGAATGGGATTCTAGTGACTGACCCGCCACCTGGAAATAGACTTGGGTATAACCCTTTCACCCCAAGAACGTTTTGCTGTCATTTTCTTTGGTTACACTGAATCCATAGCAAACTTGCCTGGGGCTGAAACCCATTGGCAAGATAGCAAGACACACAGGAAGAAACAGAGAGGGCCATGGGTCTTGCGGGGGCCTAAGGGGTGTGGGTAAGGAGGAGGTCCACGGTTGGTAACCCATCCTCACCCCCTGCAGTCTGTTTTGTTGCTGGTACTGGCTTTCCCCGCAGGGAATCACTGGAATCTTGTCCTCACACATAGGTGTGTAACAGCAGAGCTAACTAACCTGTGTTTCAAGTGGACGACGTGAAAGTAATGACTAAGAAAAAATATTAACCCAGTCCTTCTGGATTTCATTTTAATTGCTGGGTGTGCCCTGGACACCAGAATCATCATAAAGTAAACCTGGTTTTCTTCCTCTGACTTATTTAAAGAGCCCTAGGTTTGCAGTCAGGACACCTGAGTTCTAGTCCCAACGCTATGGTAACAGCTGTGTCTCTTTGGGTATATGATTTAACGTGTCTGAGCCTCACTTCCCCCACTGGTCACAGATGAGTAATACCTGCCTTGTAGGTTATAATGATTATGGGATAAAATCACGCATGTGAAAGCAGTTTGGAAACTGTAGAGAGCTGCAGAAAAGCAAGAGGGTAACGTTTATAGCAGGGGAAATGACGCAGGGCCTACACCAGCTTCAGAGATGCTCAGATCCGGAAGCACATTTCCTCCCCTTCTTCCTTTGCTTCCTCACCGGCCAGGCCATGACGTGTGCCTTAAAACAGAAAGGCACTCTAATCCAAATGAATGAAGAAATGAAGACACTCCTGTTATTTTGATCCTTGATACACACCTGTCCTGGGCTTTGGGGAAGGCAGCTGCCAAGAGAAGCTCTGGGCCAGGTGTCCCTAAATGTTTCCAGTGGCAAGGCCTTCCGAGCCTCTCAGGTTTCCGTTGGTTCGCGGGGGACGGGGCCGTATGAGCGCGCCGAGTCACCGGGGATAGCCCAGATCGACAAGAGGTTCTGCTGCCCCCCGCGTCTGTCTTTCATTGGCTGACTGCGGCTGGGATGGGGGAGACAGACCCTGTGCGGTTCTCCACGAGCTCAGGGCTGCTGGCGCCTTTTGCTGCCTCCTGTCCGAGCTCGTGGGGGCGCGCTCCCCCTCCTGCTCGCCGGGCTGTCCGGCTCTTCTCGTCCTGCCCCGTCCTAGGCCGGGCACCTGCAACCTCCGCCAGATCGCCTCTTTTGGGAACTGTTTCGGCTAAGCCCAGCCATCACCAGTCCTTTAAAGGACATCTTTCCCGTCCCCTTCTCGGAGGCGGAGCATCACTCTTTGGGCCCTGTACGCGAGCCGTGCTTTTCTCACTTTCTCAGGCGCGACACCAGCGGCGCTAACATGCTTGGGCTCCTTCCAGACTACACAGGTCGAAGGAGTCAGTGGCCCTCCCGCTGCTTCCCGGCGAATGCTGGGGTTTAAATGCACTGGGCCCCAGGCAACAACCGAATAGAGAATTTTCTCATCGCTTAGAGGAAGTGTTTTCACTCTGCAGGAACAGCACCTACAGCTCCCCGAACAAGCCTATTTTAGCACCACGGAGCAAGAGAACACCGCGGCAGTTCCGGGCGCTTTCTAACGGCGGCTCCACCCCAACCTCCAGCCAGACGGTCCTTGTTTCCCGCCGCCCCGACCTCGGGACAAGCCGCCGCCGCCGCCGCGGCTTGGGACGCGGTGAAGCAAGCTTGGCCCGGGAGCTCCGCTGCCAATCACCGCGCGGCGCACGTGCGGCACGTCTCCGCGTCAGTCTGCTCGCGCCCGCTCGGCTAGGGGTGCGACTGCAGGCGGGGTCCGGGGAGAACGAGGGTGTGCCCGCGGGGTGTGCGCAGGAGTTAGGAGGTGTGAGCGCGCGGGTGGAGGGCGGGGACAGGGGTGTGCACCGGGATCTGGGGACGCGAGGAGGCGGGGGTTGTACGTAGGGGTCTAGGAAGGTGCTCGAGGGTCTTGGGGGACGCGGGGGACGGGGCCGTATGAACGCGCCGAGTCACCGGGGATACCCCAGATCCACAAAAAGTTCTGCCTAGCCAATTAGAGGAGCGCGGGGGAACCTCCCAATCCATCTCGACCTGTCTCCGTCCCTCTCTGTCACTTAAAGCTGGGCCCCAGACGGGTGGAGACAGGTGTGTTGACCCGCATGTCCACCTCCAGCTTAACCAAGGGTCTACGGCAGGATGGGGGGAGGGCATTTCAAATGCTGGGCCCAGGGCACCTGTGGGGGAGAAAGCAGATCGCTCCAGTCACAGCCCCTCCCTCCGCCTCCCGCCCCCACCCTGCCATCCCGTCCCCACCCTGCCTTCCCGCCAGAAAGAGGAGTGTTTTTCTTATGGTCGTGATGTCCAAACACAGAACCATCCAATGTGTAAGTCAAAGGGTGGAAGCCTAGGAATCAGAGCTGTATGAGTGGACTTGACTGTGGGCAGAAGGGAAGAGGGGCCGTGCAGACCACCAGATATTGCTGCTGGTCCGCTGGTGACAGGGCTTCTGGCCGCTCGTTGGTGTACTAATGTAGAGGGGTTAGAAAGGCATCGCGTGGGACATTCTCTGTGCAGAGCGACACCTTCCACCTCGGGTGGGCCCGGGAAGTCTCCCAGGTCCCAGCGTGGAAACCAGGTGGATGGAGCTGTACCTTGCTGGGGGTCCCCTCGCTGTATTGCTCTTTACTCTTCTTGTGGGGCTGTAACAACTTCCGGAAGGGGAACTCCCTTTGAAGTGTGGGCAGCACTTCGGTTCCCCTGACTTCTTGTCTCCTTTGATGTGGGAGGACACCAGGCTTAGCGGAGACTGGCCGGCCGCACCAATAGATCAAACACCACTCCAAGTTCACCTCCGCCAGGATGGACAGACTAAAGGCAGATTGAAATACTCTAGAAAGAATCGTAAAAGTTTCCATTTCCCGCTTTTTTCTTTTGAAGTAATGCAGTAATATTTTTCCAAATGTATCATTAATTTCTCTATGTCTATGAAATTACAGCGGAAAACCCTGGCCCTCGAGTGCTCTAACTACATTCTCTCATTTCACCATCACAACGGCTCTATTAGGTGGGTCTCATCCCCACTTTGCAGATGGGAAGTTGAAGGCCTAGGGCCCCATAGCTGCCTGACTGAAAGCCTTCCTTCTTGAGCACCTCCTTCACTAAAAGTTAATTAGGTGAGTGAAGTGCATCTAACCAGGCAAAACAACAGCGCCTGGCACACAAGAACCAGGCAGTTAAGAGGTTAGCTATTCTTCTAACCACTGTTACTGTTACAAATAACAAACAAAAATTCTCTCAATTGTGGCAGGAAGTTCTATCACACTTGTGGGCAGCAGACTGGTGCACTCTTAGAAATGTTCAGGGTTTTGCTTTTCTCTGGTTAGAGCTATCTCCGAATGGTATTGGGAATGGTGTTCGGAACAAGTTACCCCAAGATGAGCTACACAGCATGTCTTTCCCATAGAGATTTGCTCCCAGACTTGGTCTGTCCTTTCTTCCCAGCTGGAGACTTGTTATCAAAAACAGGCTGTTCAGACCTCAGCTGGATGCTTTGATGCCTGTGAGTTTAGAATGGAATGCAATGTGTGTGTTTTAATGCCATAGATAAGGCAACTTGACTTTGTCTTAAAATTTCACAAAGCAAATCAAAATTATTTACTAAATTATTTAGTTTTTTTAAAGTGTGTAAAAAGTGCTCCTTTAGGGGTAGAATGTGTTCTCCAGAAGGTCCCACGAATTTAAGTGAGCTACTAGGAATAATCTGAGGCAGTGTGATGGGGCCTGTCCTAGAGATAGATGTGCCCTGGCTGAGCCGCCCGGTTGGCTGTTAGGACAGGAGAAGTGTGAGGCAGGAGCCCCAGAAGCCCCAACAAGGCTGGTGGGAGGTCAAGCACAGCCAGGTTTTGCTTCTAACATGAAAGATGGAGGAAGGTGTAAAGGAGAAACACATGGTAATCATTAAAATAATAGCAAGTGGTATTTACTGAATGCCTACTATGTCCTAGGCACGGTGCTAGAGGCTTCCCATGCTTCAGGTCATTTACACCTATTAAGTAGGTTACTGTTATTATTCCCACTTTACAGGTAGGGAAGCAGCCCCGGGGAGGTTAAGTCACACAGGGTAACTCTGCTAGTAAGTGGCCCGGTCAGGACTCCTGCTCATGCCCGTGTCACTCAGCCATGTGAGGAAGCAAGTGTTTTGTTCTTTTCTGCTGAGATTCAGTTTGTAAGTGCTTGTCATGGGGGAGTTAGGAACTTCCTTGTCTGAATCCATCTGAGAAGAAACTTTGAGAAGGAGTTGGCTGGATAGAAGGAAGGGAAGAATAGATAAGGGTTTACTGGCTGAACGGGGATGGGTGGGAGGCACTGGGACAAATGACACAGTGGAACAACGCAGAGCTTGGGATCATTGCTGGGGGTGGAAAAAGAGTGCCTTTAGTGGCGTTTGCAGGGAGATGTGAAGAGCGACGGGGCCTCTGCTGAGTAGAACCAGGGGCCGAGGGAGGCAAGCATGTGATTTGAGGTGTCAGGAAGGCATCCACACGAAGATGTAGGATCTGTAGGATCTTTCAAAGTACAACAGGAACGCCTCACAGTTTTAACAGTGTTATGGGCTGAGTAGCGTCCTCCCACCCAACCCATATGGTGAGGTCCTAACCCCCAGTATCTCAGAATGTGACCTTATTTGGAACTAGATTCAAGTTCATTGCACGTGTAATTAACTTTAGAATGAGGTCACCCTGGAGTAGGGTGGGCGCTAATCCCATACGACTGGTGTCCTTATGAAAAGGGGAAATTTGCACACAGACATTGTCTTGCCATTGGTTTTCAGACCCAGACAAGTTCACTATGGATTCAGTGAGACTGAAAAATGACAATGGAACATTCTTGGGGTGAAAGGGTTTACACCCAACTTTATTCCCACAGTGGTAGATCAGTTACTAGAATCCTGTCCACTGAGAGCAAGTCGGCACGCAGCAAACCAGTCTCTGCTTCTGGGCCTCTCTACCCCTGTAGCCATCTCAGTCTCTGTCCTTGGCGCTGCCAGTGCTCCAGTCTTTGCCCTCCTGCAGCCATGCAGCCATGCCACCATGTTGCCCAGAGCACTGGGCAGAGCTCTTTATATAGAGTCATTAGCAATGAATTGCCCACACATCTGTAGCCAACCAGGGCCAGGTGAGAATCCTGGCCATAGGAATCTTCACTTTATCCACAGACATGCACATAGGGAGAACACTATGACTTGAAGGCAGAGATCAGGGTGATGTGTCTATAAGCCAAGGAAGGCCAAAGATTGCTGGCAAACTGTCAAGAAGTTAGGAAAAAGGCATGGAACAGATTGTCCCCCACACCCCTCTGAGGGAACCAACCCAGACTACACCTTGATCTTGGACCTCTGACTTCCAGAACCTTGAGATAATGAATTTCTGTTTGCTAAGCCACTTAGTCTGTAGTACTTCGTTGTGGCAGCCCCCAGCAAAGTAATACACATGGCCACATAAGCTGATGGCTGCCCTGGCCGCCACAGAGCCCTAAGATTTTTGAAACCTTGCATTGTAGAAGCTGAGAAGAACTGTTTTTTATAAATTGTCTTCTCTCTCTCTCTAACAGAATGATACATGTACACTACTTTATAGAGTGAAATGGGATAAACATGTAAAAATTGTAATGAGAAATAACAGTTGTCTTCATTCTTTAACCTCTGAGCTCTCTCCCCAGAGGAAATGACTATCAACTCTATAGCCTTTTTCCTAGTATTTACCTTTATTTTTCTAAATAATATGCTGATATTATCATTTCTTGATTTTTCAATTCTGGACACTAATGATAGGTAAGGAGTTACCCCTCCCTCCATCTCCCTATATCACAACATTTGATGAAATGATTACTGTTTGTGTGTTCTGAACTCGAAAAATATTGGCAGCCCTGAGCCAGGTAATGCTCTAGGACCACACCCCCTTCTACAACCACTTTCTCCCGCTGGAGTTAATGAGAGCTCTGTTTTTCTCGTTTATCTGATTCCCCCTGAACTCGTATGTTCCTGACATGCCCCACCTTCTCTGCCACACCACAGTCAGCACTGCCCCTCTTTGTTTTAGGTGGTGCCCTGCGGCCTCCTGCTCCAGGACGGACAGCTGGCTTAGGCCGAGGGCCATCCAGATGCTGGCAGGAAGGAGGCATTGTCTTTCACAGGTGGCTAGCAGTTTTCTGGTGCGTTGAGGTGGATGTTTCAATTCACCTTTAGGGCAAAGTCTCTTTGTTTTATGAAGGCCACCAGGACAGGCTTGTGTCCTCTTGTTGTCCTAGGGGAAGCTAGTAAGCTACTGTTCACCTCATCATACTGAGTGTAAGGTTCACAGTTCTGGTTTGAGCATGTTAATCATCATCTAAGACTGAATCCAGGGAGTGTAGATGTGGGGAAAATTGAAGTTCCTATGGCCAGGATCCTCACCTGAACCTAAACTGCTTGGTGATGTAACTGGCCTGCTGCTAGGCTTCTGCTTCCACATAAGCAATAAACTTTTATTGACTGAGTCACTATATAAAGATCTCTGCCCAGTGCTCTGGATAGAGACAGAGATGAAGGAGGGTTACAGACCTGCAGACTGTTGGATGCAGATGTAATTCTAGTGCCCAACCTATCACCAGGAGAACAGCTGGGTTATAAACCCTTTTACCCCAAGAACATTCCACTGTCATTCCTCAGTCTCACTGAATCCATAGAGAACTTGCCTGGGGCTGAAACCCATTGGCAAGACAGTGGAAGACTGGAGAGCCAGCAATGCCTAAATTTACTCATGTGGAAATTGGTGTGTGGTTGCAGGTTTTTTTGAGGGGAAGGAACTGAGGTTTGCTTGCTGGAAATGTGGAGTGGTCAAGAGTGGGAGGTGCATTTTCTCCACCTATGCATGAAATCAGCAAAGCCAGGTCATGGAGCAGCCCCCCAGCCTACAGCCTGGCAGCCTCACCATGGGCACTGTGCCACTAACACTGGTGGCCCTAAGGCTCCTTGTGGTGGTTTGGAGAGCATGGATCTCTGCCAGAGAAGCCAGCGCAGAAGGACAATGCCTGGACACAGTGACATGGGACCCTTTCCAGGACTCCCTGAGAAATGCAGGACAGACTTTGCAGGTGTAGGGCTGAGCGCCTGCATTCATCTGGGGCCTCAGAATCCTTGTGACTTGGTGTGGCAATCTAAAAGGGATCAGATTTCCATGCATATTTCTTCCAAATGATTCATGGAGATACGCAGGGTATTTTTACCCCTATTTTATGGACAGGGAATCAGAGTCTCAAAGAGGCTTATATCCTTAAGTGACAGAGATGGAATTAGACCCTAGGTCTCATGCTTTTCCAGTTCCATTGAAGATGAAATTCAAGTTGTGGGAAGGTAACTGGGGAATGTAACAGCCCATCTGTACAATTTATGGTCCTAGGTATGAAGTATTTATTACATTCAGTATAGGCATCACATTTTAAAAGGAACAAGAGTAAACTCAAGCACTCCCTCGACTGAAATAAGCTTCCTGAAAACAGATCAAGTCTGCCCTTTTCAATGTTCTATTCCATTGCACAATAAGACCTGGCATATAGTAAGTGCACAATAATTATTTATTGGATAAAAGAATGAATCCTGGGGATGATAAAAGACCTAGAAACCAAGTCATTTAGGAAGTAGTTGAGTTGTTGGGTTGCTAAAAGCATTTAGACAGGAGAAAAGCACAGGAGCACTGTCTTCAAGTATGAAAAGCCACAGTATGAAAAAGGGATCAGATTTGTGCAACTCCAGAGCAAAGTGGAGACAGCCTGGGGCCAGGACAAGAGGCAGGAAGAGAGGCAGTGGGCAGATGTGAGAGTGAGACCAATGTTGGCTCAAAACAACAAGAACTTAGCAACAATTAAAACCATCCAAAATGAAAATGAAATGCCTGGACTGGCCACTGGCCACAGTGTTTTATAAAAGCAAAGGCTCTGCCTTGGGAAGGAGGTTGAGCTGTAGCACTTGCAGTGAGTCTGTTGAGAAAGCAGTGCTGGCCCGTTAGTCCCAGAGAGCCCAGAGGGCCCAGTGTTCCCATGAAACGGAGACGGCGTGGTCTTCCTTGGCCCTTCTGTCTGCCCCCAGGACCTCTGACACCTACCCCCCTCCCATGAGCCTGTCCTTGCTGCAGAGGTGTGCACAATGACACATCAATGGTGTAAGGGGTGCCCGACCATGGTACACAGAACCAGTAGGAGAGAGGCCTGGTGAAAAGGCTTTGCGAGGGGAGGCGCCCTGGCACTGGATCAGAGTGTGGGAAAGGGAGTGAAGATGTTGAGCATGTCTCTAAAGGGCCCCAGGACTTGGGGGTGGGGGAAGGACAGGAGGTTGAAAACAATTCTGAATTTTCCAGCCTGGTAGTTGTACATTCACAGAAGAAACTGGGAAGGAGAGATGTTTCTGATACTGGCAGGTTGTTAGTGGGATACTGATGGAGAGATGCCTTGAAATGAGCCCTGGTCTGGGTAAAAGGATGGAACTGACACCAAAGCAGTGTTTGGAACTCATCTGTCTCGGAGAGGTGAGATGTTCTGGACAGAAGAGCTCTAAGTGAAAGAGTTGGGGAAAGAGGATGGAAGCCAAGAATGTGCGTGGAAACCACATGGCCCGGAGCTCGGGGTCTCTGGCCCTGGCTTTAGGACACCACCCCAGTTACCCGAGTTACTCATTTCCCATCCTACTTTGTTACATACAACAGCTGTTCCATTCTAACCTCCCAGGGCTGGTTGTTTCCCAAGGAGGCACACCTGTGCAATTTCACATTCTAGACCGATTCTCCCTGAAAGCAGAGGCTGAGAAGAGGACTCGTATGCAGGTAATTTATTTTGGGAAGAGAGCCTAAGGAACAGGAGAGGACTGGGGAAAACAAAACAGGAAAGGGGAAGATTGATCCAGTTGGCTGTGGGTAACCAGGGCTCATCCTGATGGGGCCCTTCTGAGATGCTGTGTAGACCTTACCTGAGGAATGTTCACCCGTGCCAAGCGGGAGGAGGTTCTTGCTTCCTGATGGTCAGAGTTGTCCCGCAGTGAGCGGATCCCTGCAGGCTACCAATTCTGCACATGGGCAGTAGAGAAAACCTGGGAGGGAAGCAAGAGAGACAGGGCACAGCTGAGGCGCCCTCAGCACCACAGTGGCAGGAAGCAGAGGTCTCCGTCCATCTCATGTGAGGACCCCCATGCGCTCCATGCACTCAGCGTCGGGGGCGAGAGGGTGCCTCATCCGCCTCTGGACCACCTGCTGCACGGCTGACCTCCGCAGGCAAGTACCCTTTGCTGCAGTCTCTATAATCAAAATGGTTGCAAATGCCCTGATTTGTTCACCCTTGCCAGGAAGTAAACTTCCTTTTGCCTCAGTTTCGTGAACCTGGGGACCAATACAGCGCCCCCGCCCGTCCCAGCCAGCTTCCCTGACAGCTAGGACAAGGCACAGAGAAGCTGCTGTGTGTCTTCGTGTGTGGCAGGTGCAATTTCCCCCGGCCTGCGCCATCCCCAGCTCTGGGGCTGCTGCGGGACAGCGATGCAGCGCTTGAGCGATTGAGGCACCGCTCACCTCAGCAGGGGTGGCCAAGCCTGAGATGCCTCTCATTGCTGGGAAGCAGATGGAAACTTCCCACATTCGGGTCTTTTCAGGCAAGATTGAATTTGTTTATTTAATGGGAAACTACTGAAGTCCTGTGGATATCCCATTCTAGCTATTTCTGATCACTATTGGGCTCTAGTCTCTTTATATTTACAGATTTGTTTTGCCTCACTCATGGCTACTGAGTGTATTTTTACTAAGTTTCTTTGGACAAGGTTAAGTAATCTCTTTTCCTGCTTCCTGTAATTTTTGGTGACCCCTGTTTGGAGTTCATAATCATACAACCTCAGGGGTTTTCTGAGGTTAAGGAAAACAGCATATTGAAGGCTCAGGAAGTGGTTGAGCTTTGGGAGTTCTGGAAATAGAGCCCAGAAAAGGGACTTACAAAAACCTTGCTGAGACTGTATTGGTGGCTTGGATGACCTGGTCCTCCAAGGACTGAGTAATACTGCTAGGCTGGCCTCCTGTCTTGGGAAACAGCACACAGAGTCTTCAAGAGTGAATAGAAACTGCTGGTCATACCTTCCCAGGCCCCAGATGTGTACTCCAGACAATACTGTCGGGAATTGTCCTTAGGGCTTAGGGAATATAGTTGAACCTGTTCTTGACTTGCACCAATTAGTTTAGATTCAGCTACAACATTAGCATCTTAAAAAGGTGTATTAAATTGCTTCTCATGTACATAGTCTAATTCTATGATGTCAGCTTTGTCATCATCAGGGATCTAAGACTCCTTCTAGCACTCTGTCTGCCCAGTCTAGACTGGGTGCCTCATCCTTGTAGTCCAAACTGCTGGAGCTCCAGCCATCACATCTAAGTTCCAAGTAGCAGGATAGGGGAAAGGGAGAGGGCATATATCTTTTTTTTAAGAGACCTCCTGGAAGAACCACACTATACTTCTGCTTACAACTCATTAGCTAGAACTTAAGTGGCCAGACCAACTTAAAGGGAGGCTGGGACAATTAGTCCTTTAGCAGGGTGCAGGGCTGCTCTGAATAAATTTGGGGTTCTGTTACTAAGTGGGGGAAGGAGCATAGCTGTTGAATTGGGTAGGCAGCTAGCAGTCTCTGTCAAAGAAAACTGAATTTAGTAGCTGTGAACTGCTAACCAGAACCAAACAGATATTAGGATTTCTAATTCACTCAACTGTGTGAGCCTGGGCAGTGCACTTTACTTCTTTGAGCTTTAGTATCTTCATTAAAAAAAAAAAATGACTTCATGACCTGTGGCTGTGTGCCTCAGAAGCCAACGGGAGCAGTTAGAGCTGCGACAGGAGAGGAGTCCAAGCCAGACGTTCTCCTCTTTTATCGGCTGTGTTATGTGACTATGGATCCCAGTAGCTCTAAAGCCCCATGGCTGGGGGAGGAACTTTGGGAGCAGCCATGCAGTTTCTAGGTTTTGAGAGAAGCACATTGGACTGGTTATGTAGATTCAGGTTTCTGTGGTTCAGGAGATAGAGGGACACATTTCTGTGATTCTGGAAATGCAGGAAGGCATCAGAAAAAAGACTTAGTCATACTTTTGTGATTTTGTAGGTGATCAGACATCATTCTCTTGACTCGGGGGCATTAGAATAAATTTCCTGAGGGTTGGAGTGAAGAAAAATGAACTTCAGAATAAGATCCATGCTTGTTTCCCTCCTCTGCCATGAGATGCTTGTTACTCAATCTCTCTGAGCCTCCATTTGCTCGTCTATAAAATGGGGGTGATAATGCCTATTTGGATGGCCACTGTGAGAGTTAAATGTGATCAGGCATGTGAAGCCTAGTAGGCTATGAGGTAGTGTTAGTCTACTACAATGACACCCGTTCATCAGAGGGTCCCACACCACCTACGGAGTTAGAGTAGAAAGGCCTGGTCTTAATGATTCAGCCAGTTGATTCCCAAGGCTCAGAATAATAATAATGATGTTGGGACCCTGGAGCCTCACTCTGAGCAGTGTCTGGGCTGAGCCCCTACCCCAAGGGTGTGCTTTCCAATGTGCGATGGCCTAGAGCCAACCTAATCCCCCTGCTGGTGTTTACTTTTTCCCCTACATCTTTAATCTTTTCCTCTTTACTAGCTTTTCCAGCTCACCATCAAATGCCCTGAAGTCCTTCCCATCTTAAAACAGACCCCTGTCTACCTACAGGCATATAACTCTCACCACCTATGTCCTTCCTCCTTTCACAGCCAAGAACCTTGAATGAGTTGTCTGTACAGGCTGCGTCTTCTTTCACCTCACGTAGGCTTTCCTGGCTCGCTGTGAGCAGGTTTGTGCCAAATCTCTACTGAACTGCTCTGGCCAAGGTCATGAACCCAGTAGCCAATCTGAGTTCTTCTGTGGCCTGAATATCCCTAGTTCCTTTGGCATCCTGAGGTCACCCTTTATCGAAGGGAAGTTCAGCACGTGGGTGTGAGGAATCCGGGTAAGTGCAGTGTGAGTCCCAGTGTTTCTGAGGATCACCCCACCTCAGAGGGGATGTGAGTATGTCTTTCAACTCTTGCAATTTTCTCTCTAAACTCCTGCTCCTGCCCCCTGTCCTCCCCTGGCAGGGGAGGGCCTGAGCTCTCTGATTTGCATCATCCCTAGATCCTCTTGTCTTCACACACTCACCCAGTGGCACTGGGTGAAAAAAGATGATTATTAGAATCTACAGATGCTTCTAGGGAATTGCGACCTAGAAGAGAAAGCAGAGAACACCAAACATTGGCCCCCGTGTTCCTGAGGCCCAGCAGCCAGTGGCCCCGTGGAATCTCCAGCAGCCTCCCTTCTTGGCCACGGCCTACCGCTGTGTTGCTGGGGCTCCCTACATGGGACTTCCTCCCATATGTAGCTTCTTTCAGCCCCAAGGCCCATCCCAGAGTCCTGTGTCTGGGGTCAGCAGGGGCCCATGAAAATAACCCTTTCTCTCCATAGTAGGCAATTTTAGATTCCTTTCGATTCAACTTTCCCTTTCAGGCAATGGTGACAGTGGGTGCTGGGCAATGAACCCCCCTGTACTTACCCAGTAGGCCTATAAGACACCTTCTAAACCAAAATGCAGCCCACTCCTGGGCACCCACCTTCAGCCACACAATACACTGACAGAAATGCTGAAGCCATCTTTTCTGGCATAGAGTCAGTGGCTTCAAAGAATATTCTAGGCTTCTTTTCCCAATAGCGCCTGTGGAAGGAGAGTGGAGATGTTTTTTAAAGTGAACTCTCAGGTTGTGGTTTGATTATCTTGTCTCCCCTTTTCAGCTGTGTGGCCTCTCTGAAGTGACGACCCCTCAGGCCACAGACCCCTGCCCGGCCCTCTCCTCCCTGCGCTGCCCTCCCATCAGTCTGCTGGTTTTCCTCCTACCTCCACTTGTTCCCTCCTAGGGCTCCTCTTCTGCTTTTATTTTTTTTCTCTTTTTTAAACTTTTATTTTAAAATAATTTCAAATGTATAGAGATATGTTGCCCAACAATATAAGTATACTTTTCCTACTGAACTATATACTTAAAAATGCTTAAGATGGTAAGTTTAATGTTATTTTTTAAAGCCACAGTTTTTAAAAAGAACACTATTTAAAAGTATAGTTACATTGCAAAGGGAAGGGAAGAGGTAGAGGCGGGAGTTGAAATTCTAAGAGGAATAGCTGACAAGTCAGATTTCAACTTTATTGTTTATAATGAACAATATGTTTATAATTAACATTTAGCATTTAATACAAAACTCATAATAATTTCAGACTCAGAGAAAAGCTGAAGAGAATGCTACCAAGAATTCAGAATACCTGGATCAAGATTCCCCAAACTGCAACATTTAATGGCATTTGTTTTATCATTATCTATCTACCTATAATGTATCTATCTTACTTTTATCCTGAACCTCCGAGTAAATTGTAAACATAATTCTCCTAAATACGTCAGTTGGTATTTCCTAAAAGGGGCATTTTCTTACACAGTACAATGATCAAAATCAGATTGAAATTAGAAAAACACTGATAAAGTACTATTGTCTAATTTATAAACTTTATTTCAAATTTTGCTAATTGTCACAAAGCAATTGTAGCAAAAGAGAAAAAAGACTTTTTTTGTTTCCTGGTCCAGGATCTAATCTAGGATCATACATTGACTTCTTTAGGTATTATCTTTGTTCCCTAGTATCCTTTAATCCTGAAGAGTTTCTTAGCTTTTCTTTGTTTTTGAAGAGCATAGGCCAGTTATATTTTAGAATGTCCTTCAATATGGGTTTGTCTAATGTTCCTTTGTGATTAGACGCAGATTATGCATTTGTTTGGCAGGAATATTACAGACATGGCGTTGTGTCCTTTTCAGTACATCCTATCGGGAGACACATGATGTTTCTTTGTTCCATTACTGGCAATGTTAATTTTGATCATTCGGGTAAGGTGGTATCTGCTAGTTTTCTTCATTGTAAAGTTACTTTTTTTTGTCATAATTAATAAGTAGCATGTATGGGAGATACTTTGAGACTATGCAAATTTATGTGTATCTAAATGCTGCCATTTCTCCAACTCCATCATAAGCCGCCTGCTCTTCTTGTTAAGCCGTGTTCATGGCTTCAATTGGTCTTCATTGTGCTGATATCTCTCAGACCTCTGTCTTTGGCCAAGATGACTCCTGGACACACAGCGGCCTCACAGGATGTCCCACAGCCACCTTAAACTCAGCACTGCCCTTCCTGCCCAGGGCTTTGTCTCCCATTCCTCGGCCCCTACAAGTGCACCTTCCTTCTCTAGCCCCTGGTGACAGTTCCTGGCACCACCATGCTCCCATCCTGGACTGCTGGGCCTCATTCCAGACTCCTCCCTTCCTCTCACACTTCATGCACAATTAACCACCAAGTCCCGTTGGTCTCACGTTCTCAATACTTCTTACTACTCCCTTGGTTCAGGCCACTCACGGCATGCTTGGAATCCTGCCGCAGTCACCTCTTCCTGCCCAGTTCCTTGCTGTCTCTCTAATTCGTTCTTCATCGTGATGGCAGAGCAAGCTTCCCAAAGTGTAGATCTGACCGTGATGAGTAGAGCAGGGGATGGGTGCTACTTGGAACCCTCAGGGCCTTTCCATCACCCTCAGGTACCAACTCCTTTATGGTCGGGCCCTGCCCACCTCTCCAGCTGCGCCCATCATGTTGATGGTTTTAGGTTCCCTCTTTGGGTTGCCCTTTCCTTGGGCTTTCACACATGAGATCAGGAGTGCCACCCCCAACTCGGACCCCTTCCAGCTCTTGCTGCCTGCCATTCAGGATTCTGTTTAGACTCCATATCACTCACTGTGAAAGACATTCCCTGCACCCCTGGCATGAGGTACACCTTCCCCAAGTGCTCCCCAGGACTTTGAACTTGCGCCAAGCCTACTGTGACACTGTTTACAGTGCTGAATTGGATTAGATCTACTTTGATGTCTTCCATGGGGCTGGGAGCTCCTCTAGTCCAGGAACCACATCTTGCCCATTCCTTGTTGGGAAACCTGAACTAAGGTATTTTCTGACTCCAGAACACATGCGCCATAAACGTTTGTGAATGGATAAGAGGGTGACTGAGTGGAGGAGGTGAATAGGGCAGGATGCTGACAGAGCGGCAGGGTTTTCATGATCTAGGGAAAAGAACCAAGACACTGGCGACTTGGAGACATGGGTACTGGGGCCAGGGTGGCCAGTTCTTGGAGTCCAGCTCTCACAGGCCTGTGACATTCAGGAAGAACAACAGGAACAAGATGAAATATTTCAGAGTCCCAAAGACTCAGTGAAGGCAGGGCATTCATCCAATATTCCTGTGACCCAGAAGGACTGGGTTTCCAGATTGCAAATAACTTCAAAGGAACAAGTTTCTAAAACTCAGGTGACTCAGATAGGGTTGGGCTGTAGAGTTCAGGAAAGGGAAGTGACGGGTAAGAAAGCAATCAGCAAGGTTTCTGCCCAGGTAGGTGGCCAACCACAGGGCTGAGACCCTCCTTTGGCTTGGCAGCCAGCTCAGCGTACAGTTTCCTAGGGAACCAGGGGCCAACCTGCAATGTGGCTCCACATGGAGCCCAGGGCCAGATGGCCAGACGCCGGCATTGTCACTGTGGCAGGGTGGGCGGCTGAGGCTCTAGGGCATGGGACTCCGAACTAGGGCTGAGAGGGTCTGAGGAGGCCAGAAACTCAACTAGTCACGTAGGTGAGGGCCACGGATACGGGTGAGCCCTGGAGATGTGTGTCAGTGTTGGCAGCCAGGAGGGCGCAGGACCACAGCCTGGTCGGTGGTCCCAAGCCAGGGCCCCTGGGTTCTCAGAATCAAGATAATGAGTTAGAGACTAGAAATTTCCCTATGCAAGCAGGAATCCTGTCTCTGTTTTTCTCTGCTGTATTCACACTGTCTAAAACAAAAGAGTGACACAGATGAGGTGGAGAGCGAGAACCAGGAGGTCTATGGAAGGACAGGCGGCCATGACTCCTTCAGCCCCGGGAGAGAGCGCGTTCCAGTGAGAAAACAGGCCATACGTTTTTTAGTTTATTTATTAGGATTAATACCTAAGTGATGGTAAAAAGTCGGAAGGAATAAACACATGAGAGCCATGGTACTAGATAGAAAGTACTCTGCTGAGGGCTGGACTTCCCAGACCCTTGAGCCCCTACCCCAGGTGAGGAAGGTGAGGCATCTGGAAATACCCCATTACTAAGCAGACCTGGAGCAGGGGGGCGCTTCACGGGGAAGGAAAGTGAGGGGCCAGGAATGAATCTCTAGACCCGACTTGTCCTGAGAAGGCAGGAAATGACTAACAGTGAACCTAATCACCAGATACTTTCTATCTTGATCTTACTCAGTAGATATGTAGATTAAGGAGTTCAGAGCAGGCGTACTGGCAGTCTGAATTAGGCTGAGTTATATAACAGGGAGAGAAAACATTTGTCATATGTGGTTGGAGATGGGTGCAAAATGCTCCATCTGTTGGATTTTTTTTCCTGATGACAGCAAGAACTGGGATGCAGGCACATCTAGGTGGTGATCTGAGGAGCTGAGTGGCAAGTGGAAAGGCCTGGACTGCTTACAGTTGGGAACACGAGCTCCAAGGGCAGGCGGTGGACCCCCACCACTAGCAGCAGGGAACTCTGGACTCTGCGGCTCCTGGCAGCCGTGGGCGGGGAGCGTCTGACACACGTGGATGGGCCGGCTCCGTGCCTATAGGCAGGGAGCAGGGAGACAAGTTAGAGCACTGGGCAGACCGGGCACTTGGTAGGAGGTGGGCTTGAGAAGGCTGGAGAAGGGGTGAAATGGCAGGTTCTGCTATCACCCCAGAGCCTACCTGTGGCTCCTCATTTTCCATAGTACCACCAATGACTCCATTTTGTGGGTTCAAGGCTCCCCATCACCATTATCACCACCACCACCAGCATCATCATTATCAAAGTTCCATTTGTTGGGCACTTCCTATTTATTCAATCACGTCCCTTAATTCTCACGAATCACTAAAGGACAGGAGCTATTAATGAGGAAACTGAGGCTCAGTGTGGTTAAATGACTGGCCAAAAGTCATCGGTACCAGGTCATTACCTAGTAAGTGGCAGAGCCAGACTTTGAATCAAGGTCTGATTGACTCTGTACAGGAGTCCGGGGGTTCGGAGCACAGGCTGAGGAAGCGGACTCGCTAGCTGTGTGGCTGTGGGCACCTCAGTTTTCTCATTTGCAGATGGGATGGTAGTGATCATAGAACTACCGCGTAAGATCTGACCGGGGCCTAAGTGAGGAGCTGTAAAAGTGACTACTTGAGGAGTAGGGTTGCCTGATTTAGCAAATAAAAATATAGGATGCTCTGTTCAATTTAAATTTCAAGTGGATAAACAGTGGGTAACATTTTAGACCAAAACATCTTGCAATATTTGGGACATACTTATACTAAAAATTATTCTTTGTTTATCTGGAATTGAAGTAGGCATCCTGTATTTTATCTGGCAACCCTGTTGAGCTGGCGCCCTTGGCCGGCCTTGACCCTCACCTGGCTCAGTCTTGCAGGACTCTGAGCTGGCAGGACTTGTCTCCTCCCCGCCTCCCTGCCTCTGATCCTGCACCTTCATGCCCCAGGCCCTCTCGGCTTCTCCTGGCCACCGGCCTTTCCTTCCTTCTAGCCACGCCCCTCCCCCCCGCCGGGGGTCTTGTGCTGTCTTCACGGCCTGTTCCTCCTGAGACATCACACGCAGAGTCTCTATCACATAATTTAACTCCTGGTGACACCAGCCAGGTCCCCTTGCTGCTCTTTCAGGTCAGACTCTTTTCTCTAACAAGGCTCCATGCACCTATCCAACCGAGCTCTGTCTTCCCATCCGGAGCATGTACAGCTTTCAGTAAATCTTGCTGGCCGAGCAGTTGCAGAAATGGAACCGGCTTTTGTAGGAGCCACTTCTATTTTCCTGGGATGGCTGGGCTTGTGGTGCCACTTAAACCATTGTGCCCCAGTCAGCCCTCCTTCCTCTCCAGCCCGCAGCCCGTTTCACTTCTGCTTCCCACAGAGGGGAGCGGCCTGGGCAGAAGTTTTTTTTTTCTCAGCCAAGGAAGTAGCACCCAGTGCACCTCCCTTCAGCTGCAACAAGGAAATGACAACCAGTCCAGAGACCCTTAGAACAAACACAGCAGGGGTGGCCTGATCCAACACCCTTGTCACACCTCATGTCAGGTGGCACCAGGTCTGTGCTGAGCGTCAGCGCCTGCCTGGCCTCTTTCTCTGTCCTCTGGACCAAGGGTAAATCCTTGGATGGACACAGTGACCCTCGATACCCTTGACTTTTCTTCTTCCTGGGCCAGGTGTGGGCAGGCCCTTGCAGAGGCATGGTCCGTAGGCTGTCCCCGTGGTCCCTACACTCGGTGCACTGCTACCCAAAGTGTTGAGCCTGCCTCATGGGTGGGCTTGTTAGAACACATGCCCCCAGGTCCCACCCCTGGAGTTCCTCACTTAGTAAGTCTGGGCTGGGGCCGAGAGCCCGAGAGTTAGCATTTCTCTCAAGTTCCTACATGGTGCTGAGGCTGCTGGCCCGGACCACACTCTGAGATCCACTGTATTAAAGTTTCTGGGTCAGCAGGAGTTGGGGTTCTGAGAAGCAGTCTTGATCTTTAGCTCCTGATTTGCAGCATTCCAGCCAGGATGCCAGTCCTTCTGCATTGCCCATGTACTGTGGCTGGTGAACCTGTAACATAAAGGCTTCAGATGTGGTACTTGCAGGCCCAGTTGGTAATCTTGTCTGGGGAGGCCTTCAAGAGCCAAGGCCTTGTGGGGTACGCTCAGAATGGGAAGGACACGTCTTTCCTACAATGTGTTTATCTTCTAGTATAGAAACAAAATGAGAAATACAGATAATGATTAGTCACTTATTATGTAAAAATAGCCATCAGAAGTGGGTTTTGCAGGTGCTCATGGCCCCTGCTGTGGGAGCAGGTAGCTGATGGCTCTCAGGTGAGGCCCTTTCCAGGAATTGCCCTCTGTGCTCAGGATCCTTTCCCCCAGGGAAGCCCAAGTCCAGTTGGTCATTGCCCCCCAGTGGCTCCCTGGCCCCAATTCCAGGCACTCTGGAGGGCTGTGGGGTTGCTGAGGCCTCTGTTGGGACCGCATCCCAGCTCAGCTCCTCGCTCTGCCTGAGCCTGCCTCCTTCAATCTGGGCTGCGATCAAACCTGAGGGCACTCTCAGTAAGCCTCCCATGTGCTGCGTCTGTCTAGTCTGTTTGCCTAGGAACCTGGGACTTCTGTTTGTCCCTGAATCTGGGGAAGCCAGTCCAGATGATAAGTGCTTCCAGAAGTCAGAGAAGGTCGCTGCCTAGTGCCAGCACCTGGTGTTCACACAGCCCGCCCCCATCCCTCCTGCGCGGTGACCCGGGAGCCGCTCCGAGGTGTAGCTTGCTGTTTCCGGATTTTGACCCAGCTGTCTGCTCATCCCCTTCCACCTGGACTCCTGTTCCCTTCACACCCTTCCCTATACTCACTCAGCCCTCAGCCAGGACCTTGTGTTATCCCCATAAAAGCCACTTGGGTAGATGCCATCTTCAAGAAGAGATGAAAAGAAGGTCTGGGAGAGAGAAACTCTGTAGTGGGTCTCGGTCAGGGTCCCATGACAAGGCACTGTGAGCATTTGTGAAAAGCAAACAAACTCTTTAAAGTTAGACTGAGGTGCCCAAAGGACTTCTTGATACAAGGACCATTGTCCTTGATAAGAATGACTTCCGGCTTCAACTTGGGGGAACTCCCTGAAGGAAGTAAGGATCCTAACTGCCTGCATGCATAGTAGGCCTTCATAAAATACTGGCTGAGTGAGGAAACAGATGAGCACCTCTGTCAGTCATTTCTTAACAAATAGCACGGATAATGTCAGCTAAAATATTCCTACCATGTTTCCTTAAGGCCTCTGCAAGTAGTGGCCCATGATGACTTCAGAGGCCCCCAACTCCTACAGAATATGACAGAAGGAGGTCTGTTTAGAAAGTGTTTCTGAAAAGGAGTCTCCAAATGCATCCCCTGAAAGCTTTCCTAACCCTCCCCGTATGGGCAGACTTGGCCTCCTCTCCCTTTGATGGGTGCTGTCCCCGAGGGCCCCCCTCCAACCTGAAGGCACAGACCCTGTAACTTCAGTATAAAGCTCCTTCCCGCCCAGACTGTGAGCTCCCTGGGCACTGGGGCTGTGCGTTTTTATGACCCTGTGCACAGTGCCTGGCACACTGTAGGGACTTTATCAATATTTATTGAGTGAACAAACATATTGTGTATATTCCAGAAATAATCTAGCCTGGGAAAGATAGGGCAATTAATTTACTTTGGACAAATCTCTATTCTTCCAAAATCTTTGAAGGTGATAACCATGAAACAAGGACATGGACATTTATGTTAGTGGCAGCACACAAAACAAGACTGTTTAGGGCTGTGGGAAAAAAAAGATGTTCGCAGTGAATCTAGGTTCATTATACTCTCAGCTCCTTTTCTGGAAACCAGGGCTTTCTGTATCTTTTTGACACAGTGGAGGACACAGAGAACATAATGGCATTCTTTGTTTTACTGTAGGACTGACTTTTTCCTCTGGTTCTTTGATTTTGTCTGATTCTCAAAACTAGGCAAAACTGACAACTCAGATTCCTTCAACATCTTATAGCTCCATTCACGAAAAGAATTTAAAGCAAATAACAATAAAGTCAACTGATAGATTTATGGCTAACACTTAGGTAAGCTAGGTTTTTACAGTTATCATATAAAGCATTCTAAGAGCGAGTTATACATTTTAACATTCCAAACATACACATAAGTCATTTCAGTCTTTTAAAGGGCATTTTGGTTATCTACCATTTAATATATTTCTCTTTCCCCCAAGTTTGCCCATCACTCTAATTTCTTTAAATAAAACCGAATAATTAAAGGAACATGCAAGGAGAACGTTCTGGAAAATGAAATAACTGAGATGTACTGGGATTTATTAATTACCAGGGACATTCTAAGCCCCTTACCTCATTGAATCTTCACAATGACCTCACAAGGCAGGTGTTACTACACTCAGCCCTTCCTTACACCTGAGGGTCTTGCCCAAGGTTACACCCGTGTTAGGTAGTGGGGCTGGGGTGCAACCCCTGGTGTGTAACTCTAATCTGTGCCCTCAGCTGCCATGACACCTGCCTACCTTCTATGACTGAGATGAGAAAGAGGGAAATGGGGGCTGTTGCTGAAGTTCTGCCAGTGAGAACGGAGCTGTTTTTCTGTTCCATGTAAGTTGTTCTCTGTGTTTGGCTGAGCTTATTTGATCTGAGTCTCCAGCCTTAGGGTAATCAGTGTTGAATGTAGAAAAAAAGGGTCTGGTTCCCTCTCTCTCTCTGCTCTGTATCCTCTTGCTATATATTATAAGGCTTTTATTGGATTCTTATCAAAGGAGAATTTCTTCCATTTCTTGCTTGGTTAACACTTGAACTTCCTTAACTATCCTCCCCCACTACTCCCAGAGAGCCACTAAAGGCAATTGAGCAGTCAGAGGTCAATGGCAGGAGTCAAAGGACACCAGCCTGGGCCCCTAAACAATGGTTGAGGGTCAGACAATTGAAAACTAAAAGGGTGATAAAAACGTCTGCATCTGTGAACCAATTAACTGGACCCCTGTCCCTGCGGACGAGTGTAAGACCCCGCAGTGCCGGCCTGGGAGGAGCTAACGAAACATGGCTGAGGTGAGACCATCATGGAGGGACAAAGTTTTCCAGAAAAAAATATTTGCATTTTCAGAGATCTTACCTTATTTGTATATTCCATCCACTCTTCCAACCAATATACTTGGTCTGCCTGCTGTGAGCAGGACACAAGGAGAAGGCAGTGAAGGGCATTTTATCCACGAAGTCAGGAAACTTGTGATGTCCCTTTCTCCACCGGGGTGTGGTGGTGTCACCTTGTTGGGCTGAGCAACCATGACCCCTCAGGTCTATTCTACCCTCCTTCCACCAGGCATTTCAGACTAGACCCATTTAGCGTGCAACCAGACGTCTTCTCTACCTTCCTTTCCTGGATGGGGAGAAATTTTGGTTCTGGAAAGAGGGGCTTTGGGGCTGCCAACTTAGGGCAACTCACCCCCAAAGGCTGATCAGGTTTGGGCTCTGTATTGAGACTCTGGTTGTCTGGACTCCCAAGTAACCTCCTGAAGAAGGGGCTTCCTTGCTAAGCAGCAGAAGCCACCTTCTTTGCTTAGCTCAAGAGTAAAGGGGATTCTCTGAGAATTCGTGGGTGTGGTCCCTGACTCATTAGAACTAATTCTCTGGTATTCATTCAAAATGTTTATTGAGATAATAATAATAATCATCATCATCATCATTAATAAATGCTTTCATAAAGAGAGTAATATACCCATGAAGAGGAACATTATATAGCCAATGGTGGGAGGTTATGTGTGAGCCAGTTTTTTCCTTTGTATTTTTCTGTAGTTAAAATGTTTTCTGTGATAAACAGATTAAGTTTTAAATCAGAAAGTAAAGATGCTATTTTATAATATTATGGATCACTTAGATGAACAAAGCCCTCTTCATAGTATGATGTAGAGACATACTTCTGCTTCTAGCCATAATGGAGCCACAGGGCCAGGCTTACTCTCCCACATGAAACAATTCAAAAACTAGACTAAATTTATGGAAAAAAGAACAGTTTCAGATGTTGTACAACAGGCAGTGTAAGACAATGATACCTGAAAGAATAGAAACAAATGAGGGGGACTGTGAATTTCCCCTGGATCACTACCTGGAGAGATTCGATCTGCAGTCAAGGAGAAGGAACCCCAACGGTGGTGTCCAGTAGTGTCTTGAGTTGACAAAGGTGACATCAGAGTTGGGAAAGGCAGTGATGGTTAATTTTAGTGCCAACTTGACTAGGCCATGATACCCAGATTTGGTCAAAAATCATTCTAGATATTTCTGTGGAGGTACCTCTGATTGACTGAAACTTTGGGTCCTCCCAAAATTCCTATGTGAAGCTCTAATCCCAGTGTGATGGAATTTGGAGGTGGGGGTCTTTGGGAGGTAACTGTCAGAACGGAAGAGCCCTCATGATGTGACTCATGGCCTTATAAGAAGAGACAAGAGAGAGGTGACTGATTTTTCTCTGCCATGTGAGGACACAGCAGTAAGGCCCCCATCTGTAAACCAGAAAATGGGCTCTCACCAGGAACGGAATTGGCTGGAACCTTGATCTTGGACTTCCCCAGGCCGTAGAACTGTGAGAAATAAATGTTTGTTGTTTAACACATGCCAGCTATGGTGTTTGTTATAGCAACACAAGTTGACTCAGGTTTTTTGGACGGCGGGACCTGTCCTTTCTCCCATCTGGTTGGGCCTGCTCCCCGGGGACTGTTTGTGGAGTTCCTAATCACTGCTCACGGAACTCGTGGCTGTACTCAGCCTGTTCAGTAAGAACTGTTTGTTGTTCTCATAGAAAAGGACAATTTCTGGTGTGAGGGAAAGGTATGTTTGGAGCTGGAAATAACTCATTGCAAAACTTCCCTTGGGACATGGAATTTAAACTTTTGTCACTGACGGGACTTTGCTCCTTATTTTCCTGAATGACTCAAATGTTTGCTTCAGACAATGGCAGAGTGTATCTTGCTTGAATCATTTTGGATTTCTGTTATTTTTGTAAGATGTGGGTGGGAAATATGACTCAGTATTTTTCCGAGAGATGCGAAAATTATATTGCCTATTTTGGATCATTTCATGCTGAGACCTGAACATTTTTCTTGAATTTCAAATCTCAGAGCATGGGAAATTTTTGTTTTTGTTTTGCCTTTCAATCATTTCAGATCTTTTCTGGATAAAATTTGGAAGGAAAATTACTTAGCAATAGCTCTAAATTGTGAAGTAGATCTTGAGTTAAAACAGTGTACATTTTTAAAATTAAACATTTGCTAGATCTAGTGGTGTGTTTGCCATTGTGATTATGAGAAAATAGGACAATGTGAGGTCAGGAAGGTCTCGAAGGTCATCTAATTTAAAACCTTATCTCGTGTGTGAATACCCTCAGACTGGTTTTCCAGCTCCTGCCTGGGATACTTCTGACAACTGGGTTCTGTTTGAACGTATCAGGTGACGGCGTGCTCCTTGGGGACCACCACTTCTGCACAGCACATTCTCACCAAACTAGAACCTGCCTCCCCGGAGCTTCCAAACATGGGTCCGAGTTCTGATCCCTATTCTATATGAACCTCTCTTGAATAATTCTGCAATAGAAGGATAGTTTTTAAATTCTTACTGCTCTCTTTTCCTTTTTAAGTAAGTCAGGTCCTTTTCCATTAGTCTTTTTACTGTAAGTACTGGGACAGGAGACTGAGGCTTAGTGTCTCTGGGAAGAATAGTGTTTGGGATGAATTGGGTCCCCCACAAAATTCGTGTGTTGCAGTCCTATCCTCAGTAGCTCAGAATGTGCCTATGTTTGGATATAGGGTTTTAAAAGAGACAGTTAAGTTAAAATGAGGTATTTAGGGTGGGCCCTAATCCAGTCTGACCAGTGTTCTTGTAAAAAGAGGAAATTCTGAGCCACAGAGAGAAACCGAGGGCACGAGAGCACAGAGCAACAACACGGGAAGAGGCAGCAAGAGGACGGCCATCTGCAGGCCAGGAAAAGAGGCCTCAGAACACAAACCTGCCGACACCGTGGTGGTGGACTTCCAGGCTCCAGAGTGTGAGAAAAGGAATTTCTGTTGTTTAAGCCTCCCAGTCTATAGTATTGTGTTGTGGCAGCCGCAGAGATTTGGCAAGTGAGAATAAGAGAGGGAAGCCACGAGGGCAGTTGCTTCAGATGGGAAGACTGGAGGGGGAAATGCAGCATCCTTCCAGGGTGTGTGTATCGAGAGCCCACCTGCATGAGCACCAGAGGGCCTGGAGAAACACGTCAGATTCTAGGGCTCTCAGGACCCCTGTCTTGCTGGAGCCTCTTCCAGTGTCTCAGGAAGGGCCCTAGCAAGGTGTACACAGATTTTGTTTTCAAAAAATTTGCAGAAAATATTTTAACTGCAATTGGTTAAAACTGCTCTCTCTTTCCACCCCAACTTCCTCTCCGTCACACTCACTCCCGTTGAGGGGGGTAGGAGTGGCCACAAGCACATTTGGCTTACAGATAAGGGACATGTGGGTTGGGGGCGCCTTTTGTTTGGATTCTGTGGGACATATTCATATGGGTTGTAGTCAGTATAGGTTGTGTAGTTATGCTATGACTAGCTGTCCTGGTGTAGGAATGGCTACCAGACAGTGGTGTACTAGCAAATGTTTAGCAGCTAGATTGATAGTGTCTGCTGGTTTCTATGGTGTAAATGCTCCCACTGTGGCCTGTATCAAGCTGTCAGTGTGACATCACTGTATGCATATATACCATTATATAGTATTTGCACCATATGAACGATAGATGTAAATAACCTCAAGAGCACAGTACTAGTAAAATGTAGTGAAATGATTGGGAAATGGTGAGTTTTGAGTCCTTACTATCTGTGTTTTTAGTATTTATTTATTTAATTGTATGTTTATCTTATTTAATTTTAATAATGGCTGTTTAACAACTGCCTCCCAAAATTCCTAGAAAGCTAACAATTTGCTCTTGTGAGCCGGAATGTGCCAGCTCCCTCAGGCTGCCATATCAGGAACATTCCTGCGGCCCACTTGGTTAACTCACCCTGTTTTATAAATATAAAGGTGCAGGGCTAGTTAGTAATTTGATATGGTGTCTGTAACTAAGGGAGAAGAAAGTAGGTTTTTAAATGTATGGAGTCAGAAGCTAGTCTATGGGAAGTTCAGTCATCAGGTACTTACATTTTACACACATGATTTGGTTCTTTCTCATCAGTGCCTTGTTCACACGGAAGTGCTTACTTGTCAAGAATATGCTTAATAATGCAGTGTATAGAATTATAAATGCCCCATATGTTTAAAAGAAAATTCTGATGGTGTACTAGTTATCTATTGCTGTGTAACAAATTACTCTGGAGAATAATAGTTTAAAACACAAACATTTATGATTTCAAGTGTCCAGGGGTCTTCTGGCTCAGGGTCTCTCACAGGCTGCAATGAAGATTATCTGATAGGGCTGTCGCTGGCTTGATAGGGGGCTTGGTTTTTCCAAAGTTCATTCAAGTGGTTGACAGGATACAGTTCCTCATAGGTTGTTGGACTGAGGACCTCAGCTCTCACTGGCTGTTGACTGGAGTCTTCCAAATAAAAGAACCCCCTCATTCTTTTCGTATATACTTCTGGACCAAATAATGCTATCCTACCAAAGTCTCTAGGGCTCTGAGATTTTAAAAGTAGCATGCCCTCTAGCAAAAGCTGTCTAAAGAGGCTTATCTCTGCTTGGGTAAGCTACCTTGTGGCTCACAGGGTGGTCATCAGGCAAGCAGCATTGTATCACCAGGGGCCTTGTGCGAACTGGAGAATCTCAAGGCCCACCTCCAGCCTACTGCCTCAGCATCTGCATTCTCACTGGATCTCCAAGTGAGGATGTAAGTGCACACTGAAGTTTGAGAAGCACTGTGCTCTACCACATCTCAGAGCTTTGTCTTGCCATCTTGTTCAGAGTAAATATCAAAGTCCTTAAGGGAGCCAAGAGGCCTGCGTGATTGGCCCCCACCCCCTTACCTCTCTCAAATCATCCCCTACCACACTCCCTTTTGTTTTCTCCACTCCAGCCACTTTGGCCTCCTTGCTGTTCCCGGAAGTTACCGTGGGTACATTCTTGCCCCAGGGCCTTTGCACTGGCTGCTCTGTCTTGAATTCTTTCCCCCAGGTGTCCACTTGACCACTCTCTCATCACTTTCAGCTCTTTAGTCATTTAGTCGCTTTCTTGGTGAAGCCTTCCCTAGTCACCCAATCCAGAACTGCTGCATCATCCCCCGCATCCAGGCATCCCTTGACCTTTCCCTAGTTGAAGTCTTTTTAGACCTTATCACCTAGGATGTCAGCTTCCTACACTAGGGTACAAGTTCCACAAGGACAGAGGACAGTTTTTCGTTTTATTTTACTTTTTAAAGTCCACTGCTGCCCCCCACCCCCCAGCATCTAGAAGAGGGTCTGGAATATGGTAGTAATGAGTTCTCTTGATCTACCAGTCTAGTAACCAGGAAAGAAAGTCAAGTTCATCAGGTCATACTGGCTCCTATTGATCCCATCTCTCTCATTTCCTTTCTTGCTGAACTGGTTTTTAATTATAGAAATAATACACGCACATAGCAGAATTAGAATGATACAGAAAAGTATAACTATAAATATCACATTCCCCCCACCAAACTCACCCCTCAGTCCCACCCCTCAGAAGCCCCATTGTTAAGATTTTCTGTTTGAAGTTTTTATGGTGGTTATTATAGAACTGGAACTAATTTGCTTATACCTTTGTTTCTTGGTTTATAAATGAAAGTGTCTGCTAATTCCTTGCTATGAAAATGAAGAATTTAATACATCTGTAATGCCGCCTACTTTCCCTAACCAGTTTTAATTAGATGGATTATTTTAGTTCTTTAGTTTTTCTATGGGATATTTTAAAACTTCAAATAAAATACTAAAACCTTTATTTTTGGATTTATCAAATTTAGGCAGATCCTATTGACTCTCTGCTAGGATAAATGAGGAAATTGGCATACTTTCATTTCCTTTCTTTTCTCACCCACCTCTCATTTCTTTATTAGACATTTTTTAACATTATCAAGATATATAATATTTACATTCTGTTCTATAAACATATAGTTTTCTGTCTTTTGACAATAGGTTCTAACAAAAATCATTTTGAAAGACATTACAGTATTATAATTATTTAAAGTTATTCACCATCGAGCCAACAATGATTGGCTCTACAGAGAAGAGCAGCTAGTGTCATTAAATCCTTAAACTGTGAAGAAAAATTACTTAACAACAACATCTAATGCATTTCCTGTTTTCATCTTCCTTTACTTCTAGGTCATTCTCAGCTACCACTGTTTCTGATATTTCAAGCCCCTTTATTTCTTGGAGTCCTGATTCATTCTTCTGGGAGCACTGTTTTTTCTTAAAGCTACTCAAATGCTTTTTTCAAGGGTAAGGTATCAGGAAAATTTTCTGAATTCTTACAAGTTCAAAAACATCTCTCTGTTTGCCCTTCTATTTAACTGACAGTTTAGGTGAGTATAGAATTTTAGGTTCAAAGTCTTTGCTTCTCAGAATTGAAAGGGGGGCTGCCTTGATTGGCATGAGACCTGTGCACTCCGAGAAAGTGGCACTGGTAGCTGAGAATGACCTGGAAATAGGAAGAATGAAGAAAACAAGAAGCTTCATGCTCAGAAGGGCCCTGTGTTCAGAAGGTCCCCATTTGGTGTAAAACTCTGCTGTCACCATCTTGAAATCCTTAGTGAGTTTTGGTCATGGAGTCCTACATTTTCATTTTCACTGAGCTCTGCAAACCGCAGCTTAGAAGACATTTGGGCACCTAGCAGTGTTGATAAATCTGAAGTCAGGTTGATTTTTATTCTTTATTAGGTAACATACTTTCTCTTTCTGGAAACTTTCACTATACACACACATATTTTTATCTGGATTTTCACCAAGATGCATTTAGCTATGGGCCTTACTACAGTTATCTGGTTTGGCATCCAGTGGGCCCTTTCACTCTGAAATCACTCATTTCATTCTTTAATTTAGGGGATTTTTTCCCCCTATTGTTTCTCATTTTTTTCCCCTTCTTTGTTTACTTTCTTTGCAGAGCTTCCATTTGATGAATATTGGACTTCCTTCATCATCTATGCTTCAATTTCTTTCACATATCTTCCATTTCCTTGCCTTTTGCATTATGTTTTGGGAGATATCCTTAGGTTCATCTTCCAGATCACTGATTTGGCCTTTAACTGTGTTAATTTATTATTCCACTCATTTTCACACATTCACTTTTTATTTGTTTGTTTAACTTTGGCAGTCATGCTTTTAGTTTCCTGGAACTATGGAGGAGGCAAGGAGCCTCCTGGTCCATAGCAGCTTGTTCTTTTTCCTTGAAATTTTCTCTCAGGTTTTTCTGAGGCTACTCATTAGAATGAAGGAAAAAGTGTCTTTTTCTTAGGTCACTGAGTAATGCCTCCTGTAGGGTGAGTCGTTCCTTTTTGTGTTTGTTTTTCAGGTTAGTCCTCATCTCTTATGCTGGCGATTTTCCTCACATGCTTTTTTGTCCCTTCACATTTATAATGTATGTTTCTGTTTACTAGTATGTAGCTGATTTTGGCTTTTTCTGCAGCTTATCAACATGATTCTTCCCTGAATGGGAGCTCTGATGGTGCTTTTAGGTAAATGGGTGAGGAGTGTATACAGGCATCCTCTTGGTCACATATGTGGGCAGCAGGCCAGTGTATTGAGGAACTGCTCAATTACCAAAGTAAGAAGGATGTTATTCTGGGGAAATAGAACCTCAGTGTATTTCTATCCTTGTCTTTTACTCCTCCTTTTTCAATCCTTCTTTTCCCTGGCGTCTGTGCTGGGTCACTGCAAGCTCTGCTGCCTTGCTTTCCTACCCTGAGGTACCCTTATGAGGAGCCCTCCTTAGGCATGATGCCCATTTTCTTTTGAAAGCAGTTCCAGCATCATCCTAGATCCATGGTTCTCCATGTGGTCCTAGACCACAGTAGCATGACCTGGGAACTTGTTAAAAAGGCAAATTCTCTGGCCTGCCCTAGACCTACTAAAACTGGTGATGGGGCACAGCTTTCTGGATTTTAACAAGCCTGAAAACAAGCCCCGAAGTTTGACAACTACTGGCCTAGGGAAAAGCCACTACTATTGCCAGCAGCTCTTTTTCTGAGGAGCGGGGAGGGTACACCTGCTTCAGGCTGTTCAAAAGATCTTGAATGCGTTACTGTGATGATTGCCCCACGGCTTACTCCTTGACTTTAAATGTATTGACTAGAGCTTAAAACTCTGAAGGGTTCTTAGGTTCTTCTGTGTTGGTTACTTTTGGTGTGGTTTCCCTTTCGCTTTGTCATTCAGCTAAGTCCTCTCTGCTTTAAAAAAATTAGCAATTTTGTCATAATAATAAAGGGTGTAAGTAATAAATCAAATAGTATGAAACGATTTACAATGAAAAAGGCAGTCCTCTGCTAACATCACCCTTCCTCCTCCTCATGATACCCAACTGTTCTCTACTGGCAACTACTTTGAACACTTTTAGTCACTTTTCTGTTATTTAACTCCATATTTCAAAAAAAATACTTATGGGGCTGTTTCTCAATTTATTGATTTGGGGCATCACCTATTGACTTCCTGTTATTGTTGTTGAAGATTTAACTCTTTTATCCACCCGCTCTTCTTTTTTCATCTTCTAAGTACAGTTAAATTATACTTAAAAAAAATCAATAGCCAGAGTTTAAATGGGATTTACTACAGAATCCCTTAGTGTTTCTGATTCCTTTCTGATTGTTTCTTATAACTTTTGTTTGTCCTAAAGTTAAAATTGACTTACTATTTTTTACTTGCTTACATATTAGTTTTCCCCAATAAGCTCCAATATAGCTGTCACACTCTAATCAATTTTTTTTTCTAATGGTAAAAAGACCATTTCAAGCAACCTATCAATTTCATTATTTTTTAATTCCTGGAGACCTTCCTCTCATAGTTTTCTGTCTGCCTCTCCCATCCGACAGGTTGCTCTGCACGCCTTCTGCTCAGCTGTAGTCCTGGGGTTCCCTTGCCTTTCTCCCCTGTTGCATGAATCTCAGCAGGAAGTACTTAAGCAGCTCCGCATCAAGTTGTCCTTCCTTGCATTGTACTTCCAACTTCTGGCCTTTGTCCTAGTCCCCATGATTAGGTCATTCTTTTGCTATATCCAAGACAATGTAGGCCTAAACCAGAGCTTTGTTCCTGCCAGTCTCCTTGCTAGGAAAGGTCACCCTACTCCTGAGCTCTAGTCCCAAGATGGGGGCCCTCACAGATGCTCACAGACTTCCTTGATGCCAATGGGCACCTCTGATTCTTGAGTTTATTATCCCTAGGATTCCACATGATTGCCATCTTCAGCACATACCAGAGATCGTGAGGTCATACAGTCCTGGGGCCAAATCTTACCTGCTCCTCTTGCTGGCTACATAAACTTAGGCACATTAAATTTTACTTTCTACATTAGAAAAGCCCATAAAACTACTGTCATTAAGATTGTTGAGGGGATTATCTTAGAGAATGTATACTAAGACTCTGGAATGATCTCTGCACATAAATACTAGCTCTGTTCTCCATTCTTTACTGCCTTGTCTCTGGTCCCACTGCCAACAGCTTTCTTTGTTTTTTTGTTTTGTTCATTTTTTATTGAAGTGCTGTTGACATAATATTATCTTGGTTTTGGGTATATAACATAATGATTCCACATTTATATACATTGCAAAATGCTCACCACGTAAGTGGTTATCATCCTTCACCACACAAAGTTATGATGGTATTATTGGCTATATTCCCTATGCTGTACCTTTCCTTCCTGTGACTTAGTTATTTTATGATTAGAAGTTTGTACCTCTAAATTCCCTTCACCTATTTCATCTGTCGCTTGCACTCTCCTCCCCTCTGGCAACCACCAGAGTCATCTTATTATTATTCAGAGTGTTAATTCTCTGTGTTTATGAGTCTGCTTTTGAGTTTGGTGTTGTTTTGTTTAGTTTTTTAGATTCCACATATAAGTGAAATCATACAATATTTGTTTTTCTCTAACTTGTTTCACTTAGTATAATACCCTCTAGGTGTATCCATGTTGTTGCAAGTGGCGATATTTCATTCTTTTTATGGTTGAATAGTCCATTGTGTATCTATATCACGTTTATCTATTTATCTATCAATGGACACTTAGGTTGCCTTCGTATCTTCCATATCTTGGCTTTGTAAATAATGCTGCAATAAACATAGCGGTGCATATATCTCTTTGAATTAGTGTCTTCATTTTCCTCAGGTAAATACACACAAGTGGAATTACTGGATCATATGATAGTTGTCTTTTTAATTTTTTGAAGAACCTCTAGACTGTTTTCCAGAATGGGTGCATTAGTTTACATTCCCACCAACAGTGCAAGAGGGTTCCCTTTTTTCCACATCTTTGGCAATATTTGTTGTTTCTTGTCTTGATATTAGCCGTTCTGACTGGTGTGAGGTGATCATCTCATTGTGGTTTTGATTTGCATTTCTCTGATGGCTAGTGATGTTGAACATCTCTTCATGTGTCTCTTGGACATCTGTGTGTCTTTTTTTGGGAAAATGTCGAATCAGTTCCTCTGCCCATTTTTTAATCAGCTTTTTTTTTCTTTAGTTGAGTGAGTTCTCTATAAATTATGGATATTAACTCCTTGTATCATTTGCAAATACATTCTCCCATTCAGTAAGTTGCCTTTTCGTTTTGTTCATGGTTTACTGTGCAGAAGCTTTTTAGTTGGTGTAGTCCCATTTGTTCAATTCTGCTTTTGTTTCCCTTGCTGAGGGAGACATAGCCAGGAAAAAATTGTTAAGGCTGATGTCCAAGAGTTTACTTCCTATGTTTTCTTTTAGTAGTTTTATGGTTTCAGATACATTTAGGTGTTTAATCCATTTCAACTTTATTTTTGTGTATGGTATAAGGAAGTAGTCCAGTTTCATTCTTTTGCACATAGCTGTCCAGTTTTCTTTCCCACTGCCATTTATTGAAGAGACAGTCTTTTCCCCATTGTATATTCTTGCCTCTTTGGTCATGGATTAATGGATCACGTAAGTGTGGGTTTACTACTGGGCTCTCTAGTCTGTTCTATTGATCAATGTGTCTGTTTTTGTGCCAGTACCATACTGTTCTGGCTATTCTGGCTTTGTAGTATAGTTTGAAATCAGGGAGCATGACACCTCCAGCTTTGTTTCTCTTTCTTAATATTTCTTTGGCTATTCAGGGTCTTTTGTGGTTCCATACAGATTTTAGAATTGTTAGTTTTAGTTCTCTGAAAAATGCTATTTGTATTTTGATAGGGATTGCATTGAATCTGTGAACTGTTTTGAGTAGTATGGGCATCTTAACAGTGTTAATTCTTCCAGTTGCTGAGCACAGTATGTCTGTCCATTAATTTTTGTCATCTTCAATTTCTTTCATCTATGTCTTATAGTGTTCAGAGCACAGGACTTTTATCTCCTTGGTTAACTTTCTTTCTAGGTATCTTATTTGCTAACAGCTTTCTTTGCATTGTCACCTGGTTTTAGTGTTTCCTTTAGACAAACTGACCATTCATGCATCTGCACCTGGGTCTTTCCAGCACCACCTGTCTCTGCCTTTCCCATACTTTGATACTTCCCTGAGGCCCACCCAAGAAGGTAAGTTCTGTTTCAAATAGAGAACCTTTACTCTCCCTGCTACAAATAAGTGGGTCAAATCAATACTTAGTCCCACATGCCATCTTTTTTGGCAGAAAGTATTTTCTAGCTCAAAGATGTCTTCTGATTAGAGAGATGAAAACTAAATAGATGGTGAGCAATTTTGCTTTATCATCTGCTGGTATTATACCATCTGCCCCAAGCATCATGCCTACACCTTCCTTGTTCTTTTTCTCACTCTAAATATAGATTAAAGAGTCATTTTAGTTGTCCTTAACTTATTTTGGCAAGGCCCAGCTCATCCTAGGCTTTAAACTTCCTCCCACCTTTTATACAAGTCTGTGCTGCAATTCTGTGCTCATTCTTGATTGAATGTCTCTCCAAGTCCTCAAAAAACCTTGGCTTTCCCTGTGAGCCTCATGATCAACCCTTTGCTCACTATTTTTGCTCTTGTAAACTGTAAGTTTCTTAAAAGCAGAAACCATTTGTACATTTCTTTGATTTTCTCCATGGCACCCAGCCTTACATGAAACAGACCCTGGTAAAAATCTTAACCCAACCTATTTTTATCATTACAGATGCTACGGTAATTCTTTTTAGTATATTTGTTAAAAGTATCTTGAAAGCTATTCTTACCAAACATATAAGAATACAAACTTCTTTCCCATAACTGGCCCTGAATATTAAGGCTGACTATATATGAGTTACTATTTTTAAGTACTCAAGCAAAAGTTAACTGAGAAATCTAAGTTCTATCTCTTATGCTATTTAGATATTCAGTGGTATTTTACAGCTTTTGTACAATAGAAAACAAAACTAAAACTTCAAACTCATTTTGGTTTTAATGTTAATTTCTAATTAGGACCTATAGAGGAATAAATCTGTGAGGCAATACAATTAAGAGATAGGACTCACAATTCAATTAAATCTATAGAATTTAACAGGTTGTAAGTTAAGTTATTCCAGGCAAAAAGGTCTATACATCATATATGAGGAATTTAAAGACAGCAAACAATACCTGAACTTATTACCTATATACTTAATACTGCAATTCTCAGGTCACAAAAGAATTACATGTCACGTGGGTTCAGTTTAAAAGAGTTTCTGTGCTTTGAAAATATGTTTATTGATCATTAGATTGCTGATTGCTATCAATCAGAAATGAGGATGAATCACTGCTGAAGAATGGAAACAAAATCTAAGACTTCGTCTCCATTATTTTCTATAATAGTATTTATCAAAATTTTCTTTGTACCTGCAGTATTGCTAAACATACTGCCTTGAGTCCTTAATAAATATTTGTGGTTATTGATACTTTAGAGATCCTTTAGAACTACACATTCCCTGAAGAACCCGTCTGGGGTCCATCCTATATGCTGCCACAGTTCTTTGTTTTTCTCCACCACAACACTTAGCATATTGTATTACAATTTTATGTTTAGTTGTTTACGTCTTTTATGGTGAGAGCCCATTGAGGACAGGGAATGTGTCTTTTTTATCTCTGTATTCATAGCAACTACCAAATGTATGAAGTAGACACTCAATAAATGATGAATGATTAGATGGGTGAATAAGTTAATTTCCAATTTAGCCATGCCCAGGCTAACAACAGGTACACATACACAGACACAGACATGCATAATTTTCCAGACTTAGTCACTATTAATAATATGTTGCTTACCTCACCAGATATATCTTCTCAGACCGCACTGAAGTATCACAAATCTCAGAATGGTAAACCATGAACTAGTGTCCTGCATAACTATTTTTTAGTAACTGGGTTGGTATTTGAAACATAGAGACTTTGTAGATACCATACACAAGAGTGTTTTGATAGACCAAAGTAATATATGAATTCAAAGCACTTATGTTATGGATTAGCTCTAGCTCTAGGCCCTGAAAGATAAAACTCTTGTTTAATTTTAAATAGACTTTATTTTTTAGAACAGTTTTAAATTCACAGAAAAACTGGGAAGATAGTACAGAGTTCCCATATACATGTACAGTACCAAGTTTCCCTTATTAACATCCTACATTGTTTGATACACTTGTTACAATTAATGAACCAATGTTGATATTATGATTAACTAAAGCCTATGGTTTATTCAGAGTCCTTAGTTTTAACTTAAGATCCTTTTCCTTTTCCAGGACCCCATCTAGAGTACCACATTACACTTGCCATGTTTCCTTAGGGTTTTCTTGGCTCTCTCAGGTTTTCCTTATTTTTCATGACCTTGAGAGTTTTGAGGGGAGTGCTGGTCAGGTACTTTGTAGAATGCCCTCTATTGGAATTTATCTGAGGTTTTTCTCATGGTTAGACTAGAGCACAGGGGGAGCTTTTTATAGTAACACAGTCCGACACATGGTTATCAGCTTTTTCCTGCTTCCAAGTTGTTCACATGTGCAGCACACGCCCATGAATAACACATCTCATTAGATAGTGGATAGAGGGATGGGGGCACAGCACTAGGAGCACTTAGGAAACTTATTGGACATGTGTATAGTCTAAAGAAGTGCCCCTCCCTATTCCTACTTAGAAGGACCAAATTTTACCTATTTTGTAATCCATTTGGTTGTACATTTTAACAAAATGATGGTCCCATAGCACTGTGATCTCTGGAAGACAGTTATTAATTCTAGAAGGTATTATAACAGAAAAATAAACTGTGGAGATATTCAGAATTGGAAATCACCAATTACATAAATACCATTTATCTAACTTCTGAATAGACTGAAAAAGGCTATGTTTTTAAACTTGTGAAAAAAAATCACAAAAATACAGAAAAGGTGAAAGACTAGTACATTGAACTGTCCCCAGAATGTTTCTTAGTTATAGTTATCAAAGGGATGCCACTCACACATTTGGCATATCAGAATTTGCTCAGGAACCTTCTGAGGGTAGAGGACCCTGCCTACTCCTTACCTTTAATGGATGACTCTATACTTGGGAATTTAATGCACCCTGGCAGGGCAATAAAGAAAACCACTTAGGGTATGTAATTTCTTTCAAGATCCCTGGGTTGCACTGGATAGGACAAATGGTCTATAACCTTCATTGCCAAAGAAACATCCAGAGTTACTGCTAAATAGAAGTAGCTTTCCTTTCTTTTGTGGAAAACTTTTCCTATTCACATTTTTCCAGCAAGTAGGTGTAGTCTTTTGAAAACAGGCTCCTTCAGTTTCTGAATTTGTTAGAAGTAAAGTAAATATCTCCTAGGAAAAAGAAAGTATAGGCACTGACTGAAAACCTCCGTAACATACAAGTAAATGCAAATTAAATTGTATGTATATAAAGGAACATGGTACAGTCAGAGACTGGGAAAGTGGGTTTTGAACAATGTTTTGAAGAAGAAGGAAAGGGAAGAATAAGAAAGAGAATAGCAGATATGGTCATGGAGATAGACGAGTACTGGTAATAGTAGGAAGCAGAGTTGTTAGGCTGGAACAAGTATTTGTTTTCAGAGAAATGAGAGTTTGGGGACAAGTGGAGTGTTAAAAACAATCAAAAGAGCAGCTTAAATCTGATACGAAAATTAAGAAAGATCTACTGCAGGGACCACAGTACCTGCAAAGGAGAAAAAGAGGTAGCCCCACAGTCATTGCCAACCAAAACTGGCATTGAGCTGGGTGTCTTTCTTTGAAATTTTTTCTGATATTCTCTCCTTTGTTTCGGGACAGTGCTCTCCTACTTTCTTCTCCTAACTCTCTAGGTGCTCTTCAGTCCTATAACTAAATTAATAAATGAGTACAGTAGTAATTCATAATCACAGCTATCAGATTTATGGATTATGGTAGCAGCATTTTATCTCATTTAATGTACCCAACCCTGTAAGGTAGATATTCTTATCATCCCCATTAAAATGAAAAAACTAAAACCCAATAGCAAGCTGTCATAGAGATAACAGATTATGAAGTCTAAGCACATGTTCTTAATTATGTGTGGAGCTTGTCACTAAAATTTTGGCATTATTTAGAGTTCCAGCCTTCATCCCTTTCTTCTCAAGGTCAAATATTTGTGTTTACAATTTCTTTAGCCTTTCCTTACAGATTTGCATTGCTTGTAGTGTTTTTATTCTTGATTTCTTGATGTACTTATATAACTAGCTGCATTTCCAAATAGAGACTCAAATGAACAGACCAGTCAGAAATACACAGAATTAGTTAATATTCTTCTCATTGAATCCTATCAAATGATGCATGGTTTCCATTTGTCCCATTACTGATGGCACTGATCACTTAAGATGGTATCTTCCAGACTTCTCCACTGTAAAGTTACTCTAATTCCCTTTGTAATAAGAATTCTGTGGGTGATTTGTCCCAGATTTGGCCACTGGAACCCAAGTTGGCCTGTGTCCTTTTGACATGCCCCATTATTCTCTGAGCATGTCCCTATTTTCTGGCACAGCTAGAAGCTCCAGGCTCATCCAGTACTTCTCCAGGCCTGGAATCAGCCATTTTACCAAGAATTAAAATGAAGGGAAGAATTGTACTTAGAAACCAAGATCTGGTCTAGATGTACTCATTGTATTATGTCACTACTCCCAGACCCTCTCAGTGCACAGAGAATGTATGTACTTGTTTGTATACCTATATCTATTTCTACAAATAAGATTGGTACCTCCATTACCAGTCCACAACCAAAAGGTTCATTCTAGTCTTCTTTCCATATTTGCATCTTTCTTCCTCAATAGTGAGAAATCTGCCATTTTCCTTAATATATTTACTTATTGGGTCAATCCTCCTGTATGTAACCAATCTCCTATCACTACTGCTGCACCCTACTTTGCTGAATTGCCCTCACCTCACCCATGCTGACATCCCAAGGCCCCTCCAGCATGGTGAAGAGAACACCCTTTACCAGGTTGCTTCCCTGTGTGGGTGCCCTCCTCACCCCTATTCCATTAGGACGCTCTGGCTGCCCCTCCACCCCCCACCAACACCACACATCTCCTGCAATGTACTATAAAAATATATTATCTCTTTGCTTTTTATAAAACCTCTGGGAGGTAGTTAATGAAGGTATTAATATCCATAATTTTTCTTTCAACAGATCTTTATGAGAAATGGAGTGACTTGCCCAGGGTTGCACAGTCTTTACAAAGCAGTGTCTGAATGCAGGGCCTTTTCCCCTTCACCAATCCATGATGCCTGTAAACATATAACAAAATTATAATAACTTTACTTTTTCCTCCAGTAGAAGTATGTTTCAAACCCATTCACGTGGTTTTCAACTTATTCCCAACTGTTTCTTTTCCTGTAAAGTAGGTGCCAAGCGATAGTGTGGGAGAAAAAAACTAGATGCAGAATCAAGAAACTTAAACTTGAGCTCCAGCTCAGATCTGTGAGTTTAGGCAAGCCACTTGCTTTCCTTAATCACAAAAATGAGGTTAGAATAGATGAGCGGTTCTTTGCCTGGGGCTGGGTGGGAGGGGAGCTACAGGGATTTTCCCAACGATAGAAATGCCTGCGAGATTTAGCTACAGATACCTGATTCAATAATCCTTAACATCCTTTCCAGTTAGTGTACATTGCATCGTCGACTTTTTCTATTCAAAATTTAACTGGTTTTATTTTATCAATCTCATCATTGAAAAATATTTATGAATGGCTTATTATGTGCCAAGTACCGTATTATCCGGCTTTTGTAGTATGTCTCAACCGAGGTGTCACCGTCATTTAGAATTTTGTCCCTACCTTCCAAACTTAAGTCTCAAAGCATTCGCATCTCCGTCATGTTATTCATAAACACGCCGGGTGTTTTTCTAGTCCTTTCTCTACCAACCACATTTCAAGGCTGATCCCTCTGCGCTTAGAGACGGTAATGAAGTCCTCTTGGGAACAACCGCCCTCACCTAATAGTGGCTCTCCCAACACTGTAATTTCCTGGTCCGTGGGCATTCGGGCGGGACGTTTGGGACCTGGAACGACTGCCCAGCACACTCTGCACCTCAGCAGGGCAGGACCGGCTCGCCGTGCCGTTACCTCTCGACTCGGACCCAGGGAAGTCGCGAGGCGGTTGTTAATTGATTTAGGGCTCTCCCCGCGCCGGGATGTGGCCCTGGCGGGACTCTAACTTCCTCGGTTGCCCTCGGAGCACAGACGCAGAGTGTGGCGCCTCACTGCGCAGGAACTTCCCGGGCCGCAGCTTTGGCTGAGAAAAGCCCAAGCCGGCTCTTCGCACGCGCCCGCTGTCTCCTGAGGCCGCGCTCCCCGCTCCGCCGCGCGTGTCCTCAGGCAGCCTCTGCCTCCCTACGCCTCCCCGCCGCCTGCCCTTGAGCCGGTCCCGACGCTCGACCGACGCGAGGAGAGCAGAGCACGCGCGCCGGCGGCGGGACGACGTGCGCGAGACACACGGCCCCGCTCGGAGCGCCGGAAGGAGCCGGCCGGGGCCTCGCGCATTGTGCGCGCGCCGCCGCCGCCGCCCCCCAGCTCCTCCTCCCGCCCCGCCAGACCCGGCTGCGGCCTCGCGCGCGCGCACTGGGGCGCCGCCGCCGCCGCCGCCGCCGCGGCGGTTGCTGCTCCTGCTACTGCAGGAGGCGGCGCTGGCTGGCGACTGCGCTCGCTCCAGTCGGCGAGCGGAGCAGCGAGCGAGCGTGTGTGTGTTTTTTAAAGATGGCCGGAGCGGCGGCGGCGGTGGCCGCGGGAGCAGCAGCTGGAGCCGCCGCGGCAGCCGTGTCGGTGGCGGCCCCGGGCCGGGCCTCGGCACCCCCGCCACCCCCGCCGGTGTACTGTGTGTGCCGGCAGCCGTACGACGTGAACCGCTTCATGATTGAGTGCGATATCTGCAAGGACTGGTTCCACGGCAGGTAAATAAACCCCCTCCAGCCCCGCCGCCGCCGCGCCGGCCACCGGCCAGCCGCCGCCGCCGCCGCGCCGGCCGTCCGCGCCCCCCTCCGCCCGGCCGCCGCGCCGAGCCGAGAGCCGCGGGGCTGCGGCGCCGAGACCCCGACCCGGGCAGCGGGGTCCCGGGGTGCCGGGCGGGCAGAGGGGAGCTGGTGGGATCGCCCGGCCAGGCGAAGAGTGGCCACAACAAACGGGAACAAAGGGGGTCGGCCGAGAAGTTGGCAGGGGGAGACCGGGGCGAGGGGCCGCGACCGGGGCAGGCGCCGGCGGAGGCGACGGGCGGAGCACCGGCTGGGCCCGCTGCCCCTCGCCGCGCCCGCAGCCCAGCCGCCGCCCCGCCCGCCCGGGGCTCCCGGCCCGAGTCGCCGCCCGGCCGGCCGCTCTTCCCGGCCGGCCGCCGCGCCTTCCTTCCGGGCAGCGACCGGCTCGCCCTGCCCGGGATCCCCAGAAATCGCCCTCTTTCCCCCCCGCGCCGCGGTCCCGTCGCGCCCCCTTCCCCTGTCTTTATCAAACTTCCTCGGCCGCCGGCCGCTGGGATGGGGGCGTCGGCAGCGTCAGCCCGGCGGGGCTCGCGGAGTAAACAGAGCAACAGATGAGGCACTCTCGGGGACTTGGAGGATGCCAGTCGGAAGTTTGGGGCCGGGGGCCCCGGCTGGAGCTCCGGGTCGGCCCGGGTCGTGCCCCTCGCCCACCACCTGGCACACCCTGTCCTGGCGGGGGCGGAGCGGATGGAGTGGGCTGCGGGGCCCGAGGGGACAGCCAACCCCCCGCGTCGCCGCTCAAACTTTACGGAGTGAAATTTCGCGTCGCCTGGGGGGCCGGCGACACCCGGGCGGCCTGGGGCTCCGCCCGGGGGCCTGGTGCGGGCGAACTTTCGCCGGCCGGCGGGCAGTCGGGGTTGGACGCGGGGGCGGCGAGCGTCGCCCTGTGCCTCCGCCGCCGCCTGCGTTTCGGGTTTGACGTTTGCGAGAGCTGGGGCCGCCTCCGCCGCCGACTCGTGTGTTTTGTAATCAAAGTGTGAGGCTAATAAAGGGCGGCGCCACAGCCTCTTGACTCCGGCGTGGGAGGGATTCGTAGGCATTTAAACAAAGAAACTAGTTGGGGTTGGGCTCCCAAAGTCCTTATTTGGGTGTTGTGGCAAAGCCTGCGGTCACCTTTAGGTGAAGCAGGTTTCCCGAGTACCGTTTGGTGTTGTATCTTGACGACACTACGCTCACGGGGAATAGCAGATATGGTGACTGTGATTGTAGGAAGTGTCCTTTGATTGACAGCAGGACATTTAAATACAGCCTCCGCTCCCCCTCCCCAATTTTACAGAAACGCTACGCGACCAGGCCAGATGTCTTAGTCTCCCTCTACTGGCCCTGGGAGAGAAAACCATTTAAATTACAGCTTTCTTTTCAGTGTTCAGTGCTAGGTACAGTTAGTTTTATTTAAGTTTCAAGTTCAGTTAGTTTTCATTTTCAGATTGCACAATTCTAATAGCAACAACAGAGAAAACCCAACAAATTATCGCTGCAAAAGGACTGCGTCCGTAGTATATCGGGTAATCTTTTAACAGTCTCGTCTGTGCTTGGGGAATATTACTGCAACCTTGTCACCTGTAATTAAGAGTAAATTATTCAAAGTTCTTTTTTAATTACCCCAAACCGATGTTTTTCTGTATTTTGATTATCTTTAAAACTGAAGTTGGAACATAGTCAATCTTGCCGATTCTGTTTCTACAGCCTCCGTTCCTATAACATACCCTAGGCAACCACAGTAGATTATCCAAAAATGGAGGTTACATATAGAAGAAAACCAGAATCGCTGGTGATTATGTAAATACTTATTTTTTTCAAAGAACTATTTTAGCTGCACAAGAAAATTGCTCTGTTGTGCATTGTAGAGATTTGATGGGTTAATAAATTTTAGATGAAAATTTTATTTATCCTGATTTAGGTGATGTAACACTATAACCGTGAAAAGCTGCAGGTAGTTGGTGAAGAATTTTGTAATACATTTAAGTGTAAATTTGAAAGCAGCAGTTGAAGGGAAAATGAAGAGGGCATGTGTGAAGTAGTGAGAGCAAGGTCAAAACAAGTATGTTCTGCATAAATTTGTGTGACTTCATATCTGTGGGAGTGACTCTGAAATGTGTTTTGAACCCAGGGTTTTTTGGACCAGCAGTCCTTGAGAATTTAATGTGGTACAGATGTCAAAAATTAAAAATTTAGTGATAAGGCCCTGCCATGCAAAAGTAGTATCTTATTAGGAAGTTAAACTCTTAATGAAGTATTGATAATTTGGGGTCTGTATTTTTTCCTGTGGTCATTATTTACTCTAATGTTTACTGTACCATGAAATTAGTGATTTTTTTGAACATTGCAAAGTGTTTCTTATATAGTATTAAATAAATATCATTTACTTATGTGAGAATTGGCCCCTAAAGTACAAAGGTATAGCTTTAATCATACTCAGCTTTCCTTTGGTTTCCAGGGGTGGACCAGCTGTCGAGAAGGAAGAGTAGAAAGACTTTTATTTTTAGGTTTCAAATGTGTTAATTTACGATTTTTGAAGACTATAAATAAAGTGTTTCCACTATGGAAAAGAATGCACAGTACATTTTCATGACTGGGGAATGGGTTTCTTGAATGGGTCATCTTCAATAGGGAATAAAGTTAGAAAAATGCAAGCTGAAAGTTGGAATTCAGTTCTTTATATCAAGTCCCTTGTGAAAGCAAAACAAAATAAAGAGAAACTGAAAAGAAGGGGCAGGGAAAAGTTTAAAAAATTAAATTAGAAAATATGCCTTTACCTGGTTAATTTTTTGATAATTTCATTTCTTCAAATAAAAGAATTTTTTCTGTCCTCATTAATAGCTTTATTATAATCTATAGTGACATAGCAGCTACTTTAAAACACATTTTTTTAAATTAAAAAATGTAAACACAAAGAAAAAAGTCATAAAAATAATTACAGTAACAGTACTACTTTAATTTCGACAGAGCTTTAATATCCATTGTATCTTTTGACCTCCCCAATAATCTGGTAGTTAGGAAGGGCAAGTTATTATCCCTCTTCTACAGAGAAAAAAAAACCCAGGACTCATAAAGTTTAAGTGACATGTCCAAGGTCACTTTGCTGATATGTGGAAGAGCAGTCAGGAAAGTCAGTGCTAGAGCTTAAATTGCAAGGTCAGTGTTTTTTCTCTTCCACAGAATAGCAACACTGCTTTGATATAACTTTGAACTTTAATAAAGAACAAAACATTTTGTTGCAAACAAAACATTTTGTCCCTGTATGTAAGAAGCAAAATGCAGCATTTTCACTGTAGCTCTGAAATGAAATTAGTTGGCTTTGTAAATTGTGATGGTGATTATTTTATTTTATATATGAGGTAAAAAGTAAATATAAATGCTAACAGTTCTGAAAAAAAATACCAAATAATACTGAAAAAGAATAAAGAAGTCATAACATGTTGGCATTGTTTTTCTGTTTTTGAACTAAATTTTAAAAGCTGAAAATTATCCAGATGGTTTTGCTGCACAGGTGTCTTGATATAATCACTATTTTAAATCCTTATAGACTTACATTTTTATGGTACACATAAATATCTTCCTTGATAATACAAAACTCAGAATCTTTTTTCTTTAACCAATAAACAGTTTTCATTTTGCTCTAAGCATTTGCAACTAATTCCTTAAGTATCTTAAAAAGCCCAAAAGTCCACAATTTTTGGCACTTGATTTCAACATTAGCTATCTCATCTTAGAATCATGCACACTGAAGACCATTTCTAATACACTTCCAAAGACAGTCACTGAGTGTCTAGTGAAACTCTCATTATCATCGCCAGGCTAGCCATCTATCTTCCTTAGAACCTTGTCAGAAGTATTAAATCCAAAAGCCCACTATTAAAAAATAAGTACTATTTATGTATCAGGATTTTCATAGCCTGCAATAGAAAGTGAAAAGAACACACATTCATGCCAAATTTAAATCACTATCATTATTGAAATAAAGGCACTAACCCAGTTTAGAAGGGTATATTACTTATCTTTTGCTGTAGGTCAGATTACCTCAAAATTTTGGAGCTTAAAACAACAAACTATTATTGTATTACAAAGTGTCTGATGGTCTGGTTTGTGGAGGTGGCCTCGTTGGGCGGTTCTGGCTCAAGGTCTCTCACATGGTGTCTGTCAGGGTCTTGGCTGAGGGTGCATCATCTGAAGGCTTGACTGGGGCAGGAAGAGCTTTCAAGATTGCTCACCCACATGCCTGGGCTGTTGGCAGTAGTTGGAGCACTTTAGCGAACTGCTGTTTTGATATTTAGATAACATTTGTCTTGCTACTTCGGTGTAAATGTAATTTGAGAGGCTTGTTGTTGTTTCTGGTAAGTGTTGTGACTTGATGAAAATATGTCCCACTGGCCTGTTGGCTTTACCTTGAAGGTGATCCTGAATGCTGATACTGGTTGCCCTGTAAAGGGATCCTTGAGAAATAGTAATGCTTATAAATTCTAGCTTCTTTCTATGACAGCTCAACATGGTTACAAGAAGTTTTCTTCATGGTATACCTCGTAAACTTAAAAGTCGGAGGAGAATTTCATTGTTTGGAGTCATGAATTGAATGCCAGACAATGGTTTCAAGTTTACGCAGCTTCTTACATTTTTAGAAGTTTCCCATTTAAAAACCTCCTTTTCGTTTTCTCTTGAACTTCCACTGGTGAGTTAGCATGACAGATTTTATTCATTCTTGAGTTGGGCAGGCTTCATGTGAGGTAGCCAATTTCCTGAGTATCCACTAAGCTCATATTTGTGCTTTTGTCCTTCTCAAGTAGAATAATTTTTAAACTCAAGGTATCCATGCATTTTGGTATAAAGGGTTTACTCTGCATGCAGTTTCTGACATTTGGAAATCTGAAAAGATTTTGCCCTAATTTATCCTGACAGAAAGGAAGGCCCTTCCTTGATGCTTCTCAGCCTGGTAGCAGGGCTGATGGAACTTTCTTTCTCCAGGTTTGAGGCTGCTGAACTACTGCATCCTTGGTGCTGAGGAATCCCGTCCCTCAGTCTGCCTAAGCTTATTCTGTAAGTGAGAGGGGAGGAATGCTCCCAGGGTACAATGTACAGTTGATACCCTTTAGGTATTGAATTGAGGAGTTAACAGGATTTTCCTGGGAAGATTCCTTCCAGCCTAAAGATGGAGTTCTCCCTCTCTTGAGTCCTTGGTGGAAGTAAGACAATGGAGATCTTTCCTGATAATGTCCCACCCCCTAATCTCTAGGCTAGATGTGTTTAATATCATCCTATGCAAAACTGCATCATTGCCCTAATTAAATTGTATTATAATGTCTTTTGTCTCCTCATTAGAATGTAAACACCTTTTGTTAATTAACCTTTTAGAATCATATTCTTTTTGATTGATGAAAATAATATAATGGAAAAAAAGGGAATTACAGAAAAGTATGAAGAATATGGAAGTACCCAGGTCTTCCAGAGATTACCACTATTTAACATTTAAGGTATATATATATATATTTTAAAAAGCTAGAATTCATTAAGCATTCCACTGATACCTAACTTCTTTCATTAATGTATAGTTTTCCTATTATCTTTAATGTCCTTTGAAAACATTTTCAGTGGCTGGATAGTGTCTCATTTCATAGAAATACAATACACTTTATATAATCGTTCTCCACTTGTTAGTGTTTCATCTTGTTTACTACTTTTTCTTGTATTTTCTAATGATGGTTGACATCCTTTTAAACAACATTGTGAGCATCTCTATTTCCCTAGAATAAATTAAATGAGTTAGTACATGTAAAACACTTAGAAGAAAATCTGGCAACATTGTGAGCATCTCTATTTCCCTAGAATAAATTAAATGAGTTAGTACATGTAAAACACTTAGAAGAAGATCTGGCACTTAGTAATTACTGTAAATACTCAATAGCAAGTAGAATTATGGTATGGGGCACAGGGTTTGTTTTAGGCTTCTTGTGCCTATTGCCAGATTGTTCTCCAGAAAAATTATTTTTTATACTCTGACCAGTAGTGTCTACTTCTAGTTCCCTACATCCTCACCAATCTAAGGCATTATGAACTCCCTCCCTCCCCAAACCAACCAAACAAAAACTTTGACAATCTGCAGATATATTAATATTTCCACCAAAGACATACCCAAGATTGTTCATGGCAGCACTATTCATTCATATTATCCCTGAATTGAAACAACCTACATGTCATCAACAATAGATTGGATAAATTGTAGAATATTCATAAGATGGAATGCTATTCAGCAATAAAAAAAAAAAAAGAATCCACAGCTGATGAATGCAACAACATGGGTGAATCTCAAAGACAGGAAGTTGGATGAAAGAAGGCAGACACAAAGGTGTATGGTATTTGATTCTACTTATATGAAGTTCAAGTACAGGCATAGCTGGGTGAAAGAAGGCAGACTGGTGCTTACTTCTGGGGGCGGATATTGACTGAGAAGAGGACAAGGGAGTTTCTGAGGTTCAGGAAATGTTCTCTGTCTGCTCTCGGGTAATGGTTACCTGAGCATATACAGATGTAAAAATTCACGGAGCTGTATGTGCACTGAGGTAGTAAACTTAAAAAAAAAATTTTTAACATTTAAAGTGTACTTCAATCATTTAAAAGTTTAAAAAATAATAACTTACCAATCTGGTAACTGGTGCATAGTATTTTATAATATATTTTGTTTTTTTCTTGTTCTAGACTTTAGTGGGATTATCCCTTGTGTTTCATCATTAAGTGTGATGTTGGCTTTGGCCCAGAGTTTGGAGTATGTCTGGCGCTGTTCTTGGTGCTAGGAATATAGCAATGAACAAAACTAAGTCCTTTCTCTCTTGTAACTTATTTTCTAGTAGGGAAAGATAGATAAATAAACACATATGACAAAAGAAAAGAAAAATGGAGTAGGGGAAGAGAGAGGGCTGAGGGCAGTAAGACTACTTTAAGTGTAGTTATGGAAAGCCTTAAGGAGACATTTGAACACAAGAATGGGATTTTACTCAGAGCAAATGGTATATTTTGAGTGAAGGAGTAAATGATTTGACTTAACCCTTAAAAGGTTCACTCTGGCTGCTTCATGGAGAATAGACTGAGGGAGGTAAAGGTGACAGGCTGACCAGTAAGAAGGCTATTGTAATAACCCAGGTAAGAGATGATTTTAAAAGTTTGAGTCAGTTTTCGTAATTTACAAATGTCATGTGTTAATTTTTATTCCTGAAGCTTGAATGAATGAAGAGTTTAGTTTATGAAAATAGAACAATTTTACCATAATAATGCTATTGGGTAGGAGTTTCTTATGTACTCACTCTGGAGTCCCAGCAACTCACTTAAACACTTACTGAATGCTTTATACATAGTACTAGGTATTGTTTTAATTGTGTTTGGTGCATTAACTAACTCATCTAATTCTCATAGTCACCTTACTGGATAAATGTTATTATTGTCTCTATTTTATGGATGAGGGATCTGAGAGTTAGAGGGGTCAGTAACTTTCCCAGGCTCACAAAGCTCAAAAATTATAGAGCAAGATCTGAACTCAGGCTGGCTGCTTACAGAGCTCATTCTGTCAATCCATAGGTGGTACTGGGTCTCTTCCTCCTTGTCTGTCTCTGTCCTTGGGCGCATAGATGGAACAGATGCAGCAGGGTTCCAGAGAAATAGATCTGTAAATATTTGACTATTGGTTTTGTTCTTTATAAAAATTATTGTTTTTAGCATAAATATGTCAAAAATTATCATAACTGCTTTGGGAATGGTATTTATAAAATATTTATTTGAAAAGTTTTATAATTTAACTCTGTTTCTTCCTTGTTATAATGGATTTCTTATTGAAATGTATCTTGATTTTTTTAAAGTAGGGATGAGAATTATTTAAAAATTTTTTAAAATATAAATTTCCCCTTAGTGATGAAATCTTTTAGTTTTATAAGCTTACTTGGTGAACATAGATCTCCATGTAAGAGAACAAAAAGCCTATTCATTAAACTTCTCAGTATCTTTTTTTGATATGATAGTTTATAGTAGGAGAATATATAAGTATTCTCTTCATGTGTTTCACTTAGAGTTTTAAACATATGTACTCAGTTTCGCTGTTTGAACAAAATATGTTGTGATATTGGAGTCTTATCTCAGGTTGCTTGGAGTCACTGACATAAAGTTCTCCATTGAGCTTTTTTTTAAACCATCATTTGGGGCAGATTTCTGCTTAGTATGCTCTCATATCCTGTGTTCTTAGGGATGAAATTAAGTTTACTGATCATCCCATGGGAAGAATGCCTTTATATTTGAAGATTTGAAGTGGGGCCTCAAGAATAAGAATAGAAGAGGTGTAGAGGAAATTGGTTATAAAGCAAGCTTTGGTTGGTTTGAGCAATTTAAGGTCCACAATTTGCACAGCTTTTGAACAGTTGGCCAGTGCTGATCTTGCAGCAGCTACCATTCTGATTCATACTGAATTCACAAGAATTCAGACTGATTCTTTCTGGAAGTTACTTTTTAGTACTGTAGTGATTGTTTTCTTGTCTATTATTACTATACTTTCCTCATTAATTGTAATGGGAATTAATGGTAACTTGTGTGATTTTGGTATGTGTTGTGTGAACCCTGGTTCTTTTTAGTGGAGAATGGTTTTTAGAAACCATGATCTGGCACCAGATGGGATCATTGCTTCTAGGCCTTCTCAGTGGACAGAGTTAGGAAATACACTAATCACCCACATACACACACATCTGTACTTGTTTCTGTTCTATAGATAGTAAAAGCCATATGTTTCATAAAGATACCTTTGATTCTAATCCAACACCAGAGGGTTCATTTTAGCCTTTCCACATTTCCTTACTTGTAACTTTTTTGTCCAACAGTGAGAAACCCAGCTCTTCTTATCTACAATGTATTCATTTGGTCACTCCTAGTGTATTCGTAAAATAGTTCTAAAATTGCTAGCCCACACCCTTATAATAAACAAATTTGTTAGCTAGGTTATAGTATTTGTTTCTAGTGCTTTTTGTCTTCAGCCCCTGTAATATCTAGTTAAAACACTTTTTTCCAAGTGAACTTAGGTTAGTTCTTTTCTCCCCATTTTAGTGTGTGATGTCATTTATTTGTAATACAGTTAGGTTTATTACTGTTTGTATTGAATTTGGATTCCTCCCTCATACTGCTTGGTTTATATTTTGAGTATGTAAAACATGACTATGGTTCTAAGAAGTCAGAGTTATATGAAAAGGTAAACTCAGAAATGTCATTCCCTCTTCATGCCCCCTAGCCTTTCCAACCCTTTCCCACTCAACTCCTTGCAAGCAACCAGTCTCTTTAGTTTCTGGTTTATCCTTTCAATGTGGGTTTTTTTGTTCTCTCACAAATGAGAAAATGCATGTGTATTTTATGATATCTACTTTCTTTACACAAAGGGCAGCCCATGATAAATGCTTTTAACTTTGCCTTTTTTCCCTTAACAGTATGTACTGGAAATCACTATCAGTTCATAGATCTCTTCCTTATTCTTTTTAACAGCTATGTAGTACTCCTCCATGTGGCCATATCCTGTTTTATTCTTCCATTCTTACATATGGGCATTTAGGTTGTTTACAGTGTTGTGAAATTACAAACAATACATATGATAACCTCATGTACATGTACTTTCATATTGTTGGAAGTATATCTTCAGGTTATATTACTAGAAGTGAGATTACTTATGAAAAGGTAAGAGCATGTGTTATTTTGTTGGGACTGCCAGATTTATCTCCAGAATGGTTGGACCACTTTGCATTCCCACCAGCAGTGAATGAGCGTGCCTCTTCCCACATTCTTGCCATCAGGATGTGTTGTCATATTTTTAATCTTGCCAGTTTGATAGGTGAAAATGGTATCCATGTTTTAATCTGCATTTCTCTAATTACAAATGAGTTTGAACATTTCACATGTTTGAGAGCCATTTTATTTTTTTTCAAGTATCATCTAATTATCTTTTTCTGATTGCCAGTTTTTTGGTCCTTTGACTCTCATTCTTTAAGAACTCTTCACATTTTAGAAATATTAGCCCTTTGTGTCATGTTTAAAATTCTCTCCTAGTTTGTAGTTGTTTTTTTCTTTTTGTCTATGATAATTTTTTTTTGCCACGCAAATTCTTTTTTAATATTTATGTATTCATATTTATCAATCTTTTATTGGCTCTTGATTTTGAGTTGTAATTGGCAAAGCTTTCCCTACCCCAAGGTTAAATGCATGTTTTCTTTTATTTAGCACTTGTTTGATTTTGTTTTCTACATTTAGATCCCTAACTCATTTGGAATTTATTCTTGTACATGATATGAAGTAGGGATATAATTTTACCTTTTTGTAAGTGGCTACCCAATTGTTCCAGCAGTATTTATTAAAAAGTCCATATTTGGCACAGTGATTTGATGTGCCACCTTTATCTCTGAAATTCTGTGTATACCTGGGTCTTTTCCTGCACTTTCTATTCTATGCCACATACTGGTTTAATTATGGAGACTTTTGCAGTACGTTTTTAAGTTTGGTAGGGCTAGTCCCAACCTTTTAGTTACTTGTTTCCAGGGTTTTTCTAGCTATTCTTGCAGGTTTATTTTTCCATATGAACTTTAGTAGCAACTTGTCTAGGTTCACAAAGAAGCTTGTTGATATTTTATTGGTATTACATTAAATTTATAAATTATGGAGAACTGAAATGTTTATACTGTTGAGTGATTCTATCCATGAATAGGAATGTCTTTTTGTTTAAATCTTATTTTTGTGCCTTTCAGATATGTCTTAAAAGTTTCTTTAATAGATTATGCATGCTTGTTAATAAGCTTATTCCTAAATACTTAACTTTTTTGTTACTACTATAAATGGGATTTTCTCCACCATTTACTTGCTAATTGGTCATTAGTTTTGTATATATGAAGACCTGATTTTTGAATGTTACTTTTATAGCTTGCTATTTTTTTTATGGCTGAATAATTATTTTATTTTATTTATTTTTTAATTAAGGTATCATTGATATACAATCTTATGAAGGTTTCACATGAGTAACATTGTGGTTTCAACATTCACCCATATTATCAAGTTCTCCCCACCCCCTCACATTGCAATCACTGTCTATCAGGGTAGTAAGATGCTATAGAGCCATTACTTGTGTTCTCCATGCTGTATGGCCTTCCCAGTGACCTACCTATATTATCAGTGCTAATTATAGTGCCCCTTAATCCCCTTCTCCCTCCCTCTTCACCCAACCTCCACAACCCCTTCCCTTTGGTAACTGCTAGTCCCTTCTTGGAGTCTGTGAGTCTCATTATAGCCTGCTATTTTTTTTTTTTTTTAGCCTGCTATTTTAACTGACGGAATTGTTTGAGATAGTTGTATCCTCATTTCACTAGCAGTTCATATCATGTGGAAATACAGTTTAGCTACTTCTTTACCTATTCTTACGCCTCTAAATGATTTATCTAATTGCCCAGGTTATACCACTTACAGTGTTGAATAGTGGTGGAGATAGTGAATAATCTTTTTTGTTCCTGATTTTAGTGGAAATGCCTCTGAAAATATTTCCTCATTAAATAAGATAGTAGCTTTAAACCTCATTTATCATATTAAGAAAATAGCCCCTAATTTTTGTTGTTGTTGTTGTTAGTTTTTATCATGATGTTGTATTTTGTCAAATATTTCTTGAGCATCTATGTAGAACCATGTGCTTTTTTCTTTAGATCTGTTAATATGCATATAGCATTTTTAAGTGTACCTTATCATTAGCTGCCATAAAGAGCAGCCACATGGAAAATATTCTTCACTATGTTGCTCTACTGGATTTAATTAACTTGTATTCTGATGATACTTTGTACCTAAATCTAAAAATATTATTCTGTATCTAAGTCTAAAAATACCACTGCCTTTGGTAGTTTTTAGCATTAAAAAATTGACAAATGTAAATGACATGCAGGAACAAACACTGAACATGTAAATGAATATAATAGGAATCTCTGAAATATTAAATAACCAGGAATTTCTCTAAAGCAGCATTTTATATATAACCTGTGTTCTGTGAACCCTGAGTATTAAAGGTGTCCTGGGAATTCACTTCTTTTAATTTGTCCTTTAAAAAAACAGTGATTGTTTTCCTTTTAAGATGAATTTGATTGAGAACCTCTGAGTAATATGAGCAAGCATACAAGGGCTGGTTAGTGGAAATTAGTTGAATGTTCTCAAGATTCATTTACTGCGTTGGTTTGTCATTCATCTGAATGCTGCCACTTCTTATGATGGTCTTGACTTTTAGTTTTTGTCTTTTTTTAGAGAAAACTTCAAACATATGTTAAAGTGATAATAGTATGATGTGCCTCCCAGGTAACCACAGCTCTACTTTAATGAGTATGAATTCATGATCAGTCTTGTTGCATTTAACACCCCCTTCCCTTCTACTTAGTGTTATCTGGATGCAAATTTGCGACTATATCATTCTATCTATGAATACTTCAGCACGTATATCAGAAAGGTAAAGTCTCTTAAAAAAAAACTACAGTACATTTGCCACAACTAAAAATAATTGACAGTTCCTTAATATCATCAAGTATTCAGTTGAAATTTCCAATTCTCTGGTAAATGCCCTAATTCTTTTCCTACTACTTATGTGAATCAAGATCCAAATATGGTGCACACATTGCAATTAGTTGATCTTTCTCTTAATTTGTAGCAGTAGTTCTCAACTAGATGAGTTTTGTCCCCACCAGGGGATGCTTAGCAATGTCTAGGAACATTTTTAATTGGGAGGGAGCGGTGTTGCTATTGGGATCTAGTAGGTAGAGGGTAGAGATGCTGCTAAACATACTTCATAGCACAGCTCCCACGAGAAACAATTACGTCAAGAGTGCTGCTGTCAGAAAACTCTGAACTCTGTCTTCCTCATGTCTCAATTTTTTCCTATGAAGTTTTCCACTTTCTGGATTTTGCTTATTACATCCCTGCAGCATCTTTTAACATTTTCCCCTCTTTTCTGTGAATCGGTTGTTGAATCTAGAGAAACTTGATTAGATTCAGTTTTTCTCCCCCAAGAATATTTTCTAAGTGGTGTGGTCTTCCATCAAGAGGCATAAAAGGTGAGGTTGTTTCTCTTTTTGTAATATTTGCTGCCATTGATCAATTCTAGTTTCCATTCATTTATTCATAGTGGTTGCAAAAAATGGTGATAATATAACTATAAAATTCCTTCTTCATTTATTATCTAGAATACTTCTATAAAGAGAGAGTTTTCCTTCATCTACTTCTTTTGGTTACCTCATGGTACAGTCTGTATAGGAGAAGCAGAGTTCAATGCTTGATTCTTTCTCTTTATCACTAGTTTTAAAATTAACTGGCTCATTAACATCCTTTTTGGTTATTATTTAAAGGAAAATTTTTATGTAAAATACTTATTTAAAGTAATATAGGGAAGTAAAAAGATGAATACAAAAAAGAGGTCATGTCTCCTTTGACCACATAACCTGTAATTAAAAAACAAAAAAAAGAATCTGGTGAGAATTTAGAGTAGAAACATTCAAAAATGAAAAGTGAAAGTCTCTTGTCTTTTTCCTACAGTTCCCCTTCCCCAGTGGTAAACACCATTAGCAGTTTTGAGTTTCCATCCAGAAGAATGGGGTCATTTGTATACATGATTCTATACCTTGCTCTTATTTCACTTATTAAAATATCCTGGAGGTCTAGGAAAGCTTTTCATGTCAGCATACACAGATAGCTCATTCTTATTAATGGCTACATAGAATTCCATTCTGTGGATTTACCATAGTTTACCTGGTTCTGTGTTGATGGATTTTTCCATTGATTTTTTTCTCCCTCCTTTTTTTTTTTCTTAGTACTTAACAGTGCTACAGTGTATTATGTTTTGTATGTTTATCTTTATTCTTGATAAGCATATAGGTAGGTTCCTAGTATTACACATTTTGAAATTGTTTTTATCTGTAGTCATATTTTAAAACTTATGTCCTAAAGGACTGTTGATCAAAAACAGGAAGCATAAGGAACACTGATACTGAAATATGTTTGATAAGCTTAAACATGCTAACTATGCAAATTTAAGATACAAGATACTTCTTGCAGGGATATAAGTTGTATTCATCCAGTAATTCTAATACTTCAAAAGCCAGTGTTAGAGAATATACAATCACATATTCAATTTGTATTTTATTGTAGGCAGGGGGGATAAAACACTTTCAGAATATTTTGTGGAGAAGTGCTGGGCTTCTTTGTAGTTTAGATGTATTGTTTTACTTGAGCACAAAACACAGGAATTTCAAACATCTCATACTTACTCCTATTTATCAGTTAGTAATCATAACAGTCTGACATCATGTGCAGTAAATTATGAAATTGCAAAATCTGGGGAATCTATACCATTGCAGATAACTTAGTGTTTTTTATGTGCAAAAACTGTTGTCAGAGAACTGTTGACTATTTCAGAAAGAATTGGAATGTGGTCCACAGTGGTCCTTTTGACTTATACAGTGTTTTATGAATACTTTAATATTAATAAATACAAAAAAAGAAAATTAAATGGCACTGGAGATCTGCCCAGAGCTCTTAGAGATAGTCCCAGATAGTCCCACTGCCGAGGAATCCCTTAGACTCTTTTAAAAAAACGCATGTGAACCCAAGTCAGAACAGTGAAATTGAAACAGTTTGCATAGCATCCTAACTGATTCAGTGACAAAGTATGGGACAGAAGGCACCCTGGAAACAGAGGCTTTCTGGCCAGTTCCAGTGAATGATTTCAGACACTTTCTGTGGTGACCACACAAGAGCTTTGTCCCCCACAGCCTGGTTTGGGGGTTCGTGGGGTTTTCCTCTTCTCTGAACTCCCACAGTGCTCCACCTGTTACACATGCTACACTTGTAGACCTGTGATCAGTGCTTTTTCTTTTACTGCTTTTTGAAGGAATCTTGGGGATATAAGTTATCTGCACATTAGAGGAATTTGAGTCTTTTTATTTAATTTAACGTCACAGGTCTGGCTCACATTCCTTTCTTACATTCTTCCTATTTCAGCACTTTGTAAAGACTAATATTCTGTGGGCTTGGTTCTTTGAGTCACTTACCTTTTTTTCTTGCCTGTTCTTATTTTCTGTATATCAGGATCAACATTTCTTTAGATCCCATGGTTACTGGGAGAGCAGGTTCCCTTCTGTTTGATTCAGAGGCTTTTTTACTCAAACCTGCTTTTACAACCATCCAAATGCCAAGTTGTCTGCACTGGACTCTGCTCCCCTAATTTTCCTGTTCTCCCCTCCTCCTTTGTGGGTGGGCATCCCACCTGTGGTAGGAGAGATCAGATGCCCTGAACTGAACTTGCTTTCTTAGTTTTCTCATTCCCTGAACCCTTTGTTGGAATTGATTATCCTCTGAAAGCTCCAAAGCTTTCACACCCTCTTTCTCTCAGGATCACCTTGGGGACCACCCATCTCTTCAGGAGTGTTAGTGAGGGGGTCTGTCCACTTACCTCCTGCCCGTGCAGGTCCTGCTTTCAGTCTTAACTCCAGCCCTAGGCCTGCTGCACGGGTCACTGCCAGCCCTAGTGCTCCGAGAGATTTTTTGTTTCTCTGGACAGGACAGAGGAAGCCTGTGGTGCAGGCATCTTAGGACTTCAGGGTCAAGTGATGTTAGGACATGGGTGACCTTTCTTCCCTTATCATCCCTTCACCTCCATTACATCAGTGATTTATTTCATTACCACCGTCACGTTTCAAGCTCTCATTGACTGCCATCACAGTTTCTGCCACATCTGTGTAACATTTGTAATATTTATTTAGCATTTTTCTTTAAAACAACTTTAAATGTATTAAATTAATTTTTGTTGTAAATGGAAGTATCTGTTATATCAGCACATATTTTATGAGCAATGCTAACTACATATTTTAATATTTGTGAGAATGGATATATTTATTGAGACAGAGTCTTTATCGTATACATTGTATACATGACGATTGTCAGAGGGGTGATGGCAGTTGGTGAAAGGATAATAACAGACATGGGGAAAGAGCACAGGTTTCTTTAATGGAAGGACAGGATTGAAGAACTTAACTAGGTGAGAAGGGCTGTGCAAGGCAGGAGGCCCAGCAGAGTTTGTCTGACTGGCTAGACAAGCTGCTCTGGCCTTCAACACCCATAAACATGCCCTGTGCCAGTGATAATCTCATCTGGGAACTGGGTCCCATCAGGTCCAGCCATTCTAATGGGGCTGATGGTGCTGGGGTCCTCTGGATTCCTCCCTATTTAGTGGTGATCTTGCCTGTCTAACAAGCGTAACTGCTCACAACCTCAGTATATTCCTCAGTATTTATGGGAAGATCAGGTGACTTGCAGATGAGCTTCTGAGAGGTAGCATCTTCCTAGCACCTAGGTACCGGCTTCAAGCCTGCTTGACATCTGTTCTTTAGGAAGCAAAGCTCTACACTCCGTCAAAAGTAGCTAGAAGGTTTGTACACATTGACTGGAAAGAAGGGATCCTTAAATGAGTTAAAGTATCACATCTGTTTTATCAAAATAGCATATATTCTTGAAATAAATGACACCTTTTCCCTTTAGAACTTTTTATTCTAGTCATTGTGTTTGGAGTGTCAGTGCACCACATTTTGCATTCAGCCATTTATATGTGAGCCATAGTTGCCAAAGTTTGCTTTAGTATGAAGAACTCTATTTTCAGGTTTAGGAAGTTTCTAGAAATGTAATTTCAGAAAGAAAGGGAAACTGGTAAGTCATTGGAAATTATCTCTAGGTCTATCAGATTGCATCCCTTTCATCTATTCAAGGACATGGCTTCAACAGTTGCCCCCCTCCCCACCAATACAATTTTTTTCTCATTAGTTTGCAAGTAGTATATGACCTTCATTTAAAAAAAAAGACCTTCCTTGACTTGACATTCACCTTTCAGCTGTAGCCCCATTTCTTTGCTCCTTTTATAGCAAAATTCATCAAAGAACTGTCCATATTTGCTGTCTCTGATCCCTTCCCCCCTTCTTTATAATTGAGGTCTCATTCTTTCTGAGTTAAATCCAATCTGGCTTTCATCTTTACTACTCCATTCTAACAGTTCTTGTCAAAGTTAGCAGTGAGCTCACCTTACTTGGCTTCTAGGAACCGTGCTGGTTTTTCTCCTGTTTCATTCCTCCTCCTCCTCAGCCCTCACTGAGGCTCCTTCCTTTCTCCCTGCTCTACTAACATTGAGTACCCCAGGGGTGAGTGCTCAGTATTTCTCTTTTTGTAACATTTTTCTCATCCCATGACTTCAGCTTTCATCTGTTTGTGGGGGATTTCTAAATTTTTATCTCCTTCAGAGGCCTCTCCCCTGAGCTCTAGTCTTGAATATGTAATGATTGTCAACTTTACATCTCCACTTGGATGGAAAATGGTTACCCATCCCCTGGTGTACCCGAGTCAGACTCCAGAACTCCCTCCCCAACCAGCCTCCTCCGTCTCAGTTAATGGCAGCCGCTTCAAGGTATGCAGGCCAGATTCTTTTGGAGTCAGCCTCATTTCTTCTCTCAGTCTACATTAAATTCTTCAACAAAATCCTGTTGGCTTATCTTTAGAATCTCACTTCTTCTCCTCACCTTCGCTAGCACTCTCTTATATAAACGGAGATTACTGCAGTAGCCTCCTAACTGGTCTCCTTCCTGCTCTCACAGAAACCAGAATGGAGCTTTTAATAGATAAGTCATGTGACTCTTCTGCTTGAAACCCTCCAAAGAATCCCATTGCACCCAGAGTAAAAGCCTTCCTGTAACCTGTAAGAACTGCATGTTGTCCTTTCCCTCCTTTCTCTGTCCGACATCTCCACTGTTCCCCACTCACTCTGCTCCAGCCGTACTAGCCTCCTTTTTGTTTTTCAGACAGGTCACTCTTGCCTCAGGATCCTGCACTTATTTTACTGCTTAAAGCATTCTTCCCTCAACCCCAAGGATTGCTCCCAAACTTCTGTCGGTTTTTTTCTCATTGTTATTTTCTCAGCACGGCCTCCCTAACTACTCTAAAATAGAAATTCCCGTACCCTCTGACATGCTTTTTCAAACTCCATAGCACTTATTGCCATCAGATGTACTATATGTCTGTTTTATTGTTTCTCCTAAATAAAATGTAACCTTCCAAGAATGTAGACTTTTGATTTGTTGATTTTAGCACTGCTGTATTTCTAGTGCCCTGATAGTGCTTTTCTAAAATATTGAAGTATCGTTGATACACAATCTTACATTGGTTTCAAGTATATAACACAGTGGTTCAACAATTACAAACTTTATTAAATTTTCACAGCACCAGTGCAGTTACTATCTTTCAACATAGGAACGTGTTACAGAACCATTGGCTATATTCTCCATGCTGTACTACCATTCCCATGGCCAACTTATATTACGATTGAGGATTTTTTGTGCCCCTTTATTCCCCTCACCCTCCACACCCACCCACCTCAACCCCTCACTCATGGTAACCACCAGTCACTTCTCAGTGTCTATGAGTCTACTGCTGTTTGGTTCATGTCTTTCTGCCCTAATAGTGCTTTGAATGAGTAAATGATTGAGCCATAAAAGGCATTTTGAGTTTGTTTTACAATCCAAAGTTTAACTCTTCATGAAGGAAAGAAGGTGGTGTCAAGTGGGTATCTTACCTATGTACAATATTATAGCTTACTAAACTAATAAACTAACATTATGGCCTGCACCTCTACCTGCTAATATATCTTTTCCCTGCTTTCACCTCCATGTTATACATTGTCTTCTAGCTGTCTCTTCCTGAACTAATCTCTTCTGCTAATCCTGTCTTCTTTTGTTTTCCTTCCTCATTCTCAGAGCCACCCCCTTCCATACTCCCCTCTGTATACCCTCCTTCTAACCCCCACCCTATTCCCCATCATCCCTTCTCACCCTTCCATAGATCATAAATGTAATTTAGTGTGACGCTTTTCTCTTAGGCAAAAGTCTCTGGAAAATCCCTGGTCATCACGATTTCTTCCTTCACTTAAAAATAGTTCCTAAAGTGCTACTTTCTGTGTGGAACTTCTAAAATAGCTAGAATATTTTAATCCCTTTTTGTCTAAAAGATTGCCCTTTCTCCATCTGTTTCAAGTTTCTTTTTCTGCCTAATGGTCCCATCTCACAAGACAAGTTATGGTAGCTTGGTGTACCATGTTTTAGGCCAGAGCTGTGGCTAGGCTACCCTCAGTGGCATGACAAAATTTGTTGTGAAAACCCATCAGTTTTATGTATGTCTCTGGCTAGACTACAGTTTTACATAGGTAGCAGTCTCTGTAGGAGCTTTAGCTCTTGAAGACCTCTTGCTGAAAGCCCTAGAGACTTGGCCTGAGGGATTTCTCTAGCTACGGGAATTTAGCAGCTTGTACTTGAAGCAGGCTGGAAATGCTGGGGAGTTAAAACCTCTAGGATAACTATCAACCATTGTCCATTGGGATAGACAGCTAGCTTCCTCTTCCACTGGGTAGGACCACCTAATACATAGTCTTCCATATGTCCCCAAAGTGGTAAAAACTCAGCTGGGGGCCCTCAGTGGCTTCCTCCCCTTCCCTGTCTTTTCCACTCCCCTGCCCTTGTGTCCAGGGGTCACCTCCTATGTGAACATCTGATTTAGATTCATGTATCAGGGTCTACTTCTGGGAGACTCCAACCTAAATCAGTAGAACATTATTAATTAGGAGAAAGGTCATAAATGAGAGACACTGGATTTGAAAGTAAGAGTTTGGATTTCATTGATTAAATAGCAGATAATGGATTAACAGATTTTTTGCATGATAGTCATATTTATATATTAATGCCTGTATAATAAGTGAGCTTTCATGTACTTTTATCTATGAGCAGATGCACTGGGAACTTGACTTTCAAAGTAGATTATGAAAGTCTTACCTCATTGAATAGTTTTCTAGTCCTGCTTCCTTGAAAAGATGTCTTTCGTTGAAGTTTATGTGATATTATTTTAATTAGAAGCTGTGGCTGTTTCAGTTTATTTCTCCCTTCCTTTTGAATCCCTTCTCCAAAACATTAGAAACATTCCATAGTAATAAGCAGCTGTTAGCGTGGGAACAATTGCAATGAAGTGTTAAATTTTCACAGATTAATTAGCATATAAAAAACTAGCAACCACTTTGCCGTCTTTGGGGAATGATACAGTCTACTTAAATAAGATTTTCTTATAAATGAAGGTTTTGCTTGTGAAATGTAGCTGAGTGTCCTCAGAAAAGTTTCTCAGGAGATAAAAGTCTTTATATGTCAACTATTTTTAGAACTTTTTAGCTGGATATATTATGCTCTTCTTAATAGACTACTACACTATTTAATTTTGATGACTAAGCATCATTACTTTCCGGTGCTCTATGGGCTGTTGGCATGTATTAATCATTTGTGCACAAAGTTGCCCCAGACCAATGGGCATTTATTGAGTGTTTCATCTCCTTCCTTGCTTTATTTTCCCTCACCTCTCCTGTACTTTCCTGTCTCTTAAAAACTTTGGCCTGACCCTACTGATGCTTCTAATTTTCTGTTTTCTTGACTAGAGAAAAACTTAGTATTTCAATGGGGAACCAGACGACAAATGTTAAATTGCCCTCTCTGTTATTCTGATACATTGGTGACAACAGAGTGGGCCTAGCCAGGAATGGAATCAGGCTATGCAAAGGGATTTGGACGATACCATTTAAATAGGTCTGGCAGGCAAGGTTAGCATTTTTGAAGTCAGAATGTTGTGATGCTAGGTAGTAGCTTTAAATTCTTACTGTAGGACAGAAGCTCTGCCTAGTGAGTAAGGGTAGTCTTGGCTCATAGGTTATATTACTCAGAAGACAGTCAGATGCCTAGCATTGAGATAGGATATATCTTCCCTTCCTGTGGAGATCGTGTATTGTGACAAAATTGTCAGCTCTTTAAGGGTACTCAGGCCTTAGACGTGAGCCCTGTAAGTACTCGTTAATTATATTCTAATAAGGAGAATCTGAAAAGACATCTTTGATAAATTTCTCTTACGGTTAAAAGGACCATTTAATAAGTTTTAGTGTGTTATCAGTTACTTTTGCTCAGATGCATGCCAACAATGTATTAAATATGTGCTTGGTAATGCTATCATTAATTGGGTATCCTATGTTGTTAAGGGAGTGGTTTTATAGTACACTTGACTTACTGGTACTTTATACCAATTATAAAATCGTGAAACTTTAAAAAAATTTTGTAGATTTAAATTGTAAAATTATAACAACTCTAATTATAAAAGCATTAGCCTTATAATAAACTTTTAACATGTGGTGAGTCTGAAAATTAGCTTCTAAAACACATTCTCAAGGTGGAAAACAATAGCCCCTTGAAGTGTTTTCAAGGAAAAAAAAAAGACCTGAGATCAATTGCACTGTTGATCACTTATGGTAGATTCCCATTTTGGAAATATGAAATTGCACATCAACTTGTTGAATTCCCTGAGAAATCCCACTGGTAAATAAAGTGATTTGATCTTATCCCAACATCTCCCAGTCTTATCTGACTATGGACTCTTTTGCAAGTAACCTTAACTAATGTGGGACAGTTTAAGAAGTGCTCTCTTAGAGAATGCTATATACACAGTGCTCACGTAGCATACAGTTCTGATAAGCACAGGTTTCAGTTACCATGTAAAGGAAAGTTGTTTCTCTGCTTACAACACTTTTGACACCAAATATGTGGGTTTTCCACACCAAACAATTCTCCAGTTCTCTGTAGAAGCCAACTGGACATCCTATAATTTAATTCAATTCTGACACTTAACTACCTGCAGTTAGTGCAAACCCCACAAATTAAGGGCTCAGTCCCCCAAAACTGCTCCCCTTTTAGACATCAGTTGCAAATAGTCGGTTCTTACGTTACCTACATTTCTGCCCAAATTAGCTACAATTAGGGAGTTCCCACAACCCTCTCTTCAAGCTTGATAACTTGTTAAATAGGTTACAGAACCCAAATAAACACTTTATTTGGTATTACCAGTTATTATAAAGGATATTAAAAAGGTTACAATTGAATAGCCAGATGAAGAGCTGCATAGGGTGAGATCCAGAAGGGGTTGCACGTGCAGGAGCTTCTGTCCCTTTGGAGTTTCAGATGTGCCACCTCCCTACCACCTGGATGCATCCAGCAACCCAAAATGCTCCAAACCACTTCGCTTAAGATTTTTATGGGGCTTCATTATGTAGGCATGAGTGATTAAGACATTAGCTGTCGGTGCTTAGCTCATCTCCAGCCCCTCTCCGCTCCTAGGAGGTTGGGAGGTGGGGCCGATCTTTCTAACACTCTAATCACTTGGTTGGTTCCTCTGGTAAACAGCCCCATCCCAAAGCTATCTAAGAGCCCCCCTCAAGGGTTATCAGTTAGCATGAATTCAGTTGTGGTTGCAAGGGGCTTGTTATAAATAACAAGACTCCTCTTTCAGCCCATCACTCAGGAAATAACAAGGGTTTTAGGTACTCTTGTGCCAGGAACCAGGGATGAGGACCAAATATATATTTATTATATCACAGTATCACCATGGTTTAGTTAAATAACACTAGTCCCCCAATAACACAATTAAAAACTCAATTACCATGAAATATGAACTGTTCATCAAGTACAGTCTTGGCTGCTAGATCTTCAGTATGCAGATCAGCAAATCAGTTTGTCAATAGGTGCACATCTGTCCTTCAGTTCACACACAGACAGGAAAGGGTGTCACTGTGCTGCCTCCTTGTCTCCCAGTGAGAAACACACACAACATTTACAAAACTGGGTAATTGAAAGAGGGAAGTGACCAACAAAGATAAAAGTGCAGCAAAGAAACAAAAAAGTGATGATTCTGGAAGTAAAATTTTAAATGAGCATAAATGGAATAATAAATAACTGAGAGTGGGAATGTTGACCCTGCTGCCATTTGAGAGACTCTAAATATGCAGTCAGAGGAGTTTAGTGAAGGTAAACTTAACAGCATTATGTTTGAAATTATAATGTTCTAAATAAATATTTTTACTATTTTTTCACTAAACTGACAGTGAAAGAGTTTTAAATATTTTGGCAACCATTTTTAAGGATCAGAAAACAACTGTTAATTTTTCCCATTGACTGCTAAGGTAGCTTTCCCTGGTTCCAATGTGCATGCTTGTTTTAATGGTCCTGCGCTACCATGCAGAAGCAGACTGCCTGTGTTTTTCTTCTGTTTGCCAATTATCTGTCATCTGACCTCTAGTGGAAATTAAGAAGAATTACAAAATGGACTTTGAAGAATCATGGAAATAAGTAAAAAGTCCTTCTTACATATTATACACTTTACATGTTGCCCTTGCTTGTATGATTTGAAATAGGTCCAGTGTTTGCTGACCTTTTCTGGACAGCTCACTACTGCCCATTTTGCTTTTTGATGGGCACTTCTGATTTGTACTGGATTGAAGTTCTTTGAGATCTTCTGGGTAATACATGAAATTCCACACAGGGATATTTGTTATGGATTATGTCAAGATTTCCTTGTCCAAACAACACTCTAACTCATCCTCATTGAGGATGAAAAAGCCTGCTAACATTAAGTAGTTCCTTTTAGCACGCTAACTTACTTTCTGTCCCAACAGGAAGTTCTGTAATGTGAATCCTTTCTCTTGGCTTAGTTTGAAATGTGGTCTGTCCCCTTAGATGCAAGCATTGAAGACTTTTGACAAGAGGAGAAAGGTTATTAGGGAACTAGATCTGCTTGAGTTGACTCCTGTCCTTTATAGCCTTATGGCCGTTCATCACTAAGTATCCTTAATATAAGAGTTTATGATTTCCTCCTATTCTTATCTTTTATCACAGGGTGTGACCTCTTAGCTCTGAATATGTTAAATTATCTGTAGGTGTCATTAGACCCTGGAAAATATAGCATTCCTTCACATATTCACAAGGAAAATAAAATTTTCAACTGGGCTGAAATGTTTCTGATAGCTATTGGTTCATCTTTTAAAAATCTATTTATAATCGAATTAATGTATCTGCTCTTTTAATAGCTACTGTGTTTGGAAAATCAGGTTAAGATGGAGACACTTAAGAGCTACATGAAAGGAAAACAGACTAAACAGGCATAATACATATGTCTGTAAGGAATAGGGGCCCTTTCTGTACAAGAGGATTCATACCTGTGACTGAACCTAAACAGTCAAGATTGCTGCATCCTTTTTCATTGACAGAAAGTATGGACATTTCAAAATGAGATGTTAAAAGAAAAATTCATCAGTTATTTATTTTTCCCCTTCATACTAATTTTCTCTTTATATTTGTGAAGTTGCTATGTAAGCATGCTCCGGCGTAGTAGTGTAAACTCATGCCTCCCCAGTGTGCTTGGAGCTCCTGCTTTGTGTCAATCAATTAAATATTTGGTGAGTGTCTACTATGTAATCAGCTTTAATTTAGGTAGGTCTGTGGGGAGTAAGAAATTCTGAATTATGAAATATTACTCATGTCTTTAAGGTGCTTAAAGTCTATTTGGAATAACGAAGTTTCATAGGAAGCAGCTGTGAATAAGGTATTGTGCTCCAATCTGTGCTAGGGTTTTAGACCAGTAGTTTCCCATATGCCATTTTTCTGCTGAACTGGCTGCAAAGTAATCACCTAGGGAACTTGTCAAAAATAAAGATTATTGGGCTCCACCCATTGACTTTTCTCTGCAAATCTAAGGTGGCGGGGGAGGATGGGGCTTAAGAATGTGCTCTTTTCTTTTTAAAAATAAGGATTGCACAGTACAAAAGATATAGAAAGTTAAATGGTGAAAAGCAATTCTCCCTCTCCTCCATTCTGCATCCATTCAGTTTTCTTTCCCAGAGGCAACCATTTCCACCAATTTTTTGCATATTGTTCTGCACATATGCTCTGCATTTCCAAACATGCTTGTGTGGTTGGGGAGGATGGGGCATATTACACAGACTGTTCTGCACCTGGCTTTTGTTGCTTTACAGTGTATCTTAGAGAGCTTTCTGTATCTCTTCCTACAGAGCTGCCCCATTCTTTTGAAAAACTGTGTTATAGCTGCTTGTAAAAGCTCTACAGGGGATTCTAATGCACAGACAGGTTTGGGAGTCACAAATAGACTATTAAAAGAATTCAGAAGAAGTTTTCTTGAAATGTTAATTCCTTAAGTCTTGCATTCCACAGCAAGGAACTGGACTCAACTAATGTTTCATGTACTTCTAGATTCAGGTTGCTTTAGAGCACATTTTTACATAATGTTTCTTTGCTACAGGTGTTTGTTATTAGTTAGAATTTATGAGTCTAAAATACATAAAGGCATTACTGTGCATGCTGATATACATATTGATAACATAGTTTTTAATTCCTTCCTTTATTAACCTAAGAACATTGCCAAGCAAACCTTTATGAACTTACTACTATTTATCCTTTATCATCATGGCAACTTTTTTCTCTCCCAGAATTTTAAAAGTTCTTAAATTCTTGCATAATGTTCATTTTTGGCATGGCATTTATTGCTGTTTCACTGGTTATAAATGGAAGTTAGCTGTCCAGATCCACTGGTCGCTGTTTGCATTTCCTTAGTCTCTATAGACATACTCCATATGCCGCCGAACATCAGAAAGTAAATTTCTAAAGAGCTTGAGAAGTTGAATGGCTACAGGAGCGACCACAGAATCATAAAAAGCAAATATGTTTATCTTTTTGGATATTTCAGAAATTTATAATACCTTTACTTTCATTAGAACATTCTAATAGAAATTATTATCTTCCGAGAGAATGGTTCATTTGTGCTTGCTTGTAAAGATTCATTCACTTGCCATTTACATTGCCTGCTCTGAACTTAGGTGTCAGATGGTGACAAGCAGAACAAACATGTTTTCTGCGCTAGAGAAGCAAATAGTGTCGTGTACCAGAATGTAAATTATATTTGATGTGTATGTTTCACCTAGTCATCTTGGAACAAATATTACTAGAAGCTCCTCTACAGGATTTTTAGCTTTTTTTAGGGTGCATTTTGTACCAGTGAGCACACTTATTGATTGATTCTTCAACCCCTTGTTTTCCTCTCATGTTTTTTGTTAAATTCTTTTTCATTTTGTCTTCCTTCCTCTTTCTTTTAACATAGATGTTCTTTGCTGGTTGGAAATAACTGGGGAAGCCCTGTGACAATTAGAAGCATGAGCCAGCTGTTGGAGGTTGAAAAAATTTCTAATTTTCTGAGATTATTATGAACCAAAGGAATTTATTTCAGCATATGCACTTCACTCAAAACCCTTATTAAATATAGTGAGCCACATAATATGCCTGTAATGTGTCAAAAATAAAATCTTCATGAAAGTTGAAATATGCCACACTGGACTTACACAGAAAAACACTTTTATGAAAACAGTTTTGTATAATAGAAGTTGGAGTTTTCCTGAACTACAGATTTAATCGTAATTACCAGTTTGATTTTCACTGAAAATATTTCATATATGCAGATTATAAATTTTTGCTTTAGCTGATATATGGTAGTAAAGTATTTTTAGGGTTAAAACACTGCATAAAATGTAATTTAAAAGTGAAAATGCATGTTGGCATACTAGTACTTTTAGTAGGAATGTCAACTCAAACCAATAATGGTTAGCAAACTAAGGTTTCTGGACCAGTAAAACCATTGTTCTGTAGTTTCATTCTGAGCATTTTATGTATGTTAATTGATTTTCTTAATGACTCTTTGAGAAAGATATTTTCATTATCTCCATCCTTACAAATGAGACAAAAAAAAAATAGACCAAGTAAGTTGCCCAAAGTTACACAGCTACTAATTGGTCATAGCTGGATTCTAGTGTAGCACAGTCACAAGGAATCTAATATAGGCAGACTCCCAATAATTGACCATCAAAAATGAATTTAAAATTGAAAACAAATGATCTTTCTTTTCTCTTTAAAGAATGGCCATTTGAGTGTTTAATGTGTGCTCTGAAGAGAGATCATTGAAGTAAAAATATTAAGCCTAATCGTACAACCAAGTTTCTTGGCTTAGGCTCAAACCTCATAGATAATAAGCCCAGAGCTATATAGACTGTGAATGGTACCTAATAGAAACATGATAATATTAATGTCTACCATTTATCTCTTAATATATTTACTATGTCATTGTTTACTGTATGCTAAACCCTATGCTTTAAGTAAGTATTAACGTACATCATCCTATTTAATCTTAGTGGAACTCCTGCTGAAAAAGGATGGAGAAACTTGCTCACAGATAAAACCAGAGGAGCTAAAAATCAAACCAAGCTTTTCTAATCCCAAAATCTATCAATCCCACTGAAGGCAGTTGACACTTGTTTGTCTGGTGGCATGGAACTGACTGGGTAGACCTTGCCTGGTGTGGAGCTGTCCTAAGACCTTACCTGACCCCAGAGTTAGAATATAAAAGGAAATATGAAGAACAGGTTTTAAACTATCCTTTATATTCTTGGAGTTAATTTACCTCAAAGGCCACTCCCCACCCCCTGTGATTATGTTACTGTGGGGCTTTGGGGGCTGCATGATGACTCAGTCTTCTTGATTATGAAGAAATAGAGTAAGTAATTAATCGCTTTGGATAAGATGGTGAACTTTTGATACGCTGGTGAAAACTTGTGTTGAAGCAAAATTTTAAATGAATGAATTCTATTACCACAGCTTTCTACTATCTAAGGAAGGATGAAAAATATACTGATTTATATGTTGAATGATCTTTCTCTTTTTTACCAACTGTTGCTTTTAGTTCCTATACCAAATTCTTAAAAAAGTCAAGCTGAACACTTAAAAAAAATTGCTTATAACTTTACCACAGCATAACAGTCTTCAAATGAGTTTTCAGCGGAGTTAATAATCAACAGAAATTTACTGGGGCCTTGTATTGAGGGGTCACTGTACTTGGTACTGAGAGACATCTTGAGCCCATTTCAGGAAATAAAGCATATAAAATAGCTCAAAATTGGATATAAATGAGTAGAAATGTCTTATCAATAAAATGTTGAAGGACTTTCTGTGGGATGATCCAGTGAAGTTTCACAAAGGAGTTGGAATTTGAAGACTAGTGATCTAAGATTGCTTGGTGAAAAATGGGGAAAGCAGCAAGAGGAGTATCTAATGAAGTCCACTGACAGTAAGATCTTAAAGAATTTGGCCAGTCACTCTTCTAACAACAAGAGTAGAGAATGGGAGCATTATTTGAGAGGGAAAAGGAGCATGTGTGGCAGATCCTAGGAAATTCTGGTTAGTCATTAATTCAATTCTGTTCTTGTCAAGTGTCAAAAAAAAGGGCCAGCTAAGCAACAATTTCAGAAGATTAAGACAATGGAAAGTGCTAAGTTTGTCACTGTCCTACTCACCAAATGGCAGTGGGGCTGTTCTTCTATAGATGGGAGCTATTCAGCAAAGGTCAGATTGTCACCCTGTAGGAAACCACAACCCTCTCCCCTCCCCCCAGAGTGCACACCCACCCACGCGGGCACACACACACACACACACACACAGATCTAATAAACACTGAGTATTTTGCAGTTACGAAAAAGTGGGGCAATTTGTATATGACGGGAAGTTTTATAAGATAAAGAAATGGAAAGAGACTAAAGAAGGATTTAAAGTGATTCTTACAAAATTTGCTTTCAGTATTTGACATTTTTTGTGTCCTGCTTTTGCTTTTAATGTATTTGTTAAAGCCAAAATAATTCTAGAATTCTTTTAATGGAGGGAGGAGTTATCCTTCCCTCTGAGAGAGAAGCTGAAATGTGTGTAGTAGTTCCTTTTAGTGCCCTTCAAAGATCTGAAGTAAGCTTCATGTTTTAGCAACATTTAATATTTGTTTAATTTGATTTTTTAGAATTACATTTTATATGATTAAACAATTATTTTTCAGATTTACTAATTTATCAAATTTACTGTTTTTACTAATTTACCAAATTTACTATTAAGTTCAGAAATTTTAAAATAAATGTAGCTATAAGTAGTTTGCCAGTTGGTTAGAAATGATCAACACCTAAAGACATTACTGACATTTTAGTATAAGAGACTATATGGGGGTGAGAATGGGGGTGAAGAGTAGAAACTGGAAAGAGGAACCATGAATCTTTGAGGCTTATTAGCCAAACTTTGCCCCAAATGTCCTTAATAATTGGAATGTTACTATCTTTTCCTTTTTCCCCTAAGCCCTGTGGGAGGCTCCTTTATTTATGTGTCTTAGATATTCATAGATGAGTTTATGATATATGAGTTTAGGTTTTCCAAGACACATCTAACATTTTTTTCTCACTTTATTCTTCTAGTGTAACCATCCCATTTTAAGAATGAGGAATGTGGCCATAGGCAAGGTATGACTAGACAAACCATGGTTTCTGGAAGTGGCAGGTCGGCTTCTGTGGCCTTGAGTTTCTGTTCTGGTTGGAACATAGCACCTATTACTGATACCTAATGAAACTTACTTTCAAAGGGAAGTTTGGTTTTGAACTCAGAATATGGAGATACTCACACATCTCACTTACGTCATGACCTTTCTCTTTGCTCCATCTTAGCTACCTGCTGTTACTACACTTGGACCTCATCACTGTTACAGAATATACTACCTTGGAAATTTCAAATTCTAAACGTCCCACTCTTTGAGCATAATCTGTGCCCCTTACAGCTCACTTGCTCAAGGCCTTCCATTGAGCCATGCACACATGGAGACCCTCAGGCCATGTCACTATTTTCTCACTTCCTTCTGTTTTCATGCACATTTTGTCCAGCTCAGATTTCATGGTCCACCATTATATTAACTTCCTTGTAAATATCCTCAACTCCCTTTCTGGTCTTTGCCTATAAAACCCCAACTCTGAACAGACCCAACTTCCACTCTGGGCCTGTACCACATGGTTGAACATTGCTTTAAAAAAAAACTAAAATCAGGCAACTGTGCAGAAATGGTTTCACATGGAATTCAAGATCACAGACCTCAGGTGGACTCTCAATACTGCCTAGCAATGTTACTGTGTTTCTTGGTCTTTCAATCTTCAGATCAGTGATTTTATACTTTTGTCCTCACACCTCTACCACTTTCCATACTCAGCTGATTATCTCATGACAAACTAGCTGAGAAAACAAAAGCCTTCATGCTGTAGTGTGATGTCCAGTTTATCTACTTTTTTCTTTTCTCCTTTGTGCTTTCAGTGTTGGATCCTAATTCAAGACCATGAAAATTTACTGCTGTGCTTTGAGAGTTTTATAGTTTTAGTTTTTACATTTAGGAATATTATCGGAGTAAATTTTTGTATATGGTGTGTGGTGGGGTTCCAGATGCATTAGTTGCATGTGTACTTGTCTCAGCACCATTTGTTGAAAAAACTGTTCTTTCCTCATTGGCACCCTTGTTGGAAATCAGTAGATCCTAAATGTAAGAGTTTATTTCTGGGCTCTCAATTGATCTAGCCATTGATATGTATGTCTTTCCTTTTGCTCACGTCACACTGTCTTGATTACTATAGCTTTGTATGTAAACTTGGAAATTGGGAAGTTTTAATCCTCTAGCCAATGATTTTTAACCTTTGGGTTACAGAAACCCATTTGGGTATCTTGTAAAAAACCATGATGGACCTAGAACATTGTACAAAAATATGTAGGAAATTTTACATTGGGTTTATTTTATTGGATTGGAGATGAATAGTTTTTCAATTAAAAAAACTTTTTTTTTTTGTAGATAATTATTTTTTATTGAAGGGTAGTTGACACACAGTATTACATTAGTTTCAGGTGTACAACACAGTGATTCAACATTTATATACATGATAATTCTAGGTACCAGCTATCACCATACCAAGCTGTTACAATATTTTGACTATATTCCTTATGCTATACATTACATCCCGGTTACTTATTTATTTAACAATTGGAAGTGTGCACTTTTTTTTTTTTGTTTGTGAGGGCATCTCTCATATTTATTGATCAAATGGTTGTTAACAACAATAAAATTCTGTATAGGGGAGTCAATGCTCAATGCACAATCATTAATCCACCCCAAGCCTAATTTTCATCAGTCTCCAATCTTCTGAAGCATAACGAACAAGTTCTTACATGGAGAACAAATTCTTACATAGTGAATAACTTACATGGTGAACAGTACAAGGGCAGTCATCACAGAAACTTTCGGTTTGCTCATGCATTATGAACTATAAACAGTTCAAATATGAATACTCATTTGATTTTTATACTTGATTTATATGTGGATACCACATTTCTCTCTATATTATTATTATTTTTAATAAAATGCTGAAGTGGTAGATAGATACAAGATAAAGGTAGAAAACATAGTTTAGTGTTGTAAGAGAGCAAATGTAGATGATCAGGTGCGTGCCTGTAGATTATGTGTTAATCCAAGCTAGACAAGGGCAATAAAACATCCACGTATGCAGAAGATTTCTCTCAGAACAGGGGAGTGAGGTTCTAAGCCTCACCTCTGTTGATCCCCAGTTTCTCACCTGATGACCCCCCTGCGACTGTGCCTGTCTTAGGTTGTTCCTCCCTTGAGGAATCTTACCCGTCTCTGGCTAACCAGTCATCTTCCGGGGCCATACAGGGAAATGTGAAGTTGGTAAGTGAGAGAGAAGCCTTATTGTTTGAAAAGGTTAGCTTTTACTTCTATGCAGATTTATGCCCTGTGGCTTCTATGCCCAGCATTTGTCTTGAGGTATCTTTACCACTTGGAAGAATTATGATACTCGGTAAATTTGATATGAGGCACGAATTCTATTTAAGGGTTGTAATTAGGAAGGAAGAAGAAAAGCTATAGAAGTAGCAGGCAGAAGAAAACATGGGAAGATTTATTATTTCTTTGACATATCTTCTTGTAGAGTAACTTCAGCAGGTATAGGTTTTAAACTACTAATTAAATTGCGCACACACATTAACATAATAGGAGTATAGTTACATAACCAAAGCATACCTGTAATTACCAGCCATCTCCAGTGAAACCAAGAAAACCAGTTAGGCACCTTAGACATTTGTGAAAACTTATCTATGATATGGTGGATATTGTCCAACTGAACTTGAACAGTCTGAGAGAAATCAGACAAATTAAAACAACCCATTCCTGGGGAATGTTCACATCCCATATGTTCTTTTAACAGTAAATAGTCTGTAGTTGTAAGATTTTGGAGCGCTACAATTTGCACTTCTCCTAATTCTTGGTTGAGTTCCAACAGTATAGCTCCAGTCAAATTTGTTGTTTTACTGTATGCACAGGCCAGCTTAGATATCTCCTTCTTCATTCCCATGGCAAGTCCAGAAACTGGTGGGATGAGTGCATCTACACCTGTAGCAGTGCGTGGATCTTTGTTGGGGTTTTTTGATGATCATCTTCTGGCATGAGTCTTCCAGAGAGTGCTGATGTTGGAAGTTTTTTTTCATATCGTATCTTAGTTCATTTTCAGGGTAGCCAAATTAGGCTTTGATCCTCTGCATAAACACAAACAGACCCTTTGCCTACACTTTTATATGCCCTTTATACCTTTGTGTAGAACTCATTGGAGGTCACCACACAGGAACTGACTTTTTTTTTTTTTTGGTATCATTAATCTACACTTACATGACGAATATTATGTTTACTAGGCTCTCCCCTATACCAGGTCCCCCCTATAAACCCCTTTACAGTCACTGTCCATCAGCACAGCAAAATGTTGTAGAATCACTACTTGCCTTTTCTGTGTTGTACAGCCCTCCCCTTTCTCCCACCCCCCCATGCATGCTAATCTTAATATCCCCCTTCTTCTTCCCCCCCTTATCCCTCCCTACCCACCCATCCTCTCCAGTCCCTTTCCCTTTGGTACCTGTTAGTCCATTCTTGAGTTCTGTGATTCTGCTGCTGTTTTGTTCCTTCAGTTTTTCCTTTGTTCTTATATTCCACAGATGAGTGAAATCATTTGGTATTTCTCTTTCTCCGCTTGGCTTGTTTCACTGAGCATAATACCCTCCAGCTCCATCCATGTTGCTGCAAATGGTAGGATTTGCCCTTTTCTTATGGCTGAGTAGTATTCCATTGTGTATATGTACCACATCTTCTTTATCCATTCATCTATCGATGGACATTTAGGTTGCTTCCAGTTCTTGACTATTGTAAATAGTGCTGCGATAAACATAGGGGTGCATTGGTCTTTCTCAAACTTGATTGCTGCATTCTTAGGGTAAATTCCTAGGAGTGGAATTCCTGGGTCAAATGGTAAGTCTGTTTTGAGCATTTTGATGTACCTCCATACTGCTTTCCACAATGGTTGAACAAGTTTACATTCCCACCAGCAGTGTAGTAGGGTTCCCCTTTCTCCACAGCCTCGCCAACATTTGTTGTTGTTTGTCTTTTGGATGGCAGCCATCCTTACTGGTGTGAGGTGATACCTCATTGTAGTTTTAATTTGCATTTGTCTGGTAATTAGCGATGTGGAGCATCTTTTCATGTGTCTGTTGGCCATCTGTATTTCTTTTTTGGAGAACTGTCTGTTCAGTTCCTCTGCCCATTTTTTAATTGGGTTATTTGTTTTTTGTTTGTTGAGGCGTGTGAGCTCTTTATATATTCTGGACGTCAAGCCTTTATCGGATGTGTCATTTTCAAATATATTCTCCCATACTGTAGGGTTCCTTTTTGTTCTATTGATGGTGTCTTTTGCTGTACAGAAGCTTTTCAGCTTAATATAGTCCCACTTGTTCATTTTTGCTGTTGTTTTCCTTGCCCGGGGAGATATGTTCAAGAAGAGGTCACTCATGTTTATGTCTAAGAGGTTTTTGCCTATGTTTTCTTCCAAGAGTTTAATGGTTTCATGACTTACATTCAGGTCTTTGATCCATTTTGAGTTTACTTTTTTATATGGGGTTAGACGATGGTCCAGTTTCATTCTCCTACATGTAGCTGTCCAGTTTTGCCAGCACCGTCTGTCGAAGAGACTGTCATGTCGCCATTGTATGTCCATGGCTCCTTTATCAAATATTAATTGACCATATATGTCTGAGTTAATGTCTGGATTGTCTAGTCTGTTCCATTGGTCTGTGGCTCTGTTCTTGTGCCAGTACCAATTTGTCTTGATTACTATGGCTTTATAGTAGAGCTTGAAGTTGGGGAGTGAGATCCCCCCTACTTTATTCTTCTTTCTCAGGATTGCTTTGGCTATTCGGGGTCTTTGGTGTTTCCATATGAATTTTTGAATTATTTGTTCCAGCTCATTGAAGAATGTTGCTGGTAGTTTCATAGAGATTGCATCAAATCTGTATATTGCTTTGGGCAGGATGGCCATTTTGACGATATTAATTCCTCCTAGCCACGAGCATGGGATGAGTTTCCATCTGTTAGTGTCCCCTTTAATTTCTCTTAAGAGTGACTTGTAGTTTTCAGAGTATAAGTCTTTCACTTCTTTGGTTAGGTTTATTCCTAGGTATTTTCTTCTTTTTGATGCAATTGTGAATGGAGTTGTTTTCCTGATTTCTCTTTCTGTTGGTTCATTGTTAGTGTATAGGAAAGCCACAGATTTCTGTGTGTTGATTTTGTATCCTGCAACTTTGCTGTATTCCGATATCAGTTCTAGTAGTTTTGGGGTGGTGTCTTTAGGGTTTTTTATGTACAGTATTATGTCATCTGCAAACAGTGACAGTTTAACTTCTTCTTTACCAATCTGGATTCCTTGTATTTTTTGTTTTGTCTGATTGCCATGGCTAGGACCTCCAGTACTATGTTAAATAACAGTGGGGAGAGTGGGCATCCCTGTCTAGTTCCCGATCTCAGAGGAAATGCTTTCAGCTTCTCACTGTTCAATATAATGTTGGCTGTGGGTTTATCATAGATGGCCTTTATTATGTTGAGGTACTTGCCCTCTATTCCCATTTTGCTGAGAGTTTTTATCATGAATGGATGTTGAACTTTGTCAAGTGCTTTTTCAGCATCTATGGAGATGATCATGTGGTTTTTGTCTTTCTTTTTGTTGATGTGGTGGATGATGTTGATGGACTTTTGAATGTTGTACCATCCTTGCATCCCTGGGATGAATCCCACTTGGTCATGGTGTACGATGGTTTTGATGTATTTTTGAATTCGGTTTGCTAATATTTTGTTAAGTATTTTTGCATCTACGTTCATCAGGGATAGTGGTCTGTAGTTTTCTTTTTTGGTGGGGTCTTTGCCTGGTTTTGGTATTAGGGTGATGTTAGCTTCATAGATTGAGTTTGGGAGTATCCCCTCCTCTATTTTTTGGAAAACTTTAAGGAGAATGGGTATTATGTCTTCCCTGTGTGTCTGATAAAATTCCGAGGTAAATCCATCTGGCCCAGGGATTTTGTTCTTGGGTAGTTTTTTGATTACCGATTCAATTTCATTGCTGGTAATTGGTCTGTTTAGATTTTCTGTTTCTTTCTGGGTCAATCTTGGAAGGTTGTATTTTTCTAGGAAGTTGTCCATTTCTCCTAGGTTTCCCAGCTTGTTAGCATATAGGTTTTCATAGTATTCTCTAATAATTCTTTGTATTTCTGTGGGGTCCGTCGTGGTTTTTCCTTTCTCGTTTCTGATACTGTTGATTTGTGTTGACTCTCTTTTCCTCTTAATAAGTCTGGCTAGAGGCTTATCTGTTTTGTTTATTTTCTCGAAGAACCAGCTCTTGGTTTCATTGATTTTTGCTATTGTTTTATTCTTCTCAATTTTATTTATTTCTTCTCTGATCTTTATTATGTCCCTCCTTCTGCTGACCTTAGGCCTCATTTGTTCTTCTTCTTCCAATTTCGATAATTGTGACATTGGACCATTCATTTGGGATTGTTCTTCCTTTTTAAAATATGCTTGGATTGCTATATACTTTCCTCTTAAGATTGCTTTTGCTGTGTCCCACAGAAGTTGGGGCTTAGTGTTGTTGTTGTCATTTGTTTCCATATATTGCTGGATCTCCATTTTGATTTGGTCATTGATCCATTGATTATTTACGAGCGTGTTGTTAAGCCTCCATGTGTTTGTGAGCCTTTTTGCTTTCTTTATACAGTTTATTTCTAGTTTTATGCCTTTGTGGTCTGAAAAGTTGGTTGGTAGGATTTCAATCTTTTAGAATTTACTGAGGCTCTTTTTGTGTCCTAGTATGTGGTCTATTCTGGAGAATGTTCCATGTGCACTTGAGAAGAATGTGTATCCTGTTGCTTTTGGATGTAGAGTTCTGTAGATGTCTATTAGGTCCATCCGCTCTACTGTGTTGTTCAGTGCTTCCGTGTCCTTACTTATTTTCTGCCCAGTGGATCTATCCTTAGGGGTGAGTGGTGTGTTGAAGTCTCCTAGAATGAATGCATTGCAGTCTATTTCCCCCTTTAGTTCTGTTAGTATTTGTTTCACATATGCTGGTGCTCCTGTGTTGGGTGCATATATATTTAGAATGGTTATATCCTCTTGTTGGACTGAGCCCTTTATCATTATGTAGTGTCCTTCTTTATCTCTTGTTACTTTCTTTGTTTTGAAGTCTATTTTGTCTGATATTAGTACTGCAACCCCTGCTTTCTTCTCACTGTTGTTTGCCTGAAATATGTTTTTCCATCCCTTGACTTTTAGTCTGTACATGTCTTTGGGTTTGAGGTGAGTTTCTTGTAAGCAGCATAAGATGGGTCTTGCTTTTTTATCCATTCTATTACTCTGTGTCTTTTGATTGGTGCATTCAGTCCATTAACATTTAGGGTGAGTATTGAAAGATATGTTCTTATTGCCATTGCAGGCTTTAAGTTCGTGGTTACCAAAGGTTCAAGGTTAGCCTCTTTAGTATCTTACTGCCTAACTTAGCTCGCTTATTGAGGTGTTATATACACTGTCTGGAGATTCTTTTCTTCTCTCCCTTCTTATTCCTCCTCCTCCATTCTTCATATGTTGGGTGTTTTGTTCTGTGCTTTTTCTAGGAGTGCTCCCATCTAGAGCAGTCCCTGTAAGATGTCCTGTAGAGGTGGTTTGTGGGAAGCAAATTCCCTCAGCTTTTGTTTGTCTGGGAATTGTTTAATCCCACCATCATATTTAAATGATAGTCGTGCTGGATACAGTATCCTTGGTTCAAGGCCCTTCTGTTTCATTGCATTAAATATATCATGCCATTCTCTTCTGGCCTGTAGGGTTTCTGTTGAGAAGTCTGATGTTAGCCTGATGGGTTTTCCTTTATAGGTGACCTTTTTCTCTCTAGCTGCCTTTAAAACTCTTTCCTTGTCCTTGATCTTTGCCATTTTAATTATTATGTGTCTTGGTGTTGTCCTCCTTGGATCCTTTCTGTTGGGGGTTCTGTGTATTTCCATGGTCTGTTCGATTATTTCCTCCCCCAGTTTGGGGACGTTTTCAGCAATTATTTCTTCCAAGATACTTTCCATCCCTTTTCCTCTCTCTTCTTCTTCTGGTACCCCTATAATATGGATATTGTTCCTTTTGGATTGGTCACACAGTTCTCTTAATATTGTTTCATTCCTAAGCCACAGGGCATAAATATGCAAAGAAGTAAAAAGCTAACCTTTTCAAACGATAAGGCTTCTCTCTCACTTACCAACTTAACATTTCCCTGTATGGCCCCGGAAGATGACTGGTTAGCCAGAGATGGGTAAGATTCCTCAAGGGTGGAACAACCTAAGACAGGCACAGTCGCAGGGGGCCATCTGGTGAGAAAATGGGGAGCAGCAGAGGTGAGGCTTAGAACCTCCCCCCTCATGTTCTGAGAGAAATCTTCTGCATACGTGGATGTTTTATTGCCCTGGTCTAGCTTGGATTAACACATAGTCTACAGGCACACACCTGATCATCTACATTTGCTCTCTTACAACACTAAACTATGTTTTCTACCTTTATCTTGTATCTACCGACCACTTCAGCATTTTATTAAAAATAATAATAATAAAGAGAGAAATGTGGTATCCACATATAAATCAAGTATAAAAACCAAATGAGTATTCATATTTGAACTGTTTAGAGTTCATAATGCATGAGCAAAACCGAAAGTTTCTGTGATGACTGCCCTTGTACTGTTCACTATGTAACTTATTCATTATGTAAGAATTTGTTCTACATGTAAGAACTTGTTTGTTATGCCTCAGAAGATTGGAGACTGATGAAAATTAGGCTTGGGGTGGATTAATGATTGTGCATTGAGCATTGACTCCCCTATACAGAATTTTATTGTCGTTAACAACCATTTGATCAATAAATATGAGAGATGCCCTCACAAAAAAAAAAAAAAAAGGACAGACTTCCAATGGTAAAATAAATAAGTAACCGGGATGTAATGTATAGCATAAGGAATATAGTCAAGATATTGTAACAGCTTGGTAGGGTGATAGCTGGAACCTAGAATTATGTATATAAATGTTCTACCACTGTGTTGTACACTTGAAACTAATGTAATGTAATACTGTGCGTCAACTACCCTTCAATAAAAAATAATTTAAAAAAAAATATTGTTTCATTCCTGGAGATCCTTTTATCTCTCTCTATGTCAGCTTCTATGCGTTCCTGTTCTCTGGTTTCAATTCCATCAGTGGCCTCTTGCATCCTATCCATTCTGCTTATAAACCCTTCCAGAGTTTGTTTCATTTCTGCGATCTCCTTTCTGGCATCTGTGATCTCCCTCGGGACTTCATCCCATATCTCTTGTGTATTTCTCTGCATCTCTGTCAGCATGTTTATGATTTTTATTTTGAATTCTTTGTCAGGAAGACTGGTTAGGTCTGTCTCCTCAGGTGTTGTCTCTGTGATCTTTGTCTGCCTGTAGTTTTGCCTTTTCATGGTGATAGGAATAGTTTGCAGAGCTGGGACGAGTGATGGCTGGAAGAACTTCCCTTCTTGTTGGTTTGTGGCCCTCCTCTCCTGGGAGAACAGCGACCTCTAGTGGCTTGTGCTGGGCAGCTGTGCGCAGACAGTGCTTCTGCTTCCTGCCCGGCTGCTATGGAGTTTGTCTCTGCTGTTGCTGTGGGCGTGGCCTGGCTCAGGCAGCTGCTCCAATGTGGTAGAGTTGCGTTGGAGCAGGAGCTGCTGGGAGGCTATTTATCTCCGTAAGGGGCCTCCGTGCTCCCTGCAGCCCAGGGGATTAGGGTGCCCAGAGATCCCCAGATTCCCTACCTCTGGATTAAGTGTCCCGCCCTGCCCCTTTAAGACTTCCAAAAAGCACCCACCAAAACAAAACGACCACACACACACACACAAAAAATTTTTTTATTAAAAAAAATAAAAAGTGGCTGCTCGTTTTTCTTTATTCTCCAGCGCCAGCCTCAGGCATCTGCTTACCGGTCTTGCTGCCCTGTTTCCCTAGTATTGGGGTCCCTATCCCTTTAAGACTTCCAAAAAGCGCTCGCCAAAACTGAACAGCAAAAAAAAAAAATTGGCTGCTCACTTTTCTTTTGTTCTCCGGTGCCAGCCTCCGATACCCGCTCGCCAGTCTTGCTGCCCTGTTTCCCTAGTATTGGGTTCCCTGTCCCTTTAAGACTTCCAAAAAGCGCTCGCCAAAACAAAACAGCAAAAAAAAAAAAAAAAAAAATGGCCGCTCGCTTTTCTTATGTCCTCTGGCGCCAGGCCTCCGGTTCCTGCTCACTGTTCTTGCCACCCTGTTTCACTGGTATCCAGGGCCCCCCGTGCACACACTGTGTCTGCGCTCTGGCCCGGATGGCTGGGGCTGGGTGTTCGGCAGTCCTGGGCTCCGTCTCCCTCCCGCTCTGCCTATTCTTCTCCCACCGGGAGCTGGGGGGAGGGGCGCTCGGCTCCCGCGGGGCCGGGGCTTGTATCTTACCCCCTTCGCGAGGCGCTGGGTTCTCTCAGGTGTGGATGTGGTCTGGATATTGTCCTGTGTCCTCTGGTCTTTATTCTAGGCAGGGTTGTCTTTGTTATATTTTCATAGATATATGTGGTTTTGGGAGGAGATTTCCGCTGCTCTACTCAAGCCGCCATCTTGGCTCCCACTCGTAAAAAAACCTTTTTAAACAGTATTCTATTCACTTTTTGCTATCTGTGGAAATAAATTAAGTAAATATAAATTGGACAAATAAAAAATTTCAGTTCTACTCAAAAGTAAATTGCAATTGCTTAATTGAGTTACATGGATTGAATGTTCAAATGGCAATACTGTGTTATTTTTGACAACTGGTTTTGACTTTTTTGTCTTGAATGCTGTGAGATCATTACAGTGAGCTCTCCTTGGACTTCCAGACTTTGTGGTAGCAAATGTACTGATGTTCCCAGGTGAGAATAGGCTTGTTTTGGGGTATCTGGAGATCTCCAAGATTCATTGTTTGTGATATTTTGTTGTAATGGTTGGATTACTACATTTCAAAGTTTTCCTTTGTTTATTTTTTACATGGTTTAGATAGAATTTTATCCTTAAAAGTATTTTAATTGTGAAGTAACAACAGAGAAAAGTGGTCTAAAATATAAATATACAGTTTAATGAACAATTACAAAACATATACTCTAGTAATAACCATACAGAACCCCAGGACACATACCCCCTAGTCCTTCCCAGATCACACCTGCCTCGGGAAACCACCATCCTACTGTTAAAATCCATGCTGATTCCTTGCTTTTCTGTGTAGTTGAGTGTCTAAACAGTGTACCTTGGTTTGGCTGGTTTTGAACTTTATGTAAAAATAGAATACACTGTATATATTCTTCTGTCTTTTTTTTTTAACACAGTGTTGACTCATTCATAGAACTTATACATTTATTCATTTATTCATGCATTTTTATTGCTGTATAGAATTTCATTGTAAGATACACTTTAATTCATTTTACTGTTTATAGATTATTACACAGTGACTACAATATGTTATATATTATATAAATACATATTAGTACATTTGATAGTGACTCTAATCATTCCTTTATAGGTAGGTATCCTGGTGCACATGTGCATGAGTTTCTGTAAGATGTATTTTACCTAAAAGACAAATTGCTTGGTCATAGAATAAATAGATGGTTCTTCAGTTTTGTTGCAAAATTGTTTTCCAAAATGGTGGTACCAAATTTACTCTATCCAGCAGTATACGCAAGCTTTCATTGTTCTACCTCATCTCCAACATTTGGTATTACCCAACCTGGTGAGTATACTGTGGTTTAATTTGTATTTTCTCCAATAATTAATAAGGTAGCACACCTTTTCATGTGCATAACAGCTACTTGGATTTCCTTTTATGGTGTGCCTATTCAAGTCTTCTGTCTATTTTTCTAGTCATTTTTTCCCCTTATTGATTTGTAGGAGTTTACCTAATATTCTGGGTATAATTCCTTTGTGGTTATCTATATTGTAATGTCTTCTCCTGCTCTGGTTTACCCTTTAATTCTTTATAGTTTAATAAATAGAAGTTATTTTAGCACATTTGAAGTTACTAGTTTTTTCCCTTATTGATAGGGCATTTTATGTTTTAAGACAGCTCTTCCTACTACAGAGGTTTGATACCTGTTAGAGCAGTTTTTGTTTTTTTTGTTTTCTAGAATGCCTTACATATTCTTGATGCTTGACATTTCCACATCAGCTTTAGAATCAGCTTGTCAGGTTCCAAAGATTTTGATTGGGATTAAGTTGAATCTATAAATCACTCTGAGAATTAATATCATTATATCATTGAACTTCAAATCATGATCATGATGTATATCTCCATTTAGGTCTTCCTTAAAGTCTTTTAATACTGTTTTATAATTTTCCTTAAAGAGGTCTTAACCAGTTTTTGTTAAATTCCAGTGAACTTGACATTTTATTTCATTTTTTAGCTTTACATCATTGGTGTATGGAAAAATGACTACTTTTTATGTGCTGATATATCTAGCAACCTTTCTTGTAATTGATTCTTAAAATTTAGGGGCTTTTGTTTTCTGTAAGTAACCATATCAATGGCAAATCATAGCTTTATATTTTCTTTTCCAATTCCTATACTTTTTTTTTAAGGATTTTATTTATTTATTTATTATTAAGATATGATTGATATACACTCTTATGAAGGTTTCACATGAAAAAACAATGTGGTTACTACATTTACCCATATTATCAAGTCCCCACCCATACCCCAGTGCAGTCACTGTCCATCAGTTCAGCAAGTTGCCAGAGATCCACTATGTTCCTTCTCTGTGATACACACCTCCAATCCCTATACTTTTTAATTCTTTTTCTTAAAAAAGCTAGACCCTCCAGGATAATATTCACCAGAAGTGGTAACATCAGGCATTCTTGTCTTGGTCTTAATCTCAAAGAGACCTCTTTTGTGTTATCTGCATAGGATTTTTTTAGAAGAGAGCCTTTTCCAGACAATAAAACAATCATTCTAGTCTTAATTTTCTAAGAGATTTTGTTTGTTTTTTAATCATAAGTAAATGTTGGATTTTATCAAATGTTCTGCATTTTTAAAATGCAGAATGGTCATAAGATTTTTTTAAATGGCCATATGATTTATTTTAATCTCTTAATGTAGTGAATTTCACTGATTAAAAATTTTAGTGTTAAAACCAACTTGCATTCCTGAGGTAGACCAAACTTGATATTTGCATCTTTGCTTACAAGTGAGAATGGCTTATAGTTTTTCTTGCTTGCTTCATCCTTTCCAAGTTTTTATCAAGAATATGCTATCATAAAATTAATCTGGGAGCAAGTCTCTTCTTCCTTCTCTCTGGTGCAAATTTTTTATAATACTGGAATTATTTATTCCTGGAGTGTTTGATAGAACTTGCTTGTGAAGCCATCTAGGACTGGGATTTTCTTTGTGGGACCATTTTAAGAATTACTAAGCAACAGTTAGAAGACTATTCGAGTATTCTGTTTCTTGGTGATTCAGGTCTGCCTATCTTATTTATCTTTTCTAGTCTCTTAGCATTAAAATTGTTCGTAATACCCTCTTTTACACTTAATGCCTATAGAATCTAGTTCTGCTTCTCTTTTCATTCCCAATATTGGTTATTCAGGTCTTAATCTCTTTTTTCTTAAACTTGCTAAAGTTTTACCAATTTTGTAACTCTTTTTCAAATAATCCATTTTTAGCTTCTATGCTCTATTGCATGTTTGTTTTCAATGTCATCAATTCTTTTATTTTTCCTTCAATGTTTTTAAGGTTATTTTACTATTCTTTTTGTAACTTCTTGAGGTGGATGCTTAACTCCATTATGCTTGATCCATCTGTGCTTGAAAAGAATGTGTTCTATAGATAATGGATATAGCATTAATTTCAGCTTCTTTTTTTAATCACGCATTTAAAGCTATCATTTCTGTTTACAAGTTTTATATCCCACAAGTTTTTGTTATGTAGAATTTCATTAGTGTTCAGCTCAATAATTTTCAGTTTCATTATGATTTATCTTTTGATTCATGGGTTACTTAGAAGTTTATTTTTTAATTTCTAAATACATGAAGCTTTTCTAGTTAACTTTGTGTCATTGATTTCTAGCTTAACTGTGCTATGGTCAGAAAATTTCTGATTTCAAACCTTCAAAATTTGGCTATGGCCCAGTGTTTGGTCACTTGTTATGAATGATCCATCTGTGCTTGAAAAGAATGTGTTCTATAGATAATGGATATAGCATTCTGTATACTGTCCATTAGGCCATAATTTTTTAAATTCATAGTTCAATGTTGTATGTGTCATAGATTTTTCTTTTGCTTGCTTACTCTATCAGATACAGAGAGTTGTCAAAATCTCCTACTACAGTTGTACCTGTTCTGTGCTCCTGGTGAACTGAAATTTTTATTATTACAAATTGAACATATTGATCTCATTTTTTGCTTTAGATTCTGTGTTGCTTAATACCCATATAGCTGTACTTTTTTTTATTACTATTTTCATGGTATTTATTTGCCCATTCTATTACTTTCAGTCTTTCTGTATCCTTGTTTTATGTGTGTTTCTTATAACTAGTAAATTTGAATGTTTCAGTCCAGCCAGATAATCTGTGTCTTTTAACTGGAACATTTAGTCCATCTGTGTACAGTACAATTATGGTGTATTTGCATTTATATAGCCATTTTATTTTGATCTTTCTGTTTCTTTCTTTTTTCTATCTCCATTTTTTTGAATTTTTTTTTTCCTGCTACCAGTTTGGAAGTTATACTTTCTATTTCTGTTCTTCTCTTGTCTCCCAGGAAATTATAATAGTTATTTTCCACTGTACTATTGAAGTTTAATGTTAATTATTACCTCCCTTTCCTTCTAGTATAAGTGCCTTAGGACTCTGTAACTCCATTTGTCCTCTCCTGACTCAACTGCTGCTGTTGTCATGTATTTAGTTCTTTATATTTTTTTAAGTCTCACAGGACATTATTTAGTTTTAGGTCATCAATGTTCATGTAAATTCACCCACATAGTTATTACTTAGCTTTCCCTTTTTTTCTTGCAGACCTCACTGTGATCATCTTCCTTCTGCCAGAAGCATGTCCTTCGGCATTTCCCCTACTGTGGGGTAACTGGAGGTGAACTCTGTTTTTGGCTGTCTACAAATACTTTTTCCCCTTCCTTCTTGAAACATATATTTGTTTTTTATTATTTATTTATATATTTTTAGGAGGGCATGGCAGAGGCTTTTATTTAGAGAGAAAGTGAGAGGACAGAGCTCCTGGCTCAGGCCAGGAGGGGACAAGAGAGTCCCCTTGAAACATATATTTTAACTGAATATTGAAAGCTAGGCTAACTTCAGGTTATGTTAGATATTTGAGATTAGCAGATACTTTCTTTAAGCACATTTGATGTATTTAATGTGTTCTAGCTTCCATTATTGCTTTGAGAAGTCTTCCATTCTTGAAAGTCATCTGTGTTTTTTTTCTTCTTATGGCTTTGAAATTTTCTGACTATAGATTTTCTACAGTTTTATTATGATGTGATTGGATGTAGACTTATTTTTATTTGTCCTGTTTGGTATTTGATGGGTTTCTTGAGTTTGGATTAGTGTCTCTCATTATTTCCAGAATTTCTTAGCTGTTACCTCATTATATTGCTTTTGTCCCTATTCTCTGTTAACCTTCTGATGCTCTGGTTTTAAGTATGTTATACTTTTTCATTTCATCCTTTTTGGTTCTGACCATCTTGTCTGTATTTCCCATCATCTTATTCTCTGTGCTACATTCTGAATAATGTGACCATAGTTCAGTTCACTAATTTTCTCTTCACTCTTATACATGTCAACTGAGTTACTGACTCCCCAGAATTCTGTGCTAGTATCATTTGGTTAAAGTACAATTGTGGGAGGCGGAGCCAACATGGCGGCGTGAGTAGGACAGTGGGAATCTCCTCCCAAAAACATATATACTTTTGAAAATACAACAAACACAACTAGCCCTAAAAGAGAGACCAGAAGACGCAGGACAGTGGCCAGACTGCAGCTACACCAGCGAGAACCCAGCGACTGGTGAAAGGGGTAAGATACAAGCCCCGGCCCGGCGGGACCCGAGCGCCCCTCCCCCCAGCTCCCGGCGGGAGAAGAGCAGGCAGAGCGGGAGGGAGACGGAGCCCAGGGCTGCCGAGCACCCAGCCCCAGCCATCCGGGCCAGAGCGCAGACACAGTACATGCCCAGGGGGCCCTGGATACTGGGGGAACAGGGAGTAAGACCTCTGAGCGGGTGCTGAAGCTGATGCCCCTGTGACAAAGAAAAGCGGGGGCTTTTTGAAAGTCTTAAAGGGACAGGGACTTAACAGCTTGACGGAAACAACCCAGGTCACAGTACAGCAGCTGGAAATTACAGGGAAAACCGGGTGCACTAACCCCCTGGGCAACAGCTCTGAGACCCCTCACGGAGGCAAACAGTCAAGCAGCCCCCCCATCCATTACCCCACCAGGCGCTGCGAAAGCAGAGAAGCAGCCTGAGACAAATTCCGCCCACAGAAAGGGAAATTTCTCCCTTCCGGCCAGGCAAGACACAAAGACCCACTCTACACGCAATTACCCAACACAAGCCACTAGGGGTCGCAGTTGTCCCAGTAAAGAAAGGCCAGTAGCAAGTGAAAATTTTGGCCCTCCCAGCTGACAGTCAATAGCACCTGTCAACATGAAAAGGCAAAAAAATATGATCCAGACAAGACTAACCCAGACAGCTTCAGCATCTGCTACATCTTCCCCTGAGAAGGAATCTGGGGAGATAGATTTAGCCAGTCTACCTGAAAAAGAATTCAAAACAAAAGTCATAACCATGCTGATGGACTTGCAGAGAAATATGCAAGAACTAAGGAAGGAGAATTCAGAAATAAAACAAGCTCTGGAAGGACTTCAAAACAGAATGGACGAGATGCAAGAGACCATTAATGGACTAGAAAACAGAGAACAGGAACGCAGAGAAGCTGATGCAGAGAGAGATAAAAGGATCTCCAGGAATGAAAGAATTTTAAGAGAGCTGAGTGATCAATCTAAAAGGAATAATATAAGAATCATAGGTATTCCAGAAGAAGTAGAGAGAGAAAAGGGGATAGAAAATGTCTTTGAAGAAAGAATTGCTGAAAATTTCCCCAAACTAGGGGAAGAAATGGCCTCTCAGACCACAGAGGTACACAGAACTCCCATGACAAGGGATCCAAGGAGGGCAACACCAAGACACATAATAATTAAAATGGCAAAGATCAAAGACAAGGACAAAGTATTACAAGCAGCCAGAGAGAAAAAAAAGGTTACCTACAAAGGAAAACCCATCAGGCTATCATCAGACTTCTCAACAGAAACCCTACAGGCCAGAAGAGAATGGCATGATATACTTAATGCAATGAAACAGAAGGGCCTCGAACCAAGACTACTGTATCCAGCACGAATATCATTTAAATATGAAGGAGGGATTAAACAATTCCCAGACAAGCAAAAGTTGAGGGAATTTGCCTCCCACAAACCACCTCTACAGGGCATCCTACAGGGACTGCTCTAGATGGGAGCACTCCTAAAAAGAGCACACAACAAAACACCCAACATATGAAGAAGGGAGGAGGAGGAATAAGAAGGGAGAGAAATAAAGAATCATCAGATTGTGTTTATAATAGCTCAACAAGCGAGTTAAGTTAGACAGTAAGACAGTAAAGAAGCTAACCCTAAACCTTTGGTAACCACAAACTTAAAGCCTGCAATGGCAATAAATTCATACCTTTCAATAATCACCCTAAATGTAAATGGACTGAATGCACCAATCAAAAGACACAGAGTAATACAATGGATAAAAAAGCAAGATCCATCCATATGCTGCTTACAAGAGACTCACCTCAAACCCAAAGACGCGCACAGACTTAAAGTCAAGGGATGGAAAAAGATATTTCAAGCAAACAACAGAGAGAAGAAAGCAGGTGTTGCAATTCTGGTATCAGACAAAACAGACTTCAAAATAAAGAAAGTAACAAAAGACAAAGAAGGACATTACATAATGATAAAGGGCTCAGTCCATCAAGAGGATATAACCATTATAAATATATATGCACCCAATACAGGAGCACCAACATACCTGAAACAAATATTAACAGAACTAAAGGAGGAAATAGAATGCAATGCATTCATTCTAAAAGACTTCAACACACCACTCACTCCAAAGGACAGACCCACCAGACAGAAAATAAGTAAGGACACAGAGGCACTGAACAACACACTAGAACAGATGGACCTAATAGACATCTACAGAACTCTACATCCAAAAGCAACAGGATACACGTTCTTCTCAAGTGCACATGGAACATTCTCCAGAATAGACCACATACTAGGACACAAAAAGAGCCTCAGTAAATTCCAAAAGATTGAAATCCTACCAACCAACTTTTCAGACCACAAAGGCATTAAACTAGAAATAAACTGTTCAAAGAAAGCAAAAAGGCTCACAAACACATGGAGGCTAAACAACACGCTCCTAAATAATCAATGGATCAATGACCAAATCAAAATGGAGATCCAGCAATATATGGAAACAAATGACAACAACAACATTAAGCCCCAACTTCTGTGGGACGCAGCAAAAGCAATCTTAAGAGGAAAGTATATAGCACTCCAAGCATATTTAAAAAAGGAAGAGCAATCCCAAATGAACGGTCTAATGTCACAACTATCAAAATTGGAAAAAGAAGAACAAATGAGGCCTAAGGTCAGCAGAAGGAGGGACATAATAAAGATCAGAGAAGAAATAAATAAAATTGAGAAGAATAAAATAGCAAAAATCAATGAAACCAAGAGCTGGTTCTTCGAGAAAATAAACAAAATAGATAAGCCTCTAGCCAGACTTATTAAGAGGAAAAGAGAGTCAACACAAATCAACAGTATCAGAAATGAGAAAGGAAAAATCACAACAGATCCCGCAGAAATACAAAGAATTATTAGAGACTACTATTAAAACCTATATGCTAACAAGCTGGGAAACCTAGGAGAAATGGACAACTTCCTAGAAAAATACAACCTTCCAAGACTGACCCAAAAAGAAACAGAAAATCTAAACAGACCAATTACCAGCAACGAAATTGAAGCAGTAATCAAAAAACTACCAAAGAACAAAACCCCCGGGCCAGATGGATTTACCTCGGAATTTTATCAGACATACAGGGAAGACATAATACCCAATCTCCTTAAAGTTTTCCAAGAAATAGAAGAGGAGGGGATACTCCCAAACTCATTCTATGAAGCTAACATCACCCTAATACCAAAACCAGGCAAAGACACCACCAAAAAAGAAAACTACAGACCAATATCCCTGATGAACGTAGACGCAAAAATACTCAACAAAATTTTAGCAAACCGAATTCAAAAATACATCAAAACCATCGTACACCATGACCAAGTGGGATTCATCCCAGGGATGCAAGGATGGCACAACATTCGAAAGTCCATCAATATCATCCACCACATCAACAAAAAGAAAGACAAAAACCACATGATCATCTCCATAGATGCTGAAAAAGCATTTGACAAAGTTCAACATCCATTCATGATAAAAACTCTCAGCAAAATGGGAATAGAGGGCAAGTACCTCAACATAATAAAGGCCATCTATGAAAAACCCACAGCCAACATTATATTGAATAGCGAGAAGCTGAAAGCATTTCCGCTGAGATCGGGAACTAGACAGGGATGCCCACTCTCCCCACTGTTATTTAACATTGTACTAGAGGTCCTAGCCACGGCAATCAGACAAAACAAAAAAATACAAGGAATCCAGATTGGCAAAGAAGTCAAACTGTCACTATTTGCAGATGACATGATACTGTACATAAAAAACCCTAAAGACTCCACCCCAGAACTACTAGAACTGGTATCGGAATACAGCAAAGTTGCAGGATACAAAATCAACACACAGAAATCTGTGGCTTTCCTATATACCAACAATGAACCAACAGAAAGAGAAATCAGGAAAACAACTCCATTCACAATTGCATCAAAAAAAATAAAATACCTAGGAATAAACCTAACCAAAGAAGTGAAAGACTTATATTCTGAAAACTACAAGTCACTCTTAAAAGAAATTAAAGGGGACACTAACAGATGGAAACGCATCCCATGCTCATGGCTAGGAAGAATTAATATCGTCAAAATGGCCATCCTGCCCAAAGCAATATACAGATTTGATGCAATCCCTATGAAACTACCAGCAACATTCTTCAATGAACTGGAACAAATAATTCAAAAATTCATATGGAAACACCAAAGACCCCGAATAGCCAAAGCAATCCTGAGAAAGAAGAATAAAGTAGGGGGGATCTCACTCCCCAACTTCAAGCTCTATTATAAAGCCATAGTAATCAAGACAATTTGGTACTGGCACAAGAACAGAGCCACAGACCAATGGAACAGACTAGACAATCCAGACATTAACTCAGACATATATGGTCAATTAATATTTGATAAAGGAGCCATGGACATACAATGGCGACATGACAGTCTCTTCGACAGACGGTGCTGGCAAAACTGGACAGCTACATGTAGGAGAATGAAACTGGACCATCGTCTAACCCCATATAAAAAAGTAAACTCAAAATGGATCAAAGACCTGAATGTAAGTCATGAAACCATTAAACTCTTGGAAGAAAACATAGGCAAAAACCTCTTAGACATAAACATGAGTGACCTCTTCTTGAACATATCTCCCCGGGCAAGGAAAACAACAGCAAAAATGAACAAGTGGGACTATATTAAGCTGAAAAGCTTCTGTACAGCAAAAGACACCATCAATAGAACAAAAAGGAACCCTACAGTATGGGAGAATATATTTGAAAATGACACATCCGATAAAGGCTTGACGTCCAGAATATATAAAGAGCTCACACGCCTCAACAAACAAAAAACAAATAACCCAATTAAAAAATGGGCAAAGGAACTGAACAGACGGTTCTCCAAAAAAGAAATACAGATGGCCAACAGACACATGAAAAGATGCTCCACATCGCTAATTATCAGAGAAATGCAAATTAAAACTACAATGAGGTATCACCTCACACCAGTAAGGATGGCTGCCATCCAAAAGACAAACAACAACAAATGTTGGCGAGGCTGTGGAGAAAGGGGAACCCTCCTACACTGCTGGTGGGAATGTAAACTTGTTCAACCATTGTGGAAAGCAGTATGGAGGTACATCAAAATGCTCAAAACAGACATACCATTTGACCCAGGAATTGCACTCCTAGGAATTTACCCTAAGAATGCAGCAATCAAGTATGAGAAAGACCAATGTACCCCTATGTTTATCGCAGCACTATTTACAATAGCCAAGAATTGGAAGCAACCTAAATGTCCATCGATAGATGAATGGATAAAGAAGATGTGGTACATATACACAATGGAATACTACTCAGCCATAAGAAAAGGGCAAATCCTACCATTTGCAGCAACATGGATGGAGCTGGAGGGTATTTTGCTCAGTGAAACAAGCCAAGCAGAGAAAGAGAAATACCAAATGATTTCACTCATCTGTGGAATATAAGAACAAAGGAAAAACTGAAGGAACAAAACAGCAGCAGAATCACAGAACTCAAGAATGGACTAACAGGTACCAAAGGGAAAGGGACTGGGGAGGATGGGTGGGTAGGGAGGGATAAGGGGGGGAGAAGTAGGGGGGTATTAAGATTAGCATCCATAGCGGGGTGGGAGAAAGGGGAGGACTGTACAACACAGAGAAGACAAGTAGTGATTCTACAACAGGTTGCTACGCTGATGGACAGTGACTGTAAAGGAGTATATAGGGGGGACCTGGTATAGGGGAGAGCCTAGTAAACAAAGTATTCGTCATGTAAGTGTAGATTAATGATTAAAAAAAAAAATGCAGTTCCTATGTGGTGACCTCTAATGAGTTCTACACAATGATATAAAGGACATATAAAAGTGTAGGCAAAGGGTCTGTTTGTGTTTATACAGAGGATCAAAGCCTAATTTGGCTACCCCGAAAATGAACTAAGATACGATATGAAAAAGAACTTCCAACATCAGCACTCTCGGGAAGACTCATGACAGAAGATGATCAGAAAAAAAAAAAAAAAAAAAAAAAACTTCAACAAAGATCCACGCACTGTCACAGGTGTAGATGCACTCATCCCACCAGTTCCTGGACTTGCCATGGGAAAGATGAAGGAGATATCTAAGCTGGCCTGTGCATGCAGTAAAACAAAAATTGGACTGGATCTATACTGTTGGAACTCAACCAAGAATTAGGAGAAGTGCAAATTGTAGCACTCCAAAATCTTACAACCACAGACTATTTATCGTTAAAAGAACATATGGGATATGAACAGTCCCCAGGAATGGGGTGTTCTAGTTTATCTGAATTCTCTCAGACTGTTTAAGTTCAGTCGGACAATATCCACCATATCATAGATAAGTTTTCACAAATGCCTAAGGTGCCTAACTGGTTTTCTTGGTTTCACTGGAGATGGCTGGTAATTACAGGTATGCTTTGGTTAGGTAACTATATTCCTATTATGTTAATGTGTGTGCACAATTTAATTAGTCGTTTAAAACCTATCCATGCTGAAGTTACTCTACAAGAAGATATGTCAAAGAAATAATCAATCTTCCCAGGTTTTCTTCTGCCTGCTACTTCTGTAGCTTTTCTTCTTCCTACCTAATCACAACCTTTAAATAGAACTCGTGCCACATGTCGAATTTACCGAGTATCATAATTCTTCCAAGTGGTAAAGACACCTCAAGACAAATGCTGGGCATAGAAGCCACAGGGCATAAATATGCAAAGAAGTAAAAAGCTAACCTTTTCAAACGATAAGGCTTCTCTCTCACTTACCAACTTAACATTTCCCTGTATGGCCCCGGAAGATGACTGGTTAGCCAGAGACGGGTAAGATTCCTCAAGGGAGGAACAACCTAAGACAGGCACAGTCGCAGGGGGCCATCTGGTGAGAAAATGGGGAGCAGCAGAGGTGAGGCTTAGAACCTCCCCCCTCATGTTCTGAGAGAAATCTTCTGCATACATGGATGTTTATTGCCCTCGTCTAGCGCGGATTAACACATAGTCTACAGGCACACACCTGATCATCTACATTTGCTCTCTTACAACACTAAACTCTGTTTTCTACCTTTATCTCGTATCTACCTACCACTTCAGCATTTTATTAAAAATAATAATAATAGAGAAATGTGGTATCCACATATAAATCAGGTTTAAAAATCAAATGAATATTCATATTTGAACTGACTGTGTATAGTTCATAATGCATGAACAAAACCGAAAGCTTCTGTGATGACTGCCCTTGCACTGTTCACCATGTAACTTATTCACTATGTAAGAATTTGTACTCCATGTAAGAATTTGTTCGTTATGCATCAGAAGATTGGAGACTGACGAAAATTGGGCTTGGGGTGGATTAATGATTGTGCATTGAGTATTGACCCCCCTATACAGAGATTTGTTGTGGTTAACAACTATTTGATCAATAAATATGAGAGATGCCCTCACAATATATATATATATATATATATATATATATATATATATAAACACACTTCCAATTGTAAAATAAATAAGTAACCGGGATGTAATGTATAGCATAAGGAATATAGTCAATATAGTGTAACAACTTGGTATGGTGATAGCTGGTACCTAGAAATATCATGTATATAAATAAATGTTGAGTCGCTGTGTTGTACACCTGAAACTAATGTAATGCAATGCTGTTGTCAACTACCCTTCAATAAAAAAAAAAAAAAAAAAGTACAATTGTTGTTGTGTTTTTGTTGTATATAGACACTTATAAATTTTTACCTAATAAGTTATATGTGTGTGTGTTTTGGGGAATACAGACACTTATAAAATTTTACCTACCAAGTTACTTGGGATGTAGCAGAGTTGCCATAGTATTTGAAAAACTGCTCCTATTTTCAAGATGCCACTAATAGAAATTTTTTCAGTCCCTTAAACTTTATTTGTATTTAAGTGCCCCTGCTGTGTACTCAGTGGGATGGAGTGTTCCAGGTGCAGTGCTTCAAACTAACGTAACTGGCTAATTAGGGCTATGAGACCTAAGGCAGAGCTGTTAAGACTGACCATGTCAGTGATGTTACCCTGACTAACCACCTCTAGCTGATGACAGCCATATTTTAAAGTTAGGTGGTGTCTTAGTCGGCCTGGGTTGCCATAACAGAATATCATGTACCAGGAGGCCTAAACAATAGAAATTAGTTTTCTCAAGGGTCAGAGGCTAGATGTCCCAGATCAGGGTCCAGCAGAGTTGGTTTCTGGGGAGGGCTCTCTTCTGGTCTTGCAGTGGACATCTCACTATGTACTCCTAGTCATTTCCTTGGTGTGTAAATGGGGGAGGGGCGGGAGAGGAGGAGAGGGAGCAGGAGCTCTCTGATTTCTCTTCTAGTAAGGACTCTAATCCTGTTGGTCGGGGCCACACCTTTCTGACCTCATTTAACCTTAATTACTTCTTTAGAGGCTCTTTCTCCAAATAGAGCCACACTGGACACAGCTTCAGCATGTGAGTTTTGGAGAGACACAGACATTGCTTGCACAACAGGTGGCATTTACATAATGATCGAGGGTCTTAAGCTTATAATTATGTTACTTCTGCTGTTCTTGCTGCTGCTAATAGTGAATCACCATGTATTGGGGTATATTCTCCCTCACAATTGTTCAGCAAGGGTGTAGGGAAGAGAATAAAATGTATCTTTTCATATTCTCTGTATGCTACAAAATTTTTATTGTACATTTCTCATCTGAATTCTAGCTATCTATTATAGTTGAGTAAAGGTTTTCAACTTACTTACATATTGGCTTTATTTTTCTATACTTTAGCTGTGTTGGAGTAGAAGAACATCATGCTGTTGACATTGACCTGTATCATTGTCCCAACTGTGCAGTTCTACGTGGTTCCTCCTTGAGTAAGTACTGGAAGCTTAAATGAAGATCGAAGCTTAGAATTTAATGTGTACGTGTCAATATTTTAATGATAGTCTGACTAGTTATACCTACCAAGAATTATAGGAAAAATTATTCTGAAGATATTAAGAATGTTGTTTCTGTCTGAATTATTAAGTAACTCATTTAATAAATCAAAAGATCAAGTGAAAAAAATACTATAAATCTTAATTGCCAGTGCAAAGCCCTCAAACTCAAGTACATATTTTCAAAGCTTTCAGTTTGAGAAGTGCAGTAAAGTAAAATTTTTCTAATTCTGGGAACTGATTTCAACTGTTTTAATCTCTTTATAAATTATAAAAAAGATCTTGTGGTAGTATTTGGGACATCTATAGGATACGACTTTAATGCACACATATGCTTTATATTACTAGGAGAAAATTAAGCCATCACTAAGCTAAAATATTGTAGTTTCTGATTTTGTCATCATGTTGAGTATGGCCTAGAATACTGCCTAGCTGTCCTCTGTGCTTGAAACCACAGCCTTCTGTATGCCCTTGTCCCATCCCCTTCCTGAGGAAGACAGGGGCTGAACCAAGTTTCTGCCCACACTCCTCTTCCTGAGGGGCCAGGGCACAAGCAGGGAAGCTCACACATCCTCTGGGGTGTACCAACAACACATATAAAACAACATTTATTTTTAGCCTTTTACAAAGGCTTCAGAAGAATGGATTGGAATATTACTTGCATTGTACAAACGTTAAAGTAGAGAGAAGACTTTAAAAGGCTTTGGATTTTGTTATAACTATTTCTTTTTTTAAAATTTAAGCTGCCAACTAGCAGAGAAGACAAGTAATGACTATAGCATCTTACTGTGCTGATGGACAGTGACTGCAATGGGGTGTGGGGGGACTTGATAATATGGGGAATGTTGAACCACAATGTTGCTCATGTGAAAGCTTCATAAGGTGGTATATCAGCGATAGCTTAATTTTTTTAAAAAAGGTCAAAAAAAATTTAAGCTGCAAACTAGCATTTTTGTGTTCATAAAACTAAATGGAAAACCTGCAGACATAGTCACTTAGAACTGAAAGACAACTTTTCCTTAACATACCTTGATACACACTTGGGTCAGATGTAGGTAACCTATACAACCTTTATTTTGAATGCGGCTTTTTTCCTAGTACAGTTGACCCTTGAACAACATGGGTTTGAAGCATGGGTCTACTTACACATGAGTTTAAAAAAAAAAATAAATTGGAAAAATTTTTGGAAGTTTGCAACAATTTAAATGAAATATTTTCATTTTTCTAGCTTACTTTATTATAACAATATATAATACATATACGAAGGATGTGTTAAGTCACTGTTTATGTTATCAGTAAGGCTTTGGGACAACAGTAGGCTATTAGTAAAGTTTCTGGGGAGTCAAAGGTTACATGGATTTTCAACTGCATGGTTGGGGGTCGACACCCCACCCCACATTATTTATTGTTCATGGATAAGCTTTTTTTTTAACAGAAATTTTGTTGTGAGGTTAAGGGCAAGTAGTTAAAAAAAATGTACTAGTAACTGACTGCTCACCTGTTTTGTTAAAAATAATTCACCTAGTTTCTTTGTAAGGACTTAGAAATTTAAACCATATGGGTGCATTGAAATAAATACAGATTACCCATTTTGTTACAGAGTATAAAATTTGAGGTTAGAAAATTCATAGAATTGTTACATACATAATTGACTATTATCATAAATGGTTTTAAAGGATCTCTGTGTAGCACTGAAGTATGTAGTATATAACTTGAATAATTATCAACCTAGTGTAATTCTTGGAGGCAGTAATAATATTGGATTGTTATCTCAAAAAGGGAAACAACTAAAATTTGTAACAGTTTTAATTTAGAATTTAAGTATTGCAGTGATGTGCTTAATTCCTTTTGGGTTCTGGGCCAGATTCTAATATGTGGTGGGAGAGGGGGGATCTTGCCACACACATACCACCAAGTAATTCTGAGCACCAGCAGGGTGTCTCAGAACTCAACTCAATTCTGATACTGTCTGCTGGGAGACAGCACCAGATTCCCCAGGTTAAGGGCTCCATCCTACAAGACTGCCTTCTGTCCCCAACTCCAGACTCCGGTGCAAGCCCCAGGCTACCTGTGCTTCCGACCTACCAGCTACAGATTGGAGGTTCCAATGACCTCCCCCTTAGGTTCAGTTAATTTGCTAGAGCAGCTCACAGAACTCAGGAAAACACTTTGTTTACTAGGTTAATAAAAGATACCATAAAGTATACAAGTTAACAGCCAGATGAAGAGAGACATAGGGCAAGGTCCCAAATAAAGGAGCTTCTATCCTCGAGGAGCTTGGGGCCTGGCTCTGTGACACGTGGAGGTGTTCTGGTTTCCCAAGCCTAGAAGCTTTCTCTGGCAAAGAGGCAGGATGCAAGAGAGCAGAGAGTGATAACTTCTTCTCAGGGGTTTTTGTGAGGGCTTCATTGCCATTGTCATGATTGACTAAATTATTGGCCATTGGCTAATCCAGCCTCCAGCCCCTGCCCTTGTGTGGGGTCCAAAAGTCTCTCATTAACACGACAAAACACCCATTTCACCTTTAAGACTCTGTACCGTTTTCAGGAACTATATATGAGACCAAATATACCTGGGAAGTATATATTTGGTCATATGAATGACCAAACATGTATTTCTTATGACTCATTATATTCCAAGTGCATAATCCCAAAATGAAATAACTTGAATTTCATTTCTGTGAAATATTAAGTGGGTTACTATGAGGCAAAATAATGTAGCGTTTAAAACATTACTGTATATGATGTACTCTTTTCTATTTTTCCTATATGATTTAATTTTTTAAAAAGCTTGTCATGCTCAGTAAATTGATTTCACAATCCATAATAGATCAAGTTCACAATCCATAATAGATCACAACCTGTACTTTGAATAATGATACTTCAGAGAGAAGGTTGATTATTACCTGGCCCTTCATATATTTCTGTAACTCCGGGGAAAGGAAAACCCGGGGCAAAATACCTCTAAAACAAAATCAGTCGAAGGGAGAAATAAAGTTTAAAACCCATTTATTGCTTACAAACTGCGGTCCAGGACCGTTTTTCTTTCCTGCTCTGGCAGAAGCAAACCATCCCTCCCCTTAACCTTCTAGGTTCAGATAAGCCCTCGGTTACCCAGGTAATTAATTACCCATTGATACAGAGATGAACTTTTTCACCCCTGAGGAACCCCTGTTGATATGCATATGCACTAAACCCAAGCAAGATATTCTGGAAAAATTACAATTTTACCCCCATTTCTCATCCTTAAATAATAAGATCAGGCATTGGCTAACATTGGGCAAAAGTCCAACTCTTGAGTACTCATAGGGAACATGCCAAGTCCAGTAATTTGTTTTATCTTGATTTAAGGCTCACCTTCCCCAGCCTTCACCCCTCACCCCCAATTTGGGTAATTCCTTTTTGTCCCTTTCCCTCTAATAAGCCTCTCTTGCTTGCCACCTCAGGTTACCTGCTCTTTTCAGAGTCCCCAAGGAGCCCTTATTATAGGTATCATTTAGACAGCATGATACCCACTCAGTGTGGTGAGTTCAGACTTTACCCTCTAAGTGGGAATTAAGAATTCTGTTTAAGGGCACACATCAAAAAACAGCATGTAACTCCAGGGGAGAAAATAAGTTCACAGCTCAGGGCAAATTACCTTTGAAGCCAAAATCAAAGGGAGAAATAAAGTGGGAGAAACCCGTTTATTGCTTACAAGCAGCCATCCACTTCTGCTCACCCATGTCTCTTGCAACCCAGCTGCCAAACAGGACCCCACCCAACCTCTCTGGTCCAGATTTGCCCTGCTCCCCCTTGTAATCACCTATAGATATTGAGATGGACTATCTCTCTCCACCCCTTGGAAACACATACTGATATGGAGATGCACTAAGGACAGGCGAGAGATTCTGGAAATACTGCAGTTTTCCCCACACAGCCCAATACAGTGCTCCTCAGGTACAAGCAATCCAAACTCAAAATTTTCTGTCCTCTCCCTGTGATCACTACTAGAATGTTCATTCACTGGTCTCCTTCAAGAAATTCAGTCAGCTTTTACAATGGCTAGTTTACAGTGTTAAGCATGTTGGTCCAACAGGACAGTTGTAACCTTCTGTTAACATCTTGCAAGTCAGCACATTTAAAAGGAAACAAAGGTAACTGGCAGTTTATTGGGTGCCCATGGCACTATGCAAAGAAGTACTTGACTTATGTTCTTTCCTTTATTATTTGTAACACCTTGATGTCAAGAAATTATCAGACTACCTCTTTCATGTAGGTATTTGCAGAGCTGGAGTTTGAACTCTGCCAAATTGGACAGTTGTGTCCAATCCCAAATCTTTTCTAATTCTCATCTGTTCTGTCAAAATAAAAATTAAAACAATGTAGTATCATAGTTTACTTTCACATGGGCAGCTCTTTCTTTCTCTTCCTTTCTCCTTCCCTCCCTTCCTTTTTCTTCATTCCTTCCTTTCTCTCCATTCCTTCCTTTCTCTCACTGTTGACCCAGAGTTTGAAATAGACTATTCATATATACTGCTAAGACTGAATTACCTACCACTTTTCTGGAGGCAGTTTTGCAATATATAGTTTTGTAGCAGAATCTTAAAAATATTGAATGTTCCAGCATTTCTAGAAATTTATCCTGAGGAATTAATGGGTGAAAATAGTTTATGCATATGGGTATTAATCTCTACTTTGTTAGAAGATTCAGAGTGAACTAAGTGTGTAATAATAAAAAACTGATTATAATGTGATGCATCTACATCTTAGAATTCTAAGCTGCCTTTTGAATATTTAATAAGGAGAAAATGCTCATGATACAATAAGAAAAGTAAGCAGGATAAACATTATGATCCCAATTGAAAATCACGTGGGGTTATGTGTCTGTATATGTAGGAAAAAAGCCTGGAATGAAATAACCTTGAATTTTAAGAGTGATTTTAAATGAGAAAAAATAACATACAAAGGATGCCTTAATGGTATTTTCTAGGAAGGTTGCTTTTTGATTTTCAATTTTTCTCATAAGGTTTTTTTAAAACTTCTATTTATTCTTCCATATTAAGGTTCTGACTGCCATAAATTACTTGAGAATCTTGTTTTAGACTGAGATATGAATAAGCCTGATTTCCATCCCTATTGATTATTTAATATGACTTCTTTTTATCCTGTGAGGTTCCACTATTATTTTATTATTATGATCTTTGTAAGAAGAAGATCTGAAATAACTTAAGACTCATAGAGTTGCCCCCCATGTTTTATTACGAAAATGTTCAAACATACATATGTGTTTAACTATCCCACTGTCTATCCATGTTTCCATCCATCTTATTTTTTTGATGCATTTTAGATTGCAGACATCTGTACCTTTTCCAGAATCATGGAAGTTTTAGGCTTAAGAATGACTTTCAAACTTAAAAAAAATATTTATGTAAAACTGAACTCTTACATCGATACTGACAAAGATCTGTAGGTAGTACCACCCTGGTGGAAAGAGGAAGGAGTTCCTCTCTGGGCCTCTTCTTTATCCTCCCCTTTTTTAAGGGTTCCCCAGCACAGCAGGAAGAACAGTACTCACCCCTTCATTTCCACATTGAGGAGACTGGGCCCAGATGTGTACAGTGACTGGCACAAGGTTGCAGAATAAGTTATGGCTGAACCTGATTTCGGTTACTCTGGCTATTCAAGATAGTAAGGTCCTGGAGCTGTAGAATCATAGGGTCTTCATGTTAGAACTAACCATAAAGTTATTTATTCTGCCATCCTACTTGTCTTCCTTCAGTTATGGTGCACTCCCCTGCTCATCTTTGTGTCAGTGTAACCATGTTTATTTGGGGGGAAAATGTTGACATAAAAGAGAAGGAAACTGTGCTGTTAAAATAGATTCAGAGGTAAGATCAAAGGCCCTATCCTAAGAGGATGACTTGAAGGATCTATAAAAATCATATTATGACTTAAATGTTCTAGTGGAAATCATTACTTTAAATAATTGTGAGATTTTTATAATGTGTGTAAATTTGGGTATAAGAGGCTCCATCTGCTAATTTGAACTTCTTGATTTAATTTTAAAATTATTTTGAAATAAAAAGAGTAGATTTTTCAAAGTCCACAGTTAACTGCCTATAATTGCAGTGCTACATTAAGTAAAATTTTCTTCTTTGGCTTGGAAATGGATTAAAAAGTGAGTGTTTTTATTGTACTTATAATTATTATTTCTGATTATATAGAAGGTAATGATGAGAAAATACATGGTATCACCAGTTACCAAAAACGTTTTCTTTTCTTAATCTTCTGAAAATCCAGTGAAGAAGAGGAGGAACTGGCACAGGCACGACTACACGGAAATAGATGATGGCTCCAAACCAGTGCAGGCTGGGACCAGAACTTTTGTTAAGGAATTACGAGCTCGAGTCTTCCCAAGGTATGGAAACTTGTTCTGACCAAAGATAATTTAAGAATATTAGCTGATAAAGTAACATTATCTAAAGCAATGTTTTCAGACTTCAGGTTGCAACCCATCATTGTTCTCAATCAATTGACTTTTTTTTCCCCCAATGAAGTAGAATAGAAAATATCAGTACATTGCAAGTAAGAAGTATAAATAAGCTTAGTTTTGTGGAAACTTTTGTAGTATATATGTGTACCGGGTCACTGTGTAAAAATATATTTCTTAACTGTGAATCCCAGCCCCAAAAGTTTGAAATACTCTAACCAAAGGCAATTGTTCCCAGTTTGAATTGGTTCCATGTGATATGCAGCTGCTGAATCTCTTTCCCTTCCACCTCACCTACACCTATTTTCAAACCGTTTTTTTTTTTATTAAGGTATCACTGATACACACTTCTGTTCTCCTCGTGTATGCAGTCTGGCGCAGCCTTCCTTCCTGTTGCTCTTTTAGGATTAGTTGTATTAACTATATTTTCGTATTATATGTGGTTTTGGGAGGAGTTCTCTGTCTCACCTCTCACGTCACCATCTTTAATCCAGCCCCCTCAAACTGTTTTTTTTTCTTAGGTTGCTTTCATATGTTTCCACCCTGCATCTACCAAAAGTACCCATAACCATTGCTCAGCCTGTCCAGTGGAAGCAGGAGTGGGCTTTTTATTTTTTAAAGATAATACAAAGTATTTGAGTTATCTGTGGCTCAAAGAGACTCAGAAGCATTATACAGCATTTAATCATGCTAATTTATATCATTTCCTATTCGCTGCCTGACATCTGTTGAAAGTGATAATGCTTAATAGGCCTTTACACAGGTCATATCCAGGCTTGTTAAAGAGGGGAAGCACAGTTTAAATTTAAATCACAATATCACATGCAGCCTATTATGGAATTATTTTAGAGCCTGTTAACTATAAAAGCCTAGCTATTTCTCCATAATCTTTAGGATTCCTGTCTAACCTCCCCCTTAATTCTTAAACAGAAATATATAAATGATAAGCAGTTACACATAGCTCTCTCAGGTCTACCGAGAGAAGGAAAACATATGAAGCAGTGGTTTCCACATGATTTTTGTATTATTAAAATGCCCTATTCTCAGGTGTTCTTTATCAGTTTCAGAGTCATTGGAGAAATGCTTGTCTTCCTTGGTTAGTTTGGAGCCGAGAGCCAGAATTTTCAGCCTGGGTCTGCGGGCTGCTTTCAGAAGCTTATGAGTCCCTGAAACTGTATAAACAATGTAGTTGATGTGTGAATGTGTATTTTTTCAGGTGAGAGGAGCCATAGCTTTTATTTTTTTCAAATAGGTTGTATTTATGCATCAGATATTTTAAAAGTAAAATGGGGTTTTGTTAATGTGTATGTTGTACAACTTGCTTTTTTTACTCTATTTCATGGCTATTCTCCCATGTAAATACAAAAATTTCCCTCACTCTTTAACTGCTGTGTAGTCTGTGTTAGTGTGGATGTACACCATGATTTATTTAACCTTACCCTATGACGTATGTATAGTTTGTCTCCAGTTTTTTTCTCTTGCAAGTAATAATGTGCCTTTATTTTTAAGCACATGTATCTTACGTTTTCACTCTACAGGAGACATAAAATACCAAACATGCCAGACCAGGGAGTACATGTGATTTAATATTCTCCCTTAGATTAAGGAATTGCTTAATTCTCAGAGGTTGGGGAAGGAAGGATACCAGTGGTTGCTTATGGGGAAACTAAAAGGCAGTAGAGAACTCAGTGACTCCTGAGAAGGAGATCTAAGCCTTCCACTTACAGAACTATCCAGGGAAAGTCTATCTCAATTTTTTTAGGCCTTGGACTTACCTTCCCTTATTGGGAGGGTGGGAAGATCAGAGTCCAGTAATTCAGTCATAAACCCAGCTTCTCCTGTCTCGTCCTTGACACCTAGGCTCCAGATGACATCAAGACCGTTAAGATCTGATTGTGTAAATGGAAACTGTTTTGTCTTAATCTATAATGCAAGTTATTTGCATTTAAGTGAGCATGTGGGAGATAAAATATCAAACATTGCCATTTAAAGATATCTGTAGTTCTTTGATTTATGGTTAGATAGAAGATAGTGAAAAGGGACAAACCACACTTAAGTGTAATGCCTGTTAGTGTTAATCATCAGAGAGGGCAGTTCAACAACCGTTTTTAGTGGCTTAAGGTGACTACTTATTAAAACTTAGTAAATACTGGTTATAATAGATCATTTATATCAGGACATGGGGTGTTTGGACTTTTGTCTCAGTGGACAGGAGCCATGGATGCTAGTCAACCTCCAGTGTATAGGATATAACTGAATTGTTCTAGGTCCTGTGAAACCTTAAAGTATCTAACAAATATTTGCATAGAATTTTATAGCCAGATATGTTTCGGTCTGTTTTTACTTCTCCTTACAGTAGTTTTTATTCTAATGTACCCGCCATCTTCTGTTCTTCCAGTTGCCAAACAGCTTATGTTGAGTGGCTTGTGATCTTCTTACTTAAGTCCAACCAATCATTACAACTAATTTTAAGCATCCTATTATTCTTTTACCTCTTCTAGTGTAGTTTACCTGAACATTTACATATTGAAATATATATTTTGCTCTAAATTGGTTTTTTCTCCTATTATAGTTTATGTATTATATATAATATATACTTTTCCAGTTATATGTTTTGAAGTAACTATGTATTTTACTTTAGGATAGTAAAAGAGGCTTTGAAAAACATTTGTTATAAAATGGAGAATTAAGTATGATAGGTTTAGAGCCATTGATATAGATAGATAATACAGTGTATGAATGAACCCATTACCAGAGTATTTTTTTTAACTGAACTTATCAGTAAAGATGATGTTTCATTCTTATGTTTTCCTTAGTGCCGATGAAATCATTGTAAAGATGCATGGCAGCCAGCTGACACAAAGATACCTGGAGAAACATGGATTTGAAGTCCCTATTATGGTCCCCAAACTAGACGATCTAGGACTCAGGCTCCCACCACCTACTTTTTCTGTTATGGATGTGGAACGCTATGTAGGTACGAACTTGGTTTCTTTAAGCACTTGGGAAAACATGGTAAAAGTAAAAAATAATATTGTCCCCATAATATTAAAAGTTAAATGAAGAGCTGTTTATCTGGTTCAGTTTCCTGAGTTTGGAAAGTGAAATTCAGTATCACTTATGTTGAAAACTGTTTTTTTTCTCACTGGATCTACAACTGTCAAAAAAACAAAATGAAACATTTTGCTTATTCTTACTTGCTCAGCCTCATCCTGCTGCTTTTTTTGTTGTCGTGAAAGTTTCTGATAGTTGCTTAGGAGAAACTGACTGAGGTATAGATAGCAGGAAGAAGACATTGGGAAATGGGATTGGTTTTAGGCCTCTGGAACATTCAGGTCAGGATTTCTGCATCCTGTGTTAGTGAGTTCCTGCTGCCTAGAGAAAGGCCTAAGAAAGAGATCATTATTTTTTTTTTGTTAAGGCATTATTGATACACACTTTTATGAAGATTTCACATGAAAAAACAGTGTGATTACTACATTCACCCATGTTAATTGTTTTCCCCCATGCCCTATTGCAGTCACTGCCCAACAGTGTAGTAAGATGCCACAGAGTCACTACTTGTCTTCTCTGTGCTGCACTGTCTTCCCCATGATCCCCCCACCCCATACATACCAATCATAATACCGCTCACTCCCTTTCTCCCTCCCTCCCCACCTGCTCTCCCCCACCCCTCCCCTTTGGTAACTCCTAGTCCCTTCTTGGAGTCTGTGAGTCTGTTGCTGTTTTGTTCCTTCACTTTTGCTTCATTGTTATACTCCACAAATGAGGGAAATCATTTGGTACTTGCCTTTCAAGAGGCGATGATATTCAAACCTGATTTTCTATTAATGACTTGGAGCTATTGCCATTTAATGATGTCTGAACTTACTTTGTTATTTTGGGGCCCAGAATGGCATAAAAAATGAGGAAAAAAACAAAATCAACTTCAAAACAAAGAAAGTCACAAGAAACAAAGAAGGACATAACATAATGATTAAGGGGTCAATCCAACAAGAAGATATAACCATTATAAATATCTATGCGCCCAACACAAGAGCACCTACATATGTGAAACAAATACTAAGAGAATTAAAAGGGGAAATGGAATGCAGTGCATTCATTCTAGGAGACTTCAACATTCTACTTACTCCAAGGGACAGATCAACCAGACAGAAAATAAGTAAGGAGACATAGGCACTGAACAACACATTAGAAAAGATGGACCTAATAGACATCTACAGAACTCTACACCCCAAAGCAGCAGAATACACATTCTTCTCAAGTGCATATGGAACATTTTCAAGAATAGATCATATACTAGGCCACAAAAAGAGCCTCGGTAAATTCAAAAACATTGAAATTGTACCAACCAGCTTCTCAGACCACAAAGGTATGAAACTAGGAATAAATTACACAAAGAAAATGAAAAATCCCACAAACACATGGAGGCTTCACAACATGCTCCTAAATAACCAATGGATCAATGACCAAATAAAAACAGAGATCAAGCAGTATATGGGGACAAATGACACCAATAATTCAACACTGCAAAATCTGTTGGACGCAGCAAAGGCCATGCTAAGAGGAAAGTATATTGCAATACAGGCCTACCTCAGGAAAGAAGAACAATCCCATGTGAACACTCTAAACTCACAATTAACTAAACTAGAAAAAGAAGAATTAATGAGGCCCAAAGTCAGTAGAAGGTGGGAACTAATAAAGATTAGAGCAGAAATAAATAAAATTGAGAAGAATAAAACAATAGAAAGAATCAATGAAAGCAAGAGCTGGTTCTTCAAGAAAATAAAATAGATAAACTTATCAAGAAAAAAAGAGAGTCTACACACATAAACAGAATCAGAAATGAGAAAGGAAAAATCAATATGGACACCACAGAAATACAAAGAATTATTAGAGAATACTATGAAAAATTATATGCCAACAAACTGGATAACCTAGAAGAAATGGACAACTTTCTAGAAAAATACAACCTTCCAAGGCTGACCCAGAAAGAAGCAGAAAATCTGAAGAGACCGATTACCAGCAAGGAAATTGAACTGGTAATCAAAATACTACCTAAGAACAAAACCCCTGAACTAGATGGATTCACCACTGAATTTTATCAAACATTTTGTCAAGACCTAATACCCATCCTCCTTAAAGTTTTCCAAAGAGTAGAAGAAGAGGGAATACTTCCAAACTTGTTCTATGAGGCCAGCATCAATCTAATACCAAAACCAGGCAAAGACACCACAAAAAAAGAAAATTACAGACCAATATCCCTGATGAACATAGATGCAAAAATACTCAACAAAATATTAGCAAACTGAATTAAAGAATACATCAAAAAGGTCACCCATCATGATCAAGTAGGATTTATTCCAGGGATGCAAGGATGGTACAACATTCGAAAATCCATCATCATCATCCACCACATCAACAAAAAGAAGGACAAAAACCACATGATCATCTCCATAGATGCTGAAAGGTCATTCAACACCATTCATGATAAAAACTCTCAACAAAATGGGTATAGAGGGCAAGTACCTCAACATGATAAAGGCCATATATAACAAACCCACAGCCAACATTATACTTAACAGCAAGAAGCTGAAACCTTTTCCTTTAAGGTTGGGAACAAGACAAGGATGTCCACTCTCCCCACTTTTATTCAACATAGTACTGGAGGTCCTAGCCATGGCAATCAGACAACACAAAGAAATACAAGGAATCCAGATTGGCAAGGCAGAAGTTAAACTGTTCCTGTTTGCTGATGGCATGATATGGTACATAAAAAACCCTAAACGATCTACTCCAAAACTACTAGATCTAATACCTGAATTCAGCAAAGTTGGGGGATACAAAATTAATACCCAGAAATCTATTGCATTCCTACACACTAAGAATGAACTAGCAGAAAGAGAAATCAGGAAAACAATTCCATTCCCAATTGCATCAAAAAGAATAGAATACCTAGGAATAAACCTAATCAAGGAAGTGAAAGACCTATACCCTGAAAACTACAAGACACTCTTAAGAGAAATTAAAGAGGACACTAACAAATGGAAACTCATCCCATACTCTTGGCTAGGAAGAATTAATATTGTCAAAATGGCCATCCTGCCTAAAGCAATCTATAGATTCAATGCAATCCCTATCAAAATACCAACAGCATTCTTCAACGAACTGTAACAAATAGTTCTAAAATTCATATGGAACCATGAGAGACCCCAAAAAGCCAAAGCAATCCTGAGAAGGAAGAATAAAGCTGGAGGGATTATGTTCCCCAACTTCAAGCTCTACTACAAAAGCCACAGTAATCAAGACAATTTGGTACTGGCACAAGAACAGACCCACAGACCAACTGAACAGACTAGAGAGCCCTGATATAAACCTAACCATGTATTGTCAATTAATATATGATAAAGGAGCCATGGACATAAAATGGGGAAATCACAGCCCTTCAACAGCTGGTGTTGGCAAAACTGGACAGCTACATGTAAGAGAATGAAACTGGATTATTGTTTAACCCCATACACAAAAGTAAACTCAAAATGGATCAAAGACCTGAATGTAAGTCATGAAACCATAAAACTCTTAGAAGACAACATAGGCAAAAATCTCCTGAATATAAGCATGAGCAACTTCTTCCTGAATGCATCTCCTTGAGCAAGGGAAACAAAAGCAAAAATGAACTCATGGGACTACATCAAACTAAAAAGTTTCTGTATGGCAAAGGACACCATCAACAGAATAAAAAGGCATCCTACAGTATGGGAGAATATATTTGTAAATGACATATCTGACAAGGGGTTAACATCCAAAATGTATAAAGAACTTACACGCCTCAACACCCAAAAAGCAAATAACCTGATTAACAAATGGGTAGAGTATATGAAGAGATAGTTCTCCAAAGAAGAAATTCAGATGGCCAACAGACACATGAAAAGATGCTCCACATCACTAATCATCAGGGAAATGCAAATTAAAACCACAATGAGATATCACCTCACACCAGTAAGGATGGCCAGCATCGAAAAGACTAAGAACAAATGCTGGCGAGGATGTGGAGAAAGGGGAACCCTCCTACATTGCTGGTGGGAATGTAAGCTGGTTCAACCATTGTGGAAAGCAATATGGAGGTTCCTCAAAAAACTAAAAATAGAAATACCATTTGACCCAGGAATCCCACTTCTTGGAATTTACCCAAAGAATACAACTTCTCACATTCAAAAAGACATATGCACCCCTGTGTTTATCACAGCCCTATTTACAATAGCCAAGATATGGAAGCAACCTAAGTGTCCAACAGTAGATGAGTGGATAAAGAAGATGTGTAACATATACATAATGGAATACTATTCAGCCATAAGAAAGAAAGAAATCCTACCATTTGCAACAACATGAATGGAGCTGGAAAATATTATGCTCAGTGAAGTAAGCCAGGTGGAGAAGGACAAGTACCAAATGATTTCCTTCATTTGTGGAGTGAAACAACGAAGCAAAACTGAAGAAACAAAATAGCAGTAGACTCAGAGACTCCAAGAAGGTACTAGTAGTTACCAAAGGGGAGGGGTGTGGGAGGGTGGGTCGGGAGGGGGGGACAGAGATGGGGATTGAGGGGTATTATGTTTAATGCACATGATATGAGGGGTCACAGGGAGAACAGTGTAGCACAGAGAAGGCAAACTGAGTCTGTGGCATCGTACTACATTGATGGACAGTGACTGCATTGGGGTCTGGGTGGGAACTTGATAATATGGGTAAATGTAGTAACTATATTGTGTTTTCATGTGAAACCTTCATAAGAGTGTTTATCAGTAATACCTTAATAAAAATAAAAATAAAAATAAAGAAATGTGGGAAACCCTTCTTCTTTTGCAATATTGCTGACATTTTCAGTTGCTTCATTCATTCTCATCATGGTATTTATAAAGTTGACTTATATGTAGATCTCATTCCTCCACTGTCAGCAGTAGATAGAGATTATTTGAGGATTAGACTTCAAATCTACCTTAAAAAGGTACATCCACTACAATACATTACCTCCTGAGTGTAAAATACCTCAGAACTTGTTCTTTTACTGAGCCATTGGTTGACAGTTCTCATTGATAGCTATTTCAGTGAGAAAATCCAGTTAAATGTCATGACTTCACATTCAGCTAATTTTGAATTATTTGATAAATTAGGGGATGAGATTGAGGTTTAACCTGATTTTCTTTTATCTAGACCTGTTTGCCTAGATAGCACTAAAAATAAATGACTAACATAAGTATCAGAAAAAATGTTCAAACTACTTGACAGCTAAGTTTCTGGTATTAGAAAGCACTTACAGTTAGTAGAATTGGCTTGCTTCCTAAGTATAAATAAATCAATTAGGCAATACTTTGTTAACTTACAAAAGTTACATTAAAGTAAGAAAATGGCATTTATTTGTTTTCCATTTCAGAGTGATTAAATATTGCCATAGTTTGAATTCCACCTTACCTTGTAGGACATTGCAAAACTGAACATGTGTCCTAGGGCAACAGTGCAGTGTTGTCCAAGCCACACCTCATGGTTTTATAGGAAAATTGTAAATTAGCCCAACTCAGAGCTTATTACACACTGATATGAACTGATTTTTGCTCCCTACTCATTAATTTTTTTCTTGAAGACAAATATTAGAAGAGAAGACACTACCAGGCAAGTAGAAATTGTCTTTGTTAACTTGCTGATTCCCCAATGACTGGTTTTTCAAAATGATAGACTCTTAGCTGTTCTAGAAATGAAGAGGAAAAGTCAGCCCCCTCGCTTTATGCATGAGGAAATTGAAACCCAGAGCAGGTGGCATAGTTTCCACATACCGATATAATGCAGTTCTGTCATTGTGAGCTGTGAACCAGAGATCACTGGTATGTAGAAAGCTTTGTAAACATTAAAGTTTTTATACTCAGTGTTAACTATGCAGCTCTGTCTTAATTGCTTTATTCTTTCCCTCAAAGACTGTCTCTTTTTTTCAAATGTTCCAGTTGGCCTAAAAAGAAGGATATAGGAAGAGTCTTTGTCTTGGCTATGTAGTTCTATAGTTGGCTTGTCTGTCATACCAATTAAATATGGTCTTTAAAATTAATTTTTATCTAGGGCATCTAATGATGTAACTCTTATGCCCAATATAATAAGACTATAAATTTTTCTCTGCAGGTGGTGACAAAGTGATAGATGTCATTGATGTGGCAAGGCAGGCAGACAGCAAAATGACACTTCACAATTATGTTAAATACTTCATGAATCCTAACAGACCAAAAGTGTTAAATGTGATCAGCCTTGAATTTTCAGATACAAAGTGAGTATAGTTTTGGACATTTTGGCTTAGCCTTCTGAGTGTTAGATAATGTAGTTAAATGGTAAATTTATTTTAATAAGAAACGTAACTGTGACTTCTAAAGTGGTCCAGTGATAGCAATGTTGTAAATTTTGCTTTGGCATACTCAAGAGAGTATTTAGAAATATGATGAGTTTTAAACTTGAAATATGTTGTTAACCTTGAGTTCCAGTTAATTTCTTGGTTTGGGTAGATATGGGAGATGGAATTTTAAGAGGTTTTAATCTGCATGATGTGGGTTGTGTGTATGTATCTGTGTTTGTTTTTTTAAAGGATGTCTGAATTGGTGGAGGTCCCTGATATAGCCAGAAAACTATCCTGGGTGGAAAATTATTGGCCAGATGATTCAGTCTTTCCCAAGCCATTTGTTCAGAAATACTGCTTAATGGGAGTTCAAGACAGCTACACAGATTTCCACATTGACTTTGGTGGAACTTCAGTTTGGTACCATGTCCTCTGGGTAAGAATGAGTTATTTCTTTGTTCTTTATTGACAAAACCATACAGTCCTGTTTTTCTAAGGATGCATTCATTACTGTAAATGACATTTGTAAGGAGGGAAGTTTTTGTACTTTTTATGTAAGATCTTTGATTTTACCTTTAAGCAGTATTATTTTTTAATCCTAAGTAATGAAGGAGCCATGAGTTCTTAATTTATATTTAGATTCCCCTTTTTTGCCTCCATTGTAGCTTGGTCTCTTTAGCCTCTTCCCCCTAGTCAGTTGCCGGTTAATGCTGAATCAAATACCTGAGAAGGAGGAAAATTGAAGTAATAATTGCTCTGACCTTAAGGGTAGGCCAGGACAGCTAGTTGGATAAGTCAGGAATGCACCTAAAAATGCTGAGCCTTGGCAGTTTATATTCATCTTGCTTTTCTAGAACTGTGCTCTTTAATACAGTAGCCACTATCCACATGTGGCTAAATTTAAATAATTAAATATAGTATAAAATTCAGCTCCTTGTTTGCACTGGCCACATTTCAAGTGCTAAGTAGCTCCATGTGACTTATGACGACTGTATTGGATAGCAAAGATATAAAACATTTCAGTCATCACAGAAAGTTCTTTTGGATGGTGCTGATCTAGAACCAGATCTCCGCCTAAATCAAATGCTTGTACATCAGCAATGCCCTGGGCTGTATTTGATGCTCTGTCCTTGTGCTTGTGCTCCTGTTCCTTTTCTTCCTGAGATAGCAGAGGGATAGCTTATTAAAGTGTGTTTATTTACAGGTCTTTAAAAATAACCAATATATTATAGATCTTAGAAGAAAGGGCAAAGTTTACAGAGATGACTGTAACTGGCGCCCATTAACATGTATTTACTTCTGTACTTTGGAAATGAGATCATTAGGTTTGTGATTCTTTACCCTCCTGTCTTGTAGCTAGTTCTCCAGCACTACTTTATTGACTCCTTGTCATGTTTGGAAGGGGAAACTTTAGCTCCTGTGAAGATGTTTATTAAGGGCGGCAGCTATTGATCAGATATATGAAATGTCTTTTTGAGAATTAAAAATCTGATAACTGTCTAATTTAATTTAGATCATTGTATTGGAAAATTGCATTAGTGTAGGCCATCCTACACTAGGATGGCTTTTCCTTTTCCAAAAATAGTATGATTGTTTCTTTCTAGGGTGAGAAGATTTTTTATTTGATAAAGCCAACAGATGAAAATTTGGCACTCTATGAATCATGGAGTTCATCTGTGACCCAGAGTGAGGTGTTTTTTGGAGATAAGGTGGATAAATGCTACAAATGTGTGGTAAAGCAGGGACATACCTTATTTGTTCCTACAGGTAAGATATTAATCCCCTCTCTGCTCCCTATAGTTGATATTCATCACATAGAATCAGCATTTAATTAGAACCTGTGGCTTGAACATATTTGGAAAGTAGCTTTGCATAGCCTGAGAGATAATTCTCATCTTGGACTTTACACTTCGTTGTCCCTTAGAGGGCTCCTCTTGTAGTTAGGACTTGTTTTGGCATTGTGTTTTATGTCACTTGCCTTCATTTTAATTTTTATTCATATATAAAATTCACATACCATAATAATCACCCTTCTGAAGTGTACAATTCAGTGGTTTTCAGTAGATTAACAAGGTTGTATAACCACATCATTATCTAATCCCAGAACATTTCATCACCTTAGAGAAAACCCTATACCAATGAGCAGTCACTCCCCGCATTCCTTCCTCTGAGCCCCTGGCAATGAGTAATGTACTCTTGGTCTCTGTGAATTTGCCTGTTCCAGACATTTCATATATAATATGTGGACTGTGTGGCCTTTTGTATCTAGCTGCTTTTAGTCAGCATAGCATGTACTAGGCTTAACATGTCACAGCATGTTTCAGTATTTCATTAGTTTTTATGGCTAAATAATATTCCATTGTGTGGATTTGTACCACATTTTGTTTATCCATTCATCAGCTGATGGACATTTGGGTTGTTTCCACTAGGCTATTATGAATAGTGTTGCTTTAAACATTTGTATAAAAGTTTTGGTGTGGAGGTATATCTTCATTCCCCTGGGTTATTTCTTGCCAGTGGGTTTCAGCCCTGAGCAAGTTCACTATGGATTCAGTGTGACCAAAGAAATGACAGTAGAACGTTTTTGGGGTGAAAGGGTTATACCCAACTTTATTCCCACGGTGGCTGGTCAGTCACTAGAATCCCGTCCACTCAGAGTGAGTCAGCATGCAGCAAGCGGGTTTCTGCCTCTGCGCTGTCTCAGTCTCTGTCCTTGGCACTGCCACCACTCCAGCCTCTGCTCTGCTCTCCTGCAGTCTTGCAGCCATGCCACCGTGTCACCCAGAGCACTGGGCAGGGCTCTTTATATAGAGTCAGTAACAACATATTACCCACACTTGTGTAGTGAGCTAGCCACCCAGGGCCAGGTGAGAATCCTGGCCACAGGAACCTTCACTCTATCCACAGTTATATTCCTCATAGAAGAATTGCTAAGTCATACAGTTTAGTGATATTTAACTTGTTGGGGAACAAACTGTTTTCCAAATGGCTGCACCATTGCGCATTCCCACCAGCAATGTAAATATGTTCCAATTTCTCTAAATTTTCACCAAAACTATAATTCTCTTTTTTATTTTTTGCCATTCTAGTGGTGTGCAGTAGTGGAATCTAATTGTGGTTTAGTTTGCATTCCTTTGATGAGTCATGATACAGAGAATTTTTCTTGTGCTTATTGGCCATTTGTGTTTCTTCTTTGGAGAAATGTCTATTCAAATCCTTTGTGCCTTTTTAAGTTGGGTTGTTTGTCTTTTTATTGTTGAGTCATAAGCATTCTTTATATATTCGGTATACTAGACCCTTATCAGATGTATCATTTTGCAAATATTTTCTTCCATTCTGTCTTGTCACTTTCTTGATAATGTCCTTTGCACAACATTTTTTAATCTTGATAAAGTTCCTGCAATTTTAATTGATTAGCTATGTTGCTGTCAAAGGCCAAACTTACTGTAAGAATCTGGACTGTTGTCCTGGGACAGTTAGGAGTTGATGGGTATGTTTTTTGTTTGTTTGTTTTTGTCTTTGTTTTTATTTTGGTATCATTAATCTACAATTACATGAGGAACATTATTATTACAAGACTCCCCCCATCACCAAGTCCCCCCCACAAACCCCATTACAGTCACTGTCCATCAGTGTAGTAAGATGCTGTAGAATCACTACTTGTCTTCTCTGTGTTGCACAGCCCTCCCCATGCCCCTCTCCCCCCATAATACATACTAATCATAATGCACCCTTTCTTCCCCGCCCCCCCGCCATCCCTCCCTTCCCACCCATCCTCCCCAGTCCCTTTCCCTTTGGTAACCATTAGTCCATTCTTGGGTTCTGTGATTCTGCTGCTGTTTTGTTCCTTCAGTTTTTCTTTGTTCTTATCCTCCACATATGAGTGAAATCGTTTGGTACTTGTCTTTCTCCGCCTGGCTTATTTCACTGAGCGTAATACCCTCTAGCTCCATCCATGTTGTTGCAAATGGTAGGATTTGTTTTCTTCTTATGGCTGAATAATATTCCATTGTGTATATGTACCACATCTTTATCCATTCATCTACTGATGGACACTTAGGTTGCTTCCATTTCTTGGCTATTGTAAATAGTGTTGCAATAAACATAGGGGTGCATCTGTCTTTTTCAAACTGGGCTGCTACATTCTTAAGGTAAATTCCTAGGAGTGGTGGATTGTGTTTTTAAAAATGAAAAATAAAAACAGCAACAGCCACAGAAACCTTCACCTGTCCTGTGCCGTGTTCCTCCACCTGGATCAGTGCACTTGTTCCCTCAAGCTCAGCACAGAGCCTGGCATGTAAGAGCCATAAAATAACACTGGAATGAGTGAATCTACAGATGGTAACAGACATTATTAACTTTTTAGCACTGGAGTATGAAGTAAACTGATATGTTATTTTGAGTTTCTTATTTTGCAGGTAAATATCACATGTTCCTTTTGAAAAAATCACTGATTTATATACTTTGAACCATTTCAGGGTGGATCCATGCTGTACTCACTTCTCAGGACTGTATGGCTTTTGGGGGAAACTTTCTGCACAACCTTAACATTGGCATGCAGCTCAGGTTTGTGTCATTAGTATTTATAGGATATTTTGTCCTTTCTTAAATAGGACATTGCTTACAAGGTTCAAAAAAATAAATTCAACAACATATTTTACTTGAGGTCTCACGGAGATAGGCTCTGAGAAATTAATTGGGAATAGGAACTTTTAACGAAAGTATTACCTTAAAATTTTGTCAGGAAGATAACTCAATGCATTTCAGATCTCACACAAAAAGAAAAATTTATTCAGTTTGAGATTAAGTATCTCCCCACATCTCAAAACTATGAAAATGTATGGGCTCTTCGGATATTTTTACAATGAAGGAAATGAATTAAATCCAGTCATACTCAAGTGTAACGTATGGTGCTGGAAAAAAAGCAACCCCTAAATTAGAATTGCTGTGCTAATGCCTGCGTTAATTTTGCTGTGAATACAGGATTAACAGCTATTTCCCCTTCTGTGTGAGAATTTGACCTTTGGGTAACTCTGTTCCCCTGGTGGGCTAATGCGAGTAGAATGTTACTAGGAACCATTGCTTATGGTGAAATGATTCCTGATAGACTGTTCAGAACTGGTAGAGCTAGAAATACCTAATAAGAAGTCAAATCTTTGGGCTTTCCTGAATATAGTGACTCTTGTAACTTGGTATACCTATAGGGCACCTTGGAAGCTATGGGTCTTTGGAGTTATTACAAGAAATACTGGCTGTTACAGTACATGAAGCTTTAAGCCAGGGCAGTTCCCACACTTGCCAAGTGTGACTCTTTATACCTGAGGTGTCCCTGAGGGAGAGATGGCTCCTGGCTCTGTGGTCTACTATAAGAACTCCTACAGAAGACTAACCCTGTGACAAGCTGTGGTTCCTGTCTTCTCACCTTGACCAGTGCCAAGTGTGACCTTGAGCTTGATTGCTTAGTAGAGCCTAAAGAAAACTCCTGAAGAGGGTATTGTAGTGTTGTCCAATATATGGGGCTGTTTTCCAAACATCTCGTTTTATTTATTATCATGGATCCACTAAAATTCCTTCTGTTAAAAGTAGGATACAAATGCCAAGGTATAATCTTTTTGAAGGCCAATGTATACTGTCAGATTTGTTAAGATCTCTGTTAAGTCTTATCCAAATGAGGTGTTGTTAAGTAATATATAGTACTTGACTGGTCTTATATATCATGCCCTTCTTATTTTATTTTATTTAAGTTAGTTGCCTCCATTTAACTTTGAAATGCTAATATTTCTTCAAATTTTATTTATTTAGGTGTTACGAGATGGAAAAAAGGCTAAAAACACCAGATCTTTTCAAATTCCCTTTCTTTGAAGCCATATGTTGGTTTGTAGCCAAAAACCTGCTGGAAACCCTGAAAGGTAATTACTAATCGGGACATTTTGTTGTCTGATATGATGCATGATATTTGTAAACTAAAAGCCACTGATCGAAAGAGCCCTTTTTTATTATGGTGTGGCTCCTGCCCCTATTTGGTTTTTTAAAATGCATGATTTCCCCCTGCCAAGAAACATTTTAGCAAATTGGAGTCTCTAATCCATAGGCTTAAAAATCAGATATATGAAGAGCTGCAGCCAAATAGCAAGGTAGTATTGAAAAATGTTCATTTCACATGAGACTTTAGTAGCCTGTACACATTGTCAGGCACATAAAAGTGGCTCACTCACAAAAATGCAGTTTAAGGCAGGAGACTGTTACTATATGTTCCCAGGCATTTGTTTTTAAAAAATCAAGGAAATAGTTTTCATATTCTGAAAGAATCAGGTTGTGCCTGCGCCATGACCATTACGACTATTACCCTGGCCAGTACAAGGCACTGTCAGCACAAACTAACTGAATGTCAGCTGTGAATCTATAGTTGAAGAAAAATGTTTTGTTTTGTATTTTAAATATCGCCCTAGTTAAACTTGAAAGCTACCCTTTTTATGTGGAATTTCAGATTTTGATATTTTAACTTTTGGTTTAATAATCTTCGAGTGGTCAAGTTGGAGACCGAATGCCACTTTTACTTTTGTCTCCCTGTTGCTATTCATGCTCTTGTGCTCATGAGGATATGTTCCATCTGGTTTTTGTGTTGTCTAACTTTTCTAGTCAGTTTTAAAATAATGCTGCTATTATAATTAACTCCCAGAAAAACAAATATAAACAGGTTAAACAGTAAACTATTCTAAACCATTGTTTTGTTTTCCCATTTAAAAGTTACACAAGAAGAAAAAGTAAAATGAAAAGAGACAACCAATAGCTTACTTCCCAGAGTAGCATGTACAGAATTAAATAATAAAACTCATTTATGGTTTCTTTAAAAAAAAAAAATAGTCACTGTCTTTGGAAGGAAATAACAATTAGAACCCATCCCACACCTTACAGCACAGTGTAGCAGTAGATGCCTTGATGGTGGTATAGGTGTATATGATGGAGGTAGGATCCTGTGGGTGAGGAAGAACAGGTGCTTCCTGCACGCACCAGTCTCTGCTGAAGAAATGCATCCTTATCCTGAATCCCTGGCTCATTCAGCACTTGCAGGTATTTTTCTAGGCTGCAGAAATGTCACAGTGGTCCATAATGGTTGCCATACAGTTTGTAGTAAAAACATGGATAGTAAAGTTCAAGTTCATAGTTTCCTTTTTAAGTGGAAACCTAGAAAAATCAGAACTCTTATACTTATTTATAAAAACACTTGTAAATGTCCTTCTTTTACATAAATAAAACCCAATTACTGACCCCTCCAGATAAGAGATTGGCAATTCAAGATTTAGAAAGTTCTTCTCTCTCCCTCTCTGTCTCTCTCTCGCACACACACGCACACACACGCACACACACCTGGAATGATCCTTTTTCCCTAATGTCTAACAGAGGTTCAGTAATCAACTTTTTTAAACAAATTAAGAACTTATCAGAAATACAAAATCTTTCTGTCAGCTGCAGCAAGTTGAATGTGGCCTAGAATTCAGATTAATGATTTAGCCTTTGTTTTAGGCCATTGAGAGTTCAGAAATACCAAGTCTGATTGAAAACATGACCCTATACATTAAACAGTTTTAAAAAAGATTACTGTAAAAGGATATTTTCAGATCAAGTTCTAAAATGTCTTCATTTCATTAGCAATATCAGTAAATGATATCTGGCAATATTAGTGAGTCAATCCAACCCCACTAAGGATAGAGCCAAATAACCATTATACCAATTGGACATCATCCTAGATGTTCACCCTAGAAGCAGGAATGGTGGTCCTCTTATCACACATTATGTACTTTCATCCCTGACATTTTAACTGTTCATTGTGGCCTGTTATATGTCAGCTCTCATACTATTACAGGGTTTATGTTATAGGTTGAATGAGAGTGGATTGTATGAAACTCTTAACTATGTTAGTGTCAGTAATAATAAAATAGTGAACCAATTTTGGATTTATGAAAGTAAATTAGCCACTGGGCAGAAGTGAAATCTTTGCTTCAACTTACCTAAATTTTAGACCACATGTAATATATTTTGCATGAGTTTTAGCTAAGCAATTTGTTTTAAAACCCAGAAGAGACATTTGTGTGTGTATATGTGTGTTTACCTGTATAATAATGAGAGATCATGCACATAGTTGATGGTATAGAGAACGCACAGCATACACATACACTCTTGTACAGTTTAAGGAATTATAAGACCACTACTCAGGTCACCTGTCCCCAAGGTAAGCAAAAAGCCTTGCCAGTACCTGAGAAATGCACAGTTATTTTTCCCATTGCACCCTCTTTCTTCCCTTCTAGAGAGAGCCACTATCCTGATTTTTGTGATAATTTTTCTTCAGTTTTATTACATGTGTCACAACTGAAATAGTTTAATTTTGTCAATTTTTAGACTTCATGTGAATAGATTCATACTGACATTCTTCTGTGACCTTTTACTAGCATTGTATTTATGAGCTCTCTTAACTAGAGCCTTTAGTACAACTGCATTTAATGTAATTCTGTTTCTTTTTCTTTCTTGCCTTTCAATTGATTGTTTCTTATTTCCCTTTTATTCCTTTCTATTAATTTGGAAGTTATAGAGATTGATATTTGGCAGTTACTCAAAATCTAAAGGTAGTCCTTTTATTTTTGGGGCATTTTAACTCCTTCCCCCTGACTTCCATTCCCACAGAATTGAGAGAAGATGGCTTCCAGCCTCAAACTTACCTAGTACAGGGAGTGAAAGCACTGCATACTGCTTTAAAATTATGGATGAAAAAAGAAGTAAGTAGTTTTCTTTGATGAACTAGTTGTTATTTTTTATATGGCAAGCTTAAGAAAACAGAGCCGTCCCCTGTTTTGGCAGCACCTGTGAGTGGCGGTGGTAGAGGAATGGAGGCCCAGCTTCAGTTACGATCTGTACTTTATTATACAGTAGATGCAAGTGTACTGGTTTATGTTTGTATTTATGAGAATAAAGTGCCTGGGTATTTCTTTAATCTTTAATCTGGAAAATAGGGTAATTCAAGTCTGTCAAGCAGATGGATGGACTAAGAAATGAACATATACATGTAATAATAAATAACTTTGAGCTCTCATAATTTGCTAACCACTGTGCTTAGTCTTTCTATCTATAATTGCACTTAATCTTCAAAGTAATTATATGATGTTGGGGTGCTGTTGTTATTCTCATTTTACATAGGGGGATGCTGAGGTTCAAATTTTAAGTAATTTTCCCAAGATAACTGGTAGAGCTAGGACTTAAAGCTAGATCTCTGTAATCACAAAGCCTATGCTTTCATTATCCCTCTGCTAGACTTCATGTAAAAAGGAAGGAAAAAGGAGGTCAAGGTTCAAGCAGGAGCTTTCCATTTTCACTAAAATGTGGTCTCTTCGTTTGCACTTGAATCCCACCACCTCCAAAAGGTCATCCCAGATGTCTATTTGGAATTAGTGTGTTCTCTCCTTATGCCTCCATAGCATATTTCTTGTGCTAGTGGACTTAGAAGTACTATCTGTAAAGTGAGGTATCCACATGGCTTTCATGGATTTATGAGCTCTTGAAGAACAGGGATTATTTCATCTTAATTTCCCCCTGGAACTTTACACACAACACTTTAATAAGTGATAAATATGTAAGCTGATGAAAGTACATTTCCATACTAATTTTTTAAATGTCCACTTGAGGTAAAAATCCTGCCCTTAAGATAGCAGGAGATAGTAATTAATAGGATACCGGCTATAATTGTATACTCCTTTCATTTGATTATCATTGCTACATAGCCACTAGAGCAAAGCTCTGTGTGAAGCATTCAGGCAAATCAGAATCGCACCTTCCAACGTCAGAGACACCAAAGTCTGATGACAAAGGTGTAACCAGATCACAAAACCGTATAATAAGATTTGTAAAATTAACAATATGTCGCAAAAACTGTAATTCATTTCCTGCTAAGGCTTTAGATAAGTTGTTCTTAAACTTGTGTGCTTATCAGAGTTGTCTTTAGAGCCTTTTAAAAATAAACTCCCTGGATCCTCCCTGAGAAATTCTGATTTAATAGATCTGGGTTAGGCTCTGAAACTGTTTTTAACAAACTTTGCAGGTGATTTTGATACACAGTAAAATTCATCAATAATACTGTTAAATCATTACATTTGAAGTGTACTTTAAAAAACATGATGTTTGTGTTGAACTGTTAACCTTGCTTAACATAAGAGGCAGCTCAGCATAGTGGTTAAGAGCATGGACTCTGGAGTCAGAAGTCTGGAAGCAGATTGCAGCTGTGCTGCTAAGCCAGACCACCTCTGTGCTTCCACTTCCTAAGTCATCAAGGGAGAATAGTAGTAGTATCTCTGTGGTTGTGTTATGTATTGTGTTGTTGAAAGGATCAGTGAGTTAACATTCATTAAGTACTTAACAGTACCTTGTGCTTGGCATATAGTTAGCACTTAATGTTGCTGTTGTATTAACATGTTTTAACAAGTTATGCTAAAATCAGGGAGAAGATGTAAAGGAAAAGTGAAATCTAGTATGTTGAGTACATATAAAAAATCAAATGTTCTCAGATATAGAGATTAATATTTGGAAATAGACATAATAATGATAGTAGTTTGCAGTTCAATCAGTATGGTAATTCACCAATCAATTCCTCTTTCCTACTGATTCCTTTTTCCTAGTTTGCTTTTGATTATTAAAAGAAAAAGTTCATAAATATTTATTAAAATCAGATATCCTCTGAAAAACTGAGATTATTATAGTGCCTATGTTCCATTCCCCCTCATGTATTATGAATTAAATGTTAAGCTGGCTTAGTTACTACTAATCATAGTAGTAATTAGAGTTACAGTAGGCTTTGAGGTGTAGAGTACAAAGTTAGGACTCAATATAAAGCAAAATTCATGTAAGACCAGGTCATCTTTAACTCAAGGTAGGAGGATTTTACGTCATAAGGATCTCCTTAGGTATTATACCAACTATATGAACTCAAGATCTGGCTTATTAGTATTTGACTATGTCTGTAAAATCCAGATAACCCAAAATTTGATTTCATAAATTAGTTTTTACATATTAAAGTATAAATAACTTTGGTTGTCTTATCTTTGTTAATCCAAATACAGCTTGTATCTGAACATGCCTTTGAAATTCCAGACAATGTTAGACCTGGACATCTTATTAAAGAACTTTCTAAAGTAATTCGAGCAATAGAGGTAAGACTAGAAACAACCTATCATCTAAATGCTTGGTAAACTATCTCCCTTGAGAAACAAATGGGTCTACACACTACAAACATTTAAAAACCCTTATACTCTTAGAGGGAATAGAATAAACTGCATCTTGGAAGGAACTTCAGATTTTCAGGCTTCTAAACAACTACAGAGGAATTTAGCATATTGTCCCATAATGAAATAATGTGGAAGCAGTTACCAGGTTACTTCAGGTTCTTCAGGATACTCCAAAAACAAATGCAAAATAAGCAGAACTTTCAGATCCTACTGATTCTCACTCTGCAGAGGTGAGTATGCCCAAGTAATTAGAGGAAGAGAGAAAGTATAAGGTGAGTAGAGCTAGGTGAGGCTGGGTTGGAAAAGAGGGGTTATATTAGTGGAGTGGGGCAAGGAGACCCATTTAACTATAAATATTAGAGCAGCTTAGTTGGTAAAAGCCCTTTGATAAAAGCCAATAAAATTTTAATATACAAATGAATGTATGCATGCCAGCTGGTAAAGAACTTGTGTCCAAAAACATAGTTTTTTAAATGGGCAAAAACTTCAGATACCTCACAAGAGAAAATAAATAGCCATGCACAGAAAAGGTGCTTAACATTGTTAGTCTTCAGGAAAATGCAACTTAACACTACAGTGAAATAATATTTCATACTCTCTAGAATAACAAACATTTAAAAGACTAAAAATACCAACTTTTGGCAAGGATATGGAACCACTACAACTCCTTTACATTACTGGCAGATTCTCATAAGGTCAAAAATGCATTTACCACATGACTCAACTACTCCCAGGTATTTATCCAAGAAAAATGGAAATATATTTACTACAGAAAGACATACAAGGTTGTTTATAACAGTTTTATTCACAGTGGCCAAATCTGCATGTAACCCAAATATCCATCAACAGAAGAATGGAAAACAAATTGTGGTATATTCATTATGTGAAGTTTCTAGAGTAATCAGCTTCATAGAGAAAGTAGAATGGTGGTTGCCAGGGGCTGGGGGTAAGGAGGAATGAGAAGTTATTGTTTAATGGGGAAAGCGTTTAATTTGGAAAGATTAAAAAGTTTTGGAGATGGATAGTGGTAATGGTTGGAAAAATGTGAAGTGTACTTAGTGCCATCAAACTATACACTAAAATATGATTAACGTTAAATTATGTATGTGTTACCACACTTTTTATGTATATGTCACTACTGTAAAGCTTGCAAGTGGTTGTCTCTGGAGAATGGGAATCAAGGATGGGGAAGAGTAGACTATTGCTTTTCATGATATGCTTATGGAGTTCTAATTTTTAAAACTACACAGATGTGTGACTTTGGTTCAAAAAGCAATTACTGATTTGTGTAAATAAATATGTGAGAGAATGTTCATCATAGCAAAGAACTGAAAGCAGCCTAAATAGTTGCCAGTATTAGGTTGGCACATTGTGATATAGCTGTACGTGGGCTACCACCCAGCCTTTACAAGGCTACTGAAAATAAGGAAATAATGTTCACAGTCTATTAATTGGCAGAGAGAAGGCCCTGAAGGTCTCAGCAAAGCTGTTTGAGTCTTACGATTTGGTCTTTTTTGTTAATGTGATTAAACTGGTTTTTGTTTTCTAAAATATTTTTATGGATGATTATATAGTCAGGTATGTATGTGGCCTTGTCATAAAAATACTCTGAATTTAATTCTTAAAGGAGGAAAATGGCAAACCAGTTAAATCTCAGGGAATCTCTACTGTGTGTCCAGTTTCACGATCCTCAAATGAAGTGACTTCCCTGTACCATTCCCGACGAAAGATGAGGAAACTTCGGGATCATAATGTTCGAACTCCCTCTAACCTAGACATCCTAGAGCTCCACACAAGGGAGGTCCTCAGAAGATTAGAGATGTGTCCACGGGAAGAGGCAAGTATTGTGTTTCAGGATTACAAACATACTTCGTTGTTCCTGAGAGTTCTTTAAAAGGATAATAAAAAGAGAACAATCTGAGTTACTTAATCTTTGCTTAGCATTGTAGAGGTCAGTGGTACATGTGCCTGTGACAGGGAATGTACTTGAGCTTTCTAGGAATCAGTGTAGAGGTAGAATGAATAGATCTCTCTGATTTGCTGACATGTTCTTTGAGTGTTTACCAAGTGCCATATGTTCTTCTAAACTCTGGAGAAGATACCAGAGTAAGCAAAACTTAAGGCCTTGCCTTCTTGTAGCCTCCATCCTAGCTCAGGTTGGAAGAATGGGAGGCAGGGGCACATCCTTGAATAGTGTGATTTCAGGTAACAAGTATTAAGGAAACCAAAATAATAAATCAAGAGAATAAAAGGGCAGGGGTGGCAGGCTATTTCAGCGAGGGTGGTCAGAGAGCCTCTCAGGTGGTGGCATTTGAACTGACAAAAAATGGAAGAAATCAGATGGATGCACAGGTTTGAGGAAAAGTATTGCAGGCAGAGGGAAGACCAAGTACAGAAAGCCTATCCCTCACCTAATAGCGTCAGCATGGGTGACTGTTCGAGTTAGAGACCATTAGAAAACACATTAACCTTTAAGAAATGCTGGCCTTATGGACAAAGAGGAGAAGGCTTGGGGCAGTAATGAGGTCATTGTGGGGCCTTGTCAAACATAGTAATGAGTTTGTGGTGAGGTCCATATTGCCCATAATTTTACATCTTAAGTAGAGAGAGGATAGGCAATAATTTACAATGGGTAAGATAAAGGTATCTCTGAATTAAAGTGTTTAAAGAAGTTATATAGAAATTATGACTTTCTTAAATATTTTAAATTGTATATAATTGTATTTATTCTATTTTAAGCTTTTGTTGTCCTAAACCTCTTTAACCTATAGCCATCTGGGAGAATATTAAGCTTATTATGAAAGGTCATATTATTAAAGAAAAATATCACCAAAAAGGAAACATTCTCTGTGTATTGAAAACCAGCTACTGTTGTGGTCGCATGTCACACAGTGGCCACTGTTCCTAGTGATAGCAGTGTGGTGACCTGTAAATTGCCTTCAGTGGGAAATTGCCTTTCCTGTGGGAAATTTGGTCAAGGGTAAGATGACTGGTGAGGACCCAGCAACTAGTCCTTCAATAGAAAGGGGCAAGGGAAAGATAATTAAAATACCTTAAGGCAGTGCTTCTGCAATTTTGCCGCTTTCTGCAAAAGTGGAATGTTTTTGAATTCACTTTATGTAGATCTTACATCCTGCTTTATGGAATGTGTTTTATTGTTAATGGCCATACAGAAAGATGAGCCCTATTCCTGCTTCGGTTTTAGGAAGCATGTAGTTTTAGTGCCACACCACTGCATACCCTTGTACTTAACCCAGGCAGCTGGCTGCCCAGCAGTTTGGGCTGAAGGGCCATGGGAAAAGTAGTGGTAAACTGTATTCCTTTATCTCAGTAGGTGCATTTGAGGGTGGAGGTCAAATAAGTTCTGTTTTTATACTTTAAGGACATCTTGAGCTCTAAACTGAATGGAAAATTCAACAAACATCTCCAGCCATCGTCCACAGTTCCTGAATGGAGAGCAAAAGATAATGATCTACGATTACTGCTGACAAATGGAAGGATAATTAAGTATGTGAAGTAGATCAGAATATCAAACAGATTTGTTTTCAGGATTCCCTGTTAATTTAATCTCAAGTCCATACTATTGCATGCCTAACTAAAATATGGGGAAAGTGCCTTAATCCTCCATTTTTTCTAAATTAAGGAGGCGGGGTATGCTATTTGACTATATAGTTGCACTTTTTGTGACTTATTTTTCCCTCTATATGCAGAGATGAGAGACAACCCTTCGCAGATCAAAGTCTTTATACAGTAGATAGTGAAAATGAAGAGGATAAGAGAAGGACAAAAAAGGCAAAAATGAAGATAGACGAGAGATCAGGAATAGAGGGGGTGGAGAATGAAGAATCTCGAAAACCACTTAACAGTATGTTTAATAGTCATTTTAAAAGTCTGTTCATTGCTAATGTGATAATATGTAAAATAACTTGCTAATTCTAAAGTTCTTAAATTTGTAGTAGGACTGAAATATTTGTGTCCCTAATACTCTTTTGAGAAATCTAAAGTATTGCTGAATAGTTTTTCCATCAGGAAAGGCTGAACATGAATGTCAGCTGAGATGTAGGCCCAGGAAAGGCACTGCTAACGAGGAGGATGTGTGCTGGGCAGTGACACTCCTCTTGTGACAGTTCTTACAAGACTCGCATGAAAGCTCATGCATTTTTATGGGCTTCTACTCCAAGTAATAAAAGTTGCAAGTTTAATGCAATTTCACACGTAATTTTAGCTAACATGTATATGATTTTCGGAATTGGGAAATATGTAATTGGTTGATTTGAAGCTATTAGTAACCCATGGATCGTTTTACTTGATTACCTGCTGACACGAAGGCCTCTACTTGGTTATTAATTGGTTATCATCAGTGTGACAGATAGTCACACCTCCTTCTCCTTGAGATCTTTCCTGTCAATGAACTCTTAATTTCTCAACATTTTTCAGGGCCTCCATATATCCCTCCTTTTTAAAAAAGTAGTTCAGTATTTTGGTACTCGACAAGTAAATGTTCCAGATAATTAACATTACTTAGTCCACATTGAATACCTCAATTCCTGCTAATTCCAGGTAAATATGATATTGTTATAGAAGATGACTCTGCATTTGTTCGAACACTTGCTATTTGGCAGTGCTGCGGGAAAGAGAGAGACAGTGTGAAGCCTGGTTGATAAGCTTTTTGAATTCACTATCTACTTGAATGCTTTTTAGGCTTAAAAGAGTGATCTTTTTGTTTTCTGTTGAGAGACATAATGCAGATGGGAAATTGAAAAGCATGATGTAGCTAATTTTAGTGTTGGAGGTTTTTTCTGGAAAGAAATATAAAATAGTCAACCAACCCAGATGAAGAATAGAAAATCATGTTCAATGAATACCACAAATTGTTTCAAGAATACACTTCAATCTGTGTCTTGGTCGATTAAGGAGAAAGGCTTTGGGGAAGAAAGAAATGAAAAAGATGAAAGTGGGCAGGATAAGCAGGTGCAACTGAGACATACACAAAGCTGGACAGACTAGGTTTCACCTTGTCCATAAAATCCTAATGTATTTCACTTTTTCTCTTACCCTTTTCCTTCTCAGGGTTTTTTACAAGTGTGAAATCAGAACTCAGGAATCGATCATCAGAATATTCTGATATTTCTGATTCAGAAGACTCTGGACCGGATTGCACTGCACTGGTACGCCTGGAGCCCCCTGACCTGCGCATTACTTGACAGAAGATGAGCACCCTCTTTCTTTCACCTGAGAGGACAGGGAATGACAGCTTACCATGAGCCTGTCTCTCTGACCTTTGTGGGGCAGGCTTTTCTCTGTAGTGATTTTTGTAAACACATACACCACCATGTGACTATTTACATTTGATATGCATAGCTTTGGTCTTGTTTGGGGAAGGGTGGGGGAGTTACGGTTCTTATGTTTCTCAAACTTCTCATAGGTTATGCTGCATTTTACGTTAAAGAAAAGCTGTATTGTGTGTTTTTAAGGAATTATGTTACTGTAGTTACTAGAGATTTTCATTTGAAATACAGAAATACTTCTATGATAATTAAGATTCTGACTTTACCTAGATGGATACAGTATTTTTGATTAGTCTGTACAGACCTCAGATTTCTAACATAGATTTGCTTCCATCTAATTATTTATTATGTCAGAAAAATAATTTTACCACTGAAGAGTCTGAAAGTTCAGGTGATGAAAAGAAACAAGAAATAACATCAAACTTTAAGGAGGAATCTACTGTGATGAGAAACTTCCTTCAAAAGAGCCAGAAGCCGTCTAGAAGTGAAATTCCAATTAAAAGGTAGGCTTGCTGAGGGTGGTAATCTTCTTAATTAGATTGTGGTATAAATGACATGAAAAATTTTTTTTAGTTTTAAATTTTACCCAAAATTTCATTAGAACAAATAGACTCCACCTTTTTGATTATCTGCTCTTAGGGAATGTCCTACCTCCACGAGCACAGAGGAAGAAGCTATTCAGGGCATGCTGTCTATGGCAGGGCTACGTTATTCCGCATGTTTACAAAGGCAGATGCAAAGCACAGACTGCAGTGCTGAAGGAAATTCTCTCCAGGATCCCAGCAGCTGCCACAGCAGTAACCAGGAAGTCAGGCAGTTGTATCGCTGTGATAAACCAGTGGAATGTGGTAAGAAACGTAAGCTATCAGTCTCTAAAAAGTAACATGTGACCTCCAATTAATAGCTCTATAATCCTAGTTAAGGTTAGCAATTAGGAATAAGAACTGTTTATTGCACATCTTTAGTTGGAAATGGTGTTTAAGCCTTTTGACAAAAAAACACATGGTGTTGAGAAATGTAAGATGCAAGGATAAGTATAACAGACTGAGAGTTGTGTTGACTGGCAGAACCCTGCCATTGCTGTGGCAAGATGGGCAGCATTGTTTCCCTGCCGGAGGTTGCTTGGAATAGGAGGAATGGATTGCTGTCCAAGCCTTTTCCTTTTATGGGAGGGAAAAACAAGATTTGCACTGTTTCTGATAGAGGATATTCTCCCTCCTGCTTGAAAAGGAGGACTCACTGCCAGTATGTGATGCCCCATAGTGTTTTCTTCTCTGCACCTTAAGGGAAAGAGTCTGTTTCCCCAAATCTGAGCACTGGGGAGAAGTTGGTGCTACATTAACCTGAATGCCTACTGTAGAAACTGTTCATTCCCACCTAGTTGTGTCAGCTGTGTACCAGGAGCTTGACATACATTTCACTTAATTCTTGAAACGTTTTGGTGTATGTAATAAACTTTTACAGGTAAAGAAAAAAGACGTAGTGAAGTTAATTTAACTTGCCCATATATTATTCAGTGGTATTGTGATTTCAACCCAGGACCATCTAATCTCAAACTCTTTGCTCTTTATGTATGAGGAAACTGAGGTTTAGAGAGGCTAAATAACTTGCCTAAAGATGCACTGGCATTGAAAGGAGTGAAATTCAAACCTGAGTTTGTCTTTCTTTGCACTATGCCATTCTGTCTCCCTATAATCTCTTTGGTCCCTTGAAAAGAAGGCTTCTATAGAAATACTCAAAATTCAGGCAAATATATGGCTTTATTCTGTATGGAAAAATACAGCATTTTTAAAGAGAGTGTATTACATTTGGTTTTATATCTACAAGAGGTGGCTATAGAATTTGACTCCAGATCTTCCAACATTGATTGGGCACAAAACCTATTGGGCATAAAGACAGTCTTTGAGAGAATTGAAAGAATTAGCATGTTAGAATGTGTGCTGGTGACTGTTTTATTTTTGAGAGGGAAAGGAATGTGGTACAAGTATATGAGTAAATGTTAACATACTCCTTTTTAAGTAAAATGTCAACATAAATTTGCTTTCAGCTTTAAACCTAAGGCTAGCTTTATTCTTAACGATCAAGTTGTGTAGAGATAATTTAATTAAAACTTCTCCTTAGGGTACCATGTCAAGACTGAAGATCAAGACTTGAGGAGTTCTTCCTGGATTAAACAATTTGATACAACTTCCAGATTTAATCTTCAGGTATATTCAAGGTTTGAAACATTAAAAGGAGATTTAGGATTGTCATTAACACTGTGCTTTTTTTTTTAAACTGTAACCAGTGATCAACCACTAGATCTGGAGAGCTAAAAAAATTGCAATTAAATGCACATTTGAACAACCATACATTTTTAGGTATTCTGATGTAATGATGAATGCAAGTTCTGTGGACGGGATGTGATGTGGAAAAAAATATTTTATTTAAGGAAGTAGTTAAAAACCCCTGATTGCTAACACCTTTAGGTTATGTCTGGCTAGAATGAAATGTAAAAGGAGAAAAAAAGTACCATGAGGCTCTCTTTTTAATCTCTGACATTGAACATTTCTTGAACATTTTTAGACACTAAATTTCTTTGACAGTTATGGGTCCTTTCTAGAAAAACATTCATCATAAATGCTGACTTCTGCTTATATTTATCATGGTTTGTGCCCCACCCCCCAGCCCCAGACCATCCATTGATTCCAGATTAAGGACCCCTGCTCCAAGACACTTGATGTCTTAGGATCCCAGTGTATTAATGCCTGTGTCAAACAAAATGATCCCCAAATAGCTTTTAAAAATACCAAAACTTTACTAAACAAGCACACACAAGGAGAGCAACACAACCTTGTGTTACTATCTTGGAAAATGACAGTCAAAGAAAAAATAAAAATTCTCACATGCCAGGTTAGAGTCTTCAGGCCTCCCCAATCCCAGGTATATGCTGAGTAGTGGAATTATGAATGGTTTTTATTTTCTTTATTTGGCTTACCTATATTGTGTAAATACTTATCAGTTAATTTTCCATAAGAAAAAGAGCCAGGTATTAAGGCAGTTTTGTGAGTACAAGTTCTCTTACTAGAATGATATGTTCCAAAGTCAAAGGTCAAGTAAGAAATCCCTTACCTACTAATAATTCACTATTCAATGTATGATTTTATGTAGTGCCTCATTTGGCCATAAGGTTTATAACTTAATAACATTATAGGATTCAGTGTTTAAGCTATTATTTAAATCTGTTGTTCTTACAATTGTCTTCGGAAAATAAAGAAGTAGAAAGCAGGTGACTAGCAAGATTATCTTAGAGAAAATCAAATTTCTTTTGCCTGTGATCTAGAGGAGTATATATAGTCATGTTAAATCATAACAGTTGTTTCTTCATGCTCAAGCATATATGTAAGACTAATTTAAAGTAAGTCTGTTTAATGCTGTTTTTTAAAACTTACTTGACCATCACAGAATCAAAAATTTATTTTACATCACATACACTTCAAATTAATTTTCATCACTTCTGCAGGGTGCTCTTCTCAGGCTTTTGTTTTTTCCTTTTCCTCTTTAATTCTGGTCATGACCTTCTCTGCTGGTTTCAAGACCCACCAGTCAGGAACATCATTTATTTTCCCCTGACACAGTTCACTAAATCATCTTGAGAGACTGAAGGAAGAATTGTTAAAGACAGACTTGGGGCTCATGATAGGGTTTTCATAGCAGACAACTTAAGTACAGTAGAGGTGAACCTTACAGAAATTAAGTTATAGAAAAGATAGTATGTGACACCATAAGAGATGTCTGGGAACTGTGACATGAGAGGGAATGGTAGGTCCACATCTCCCCTTCCCACGTTCCTTCCACGGCACATCACAGCACATGCTGACTGAGTTCAGGATGGCTCGGTTGAGTTACTTTCCCCACCCTACCTCCCAATATATATATATATATATATATATATATATATATACAAGAAAATGTTTTCTTCTTGACTGAAGTTATGATGCAACTTCAAGACTTGACTCCTTTAGAGCTAGGTTTTCGAATGAGATGACCATCATGAAGGGGTGGTCTTCTGTAGCTACTACATGTTAAGAAAACCCAGTCATCTATTTCTTCTCTTTTTTGACTTGTTTGTGCATAAAGAGGTTAAATACTTCACTTATTTTAAAGGAACCCTAAAAATTCAGCCTCATTTCCTTCCTTTTTAGGATCTAAGTAGAGGCCAGAAATGCATCAAAAAGGAAGGTTCATCAGAAATCAGTCAGAAGGTACAAAGTAGGAATTCTGTGGACAGCAGTGGCTCAAGCCCTCAGAGTGGGAAGTATATACAGAATTCAAGCTTGGTTTCAGGGGCATGCCAGATAAGTAATGGCAGTGTAAGCCCAGAAGGGTCAGTTGGTGAAACGCCCTTTTCAGTGCCCCTTCACCCCACCAAGAGACCTGCATCAAATCCACCGCCTATCAGCAACCAGGCAACAAAAGGTAACTTTCACATGCTTGTAGATTTAAGTATATTTCTGGCTGTAGATAGTGGTGGGAATAGCATCTTAGATAGACATAGTCTCTGCACTCAAGTTGCTCACAGGCTGATGCACTGGCGACAGCACAGTAATAGCATTATGCACTGGTTACGATGGGAACAGAGAAGAAAGATACCTAAGTCAACCCTGAGGATCAGGAGTAGTTTTCTGAAGGAGAAGGTAGATCCTGAGAAGGATGATAAGGGCTTAGCCATGCTGAGTTGGGGACAGTGACGGGATAGACAACATTGAAGGCAAAGGAGATAGTATGACCCACGGTACAAAGGTGAGAATAGTACACGGGGTATTTTGGAAACTGTAGAGTGTTTGTTACTACGGTACAGTTTGATACAGGATTCGGTAAGAACTCATGCTGAAGAGATAGGCAGGGATCAGACTGTGCCAAGGCTTTGTATGTCTTATGAAGGAGCTGGGCTTTTTCCTCTTGTACTGAGATGTTGCAGCAGTGGAATCCAGGAGCGTGCCTTTACCCATTCAGAATACCGCAAGTCTTGCTTACCACACAGCACTCCCTTGAAGTCTTAAGGTGCTGGTCTGTCAAGTAGGTTTTCATCATAATTTACACTGTCGGTGTTTTATAGGTAAACGTCCAAAAAAAGGAATGGCAACAGCGAAACAACGTCTTGGAAAGATCCTTAAGTTGAACAGAAATGGCCACGCACGTTTCTTTGTGTGACAGAGCTGCTGCCATGGCCACTCTTCCCTTTGGAGACCCATCTCGGGGGTGCGGCAGCCTGGTGCTTCGGCCGTGCCCCCAGCGCAAGCAGTTTGCATGTACAGTAGAGAACACTGCCTGGAGAACAAAAGGAACCTGATGCTGCATTTTCACTGTGCCACACCCACTCAGCAATAACCATTGGGACCTGGTGGGGGAGAGGAAGGAGGAGGGTAGAACCTTAAAAAGAGACCTTGAACTGGAAAGGGTCTCTTGTCAGGGCTTGAATTTCATTTAGTTGTTGGTAGTGTCTTGATTTATTTTCCGTAGTAGGGTAAAGAATTATCAATAATTTATTTAACAGATTTTTTTTTAAAGTTAACAGCTTTTAAATTCTTTCTTTTTTAAAGCTATTTATTTGGAAGATTTCTGGAGAAATATCTCACTAATTTAGATTTAAGAATGTGAAAGTTTTTAAATTATTTTTGATAGTGTGTGTGTTACATGTGGGGAAGAGCCACGGTAACAGTAACTAGTCTGGACTCTTAAATTTGATATTCAGGTTAAAGTCTTAAACAGGGATTTGATGCATTAATTATTTTAAATTAAGATGTATATGAAAATCATTTTATTTTATATATTTCATGTGTTTTTTATAAGCTATTAGCTTCGCTTTTGCTAACATCCAAGGTGCATACTGTTATCCAGGTTGTTGACCTTATATCCCACATCCCTCTGCATCCCCATCATTTTGTGATGACACAAGACTCCTCTTTGCAGGGAAACACTTTCATAGCCAGTACGTAAGAAATACATAGAATATCTCACATTTCTCATTTCGTTTGGCATCGCAGTTTTCTTCTAATTATATGAAAATAGGCTTCTTGCATTTTCATTTTTGCTGATGATATCTGGGTTCCAAAGAAAACAGCTTTAATATCTCTTTCCTACTTGTGGGAAAAGTATTGTAAGTTTGGTTAAATTGTCAAGTTTGTAGATTTTCAAATACATTTGTAACTACAGAGGGCCTTCTTCATACTGCTGGTATTGGAGGGCAGGACCAACACCTGCCACAGAGGTTATATTTTATGACACTTTTATTCTGTGTATCTAATTTGTTGGAAAATACAAAACCTGATTTGACTTAGTATATTCAAATCTGCATAATAAGCCGTAATGTAATGTAAGAGGACTATACTATATTAAGTTGTATAGAAGCAAGCATGTTGGAGTAGATCTTTTGGATGTGTGTGTGTGTTTAGTTTTTTCTTAACCTTCTAAATAATTATTTAAGTATGGATTTGGAGTATAAATGGGTGCTTCTTGCAGTTTCTTCCATGTATCCTAACTTAACCAGTGCATATTGAGGTTAAGTATATGGTTGAGCTTTAAGGAATCATTTATCTCCTTTATGCACAATTTTTACTAAATGCCAGTTTTCAGTTCCTCCGAAAAGCTTATATTTTCCCCCTTTTTTCCCCCCACTGTATAAAAATAATTGATTTCTGGAGTGGGGTGGAGATATGCCCAATTCTGACAATAGAGCATTTTAGAAGTCCCTACAAAGAAAATAAAAGCAAATAGGATAAAATTTATTTTTATGGAGAAGAAATATGGCCGTATTATAGATTCATCTTTTCTTTATTGAGCAGCGTACTTCTGTATTAAGTATCACTTGAAGAGTTAAGAAAAAAGTCTATACCATCATCTTTCATGGTTGCATTCAAATGTGTATTTTCAAAGAGAAATATTTCTTACTCTGTCTCAATTCCACTATTTCATGGGTTGAACATGAAGTAGCTTATGAATAGCCTTTTTGGTCCAAATGACCAGATCAAACTCTGGGTCTTATCTGGGTGTCAGGAAGAATTTTTTGGAAATACTGAATGTCTATAAATGGCCTGCTTACACTCTATCTGCACTATGCCAAAGCTGGGAAGTGGCTACACTCAGTCATTTGGTTTTCAGCAGATCCCAGGATGTCAAAAACTGGGATTCCACAGGTTCTCCCACCTTCCACAGAAGATGTTACTGTGATGTTTTGGTTTTCTAAAGACATCATTTTAGTGTTACAGTTAACATGTTTTTGTATTTGGTTTAAGAAATAAGAATTACACTTTCTTTTTCCAGCTACATCATGAACCGCGGTCTTTTGTTTTCTTTACATTTTTCACAGCTCTACATATTTTTATTTACCATATTTTTCTTTTCCTAAACATTAAAATGAAGCAACTTGTTTTTATGAATTAAAATTGTGACCACCATCCACCCTGTGTACTTAAGCTGATAGATACTAAGTTTAAGTAGCAGTATATGGGATTTTTAAGCGAAGGTACTGTGGATTCATTTTTGGCAGTTTTAGCCCATTCATTAACTGGCTAAGCTTTTTAAAATGTTCCTTAAGTAATATAACCACTAAAGCAGAATTCATGTATCTCTTTCTGAATTGGTGAAAATCCAGCCACGGATCCAGTGACTTTCTTAGTCAAACCCCTTGTAAAGTTCCTGACTGTGATGTGGCCCTTCATCTCATGGTAATCACTGCAGCCAGTATCCAGAATGAGCTGTAATAGACAACCTTTCATCTTCCTTCAGTCTCATTTATAAACAATACTACCATACACACACTGCAGCTTAGACAGGAAGGTGGCATTTAGCTAGTTATAAGCAAACACAGATATATAAAACAATTATGATTAAGTGTATGCAGTTTTAATTGTAGTAGTAGACAATAATTGTCCTATATTAATTCAAATAAGTGACTCTGTCAACCTGGGATCCACCGTACTGTAATTCATGTTATATAATGTGCTGTCCAGTATTGATAAAACCTGGCAGTTTATAATAGTGCAGTATTCTAGAAATACCTTGAACTTCATAAGCATAAGTTAATTTTTAAAGCATACAAAATTGAAAACCCTGACTGAAATCACCTTATATACTTAGAAAACAAGCCCATCTCTACTTAAATACTTAGCTTGAATACTCTTCTATTGTTTAATAACCTGAATTATTGCCTTTTTAATGAACTCTACTGTATTTATTATGAGATCAGCAGGTATTTGTCAAACATCTATGTGCCCAGCACTACTTAGTACTGGAGGGGAATATGGAGTTGAAGGTGTGGTCTCTGCCACTGAAGGTGTCTTCTCCAGGAAATAAACAGTGTTATTTTCACTTCTAAGCAAACTGAAGCAAAAGAGGGCCCATTTGTTAAAAAAGGAAAAGCATAATTTTTCTAGTTTCAACTGATACAAGTAAAAGTAAGAAACTTTCTTTAATTAAAAAAATTTTTTAAACATTTCAAAAGTTAATAATTTAATGTTGGGTGATAGAGGGGCATGGTGTAGCATGGAAGGGAACAGAAGACCTGGGCTTTTGTCCAAATCCATTTATATATCAGCTGTGTAATCTTAAATAGGTCACTTATTCTTTCTGAGGATTAGTTTTCTTATTTGTAAGTTTGGATAAAATTGCAGTTAAGAAAACCATAGAAAAGCATTCTTTAATCTATGAACACTTCATACTTGAAGAGAAGTTATAATATTTAAGTTACAACTGATAATCAATGCACATTTTTATGCATTTTAAATGAAAACTGCTATTACTCATAAAATTTGTTTCATATCAAATAAAAGCCCAGAGCATGCCACCTAAAAAATCTGAAGAGTCTCTAACAAGGTGCTGAAATAAAATGAGTTCTTAAGTGAAAGTAAAAGAAGGGAGATCATTTATGGATTAGAGTGAGAATGTTTATCCTCAAGTAATCATTAAGATGATTTAAGGTAATTGGAAGATCGTTTCAGTTTTTCTAAAAGAGGAATTAGGATAGTACTGCTCCACAGATTCTGCATACTGTTCAGGTACTAGAGAAAGGTAAAATAAGTCATAGAATTAGAATGATTTAGCAATCACCCAAGGAACTTGGGGTTAAAAATAAGGTGGCTAGGAAGATGGGAATCAATAAAGACAGCTATGGGTTGGCTAACATAGTTTGTTGGGTACAGAAACCACTGTAGGAGTCTAGGACAGGAGACTGGACATCTTCAAAAGAAAGATAATGCTTTTTTTAAGAGGTGCTCTCTAAAGTGGTAAAACCACTCCCCAAAGAGTTGATGAATAATTATATGGCCCAGTTTACTACCACCAAAAGTAATCATTGGAGTGTATAAGCATTTTGCAATCTCATATTTAAAAGATGAAGGCCTAATCTGAAATTTTTTTCTCATTAAATATTAAGCTAATTACTCCCTCCAGAAAGAGAAGCTAAAGATCACCTATCAGTTTTAGATGCCGTAGACCTTCATCTAAAGCAGCCTTTACAAATAAGGAGACAAATGAAACCTAGATAGGGCAGGGATTTGCCTGGGGTCACAGTGGGTCCCAGACCTCTGGCACCTTGCTTCCTCAGACAGCCCTGTTCTGTGGCACTGTGCAGCCTCTACTCATCCTGTGGTGGACGGTGTTGACAAGCTTACTAGAAACCAGGTGGAAAGAAAGGGGAAGACCTAATACACTCACTACATTGCTGTTGAACGTTATGTACTTTTAATACTAAAGCCTTACTAAAAACCCTTCCCTTATTTTGTTTTTCAGTGAACATCATGCCGTAAGTCAAATATTTGATATCCTGACATAAACACATTTTTCAATGTAAGGTCATTAAGCATATGCCTATTAGCCTATCAGGGTTGACTGTGGTTTTATTCTTTTATAATATTTTTTTCCCCTTTTTATGGGGTGGGGTGGTGGTGGAAATATACTCATTTACCTGCATTCTACCTGCTAGAGTCTGCCTCTCACCCTTGGTGCCCTTTCTAGGGTCCTAAAGCTTTTTCTTAACAAGTGCAACATTAATTTTTTTGTTTAAAACCTTTAAAAATTATTTGGTGATTGACCCAACAAGTTTATTTGCTCTGCACTATTTCCATAATAAACCCTGGCTACCACGTAGCCCTTGAACTCCAAGTAGTTTACCTATGCAAGCTCCGTAACATTCACTTTCCTTTATTTCAGAAAGCAGACCTAAATGGAACTGAATCATAAAGATAAAACTTGCCTCCACCCACTTTTACTTTGGACATTTCCTTTTCAAAATGTTATTTTCCCCCAAGATTTTTCACCAAAACAATGATCATAAGTGCTGGAATATTTAATATTTTGCAGGAATAAAGTAACCCAAACATACTCATATTTCTTCAGTGGATTTTGGTTGGTAACACTTACTAGCATTGAGTGTGACATACAATGAGGAGTTGATTCCTTTGCTAGAATCATTTCTTCCCTCTAAGATTCATAAGTAACCTTTTATTTTACAAAGTAGACATACAGCTTCCACATAATAGTCAGGGACCTGAGGTGTAACTTGCTAAGTGAACCCTAAGGTTATTTTATCTTGCAAAAGAAACCTAAACCAAACTAAGGGCCTTACATTTATGGTTAGACTGAATCAAAAGCTATAACCTCAATTTTTCCAAAAACAGCTTCTGACTGCAAAAGCAAGTCATGCTGTTAGGTTTGAAATAGCACTGATCAGGAAACACATATGCGTCTTTGCAGACTGTATTTCCTTCCGAAAAGACTTTTCTACTTTTAATATAAATTAAGCCATAACAGTTTCATGCTGTGGAAAGAGGGTGAAAAGGTTCATTTTAAGAGATTATATAATATGAATTTTCACATTTACTGTGAGATGTCTAACTTTGCCAGTGCTTCAGCAGGTTTTTTGGGGGGAGTGGGAGGGTAGAGGGAGGTGTGGGGGAGGGGTAGTATTGGTTTTAGGGGTTATAAGTCTGTGAAATTTGAAAAGGGGACAGTTGTTGGCTATGGTATTTACTAGTTTTGTAGTAATGTTTTGCTAGCCTGACTGACTTTCCTTAACTGATTTTTATGCCCATGGTCCAAGGTGACTGTTCCCCTTCTTGTTTGGGATGTCTGCAGAGTAGTATTTTGTCTGTTTGTATAGGCAGTCAGTGTGTGTGCACATGTGTGTCCTTGAATATGGAAGCACACTGTGTGACATCAGAGTGGGGTGTGGCTGGGAAGTGGGATGCTGAAGCTTTAAGAGCATTTTTGGGGGATTCATAACAGTATTTCCCATCTTTTGCCTGCAGGCAGGGAAAGTGTACAGTATTTATTTTGTTTCTGTTTTAAATTTGTAAGTCTTTAAGTAGCTTACATTGGTTATTATAGGGGAGGACAAGTGACTTGTTTAAAGTTGTATTTGGTATTCTTACTTTCCAATTTCTGTATTTTAAAATATTGAAATTAAAATTGTATTACTTCTGTTTTGATTTTTTTAGCACTCGGTGTATTTTTTTCTCATTTTGTTTGAAAGCATAGATGTTGAAAGTTGTATAAAACGTGTCCTTGAAAGACAAAAATCTGAATTCTGTATCCAATTCTGACTTTCTGTTCCCTTTTTCTGCTTATTTGAGAATTAGTTGAGAATAGGAGAAACTGTCAAACTTATGTTCCTTACTATTTCTGAAGATTTTTAAATGTGAAAAGTGATGTGTCTGTTCTTTTATTAGCTGTATTGCTGGGGAAGCAGTTGCTGAAAGGAAAGAACACAGAAAGGTTATTGGCAAGATGAGGCTGCACTGTGGCCTTGGGTTGCGGGCATTAGGAAGCAGTGTTGTCCCCAGTCCAGGCCCTGCAGTGTACCTGGCACTGTTCTCGTGCTGGAGCTACCGGAGTGAACAGAACAAGCCCCAGTCTGCCAGGTGCCTCCCTGAGGCATGAAAGGCAGGGAGAGGGAGGTGCAGGCTGGGCGCCAAGGGCGGGGAGTGGAAGAGTCAAGGTAGCAAGAAAGAGTTCAGTCCCGGACCCAGTGCTTCTGAGGGGTCTGGGAGCCAGGTCTGGGATAACGGGAGTGTGGTAAGGCCTTGCCTTAGGCCACCAACCAGTGGAGCACTGGAGACAGCACTGAAGGGCAGAAGAGGGGCCTGGGAACGGGGCATGAGTGGCCCTGGAGGAGGAACCCAGCAGAGATGCAGGGAAAGCAAGGCAGCTGGAGGACCAAAGCTTTCCCCACCCAACCTCTTACCACAGGACAGAAGGTATCTAGCAGGCACTGCGTCAGAGCTCTTACTCCAGTGCTACCCAAAACACACCTACACTTTGTTGTTGCTGGCCTGCTTTTGTCCAGCTGATTGAAATCTAAATCTGAACTTACCTATTCTTTTGTAAAAATCCACATACTATCTATAAACCTTGTGGGATGTTCACCCTTCATCAAGTTCCATTATGGTGAATTATCAGGACCTATTTTCCTTAGACTTTCAGCCTGATTTTTGTGTTTGTATCAAGCAGTGAGACTGAGATAACATCCTGTGGAACACGGGGTGTTACCCAGCCCTCAGTGACACAGGGAAGAATCAGGTGCTGAGCTGACTGGTTTGAGTGGAGCCCTCATTTTATTCCATTTGAGTACTTCCTGTGTACAAGGCACATTTTCATTTCTTCCTCAGAGTAACCCAGCAAGTCAGGTGCTATAATCCCCATCCTAGAGATGAAACCAAGGCCAGAGAGGTTAAATAACACATCTGGGTTCATATAGCCTAACTCTAAAGGCCCTATTATTTCTTCTGAATTGTCTTTCTCTAATAATTTTAATTATTACATACTTTTACTTATTAAAAAGGGATAGATGGTCCTTAGGAATGGTTTGTGTTGTAAAATTTCTTTGTAGGCACCCTCTTTGGATCAAAAATGTATTCTCTTCAGAAGTTTTCTGTCACTTATTTTTAAGTTTGAGTTTACTTTCCCAGGGTCACACATGAAAGAATGCTCTTCATCTTCTAGGATTGCACCTTCTAGTGAAGAACAGGCTGCAAACAAGGGACAAATGATACATTATGTGAACCTAACTTGGCTTCCCAAAGTTGCAGAACTAGGAGAGAGTAGAGGCTGTGCCCTGTGTGGAGCCTCTCCTGCCGTCATTTCTGCCCCTCAGCTCTGGTAAGTGCAGCAGCCCAGATGAGGAAGGAGAAGGAAGGGGCCCCTTCTGCCTGCTGATGCTGAGCCTCTGCCTTCGAGAGCCCGGCCCCTCTCCCAGCCCAGCCCCTCACTCCCCAAAACTCCTTACCATCCAGGCCTTCATCCTCATTCACTTGCGGGCTCCCCTTCCTTGCCTGAGCTCTTTCCCACCCTGTTGCAGAAATACCCTTTATACCAAATACAGTGCTAATTCTGAAATTTTGTAAATTCATGTCCTTTCTAACAGAGTTGTTGGGGGGTGGGGGAAGGGAGGCCCTAAAAATAGTAGTATGTGTGAATTCATATATTTTTTAAGGGTAAATATAACCTGAGACAAAGGATTCACAGTTAACAGTAAGAAATAGTATTTGGCCTTAACATATACATTAATTCTAGAAGCTGCCCTACCTAGGGAGCTTGAGATACATTTCAGTTTCTGGAATAATGCACACCACATTGGCAGTGGCTGGTGGCCTCTGGGAATGGGAATAGGATGGGAGAGGACAGGCTGGGAACTTGGACACACTTCAATTCTGTTTTGGGGTTTTTGTCTAAATCAGATAATGTGTCACTTTTGTAATTAAAAAGGACAAATGTGGTATGGGTCAGTTGCCCCAAGAACACACAAATTATACCATTGTACACTGTACCAATTCACAGCCACCAGAAATTGCATCCTCCTGCTCCCCGGTGCTGCACTGGCAGCAGGCCAGAGCCTACGTGGGAGGGAAGCCGAATGGACACGGAGTAGGTCACCAGGGAGCGCCTGCTGTGAAAGCCTCGCTCCCCACCGAGCCCACAGCTACACTTCTCACCTGCAGCGTGTGCTTGCTCTTGGGTCATCCATCCGAATGACTAGCCTGGGAATGCTACTCTCCCATCTTCAACACCTCCCAGAATTTAGTAAAAATCTCCCTAAAAATATATTGAATAAGCCCATGAACAAACATGGCCAGTCCTCATTATCATGATTTGTTCTCTTTCTCCCCACCCCATCCCCACCTCTCCCACCAGCAGTAGAGTGGGTGGGCCGGGAAGGCGGTTAAGGGGAGAGGATAGAAGAGAAGGGCAGAGCAATGGGGAAAGAACCCTCTGCAATTTCAGAATTCTGTTTCTGTTAACTATTATGAACTTGAAGAAACTCACTAATATGGGGTTATAAATTATGGGTGTTCCAAATTTAATAAGCAAAAGAAGAGTAGATTTTTCTTTAATGATATAAACTGTGATTATGTGGCTCACTTAGAACCTAGTACTTAAAATTTTATTGCAATTGCTTTGTAAACTTCAGTGTATATAGGTGTACCTTGTTTTGAAAATATAGAATATAGTAATAGTTAATGTGTAAAATTACAAAACAGATTGAGTGGCACCTAATTATGAAGGATTTTTTCCTAACTAAAGGAAGGGGAAAGGTGCCTGCTGAAGTCCCTTGATTCCACGGAGCAGTACGTCAGAGCTCTGAAGCAGGACCCTTCATGGGTGCTGTTACTCTGCTTTAAGTTTGCACAGTGTGACGTCAGGAAAATAATTGCTTGGTTTCAGCAGAGCTCACCTTGGAAGACAAAAAATACAGCTGGCCTGGGCATGGATGGGCATGTAGCTGTCCAGTTTTCCCAACACCAGTTATTGAAGAGACTGTCTTTTCCCCATTGTATATTCCCATTGCATATTCATGGCTCCTTTATCGTATATTAATTATTAATTGACCATGTATGCGAGGGTTTATATCTGGGCTCTCTGTTCTGTATGCTGAGTCCAGAAGGTCTTTAAGCTGTAAGAATTCCTGGTCAGGGTGAGGAGCCTGGCCAAGGGCAGACTGGGCACCAGGCTTGGCTCCTCATGTCCAGATCAAACCACCTGGTGGAAACTCCTCACACTTAATATATATTATCAGATTTCAACCCCTCACATTCTGTCCCAAACATGAATAGCCTCAACAATCTGCCCAAGTCAGATTCCTGGGTGGTGTTCTCAAATCATCCCTTTCCCACCCTAACCAATGATTCACTTGTTAATCTGACAATCTGTCCTAACAGGTCTCCTGTCCACTTTCCCTTGGTGGCCACCAACCACAGCCTCGCTGTGGCTCTCCTTGGAGCTCTTAGGATCAACCGAAATCCTTAATGTGTATTAGTCAGATGTCGATTCAGCTTCAAGGGAGAGAAAACCCCAAACACAAATGGCTTAATCAAGATAGATGACTGGAGATAGGCATTCCAGAACTGGTACTGGCTTCACAAAATTGTCAGAGGCCACATCCATTCTACCCTGCTGGCCTGCGGTCTTGGGCATGCAGCGGCCACCTCGTGACCCAAGACGGCTGCTTGAGTCTCCCAGCCAGCAGAGGGCAGGACGGGTGAAGCTAACCACTTTATTCCTGAGAGGTCTAAAGCCTGCACTCAGAAGCCACAAGAACTCAGCCAAGGTCTCAGTGACTTTGGCCAAGTTACTTAATCCCTCTCAACTGAGTCTCACTAGGATGGGTACAATAGTAGCTTCGACTTCATACACTTGTTAATAAGAGTAGAAGAGATAATCCATATAAAGCCTCGTGCCTGGCACTTAAGGGCTCAGTAAATGTAGTGGCAATTGCTACTATTCCTCTTAAATTTGTTAACCTCTCAGTTCCATCGGAGTGACCCTGAGGAAAGGAGCAAAGGAACCATGGCCTTTGGGCCTCTCACGCCTCTACAGACGCGCCCACTGCGGGCCTAAGGATGTGCCCTGTGGCTACCGCCATCCCGCCGCAGCACCATCTCAGTCTTTGCAGCTTCAGTGGCTGTGCTTGGTCTGGAGCACAGACCAAAAGGCATCTGCCTCACATCCGCTACCCAGTCACCCCTTAGCAGCCGCTTCCTGTTGCCCCCGTGGGTCACCACACGCCTTCTGTCAGGTCCCTACCTAGATCTCGAGGGCACTGCTGTGCTCTGTAAACAGTTCGCCACCCCGTGTGCCTCTGCTGAGAGAGGAGCGAGGTGGGAGGGTCCACGCAGCCAGTTCCAACCCTTCCATTAGCCTCCCGAAGCACCGCACCAGGAGCTAAGCCTACTATCAGAAGTCACCAAAGGGGGAGGGTAGTTGAAAAGAATTAGAAAATTTTTTATTTGTCTGTTAAATATTATGCCTCACAGAACAAAGGAAAATGAACTGTTCTCAAGAATGACCCATTCCCTGGCCTTGCTCCTATTTCAGGACCCTCACATTCCCTAGGAGGCACGATCTCTTCAGTCTGTCTTTGTTGGGGTTCCTTGGAAGATGCTGGCAGTACCCTCAAACATACTTGGGTAGAGTTTAACACAAAGACCATTTTCAAATGCGCATTTGTGGTGAGGGAAAGCAGGGAGGGAGAGTGAGGATTCCTGGGGCTAGAGGAGCATAACCGCCCCTGAAGGGTTCCGAAGGGGGAAGTTATTAGGATCCAGAGGAGGAGCTCTGCGGAGACTGCCTGGAGCACAGGAGACAGCCAGCCACCCGAGGGGACAGCCTCACCCTGGTCTGCCAGGGCCTCTCGGTGGGTCCTGCTGGAAGCTGACCAGGACGCTCTCTTGACCACATCCACCGAGGTCAGCCTGAGGGAGCAGAGCAGGGTGGGGGAGAGTGGACAGTGGACTGTAAATGGAAACTACCCAGCATAAATCCTCTAGTCTTCAAAATTGCCACACCCACCTCTTAGGAAAACCAGCCCCTTCTACTGAGAAGGACTAACTTCACCAAGGAAGCAGTCTTCAATAGTCTGCAGTGACCACCAGCAGTGATTCTCCCAAAGTCTGAGTTCCTCTGTCAAAAATAACACTGAGGGGTAGAGGGCTTGAAGGTGGACTTTGGCCAATCCACAGGGCTGGAAGACTTGGATGTTCCAGAGACCGGCCCCTTCTGAGGTTTTCCTGCCCATGGGAGGTGAAGGTGTGCCTTCTCTCTTTGGTCTGGGGGCTGACCACTTGGGTTACTTTGCCAGGGCTGCTGTAACAAAGTACCACAGGTGGCTTAAACAACAGAAATTTATTTTCTCACCGTTCTGGAGGCTAGAAGTTCAAGAGCAAGCTGTGAGCAGGGCTAGTTCCTTCTGAGGGCCAAGAGGGAAGGCTCTTTCCAGGCCTGTCTCTTTGGCTTCTGGATGGTCTTGTCCCTGTGTCTCTTCCTACTGCTTGGCCTCTGTACACATCTGCATCTTAATTTCCTTTTATTTCTTACAAAGACACCAGTGATACTGGATTCAGGCCCACCCTAAGGAACTTAATTACCTTTTCAGTCACTGGTCTGCTCATGACCCTTTTTACTTTAGGCCAAATGAAGTTTAGGGGCAGGGCTTCTAGCCCTCCCCCTGTCCAGAGCAAACACCCAGGCATGAATATAGTTTCAACTAGGTGGTAGGATTATGGGTAACATTTGCTGTCTTTACTCCTTTTTCAAATATTTATTGAATATTAGGCATTAGGTACTGGGTAGGCTTTAGGGAGGTCAGTGGGAATAAGACAGGGTCCCCTCTGTGTCAAATTGGGGGTTACAGCCAAGGAACGAGGCAATGTGCCAGTCATTGTGACAGCAGCAAAGCCCTATCTGGGCTCACATGTTGCCCCAGGCCTGCTGTTGAGCATGGCCAGCAACACAGATTTTCTCTTCCTCCAAGGGGATTTTCTCTGCCTGTCAGTGATGTCCCCATGACCCACACTGCAGGGTGCTGTGGACACTGTCTCCTCTGTCCGGGTGCGTTTGGGTCTCTGTCACCCTGTGCGCCCATTGGCATGCTTGGCTGCTCAAGCCACTTGGCAGGGGGAGGTGCAGAGAGCCAGAAGGGCCTGGGGCTTACTCCTGCCCCTGCCCCTGCTCCCAAGCAGGCCTTAGCCAGTGCTGGAGGGATGCTGGTGCAGGGGTGTGACAGCCCAGAGGACGGACAAACTCGGAAAAGAATTTACAGTCAAACCTCATTGTTCATGGATTCTGTGTTGCAAAATCACCTCTGCACTAAAATTTACTTGTAACCCCCAAATCCATGTATGTGGTGCTTTCATGGTCATTCATGGACATGCATAAGATCAGGCCACACACTGCCTCCTGTTTCAGCTCTCATACTATAAACAAGTGTTCTTTTCGAAGTCTCTTCAATGCCACATTTTTCACATTTTTGTTGGTGTGATTTTGCTATTTAAATGACCCCCAAGCATCGTGCTGAAGGGGTATGTTCCTAAGCACAAGAAGGCTGTGATGTCCTATGGAGAAAATACATGTGTTAGAGACGCTTCATTCAGGCTGTAGTGCTGTTGGCTGAGTTCAGTGTTACTTAATCAATGATATTCATTAAATAAGGTGTCTTTAAACAGGGACTCAGATAAAACAAGGTTGTGCATTGATCAGTTGCCACAAATACGACCAGAGGCTCCTGGGAACCTAACCCTGTATTTCCCATGGGAGCAATGATTCCATCCATATTCCCTAATTCAGTGTTGGTGATGATTTTATAGAACAAAACTACCATGAATAATGAGAATCCACTGGACATTCCAGACTCCCCTGTGTGTTCAGGCCAAGGCTGGCTTCTCCCCAGTACTCCTCTGGCATTTCCCACTCCTTTGCCAGGTTCTCCTGGGAGCACTTTCTTAATAAATGACTTGCATGAGAGTCAACATCTCAGAGTCTGAAACAGAGCTTGGAACAGGGGCAGCACTCTTGTCTCCTTGCTCCCAGGCGGTTCCTTAGTCCCTGGGAAATCTGTTCTTCCCTCCTTCCCGAACACCAACTCTGTGTAATGCAAGGTATTGGGAGGGTAGGGTGGTCAAGCCACAAATGACAGGGCTTGCTTATGCAGTTGCTCAGACAGTGGACCCCCACACTTCCCATATATCATACAACCTAAAGAGGAATCACACAGGATTGTTCCCAGAGCAAATGAGGTGTGCCCATGGTGACTGGCACATCTCATAAACAGTATAGGGACATTTTAAATTAACAGGTTCACTCCCTATGTAAGGATTAATTTCCTCATACATGACCTATACTGTGGTTCAAGGCACTACTTTCTGATCACTGTCTACTGTCCTCTTTTACTTTCTTTCTTCATTGTTTTTTTTAAAATTTTTTATTAAGGTATTATTGATATACACTCTTATGGAGGTTTCACATGAAAAAACAATGTGACTTCATTGTTATTTATGTAATGTGTTTATTGTCTGTCTGTATTATGTGTTTACTACCCACACCCGTCCTGTTCTTAACCTCTGTGACAGTTTTTTGGTCTAAGATTGCCAATCCCTGAACTTTGCACCATCTTTTACGTTCTCTTCACTCTTGCTTTCCATCCGTACCAAGGCTGGTTTCCATGATCTATTAAGACACTTTCTCCTTTGCAAAGGCTCTCAAAACCTTGCCCCTCATCTCCCTCCATCCTACTCACAAGGCAAAACCCCAGTCCAAGTTGAACCCAACCTCTTTGTAACTCAGAAGCAACTAATCTCTGTTGGAAAAAACCAATCACATAACCAGGTTGGCTGGTTTAAGTTCAAATTTATGATCCTCAAACTTAAAATGGACTTACTATTGTTTGGCAACCATATTTTCCTGATAAACTTGCTCTTCCATCCTCTGAAACAACAAGATAGGAGTCTCGGTCATGTCTTCTTCCCCAGCCCCCACTCCAGCCTCACGTTCAGCTGATCATCTTCCACATCTTACTGGGAAAATAGAATTCTGAACTAGTTTCCTAGGGCTGTTGTAACAAATTACCACAAACCAGGGTTAAAACAACAGAAATCTAGTCTCTCCCAGTTCTGGAGACTAGCATGATATCGGCAGTGCCGTGCTTCCCCTGAAGGCTCCAGGGAAGAATCCGCTTTTGCCTCTTCCCAGCTTCTGGTGACTGCTGGTAATCCTTAGCGTTCCTTGATGTGTACACATCATTCCAGTCTTTCCCTAGTTGTCATAGGCTTTCCCCCTGTGTGTCCATGTCTCTCTGTTCAAAGTTCCCTATTATAAAGGCCACAGTCATTGGTTAGGGTCCACCCTAGTCCAGGCTGGCCTCACTTTAATTTGATTACATCTGCAAAGACTATTTCCAAATAAGGTCATGGTTATAGTTTCTGGGTGGATATGAATTTGGGAGAGACACTCTTCAACTAAGTACAAAGGCTGCCCTCACCTTCCCACGAGGCTAGATCCAAACCCACCCTTCCTGTCTTTCCTCCTATTGTGGAAGAAGTGTCCTTGTCCCTACCAAACAAATCCCCCCCATTTCTGTGCAGTCTGCTCCCCTTTTGTTGCTGCAAGTTACCCCTTCACCTGACATCAACAATCACCCCACTGGACCATTTACATCAAAATAAAACTATGCATTAGCTATGAATATCTTATCTTAAAAGATAGACAAACAAAAAGCTTTCTTGACCCCACACCCCCTTCTCCTAGTAAAGTCAGTTGTTTCCACCACCTCCCCTACTTCCCTTTGCAGCAGCACTTCCTACAAGTATTAACTCCGTCAGCTGGTTTCACATCCTCACATCCCACTCCAATCTTTGTTCCTACCATTTTCTTGATAGGTGGTCTCCACTGTGTGGACATCTTTTGTTCCCGGCCTCCTGAGGACTTGTAGAGTACCTCAGTGGGCTTCCTTTCCATTGGCCTTAGGATGGTTTTGGCCAGTAGGGAGCTCTAGAGGATCAAAGAGAGAGGAATGGGACATTTGGGAGCTTATTCCTTTGGTTTCCTTTCTTTCAGGCTATGTGTCTTGACTGAAGGTCACTGTTCCTCTCAAGGTGTAAGGAATTAGATGTCTTAATTCTTCTGTGATCTAGTAATTGCTCCCTCCTTTCATCCTTACAGGTCTTTGAATGGTAACTCTATTGTTACTGGGCCCAGATTACTGCATTATTCCTGATGATTTTCTTCAACTCTGCCCATACCTTTGTAAATAGTCACTCTACTAAATCCTTCTTGTATTTTCCTAATTTGAGTGTTTCCTACTGGGGTCCTGACTCATCTCCACATCACTGAATCCCTTGGTCACCTCTTGGTGGACTCCAGTGAACCATGCCTTCTGGGATTCCTTTGTTTAGTTCCCTAACCACGTTGACCCTTGGATAGGTTGTATGACTTTTTCAGCTAACGGAATATTTGCAAGCATGATGTAAGCTGGGACTTGGTAAGTGCTTACACACTGGGGCTTGTGGTCCTGGAAAATGTCGTCTTGGAGCATCTTTCTACCAGTTGAGCTCCCAGCCGAACTGCAGCCACAGGAGTGACTTTAGTTATACTGTATGGAGCAGAAGAAATACCCAACTGAGCACAGTCAGTTCACAGAATCATGAAAAATAAATCATTGATTTTAGCCACTAAGTTTTTGGGTGGTTTGTTGTACAGCCATAGATAAAACATTTCTCTTTCAGTCATGTGACAGCACTCAGTGTAGTTGACCATCCCTCCTTGAAATACTTGAATTCGTTCTGGTTTTCCTCCTACCTAATTGGCTGCTCCTGCTCAGCCTTGTTAGCTCAGTCAGCCTCCTCTATCAAAGGAGCAGATCCTTGGCATTCTTCTCTTCTCAATTACACTCTCTTACTGGGTATCTCATCCAGTCCTATGGGTTTAAAAACCATCTTTATGTTCACAACTCTAGGGCTGACCTCTTCACAGATCCAGTGCAGATTGGACATTTCCACTTGTATGGTATCCTCTGACTCTTCTTTCTCAAAACCCTTCATAATCTGTGTTTTAACAGGGACCCTAGGATTTGTTTTAATCAAGTATGGTAAGACATGCAAACATGGAAATTATTGTTATGAAGGAAGATATTTTTATACTCACAGATCTCTAGAAACCGGAGGGCTGTGCACCGTGCAGGGCAACACAGGGAGTCATCAACATAGGCCAGGAGACAGAGGGAGCTAGGGGAAAATGTGAACAAAAGCTTTACTGTGATTTCCAAGAGAAGTTACAGATGAGGCATGTGTGTGGTCTTCCAGATTCCTAGAAATATCTTAGAGCTTTTCAAAGTCCCAGTGGACATCTCATTTCTTAACTTTTTGGTTAGTTTACTGTTTGCCTCAACTGTTATCCATTGCCTCAGCTAGTCAAGACGTTAAAACATTCAATAAACAATCTCTGGGGAGAAGCCATTAGGCTTGGGCTAGCTCCAGGGAGGTTGAATAAATACAAGCCTTTCCAGGAGAGTCTTCCAGGGAACCACCAGAAGGTCAAATAATGTCTTTTTGGGGGCTGAGGCTTTCAAAGAGATCCAGCCCTGTTCTGCTATCTCTGGTACAGGTACCTGGAATGTGAGCTGTTGGTTTTCCAGGCTGCCATGGAGCTGAAGAGAAAGAAATAGTGAGGTAGGGCAGGGACATGGGACAAGCACCCTAGGATAAAAATGCCAAGATATAATAATATAGTAAGAATGGGAAGGGCTCCATCTTAAGACTAAAACAATTCCATCTTAAAAATCAGGGAGTTAGGGGGTAAGATTTCTAACATACTCTTTGGTACTCAGCCAATAACTGACCCTATTTTAGGGCAGAGCGAGCAGTCCTAACTGATAACGTTTCCAGTGCTTGAGGGTAACCACAATCTTGGAGAAGAACAGGATCAAGAAATTCCTTGTATTAAGTTTATTTAACAGACTTATCTAGAGGACTGACTGTGGATGGTAACATAATGTCTCTCACTGGAGACAGACATCATGAGACCACATGTCAAGCCTATGCCAGCCACCCACCTGCACCACCCGCCCTTTGCCCCATTCCTGAAAGCCTTCAGACTGAATCCGAAGCCTTTGAGTGTGCCTCCTCTGAGGTTGCCCTCACTCCCCTTCCCCTTTCTTCAAGTGTGTATTTTTGCCTTAAAGACTTCTCACTGCTCAACTTCTTACTGCGTTTTTGTCTCCTTGCTCTTCCAGTGATAAGCGTCTTTGTTGCTTTGCTGTTTCACTCAATTTTCTAGACTTAAGCACAAGTCTTCATTCTCTCTGTCCTACTTCAGACAAGTAGGGAGGGGCTACTGAGATCTCTGATTTGGGCTTGCAAGTTCCCATCACCTGGGTGATCTGGACAGGACTGCAGTTGTACGATCACGTTCTTTAGTGGCCTTCCTGAAAATCTCCTTTCTTTGCCTTGGGGAAGTTCTCAACATAAACTCACTCCATCTGGTGCTCTGTAGCTCCTCCAAATCCTCAGGTGGTGGGGGCTTAGTTCCCATGCCATGCAGATCCAAGTGGACACTGGATGCCAGGTGACCCTGGCTTCAGGAGTTGGCAAGAGGATCTGCCCTATGCCAAGAAGTTCAGTGAGCTTCCCTTTCTTCCATTTATTTCCCTTGCTTTCTGCTGCCTGCAAGGAAGCTGCTACTCTCGCTTTAACGAATTCCTTCCTTACCTACACTCATCTGACCTGTCTGATAATTCAGAGCAAAGAACCCTACCGTGACCTAGAGTGCCAATGCAGCTGCCCAACAATAGGACTAGATACATTAAAATACTGCAAAGCTTGATATTCTCACTTAGATTCTGCTGTTTTTCTTGAGTAAATGCTAAATGATATGCTGCAGGACTTCGGTTAATTTCCAGAGCTCTGAAAACACTGATTCTGGCAGTGATTTTCGCCACTTTCTCCTTGTATGAAAGGGCAAATTTGCGAAGTCTCTACAGCACCATTTAACTGACATTACCATTTCTTTTTAAAATGTTATTTTATTGCCAAACAATATCAAAACAAAATTAGAATTTTAATGAAAAATTAATTTTACAACTAAGTGAACACCCCATAATTAAATCCAAGAGAAAAACTGCCCCTCATCTCATCCCAATTTATTTTCATTTGTCCATGTTACTATCTACTCTTCATCTATACACATAAGATTTTTACATTTTTTTGTAGTAATATGACAAACAGGATTTACGTTCATTTTAAGTACATCTGTTTTCTACTTTCCTAGTACCTCTTACTGCTCATGCCCTACAAGCAGTGTTAATGCAAACAGTTCAGTGTGTGTCCTTCCTCCGCTTTCTCCTTGCCCCTTCAAAAATATCCTGCCACATTCACACACAAATAGGAGTCTCTTTCAGCTATGATTTAGACTTTTCTATACAGTCTTTTTTCACTTTGGATGTCTTCCTAGGTCAAGAGACAGATTTAAGGCAGGCTAGTTAAAGCTGATTAATAGTCTGGATACTGATCAAATACCTCCCCCACATAAACACTTTCGTACGTAACTTTACTGCTGTTACTTCTAGAAGATTCCCAAAAGATTGCTGGGTTTACGGTCACGGTCACGCACATTTAAATTTTTAATAGCTATTCCCGGAATACTTTCACAAAAACTTCTCTAACAATTCACATTTCCCTCCGCTGAGGAGAGTGTGCCTAGGTCCTTAAACATTCGTTCGCTCTTTATTAGGCAGGGATGAGTTAGGAGACACGTATCTGCTTTCAAAAATCTGACACTTCTCATTTCGTTTAAAGTGAGGGATTCACTGCACGTACTTTAGATAAAGTAACATTAAAGTCCGTTTCGAAACTCGGAGCGATTGTTTTCACCAGGCTGGGACCCAGGTTTGCCGTCGAGGGCGGGCGGCTGTGACTTCACGACCTCTGAGCGGGGTCAGCAGGTGGCGGACATCCGGGCGCTCCGCCGACGCGCGCGCAGGGTCCCACCGCTCGCGGATAGTCGGCCCCAAACGCCCCGCGCACGGAGAGGGAGCTGCGCACGCCCCCGTCGTCGGCACCACACCCCGTAGGTGAAGCCGCGTGAGGAAGAGCGAAGCGCTGCCCCGGAGGAAGTGACTTCTTTCAGGCCCTCAGGGCACCGCTTTTAGGTGCTCTGGCGGCTTCCGACAAGACGGAGGATCTCTCGGTCAGACCGCGCACAGCTGGGGCGCTGAGGCCGCAAGGCCCCGCGCCTCTCAGCGGCGGGCCTGTGGGCGTGGCGTCGCCCCACGAGTTCAGTTTTTCGCCGGCCCTGGAAAGCTTTCAGTTTCGTTTCCAGCCGACGTCCTCGGCCCTCGGGAGCTGGAGCTTCGGGGCCAGCTCTCCTTGGCCGCCGCCGGCGTCCAGCCTGCCGCGGTTCGACTCCACCGCGGCGGCCATGACGCAGGTGACCGACGTCGCTGAGGTGGCCCAGGTGCTGTGCGCGGCCGGGGGCGCCTTGGAGCTGGAGGAGCTGCGGCGCCGCTTGCCGGGGGGCGTCGGCGCGGACGCGCTGGAGCGGCTGCTGAGGGAGCAGGGGCGCTTCGTGGTGGTGCGGCGGGCCGGCGCGGGCGGCGCGCGGGCCGTCCAGCGCGTGATTCTGGCCGCCTCGGCGCTGCGACTCTGCCGCGCGCACCAGAGCGCCAAGCAGGGCTGCATGGGGCTCTGCGCGCAGCTGCACCTCTGCAAGTTCCTGGTCTACGGGGCCTGCAAGTTCTTGGCGGCCGGGTAAGGCGCCCGCGGGCCCGGCCGGCCGCTGGGGGATGGGGCGGGGCGGGGGCGGTGGCTCGTCTCCCAGCCGGTTTGGGGCGCTTCTTAAAGTCTGAGGAGACTGTTAGGTGGCCGTTCCCACATGATTCCCCTCCGCGTACACTTAAGGAGCACTTCCTGAATACCTAGCATTCTCTGAGGTCCTCAGGGTCGAGCGGTGTACCCTGGGCTTCGGAAATCTCGGGGACTGAGGGGCGCGGTACGGGGCGGGACACCCTGGGGGTGGCGGCTCGGGGGTGGGGAGGAGGGGAGCGGCGGCCAGGGCTCGGGGAGGGCCCTTCCGAAGAAAAGGGGCGCCACCTCGCTTCTTCCACCACACCCTGGTCTCCAGAGCTAGCTTTGAGGCCACCCAGCCCAGGGGTCCCCTAGGACAAGCCGGCCGTGTCTTGTGTTGCATTTGGAATAAAATGAAAACTGCTCACTGTCATCCACGAGACCCCTAGGGACCTGGTCCCTGCTGTCCTCTAGCTCCGCCCCACTTGGTGCCCTTAGGTTCCTGGAACATTCCCAGCCTTCGCTCATTGGGTGGCCTTTGCTCTACCTGGAATGCCTTTCCTGGTCTGGCCAGTGAATCCTTCCGGCTTCAAAGTCACTTTCCTTTTGAACCCTTTCCCTCTTCTCCTCCATCACAATGTTGGGGTTACTTCACTCATAGCCCCCCGTTGCCTCCATTAGTATGTAAACGCTGTGGGGACAGAAGCCCTGCTGTCTTGGCCCTGGCTGCCTGTCCCCCCACCGCCCGGCCGACCTGCACTCAGCTCTATGCACTGCACACAGCCAGCGCTCAGAGATTTGTGGAGTGGATTAATGAGGTTTATGATAAAGAATTTGGACCTCACCTTGAAGGTGATAGTGGCCAGTCAAATGGCAGAAGAGAACAGATACCAGGTCTGCATTTTAGGAAGTTACATTAGTGGTGTGGATGTTGATTTACAGGAGGATGTGATGGGCACCTGTTTGGAAGCTAGTCCAGTTACTGAGAAGAGTTCGTCACTTTCTTTTGTTTTCTTCCTTTTTTGTTGTTTTTCTTCTTAACACAGTAGACATTATTTTTTGCTCATAGGCCTACTAGTATGGGATAGGCATCTTGATCCATGCAGTCATTTAGGGACCCACTGTGGCTGACCAAGGCCTTGCCCTCCCCAGCCCATGGCTCTAAGGCCTTTCTGGGTATCAGGTTCCAGAGAGCAGGTGAAGATGCACAGTAGAGGTTCCTATGGTCCAGGTCTGGAAGCAGTAGAAGATGGTCTTCCACTCATTTGTCCTGGACCACAGGATGTCTCGTGACCCTGCCTAGATGCAAGGCGGGCTGGGAAATAAAGTCCTAGGAAAGCAGCTGCCCAGAAATACCTAGATTAGGCTATCCCAAGGCCCCAATAACTCGTTAAGAGGAAGGCATGTATGTGTGAGAAATTGGGAAGAGACGGGGCTGGGAGTATGGTGACGAGATTTGAGAGAGGTAATGACTCAGCTTTCTTATTGTTGGCCTGGAGATGACTCTTGCTTTTCTTTCTCATTGAGAGAGCAGGAGAGGATTTTGTTTTGGCGAGTGCCCGGGGTTCGGCTCTCCAAGTCTGAGGCTTGGGAGGACAGCCAGGGCCCTGACGTGCAGGTTTAGGGGTTCATGGGCTGTTTATATATCATGGCTGCAGTCCCTGGAGTGAGTCAGTTTGAGGTGGAGGCTGAGGGTGGAACTCTGGGGAAATTGGGCCTGCGAGGACTGGTAGAGAAGAGGCACCTCAGGGAAGAATGAGGAGAAGCAGCCAGAGGGGAAGGCAGACAGTAAATGGGGATGGGTGGTTCTAATAAAGGAGATAACTGGTGGATCTTAATGTCTTTATTTGGCAAAATAAAGATGGCAGCCCTTAGGCTAGCCCTCAAAATTTGGGGTCAGGTTTTATTTGTCTTGGAGATCTAGACATCTGGTATTTACTCACCTAGATGATTCTGAGCTTTCTTCTTCGTTCTTCATCTTTCCCCTTTTCTTGGGGTTCACAAAAATTTCTTGAACTCTCCATTTCTGACTGTTTCTAGGTCACATAAAGGAGAGTGGGTGTGGTCAACTGTGCTTTCTATGTTTTTCCTACGACTCTGCTTGTCTTTCTGAACCACAGGGTCAGCTGTTTCAGAAATCTCTCATCACTCATGTGTTCGCTCATTGGTGACAGTTGGGGAGGGTCCCAGGTCACTGACTTCCATCCTGTGCTCAGGAGGCACTAAGCATAGTGGTCAAGAGCACAGCCCCAAGACGAGCCTGCCTTGTTCAGCCCTGGCTCTTTTTCTTGCTAGCCGGGTGATCTTCAGCAGGTTTCTTTATATCCAAGCCTCAGTTCCTTCATCTGAGGGAGTAGAATAGTAATATCACCCACTTTTTCTTGCTAGCCGGGTGATCTTCAGCAGGTTTCTTTATATCCAAGCCTCAGTTCCTTCATCTGAGGGAGTAGAATAGTAATATCACCCACCTCATAGGCTTGTTGAGGACCGAATAAGTTAACTCATAAAATGTTTAGGCAGTCTCTGGCTTGAGGTAAATGTTCAACACATTTAGCAGCTGATGTCATCACCATCCTCCTCATCATTATTAGATATATTTGGCTCTGCAGCACCAAGTTATTAGCCCCTTTGCCTAGAATGTTTTCCTTTCCTTGCCTGGTTCCTCAACCCTAAGTATTTGGCACAGGCTTTACACCTTCCAGACACTCTCCCTTGACTGCATCCGTAATTCTGTCAGGCTCAGGTGTCCCTCCTTTCCATGCTGATGTGTTCTGAGCCCAGCTGACGTTGCACCTCCCTGGCCATTTTAGACCCATTTCTGTCTGCCACTTCCACAGAGGAGAGGAGAGGAGTCAGGATGACTCCAAGGTTTTTGGCCTGTGCAATGGGAGAGGGAAGTTGCCTTTTACCGAAATGGGGAGGTATGGGTTTTGGGGAGTTGGTCAGGTGTTCTGTTTTCTTTTGAGATGCATGTAATAAATAAACATGGCCTATGAGGTATGAGAGTGTCTGAATCAAGCTAATGTTATTTGCCTGACGTCTGGATCCTGGTGACCTGGGCCATCATTTCAAGTCTTATCTTTGGATCATCAGGGCATGGCCCAGTGCAGGGATCTTACTGAGTATTCAGCAGAGGCTTGTTGATGGGAAGAACGGAGGAGTGGAGCAGAGAAAAGGCCTGGGCCTCGGGCTTGTGTGTGTTTGTGTATAATAAACCTATAACCACAAGCTGTCCTTACTCATTTATTCAACCAGTGTTAAAATGTCATGACTGGTATGCTGTGACTCTTCTTTGGGGAATGGTTCTGTCATTGTCATCAGGTACTTGCTGAGAGGTGCTGTCCTGGGACCTAGAACTCGCAAGTTACTGCCTCTGCCTTTGTAAATAAGCATTAAGTTTTCTGTTACACAGACATGCTGGCTTTTCTTTGGTGTTACTAAAAAATGTCAGGGACTGACATTCCTGATAGATTGTCTTAAAAACTCATTTTACTGGCTGTGTTTGTTTGCTTGTGTTGCCATAACAAGGTACCACAGACTGGGAGGCTTAAACAACAGAAACTTATTTTCTCCTAATTCTCAAAAATGGAAGTCCAAAGCCAAGGTGTCAGCAGGGTTGATTTCTTTTGTGGTTTCTCTTGGCTTGTAGATGGGCATCTTTTCCCTGTCTTCCCATGGTCTTCCTTCTGTGTCCTAATTTCTTATAAGGACACTAGTTAGATTGGATTAGTGGCCCCCTCCCTCGACCTTATTTTAACTTAATTACCTCTTCAAAGACTCTCTAAAAATAGTTATTTCTAAGGTTCTGGGGTTAGGACATCAACACAAGAATTTTGGAGAGATGCAGTTCAGCTATAACACCAGCTCTGCTTCTTTGCAGGAAGAACTGTAGGAAGACTCACAGCTTGAGTACTGATCACAACCTCAGTGTATTGAGATTTCATGGCGTCGACCATCTCAGCTACAGTGAGCTCTGCCAGCTCTTGTGTCAGAATGACCCCTGGCTTTTGCCGGAGGTGAGTTCTGGGAGAGAGTGTGTGTGTGTGTACAAGGAATCACATAATCAGGGGGAGAGGCCATAAGTTTGGAAGATGGGAAATACTATGGCAGATGAGAAGCCAAGGACAAGCCAAGGACCCTATTGTGACTACTGTGGTCTGTCTGAAGGAGATCTGGATTGAATTCCCAGCTCTGTTGAATTTTAGACCTGTGACCTTGGGCCAACCTTGCCCCTTGAAGCCTCCCTTCTGTGTCAGTTGAGCTGGTACCTCCTTTACAGGGTTTTTGTGGGTGTGGGGAGCCTGTATGGTCAGTGGTTGCAGCAAGGTGTTATTTACACAGAGCTGAGAGACTCCAGCCAGCCCCTCCCTGTCTAGCAGGACTTGGAACCACACAGGTATGGCTGGATCCAGGAGGTCTGTGGGGAAGCTTTCCAGAGCTATTGACAGGCAGATGATGCTCTTTCTACCAATTCAGTCACACCCAAGGATTTTATTTGGTATGGATTATCATATGCATTTCAGACATTAATCACTTGAAAGCTTACTGCAGTGGTTCTGTACTAGTTTGGGTCCTACAAGAAGCAGACATCAAGATGGGATTAGAAGTGTGAGAGATTTATTGTTGGTGGGGGAGTCTTGGGGTAGTGAATGGTAGTGTGGCAGGAGACAGGGAAGGAAGGGGAGCAGGTAGGAAAAGACCCTGACTGCAGCGCAGTTTGAAGAAACCTGCCTGGCCAGTGGGAAGTTCCGAGCTAAAGTCGCTGTTGGAGGTATCCTGCATCTCCTCAGAAAGGCTGCTGTTTTGTTGGCTGGGAGCAGCCAGGGGAGCATGGCCTCTGTGGTTTGGTTCCAGAGGGCAGCAGCCTGGCTGAGTGTTTATTGTGCTCTGCAACAGATCTGAGTGGCGTGTTCCTATTGCCACAAGGTTTATGAGGTGCTCTGGCACTGTTTCTGGGATGAGGCAACAGATTAAATTGGAAATATTTTCATTAAAATATGCATTTAATTCAGTTAAAACCACCCATTTGAGAAAAGTGCTATGTAATATAGTGACTGACGCATAATAGGCATTAACTTTTTTCTTTTTGAAAATTAGTATTGATTTAATTCAGCTCATCTTTATTGAGTATCCACTAGGGGTTCAGCACTGGTTCTAAGGAGACAAAAGACCCCATTCTGGCTTTCCAGGGTAAGACACATAAGTCAGTGGATGACTGCAAGGTGCTGGCTTAGATACTCTAATACAGTCAAAGCTGTGGTCTTGGGGCATGGTTTGGGCACCAGGGCAGGCATTCTGGAGTAGATGGTGCCTGCTCGGGGCTGAAAGATAAAGGCCTAGGAAGAGGGAGGCACAAAGGGGAGGAAACTTGGCATGAGAGGGGACAGCATGTAGGTCAGCACAGCTTGGATTTAGTTTGGGAGTCTAGAGAAAGAAATGGGTGGCCAGAGGCTCATCCGCACATTTCCATTCTATATCATGAAAAGGGTTGTATTGGGAGAGTGGACGTTAATGTTTTTGCAGGGTATATCTTGTCAATAGTGTGAGATCAATCAAAGGTGACCAGTCTTGAGTGGCCTCTGCCTGCTTGAGTGTGTAGGTTAGTTCAGAATACAGTGCCATTAGATGGGAGCTGAGGCCATAAACTCGAACCTAGTGCGGCTTGCCTGTCAGGACTTCTGCTGTCAGGCTAGTCCCCTCTCAGGTAACCAGCTGGGGGCTGCCATCACAAATGGAGCACCCACAATGTTCTAGGCATTGTATTGGCCACTTTGTATATTTCCCACTTAATCCCAACAATAGCCCAGCCATGTAGGTGGCATTATTCCCATTTTTGGGATTAAAAACTGAATCTCAGAGCTACTGAGTGGCTTGCCCAAGGTCAGGCGGCTTATAAGTAACAGAATCAAGGTTAGCGTTCAGCCTCTTTGGCCTTTTCCCTTAGGGCTTCCATCCCCAGAGTGGAGTTCCTGCTGATCCAGTTCTGGGTTCTGCAACCCTCTAGTGCATTTCACCTCTTGTTCAGTGTAATGCCTATGAAATTGAGTGGGCCAGCCCTTGTCAGTTTCTGGCCTGTTTCCCATCTCTAAGTATGTGGAATGTAGAATAGGAGGAGCAGGTTGATTCAAGTTCAAGTCCCAGCTTTACCAACAACTCTGTTCAGTAGACATTGTACAAGCCAGATGAGGTAGGTAGCTGTGTGACCTAGGGCAAGCCAGTTTACTTCTCTGAGTTTGCACTTAAGAAATGAAAGGATTGTATTTGTTTTCCAAGATTCTTTAAACCCTCAGACCCTCTCTGACCCTGAGTTGTAGAAAAAAGGGTTGGGAGAGGCTGGAGCCTAGGTTAGGAAGAGTTGTAGAATCAGTGGGGCAAGGGTGTAGGTAGAGTGTGTGTGTTATCATGCTGCTCCGAGAGTTATTTACAATGCTCTCGTGGGGAGCATGGAAAGGGAGCAGGTCAGATCATTTGGAAGTTCTTTGGATTTTCCTGGAGTGGGAAATGTTCTCATAGCTGTGAGGCCCATGGGAATGACAGAATCACAGCTTTGGCTAGGTCTCTAGAGGAACCTCTTCTAACTACTAGGGAGGTGGTGGTATGTGAGGCCTTCCTAAGCTCTTGTCATTTTCCTTCTCTGTCAACAGATCTGCCTTCATTACAACAAAGGAGATGGACCCTACGGCTCCTGTTCCTTTCAAAAGCAATGTATCAAACTCCATGTCTGCCAGTATTTTTTACAGGGTGAATGCAAGTTTGGCACTAGCTGTAAAAGATGCCATGATCTCTCTAATTCTGAAAATCTGGAAAAACTGGAGAAGTTGGGCATGAGCTCAGACCTGGTGAGCAGGCTGCCTTCCATTTACAGAAATGCTCATGACATCACGAATAAGAACTCTGCCTCCAGTAGAGGGCACCCTTCTAACTCGGGCTCTCAGGGGACTTCTGGTAAGGCCCTAGGCTGGGGGTCCTTGATTTCAGCTGGTTTGTTAAATGGAATGTGTGACCTTGAGCAAGTCTGTGCTGCTTTTAGTTAAGATGCAGTTAGTGGATCCCTTCCTACCTAGTGAGGGATGTGAAGATGAGTTGAAATCCTAGCTGTGAACAAGCAAGACATTCTAGACAAGGCCAGTTTGTGTTGACGGTGAGTAATTGCCAGCGGGCCTGATCTGCACTGAGACAGGAGACTGCTTGTCCCTGTGCAGTTGTGCCTCTGCCCTGGAGAGCCTGCCTTTCACTGAGGGACCCCCAAGTTAAGAATGCCATGCTGTACAACTCTAGGGGTGTCTTTTCATTGCATTTTGTTTTGATACTTTAAAAGGGAATGAATGAGCATTTTTTTTTAATTTGGCTATTTTCTCGATGTGAATTAATGGTGATTTTTTTTTTTAGTCATTGTAAATTGGCACTACTCACTGCTCATCTCCAGCACTTACACAGTTCTTGGCCCACAGTAAGCAGATTATTTGTTGAATGAATGAGCATGCTGGGGTACTACTGTTTTTTTTTAAAGGAATGTCAGGCTCAGTGACAGGTAAATGGGGGAATTTTTTAAGCAGATTGTTTACTTAATAAGCATTTCTTGAATACCTGTTGTGTGGAAAATGAATAACCTGGTCCCTTTGGGATATTATAATACATTGGTGTCCTTTGAATTTCAAAATATTGGCCATTGGCTGGCCACTCTGGTTATCTGCTCTTCCCTACAACAAATCTGAGTGCCTGCCTCATGCTGGCCACTGTCCTGGGTCTTGGTTTTACCTTGGTAACTGAGTCTGGGCTCCGCTCAAACGATACACAATCAAACTCACTTTTAGCTGTAGTGATACGATTTTTAATAGACCACTACCTAAAATACCAGGTGAGTGCCAGGACTTCCAGCAAACAAACTTATCTCTGTAATCTTACCTGATTTTTATATTTAAAAATTGTCCTGGCCATAGGTATTTTTTCTTTACATTTTCTTCAGTAATTTTTGGTTACTTTCTTTCAGTGGTAGGAAGCCTAGAGGTAGACAAGTTTTGCTTTAAATAGATCTTTAAGAATGTCCATTGGATTATGGCCTTGTTAGAAAGGGAGAGGATACCTGCCCTGGGAGGAGGATAGATGGCTTCCAGGGCCCCACAGGTATGGATTTTGAAGTCTAGCCTATGAATATCTGAGGTGCCTATAAAAAAAGGGAAGATGAATAACAAAATGACAGATGATACTAAATAGGGAGGGTTTGCTAATGAGTTTTATTTATTTTTATGGGAGGGGAGTAGTAAATGTAATTATTAGGTAAAGGCTCATTTAAAATTCTTACAGTCAACCTAAAATTAAGTAAGGTTTTACTTTGAGTTGTAGGCTTCCCATGTATTGCTTTTTTTCTTGGCGCCCAGTTCTAATAGTTCATTAACAGGTGTTTGCTATTAGAATCAAATCTAGTTTATAAAATGCCAGCCCTCAACTTACCCTGCAGGGTCATCATGGTCTTAGATACAGGAGGAATCTTGAGCTATCTCAGTGTGTAGGATAGTGGTTCTCCCCTTCTTAAACAAGTGTCATGTCCTAGGTTCCACCCCTGGAGGTTCTGATTGAATCAGTCTGAGGTGGAGCCAGGCACTAGTGTGTTTTAGCGGGCCTCCTAGTGAATGGGAGGTGCAGCCAGAGTAAGAATAAAGAGCCCCCACAAAGGCATTCTGGATTTGGCTGCAGCTGTGTGGCCTTGAGGCTCCTTCCAAAAAAGCAAAGGGTCCACCTGTATGTATGAGGGTTCTTTCATCCCATACATTATAGAGTTTTGTGAGGTTGCCTTGCCCACTTTGGTCTCTTGCAGAGAGATGAATGAATACTCTTTTCCTTCCTTTGTACCTTGATTTACTCTGACCCCATATCAGAAGCTTCAGAGGAAGCGGATACATCTTTGTGGTGTTTCTTTGTAGAAAGAAGAGGTAGTTCAGATTCTGTGTCCCCAAATACTGCTAACCAAGAGGAGAGTGATGAGATCTGCTTGTACTATATCCGGAATAGTTGCAGCTTTCAAGGTGAGTCAGAGGAAACCCCTTCATCCATTTGTGGGTGGGATAATGACTTCTCATTCCCAAAGGTCTGCTCTGAGGCCACCCCTCAAGGTCCTTTCCCCTGTCCAGAGAGGGTCAGGGCCTTCTTAATCATGAGCTTGTGTGCCACTTAGGCTAAACCAGTTCTGAATTTATTTTGTTGGGGAGTTGAGGATGAAAGGGATTATTCAAGTTTCTAAATGAGTGTTTGGGAACATAGCTGGTTTGTGCAGCAAGTGAGTGTCAAGTGTTGACCCTTAGTCAGCATAGCATGAGGTCACAGATCTGCACAAGACAGGGACACCTAGTCTAGTGGGAACAAAGATTAATGTTCCTCAGAAAGGGTGGTCATAGACTTAGATGTGCCTTAGCAACTGGGAAGACCCTCCCTGAGAAAGAGACACTGGTGTTCACTCTTGGGGGACAAGTAATTCTTTAAATTGGGGTTTTCTCTCCCTCTTTTATCAGAAGTAGCAATTTTTGTGTTTTCGCTAAACCTTTGTTTTCTTTTTCCTGCTATCCTGGGCTTTGACTGAAGAAAGATTCCTTCTCAAATAAGGTGCCTCCTCTGTAAACACCACCATCAAAACTTCCTGTTTCACTTTCAGTGTTTAGCACTTCATGAGTACTTGCATTTCGTAAAAGAATCATTAACACAGCGTAGAGTCTGAAGTCCTCCTTCAGCCTTTCCCAAAGGTAAACATGTGCCATGTGGTCATATTTGCTTTTTTTAAAAAATTCTTTTATTTATTTATTTATTTTTATTTTGGTATCATTAATCTACAGTTACATGAAGAACATTATGTTTACTAGGCTCCCCCCTTCACCAAGTCCCCCCCACATACCCCTTCACAGTCACTGTTCATCAGCATAGTAAGATGCTGTAAAATCACTACTTGTCTTCTCTGTGTTGTACAGCCCTCCCTGTGCCCCCCACACCCTATACATGCTAATCGTAATGCCCCCTTACTTTTTCCCCGCCCTTATCCCTCCCTTCCCACCCATCCTTCCCAGTCCTTTTCCCTTTGGTAACTATTAGTCCATTCTTGGGTTCTGTGATTCTGCTGCTGTTTTGTTCCTTCAGTTTTCCTTTGTTCTTATACTCCACATATGAGTGAAATGATTTGGTACTTGTCTTTCTCCACCTGGCTTATTTCATTGAGCATAATACCCTCTAGCTCCATCCATGTTGTTGCAAATGGTAGGATCTGTTTTTGTCTTATGGCTGAGTAATATTCCATTGTGTATATGTACCACATTTTCTTTATCCATTCATCTACTGATGGACATTTAGGTTGCTTCCATATCTTGGCTATTGTAAATAGTGCAGTGATAAACATAGGGGTGCATCTGTCTTTTTCAAACTGGGCTGCTGCATTCTTAGGGTAAATTCCTAGGAGTGGAATTCCTGGGTCAAATGGTATTTCTATTTTGAGCTTTTTGAGGAACCTCCATACTGCTTTCCACAATGGTTGAACTAATTTACATTCCCACCAGCAGTGTGGGAGGATTCCCCTTTCTCCACAACCTCGCCAACATTTGTTGTTGATTGTCTTTTTGATGATGGCTATCCTTACTGGTGTGAGGTGATATCTCATTGTGGTTTTAATTTGCATTTCTCTGATGACAAGTGATGTGGAGCATCTTTTCATGTGTCTGTTGGCCATCTGAATTTCTTCTTTAGAGAACTGTCTTTTCAGCTCCTCTGCCTATTTTTTAATTGGATTATTTGCTTTTTATTTGTTGAGGTGTGTGAGCTCTTTATATATTTTTGATGTCAACCCTTTATCAGATCTGTCATTTATGAATATATTCTCCCATACTGTAGAATACCTCTTTGTTCTATTGATGGTGTCCTTTGCTGTACAGAAGCTTTTCAGCTTGATATAGTCCCACTTGTTCATTTTTGCTTTTGTTTCCCTTACCTGGGGAGATATGTTCATGAAGAAGTCACTCATGTTTACGTCCAAGAGATTTTTGCCTATGTTTTTTTGTAAGAGTTTTATGGTTTCATGACTTACATTCAGGTCTTTGATCCATTTCAAATTTACTTTCGTGTATGGGGTTAGACAGTGATACAGTTTCATTCTCTTAACATGTAGCTGTCCAGTTTTGCCAGCACCATCTGTTGAAGAGACTGTTATTTCCCCATTGTATGTCCATGGCTCCTTTATCATATTTGTTTTATAAATTTTTCAGCATATGGAAACGTGATAATATATTATTTAACCTGCTTCCTTTACTTAACATTGTGTCTTGGATGTTTTTTTCCTCCATAGTATGTTGAAGTCTACCTTGTTTGTTCAAAATACTGTGTAGTATTCAGTTAGAGTGATGTTCCATTGAGTATCTGTGTGTTCCATTGAGCATCTGTATATGAGCATCAATACATAAATATCTATGTACTTCCATAGGTAGATTCCTGGAAATGCAATGCTTGGTCAAGGTATCTGTACATGTGCACACATGCACGCTCTCTCTCATATATATATATATATATATATATATTTTTTTTTTCATGTGTATGTATATATATACAGTTTAAAAATTATTGAGAGATAATTTACACACACTAAAGTGCACCCATTTTAAATATACACTCTGAGTTTAGAAAATATGTATGGTCGTGTAACCATCACTGTAGTCATATCTGGATATGGAACAGTTGCCTCATTCTAGAATATTTCTCTTAGGCTCTTCTGCAGTTAAACTTCATCCCCCAATTACCTGAACCCAGGCAATCCCCTTGTCTACCTTTTGTCACTGCAGATTAAATTTGTCTTTTCTAGAATTTCACATAAATAGAATCATACAGTGTGTATTCTCCTGTACCTGTCTTCTCTCACTCAGTTTTTGAAGTTTGGTTGTACTAGCATGTCAAGTTTGTTCCTTCTTATTACTAAGTAGTATTCCATCACATGCACTGACTACAGTCTGTTATCCATTCGTAAGTTGATGAACATTTGGGTTGTTTCTGCTTTCTGGCTTTTACAGATAAAATGTCTATAAACATATACAAGTTTTCATGTAGATAATGTGTTTTTACTCGTCTTGAGTAAAGATCTAGAAGTGGAATTACTGGATCATGTGATAAATGTGTGTTTAATTTTATTAAAAAATGCCAGACTGTCTTCCAAAGTGTATATATTATTTCACCTTCTCAACGGTGATTATGTTCTGGTTGATTGACATCCTTGTAAACACTTGCTATTGTCAGTGCTCTAAATTTTAGCCATCCTAATTAATGAGTTGTGATACATTATTATAGTTTTAATTTGCATTTTAATATTTAACATTTATTTAAATAGCCATTTATATATCTTCTGTGAAGTATCTATTTAAATCTTTTGCCTGTTTTTTATGTGACAGTTTTATTGAGATATTGACTAATCCACATACAATTCATCATTTAATAGTTTAATATAGTCACAGAATTGTGCAGCCATCATCACAGTCAATATTAGAACCTTTTCATCACCCCCAAAGAAATCCTGTACCCATTAGCAGTCATTCCTTAATAGCTCCTGGCAACTACAGATTTCTGTTCTGTTTCTGTGAATTTGCCTGGATATTTCATATAAGTAGAATCATGCAATATAAGGTCTTTGGTGACTGCTTGGCCCATTTTGTTAATTAGATTGTTTTGATTCCTAATTGTTGTAAAAATTTTGCATAGTCTTTGTCAGATACAGATATTGAAAATATTATCTCCCAGTTTGTGCCTTTCATGTTCATTTTCTTTATGGTATCTTTTGACACCCATTTAATATTTTTTTGTTTTATAATTTGTGGGTTTTTTGTCCTAAAAAATTGCTCCTTCTAAGCCCACAAAAATGTTCTTCCTGTATTTTTTTCTAGAAGTTTTATAGGTTTAGCTTTTATGTCTTGGTCTACTGCTGAGCACTGAGGGAGTGCTGTTCCAGTGGGTCCTAATTATTCTCATTATATTGGCCAGGTGTTTTTCTTGCTCCTTGTCACATAATTGAGTTTGTAAAGCCCCTAGATCCTTTCCCCTTCTGTGGTAGCTTTCTTCTGCATATTTTGCATGTGTTTTCTATCTCTGTTAGTTTGATTCTGTCTGCTTCATCTTTTTAGGAATTTTTCAATATTCTGGCCTTTTGATGGCACTTTTTATTGTTTTCCAATGCTTTTGGATTTTTTCTTCTGTCTGTCATTTCAAGGGACATAAAAGAGAAAGGAGATATAGATGTGATTACTTTGCCAGATTTCTAGATTTGGCCTTCTAGAAAGCCAAGACACTGAAATGCTACAACAAAGCAGGGAACACTAGAAGGAACGAAAGGAATGAGAAAGAGGACAGGAGGACCAGGGAAGGTGCGGCAGAGAAGGGGCCTCATGCCCTCATCACTGAACCAGGACTCTGCTTTTGCTGGCTGCCATTACTGTGGTAGCCTGTGTAGCACCCTAATTTCCCAGGTGCCTTCTGGTTTGTGAGCGGCATAGGCTCCACACTCAGCTTGGATTGAGAATCCTTGAGCATGCTGTTTGACCACAATGCTTTTCCCTGGCCCCTTTGTTCTTCCCAAGGAAGTGTCAGCCTGGAGCATGGTGGGTGGTGTACCTTCTCTGAGTGGTGCTTAAGGGGAGAGCCTTTCTTCAGGCCCAGGTGTATGGACGCAGCGACTGGACCTATTAACCCTAATCATTCCCCTAAAGTGCCCCTCAGGGAGGGAACAGGAAATCTTACTTAGTTGTGAGCTCCGGACCACAGCTGTAGCCTTATCTGTCTAGGTCTAGCTCTTCATTATCACTCTGTTGTACATATCATCCATGGTTCAGAGTCCCAAGAGGTCCTGGTGTGAGCTCTCTACCCTCTTAGCTCTGGACAAGTCAGGACGTTCTGAGTCCCCAGTGTAGTCGTATCCAGCCTTGCTGAACTTAGAGGAGATTTCCTTGGTTAGGGTCTGTCTTGTTCCCTGAGTCTTCTCAGTTAGGTGCTCTCTCCTGCCCTGTCTGCCTCGCCCCAGGCCTGGCCTTTGACAAGCCCAGGTAGCTTCCGTGGTCCTTCCCAACCATGATACCATTTTGCAGAATTTCTGGGAAAGAAGTGGCATTGAGATGCACCTGAAAGGCTGTATATGATTTTAGAAAATCTTAATTTTTTTCAAATGCCAAATAGACAAGCTTCATTGTTGTTATTTTGAAAGGTGAATTAAAAATGTTCAAAGGACATTTAGTAAGAAGTATCTCCCTCACACCTTTTTTCTAGCACTCAGATCCCTGCCAGAAATAATCATTATTACCAGTTCCTTGAATATCCTTCCTTAAAGATTTTATACATGTACAAGTATATATGTCTGTTTCCTTCTTACACAGCTGCTCTACACTGTTTTATATCTTTTTTCACTTAATCAGACATTTAATTTTTTGGAATACAATATTTTCTATATTTCAAAATTCAGTATTTCTATAGTTCAAAATTCAAAAGATGTAAAAACAATAGAAATCTTTCCTTGTAACTTTGTCACCAGGTACCCAGATCCCTCCTGCAAGGAATAATATGTGAATATATATGTATTTAGTCAGAGTATTGCTAATCTTATTTTTTAAATATTTTTTACCCAAATAGAGACATTGTGCACCTTGTGTATATTTCTACCTAATAGCATATGTCCAGGAGGCAGGTCCGTATCAGAGTGCAAAGAGCTTCCTATTGCTTTTCTTTCCTGTCTGCCTTTCCTCTCAACATTTCTTTGGGCAGATGTACCAGAACCTCACGTAGGATATTGAAAGGTAGGGGGAGGGGTGAGCAACCTTCAAAGTGAAGGGCTGGATGAGCCAAGGGGATGCAGGCAGTTCATGCTAGGAGGGACAGAGGCTGAGCGGAGCATGGGGAAGTTGCAGGGGGTATAGTTGGCTGGAAACCATAGTCCTGGGCCATTTTGTCTATACTGGCAGTGGCAGAGCAGTGTGTGTAAATAACTTCAGAGATGTGGGGTTGTGTGGACAGGGTACATACGTGAGCAGCCAGGAAGATCAAGGTGGCTTAGAGCCACATAGCTGATCCACCTGTGGTCCACTGTCCTGGGGTTGGTGTGGGTTTCTAGCAGAGAAGAATCAGGCTCCATTTTTGTGTGACTGCTTCCATCCGCATGCCACCTACATAGCAGTAATGCATAGTCAAGACTGCCCTTTGCGGGGATGAAGACTTTGAGCTTCTCATAATTAGCTTCTTTCATGTATGAAATTCATACATAATGCCATCCACCAAGATGCATATTTTTACAAGTCAGTGTCATATCCTGTTAAAAAATACATGAAAATGTGTATAAGAAAATGCATAGTGTTTCAATATCTAAATGCTCAGGTATAACTGCACTAAAAAAGACCCCCCCACAGATTTCTAAAGTGTTCTCAGGTCAGCGGGCAGTCCACACCCATTGACACCCACAGGGCTAGGCCATTTTATGTACTGCCAAGATGTCTGTCTTCTTTATTTATGTTACAGATAAGTGCAACAGAGTTCATTTCCATTTGCCATATCGATGGCAATTCTGGGACAGAGGCAAGTGGAAGGATTTGGACAAAATGGAACTTATTGAAGAGGCGTATAGCAATCCCAGGGAAGACAGGTATGAAATACATTACTTGTATTTCCCTTGTGCTTGGGCTTTTGTTTTGTGTGCAGTGCGGGAAGTTTAGTTTTGCTGGTCTTTGTGCCCCGCTGTAAGCAGCCTGGTCTGGAGGTGGAAGCTCTGGGCTGGGAATTGGAAATTGGTGTCCATCCAGGCAGTTTGTACCTCTCTTCTTTTAGGGAGGAGCCACGGGGAAAGGAGATGGCGATACCAAGTTCTGAATTATTAGCTGCTGGGATTGATCACGGACACACACCTTCATTTATTCAGAAAAGCGAGAGGCAGTTTGAGAAATTTTATTCTTTGCCTGTAGAGTCATGTAGGTGAATTGCTGTTTATTGTTCAGCCTTTAAATTTATTTTTCTAAGTGTGTCCTGGTATTTTGGCTTAGTCAATTTAGAGTAAGTGGGAAAGTCCCAGATAGCCTTATTTTCAAATACTTATCCTCTCTTGCATTGAACTCAAGAAGAGAATTTGAGCCTACTTTTTGAGTGGATAAAAGAAATTGGTACTTAGAGTGCAATTATGTGCAAATTGCTACTGGTAAAATATGTGAAACAAATTGTTCCCCTTCAGAATATTAGATGGCTCACATACCACCCTCCCTCTCTCTTTTTCTGAAGCAAAATTTATACACAGTATAATACCAGATAGTAATTATATACTTCAATGAGTTTTGACAAATGCATTTTCTCGTATAGCCAGCACTCTGGAGGATCCAGATAGAGATCACTTCCATCACCCCAGAAAGCTGTCTCCTACCCCCCTTCCAGTCAGTGCCCATCCCATCAGCCACCACTGTTCTTCACCATAGGTTAGTCTTGCCTGTTCTTGAACTGCATCTACAAGGAGCCATATGCTGCACTGCTCTGTCTTGTAGCTTTCCCGCAGTGCTTTGTTCTTGAGACTCAGCCAGGCATCTTGTTTCCACTTGTGTTTTGTGGTATATTTGATTATAATCTCATGATGCTGAAACTTTGTTTTGAGGACTGGGTTAAAGTTGAATTCCTCCAGAGAGGATTTGTGTTTGCTTCGCTGGGAACTGCCACCTTGGTCTTCTTTAAAGTTAATTCTCAAATAGGAAGTGTGGATCAGCCCAACACTTTTGTGTTTATGAAGTCTCAGGGCAAGTTTGGGCCTCTATCTAGAGCTAACACTGATACAGGCAGATTTTCTTGCTGACTCCCTTTGCAAGGCAGATCCCCTTCCAGCCTCCCTTCATTAAGCAAGTATAGTCTTTTAGGATCCTAGAAGTATCTCAAGATATAACCCCCAACCTTAACCAGACTCTCATTTCTTTCCTGTTTGCACATTGCTGCCAAAAACAGGGTTCTTTGTCATCATTTGCTGACACTGCCCTTGGACAGCCACCTGCTTTAGCGCTCATTGCCTGTATGGTTTTACACCTTCCATTTGCCCTTTGGACAGTACATCATTTGGAAAGGAATTACATCCTGGTGGTTCAGAGTGTAGGCCATGCAGTCAAACCACTTCACTTAAGTCCTACCTCTCCCATCAATAGCTGTTTGACCTTAAACGGGTTTCTTAACCTTCCTGGGCTTGTACTTTCCCATCTGTGAAATGGAGAGAACAGTCTCAGCTTCAAAGGGTTAAGAAAATTTAATCCCCTAATACATATATAAAGCACTTACTACAGGGTCTGGTTTACACAATAAACAGTATATGTCAACTATTATTATTTTTGGTTCCTGAGGATTTTCTTTCCATGCCAGTTCACCAATGCATTTTAAAAAAGAATATTTAAACCAGCATTTTCAGTGTAGTGAAAGGAATGTCATAATAATGAGTTTTCCATATTACCCTGATTTTACTTTTCAAAAGGCAGTGTGTGTGTGTGTGTGTTATATGCATGTCCATGTCTACCAGCTGACTTGTCTCAAAGACCACAGGTAGAAGCTGAGGGGCCTGTGTTCGCGTGGCTGGTGGAATATTCAGTCTACTTACATTCTTTTGCAGGATCCTATGTGTTAAGTCGGCCAATAACTTGCACTTTGATTATCTGGACTTTAACTCCATGATGTTTGGTGCTTCCCGGGCTCGCCGCCTTTCCACGGCTTCCTCTGTCACCAAACCTCCACACTTCATCTTCACTACTGAATGGGTTTGGTACTGGAGTGATGAGTTTGGTTCTTGGCAGGAATATGGAAAACAAGTAAGTGTCATGGGAAGAGGGCAAGTGTTTCTTCCTTCAAAGTCCATGATGGTGGAACTGTTCCAAACATGAGCATGAGGATTGTTCTGGAGAGTCCATGGTGGAGCCGCAGGTTCTCAGATCCCCTTAAGACTCAATTTCTGTGAGGAGGGTTCTAGCAAAACTATGTAATCTGGAGTTTCGTATTTGAGGTTCCATCTTGGAATGATTAGATGTCTGTTGGTGCATGAGAACTAAATGACTGTCAGTTGTAGTGAGATAACATGTTTTTATTTTTTATTTTTTCATTTTTTTATTTTGTTATCATTAATCTACAATTACATGAAGAACATTATGTTTACTAGGCTCTCCCCCTTCACCAGGTCCCCCACACAAACCCCATTACAGTCACTGTCCATCAGCACAGCAAGATGCTGCAGAACCACTACTTGTCTTCTCCGTGTTGTACAGCCCTCCTCATGCCCCACCCCCCACATTATACATGCTAATCTTAATGCCCCCTTTCTTTTTCCCCGCCCTTATCCCTCCCTTCCCACCCATCCTCCCCAGTTCCTTTCCCTTTGGTAACTGTTAGTCCATTCTTGGATTCTGTAATTCTGCTGCTGTTTTGTTCCTTCAGTTTTTCTTTGGTCTTATACTCCACATAAGAGTGAAATCATTTGGTACTTGTCTTTCTCCATCTGGCTTATTTCACTGAGCATAATACTCTCTAGCTCCATCCATGTTGTTGCAAATGGTAGGATTTATTTTCTTCTTGTGGCTGAATAAGATTCCATTGTGTATATATACCACATTTTCTTTATCCATTCATCTACTAATGGACACTGAGGTTGCTTCAATTTCTTGGCTATTGTAAATAGTGCTGCAGTAAACATAGGGGTGCATCTGTCTTTTTCAAACTGGGCTGCTGCATTCTTAGGATAAATTCCTAGGAGTGGAATTCCTGGGTCAAATGGTATTTCTATTTTGAGCTTTTTGAGGAACCTCCATACTGCTTTCCACAATGGTTGAACTAATTTACATTCCCACCAGCAGTGTGGGAGGGTTCCCCATTCTCCACAACCTCGCCAACATTTGTTGTTGTTTATCTTTTGGATGGTAGCAATCCTTACTGGTGTGAGGTGATATCTCATTGTGGTTTTAATTTGCATTTCTCTGATGACAAGCGATGTGGAGCATCTTTTCATGTGTCTGTTGGCCATCTGAATTTCTTCTTTGGAGAACTGTCTTTTCAGCTCCTCTGCCTATTTTTTAATTGGATTATTTGCTTTTTGTTTGTTGAGGTGCGTGAGCTCTTTATATATTTTGGGTGTCAACCCTCTATTGGATCTGTCATTTATGAATATATTCTCCCATACTGTAGGGTACCTTTTTGTTCTATTGATGGTGTCCTTTGCTGTACAGAAGCTTTTCAGCTTGATATAGTTCCACTTGTTCATTTTTGCTTTTGTTTCCCTTGCCCGGGGAGATATGTTCATGAAGAAGTCACTCATGTTTATGTCCAAGAGATATTTGCCTATGTTTTTTTGTAAGAGTTTTATGGTTTCATGACTTACATTCAGATCTTTGATCCATTTCGAATTTACTTTTGTGTATGATGTTAGGCAGTGATCCAGTTTCATTCTCTTACATGTAGCTGTCCAGTTTTGCCAGCACCATCTGTTGAAGAAACTGTCATTTCCCTATTGTATGTCCATGGCTCCTTTATCATATATTAATTGACCATATATGTTTGGGTTAATGTCTGGAGTCTCTATTCTGTTCTACTGGTCTGTGGCTCTGTTCTTGTGCCAGTACCAATTTGTCTTGATTACTGTGGCTTTGTAGTAGAGCTTGAAGTTGGGGAGCAAGATCACCCCCACTTTATTCTTCCTTCTCAGGATTGCTTTGGCTATTTGGGGTCTTTGGCGGTTCCATATGAATTTTTGAACTATTTGTTCCAGTTCATTGAAGAATGCTGTTGGTAATTTGATAGGGTTTGCATCAAATCTGTATATTGCTTTGGGCAGGATGGCCATTTTGATGATACTAATTCTTCCTAGCCAGGAGCATGGGATGAGTTTCCATTTGTTAGTGTCTTCTTTAATTTCTCTTAAGAGTGTCTTATAGTTTTCAGGGTATAGGTCTTTCACTTGCTTGGTTAGGTTTATTCCTAGGTATTTTATTCTTTTTGATGCTATTGTGAATGGAATTGTTTTCCTGATTTCTCTTTCTATTAGTTCATTGTTAGTGTATAGGAAAGCCACAGATTTCTGTGTGTTAATTTTGTATCCTGAAACTTTGCTGAATTCTGATATTAGTTCTAGTAGTTTTGGAGTGGAGTCTTTAGGGTTTTTTATGTACAATATCATGTCATCTGCAAATAGTGACAGTTTTAACTTCTTCTTTACCAATCTGGATTCCTTGTATTTCTTTGTTTTGTCTAATTGCCATGGCCAGGACCTCCCTTCATATGTTGAATAACAGTGGGGAGAGTGGGCATCCCTGTCTTGTACCCGATCTCAGAGGAAAAGCTTTCAGCTTCTCGCTGTTCAGTATGATGTTGGCTGTGGGTTTATCATATATGGCCTTTATTATGTTGAGGTACTTGCCCTCTATACGCATTTTGTTGAGAGTTTTTATCATGAATGGATGTTGAATTTTGTCGAATGCTTTTTCAGCATCTATGGAAATGATCATGTGGTTTTTGTCCTTTTTATTTATGTGGTGGATGATGTTGATGTATTTTCGAATATTGTACCATCCTTGCATCCCTGGGATGAATCCCCCTTGGTCATGGTGTATAGTCCTTTTGATGTATTTTTGAATTCAGTTTGCTAATATTTTGTTGAGTATTTTTGCATCTGTGTTCATCAGGGATATTGCTCTGTAATTTTCTTTTTTTGTGGTGTCTTTGCCTGGTTTTGGTATTAGGGTGATGTTGGCTTCATAGAATGAGTTTGGGAGTATTCCCTCCTCTTCTGTTTTTTGGAAAACTTTAAGGAGAATGGGTATTGTATCTTCTCTGTATGTCTGATAAAATTCCAAGGTAAATCTATCTGGCCCGGGGGTTTTGTTCTTGGGTAGTTTTTTGATTACTGATTCAATTTCTTTGCTGGTAATTGGTTTGTTTAGATTTTCTGTTTCCTTGGTCAGTCTTGGAAGGTTGTATTTTTCTACGAATTTGTCCATTTCTTCTAGTTTTCCAGCTTGTTAGCATATAGGTTTTCATAGTATTCTCTAATAATTCTTTGTATTTCTGTGGGGTCCATTGTGGTTTTTCCTTTCTCGTTTCTGATTCTGTTGATGTGTGTTGATTCTCTTTTTCTCTTAATAAGTCTGGCTATAGGCTTATCTATTTTGTTTATTTTCTCAAAGAACAACCTCTTGGTTTCATTGATTTTTTTCTATTGTTTTATTCTTCTCAATTTTATTTATTTCTTTGATCTTTATTATGTCCCTCCTTCTGCTGACTGTGGGCCTCATTTGTTCTTCTTTTTTCCAATTTCGATAATTGTGATGTTAGACTATTCATTTGGGATTGTTCTTCCTTCTTTAAATATGCCTGGATTGGTATATACTTTCCTCTTAAGACTGCTTTTGCTGTGTCCCACAGAAGTTGGGGCTTTGTGTTGTTGTCATTTGTTTGCATGTCTTGTTTGATCTCTCTTTTAATTTGGTCGTTGATCCATTGATTATTTAGGAGCATATTGTTAAGCCTCCATGTGTTTGTGAGCCTTTTTACTTTCTTTGTACAATTTATTTCTAGTTTTGTACCTTTGTGGTCTGAAAAGTTGTTTGGTAGAATTTCAATCTTTTTGAATTTACTGGGGCTCTTTTTGTTACCTAGTATGTGGTCTCTTCTGGAAAATGTTCCATGTGCACTTGAGAAGAATGTGTATTCTTTTGCTTTTGGTTGTAGAGTTCTATAGATGTCTATTAGGTTCATCTGTTCTAGTGTGTTGTTCAGTGCCTCTGTGTCCTTACTTATTTTCTGTCTGGTGGATCTATCCTTTGGAGTGAGTGGTGTGTTGAAGTCTCCTAAAATGAGTGCATTGCTTTCTATTTCCTCCTTTAATTCTGTTAGTATTTGTTTCACATATGCTGGTGCTCCTGTGTTGGGTGCATATATATTTATAATGGTTATATCCTCTTGTTGGACTGAGCCCTTTATCATTATGTAATGTCCTTCTTTATCTCTTGGTACTTTCTTTGTTTTGAAGTCTATTTTGTCTGATACTAGTATTGCAACACCTGCTTTTTCCTCCTTGTTGTTTGCATGAAATATCTTTTTCCATCCCTTGACTTTTAGTCTGTGCATGTCTTTGGGTTTGAGGTGAGTCTCTTGTAAGCAGCATATAGATGGGTCTTGCTTTTTTTTATCCATTCTATTACTCTGTGTCTTTTGATTGGTGCATTCAGTCCATTTACATTTAGGGTGATTATTGAAAGATATGTACTTATTGCCATTGCAGGCTTTAGGTTCGTGGTTACAAAGGTTCAAGGTTAGCTTCTTTAGTATCTTACTGTCTAACTTGCTTATTGAACTATTATAAACACTGTCTGATGATTCTTTATTTCTCTCCCTTCTTATTCCTCCTCCTCCATTCTTTATATGTTGGGTGTCTTATTCTGTGCTGTTTTATGTTTCCATTGACTGCTTTTGTGGGTAGTTGATTTTATTTTTTGCCTTTAGTTAGTATTTGGTTGGTCTCCTTTCTTTGCTGTGATTTTATTTTCTCTGGTGACATCTATTTAGCCTTAGGAGTGCTCCCATCTAGAGCAGTCCCTCTAAAATACCCTGTAGAGGTGGTTTGTGGGAGGCAAATTCCCTCAACTTTTGCTTGTCTGGGAATTATTTAATCCCTCCTTCATATTTAAATGATAGTTGTGCTGGATATAGTATTCTTGGTTCAAGGCCCTTCTGTTTCATTGCATTAAATATATCATGCCATTCTCTTCTGGCCTGTAAGGTTTCTGTTGAGAAGTCTGATGATAGCTTGATGGTTTTTCTTTGTAGCTGACCTTTTTCCTCTCTCTGGCTGCCTTTAATACTGTGTCCTTGTCCTTGATCTTTGCCATTTTAATTATTATGTGTCTTGGTGTTGTCCTCCTTGGGTCCCTTCTGTTGGAAGTTCTGTGTACTTCTGTGGTCTGAGAGACTATTTCTTTCTCCAGTTTGGGGAATTTTTCAGCAATTATTTCTTCAAATACACTTTCTATCCCTTTTTCTCTCTTCTTCTAGTTCCCCTATAATACAGATAGTGTTCCTTTTGGATCAGTCACACAGTTCTCTTAATATTGTTTCATTGCTGGAGATCCTTTTATCTCTCTCTGCATCAGCTTCTATGCGTTCCTGTTGTCTGGTTTCTATTCCATCAATGGCCTCCGACATCTCATCCATTCTGCTTTTAAATCCTTCTAGAGATTGTTTTATTTCTGTAATCTCCCTCCCTACTATGTCCCTTAGCTATTGCATTTTTCTCTGCAGCTCCATCAGAATAGTTATGACCTTTATTTTGAATTCTTTTTCAGGGAGATTGGTTAGGTCTAATTCTCCAAGCTCCTTCTCAGGGGTTGTCTCTCTGATTTTGGTCTGGATCAAATTCTTCTGCCTTTTCATGGTGATAGAGGTAGTTGTAGGGAGCTGGCACGTGTGTCGGCTGGGAGAACGCCCCTTCTTGCTAGTTTGTGGCCTTCCTCTTCTGGGAGAATGGCGACCCCTAGCAGCTTGTGCTGGGCAGCTGGGCGCAGACGGGGTCTCTGATTCTTGCCTGGCCTCTGTGGAGTTAAGCTCCGCGGTTGCTGTGGGCGTGGCTGCTCCCAGGCTGCCTCTCCGCTATGGTGGAGCCGCCTCGGAGGGGGAACAGGCAGGAGGCTGTTTATCACCGTGAGGGGCCTCAGAGCTGCACTGCCACCCAGGGGGTTAGGGTGCCCGGAGATCCCTGGGATTCCCAGCTCCTGGGCTAAGTGTCCTGGGATGCTTTCATCCAGCTGTGGGGTCCCTGTCCCTTTAAGACTTTCAAAAAGCACTCTCTTTTCTTTGTCCCAGGGGTGCCGGCTGTGGGGACCCACTCGCAGTTTTTACTGTTCTATTTCCCTAATATCCAGTACCCATCACACTGTGTGTCTGCGCTCCTGGTGTGGATGGCTAGGGCTGGGTGTTTAGCAGTCCTGGGCTCCCTCTCCCTCCCCGCTCCGACTCCTCTCCTCCCGCCGGGAGCTGGGGTGAGGGGTGCTCGGGTCCCGTTGGGCCGCGGCTTGTATCTTACCCCCTTCGTGAGGTGCTGGGTTCTTGCAGATGTAGATGTAGCCTGGCTGTTGTCCTGTATCTTCTGGTCTCTCTTTTAGGGATAGTTATATTTGTTGTATTTTCAAAAATATATATGGTTTTGGGAGGCAATTTCCGCTGCTCTACTCATGCCGCCATCTTGGCTCCTACCCCCAGTGAGATAACATTTTTTCACTGATCTTGTTAAATGGAGTAGAAAGATGTGTCTTTTACTGTTTAACAGGTAATTCCAGAGTAAGTGCCTGTGTTGTAGGAGTGTTTGTGTAGCTGCTGAACAAAGTTTAAGGCATTTCAAAGCTGGCTTTCTACCTTATCTGTAGCAGCAGCTTCACAGAAGGTAGACAAATATAAGAAAATTGACTTATTTCAGGTATTGGAAACTGGTTTAGATGATTGCTGCTTTCAGTTATTTGAAGATATTCATGGATGGATCAGATTAAAGGGAGCCTCCCCAGTCACCTGTAGAGGTACAAGTATAGAGAGGTCACCATTTCTGTAGAGACAGCCTCTCTGAAATGAACATTGGGATACATAGACATTTGTACTCTTCTGGGTTGTAAGAGGCTATGTTAAAGCTTTAATTTCTTGTTCTTAACCACACTGAGAAGATCTTTATCTCTGGGAACCCTGTAGTGTGAGCTGCATGAGGGCAGAGAGATTTGTCTCTTGCCACTGATGTACCCCCATGCTGAGGACAGTGCCTGCACCTAGCAGGTCCTCAGGACATACACATTGGCTGGTTGAAGGACACAGGTGTTTCTGCCCATGCCCGCTGGTCATTTGGACGTGGTCACTCTCAGCAGTGGCCTCACTAACTTGAGCACTCATACTTCCCTCCATTTCTTCCAGTGCTAGCCTTTCCTCATTGCTGCTCCATCTGCCCTCTTCCCTACCTGTCTCTACCCTCCTGAGCACCCTGGGATTCCTTCTACTGTCCCTGCCATGTGGATTTAGTCAGGGACTCTGATTTGGTTAAGAGCGGGAAGGGAGAGGCCATGCCTGGCCCTGAGGAGGGGGAGGATGGTGGGCTGGTCATGCTCCATGAACTGAGCTTACCTGGTGACATCACGGAGGGACACAGGGCAGGAGCAAGGTGCTTAGCAAATGCAACAGCATCTCATGTTTCATATGGTGATTTGTCTCCCTTCTCAGGGAGTCAAGCTCCCTGAAAGCTGAGTGGGATGACATGGGACCCTGGATGCAACCCATATGAAAGTAAGTTTCCCTGGGTGACTTTACAAATGGTTGTCACAACTTTGGGGACTAGGAGCCGTTCTCCTCCAAACAACCCACATGTAGAGTCTTCCCCATTTCTGTGCAGGTCCTTCTTATCAAGTATAGTCAGTACATAATCTCACCAAGCAGGACCTCCACCTGAGAATCTGTGGGAAGGATCTGTGGGTATTATGGACACACTGCATGCCGGTTGGGTACAGATTCCAGTATGTGGACCCAGTGGCTTTTGGCTGCATGGTCTGATTTTGTACCATCAGCTGGACCCCATCATAGGGTCGCCTGTCCACTCCAGCCTTTCCTTTCCCACATACTTCTGGTGTCGCTCCATGTGTGCATTTCTTTCTCAGATTTCTGCTAACTGCCAGTTAAGACAGTTTTCTCCTGGTTCTCAAAAAAACTAGGTTCTTCTCTGCCTGAGCTTAGGATGTACACCCAAATTTCAGGTACAAATTGCCTGCACCCTGAATTAGTTTCCTAGGACTCCCATAACAAAGTACCATAAACCGGGTACTCATATAACAACAGTGATTTATTGTCTCATGCTCTGGAGGCTAGAAATTGAAATCAAAGTATCAGCAGGGCTATGCTTCCTCCTAAACCTGTAGGGAGTCCTTCCTTGCCGCTTCCTAGTTCCTGGTGGTTTCCCTGGCTTGTCTGCGCATCACTCTGGTCTCTGCCTCGTCATTGCATGGCATTTTCCCTGTGTTTTCACATGGCTGTCCTCTTAAAAGGACGTTGGTCATGTTGGATTAGGGGCCACCCTACTCCAGTATGATCTCACCTTAAGTAATTATATTTGCAATGACCCCATTTCCAAATAAGCTCACATGTTGAGGTAGTGGGGGTTAAGAGACTTAAACATCTTTTTTGGAGGGGATACATAATTCAACCATAACCTAATTTTGTGTATAAGATATTACTGTTCTTGGACCACTGAATTTTTCTGCATTAAACCTGATGTCCCTGAGGTACTAGGCTCCAGGATGCATTACCCCAGCCTGTATCTTCTGTGGATTATCCTTAACAGGCTTCTTAGGTCTATTGACCTTTTGTACTTTCCACAGGACCCATCCAGGCATAGCCCTCTCTGTGTTGTAGACTTGGACAAAGAACCCCGGTGCCAAATTCCAGGGCATTTCTAGCATTCGCCCAGCCTGCTGCTTGGTCCCTCTTCCCTTCTCATTCTTCTGGCTTTCTTGCTCCTCCTCTGTCTCCTTCATGGGCTTCCACTCCGCTTTGTGAAGTTGGGGTTTTCCCGGGGTCTGGCCCTAACCCTGTTCATTTGACATTGGTGGCCATCTCAAATGATCTCTGCATCTCTGTCTGCAGACCAGATTTCTCTGTGTAATGTCAGACTTGGGTGTCCAGACAGTCGCCTGATACTTCCTCAGCATCTGTGCTTTTTGTTCCAGGCATTGTGCTTAATGCTATGGCTTTACACCCCTTGTTTTTTTCTCCAGCTCTTTGAGGATGGCATGATGCTGTTGCATGATGATATGAGTATGATCTAAGTTCTGTTACTATAGGGTTAGATAACTGAGGTTTGGAGAGGTGAAAATAACTTGCTGAGGTTAGAGCAGACATGTTTGGGGGTCAGAATTCAGATGCAGTTAGTCCTTCCCCAAATCTTAGATACCCTGTAGGTAATTGTAGAGAGGATGAGGGATCAAAATGGGTAATTGAAAAAATAGAAGAGCTCTCCAATGGACCAGAAAAAGAAAACAAGCAGAAGGCCTATGTTTGGTTAACGGGTGGTGGACACAAGAGTAGACAGAAAGAGGCAGCTTTGCTCAGGCCATCTAGGCAAGCAGGTTTGAGAATTCCCTGTTGATGTTTCACCTTCGTTTGAGTGGTTGTACCATCTATTACAATAACTTGAATGTCCTCTCCTCCATTGTTCCATCTAGGTTATCCTGGCTAGCAAGACCCATATTTTTTATTATCTTCCATTTTTCCAGGCAGCTTTTAGGAGGCAGTTGGTTGTCTTCAATTCCATGCTTCCCTTTCCTCCTATACCCTTGCTCCCTGGCTCCTCTCTCCTCCCTCCTCTGCCGCCTCCATGACATGAATACCCACCGTGGACATGTCTGCAGTGTGGCATGGATAGCACCAGCGTCGATTATAGGTTCTTGCCTTCATGAAGTATCTGGCTTCCCCTTCCCAGGGCATGGAGCACCCTGTGCCCACCATCAGCAGCAGTGATTTGGAGAAGTCCTACCTGGCATACTGTGTACCAGGGTCTGACGCCCAGGCAGCCACTCTGAAGTTCCAGGCTGGAAAGCACGAATATGAATTAGACTTCAAAGGTACTTCTGACCACTGCCCTCCCCCGGCAGGGCCTGGCTATCTGCTTCCTCTGCCTTTTCCACATTAATTCTGGAGGAGCTCCACATACACATGGAGGGCCAGGAAAGAAAAGGAAGGGGTGGTCCCTACTCCTGAAGGGCTGCCCATCGGAAAGGGAAACAGTCCAACAAACAAAGGATGCCAGCCCAGCGGGATGGAGGAGAAGCTGCCCTGGGTGGGGGTGGGTGAGGAGAGAAGACATGAGCGGGAACAAGAGCCCAGAGTATGGAGGGACAGGCAGGGTCAGTGTGTGTAAAGTGGTGGGTGACTGATAGGCCATGCACAGGTCCCTCTGTGTCCAAGGATTAACCTTAGTCCCCTACAGGTGTCACAGTGGTTCTACTGTGCAGCTCTGCCTCACACTTGTCTAGGGTGGCAGCATTAATAGCATTTTTTTCTGGAGGCCCCCACAGATGGACTTTTAAACACCTTTTAAACACATGGTAGACACATACTTTGATTAAAGGTTGCAAAGAAACAGATTTTTTTGTACCTGTGGTGTCCTAACATGGCCTGCGTGACTTGTCCCAGTTGCTTAACAGACAGAAACAGGCCAAGCACCTTTTGGCCAGTTCTTCCAGTGACTGATTTGTGAAGATTTTTAAGTTACAGTTTTTCTGTGGCTTCCCTAAAGCCATTTACATGTGGATTTATCAGTCCAGCCCTGTTCAATTTAGCTTTGCCTTTTAATTCACATTTTAAATTCTGAATCCTTCTGAATGGTCGGCACTTTTTAAGGGAGCTAAGTGGGACTCCGTTTAAACACAGTTTACTGTTTTCTTCATGTGTGTGGACTTTGTTCTGTATGAAGGGCAGCAAAACATCTTTGGCAGATTATTCCACACCCATTTACCTGCCTGCTTTGAGCCAGTTGGTCTTGCTTGTGGGTTGGTGGTACTTTTCTGAAGGAGGAATCACTGCTCTCTGGACATGTTCTTTCCTAAAAGTTTCTTCCACTCTCCAGTGAAAACTGCTTTCTGGCCTTCAGTGTCTGCTGGAGAACACCAGCCACAGAAGGTGGTTAGCAGTCCTCAGACTGATAAACACAAGGGCACTAAAGGGGACCTTGAGAGATATCTGAAAACTCAGGGTAAAAGTCAGGACTGTCTGAATATTAAGTCTGGGTAACCAGCACCCATCTGACTGCTGCTGACAGTCATTCAAAATATTGACATATCTGGAAAGTATCAAAACTAATACACCAGAAATGTCAGATGCAGCCTTTGTCATTCTCAACATAGGCAGCACCCCTAGGGACAGAACAGCATCAGGATGAGGGTGGGACAGAGCACCCGCATGCTGTTTACTGCAAACTGCAGGAAAAAGCATGCTTGCTGTAGACCATCTAAGCTCACTTAGGTGGGTGTGATTCTTTGTTGGGAAATAACAGTAGCCACAGAAATAGTTTGAAGGGGGTTAGCTTCCCTTCTCTCAACCTCGCTGCTAGGTTTAGTGAAGGCAAGTTTCAGACCCAAAACACTCAATGTTACTAAATATTTGTTAGGCAGGAAATACCTTTAAGAAACATATGTGACAGGCCAAATGACTTGTTCTGTAGGATTGGGAAAGCCTTGACTCTGTCCTTTTCAGTATTCTTGTCACAGGAGACACACACTCAAAGGCAAATAACAAATTACAGAGGCAGAATTCTGACATTTATTAGCTGGCATCAGACAGGCAGAATCTCTAAGGTCAGGGTGTGTTTAGTGATTTAGCCTAGTGCATCCTCTTTAAGGGTAAACTAGGGAAAAGGCTTCACTTTGCCCTTTCCAGGGAGCGTCCAGGGAATGGGTCTCACATCTCTTTAGGTCTACATATCTTGGATAACTTTTAACTTCAGTAAAAGCCCATTTGCGATCACCATGCTAGTCAACAGGCCAATGAAAGCCTGTTTAAGTATCTGCTAATTAGCAGAGTATTGATGATAGATTGAGCAGTGGATAACAGAAGAGGTGTGGTAGCCGTGTCTGAATTATGGGCTCCTAATTAGAATGGGGGACCTCCCAGAAGTTCCCCGTTCTTGATGACCACCTGAGCTACAGACTGAGAGATACACCAAGGTGATTACACAGTGTGTACTGTAATGCAGTAAGGTAAGTTACAGATATCTATAAATATTGAAATGTTTTTTAAATGAAAAAAAATGGTTTTTGTACTCTAAGGGCAGTAAGTAAGACTTGACAGGCTTTTCTTGGGCGGGAACATGTAATCTAACTTGTAGGTATTTGTGATTTTTCAACTTGAGGGGTGGTGTCCTCCCACCCTCAGGATGAATCTGAAGATTTTAGGGCAGGGAAGGAATTTGTGTGTTAAAGATGGTACAGGTTTTACGATGTTGAGAAACACTTTGATAGAGTCAGTTTAGTCAAACTAAGACAAAGTCCTAAGAGTGAAATTATTATATTAACTCTAAATCCCACTGGTTCAAGATGTGGTAATTTGGTCTCAGGCTGGGCCAAATCTTTTTTATATCCAAGCTGGGAAAAATTGCTAAGCAAAATAATAGTTTAAACCAGATTGGAAGGAAAAATTTAAGAGTACTCATGTATAATCGGTATGTCAATTACTAATCATTCATCTATTCTTTAAACCCAGTCTCCTAAGGATACCTATTTTGTTTATGAATATTTGAAATGTATAAAACTGCCTTATTGTTAACAGATGGATTCTGGGCTTACACATTTGAATTAGCTTTCCAACCCATTTAATTTGTGTTTACAACATTGTAAAACTTGTATCACCTTTAACATATCCTGTGTGTATATGTGTTTTTTTTCCCCAGCCTTTGTTCAGAAAAACCTTGTCTATGGCACAGCCAGAAAGGTTTGCCGGAGACCCAAATACGAGTCTCCCCAGGATGTGAAGGTGAAGCAAACCTGGTAGGTGGCATTTGGGGAACTTGTTACTTAGCCTCTGTGTTAGTAGGGGTGTGCTCTGCTGCACTTACAGAAAACTTACTCAGTTGGCTACAGCAGTGAGAGGGTTTATGGGCTTATATAACTGAATGCCCCAGAGACAGTTTTCTGCCCCCAGCCCTCCTCTGTATTTGCACTTTCCTTTACTCAGTACAGAAGTGCTGGCATTAATATCAGTGTTCTATAAAAGGGCTGAGAATTCATGAACCTGAAAAATCAGTGTACACCTACGTGCTAATACATATTTGAAATACGGTGCTATAAAATTGTAAAATATAATGTAAATTTATAACAAGATAAATGTTAGATGTATTATTAGAAGTGCTTTGAGTTTTCTATTTGTTTGTTTTTAGGGTCTTTTTTTTAAGTAGTAGCAAGCTCTGTTTTTTTGTTTCTAACAAAGCATTTCAGGTTTCTCTTTCTCCTCTACTTGCATCCTGTATGGATGGCCGTTCTGAGGCAGTCACCTGTATTAATTTGACCACTGTCATTTCTAGTCCACTAGTTGGGAAAGGCTTTGAATCAGAGAGAGAATTATCTTGTGGGTAGAAGCTTTATCATATATAATTACATGGCTGCTTGTGGTGATCTGCAAGCCAGTCTAGACTTGAAGCCTGCTCATCAGTTTGTCTTTTCAGTTGAGCAATTGAAATTTTTTTAAATGTCAAAATAATGGAATTACACCAATTAAAACCCATGTATTTCAGTACTTGAATATCATGGACCATCAAAAAACAAAAATGGATGCTGCAGGCGCTAATGGGCACATCATTTAATGCCATGGGATGGCTGCCAGATGCCACCAGGGCAGCACCTGGCCTTGTAAACATTTAGTAGGGGAGAGGACCTTCTTGCAGCTAATGGGGACAAATTTGTGAGCTTTGCATTGATTAGACCCCTTCTAAACCAGTAGTTTTAGTGTTGGGACAAGTGTGGTGGGTTTGGAGCTGGGGGGAGAGGTCAGTTCTTTCCAGACCACACCCCGCCCTCATAATGGGGAAGTGTGGCCTGGATGGAGAAAGGTACGACAGTTTGGGTGTGCCACAGCTTAAGCAGGGTTGTTGACCTGTGTTGCTCTTAGCCAGCTGCACTTTCTATTAGCCAGAGAAGTCTGGCTTGCTTCTGTGTCATGGAGAGCTGATAATGTTTCTTTTGGTTCTTCCAGTGGTTGTGTTTGTGAAGCACAACAGGGTCATTTAAAGAAGAGTTTGATACAAGCTAGGGGGAAAAGGTGTCATCAATCCATGAAAATAGTGTGTCTCATGGGTCAGGTCTAACAAAATCACCTTTTGGGTTTTCTCCACTATTTTTTCCTTGAAGCCAGCACTCCTTTTCCTCCTTTTTAAAATTTATTTTTGATTATGTAAAATATTTACATGATTTAAAAGTCAAAACTAAAAGAGGTATACTTTGTAGTTCTTATCTACTCCTTGTTACCTCTACATTGTGTCCACTGTAATCATTTTCATAAGTTTCTAGGTCATCTTTACTGTTTCTTTTGCAAGAATGAGCAAATCCATACATATGAAAGTATTTTCTTACTTCTCTTCTTACACTACAGGTAACATTCTATATATACTCTTCCGTATCTTTTTCACTTAAAAATCGATAATTACTCCATTTCAGTACATTGAAGTCTTCTGAGTTCTGTTTCTGTCTTCGTGGTTCTCCATCACATGTATGAATCATAATTTATTTAATCTGCCCCCTTTAAAGGCATGTTTTATGTTGCTTTTGATCTCTGTTATTATGCTGCCGTGGCCAATTTGGTGTACATGCTGTTTCATGTTTGTGAATCATCAGTGTAGAGTCCTAGAAGGTAAATGCAAGTTTCTCTATGGGGTTGGACCATTACATGCTCGCTTCAGGATGCATGAGTGCGTGTTGGCCTCAGACTTGCCAACAGAGTAAGTCATCAAGCTCAAGACTTTTGCCGTTCTCCTAGGTGGGAAAGGGTTTATCAGTGATTTTAATTTGCTTTCTCTTATGAGTGATGTTTATTGTTTATTCTTCTTAATATGTGATGGTCATCTGCCTTTCTTTTTCTGTGGACTATTTGTCTTTTGGTCCATTTTTCTATCAAATTCTTTTGGTGTTTTTCTTAAATATTAAGAACCCTTTATCTGTTGGGGAAATCAGCCCTCAGTTTGTTATACAAATTGTAAATGTTTTCTGTTGGTTTGTTATTTCCCTTTGGCTTTGTTTATGAAGTATTTTACCATGTAGAAATACTTACTTTTTAATTAATTTTTGTAGTTAAATGTATTGATCTCTTCTATATATTGCTTCTGGATTTGGAGTTTGGGTTAACTGACTGTTCCTACCTCTGGAAGTTATTTTTGGTTCTTTCCTTATCCAGAGCTTTCCCTAGGTTTGGAAAAATCTGTCACCTTTGAGACTGGATCTCTTTTGTCATCACTCTTAGTTTTCAGGGGCTGTGACCAGACCCCACACGTCAGAAATAAAAGTGATTATTTTAGTCAAATTCAGACAAAGATACGGATGATTCAGGGTCTCCCCCGCCCCGTTACCTGAGACTTTTTGTTTGCCTGAGTACATCTTTATTTTGCCCTCAATCTTGAAAGGTATTTCCCCTGGGATAGAATTTTTGGTTATAGTTATTTTCTCCTAGAACATTGAAGATACTGCCCTATATCGTCTGGTTTCCAGGGCTTCTTTGGAGAAACCAGCTGTCAATCTACCTGGCACTTCTTTCCCAGAATCACTCTTGTTTTACTTTGGGTACTATCAAGATTTTCTCTTTGTCTTAGTGTTATGCACCTTCACTGTGGTGCATCTGAGTATGAGTTTTCGTTCTTTTTATCCTGGTGGAGATTATTTGGGCCTCTTAAACCTAAGTGTTGGTGAGACTTATTAGTTGTCTGAAAATTGTCTCCACCCTATTCTCTCTCCTCTCTTTGGAGCTTTGGTTAGGTTCTGAACATATTGGGCCTTCTTACTCTCTTCCCCATGTCTCAGCCTCCCCTCCATATTTTTTCTCTCCGTATTGGCTTTAGGCCACATTCTGGATAATTTCATTTCCCCTATCTTTTAGCTCACTCATTCTTGATATTCAAGTGGTCTAATCTGCTTGTAAGCCTGTGCTTTGAAATTTTATTATCAAGGAGTGTGTTTTTCATTTTTAGAAGTTCTATGGTTCTTTTTCAAATGCTCCAGTTTTTTTTATAGTTTCCTGTTCCTTGCATATGTTTTTAAAGTTTGTCTTTTATTTCTTTAAACTTAGAGTAATTGTAGGTCTCCCTGATAATTTTAGCATCTTAAATCTTCACACATCTGTTTCTGGCTGATCCTTGCTCATGGGATCTTGCTTAGTTATTTTTAAACTGCCACTTTCCTAGGAAAGCTATTTGTGGGAATCCTTTGAGGCTAGGATGAAGGTACATGTCTCATGCCAGCAGAAACAGAAGGTAGCGAGCATTCTGAAACTGAGTAGTAGGAGTGGTTTGGGATATCAGTTTCACAGTCCTTGTTCCTAAACCCGTTGGGTCACGTCTTTTAGAACTCATTTTTATTTTTTAAGAAAGATAATATTGTGCTTGTATTTTGTGACACCTGTAATTAAACATGATGACATTTCTGTAGTAAAAAATACGTATAGTCACTTGGAGAAGAATATGTAGAGACCACAAGAAGCCTCTTAGCAGTTCAAGTCAAATTTCTACTGCCAAATGAGTTTTGACATTTATTTTGTTTTTAAGAAATTTTATTGTACACCATTTTTACCTCAGTGAAGCTGTTTGGGGAAAAAAGTTTCAGAGCTCTTTGAATTTCAGGATTATGGATAAGGGTTTGTGTGTGCTGCTCCAATCAGATGCTCACTGCCTTCTGTGCAGAAGTTGGGGTACAGGTGAAACATGGATCCCTCATCCTTATTGTCTCTATTTTGGCCACAGAGGCAAAGATAGAAGGCTCCCAAATAGCAGATAGTGTGGGTCTGTGCTTCCTCATTTCCTACCTACTTTTATACAATGACATGCTGAGACCCAAGATGGGTGGTACTGGCTAGTGGGGCCACCTATGTTAGATCTGCCTGTGACTGTGCCCAAATTGTCTGTTTTTGTTTCCATTCTATATAGTACTGTCAAGTTTCAAGGCCCAAGGAGCATCCCTGAGCACTGGGATCCCTCAGCCCTGCCAGACCCTGGCTTTAAGGTATGGGACCCTTGCTGCCTCAGCTTGGAGAGGAGGGTGTTTTTAGGCACAGGCGAGTGTGAGCAGGCTGTGCTAAAGAAGCACTGAGGCTGGGACTTGTGGGTGAGGAAGGCACAGGTGTGGGGGCTTTGTTATTTTCAGGTCTTGGGGTTTTAAGGCTGGATGACCATCTCGATGTCTGTAGCCCAAGGGGAGAGGTTTGTGGGTGGAGGATGATGAGCTGGGAAAGGGCAGAAATACAAGCTTAAGAGCTGCTTAGCCGATAAATACTCGTCTTGCTAAGCAAGAGAAGGAAAAGAAACCAGGGGGTTTGGATATGATGAGGGACATCTAGAGGGGGAGCTGCTGTTGGAAGGTTCTAGATACTAGAAGACAGAGAAGGAACAGGTGGTTCAATAGCTCTTTAGGGCCTGCCAACCAGTGGGAGCTGTGCTGAGCACGGTAGAGTGCTCAGGCCATATGTCTGCACCCCCCTTTGTACGTGGGGTCCCCCCAACTGACCTCTGAGGGCTGGCCTCCTGCCAAGCACTGTGCACACTGGCCTTCACAACGTGGCTGTCCCTTCCCCGAGGAGACTCATCTCGTCGAGTTGTATAGACCAAATGCGCCAGGAGCACAGGTGGGATGTGCGATGGGCTGGATGAGTTGATGGCAGAAGTCAGTGTCACAGGATAGGTGACTACTGGGGGAACAGGGAAGGCGTCACTGGGCCACACCTAAACCATGCTGGTGCTTGTACAGGCAGAGGTGGGGGAAGAACATGCAGGTTGACGGGAACTGCATAGGGAAGGAGCCCAGGTCTGCACTTGGGGTGTCTGGGTGGAGGGCATACGTAGATGTGGGGACAGGAGTGAAGTCAGGCCCACACTGTGGATCGCTTTGGTCTTGTGACAGGTTTGGGAGCCCTTGACAATCTCTGGTCTGGGAGGAGCAGAGCTGGTCCCATACTTGAGGGAGAGGAGTTTGGTGTCTTCTATGGGATGGCAGCAGTGAAACCTGAGTCAGAATTTGATCTGTAGGAGACCCATGGATGTTCACACTGGGCCCTGATTCATAGTTTTTGCAGGGTCAGGTGGTTATTACAAGGCTGCACTCGGAGGGGAAGGGGATGGTGTAGAGGGGCTTGCCAGAGATCCCCAAATGGGCTGTCCTTGAGCCAAGCCTCATGGAGCCGGTCACAGGGCAGCTGGTCGGGTACAGGCTACAGCTTTAGGAATTTGTGGGTTGTCACTTTGTGACGGTTGGCTGCCACTGGTCAGCGGCCCCTCCTGGCCCATGGAGAGTGTTTTCTTCCCAGAGCAAGATGCTAAGGGAGAGGCAGGCTCAGCTAGGAGGGATGTAGCAGCCAGGTGCAGGGCCACAGAGTTCACTGAGCTCCTGAGTTGAGTGTGCCCACCTGTCAGCCTGACCTGTTCCTCAGCGCTTGTGAGTGGGACACTCATGCAGCATTGCTGCATGTAAGCCTGACCTACTCTGAGGGGTTTGCTTCCTCTCCACCAAATGTGTGGCCACATTTACTGACACCCAACTCTGTGGGTCTTTAGGCTATTCAGTCTGCTCTGTGAGTATAGAGGAAGAGCAAGGATGTCCTGGGGACACCCAGGATGGTACTGATGAAGTAGCATGCATCTGTCCTACACGCAGGTTTCACAGGGAACAAAAGAGAAGTGACTACAGGTTGCACACATCCCTCACCTAGGGACACACACCCTGGCAGGGCAGGTGTGCTAATTACTGTCTGGCTTGCTTATAGTTCTGGCATTTTATGAGTAGCCTTGAGAGGGGATTGATCTGTATCCTACACTTTGACAATAACAGAGAATATTTGCTCTTTGTAGAAGATTGTCCTCAGTTCTTCATCGGCAGAGTATCAGAAGGTCTGGAACCTCTTCATCGATACACTGCCTTTCTACCTTGTTCAGAAGATCGAGCGAGTCCAGAACCTGGCCCTCTGGGAGGTCTACCAGTGGTACGTTGGGGGCTCGCTTTTGATGGGCAGGTGACTCTGTCCCTCTGACACATATGCAGAAGGCTAGCTGCTTACCGGATGTGCCCTGGCTTTTGAGGCAATCCAAGATAGCAGCCACTGCTTGTCCAGTGCTGCTGGAGTCAGGAGCTGTGTACCTCCTTCCCTCTCCATCTTACTGTCTTTATGGCTGAGTACTGGCATATCCCTGAAAGGAACGAGGGGACTAGGCTTCCCTGGTGACAAAGCCAGAGCTCACACTGGTACATCCTGCCTACCTGCCTGAAGATTGACAGGATGGGTCAGCGTAAGTCACCCACACCCTGAGGAGCATAAAGCTATTGTCCTAACAGCCAAAGATCAGGGGCCCCATTTTTGTGCTAGAGGACTGGCATCTTCTTGTGCTCCAGGTACTTGTCTGTGCAGGCAGGAGATCCAAAGCAGGTCACCAAGTCAGCCTGGGGTCCTGAAGATCCATCCCCATAAGAATTGGAGCAGTGTCATCTGTACTCTGAGGCTCTGGGCCCCAGTGATGAAATCAGGGTAACTTACAGTAGTGGGGAGGGATGGCCACCTCTACCAGCATCCTCCTGCTTCCCCAGCTGAGCCCCATGGGGAAGCAAGGTGGTGAGGAAGACACACCTGCTTTCCAAGGGCTGGTCTGCTTCAGGAGTTTAAATAGCTGGGTAGGCCTTGAGCTGGGGAGAGAAAGGCTTCCCTTCTGCTTTTTGCCTAGCTCCTGCTCCCCAGCTTCTGTGGCCTGGTCCATGGGTCTGAACTTGCATCTCCTAATCTCAGGACACTTCCAGTAAAATGTATTTTCTTGGGGTCAGTGGCCTGTATTTGGTGGCAAGCACCTTCTGCCTTCACACATTCCTCTCTCTTGATTCTAGGCAAAAAGGGCAGATGCAGAAGAGGAATGGAGGGAAGGTGGTAGATGAGAGGCAGCTATTCCATGGCACCAGCGCTAGCATTGTGGACGCCATCTGCCAGCAGAACTTTGATTGGCGTATCTGTGGTCTTCATGGTACTTCCTACGGCAAGGGTAAGGGCGAGGGTCACCCCACTGGCAGAACCTGGCCTTCCTGTCCATAGCCTGGGAAACTTTTTTAAAGCAAATCGATGGAGGGTCTGGGAGAACCAGCAAGCACTGGTGAGCCAGTTCAACTTAGTAGGAATGGCCCCTGTCCCTGTGTGGGGATGCCCAGCTGGTGGCACTCTGCTCCTCCATGTGTAGCCAGGAGCCTGACTCAAGCTTTGAGCAGGGCAGCCTGCTTAGGCTGGGGTTTTGCTTCCCTGAGAGACGGGCCTGTGACCTTGCAGAATGGGGGCCTTGGAGATAGTGAGCACGGTCAGGAGAGGAAAGGGGTGCCTTCCCAACCCTGAGTCACAAACCCTTACTGTGCCTGCACTATTAGACTGGAAATCTGAGCACCTCAGGTATCCTCATGTGCGTATGTCATTCTAGCTATAATGTGAGTCATCTGAGTGTTTTCCTTTCTGAGTTATTTTAAAACTCTGGAAATAATTTCAAACTCAGGGAAGTCACAAGAACAATATTTAAAAAACCTACATAAATTTTACCTAGATTCATCAGTTTTTAACATTTTGCCACATTGGCTTTATTACCTCCGCATTTTCCTGTGTCATTTTGCTGTATCATCCCTCTTCGCCCTTTAACACCTCCTGGGAGCAAAGGCATTATCTTCTATGATCATGACATGGTCACTAAATTGGGAAGTCTCATGATGCGATCCTATTATCAGCAGCTCCCGTTCCAGTTTCCTCAGTGATGCCGGAGATCCATCTGTTAGCCTTAATCAGATGTAATCTCTGTGGGGTAAAGGTGGATGAGTGTGGGGCAGGTTGTAAATCCGAATGTAGAGGTGGCAGCTTCCAACTCAGATTCCCATTTGACAGGGCTCACCATTCTGTACGTTGGACTGCCAGTGTCTGTGGTGTGCTGTAGATGGGATCCTGGTTCCTTTGCACACCAGCCCTATGAGGTTGAGCATGACCGCCCCATTTTATAGCTGAGGACACTGAGGTTCAGGGGTTTAAGTACCAATGTGTGCAGAGACCTTTAGATTTGAGTGACAGATGTTTTACTTGAAAGTTTTCTGTCTCATAGCGTGGTGACCTCTCTGATGCTCTTCATGAGGGAAAAGGCTAGAGAAATGGGAGAGGAGGGAGGACAGAGGGAAGGGGATATGGTGATGGACAGGTAGAGGCCATTGGCATTGCCTGGTTGACAGGACACTGGAACCTCCTTCCCTGTTCGGCTGCAGGCTGTGGGCTGCCCTGGCGCCCAGCTGAGCCTGTGCATGTCCTTGCAGGGAGCTACTTTGCCCGAGACGCCGCGTATTCCCACCACTACAGCAAATCTGACACGAAGTGCCACACAATGTTCCTGGCTCGAGTGCTGGTGGGCGAGTTCATTCGAGGCAATGCCTCCTTTGTCCGACCCCCAGTCAGGGAGGGCCAGGGCAACGCCTTCTACGATAGCTGCGTGAACAGCATGTCTGACCCCTCCATTTTTGTGATCTTCGAGAAGCACCAGGTCTACCCGGAGTACGTCATCCATTACGCCACCTCCGCCAAGCCAGCAGCTGCAAGTTCCACCCTGTTCTCCTTCGCGTCTTTCTTTGGCATCCGACAGTGAGAGCTTCAGGATGTTTTCTGTGCCTTTCAGGCCTGTCTTCCTTGAAATAGCTATTTAGTAAAAAAAAATTTTTTTTAACAAATCCGTTTTAATGAACTGTTTAATGTTGCTGTCTCAATGAAGCTACATTCTTAACCTCTTGCTGTTAATAGTTTTGGGTTTTAAGCCACTTTTGGGCTCATTAGTGGACTAGTAATGTTTGTAGATGAGCCTATTAGTCTTTTTACTAGTGTGTCAAAGTTTTATTTTTTACTGTCTTTTTTGACTTTGCTGCTGATTGGCACTAGGCAATCACAGGGTTTCCAGGTAGTATTTTATGGATTGCTTTTAATTTTTAAGTGCTTCTGTCTCTCCAGTGATTTGGTTTTTTGAGGTCTTGGTGGCATCTTGTTTTATTTTTTGTCAGAGTGTCACAGTAGCTGTCAGTACAGGGAACCAACTATGCTGTGGCCCAGGGAGGCCCATCACTGCATGTGTTGCTCTGGCTCTGTTAATTTGGGCAGCTGTCCTGCTGCTTCTCCTGGGCTTCTTGCCTTGGATTTGGCCCATATATCATGCAGTTAGAACAAGTAGCTACTGTGTGGTGTCACTGAGTCCTTGTCGCTTTCCCTCTGTCCTGGATGGGTTCAGCGTCACTCAGAGGGAGTATGTTCACCCCAGCAGGTGACATGTGAGTGGCTTTCTGTGAGGCTGTGCCTGTGAACGCCTGTGCCCGCATCTCCCAAGTTTACTGGATACCCTCACACTATGGGCTTATGTCACCATGGGATTTGAATACCTGTGCTGCAAATGTCACAACAGTTTATGGAAATAAAAGAATATTTATCTGAAGTGGGTGGCATCTGAAGCTCATTCTTCAGCATCCATTTATTGAGCACCTGCTGCGTACAGGCACTTTTCTGGGTGTCAGGATGTAATAGCCCCCATTACTGGCCTTGGGATACTGTGTGGATTTATCATGAAGCTGATGAAGCTGAAGGCCCAGGGCCTCTTGCATGGCTCTAGGAGGCGCCCTCACTTTATGACCACATGATCATACATTTCAATTAAATTTGCAAAAGTTACATATTTGTATTTTTTTCCTTTCCTCCAAGTCAAAAATTCCAAGCCCCACAAAGCCTAGACTCACTGTGGAGCAGAGAGTGTTATGGACATGGCTGGCAGGGTGTGTTCTGGACGTGCCTTCCACACACACTGGTTTATGGGAGTCTCTGCTGGGCACTGGCTGGCTCTGATCCTGGGGCAGAGGTGCTGGCAGGGAGGTTCCAATGTATGAGGCCATCTGCCCCCTCCCAGGTGACTGTACCTGTTGACTTCTGGGTTAAGTCTCAGCAGCTCCGCACCTGCTCTCTTCCTGCCCATCCCCTGCGGTCTTATGATGATGGTGTGTCCACTCTCCAGATACTGCCTCCATTTCAGTTAGTTTGTCTGGCAGTCTCAGATCCAAGACTGTTTAGTTTTTCCATCTTTGGAATAGAGGTAGGGAATGATCTGCAACCTCACATGGGTAAGCCAGTCAAGCCAGAGGAGAAGCAAGTTAAATGACCAGAAAAACGAAGAAGCATTAACAATACTACCTTATCCACCAGCAGGGCTAATCACCTCATTGTTAATGGTGTCATTTTCAGCACCCCCACAGCATTTCCCTGATAGCCTAATCCTGAAATGTCATTCATTGCTTTTCAATTAAGTCAGGGCCAGAGAGAACCATTAAATCAGGTGCCTACCTCCTAAGTCAGTGTAAATGAACAGATCCTATGTCTTTTAACCCTCTGGCTGCTGGAAGCTGAGTAATGCGAAGTAGGAATTGTCCATTTGGGAGTATGAGGGGGAAGAATAGCAAGAGAAATGAGGGATGGGAGGTGAACAAATGCTCCAGAGAAATGAGGTGAGCCATGAAGACTGCAGAGGCCCCTGGATTTGTTTGCTGATCTAAACATAAGTCGGGAAGAGCATCTACTTGGACCAGGAATTTGAGTGAGTAGGGTCCATGTGGCCATGTAACTCAGTGGGGGTGGGGGGTGTAAGAAGTCAAAATGACTGTAATGCTCAGGACCTTGGTGCAGAGAGGTAGCGGGATCCAGGGAGTGTGTGTGTGTGTATGTCAAAATAGTCATGAGGACAGTCAGGAGCTAAGGGTTCAGTGGAGGACCCAGGCAGTACCGTCTCCTGCCTGGTGTTAGCTGGTGTTGGGTGTCAACAGTGAGATTTAAGCAGAGCTGGGATTCTGGGTGGAAATGAGGGGCTGGGAGTGCAGCGATGCCGGCATACCAGGAAGCCTCCCCACAGTGTCTGAAGATGATGACCACCTGGATGGAAAAGGTGAGGGAAGCCAGTGGAGCTGATGGACTGGGTGTTTGAGGCACAGAGCTGTGCTCTGAGCAGGGATCCAAATGCTTATTTGGGCCCTTCTGCAGGGTGGGCTTCTGTGATCACCAGAAGGGTCAGGGACTGGGGGACAAGGGCAGGCAGGCAGGCAGGCAGGTGAGGTAGATGGGTCACGAAGAATGGGAAACTGTTTTCCCCTGTGAATCTGAGCCCCAGGGCCAGGTGTCTCAGAGAGGTTGGGTTACTGAGGTGAGCAGGCAGTGGAAGCAATGGGGTGGAGAGGGCTGTGTTATGGGCGGGCTGAACCTCGAATCTCCTAGGTTTAGGACAGTGAAATGAGGCTGCCTTCCTCTCTCTGGAGAGGCCAAAGAGAGAGAGAGAAGGGAGCTCTCCATTGGAGTACTCTGGGGGAAGCATGGGATGCGCTGGCCTGGAGGAGGAGGACCACAAAACAGGCAGCATTTACAACAGGACATGTGGAAACCTGTTGTGCCAGCTCTCCTGAAACAGCCTAAACTTCCTCAAGGGGAATCAGCATCTGAGTTTCACATCCATGCTCACAGATTCCTGCTGTGTTATCTATATTCAGACCCTTAATTCTGCTTAGATGTTAAATAGAGGAAGGGGTCTTTAATTTAGGTCAGCTTCCCTGTTTTACAGAAGAGGAAACTGAGGCACAGGGATGGGGAAAGACCAGCAGCCTTGATGACATAGCTATTGGTGGCAGATCTGGGATTCAATTTGCAAGTTCTTTGTTGATTTTGAACTTCTCAGCAACACAATAATAAGTTTTAATAAATTCACCTCTGTATTTTGATTCTTTGATCAAAATTAAGATACTCTCTAAAAGGAAAGTTACATTTCAGCCTCTCTTCAGTGTATTGAAACTTATTATAAAGTTGGTATTACCCTACCTAGGAAAATGAAAGCATAATAAAGCTTTTGAACCACTTTTGAAGTGAGCTTCTGATGAGTGTCATTCTCAAAGTCAAACACCACAATGTACCAGAAGCTGAAAAGGCCCACAAGCTGGTGCTATCAGGATAGCTCACCTGAATGTCCCTGTGTGTTCCCTGCCCTATAAATTCCTTCCTTCCAAGGCCAGGACTTGCTTCAAAACCCCAAGTTCTCAGTTGTTTTGTCAAGACTATGTTTTTGCTTATTTATCAGCAGTCTGTTGAAAGAAGTGGGTTGGTGGTTCAAACACCACTGGCAAAGTCAAAACTAGGTGAAACAAATGTTTATTAAGCAATCAGGAAGTGTTATGTAAGTGATCTCTGTAGTACTTCCATGTCAGGTACTCTTTAAATGGCGTTGGTGGTTTTTCCAAAAATGAGTTTCCACGTGAGAATTTTCTTTGAATTTAGAGGTGCCCTCATAGCCCTGTTTCAGCGGGAGACAATCTTGATGTAGACGCCATTTTTTGGACCTAGGGCAGATTTGGATTCTAACTGCAGTGGTACCTAAAATAGAGGAAACATGTCAGTTAACCCTATCTGCAAAGAAGAAAACTTCCTTGGAAGTGGGCCTGAAGCAGGATTGTGGAAATGTGGCAAAGGGTAGAGGGATAGCTGGGCTGGGAGTGAGCAAAGCAGCCTCCCCTGCAGGACTTTGAGAAGCCAGCAAAGCTGCTTCTGGGGAGTGGGAGTTAGGGTCCCAGCAGCACACTGGTGCTCACCACCCCCTTCTCATGTGAATAACATACTGCCAGCCAGGAGGGCACTTAGTCCCCCATTTATCCTTTAGGAAGACTGCCTAAGAGGTAGTGGCAGCTCACATCGCAAATGAAGAAATGGAGGTTCAGAGAGGCCAAGTGACTTGTCTAGGGTCACATGACTGGCAGAGAGTAAAGCCTCAAATGCTCAACTACTCCTCTCACTCTGGTTACCCTGCCAGTCACTGAACAGCCCCTCTTTCTAAGGGGCTTTGGTAAGAGTGGCCTCACGTTCTTCCCTGCTCATGCATGCTGTCATCTGGCCTCGCTGCCCTCAGAAGGCTTTCCTTATGTCTAGCTTAGGAGGAAGATCGATGATGGGCTGGAAACTTGGAAAAAAAGCCAGACTCGAGAAGCAGGGTGTCCCCTTGAGCTATGTGTGAAATGGTGGTTCATTGCCTAATGTGAATCCTTTAAAGGAAAGAAAATCACCTGGACTTAGTTCTGGAGTTTTGGTGGGCTTTTCAGGTGTCTTTGGGGGTTATAGTTCAGAAAGGAGAGGAATTTTATGTCCAAGATGTGAGATGATCTAGACCTGTGCTATCCCATATGGTAGCCACTGTCATATGTGTGGCTACTGAATACTTGAAATATGGTTAGTGCAAACCAGGGGCTGGATATTTGATTTGATTTGATTATCGTTGAAGTTTAAATAGCCCCCAGGCTAGTGTCTGCTGTCTTAGTGCAGGACTAGACAGACTTGAAACACCACTGGACTTCAAAAAAAGGAGAGTTCAGTTGGGGCTGGCAAAGTCAAGGAGGACTTCCTGGAGGAAGTGACACCTTGGGTGGGGTTTGGAATAGGAGAAGCCCTATGTGCTCATGTAACCCTCTCTGGGGCTACATCCAGATTTGAGGGAACAAATTAGACTTGGGGTGAAGTGGGAGGGATGACATTCCAGGAAGGGAAAGCAGCCTTAGCAGGCAGGGGAGGAGCAGGTGGAACCCTCTGAATTGGAAGTGGGGTTGAGGATGCAAAGTAGGCTCATGAGTTCTCCCTGGACTTAGCAGGCTTGGGGGAGTTAGTGCTAGGGTGTGCTTTGGGACACTGATCTGGCTGCTGTTCTGTTATGTCAAGATCAAGGGGAAATGAGACAAACTAAAAGGCAGTGCTGGCACCTGGAGTACCTAAGGCAGCCGGGGTCTACTCTTCTCTCTGCTCCTGTTTGTCTGCCTTTGGCTCTGTGCTCCCAATTTGCCCTTCCTTCTCTCAAGCCTTGCCAGACAGACCTTTGTGGACAATTTTCACATCCATTATCTCACCCTTCAATACCCCAAATGAACTCATTCATTCCTCCTCACCAGCCATCCACCCCCAGTCTCCCTTTTGTCAAAGGTAATAAATACCATTCTCTGAATCTAGAAGTTGTCTCCATCTGTCACTGTGTTCCTATCTGTCCCCTTACACCCTCATGTTCAGGCCTGCAGCCGAGCAGAGGGGTTCCGAATAGACGGGAGTGAGAGCAACTTTCCTGTCGTGCAGAAGCAGCTAGCTGTGCAGAGAAGCCACCAGGCGTAGGACTTGGGAGTGAGCTGGCTTCAAGACCCTGTTTGAATCCCAGTTGTTTCACTCTCTGGCTAGTCATTTGTTTGCTCATTAACGTTTGTTGAGTTGAGTATGCACCTACCATGGCATTTAAGCTGGTGCTAGAGGCTCCAACCACGAATATGAAAACTTTTGGTCCCTGCTCTCATGGAGTCTGTCATCCACCCAGGTGACCTCAGGCAAGTTAACTTCTCTGAGTTTTATTTTAGCTCTTATTCTGAATAATGGGAATAATAAAACCTACTCTGTGGGATTACTGGTT